>NC_037356.1:49683634-51098607 GCF_002263795.3 Bos taurus
GAAGCTGTAGACCTGAATTTCTATATTCAGCAAGAGTTCCTTTAAAAATGAAGGCAAAGAAAAGCCCTTTTTTTTCAGACTTCAAAGAGCTGAAAGGATTACTAAGCAGCAGACCTGAACATCAAGAAATTTTCAAAGAAATCCTTCAGGCAGGAGGAATGTGGCATCAGATGGAAATCTAATCCACCTGAAGCAATGATGTGTACCAGAAATGATATACATGGAGGCAGAAATATCTTTAAAAAAGAATTGGTCGTTCGAAGTAAAAATTGGAACAGTATAATGTACGGTTTATAATGTGATTCAAGTAAAATGTATGTCATTAGCACTAAAGCTGAGTGGAGGCAAGGACACGCATGCTATCGTAAAGCTCTTATACTACATATAAGTAGCATAACATCACTTGGGGGTACACAGAGAAAAATTCAAAATACGCAAGATAAGCCCCGACTTGTCCAGCAAAATAGCAAGACAAAGAATTATAACTAAGAAATAATGGAAGGAAATAAAGTAGATTCAGCAGAAAAAAAGAAAAGAAGACGAGAAAAAGAAGAAGAAAGAACATATGGAACAAATAGAAAACTAGTAGCAAGATGATAGATTTAAATTCACCATATTAATAATCACATTAAATGTAAATGATCTAAAAATCTTAATTAGAAGGTAGACACTGTCAGGTTACATTAAAAAAGAAAATCAAGACTCAACTATATACTCCATACAAGAAACTTGCTTCAAACATAAGACACTACTACATTAAAAGTGAATGAATGGGAGATAAACCCATGTATTGTGGTCACCTGGTCTGAGATAAAGGAGGCAAGAAGACACAATGGAGAAAAGACAGTCTCTTCAGTGAGCGGTGCTGGGAAAACTGGACAGCTACAGTGAAAGAATGAAAGCAGAACACCGTCTAACACCTACACGGAGATAAAGTGGATCAAAGACTTGGAATGTAAGCCCGGTTATTATTAAACTCTTAGAGGAAAACACAGGCAGAACACCCTTTGCCATAAATCACAGTAGGATCTTTTTCGACCTGCCTCCTAATGAGGACAAAAGTAAAATAAAGGAGTAAGACCTAATTAAACTTGAAAACTTTTGCAGAGAAAAGTTCATTAAAGTGAAGTCGCTCGGTCGTGTCTGACTCTTTGCGACCCGTGGACTGTAGCCCACCAGGCTCCTCCATCCATGGGATTCTCCAGGCAAGAATACTGGAGTGGGTTGCCATTTCCTTCTCCAGGGGATCTTCCTGACCCAGGGATCGAACCCAGGTCTCCCACATTGCAGGCGGACGCTTTAATCTCTGAGCCACCAGGGAAAGGAAACCATAAATAAGATGAAAAGACACCCTTGGAATAGGAGAAAATATTTGCAAACCAAACAACTGGCATGGGATTAACCTCCAAAAATACAAATGGCTCGTCAGTTCAAGATCAAAAAGACAAACAACCCAACCCCAAAATGGGAGGAAGACCTTAACAGACATTTCTCCAAAGAAGACATACAGATGGCCAAGAGGCACATGAAAAGATGCTCAACATCACAGATTATTAGAGAAATGAAAATCAAAACTACAACGAGGTACCACCTCACACCAGTCAGAATGGCTATCTCTGAAAAATGTATGAACAACAAATGCTGGAGAGGCTGTGGAGAAAAGGGAACCCTCCTACACTGTTAGCGAGAACGTACAGTCTCTATGGAGAAAACAGTCGTGAACTGGTACAGTCATCATGGAGAACGCTACGGCGGCCCCTTAAAAACTAAAAGTGGAACTGCCGTGTGACCGAGCAATTCCACGCCTGGGTCACACCCAGAGAAACATCACTCAAAAGACACAAGCACCCTAATGCGCACGGCAACACTATTTCAACGGCCCAGACCTGGAAGCCATCTGGTGTCCATCCGCATAATAGCTAAAGAAGATGCGGTACACTAAATAAGAAGGAAATTCAAAAACAAGCGGACTCGCGCGTGTAGCTGATTCACTTTGCTGCACAGCAGAAGCCAACACGGCACTGCCAGCACCTTTGTGCTCCAACAGAAACTAATTCAAGAGAAAGAAGTCACGGTGCCTGCACGTGGACTGTTACTCAGCCGCAAAAGGGAATGAAACTGGGCCGTTTGCAGAGATGTGGATGGACCTAGAGCCTATCATACGAGTACGTCAGAAAGAAAAAACACCAAATACCATGTATTAACATACGTGTGGAGTCTAGGAAAATGGCATAGATTATCTTGTTTGCAAAGCAGAAATAGAGATACAGAGAACAAACATACGGTCACCAAGAGGGCGAAGGGAGAGGAGCCAGGATGAACTGGGAGACAGGTTGACATGTGTACACCGCTGTGTGTAAGAGACAAGTAACAAGAGCCGGCTGTACAGCTTGGGGACGACCCGACGCTCCACAGCGAGCTGACCGGAAAGGAGCCCGGAAGGGAGCGGGTGTGTGCGTGTGCTGATTCACCGTGCTGTACAGGAGAGACTGACTCAAAATCACAAAGCAACTACACTCCAATGAAAATTGATTTTTAAAAAAGTAAAAGAGTGGGAAAGTATCAGAGCTGCTTGTATTATCTTAGTACAAAGAACATTTTGAGCAAAGAGTATCACCAGACTTAAAAAAGCTCATTGCATAGTGATAAAGGGGGTCCATTCATCAAGAGAGCAGCATCTTTAATGTGAATGCCCCTAATAACAGTGCTTTAAAGCACACAATCCCCTGTCCGTGGAACTCTCCAGGCGAGAATATTGGAGTGGGCGGTCATTCCCAATCCATGAAGCAAAAATTAGGGCCCTGAAAAATAGATAACTCTGCAAACATATACTAGGAGATCTGAGCAACTCTGCCAATGATACGGAGCACGACTATGCAGAAATCAGGATGGCTAAGAGGCTCGATCACCGCTGTCGACGGAAGCAGTGCGAGGACCTGCACAGAGCACTCTACCGCACGGCAGGACGCGCAGCCTCTTCAAACACACACAAAGTGTTTACCGAGAGAGACCATATTGGGGTCTTAAAACAGTTTTCATTCAATTTGGTTGTTCTCATTGTTCAGTACTTAAGTAGTGTCTGACTCTTTGCAACTCCACGGACTGCAGCACACCACGCTCCCCTGTCCTTCAGTATCTCCCAAAGGTTCCTCAAACTCATGTCCATTGAGTCCATGATGCCATCCAACCATCTCATCCTCTGTCGTCCCCTTCTCCTCCTGCCCTCAATCTTTTCCAGCGTCAGGGTCTTTTCCAATGAGTCAGCTCTTCACATCAGGTGGCCAAAGTATTGAAGCTTCAACTTCAGCGTCAGTCCTTCCAATGAATATTCAGAATTGATTTCCTTTAGGATACACTGGTTTGTCAGAATTGTCTAGGATTGAAGGCGGGAGGAGAAGGGGACAATAGAGGATGAGGTGGTTGGACGGCACCACCGGCTGAATAAACCTGAGTTTGAGCAAAACTCCGGGAGACAGTGGAGGACAGAGGAGCCTGGCCTGCTGCAGTCCATGGGGTCACAAAGAGTCAGACACGACTGAGGAACTGAACAACAACAAGGATTTGTCACAGCTTTTCTTCCAAGGAGCAAGCATCTTTTAATTTCATGGCTGCAGTCACCATCTGCAGTGATTTTGAAGCCCCCCAAAAATAAAGTCTCTCACTGTTTCCATTGTTTCCCCATCTCTTAGCCATGAACTGATGGGATTTGATGCCGTGATCTTGGATTTTTGAATGTTGAGTTCTAAGCCAGATTTTTCACTTTCTTCTTTCACTTTCATCAAGAGGCTCTTTAGTTCCTCTTTGCTTTCTGCCTTTAGGGTGGTCTCATCTGCATATCTGTGGTTATTGATATTTCTCCCAGCAATCTTGATTCCAGCTTGTGCTTCATCCAACCCGGCATTTCGAATGATGTGCTCAGCCTATAAGTTAAATAAGCAGGGTGACAATATACAGCCTTGACGTACTCCTTTTCCTGTTTGCAACCAGTCCATTTTTCCATGTGGGTTCTAACTGTTGCTTCCTGACCTGCATACAGGTTTCTCAGGAGACAGGTCTGGTATTCCCATCTCTTTAAGAATTTCCCACAGTTTGTTGTGCTCCACACAGTCAAAGGCTTTGGCATAGTCAATTAAGTAGAAGTAGATGTTTTTCTGGAACTCTCTTGCTTTTTCTATGAGAAAAATTGCCATTTGATCTCTGGTTGGCAATTTGATCTCTGGTTCCTCCACCTTTTCCAAATCCAGCTTGAACATCTGGAAGTTCATGGTTCATATACTATTGAAGCCTAGCTTGAAGGATTTTGAGCATTACCTTGCCAGCAAGGGAAATGAGTACAATTGTGTGGTAGCTTGAACATTCTTTGGCATTGTCCTTCTTTGGGATTGGAACGAAAGCTGACATTTTCAGTCCTGTGGCCACTGCTGAGTTTTCTAAATTTGCTGGCATACTGAGGGCAGCACTTTCACAGCATCATCTTTCAGGATTTGAAATCGCTCAACTGGAATTCCATCACCTCCACTAGCTTTGTTCATAGTGATGCTTCCTAAGGCCCACTTGACTTCACATTCCAGGATGTCTGGCTCTAGGTGAGTGATCACACCATCGTGGTTATCTGGGTCATAAAGAACTTTTTTGTACAGTTTTTCTGTGTATTCTTGTCACCTCTTCTTAATATCTTCTGCTTCTGTTAGGTCCATACCATTTCTGTCCTTTATTAAGCCCATCTTTGCATGAAATATTCCCTTAGTATCTCTAATATTCTTGAGGAGATCTCTAGTCTTTCCCATTCTGTTGTTTTCCTCTATTTCCTTGCATTGATCACTGAGGAAGGCTTTCTTACCTCTCCTTGCTATTCTTTGGAACTCTGCATTCAAATGGGTATGTCTTTCCTTTTCTCCTTTGCCTTTTGCTTCTCTTCTTTTCTCAGCTATTTGAAAGGCCTCCTCAGACAACCACTTGCCTTCTTGAATTTCTTTTTCTTGGGGATGGTTTTGATCACTGCCTCCCGTGCGATGTTATGAACCTCCATCCATAGTTCACCAGGCACTCTATCTATCAGATCTAATCCCTTGAATCTATCTCTCACTTCTACTGTATAATCGCAGGGGATTTTATTTAGGTCATACCTGAATGGCTTAGTGGTTTTCCCCTACTTTCTTCAATTTAAGTCTGAATTTTGCAATAAGGAGCTCATGATCTGAGCCACAGTCAGCTCCCGGTCTTGTTTTTGCTGACTGTATGGAGCTTCTCCGTCCTTGGCTGCAAATAATATAATCAATATGATTTTGGTATTGACTAGCTGGTGATGTCCACATGTAGAGTTGTCTCTTGTGGTGTTGGAAGAGGGTATTTACCATGACTCCACCTTTGACCCACTGTTATAAAAACCTTCTCACTTTTTCTTGTGTTGAGATGTAGTTTTTAAAGGTAGAAGTCTCCCCTTGTTTGGCAAAGCAATAGAGCTGTCCTTTCCTGCTTCACCCGAAACCCTGTCTCCGGAGTTTGATTCAGCACCAGTGCACAGAGCAGGAGCTTTCAGTGACGTTAGAAAGGAAGACATCTCTCAAGTCAAAGTGTTAGTTGCTCAGTCGTGTCCAGCTCTTTGTGACCCCATGGACTGTAGCCGGCCAGGTTCCTCTGACCATGGAATTCTCCAGGCAAGAATCCTGGAGTGGATAGCCATTCTCTTCTTTCAGACTTTTGGATTAAGTTGAAACAACCAAATTGACGTTATTCACAGAAGACACACATGAAAAGAAAGTTATAGGTTGGTTGGAACTGCTTTTGAATACAAATAACAGAAGACCAAGGAACAGTGGTTAATGAAGTAGATTTATTTTTCTTGTAAAAGTCTCGATGTGTGTGGCTGCTGGGGTTGGAAAAGAACAAGAATGTATATATACATATAAAACTAAATTATTTGCTGTACACTTTACACAAACACAACATTGTAAATTAACTATAGTTCAAGTTTTTTAAGAAAATAAGAGAAAAAGAAAAACATGCTAAATTTAAAATAGGTGGAAGAAAACAAGTAAGGGGGAAAAATGGTACAAATCTATGAAGTAAGAAACAGAAAATTAATGAAGTGCAAGCTGATATTTTTTAGAGGATCAAAAAAATTGATAAAACTCAATCTAGACAGATGGATCCAGAAAAGGAGAGAAGACGCAACTCATCAGGAATATCCGGAATGAGTGGTGGTTACAAGAGATCCTCCGAAAATGAGAAGAATAAGGGTGTTGCCTGAAAAACTGGGTTGGCCTCATGGTAGCTGTTGAGCCAAAAGGCACAACCAAGCCAATGATGGAGAGAAGAAAGGGTTTGTTATTCAGAGCACGTAAGGAGAACACCGGTGGCCTTTCCCAAAGCACTGTCTCCCGCCAGAGTCCAAGGCTTATGTGATTGAAGTCAGGAGGGTCAGAGGAGGTCATCTCCACCCCTTTAGGACCAGCAGGTCTGGCGGCTGAGACTTTAGGCTCAGCGTCACCAGTGAAACAGAACCGAGCTTTTACAGCTGAATTTTCATCTTTGATGTTGTTACTTCTCTTGCCAGGCTACAGTTTCTGCTTTTGTTCCCGTTAGATCATTATTCCTGAGACCCATTCAAGGGTAAGCCTTGTGGCCAGGCTTAGGCCCCCCAGAATGGCTGCTCTTACCTCAAAAAGGAGGATAGAATGAACAAGTTATGCCAACGCATTCACCCACTAACCCAAGACACGCAGATGACACCACCCAACGCATTCACCCACTAACCCAAGACACGCAGATGACACCACCCAACACATTCAACCACTAACCTAAGACACGCAGATGACACCACCCTTATGGCAGAAAGTAAAGAGGAACTAAAGAGGCTCTTGATGAAGGTGAAAGAGGAGAGTGGAAAGGCTGGCTTAAAACTCAACATTCAAAAAGCTAAGATCAAAAAAAAAAAAGAAAACTAAAATTATGGCATCTGTTCCCATCACTTCATGGCAAATGAATGGGGAAAATAGAAACAGTGACAGACTATTTTCCTGGGCTCCAAAATCACCGTGGATGGTGACTGCAGCCATGAAATTAAAAAATGTTTGCTCCTTGGAAGAAAAGCTAGGACAAACCTAGACAGTTTATTAAAAAGCAGAGACATCACTTTGCCAACAAAGGTCCATCTAGTTAAAGCTATTATTTTTCCTTTAGTCACATACAAATGTGAGAGCTGGACCATAAGGAAGGCTGAGTGCCAAAGAATTGATGCTTTCAAACTGTGGTGCTAGAGAAGACTCTTGAGAGTCCCTTGGACTGCAAGGAGATCAAACCAGTCAATCCTAAAGGAAATCAACCCTGAATATTCACTGGAATAACAGATGCTGAAGCTGAAGTTACAAAATTGGGTCACCTGATATGAAGAGCCGACTCATTGGAAAAGACTCTGATGTCGGGAAAGATTGAGGGCAAGAGATGGTTGGATAGCATTATCGACTCAGTGGACATAAGTTTGAGCAAACTCTGGGAGATAGTGAAGGACAGGGAAGCCTGGCGTGCTGCAGTCCCTGGGGTCACAAAGAGTGAGTTCTGACTGAGCGACTGAACGACAACCAACTATTCAGCTACTCAGATGAAATGAACCAACCACCGAAGCTCATGGAGAGAGGCACAGACGGGGACGTCCCCGGGGCTCAGTGGCTAAGACTCCTGTATCCCTGCTCAGGGAACTGGATCCCATATGCTGCAACTAAATGACCTCAAATGTCACAGCTAAGACCCAGCACAGTCAAATAAATTAAATAAAGATTAAACAACAAAAAAAAGAGACAGACAGACAGACAGATATTCCTCACGGCCCCATATCTGTCAAAGAATTGAGACTATAGTTTAAAGCCTTCCCTCAAAGAAAATTCAAGGACCGGATGTCTTCACTGCTGGATTCTACCACACATTAAAAGAAGAAGTAGTACTAACTCGACACCAACAGTTCCATAAAACTGACGAGAAGAAAGAAAGCAGTTCCTGCTTCATCCTCTGAGGCCAACGTTGCCCTGACACCACAAACAGTAAGCATATCGGAAGGAAAGAAAGCAGCAGATGGTGAACACGAGGGCAAGAGACCTCAACAAAAGGTTAGCAAACCAAATTCCAAAGTCTATAAAAGGGTACCATATTATGACCAAGTGGGGCATATCCCAGGAATGCCAGGTAGTTTAAACATTTGAAAACCAGTGGGTTTAATTCACCATGTTAACAGACCAACAAGCAAAACCATGCAATTCTCCAAAAGTGCACCAAAAGCATTGCACAAAATCAAACTTCCATGCATGAGGAAAGCATCCCAAAAACAGAATAAAAGGGAATTTCTACCACAGAATTGTGGAATTTCCATAAGACGTCTATGGAAAACTCTCATGGAATTCCCTGGTGGTCCAGGGCTCAGGACTCGGCACTTTCAGCGTGGAGGCCCAGGTTCAATGCCTCATCCAGGAAGTAAGATCCCGCAAGTCCCAAGGCCCCAAAACAGCAGCAACAAAAATGTGCAGCCAGCATCACCCTTAGTGTGCAAAGCTGAATGCTTCCCCCTGGGGCCAGGAGGAGGGTGAGACCGCCTGCACACACCATCGCTGATCCACGAGGCCTAGGGCTTCAGCTGGTGAGATGAGGGAGAGGAGAAAAGCACGTTCAGATCGGAAAGGAAATAAAGCTGGCTTTATCAGGGGAAGACATGAATATCTTTGTAGAAATCCTACAAGAGTGACTAGGACTGATGTGAGAATTGAGCAGGATCTTAGGACAGAAAGTCACTAGGCAAAAATCAACTGTGTCTCTGTTACCAAAAGCTCGGCCTCTCTGCACACCGCTGTTGCACTGTTCGGTCTCTGAGTCGTCTCCGACTCCTTGCGATCTCACAGACGGCAGCACGCCAGGCTTCCCTGTCCTTCACCACCTCCCAGAGTTTGCTTGAACTCGTGTCCATTGAGTCGGTGATGCCATCCAGCCATCTCATCCTCTGTCGTCCCCTTCTCCTCCTGCCCTCAATCTTTCCCAGCATCAGGGTCTTTTCCAACGAGTCAGCTCTTCACATCAGGTGGCCAAAGTATTGAAGCTTCAACTTCAGCGTCAGGCCTTCCAATGAACATTCAGGGTTGGTTTCCTTTAGGATTGACTGGTTTGACCTCCTTGCAGTGCAAGGGACTCTCAAGAGTCTTCTCCAGCACCACAGTTTGAAAGCATCAATTCTTTGGCACTCAGCCTTTCCTGTGGTCCAACTCTCATATCCGTACGTGATTACTAGAAAAACCATAGCTTTGGCTGTATGGACTTTTGTCGGCAAATGGATGTCTCTGGTTTTTTTGCTGTCTAGCTTTGTCCTAGCTTTCCTTCCAAGGAGCAGGCGTCTTTTAATTTCATGGCTGCATTCATCATCTGCAGTGATTTTGGAGCCCTGGAAAATAAAATCTGTCACTGTTTCCCCTTTCTCCCTATCTGTTGGCCATGAAACGGTCTGTGTACTGGTGCCGAATCAAATCCTAGAGACAGAGTTTTGGATGAAGTAGAAAAGGATAGCTTTATTGCTTCGCAAGACAAAGGGAGACACACCAGGCTTCTGCCTTGAAAGACTATGTCTCAACTCCACAGAACTTGGTGAGGGTTTTTATAACAGTGGGTCAAAGGTGGGGTCTAAAAAGATCGGGGTGTGAACTGGGCTTGTGCTCCCCTCTGACTGCAGCCATGAAATTAGATGCCGTTTGCTCCTTGGAAGAAAAGCTGTGACAAACCTAGAAAGAGTATTAAAAAGCAGAGACATCTCTTTGCTGACACAGGTCTGCATCGTCAAAGCTATGGTTTTTACAGTAGTCATGCATGGATGCGAGTTGGACCATAAAGAAGCCTGAGCCCCGAAGAATGAATGCTCTCTATTTGTGGTGCTAGCAAAGATTCTTGAGAGTCCCTTGGACTGCGAGGAGATCAAACCAGTCGATCTTGAAGGAAATCAACTCTGAATACTCACTGGAAAGACTGATGCTGAAGCTGAAGCTCTAATACTTTGGCTATCTGATACAAAGAGCTGACTGATCGGCTGAGACAGTTGGATGGCATCACCACCTGGACGGGCAGGAGTCTGAGCAAACCCTGGCAGATAGTGAAGGACAGGGAAGCGTGCGGTCCATGTCAAAGAGTCAGACACGACTTGGCAACGACAGACTCATCTCTTATCAGGCGGTCAGTCTCCCAATCTTGATGACCTTCTCTTCTCCCTTTTATCTCTCATCAGTTGGTTTCATGGCTGCTCTTCCCTCAAGTAGCAACTGTTCAAATCTGCACTTCGAACTCAGGGAAAGTAGGTCATGGAGACTGGAGTCTTGCCTACAAGAACTAGGGGAACAGAAAGGCCTCTCTGCCTGGGAGCCTCCCAGGGCCCCATTCAGATTCATTTCCACTCACTAATAATGAACACTTGGAAATCAAAGGGGTTTGGCTGGGTTTTTTATTTTGTTTAATTTTTGGCTGCCTCGCAGGGCACATGGGATGTTAGTTCCCCAGTCAGAGACTGAACCTGTGCCCCCTGCGTCGGAAGGGCAGGACACTGGATCACCAGGGAAGCCCCAGAAATGGATGCCCCCTGCGTCGGAAGGGCAGGACACTGGACCACCAGGGAAGCCCCAGAAACGGATGCCCCCTGCGTCGGAAGGGCAGGACACTGGACCACCAGGGAAGCCCCAGAAACGGGAGTTTCAGAATGCCACGCACAAGAGAAAGCAAATAGTAAATATTTAGATTATAATTTGACTAAAGAGGACCAAGACTTGAACTCTGAAACCATAAAATATTTAAGAGAAATTATAAAATAAACAGAGATATACAGTATTCATGAATAGAAAAAAAAAGTGAAATAAGTGTTGTTCCCCAAATGATCTACAGATTCAACCCAATCTGAGTCAAAACTCCAGGAGAATATTTTTTGTAGAAATTGACAAGCTGATTCCAAAATTTATATGAAAATGCAAAGGACATAAGATGACTAAAATAAGCCTGAAAAAGAACACTGATGAACAGCTTACCCTACCTGTAAAATAGTAGGGTTTATTAAAATAAACTTCAGTAAAGGCCAAACATGTGATATTGGTATAAAAATAGACACATAGGTAGATGGATCAGATTAATGTCCAAAACCAATCCCAGGCACACATGGCTAACAAGGAAGTTCAATAGAGAATGGATTATATGCCTTTTAGACAGAAGGTGTTGGAACAGCTAGGTCGCCATAAGGTAGACAACACAGCTTACCTCACATTGTAAACGAGAAATAATTCATGGACCTAATACAAGACAGAAAGTAGTGAAAGTTGTAGGAAAAAAATAGGTGAAATCTTACTGACCTCAAGGTCAGGAAAGATTTATTGAATAAAACGTGTTAAAAAGAGCATAAGAGGAACAAAAACCAATAAACTTGACATTAATTTTTTTAAACTTCTCTTTGAAAGACACTGTTCAAGAAGTGAAAAGACAAGCCACAGGCATGGGGGGAAAAATACTTACGATGCATATATTTTTTTTGCAAAAACACAAAGACTTGTGTCCAGAATACATAAAGAAGTCTTTCTGCTCAATAATAAGACCACCCACTAGGAAACAGGGCAGAGATGTGAGTGAACACTTCACAGAGAAGGAATGGCTGGTGAGCACTTGGGAAGATGCCCTGGTTCCTGAATCATCAGGGAAATACAAACGGGAACCGCAGGAGAAACCGCCGAACACCTGTTTGAACAGTTAAGATGACAACTGCACGCCACAAAAAGGGCTGTGAGGCTGTGGGGCCACGGAACCCCTCGCGCAGGCCAGTGGTCGTGGAGGATGAAGCGAGCACTTTGCAAACAGCGCTGGAAGACGTCTTTAAAAACTACCCACTCTTAGCATCTGACACAGCTGCCCCACTGCTGCGTACTTACTCAGGACCCAGAGCAGGCGTGCCCGCAAACGCCCGCAACAAGCGTCCCCGCAGCTTCGGATGACGCGGCCCTCAGCTGGAATCCACCAAGGGTCCGCCACACTTACCCGGAAGGACAGCAACTTCTTATAGGGGCTAGTCATGCTCAGTCGCTTCAGTCCTGTCCCCTGAGGACTGTAGCTCACCGTGCTCCTCTGTCCATGGGAGTCTCCAGGCAAGAAAACTGGAGTGAGTCGCCATTTCCTTCTCCAGGGGACCCCCCGACCCAGGGACTGAACCCACATCACTTATGTCCCCTGCGTTGGCAGGCAGGTTCTTTGCCACTAGCAATACCTGGGGAGCCCCGAGTATAGGGGAGTACACGTCAACAAAAAGCAGGAACCCTCCTGCACCGCTGGCGGGAATGGAAGCTGGTGCAGTCACTGTGCAGAAAGTATAGATGTTCCACAAAAAAACTGAAAATGGGATCACCATACGGCCAGCAGTCCCACTCCTGGTGGTGGACATGGACAAATGCGTATCTGAGAAGATACACGTTCACACCCCAGTGTTCAGGCAGCACTGCTCATAAAAGCCAAGACTCGGAGACGACGCAAGCAAGCATCAGCCAAAGAACATACGCAGAACACGTGCCCTGTGCACCGCGGAGCACGGCTCAGACACAAAAAAGGCTGAAATAATGCCATTTGCAGCAACGTGGACACGACCAGAGATTACCATACTGAGTGAAGCAAGTCAGAAAGAGACAAACATATGATCTATTATATATGATATATGACAAATGTATAGTGTATGATATCACTTATATGTGGAATCTAAAAAAATGATACAAACGAACTTATTCCTAGGACAGAAAGAGAGTCACAGGCATCGAAAGCAAACTTATGGCTACCAAAGGGAAAAGGGTGGGGGACAGATTTATTAGGGTTTCGTATTAAAGCGTGCACACTACTATATGTAAAATAGATAACCAGCAGAGACCTACAGCACAGGCAACTATACCCAGCATCTTGCAATAATCGATAATGGAAGAGAATCCATATAACCGAATCACTTTGCTGTCCACTTGAGACTAACACAGCGTTGTAGATCCAAGATATTTCAATAAAAATGTTTTAAAACTAATGAGATTGATCGTGGGGGCAGAACAATGCTCCCCAAAGACACCCACATGCTAACCCACGGAACCTGTGATCACATGCAGTTACAAAGGGGAATTGAGGTTGCTGGGCAGTTGACCTCAAAATGGGGGATTATCTGGATTACTCAAGTGAGCAATGTGATCACGAGGGGCTTACAAGTGGGTAAGGGAGAGAAGACGGAAATGGGGGGGACGTGTGACTGCCTGACTGCTGTGGGTTGGGGACTGGCCGCCGCCAGTGGTGGCTTTAGGGGTGGAGGTGGGCCGCCAGCCAAGTAATGGGGGCCCCCAGCAGCTGAAAGTGCCAGAATCCAGGTTTTCTCTTGGAGTCCCCGGAGGGAGCTTGGTCCTGTGACCCCTGGATTCAGGCCCAGTGAAACCCGATTCAGACCTCTGGCCTCCAGATCCGCAAAGTCCTAGATCTGGGTTGTTTCGGGCCGCTCGGTACACGGGGCTTTGCTGCTGCAGCAGCAGGAACCTCCTTCCCTAACGGAGGCGGGCGGGCACCTGAATCTCCAAGTCATGATGCGGAAACAGAGGGAGCAGAGGAAGGGCCCCGAGCTGACCCCCGTCCCGCCCGCCTCTGGGACAGGAGCGTGTCTGCAGGGCCGGGAGTCCAGGCCACCCCGGGGAGGCCTGGAGCCAGCAGGGCTGGAGGGGACGCTGGAGGGGAGAGGGGACTCGGGGCGGTAGAACGCTTGTGGTGGGTCACACCATGGGACCCAAGGTGGGCCCGCAGAGCAGCCGCGGAAGGAAATGCTCAGGTGTGCGCTTGGAAGACGTGGTTTGGGGCAGGACCAGAGACACAGACAAGAGAACAGGCTTGTGCACCAGGAGAGACGGAGACGACGGCTGGACTGACGGAGCAGGGCTGACGCACAGGCAGCACCGTGAGGGAGACAGCCAGCCAGGGGAGCTGCTGTCCAACACAGCGGCTGGCTCTGCGCTCACCTAGCGGGTGGGAGGGTGGGGCAGGGGCGGTCCAAGAGGGAGGGGATCTGAGTGCACTTGGAGCTGATTCCCTTCACTATGCAGAGGAAAGCAGCACAGCACTGTGAAGCAGCTGTACTCCAGTTAAAAAATAAACAGGCGTTTCCCTGGGGGTCCAGTGGCTAAGACTCCTCACGCCCGCTGCAGGGGTCGGGCTGCAATCCCTGGTTGGGGAACTAGATCCCACAGGCTGCTTCGAAGGCTGCGTTACTGCAACAAGGACCCCGTGCAGCTCCATAAGCAATTAGAAATAATTTTGAAAAAAAGAAAAAATATATAAATAAGGCTTTTGAAAAACAAAGGAAGATAAGGATTTCAAGGGTAAAAGGGTTTTTAAAAAGATGTGGTTTCCTGCAGGTCCCAAGCGCACCAGATAAAACGGGGAGGGGGACACGGTGCAGCCTGTTGGATGGTCACGAGCAGGTGCAGGGGAGGCAGTGTGGGAACGGTTAGGAGGAACGCGAGGGCATCCTCACAGGGTGAGCAAGCTTCTGCGAGAGTGGCATCGGAGGTGGCACCTGCAGACAGGAGTGGGGCAGGGCGGCGGGGCAAGCACCCCCGGGCCCAAGGGGGAGGGTCTCTGGGGTGGATGGGTCTGCAGGGACGGCCCGGCCCTAAGGCCTGGGGAGAGCCAAGTAGAACTTGGCTCTGTTTCCAAGTACTCTAGAGTCCTTGGGGAGTTTCTGGAGGACAGGACAGCTGGGGAAGGGGGAGGAGGCGGAGTCACCCTTGACGAGCCCCCGAGTCTGGGGGTCCAGGGAGCACAGCAGAGGACTGGCAGGCCCCGGGTGGGCCTGGGAGAAGGGGCGCAGGGGAGTACTTGCGGGGAGGAACGCACAGCTCTGTCTTCCGTCCTGGGAAGTCAGCACATGACCCAGACAGAAATAGCACGAACACCAGCTGCTGTTTAGAAATAGCTGCTATTTGGAAACAAGCTGTTATTTAGAAACATGGAGGGGAGCATAGCAAGAATCTACTGAAGGACAGAGCGGGGCGCCTCGGGGGAGGAAAGATGGGGAAAGACTGAGACGCGTCCCCAAAAGTCACCGTTTGGAGTCCTGACCCCCCCAGCACCCCAGAAAGTGACAATTTGGAGGTGGTGCCTTTAAAGTCAGGGTTAAGGTAAAATGGAGTCACTGGGCTGGGCCCTAATCCCGCAGAACTGGAGTCCTCAAAGACACAGACACTCACAGAGGGACGACCCTGTGAGGACGCGGGGAGGAGACGGCCGTCTGCACGCCCGGGGGTAGGCCTCAGGAGGACCAGCCTACACCTGGGTCTCGGATTCCAGCCTCCAGGACGGGAGACAGGAAGTGTTCACCCTGTAAGCCCACAGGCTGTGGTTCCGTCCAGGGAACCCACACTGACGCTCACTGAACAACCTCTGAGCACCCTTGGCCTTCATCACAAGGGGCATAAAGCTGGTAACACAAAAGCATGAGTCCATCCAAGGAGGGGCAGGAGGACTCGTTGACGCTGGGAGGCTGCTTCTGATGCGGGGACCACAGCAGGAGGGCTCCGGGCTGAAGGCCCTGTCCCCGGCCTGCGTGGGGGGAGAGGGGCACGGAGGCTGGACAGACGCCCCTGGCCCCTCTGTCCTGGGGAGCTCAGCCCTGGGAGCCAGACGCCGGGGTGACAGTCCTGACTCCCCCGCTCAGGAGCTCCTCACGTCACCTGTCCGAGCCTCCGTCCTTTCCCGTGGCGGGCGCTCGGGCTGCCCACGATGGCCGCTCTCTTGCCCTCAGTACATTCCTGCTGACCGGTCACCACCTCACTTTCACCCACTCACCTCACTGAACTTCCCTCTTAGTCATAGAGTCTGATCCCTACAGGTCTACCTGGCCCTGGCCCCAGCAAGTGAGGACTGGTCTCATCTTCAGATCATACAGCTTGATTGGTGCAGGTCTACATACTTGTCCCCGGGGCCAGTGAGTGAGGCCTGAGCTATCCTCACTAACAGGCCAGGACTATCTCGATTGCGACCATCGTCAGAAGGGCAGGGGGGTCACGCCCCTCTGCTGGTCTCCCTCTAACCCGGGAGCCAGCCTGACGTCAGCTTCAGGTACGTGACCTGTAACCTCCCCACCACAGCCCACTGCATGTGGCCGGTTGCTCCGGGACAACCCCTAGTCCATTAAACCATCCGCGTCTCTCTCTCACTGACTCTGGGCTCTTTCTTGGGTCTTGAGCGGGGCAGGCACAGGGCTTGCCGGCCTGTGGGGTGAAATTTCCGACGCCTGTGAAATGGTATCATGGCTCCATCTCTCAAAGCATCTCAGAGGCTGGATGCTCCCTACGTGAGCTTTCTGGGCCACCTTCTGCCCTGGCGTGGTAAACACACAGGGATGCATTCATCCCTCGGCCTGTGGACTCGCGGGTGAGGGGCCAGTGAGGGTGACCGCCTCCCCGCTGCCCCGGGGCTGAGCGGTTTCCAGAAAACGCTCTCGCTTTTAAAGCAGGAAAAGCCCCGGCTGACTGGGTGTTTGGTCACCCGCCCGGGGTTCTGGGTCACTTTGCTGCAGGGACTGAGCCAGTTACCACCAATGTCAGGCTTAACACAGGTCCGACACCTTACAGCAGGGCAGGGCATCCAGCGCAGGTCTCGCGGGCTGGCTTCTCTTGGAGGCCCCAAGGGCAAACCCGTTTTGACTTTCCAGCTTCTAGAGGTCCCGCATCCTTGGCCTGCAGCCTGGATGGCCTCCTCCATCTTCAAAGGTGGCGGCGTCGAGACTTCCAGACTCTCTCGGACTCTGACCCTCCTGCCCTCCTCTTGTGGGACCCTTGTGATCACCTTTAGGGCGCCCCCATTCATCCAAGATCATTGCCACATGGCGGCATTCTTCCGCTGATTATATCTGCAACGTGCCCTCACCACGTGGGGTCACACAGCCCCAGGTGCGTGGCATCCTTCTGCTGATTATGTCTGCAACGTCCCCTTACCACATGGGGTCACACAGCCCCGGGTGCTGGGGACCCAGAGGCTGTACAGCTCAGGGCTCTCAATAGACACAGAACCGATAGGATATCTGACTATCCCAATCTACCTTCCTTTCTCGTAATGAATTGATCGCCCGATTACGGAGGCTGAGTCCCAGTGTCTAGGGTCTCCGGGCTGGAGGCCCCAGAGCAGGCAGCGCAGCTCCGGTCTGCGGCAGTGTGGACCCAAGTCCCAGCTCAAGTGGTCAGGCATGAAGACAGTGGAGGGCAGAGGAGCCTGGTGTGCTGCAGACCACGGGCTCAGAGTCAATCACGACTCAGCGACTGAACAGCAGCTCATCAAGAAACACCCTCCCTGACACATGTTTAACCAAATATCTGGGACCCCCAGGGGCCAGTCGAGTTGACACAGAAGATTCACCTTCACAGGCGTGGCTGCCTCGTGGGGGATTAGGTGGCAGGAGGGGTGGCCAGAAAGGCAGCTCAGAGTGGGCCCCAAGCCCTCTGCCCGGCAAGGACCTCTGTCCCCATGGAGGAGGGGCTCTCTTCCCGGGGACACAGCAAGGAGGCTCTATAGTTTCTGGAGGGAGGGGACCCTGATAGTCACCCCAGCAGGGCTGGGGGCTTCTGCAAGAGCGGGGCTGGGGGCATCCTCGAGTGTATGGACGGGATGAGGTGAGGAAGGGCCTGTGGGTGAAGCCAGGGGCGGGGCTGTGGGGACGCTGGCCGCTCGTCTGCAGGCAGAGGCTTCTGGGACCCCCGCCCCACTCCCACATTGCTCCCTGTCTGCTGGGACCCCATCCTGGCCCCACGCTGGTCTCCTGACCCCTCTTCCCCGGGACTTCTGTGCTGTCAGCTTGAGTCCCAGGCCAGAGGTCCCCGCTCTGGAAGCCACCGGCCTGCTGCCCTGGGTGTCAGTTGGGCTGCCTGCAAGCCCCAGCCCCGCAGCAATAACAGCTCTGTGTCTGCACCCCAGCGGGGCACCCCAGGTCAAGGGGGCGCCCTCACCGTGGTCTCAGCAGGTGGAAGGAGGGGCGCCCTGGGCAGGGCAGGGGCCCTGCCGGGGCAGCAGGAACCACAGGCCTCCGTCCGGCTGAGATGCCTGGTCTGTGGGCAAGGGTTGGGGGCACTGCTCAGAGCAGATGGGCTGATCCCCTGCCTCCGCCCGGACGGAGCAGGGCGGAACCTGAGTTCGAGGCAGCCTCACGTGGCTCCTGACACAGACAGCGGGAACCCCGAGCAGAAAGGGAAGGAAGCTGCTGGCCGGGCCTGCCCCGCACAGGAAGGGCTGTCATGTGCTAGGGGTCAGCAGGCCTGGGGCCCCGCGGGCACTCAGTCAGGCATGGGGCAGGGGGCAGCCTCCAGCTGCCCGGCCCATCCTGGGAGGCCGGCCCCTGGTCTCAGCCTCTGCCCTGCACCCCCCTCAACCCCTGAGACCCGAGGCCATCTCCCTGCGGAGCTCTCCCAGGGACCAGCCTTTGCCACTGCCCCGCCCAAGCTTGCAGCCACCCTCCCAGACGGACGACACCCCCGCATCTCCACCCTCCGTGGGACCACTCCGAGCTGCTCCTGGCCGTCCCCAGGGCCACACAGGCAGCCTCGGTGGTGCCTCCCAGCCCGGGCCCCTGGTGGCATCACAGCATTGGCCAGGCTGACAGCCGCTCCAGGGTGGTCGCTGCCTGCTCTTGGCTTCCAGGACCTTCTCCGCTCCTGTTAGTTCTCTCCAGCCGCTCCGTCTCCTTCTGCTCTTCCCGCTCCTCCTTGGGGGGGTCCCTGCCCCCGCAGTGCACACCGAGCCGGGGCCTCCTCGGACCCCAGACCTGGGGTCCCACTGCCCACTGGCACCCGACGGGGCTGCAGCTGTGTCTCACACGTGCCCTCAGACATGCTCCTCCGTGGGGGCATCTTCTGGGCGGTGTCCCTGGCCCCTCCCCTCTCTCCCCTCCACCAGCCCATCCTGCCAGCCTCCCCCCTCCTCTCCTGACTGGGCTTCCTGCTTCCCCTCCTCCACGTTGGCCACACCAGGTGCCCTCTGCTTCACAGCCCCGTGAAGTTCCCACAGCTCAGAGGCCCCACATGCTCTAGCCAGAGCCCCCGCCTCTCCCACCCTAACCTAACCCCAACCCCTAACCTGTAACCCTAACCCTAACCTAGCAAACCAGAGGGGACAGAGGTGGGTGGGTTACATGGTGAGCTGTCCACCCCCACCCCCCACATAGATACACACACACACACACACACACACCCCTGCCCTGGGCCCTCTCCCTGCAGGACAGAGTCTGCAACATGACCCCACTTTACAGACAAGAGACTGAGGCACAGGAGGCTGGGGAACCCTACTCTGAGGGCTGGCGCTGGGGAGGTGTCAGCTCTCATCCGGGCTCCCGCGGGCAGTTAATTGGGGAAGAGCCAGGACACCCCGGGGCCCCACTCAGAGTGGGGGTCAGAGTCTTCAGTTCCCAGTCCCTCCAGGATTGAAAGTGAAAATCTCCAGGTGGGGCTGAGGTCCCTGCTTCCCGCCCCTCAGCTTGCACTCTGGCCATGACAGAATCGTCCAGAGTCCCTGCGACTGAAGCCTGGCCTGGAAGAAGCAGGGCATTGTTCTGGGGACAGAGGGGGCCTCCTTACCCCACCCACTAGCCCTGTTCTGCTGAGTCACCGCTCCAAAGTCAGTGGGTGTCGCAGCACTGGGCCTGTCTGTCTGGCTGCCTGGGAGGGGTGGGCACCTCAGAGGAGCTGGCACCCCTAGAGTGGGCGGGCACTGACCACCCACCACCTGCCCACCACTGGGACCTGCACAGCTGTGGGCGAAGGGTGGGTGGGGGCACTGGGAAGAGCGGTATGGTGTGTTTCAGGAGCAAGCAGCCCTGGGACTGGAGGGGGGAGCCCATGGCGCGGCTCCTGGGGGGTGGGCTCCCCTCCACTTGTGCCCCCACCCGGGAGGTCACGTGGCCCTGCCCTGAGGAGTCAGCGATGTGGGCACCCCCTTGCTCTGCTCCAAGGACATCTCCAGGTGGACTGGGGCGTGTGGAGGCTGGGCCCCTCCTAAGGGGAAGCTGGCCCAGGGTGGGGCTGTGGGCGGAGGCTGGCCGCAGCCAGCTGCCTGGTGGATGGGCCCCGGCCACATGTGGAGTGGAGGTGAGTGCAGATTTTCGGGTGGGTCCCTCTGCCCATCTTTGCTCTGCGGGGCACCTGGAGGGCCCATGAGTACTCAGCGGAAGCCACAGACCTTGTTCAACTCTTCCCAACACACACAGAGTCGGCGGCGAAAACCAGCAGCCCGAGCCAGCCCAGCCCAGCCCAGCCCAGCAGACTGTGGAAGAACAGAACCGCCCCGAACCCGGCCCTCAGCCGTGGAGCCTCCCAAGTCCAGCCGCCCTGCCCTCCCAACCCAGCCCGGGCCCAGTCTCTCTGGGGCCTCCGCCCGGCACCCCCTTGACCTGCCCACTTCCTCTCACTGTCTTGCCTGACCAGCGCCACTGCCAGCTGACTCACCCCCGTCCCCCTCCCGGCCTTGCTCTGACCTTGCCCCACATGTCCACAAGCCTCGGGGACACCTGTTCCAGCAGGACCAGCACCACACATGCTCCGGGCCTCAAACTGAACTCCCTGGGGCTTCCCTGGAGGTCCAGGGCCTAGGAATCCACCTGCCAATGCAGGGGATGCAGGCTCCATCCCTGGTGCGGGGAGATCCCACGTGCCACGGGGCAGCTGAACCCCTGTGCCCTAACTACCCAGCCCGAGCTCTAGAGCCCATGGTCTATAGCAAGATATCTTGCCAGGACTGGAGAGCAGCCCCCGCTCGCCGACACAAGAGAAGAGCCACGCAACAGCGAAGACCCGGCACAGCCAAAGAAGACAAGAAAATTTAACAACGGAACTTATTGTCATCACCTCAACGTTCTGCATTTCAACAAGTGACACCGCTTGTGGTGGGGCAGAGAGATGCCCCCTCCCCAGCCGTCCACGCCCCACCTCCCTACCCCTGTGCGGTGTGGCCTGCCGTGACCAAGGGGCCTCTGGGGGTGAGCGAGCTGAGGACCTTGAGAAGGACAGGGTCCTGGGCTCCCCGAGTGGGTCCAGGGCCACGGCAGGGGTCTTTGTAAGAGCAGGTGCGTCAGCAGCCCGAAGGATGGAAGAGGGGCCACAGCCAGGCCCGCAGCACCTCCAGAAGCGGGAACAGCAGGAACAGGCCCGCCCCGGGTCCCGCAGCAGGAAGCAGCCTGCCACACCTGAGTTTAGCCCAAAGCGGCTGAGTTCAGACTCAGGGTCTCCAAGCTGCGGGGTGTGACTCTGAGGATTGTGGGGCTTTTTCCGGCAGCCACGGGACCCTGACAGGAGCACCTCTCCTCACCTTCAGGAGAGAGGAGGGGGAAACGGTCAGTGCAGCCTGGCCCTCTTCCTCACTCCCTGTGTCCACCCGTCCCTGTCTGTGGTCAGTCTGTCCGTCCATTCCTAAGGCACCACTCTCGTCAGGCCCATGCCCTCCACCTGGAAGACCGCCAGGCCGCCGTCACATGCAGGAGGTGGGGGACATCACCCCGGGTCTCTGCTCTCTCCACATCCCCACGGCTCTCACGGCTTCAGGCCTGCCTGAGAGCCGGCCTCCTGCGGTCCACAGAGCATCGTTCGGTGGGTGCTTTGACTATGCCAAAGCCTTTGATTGTGTGGATCACAATAAACTATAGAAAATTCTGAAAGAGATGGGAATACCAGACCATCTGACCTGCCTCTTGAGAAATCTGTATGCAGGTCAGGAAGAATTGGACATGGAACAACAGACTGGTTCCAAATAGGAAAAGGACTACATCAAGACTGTATATTGTCACCCTGCTTATTTATCTTATATGCAGAGTACATCATGAGAAATGCTGGGCTGGAGGAAGCACAAGCTGGAATCAAGATTGCCGGGAGAGATATCAATAACCTCAGATACGCAGATGACACCACACTTATGGCAGAAAGTGAAGAAGAACTAAAGAGCCTCTTGATGAAAGTGAAAGAGGAGAGTGAAAAAGTTGGCTTAAAACTCTACATTCAGAAAATGAATGGGAAATAGATGGAGAAACAGTGGAAACAGTGTCAGACTTTATTTTTTGGGGCTCCAAAATCACTGCAGATGGTGACTGCAGCCATGAAATTAAAAGACGCTTACTTCTTGGAAGGAAAGTTATGACCAACCTAGACAGCATATTCAAAAGCAGAGATATTACTTTGCCAACAAAGGTCTGTCTCGTCAAGGCTATGGTTTTTCCTGTGGTCATGTATGGATGTGAGAGCTGAACTATAAAGAAAGCTGAGCACCAAAGAATTGATGCTTTTGAACTGTGGTGTTGGAGAAGACTCTTGAGAGTCTGTAGGACTGCAAGGAGATCCAACCAGTCCATCCTAAAGGAAATCAGTCCTGAATATTGATTGGAAGGACTGATACTAAAGCTGAAACTCCAGTACTTTGGCCACCTCATGCGAAGAGTTGACTCATTGGAAAAGACTCTGATGCTGGGAGGGATTGAGGGCAGGAGGAGAAGGGGACGACAGAGGATGAGATGGCTGGATAACATCACTAACTCAACAGACATGAGTTTGAACAAACCTCAGGAGACAGACAGGGAAGGACAGAGGAGCCTGGCATGCTACAGCCCGTGGGGTCACAAAGAGTCTGACACAATTTATTGAATGAACAACAACAAACAAGAGTTCCTATAAACATAAACAAGAGTTCCCAGCACAGGCACACACACACACGCACACACACACACACGCACACACACACACGCACACACACACACACACGCACACACACACACACACACACACACATACACGCACACACACACGCACGCACACACACACTGCATGCACACATGCACACACACGCGCACACACACACACACGTCCCCTGTGATAACATCTGGCATTACTGATACATTTGCTAGAATGGATGAGCCAATGCGTGCGTGTGTGTTAGTCATTCAGTCATGTCTAACTCTTCGTGACCTCATGGAATGTAGCCCGCCGGGCTCCCCTGTCCACGTAATTCTCCAGGCAAGAATACTGGAGTGGGCTGCCATTTCCTTCTTCAGAGCCAATACTGATAGGTGTTTATTAGCCAACATCCATAGTTGACATTAGGGTTCATTCCTTGAGCTGTACATTCTGTGGGTTTCGAGGAATCCAGAATGTCCCGTATCCACACTTAAACCATCAGCGGCATCCTTCCCCTGCCCTCATGAGCACTGTCCTCCCCTCCCCCACCCCCAAATCACCGGTTCTTTCACCGTCTCAGTGACTTTGCCTCTTCTACAATGTCACACGGTTGGAACCGCACAGACTGCAGCCTTTTCAGATTGGCTTCTTTCTCTCACAAATGTGCGCCTATGTGTGTCTTTTCGTGGCTCGATAGCTCATTTCTCTTTAGTGCTGAATGATATTCCACTGCACGTGAACTTGGGCAAGCTCCAGGAGGTGGCGAGGGACAGGGAGGCCTGCTGTGCTGCAGTCCACGGGGTCGCAGAGAGTCGGCTATGTCTTGGCAGCTGAGCGACAGCAACAGCAAAGCTCCATTGTCTGATGGACCACAGTGTGCTTTTCCATCCACCTACTGGAGGGCATCTTAGTGGCTCCCAGATTTGGCCATCAAGCAGAAAGCAGCTGCAAACACTCACGGGCAGGTTTTCGCATAGATTCGAGTTTTCATCTCCTTTGTGTATGTTCCAAGGAGCACGGCTGCTGGATCGTATACCAAGAGTAGGTTTGCTTTTGTAAGAAACCGCTAAACTCTTCCAAAGCACGGGGGCCTTTTGCATCCCCACCGGGGATGGGAGTCAGTTCCTGTTGCCCCATATCCTCACCAGCACTTGGTGTGGTAAGGGTCTGGCTGCTCCCGACGGTGTGCAGAGGCACCTGGTTGTGGGTCTCCAGCCGTTTCCCTGCAGACCCGAATGTCTCTCCATGGGCTTCCCTAGTCTCTGGATTTCTCACTTGCTAAGGCATCTGTTCTTGTTCACTTGTTGATTGTTGGGTTTTAAGAGTTTTCACGTATTTGGGGGACTTCCCTGGTGGCCCAGTGGCTAAGATTCTATTCTCCCAGTGCAGGGGCCCAGGTTCAACTCCTTGTCAGGGAACTAGACCCCACACGCCACAGCTAAAGACCTTGCAGGCTGAAACGAAGATACAGCACAGCCCAACAAATAACTTCTTTAAAAAAAAGAGCTTTCCTGTATTTTGGCTGTCAGGGGCCTGCTTCTCATCTATGGCTTTTCTTCTTATTCTCCTAACTCTGTCTTTCTCTTTCACAGATTTGGTGGGTTTCATGCATTTCTATTTAAAGCACAAATCTGTGTTGGTTTCAAGGTCACGAAGGTAGGCTCCTTGTCTTATTCCCCTGGTACGTTTACTGTTGACCTAACTAACCTAAGGGCTTCCCAGGTCACGCAGTGGTAAAGAACACACTCGCCAACACAGGACACACAAGAGACTCAGGTTTGATCCCTGGGTCGGGAAGATTCCCTGGAGAAGGAAATGGCAACCTGCTCCAGTATTCTTGCTTGGAAAATCTCATGGACAGAGAAGCCTGTCAGGCTAAAGTCCGTGGAGTCGCAGAGTCGGACCTGATTGAGTGACCAAGCACAACAACATGACTGAGCTGGGAATTGACCACACGGGACCGAGGGCTGTGTGTGGTGTGAGAGGGATTAAGTCCTCCCGTGATGCTGGGAAAGACCAAGGGCAGGAGGTAAAGGGGCACAGAAGGTGAGATGGTTGGATGGCATCACCGACTCAATGGACATGAGTTTGAGAAAACTCTGGAAGATGGCGAAGGACGGGGAGGCCTGGCGTGCTGCAGCCCACACGGTCACAAAGAGTCGGACACGACTGAGTGACGGAACAACAAAAGCCACCCCGTGCTCCTCAGTGTGAGGCTCTCCTGCTCCCCCGTCCATCCACCTGTCTTTCTGCACCAATACGCACTGTCTCATCAGCAGGTCTTTACAAGAGTGGCTCTCTCTTCACCGACACTGCTCTCCTCCGGGCCACGTCGCTAAGTCCCGTGGTCACTGCCGAGTGCCCCCTCCACCTGGTCCGCCTCAGCACCCCCCCACCACGTTTCATTCGGCGACCAGGCCCCCCTCTTGTTCCCACTGCTCCCACTGTCTCCTCTGCTGGTACCCTCTCGATTCTCTGACCTGATGCATCTGGGAGCCCTCGGGGCTAGTTTGTCTGCACTTTGCTGGCAGCTACGTCTGACCTCCCTGCTCAGAAACTGCTGAGTGCTGATGACTCAAGTTTCTGTCTCAGCTTGGGTCTCTCCCCTCAATCCCCAACCACTTGAGCTGCTGCCCCTCAGCGGTGCCACTGCCCGTCCCCAGGGCAACATCCTCCCAGCATGACAAACCTCCAGAACAACGGAGCTCCTGGGCTTCCTGCCCCGCCCCTCCTCCTGCTTCTGACCCATCTCGATAGGTAACAGGCCATCCTTTCGGCCCGTTTGGACACGTGGGAGTCGGTGTTAAGCCCTCCGCTGCACACCATTCTTCCAATCCACCAGGAAATCCTACCACCACCCCTCCCACCTCGAAAGTCCTTCCAGAGCCCAGCTGCTTCTCACAGCCTCCTTGGGCACTGCCTGGTCCAGGCCATCCCAGCCCCCACGGCCAGATGGGAGCCCCAGCCTCCCAGCTGGTCCGGTGCCGCCCTCCTGCCCACCCGCCCCCCCTTGCAGGGCAGCTCCGCTCTGACCCCTGACCTCGTCTCTCCTGCCCCCCAGCACCGCCTGGGCTCAGTTCAGTTAACAGGCTTCCTCAAGGCTTCCCTGATTGCAACACCCCTTCCTGTCACCCAACCCCTCCCATGCCCCCATTTTCCCCACAGTCTTCTCCCTCCAATGACCTGTGTGAGCGCCCTCAGCGTGGGTCACCTGCCTCCCCTGCCTGGAGGATGAACGTCGAAGGGCAGGAAGCCGGTTTCCTTCCCTTCACTTCCACAGCACCCAGAGCTTGTCCGGCACAAGGGGGGTGCTCCCTGATCACGTGTGGGGGCGAAGTGGACACACAGGGTCCCAGAGGGACTGATCCATGAGACGCCAAGTGGAGGTTAAGGGGAGGGGCTGCCCATGCCAGTCTTCTCGACCCTCACCGCGGTAGACCCCCATCACACACACACACACGCAGACACACGTGCACACACATACATGTACACACACGCACACATACATGCATACACATGCATGCACACACACATGCCCGGGCCAGGGCTCTACCTCCTGGAGCACCAAGGGCTGGGCTGGGACCAGTACAGAGAGCATCTCTACTCTGTAATAAATGGACAAGCAACCTCTGCAGGGGGTAGGGGCCTCTCCACCCCTTCGGCCACCGGAGGGTCCCTTCTCAGAGGTCCCCTGCCACACTCAGGGGAAACTCAAGGGTGTCAGCTTGCCTCCCACGAGCTCCAGCTCAGGACAGTCACAGCTGGATGCCAGATCAAGCCCGTGGCCCCTCCAACAGTTCACACCGCCTCGTGCCCAGAACCCCTGGGGCCTTGTAAATGTCTCTGAAGAAGATGATGATGTTCTAATTGTGTTTTCTTAGAGGCCCACTTCTGAGCACCACCGTTACAGATATCATGTCCCCACTGAACATCGGGACCAGGCATGGTGACCAGGGGACACCAGCTGGGACTACCTTCCATCAAGTGCCAGAGGCCAGCCCAGCTAGGGCCTCGATGACCACTCCAACACCAGGGCCGGGTAACGACTGGTGCAAGGGTCCCAGTTCTGGGCCTGTGTGGGGAACAGCCTTGGCCCCCAGGGGGCGGGGTCAGGTTCAAGGGCAGGATATGAGCCTGCTTGGCCCCTGGTTTTACTCCTTCAGAACCATGTCAGGGGAACCCAGCAAACATTTGTGGAATGGCCAGGAGAGGAGGCAGGGCAAAGCAAGGGTCACTCATCCGTGGACATCAGGCTGACCAGCATGGGGGGTGGTAGTGGTGAAGGACAGGGTCCTGGTTTATTTGGTAGTTACAGAAAAGAAAGGAATTCCAAGCTTGCATCTGTAAGCACAGAACCTCGGTTTGACCCCCTTTAGGTGGGGAACTGGGAGGACCACTCAAGAAAAAGTGTCCCTGGGTGAGCCCCCTTGTGAAGATTCCCCCGTTCACATCCTGCTCAAACGTCACCTCCTCCAAGAGGCCTGGCCCCTGTGAACTACAAATTGACACTTGCCATCTGCCTCAAGGATTAAGTATGTACTGCTGCAGCTGCTGGCCTCCAACACCCCCGAAGGGAGTCCAAGGTGAAGAAGAGAAATAGGGCACTCGGTGCTCAGGGGGAAACTGGCAGGACAGGTCTCCAGAGAGCTAGAGATCTTCAGGAGCTGATTTATGAGCCCAATTCTTACATCTCCTCACACCTAGAAGAGCATTAAAACCCTTCATGATGACGACTGTTCCTCATGACTAGCAAAGCTTCACAAAACTAGTAGAATCCTTCAGGGAAAATGTCTGCTTGACCCCTTCACCAAAATCACATACGCTGACCACCCCGCTCCTCTTTGGCGCAGTTTCTCAGAGCTCTCTGAGGTGCTGGCTCCTGGGCTGCAACTCTCATTTTGCCCCAAATAAAACTTAAGTCGCCGCTCACACATTGTGCATTTTTAAAGGTGACAGTTCATGGTGACCGACGAAGTTACCCAGAGAGGGCTGGAGCCCTGGTATACGACCAGAGGCCTCTTATACCTGTCCACCTCCTTGAAGAGTCCAGACAAATCTGGGTAGGTGAATAGTGAAGTCTGGCATGCTGTAGTCATTGGGGTCCCAAAGAGCTGGAACAACAACTCCTGGTTCTCGGATCTCCCATATTGGTTGATAATCCTGAGTTTTATTTGGTGGTGGAACAGGTACCTGCCTGCTTCCAACTGAAAGATATTTGGGGGGGAGTTGGGGGGGAGGTGGTGTGCAGATGCTGGTTGACCAGGGCACACTCACCTAAGGTCTAGATACTGGGTGGGGCTCTGTTGAAAGATACCAGGGTTTGCTCAGTTGTAGGAGACTTGAGTGGTCTTGGCTGAAGTGGTTAGGTAAGAGGCTGATCTGACACTTTTCCTCAATAGAAAATCTACCTTAATAGAGTTTGTCAGGTTAAAAGTGAAGATACTTATTACATGAGAGCTTTGCTCCAAAGGAAAGGGACAACTTTTACGTTGTGCCATTTTTTAAGTCGACACCCCCGTATCAGTCACTTCCCGGCATATTCTCCTGCTGAATTTCCTTCTTCACGTGACCTTCTCTGAAATGACCTGTCCGAATTCCTTTCCTTGGTAACACCCATCCCCTCCTTTGGGTGCGACCTAGGGTGGAGGATGGAGCTGATTCTCCCCTTAGGCAGCAGGAACTCAGCTCCCAGGCTAAGGGGTCACTGAGGCCTCAGACAGGGCTGTGCATTAGCCAGACCAAGGGACTCGCTCTCCTACCCCAGAAGCTGGTAAAAACTGATCCCAAATGGCTGAACTGTGACCTGCTGTCCCCTCCCCACCTACACACACACACACACACACACACACACTCCATGGCAGCCTTTGAGATTTGCCACAAGGTAGGGATGGTGCCAATTTACAGAGGAGGAGAGCCCAGGGTTACCAGGGCCGGGCCAGGCCAGGTGCTGCTCTGGGGCGCAGTGCCGAGGCTGGGAGGGCTGTGGGCCACTTGGAGGATGAGGGCGGCTGGAGCCTCCAGAGAAACCACCTGGGAGACTCCCAGGGCAAAGGAAGAGCTGGAAACAAGGGCGCCCAGGGAGGGAGCAGGTGGAGTGGGGAGCCCTGGGGAGCCGTGGGGAGCCAGCCGCGAGCCCGGGGCCGGGAAGGAGCCGCGGCTCCGGGAGCCTCGCCCGGCTGAGGGGTCCAGCGGGGCCAGGCCCGGTCCCCTTCTGCCCCGACAAGGTCGTGGCAATTCTCCGGGTCAGCACGTGGCCCGAGGGGGGACAGGAGGACAGCTCGCCTGAGCAGACGCAGCAGCTCCTAGTCGCGGGTGGCCCCGCCCCTCACCGCTCAGGTCCCGCCCCGCGCCGGCCCGGCCCCGCCCCCCGTCGCCGGCCGCAGCCCACGTGACCAGCCCCGGTGCAAACAAGCGGGTCAGCTGACGCGGCCCAACTGCGCCGTCATCCCGGCTATAAGCTCGCGACCTCCCGGGCTCTCCGCTTCGACCGGGCCGCCGCCGCCATGCAGACGCCCAGACTGCTGCCGCTGCTGCTCGCCCTCGGCCTGCTGGCCGCGCCCGCCGCCGCGGTCATCAGGTGAGCCGCGCAGCTCGCGCTCCCCGCGGACGCCCGCGCACCCCTGTGCCCCCGCCGGGGTGCAGCTGGGCCGCCCCCGGGGCCTCCTGTGGGGCCTACCCGCGGGCGGGGCCGGGGAGCTCTGCAGGTGCGGGGCTCGCCCGGGGGTCCGCGCGTCCTCTTCTCCCTGCCATCATGGGGGGGGGGGGGGGGGACCGGAGGTAGCAGGAGGGCTGTGACTGGGAGTCGGCTCAGCGTCCCCAGGACGGGTAGGGTGGAAGCCTGTGCTCAGGGGCCCGCACTCGGCTGGAAGACAGGAGACCCAGAGGCAGGCCCAGGAGGTCCCTGAGCTTGGGTAAGTCCTTTTTGCGCCTGGGGTCTCTCTTCCCAGCTGTGAACTGGGCCTGGCCTCATCCCGGTCTGTTCGGCCAATGAGATCTTCCCACAGCCCCTGAGCCAGTTGGACGACCCTCTGGACACCAGGAGGCCCACAGGGTCGAGAGGCAGTCAGCCTAAGGATGGGTCTGGGGGAGTGGCCCAGCTGGCACCAGGCCCTGGGTGGCTTCCCCCACTGCTGAGCTGGGGCTCTGTCCCACCTGCTGCCTCAGTAAGGACCACACCCTCCCCAGGCTTGGGGGCCCCCACTGGGTCCAGCGAGGCCGAGGACTGTCAGGCTGGTCCAGGGCTGTGCCATGCTGTGTCAGCGAGACAGAGGGTCCCCCCACCCTCTGAGCCTCGCCAGGCAGGCTGCTTGCCCAGCAGGAGAGGGGTGCGGAGGGCCCACCCTCTTCTGCCCTGCCCCCACCCTTGCCCAGGCCTGGAGCCTTAGTGCGGGCCTGGGCCGGCATTCTTCCAGCTCTGCTGTGGGCCTTTGCCTGTGGGCAGGGGGGTGGGGTCTCGGGGCTGCAGCAGGCTTGCGCCTTGCCAAAGGGCTGGCTTGTGTGGGCCCTTGCGTGGGCTGTGCCCTAGGAGCAAGTAGCCCTAGCTGGAGCAGTTGTGGGGAGCAGCTGCAGGCCTGAACCTGCCCTGGCCTCACCCCCAGGCCTTCCACTGGGGACGCGAGCTTGGAGCTCCTCAGGTTGGGGCAGCTGAACCCAAGCCCCCACGTCTTCATGTCCAGTGGAACTGCTGGCATCTGTCTCCTTAGTCATTGGAGGGTGTGTCCCCCTCCCCCGCCCCCAGACAAGAAGCCCAGGCTCCCCCAGCCTGTCCCTTCTTAGGCAAGAGGCCAGGCCCACATCTTCCTGGAGCATGCCCTTGGCCTGCTGGGAGGAGCCACTGCGACCTTGAACTCGCAGATCCCCAGGCTGGGAAGTAGCTCTTCTTGCTCAGGTGGCCTCCTGTCCCACCTCCTGGGGCAATCTCAGACCCCTGGGGAGCTGGGGGTGGAGAAGGACCCCTCACAGTGCCCCTGCTGCTGGGCACACCACCCAGGCTGGCGTGTGTGCTGGGTGGTGGGGCTCCCGGGAAGGGTCCTCCAAGGAGGGGCACCGGGCCTTGCCTGGAGTGTGGCCTAGCAGCCCCCACCTCCAGGCCCCAAGTGTCAACCTTGACCTCCAGTGGCCTGCTTAATGGGGAGAGAGTGACGGGGTTCAGTGCGGCCTGGGGTGAGGACTGGAAGGAAAGGGGGGTCCTGTGAGGGGCCTGGGGGTGGTCAGGGAGAGCTGGCTGCTTGGAGTGGGTGGCCTGGAAGTCCCGTCTGGCGGCCAGAGGGTGGCCACCCCGCAAGTCGGACTGGTGAGCTGGGACCATCTCTGGGGGATCTGGGTGGGGCGGGCCAGGCAGATGGGGCCCCATGGAGGGCTTTGGGCAGACGCGATAGCTGACCGCTGACCCTGGACCCATTCAGTGTGGGGATAGGAGACCACAGCGGTGCGTGTTGGAGCCCCCGGGGTCTGCGGCGGGGCGGGGAGCAGGCACGCTGGACCTCCAGCTTGGTCGTGGGTGTGGGAGCCTCCCGGTGGGCTGTGCACCAGCCAGCCCTGACGAGCCTGCCTCCCGTCTTGACAGGATCCCACTGCACAAGTTCACGTCCATCCGCCGGACCATGTCGGAGGCCATGGGCCCCGTGGAACACCTGATCGCCAAGGGCCCCATCTCGAAGTATGCCACTGGGGAGCCTGCTGTGAGGCAGGGGCCAATTCCCGAGCTGCTCAAGAACTACATGGATGTGAGTGTGGGGGCCGGGGAGGCAGCCTGGGGCTGGGGGAGCCCGCCGACTGCCCACAGCACTGCGGGCAGGAGCTGGCTCTGAGGAAACGTTCCTGAGCCGGTGTGGGTTTGGTGAAATCCTGTGTTCTCAGCCTCCAGTGGTTTGCGAGCTTCATCCGTGTGGGGGGCGGGGCTTCTACCCAGCCACCCTTGTGATGGGCGTTTCCACCATGCCCTCCTGACTGAGGGCTGTGACTTCCTGGCCCCAGCTCCCAGCCCCTCTGCCCATCCTGGCCCAGGGGGCTAGGAGGGTTGGCTGGAGCAGCTGAGCACCTCCCTGACGTCTGCTTCCCCTCCTGCCACCGAGCATCAGCTCAGAGCCGGGCTGGCATCTTCATCCTGGTGGCCGGCCCCGCGAGACTGCCCCAGCCCCTGCAGTACATGGGGGAGCCGGCCCGGCGCGGAGAAGCCCAGAATCAGGCCCGGGCCTGCCCGCGAGGCTGTGGGTGGGGGCTGGGGGTCCCTGAGCTCAGTTCACCTGGGCCCGCCTGCCTGGGAGGCACCCACTGCCCTGGAGCCTCTGTGCTTATCTCGCCTGTGTTTTTGGAAGGCCTGTGGCGACCACGGCCCAGGCCCTGCACCCTATCTTCCTCTTTGGTCAGTGACCAGCCTGTGTGCCCACTGCTCGCAGGGGGGGAAACCAGCTCAGAGGTGGAACGTTCTGGAACACACAGCATGCTGGGGCAGGTCACCCTGGTCCCAGCTCTGGGGCCAGGTCCTCTGGGGCTGCCCAGGTGACATCCTCTCCACGCCCCCCCCCACTACCTGAGTTTCGGGAAGCCAGCCCCTCGCTGCCATCCGGCCTCTGGGCCACTCAGGTTTAGGGCAGGTAGCTGCGCCCTCTGTCCTGCCTGGCTGGAGCCCGGGCCAGGAAGCTGTGGCCTCTTGCAGGCATGTGATCAGGCAGTGGCGGGGGGGTCTGCCTGGGGCCTGATGGACCAGTTCCTGATCCCTGCCCCCCAGTATGCACGCAGACAGACAGCATGTGCGAGCGTACCACGGGTATGGAGATTTGCTGAGTCATGCTCCGAACCCCCAGCACCCCCCAACCCCAAGTCTAGACACTTCTGCTGGGTCGTGAGTCAGTGGTGGCTGCTGCTCCCTGGAGCCAGGTGGCCGGAGAGAGATGCCCAGAGGTCCTGGAGCCGGAGCCCTGCAGTGACCTGGGGCCCAGCCTCCGTCCCTGGGACGGCAGGGCCCAGCGGACCCCAGACTCATAGACGCCTGTGCCCCTGATCTCTGAGGGGCTGAGGATGGGGTCCTCCTGGAGGCGTGTGCCCCCTTCATGCTCACCAGAGCCCTCACCCCACATCTGGGCCTCCAGACTGCCTCTGCTGCCCCGTGTGCAGAGGGGGAAAACTAAGGCCCAGGGCAGTGAAGGCAGCATGCCCACCACTGAGGGACTCAGCCTGACTGTGCGCCGCCTCCCCAGGGCCCCCTGGACCCCTCTGCCCGGGGCCCTCCAGGCTCGGCCCAGGGGGGTCTCAGGGCCCAGGGTCAGGCTGTCACTCGACCCTCATGCTGGGGAGGAGGCCTTCCCTCCCAGAGCCCTGGACCCAGCCGAGGGCTTGGGCGGGGACGGCGGGGTAGGCGGCTGAGACAGCCCACCTGGCCCCGGGCCCCTGTCCTGGCCTGGGCCTTCTCTCTCCCCGTTTCCCACCCTAGCACACCCCCCCGGCCTGGCCCTTCTCTCAGCCCCGTGGGGAGCCCCGTGCCCTGCCCTGACAGACCCCACCCCCAGGCCCAGTACTACGGGGAGATCGGCATCGGGACGCCCCCGCAGTGCTTCACAGTCGTCTTCGACACCGGCTCTGCCAACCTGTGGGTCCCGTCCATCCACTGCAAGCTGCTGGACATCGCCTGCTGTGAGTCCGTCTGTCCTAGGGGCCTGCCGTAGACCCCAGAGGGAGGGACCCCGGGCAGGGGCGTGCCGCCCCCACCGGCTGCTTGCTGTCCCCTCAGGCGCTGGAGGCCAGCTGTCTAGTCTCAGCCCACCCTCTCCCGTCTTAGGGCAGAGATGTCCAGGTGGACCTCCTGGACCACCTGCCGCTCCCACCTCTCGGCCACACCCAACAGGCGGCCCCTCCGGATTCTCCACCCTCCTCCCTTCCTTGATTTAGGGACGGGACCATGGGGGTCATGGGCTGGACCACCCGCCCGGGGGCTTGCTGGATGGGCCGCAGCAGGCAGCGGGGGCCTAGCAGGCTGGTCCAGGGCGGGAGGACTGAGGCTGCAGTGGGGCCGGGCAGGCAGGCCGACAGTCCCGCTCGGCACAGGGACCCACCGCAAATACAACAGCGACAAGTCCAGCACCTATGTGAAGAACGGCACGACCTTCGACATCCACTACGGCTCGGGCAGCCTCTCGGGGTACCTGAGCCAGGACACTGTGTCGGTGAGTGTCTCAGGGCCGCTCGCCAGGCCAGCGGATTCACCCCTGACACCAAGGCCAGGCAGGGGTCCGCTGAACAGGGCAGCCAGGGTCTCAGCTGAGCAGAGGCCCGGAGGTGGAACAGCTGGGCAAGCTTCGTGGGGGGACGTGACGGGGGCACGTGGTCCCATGTGCCGGCCAGGTGATGCTGGAAAGGCTGGCAGGAGAGGCAGGCCGAGAGCCCCCAACTGCAGAAGCGAGAGTGCCGGGCGGGGGTCTGGGCCCAGGACCGGCGAGTGACGAGTGGCAAGGCTCCTAGCCATGCAGCCAGGCAGAGGAGCCGGCGGACGGCGGGGGGCCACCGCAGCCAGAGCTGCCGACCAGGGGCAGCTGCCAAGGGTGTCGGGCAACATCTGGGGAGGGCTGCGGGGTGCCCGCAGGATGCGCCCGCCTCCCTGGGGAGCAGGGCGGCGCCCTCATGGGCTCTGCTCGGGCGGATCCCCTGATGCCCGGCCACAGGAGGCATCTGGGTTGGGAGCTGTGGGGAGCAGAGCAGAGCAGAAGTTAGTCCCCTCCCAGCCCCCAGCCCCATGAAGGCCGCGGGAGGCCTGTCCCCAGCCTTGGTGGCAGGAGGACCCTTCCTCCAGCCTGCCTGGCGGGGCCGCCCTGCCCCTCCATGTCTGCCTGGCGGGAGTGGGGGCCTCTGCCCGGCTCCCTCTGAGCCTGAGACAGGATGTCGCGCAGCCCTCCTCCGCCCCCAGCGTCAACCCCAAGCAGCCCTTTCTTCCCACATCCTGCTCTGTGTGTGTCTGCAGTCTCCGCCCTGGCTTGGGGGAGGGGGTAGCATGGCCTTGAGTCCAGGGTTAGATCCAGGGTTCCCCGAGGGCGAGGGCGGGGGTGGGCGGGTGGGAGGGCCTGAGCTCAGGAGGAGTGCGCGGCTCCCTGCTCCCCCGCTTTGCAGCCGTCCTTGAAACTGGCCCAGCAGAGCATGGGCCCCGCACCCCACTCTCCCCACCCGGGTCCAGTGCATGGGCAGCAGCCCTTACTCCGGGGCCGAGTCCCATGCTCCAGATGATGGGCACCGACCGAGCTGGCTTTCGTGGCCGTGGCTGCCCGTGCAGGGATGGGGGTGAGGGCCGCCTGGGGCCCAGCGTCAGGCTCGGTGTCCACACGGCGCCTGATCCCCGCTGTCCGTGGCCCGCAGGTACCCTGTAACCCATCCTCATCCAGCCCGGGTGGCGTCACGGTGCAGAGGCAGACCTTCGGGGAGGCCATCAAGCAGCCCGGTGTGGTCTTCATCGCGGCCAAGTTCGACGGCATTCTGGGCATGGCCTACCCCCGCATCTCCGTCAACAACGTGCTGCCTGTCTTCGACAACCTGATGCAGCAGAAGTTGGTGGACAAGAACGTCTTCTCCTTCTTCCTGAACAGGTGCGGGGGCGGGGCTCCGTCGTGCCAGCCTTCCCTGCGGTCCCCTGCCAGGCGCTGAGCCACAGCTCTCACTGCCCGATGGGTCGGCGCCCTCTCACAGGCAGACAGGCCATACCGAAGGCTGGGTCTCCCCGGGGTCCCCGAACCAGGGTCCCCCAGCCGGCTGGCCCTGGATCTGGGATCTTGGTCGTTGGGCCTGCCTCCTGTGACAGCCCAAGCTGGGCCAGGGACCCTTCCGGTCAGTCTGCCTGATGTTCCTGGGCCCGGTGACAGGCAGGCTGTTCCCTGCCCCTGGGTCACTTTCGGCCCAGCGGGGATCAGGCCACGAGCCCTGATCTGTGCCAGGAGCTCTGGAGGCAAGGGAGCTGGGGTTTTCCCATGGGGGTGACCCTGGGAGAGCTCAGGGCGAGGCTCCCACGTTGTAGAAGCAACGCTTGGTGCCGGTCACACTGGGGAGGGGTCGTTGGAAAGGGTGTCTCAGTCCCCCAGCCCCTGGCCTCTTCCCACGATGGTGCTGTAGGTCCTGGGAGGGAGCCCCCAAGGGGGGGAGTGCAGGTTTGGTAGGGCGGGGCACGGGCAGGGGGTGGGCCGGCAGCCTGCTGCTCCTGGTCACTGGTCGCCACGCCCCGCATGCCCCGTCTGGGTCCGACCTGGGCACTTCTGGTGGAATTCCAGCCCAGAGCCTTTGGCCCGGTCTCTATATGGATGCTGGTCTCTGTCCCTTGCTCAGTCAGTGGCAAAAACTGAGCAGCTGCTGGGGCCGAGCTGCCGGCTAGGTGCTGGGTGCATGTGAGCCCTCGGGTCCTGGAGAGGCAGACGAGGTGCAGAGGACCCAGGAGCTGGGCCAGGTCTGAGGTCGGGACAGATGGCCCAGCTCCGTGACTCCCCGGGCGCGGGTTCGGGCAGGAAGTGGGGGCGGGCGGCTGGCTTGCAAGGGCAGGGCTGAGGAGGGTACATGTGTCCTCCACACGTGGGTGGTGGAGGTGACGGGAGGTGGCAGCCACAGCGATGGGCGGAGGACAAGTTTGGTGAGCACTGGAGACAGCTGGGCAGATGATGCTGAAACCACGAGTGTGACTAAGAGGTGGGGAGGGTCGGAAGCTGAAATCTGAAGTGGGAGCCAGTCTTACGGTGGTCTGGGTGGAGAGTGTCCTCCGGAGCGGCAGGTGCAGAGGGCCGGGGGCGGGCGCAGAGGCTCCGCCCTGCTCGGGGCAGCCGGCCCTCCTCCTGGGAGCCCCTGCTTTTCCTTCCAGGCCCGTGAGGTCCCCGCCCCGGGGCTCCTAGCACTCACGACCTGCTCTGCCTGCTGGCCCAACCCTGGCTGTCCTCGGGGGGCAGGCTGGATCCCTTGCAGCCGAGGCAGGCTCTCCTGTCAGGAAGGGGCTTGGCCTGCGATCCCTGGGTGTGAGATTGGAGCCCCCCTCCCCCCGCCAGATCCTCCCACCCCTGCACGCCCAGGAAGGGCCCTGCTCTGGGTCGCCTTCTGAGGGCCCCACACCAGCCCTGACCCCCGTGCCCGTCCAGCCCCGCCACCCGCAGTCTGGACGCCTGGCGCAGAGGCGGGCAGGGCATCTGACTGCCTCCTCCTTCCCCGCAGGGACCCGAAAGCCCAGCCCGGGGGCGAGCTGATGCTGGGCGGGACCGACTCCAAGTACTACAGAGGCAGCCTGATGTTCCACAACGTTACCCGCCAGGCCTACTGGCAGATCCACATGGACCAGTGAGCGTGGGGCGGGTCCCGCCTTCGGCCCCGCGGGGTGGGCCTTCCCGTGGGGGCCCTGCCCGTGGCCTTGGCACAGCAGGGCTTGTGCGGGCTGCGGAGGGCTGGCCCAAGGGGACCCGGGCCCCGTGTCCTGCCAGCCCCAGGTGCTTCCTGCCACCTCCCGATGTCCAGCCAGTGGCCCCCCCGCACACAGCTCCCTTGGGTGACCTGTCCTTGGCTCCTGCGCTCCCCTAACTCTGCTCACGACCTAGTCCTCTGGGGGCAGGCAGGGGCTCCAGTGGCCCTGGGAGGGGACTCAGGCTCCCGCCCCTCCCCGCAGGCTGGATGTGGGCAGCAGTCTGACCGTGTGCAAGGGAGGCTGTGAGGCTATCGTGGACACAGGCACGTCCCTGATCGTGGGCCCTGTGGAGGAGGTGCGGGAGCTGCAGAAGGCCATCGGGGCCGTGCCGCTGATACAGGGCGAGGTGAGCGCCGGCAGGGCTGGGGAGGCGGGGAGCCCTGCCGACGGGCCCACCCCGTACACCGGCTCCCCTCTAACCACCCCCGCAGTACATGATCCCCTGCGAGAAGGTGTCCAGCCTGCCTCAGGTCACCGTGAAACTGGGGGGTAAGGACTACGCGCTGTCCCCAGAGGACTACGCGCTCAAGGTGAGCGGGGCCGCGGGCGGGTGCAGACGCCCTGGGACGTGGCGCGGGTGGCGGCCGGTGGTGACCGCTGCTGCCGGCGCAGGTGTCGCAGGCCGGCACGACCGTGTGCCTGAGCGGCTTCATGGGCATGGACATCCCCCCGCCTGGCGGGCCGCTCTGGATCCTGGGCGACGTCTTCATCGGGCGTTACTACACCGTGTTCGACCGGGACCAGAACCGGGTGGGCTTGGCCGAGGCTGCCCGGCTCTAGCTGGCCCCCGCTCACTGCTGGAGTCCAGAGGAGGAGGCCGCCCCACCACACACACCCACACACGCACACACACTCATGCTCACACTGCACTCACAGTCGCACCACAGCCCGATCATCCCGAGGCCCGTCGGGCCGCAGTTCGGCTCCGTGGGTTCCCCTCCCTGGTGTCTGAAATGCTGCTTGCTGGTCTGTCTGTCTGTCTGTCTGATGGGGAGGCAGCCTGGAGCCGAGCTGGCGGGCAGCTCCGGTGCGCAGAGTCCTCTCTCTGACTTGGAAGACACAGCCTGTTGGATGGTCGTGTCCCGGGACCCCCGCCCCGGGTGATTCCCTCGGGCCCGGCTGCCCTCCTGGGCGCTCCGCCCCGCAGCTCCAGCCCCTGCCCGCCTGTTGGTCCTGGACGCCGTGATGAAGGGCCCGCTAGGCCTGAGGACGAGCTGGCAAGGGTGGCAGGATCCAGAAGCCAGTCTTGTGAGGCCTGCAGGGCCATGCGGGGGCTCGCCTCGTCACGGAGGGCGTCCAGGGCATTCTCTGGCCCGGGGTGGGGTGGGGTGGCACCAGAGGGGAGGGGGCTGGGTCGACCTTCTCCATGGCCACCCCTTTCTTGAGTGGCTGGGAGCCAAAGTTGGCACGAAAATAAAGTTGTTCAGGCCTCTGCCCATGTGTTGGTGTGTTTTGTGCCCGGTGGGGAGGGCACGCTCCTCGTGGAGGCGGGGGAGGAGCTAGCATGCGCGGCCGTGCCCTCGCCTCAAAGGGAGGCGGGCTCAGCCTGGGGCACCCGGGGCCCAGGCCAGGCCCGGACCTGGACACTTGCCTCCCGCCCAGCCTCGTGGCCGAGGTTCTGCTGCTGGGGGTGCCAGCTCGGGGGGGGTGTCCGGCGCAGTGACCAGCGAGGTGGGCCTGGCTGGGGGCCTGTCTCGTGAGCGCCTACACTGAGGCACGTTTTTGGGCCCAGGCAAGTGCCCACCACACTTCCTTAGAAAGTGTTTCCCGAGTCCCCTGCACACCTGACTGGGGCCTTGGGAGGGGGCGGGTGGCGCCTGGGCAGCCTGCCTCCCTCCCGGGCCTCCTCGCCAGCCCGTGGAAGCAGTGTCTCCGCGAATAAGCCCTGCCAATCCTGGAGCAGGCCAGCCTGGTGTCCTGGGGTGGCAGGGTCCAGCGATCCAAGACAGGAGTCCCCTCAGGCTAGTCTGGCCTGTTTTGCTAGACGGGGGTAGAGGTTGGTCAGAGTGGTTGCAGAGCCAGGAGGTTTTGAGGGATGAATAAGAGTTTGGGAATGCTTGGTGGTGAGGCAGATGCCTCCGGGATGGGTAACTCTGGACCCTGCTCGGAGCCCACCCCCCCCTGCAGGGGTAGGGGTCTGATGTGACGTTTGTTCCCGTCCTGGTACCGTCTAGGCCGGCAGGGCTGTGGCTGTCACCGGCCTGGCCCCGGGGGCCTGGAGACCACACCCCAGAGCCGGGCCCTGGCATGCCTCTTCCAGAATTGCAAGAGGGATCATGAACGCATGCCCAGTGTTCTCTGCACCTGAAATCTGAGCCAGGAGTGGGCAGAGCTCTGCAGGGCTGCAGGGCTCCTGGGAGACGGTCGTCAGCGCCGCAACCTGGGAGCTTGCAGGGCAGAGCCGCCAGGAAGGAGGCCGCCTGCCCCTCACGTCCTGTGCCTTGACCATGCGGGCCTCTCTGTCCTCAAAGCCTCCCACCACTCCCTCAAGGCTGGCGGTGGCCCCCTCCTCCGCCTGCCTCGCTCACTGAGACTGGGCAGAAGTGGGGCCATGTGTCCTCTCCTCTGGGACATGGGGACGAGACCCCCAAATGCCGCATGGGTTATTAGCGCAGGCTGAGCCCCCAGCTCCTAACCCAGACTGGCAGGGCACTGGTGTCCTGCCCAGGGTCGGCTCCACCCAGCTGGCCAGGTTTCTCTGGACCCTGGAGTCTGACTCTGGGCTCAGACCCAGCTTCTGTGACCCGACCCTGAGCCTCGAGTCTCTGTCCTGGGAAGGTGGGTGACAGCTGGGCACTCCTGGCCACGGGCCTGACGGACGCCAGGAGGAGCCCAGCACAGGGCCTGGCGTTCGGCCGCTCCAACGCTGGCTCTCACTCTGGCTGGCTCGGCCCTGCTCTGCACCAGCCCAGCGGGCTCAGGTGGACACATCCTGCTTGGAGGACACCCAGTCTGAGCTCTCAGGAGCTGATCTGAATCCAGCACCTTCCCTCGGCCGCTCTGGTGAAGGCCCGTGGGATGATGCATCCCGGACAGTGGGCTGGGGGTCGGGGGCAGGGTGGTTGGAGTTGGGAGAGGAAGCCCAGCTCCACCCAGTGACCAGAAGCAGACCCCTGTGGGCCTGGTGCCCTCTCCCATGCCCGAGGACCAGCTGGACTCGGGCAGGCCAGCCCATCCGCCTTGCAGCCTGCCCAGCCCTGGGCAGAGCCTGGCCCAGGGAGCCCAGCTGGCACGCCAGGGAGACAGGTTCCCAGGCCACACACAGGCTCACTGGCCCCTTAGGTCAGGCGCCACCTGAGACTGGGGTCTGGCCACCGCCGAGCCAGGCCCTTGGAAGGGGGTCGGTGGTGGACTGCTGGGGGAGAACTGAGCCCAGCTTCCCGGAAGTCCCATCGCCCTCTCACCTGTGGGCTGGGCCTGCCAAGGGTGTGGTCGGGCAGGGGAGGGATGTTGCTCTGGGACCCTGCCCCCTGGAAGACAGTTTTAGCAGCATCTTTAGAGCCAGCTCTTTGTGGGCTCCTGATCAGCCCTGGACAGGAGAGGGGGCCTGACCAGGGAAGAGGCTGCAGACAAGGGCTCGGGCTCGGCACGTGCAGGGGTCCTCGAGAGAAGGGGCTTCAGAGAGGACTCTGAGGAGAAGGGGCCCCTGGGTAGGAGCCAGATGGGAGGAGAGGGTGTCCTGGAGACGAGAGGTGAGTCGAGCCGGTCAGAGCAGAAGCGGCCTTCATGGGAGGAAGGGCTCGAAGCCTGTGGGGGTAACAAGGGCTCGAGGGGGAGCACAGGCTGCCACCGGGAGGGCGGCTGCGTGGGGCAGGGGTGGAGGGGGGGCCGCTGCTCCTAGCGGTGGCTGGTTGGAGAGGAGGACCACCTCGGAGGCCCCTGCGCAGCGAGGAGGGGTTTGGGGCTTCCCCACGGCGAGGGTGTGGTTGGGACGACTGCAGGAAGGGCAACCGATGTGGGGCAAGTGTCAGAATGGCAGGGAGGCGGCGTAGATGGGGCTGGAGGCCTGGGACGGGGGCGAGGGTGACAGAGCCCGCAGGGCAGCTTGGGCAGGTGGGAGGCCTGAGCTCCAGGGGGATGAGTGTCACCGGGCCTGGGAAGGGACACCTGGCCCCAGGGGCAAAGAGGCCTGTCAGGTGAGGGGTCATGGTCTCCAAGACTAGACTTCGTGAGGGAGCGACATTACCTGGGCTCAAGCAGGGGCTCTGGGCTTGGGGAGCTTGAGTTCAGATCTGGGGGAAAGTGGGGGCGGGAACTCGGTGGGGTGGACTCAGGAAGGATGAAGTCCCGGCCAGGTCAGGGGCAAGACTGGGCAGAGTTGGGGCTCGGGTGGGGGCCTGGCGAGGGGCACCCTGCTCGGGGAAGGACTGCAGCTGGGGGCCCTGGGGCTGGGAGGGGCCTGAGACTCAGGAGGAACTAGGGCCCTGGTGGGGGCTTGGATAGGAGCGGAGTCCTGTGGGGACAGGCGCGCAGACAGGAGCCTGGCTAGACGTGAGCACTGACTTGGTGAGGACAGACTGTGGGCAGAGGGCTCTGTGGGCAGAGGGCTTGGGGAGGCCCAGGCACCCACCTGGCCTGGGACTAGATGGGTAGGGGCAAGGGCTGAGACGCAGAGAGAGCCCAGATGGAGCAGGAAACTCACCGGGCAGAGAGGAGGGGAAGGGTCCTGGGAACCGGGGCGGGGCGAGACAGGGGGAAGCACAGAAGGGGGAAGGGGCTGTCCCCGGAAAGACAGGTGGGACGGCTCAGCGAGGGGCCGGGGGCTCAGCCAGAGGGAGGACACAGGGAGCGGGTGGGATCCGGGAGACGCAGGCAGGTGGCGCGGGCGCCGGGGCTGGGCGCTGCGGGAGAGCCCATCCCTGCCCAGCTCTGCCCACCCGCAAGGGTCGCCACTTCCGGCCGGCGCCCGCAGCGCCCACCCCACCGGCGGGAGGAGGCGGGGAGGTGGCTGCGCCCGCCGCCGCCGCCGCCGTGAGTCAGGTTTGGGCTGCAGCCGGCGGCCGGCCCTGGCGCTGCGGAGGGCGCGCAGGCAGCGGAGGAGCGGCGCTGCCAGCCCGCGCCCCTCCCCGCGCCGCCCCGCGCGCTCCCCGCGCCGAGGTCGGGCCGCCGGGACGCGGAGCGGCGGGACAGCCAGCCACCGGCGGGACGGCGAAAGGACGCGCGCAGCGAGCGCAGGGTCGGGCCCGGCCGCCGAGGAGTCGCCAGTAGGTGAGCGCGCGTCTTCCCGCGGCTGCGGCAAACCTGGGCCGGGCTGGGGGCCAGGGGGCGGGCGCCGCGGGGCCCCGGCTGCCGGACCCCCGGGGCGGCGCGGGGCGAGGGCGCGTGGTCTGAGACGGCTCGTTTTGCAGAGTGTCGCTGTGCGATTGCTCCTGGCGACCGGCGAGTGCGCGCGCTTGGGGTCCCAGAGCTGCTCCGGGCCGGGTCGGGGGGCAGGGGCGATGCGCGCGAGTTCGGAGCCCCCGCGGGCGGCGGGTTCATTCTTCCGCGACTGTGTCGGGGCCTGTGGCGCGGTGTGTGTGAGGGTCACAGTGCGGGCTTGTTTACCTGGAGGCCTCTCTGGGCGCACGGGGTGTGCTGGTGTCTGGAGAGCCGGGCGGTGATGCTGGCGTTTGTGTCCCAAGCGTCAGCTTGTGCCAGCGTGCAGGTGCCGGGCAGAGCTCCGCTCCGCCTGCCGAGCCTGGCAGAGGCCGTGTCATTGTGGGCGTGCGTGCCCTGTGTGGGCGCCGTGTCTGGGGTGCTGCTTGCGTTGTTTACTGAGAGAGCCTGTCGGTCGGGTGCTGGGGGAGTGTGGGAGTGTTGCTGTTGTGTGTCAGCGGGTGAAGTGTTGGGAAGCCCCTGCTGTCCCTGCCAAGGCTGCTCGGAGGGCTTTGGCATGGGGCGGGGGACGGTGGGGGAGGCAGGTGGTGGCCGGCAACTGGCTGCCCCTGCGGGATTTCCGTGTCCCTGGAGCTGTTTATGAGACTGCAAGGGGGAGGCTGTAGGGGCCAAGGTGGGCCCATAGGGTGATCAGGACCCGGCTTATTCTTCGTCTCCCCCTCCCTGCAGGCCCAGGGCCCCGCCCAGTGCCCAGCCCTGCTGGGAGCCCCGGCCAGCACCACGGACGGCACCCAGGAAGCCCGAGTCCCCCTGGACGGGGCCTTCTGGATCCCGAGGCCCCCGGCAGGTTCGCCCAAGGGCTGCTTCGCCTGCGTGTCCAAGCCCCCAGCTCTGCAGGCTCCGGCGGCCCCGGCCCCGGAGCCCTCGGCCTCACCCCCCATGGCGCCCACCCTGTTCCCCATGGAGTCCAAGAGCAGCAAGACAGACAGCGTGCGGGCTGCCGGTGCCCCCCCGGCCTGCAAGCACCTGGCGGAGAAGAAGACCATGACGAACCCCACGACCGTCATCGAGGTCTACCCAGACACCACGGAGGTGAATGACTACTACCTCTGGTCCATCTTCAACTTCGTCTACCTCAACTTTTGCTGCCTGGGCTTCATCGCCCTGGCCTACTCCCTCAAGGTGAGCCAGGAGGATGGAGGAGGGGCTGGGGGTCTGGAAAGCTGAGCAGTGGTGCTGGCCCCTCCTCCCTCACAAAGAAGCCCGTGGGTGCAGCAGGTATAGCAGAGAGGCTGGGGGACCTAGGGAGACGCAGAGGTCGGCCAGCTAGCTCAGGACAGCAGAAGGCCTGCCCATCGCATCCTGAGCTGGGGAACCTTCCAGGGCGTCCTGGCAGGCTCAGCGTCCTCGGGGCCAGGGTCTCTGCACGGCCAATTTGGCCTCTGGGGTTGGGACCTCAGTGTCCTGTCCCCTGTGTAGAGACCTGGGAATTAGGCCTGGGCGCAGCTGCCCCTGGGCATTAGGATGGAGCCAGCGTGGAGGTGAAGAGAGCTTGGAATCCTTCCCCTGTTGATAGGAGGAGGGCTGACGTCACTGCTGGAGACCTTGTCCCAGCCCCGCACAGGGAGCCTGACGCCAGGCAGGCACTCAGGGGGGCTGTGACAGACAGACGGGGCGCTGCCCCCACCACTGCTCTGCCCCTCTCACATGCTTTCCAGTGACCCATCCTGGGGGGATGGGGCGGGGAGGCCGGGGCAGGGAGGCCTGAGTGTGTCCCATGCAGCCTGACCCCGCACCCTCGGTGTGCACGGCTCTCAGAAGGCCTTCCCTCGCTGCTGTGATGGGAGCTGCCGGAGCGGAGCAGACAGGATACCCCCATCCCCTGCTCCCCACCCTCGAGGGCGCAGCGGAGAAAAATGGACCGAAATGGGGGAAGGGAGCTGTGGTTGACTCACACTTGGGGTCCGGAGATCCCTGCGGGTGCGTCAAGACCCAAGAGCCTGGGGCTGCTGGAGCCCAACCCGCGGAGGGGCAGAGGGAGACCCGGGCCTCCCTGTCTCCTCCCGCTTCCCCAAGGGCTGGGCTCTCATCTCGCCAGGTCATCCCTTTTCCTGGGCCCAGATTTGAGCGTCCGGGCGCATTTCACTGATTGCAGCTGCCCGAGGCAGGGGTGGGGAGCGGGAACACGGGGGAGGGCAGGCTAGAGGCAGAGGAGGGGCTGGCACCCGGGGGGACGGAGGCTGGGACAGCTCTGCTTGCTGCTCTGAGCATGGAGCACCCCCCACCCGTCCCTGTCCCAGCGTCACACGGCCTGGCCACCTGGCCTTCCCGCCTCCTGACTCATCCTCAGGGCCTCCATCCCCCCGCTGCTCATGCGTTCATCTCCAGGCTAGTGTACCCAGCCCTGGGCTCCATCGGACAGGAACTGTGTCCAGTGAGTGTGCATGCGTGTGGGCACGTGTGAGTGTGCACGAGGGCATGAGTGTGTGTGCAAGAGTGTGTGCGTGCATATAGGTGTGAGCATGTATGTGTGTGCTTGAGATGTGCAGGCGTGAGAATGCACGTGTATCTGTGTGAGGGTGTGAGTGTGCATGTGTGTGTAACTGTGTGTACTGTGTGTGTGTGTGCATATAGGTATCAGCGAGCATGTGCGAGTAATTGTATGTGTGGATGTGTGAGTGTATGAGTGTGTCTATGCGCGTGTGTACAACTGTGTGTGCATGAGTGTGCATGTGTGCTTTAGAGGCAGCAAAAGGAAGGGGGTCCCAGGGAGGCCGGGGGAAGCCCCCCAGCCTCAGCTCTGCCTCCGGGGCCCTCCTGCCAGTCCCGCCAGCAGCCCGTGGACCTGGGCGTGGCTGTGAGGCTCCTGTGGGTGCCGGCGGGCCCCGGGCAGGCCCATCTGCCGTGGGTTGTAGGTAGGTCACAGGTTTCTGAACTGAGTGCAAGGCTCTGCGCTGGGGTGGGGGGTGGGAGATGGTGCTTCTAAGAGGCAGAAGGAGCCCCACTGTGCCTCCAGCCGGGCGCTCCCCCACATCCTCCCTGTGGGCTCTCGGAGCAGAGAGGCGTGGGACTTACTGGGGAGCGGCATGGGCAGCCAGCAAGGCAAGCTGCCTCTGTCCCCGGCAGAGGGACAGGCGGGCCTGCTGGCCCGGGCTCCCGCACCCGGGAGTTCGGCCATCTGTCTGTCCGGCTGCACGTCTCCTGGCCTGCTGCTCCGGACATTGTTTGCAGCCAGTCGCGGGCACTTGCAAGGGCACCTCACGGCCTTGGGGTCAGGAGGCCTTGGCTGGACTCTTGGACTCCCTGGATCCCTCCGAGCGCTGACCTGCGTCACTGAACCCATCCCCTCCTCCACTCGCAGAGCACGGCCGAACAAAACGGCATTCCCGGGAGCGCCAGGGGCAGGATGGCCTGCCGTGTCCCCACAGCCCCCCTCGGGCGCAGCCAGGTCCGTCTGGGCAGGCGTGGCCACAGATGGGAGCCTGGGGCCGCGGCCTGTGCTGTGGGGGTGGGTGGCCCAGACAGGGCTCACGACGACCGCCAGCCCCCCTTCTCGGTTGGGAGGAGTCCAGCCCCTCCTGCTGGTGCTCCAGGCCCCGCACGGCCCGCTCTCACCTTCGCTTCCTCCTATTCTCTTTTCTCCCACCCATTTGCTCACCCCACGCCCTCCTCCAGCCTCCCATTCACTCCTCCGTCCACGCTGTGTAGCACTTTCTTCAGCCCCTCCCCCACCCGCCACCCACCTGGTGCGTCCATCAGGGCTCTGTCTGTGGCCCACACACCTTCATGGATGCGTGTCATCTCTTTCCTCCTGCCCCGTCTTTCCTTGACACCTTCATCTACCGGCTTCCCTGAATCTGTGTATTGATTCATCTGCCCGTGCTCCAAGTCTCGCGCCTGACGTCTTCTTCCACCCTGTCCCTCCCTGACTCTCGTGTAGCCGCCATAGCCATTCATTAACCTCTTCTAGTCAGTCACCCGGTCATCAGTTCATTCAGACACTTCAGCACCCTGTCACTCTCCACCCATTGATCCCACGAGTAATAAATAATTGTCTCGTTCCTAGTAAGTGACGAGCAACACGTGATCCCTGTCTAGAAGAGCTTACATCCTGGCCAGCAGTCAGACAATAATAAAACTTACACTTACGTGAGTCAGGTGGTAATGTCAGCTATGAACAATAAATGAAGCATCGTCAAGGATATACGAGGTGCTATTTTATATACAGTGGGCAAGGAAGGCCTCTTTGATGAGATTATATTTTAGTCTAAACCTGAATGAATTCATGCAGTAGCCATAAATGCATCTGGGAAAGCATATTCCAGGAAAATGGACTGGGTATTACAAAAGCCCCGAGGCAAAGCCAGGTTCAGGGCCCAGCGTAGCTGGCGTGGGGGTGAGTCTTGGAGCTGGTCCAGAGATGGGGTGTACTGGGCCAGACCACGTGCATTGTGTCTGCCCCAGTAGGGTTTTGTTTTGAGTGAAATCTTGGATGAATTTTAAACAAAGAGTCAATATTATGTGGCTTGTATTTTAAAAGATTGCCCTTGTTACTGGGGGAGATAGCCCATAAGGGCTTAAGGAGTTGCGGAGCTGGGGACCAGATCAAAGGCTATTGCCTCAGTCAAGTCTTGGTTCAGAAGGTGGGAGCAGAGAGTGGAAGCAGATCCCGTATTTTAAAGGAAAAGTCAGTAGACTATCCTGGTGGGTTGGGCATGAGGTGAGGGAAAAGAGAGAAGAGCCTAAGACTGCTGTTGTTGAGTTGCTCAGTCATGTCCAACTCTCTGCGACCCCACGGACTGTAGCCCACGAGGCTCCCCTGTCCATGGGGTTTCCCAGGCAAGAATACTGGAGTGGGGTGCCATTTCCTTCTCCAGGGGATCTTCCCCACCCAGGGATGGAACCTGCGTCTCCTGCATTGCAAGCAGATTCCTTACCTCTGAGCCGCCCAGGAGCTCAAAGGACATTCATCTGATCTGTTGAGAGAACGGAGGTGCCATTCGCACCTGAGGAAGGAGGCCGTAGAAGGAACAGGTTTGCAAGGAAAAGACCCTTGCTCACCTTGTCCACCCACCAACGCATGCACTCATGTTTCCACCCTTTCAACTCTTTGCCCGTCCATTTTCTCTCTATAAATTCATATATTCATCTTCCTTCCTTCCAGAGTTTCTCTTCCACGCTGCCAACCATCCGTAGATTCACTCATTCACTTACTTACTAAATTCATGTTCCTTCTGTCTTTTCTTTCTTCCTTTCCTCCCGCTGTTTATCCACCAACCTCATCCATCAGTCTTACTCTTTCCATCCACCCAGCTCGCCATCTAATCTTTTTTCTTCCCTGGGTTCATCTGTTTCCCCCCCTTACTCATTAATAGCAATAATAGTAGTAACAAAAAGCCAGCAAATACCAATAAGCACCAAACAGCCCAGTTATTTATTGAGCTTTTATATTCTAGGCACTGTTCTAAGCATGTCTCATTATTTAATTAAATGTAATATTTTATTTAAAGGTAGCAAAACCCTATTGGAGAAGGCAATGGCACCCCATTCCAGTACTCTTGCCTGGAAAATCCCATGGACGGAGGAGCCTGGTAGGCTGCAGTCCATGGGGTCACTAAGAGTCGGACACGACTAAGTGACTTCACTTTCACTTTTCACTTCCATGCCTTGGAGAAGGAAATGGCAACCCACTCCAGTGTTCTTGCTTGGAGAATCCCAGAGATGGGGGAACCTGGTGGGCTGCCGTCTCAGGGGTCGCACAGAGTTGGACACGACTGAAGCGACTTAGCAGCAGCAGCAAAACCCTATGAGACTGGTGCAGCTAACTGCAGATGAGGAAACAGGGGCAGAGGCACCAGGTAAATTCCTCGGGGTCGCCATCAGGTTCGTTTCCTGGACCTTTGACTCGTTACACTCTTCTTTCTATAGTCATCGCCATTTTTCTTTTTTTTTAATTAATTTATTTTTTATTGAAGGATAATTGATTTACAGACTTCTGTTGTTTTCTGTCAACCCTCACCATGAATCAGCCATAGGTACACATACATCCCCTCCCTCTTGAACCTCCCTCCCGTCTCCCTCCCATCGCATCCCTCTACCTAGAGGCCATCAGTACATTTCTGTCTCTTCCTTTCATTTATTCACGCTTCCTGTTCAATCACCTCTAAATTAAGTTGCTCATTCATCCGTTTGTGTATTCGCCTTCCCTGTCTTCCCTCTACTTCTTTCTCCCAATTGCTTACCATGTCCATCCAGGTAGTCCGCTCTGGAGCTGGCGTCAGCTCGTCTGTCCACCTGTCCACCCATCTTCCCTCCCTTCCCGTCACACACACTCTGTCACCCCAGTAACATACACGCTCATCAGAGAGCGTGTATATTACCATCCATTTATCCGCCTGCTCATGCTCCCATTTTTCTCATTTCCTTGCTTCAGTTGACTTACCCAGTTACCCATCCATCAGTCTGTTCACTCGCCAAAGGGCCTTCCTTCTCTTTCCCTTATCCAGCCACCATCGTCCAGCGACCTCTCTGCCCTCTGCTACGCATCCGTTTATCCACTCCGCTCCTCCATGTTTATTCCTCCTCCTTCAGCCCATTGCACCCACTTCCATCCTTCCTTCCTCTTTGCCTTTCTTCTGCTCTGTTTTTTTTTTTTTTTTTTTTTTTGAGGGGGCGGCTACTCTGGGTCTTCATTGCAGCACACGGGCTTCTCTAGTTGCAGCACAGGCTTAGCTGCCCCTCGGCACGTGGGATCTTAATTCCCCAACCAGGGATCGAACCCATGTTCCCTGCGTTGGAAGGCAGATTCTTAACCTCTGGACCACCAGGGAAGCCCTGTTTCTTCTGCTTTTCTCGCCCGCTCATCTCAGCCTCCCCTCCTCACTGCCTCTTGCTTCCTGATCTCCTAACGGGGTGCTCCCAGGCATGGTCCTTGGTCCTCCTCTTCCCGTCGTCGGCGCTCAGTCCCTTGGTGCTCTCGTCCAGTCTCAGAGCTTTAAGTAGCATCTTCATGTTGATGCTCCTCCAATTTGTATGTCTGCCCTAGACCTTACCCCTAAACTAGGCTCTACAAAACCTACCTGCTCAAAATACCTAGCTGTATGTCTAGAAGACATTTCTAGCTTCACGTCAAAAGTCAAACTACTGAATCGCTCACAAGCGTCCTCCTCCTGGAGTGCCCTACAACCCCCTTATTTCAGTAGATCAAAAAGCCTTGCAATCATCTCAAATTCCTTTCTTTTTTATCACACTGCACATCTGATCCCAGTAAATACTGTCAGCTGTGTCTTCAAAATAGACCCAGAAAACGGTCAGTTCTTACCACCTTCATGTCTACTGACCTGACACGACCCACCCTGCCCACTCACCTGGGCTGTTAAGGGAGCCTCTTTTCTGCTTTTCTCCAGCCTCTGCCCCTGCAGTATGTTCTACACACAGCATCCAGAATTATCAGAGTAAAAAACTCCAGAGCCTGCCTGTTTTCTGCTAAAAAGTGCCTATGAAGCCCCACACAAATTGCTCCTTGACAGTCTCCTCTCTGATTTTAAGCCCCCCTCCCCTCTCCTCTGGGTTCTGCCCTCCTCACACTGGCCTCTGGTTATTCCTCTGGTAGAACTCAGCACATCTACACCTGGGAGCTTTGTATTTAGACACCTGTTTTCCTGCAGGTGAGCGTATGACCATCTCTCCACGCTCTCCTGGGCTTTACCCAAACATCCCTGCTCCCTGGGTTCTTTCCTGAGTGTCCACAGGAAGTCCATCCACCCCTACACACTCCCACCCTCCTGCGCATCTATGTCTCCCTGTGTTAGCTTGCCATCCCTCCTCCACCCTCCAGGCAGCCAGACATCAGTGCCATCTATCTGCCTAACCCAGGCCCTGCCTTTTGTCCATATACCCACTCATCCATCTATCCACCCAACCATCCTTCCATCTATTCACCTATCTATCCACCCACCCACACATCCATCTATCCACCCATCTCCCCATCCACCCATCCCCCCACCCACCCACCCATCCATCCATCCATTCACCCATCCACCCATCCATCCATCCACCCATCCATCCATCCACCCATCCATCCATCCACCCATCCTTCCATCCATCCACCCATCCACCCATCCATTCACCCATCCATCCATGTATCCACCCATCCATCCATCCATCTATCCATCCGCCCACCCACCCACCCATCCATCTATCCATGCACCCACCCATCCATCCATCCATCCATCCACCCACCCATCCACCAATCTGCTGATGCAAAGACTCTCTTCCTGCCTCTCCTGTCTCTCTCCTTGCTCCCTTTCTTCCTCCTCCCAGGCTCTGCTTGCAGTATGCTCAGACCTGCACCTCTCTGGGCTCTGTGGAAGGAGAAGGTGGGAGGGAAGGGGACTCCTAAGACCTGGCCTGGATGAGGCCAGGGGCGCCTCCCCAGGGACGCTCCTTCCCAGCCCGAGGATCTTGGGAGTAGGCCCACCGCTGTCTGTGGCTCCCTGGGACTTATTGGACTGCAGGCCGCTCCTCTCACTTGGGCGTGCGTGTGGCTGTGCTGGGTCTTTGCTGCATCAGGCGGGCTTTCTAGCTCCAGCGTGGGGGCTTCGCTTGCAGTGCATGGGCTGAGTTGCCCCATGGCAAGTGGTCTTAGTTTCATGACCGAGATCTAACCACATCCCCTGCATTGGAAGGCAGCTTCTCAACCCCTGGCCCACCAGGGAGGCCCCCGTTCACTTTAATATCCCGTCTCGAGGCCCCGGGGGCTGCCCCTTGTCCACAGCGTGTGTCCTCAGGGAGCCCCAGTTAACTGTAAGTGAGGCGGAACCAGTCAAGTCAGCACACACTTGTGACGCCCCCTCACCCAGTCACAGACTCTCTGAGGCCAGCTTCCTCTTCCGTCTATTTTCCCAGAGCTGGTGGCGTAGAGTCGACCCGTGACACTGAACACGCTTAAGGTGTACGCGATGACCTGACACGTGTGCGTCGCGTGGAGTGGTTTCTACAGCAGGGTTAGTTAGCACTCCATCACTTCTCATAATTACCTGTTTTTAATTTTTTTGGTAGTAAGAACACTGAATTTTTACCCTCTTAGCAACTTTCAAGTACGTAAAACAGCATCAACAACCCGTGTTATTATAAATAGTTCTATGTCTTTAATATTTATTTTATTTATGTGTTTATTTGGCTGTGCTGGGTCTTCGTTGCAGCGTGTGAATGCAGCAGGATGTGGGATCTCGCTCCCTGACCAGGGATCCAGCCCGGGCCTCTGCATTGGGAGTGTAGAGTCCTAGCCGCTGGGCCACCAGGGAAGTCCCCTAAGTGTTTTAGATTTACCTAAAAGTTACCAGAAAGGAGATACAAGAACCCCTGCATGCCCTTCACCCAGACCCCCAGCAGTTAATAGTTCACCACATCCAGTGTCTCTTCTGCGTGTGTGCTCACTCACCCAGTCACGTCCGACTCCTTGTGACCCCAAGGACCGTAGCCCTCCAGGGGTTCAGCCCTCCTCTGTTCGTGGGGTTCTCCAGGCAAGGATACTAGAGCAGATGCCACACCTTCCTCCAGGGGGTCTTTCTGACCCAGGGATTAAGCCACGTCTCTTGATGTCTCCTGCATTGGCAGGCAGATTCTTTACCACTGATGCCACCTGTTAAATACAGGTTATTTGTCTCATAAACTGAGAGTAAGTTTCAGATCTGATGCCCCTAAGCCTCCCCCGCCCCGCCCCCAAAGTCCAGCGCACGTTTCCACCCAGAAAGGACATCCTTGGGCAGTAGCCCCGTGTGGTGGTCAGGAATCGGGAACTGACCCAGGCTCAGGGCTACCCTCTCCTGGGCCCTCTGCCTCAGGCCCTCCCGCCTGGCCTGTGTGTCCACTCTCAGCCCTGACTGCTGGTCTTACTGCTCCTGGCTTCAGGTCCGGGACAAGAAGCTCCTCAACGACCTGAACGGGGCGGTGGAGGACGCCAAGACGGCACGGCTGTTCAACATCACGAGCTCCGCGCTGGCCGCCTCCTGCATCATCCTGGTCTTCATCTTCCTGCGGTACCCGCTCACCGACTACTGAGGCCCCAGTGGGCACGCCAGCGGGACACGCGGCCCTGAGACATGGCCAGAGCAGAGCCGGGCGTCCGCCCTGGGCACCCCCTGACCCCAAAGCTGTGAGCCAGGCAGTGGGGCCATCGGAAGCTTCGTCTGTCAAGGGGGCAGCGAGCTTCGTGCTGCCCCGGCCTCTCTGCCTCTTGGCCCCCTGCCCGTTTCTGGGGGCCCCTGGGTTTCTGCCTGTGCTGCTGCACCCCGGCTTTGAGTGGCTGCCCCCTCTCCCTGCCTGTGCCCCCACCCGGGCTCCCGAGGCCCCTCAGACCTGACACCCTGCAAGAAGGGCCCGTATGGGGCCTCCCAGGGTGGGGCGGGGGCCTGCCAGCATCTGGGGGCTCACTCCCCCCACGACCCCACCTCCTCCAAGCTGTGACCCTGCTCGGAGCTCTTGTATCTGTGAACCTCCAATAAAATACTCGAAAATACTCGCCCAGCTATGGCCCCGTCTCCTAGCCACCCCCCACCCCCGCCCCCAGGCAGGTGGGATTCGGAGGCTTCGGGAACCCCATTCAGGCACTGCCTGGGGGTCCTGAGTGCCACACCCAGCTGACTTTTCCAGGGATCGTCCACCCTGTAACCCTGGGGGTCTTCTGCCTGCTCTGCAGGATGGGACTGAGGGGGCTTTTGGTGGCTGCCTCCTTGGAGAGGAGGGAAAGGGGCAGGCACAGCTGCCCTCCTGGCAGAGAGTGAGAACTGGCAAAGCCCAACAGCAGGAGGGAGCACCGGGGCAGTGACTGCCGCGCCCAGTCCCTCTCGGGCACCGGGAGCCGCATGCGAGGCCTCCAGGCGAGCCTGGCACACGCAGGGCTCTGAGGTGGCGCTGAGGGTCAGGGCTGGCTTGGCTGGACGTAGGCTGTGGCCAGAAGTGGGCACTTGGGAGTGCGGGCAGTGGGCTGAGGGGGGGCACTGGGAGGGTCTCGGGGGGCGAGGGGGAGAGTTTGGGGACCGGCTGGAGGCGGGCCGGGGGGAGCCAGGAAGGGCGCCTGTGTCTCCAGCATGGATGGTGGGGCTGGCGGGGCAGCTGAGCGTTGAGACTGGGAGACTGAGGAAGGGGACAGTTTGAGACAAGCCCCCCCGGGGGGCGGGGAGGACAGCTCCTGAAGGGGCCTGAAGCCCCCTGGGACTTGGGGCCTTGAGGGAGGAAGGAGCCAGGAAGGGGTGGGGTTGCTGGGAGGGGCGCTATGGAGGAGGGGGGTGGTCACCCCTCCCAGAACCGGGCGGTGGACAGAGGGGAGAGGGCTGGGGAGGGGGCATGCAGAGGGCCAGGTCCGGCGCCTGGGGGGTGGGAGGGGGACAGACAGAGGGGGCGGGGCGGGCAGCGAGGGCCGTGTCCAGATAGACCGCGTCCCTCACCAGGGCAATGCTTGGAGGCATGTGGGTGCAGGCCTGGGAGTGCGGGCTTCCCTTCGGGCCTCGCTCGGAGAAGAGACCCCCCTCCATGGTGCCTGCTGGGGAAGTGGGTCATCGGGACGGCCGCTGGTCTCCGGGGAGGTGTACGCCCGGCTGGCTTTGGTGGTTGATGGTCCGGGGTACCAAGCATGGCTCAGCTGTGCTTCGCTGCCCAGGGGTGGGAGGGGAAGACCAGGTGGCGGGCCAGGAGGGGCGTCCACGCGGTGGGAGTTGGAGTGGGATGCGGCTGGTGTTCGGTTGGGAGGAGGCAGCGGGCCCGGAGGCTAGAATCCCACGGGTCCTCGTTCAGGGGAAAAGGGAGTCAAGGTGGGGCGCAGGGCTCATGGGAGTAGCGGTTTGGAGTGCTATGACCCCTCGGCCTGGAGAAGCGCTTCCCAGGTGGGAGTATAAAGGACCTGGGTGCTGGCTGCACCCCCAGGACATGGCCCAGGGCTCAGAGTGGAGACCAGGCCTGAGTCTGGAAGCTTCAGGTCAAGGGGGTGAGACCTGGGTGGACAGAGGCAGAGATGGGTGAGCGAGCTGGACTATAGCTGTGAAGGAGAACAGGAGCACTGGGGGGCAGGGAAGGGGAGGGGACGCAGGGACATGGAAGTGTTGACCCCTGACCCCAGGGGGCGGTGCGGAAGGGCAGGCTGGAAGGGAGCGGCCAGCCTTCAGGAGGTCTCCACGGAGGGCCAGAGCCAGGGGTGCGGTTGGCGGTGGGCTGGGGGACACAGCATCTGGGTGCCTGGCCGGCCCTGAAGGTCAGTTGCAGGCGCTCTCAACACTTCCTGGGTGAGGCCCAAGAGGATGCCCACCGCAGCCCAGGGTCCTGGGAGGAGTCATGATGGGGGGGCTGCGGCCGTGGGAGAGAGGCCTCGCGTGCGCTGTGGGTCACAGGTCAGCCTGGACTCGCCCTGGTGCCCCAGGGCTCTGTCCTGCCCGGCGAGGGTGGGGAAAGTGCAGGGGAAGTGCTTCCTTGGCTCACTGTCCTCACGCCTTGGGTGCCGGTGGATGACTGCCCACCGGGGACAGGTCCCGGGAGAAGGGCATCGTGTTTAGGCCGCCGCGGCCAGCTTCTCCCTGGGCCGTGCGCGCCCAGGGCAGGCCTCGGGCTCCTGTCTCCTCACAGCCAGCAGAGGCGCCCTCGGCTCCCGGGAGCTCGTGTCCGGTCCTGGGCAGCAGGGAGCAGGCAGGCAGCCCAGAGGTGCCAGCCTTGCCCCTCGGGCTCAGGGGAGGGTGGAGCCCAGGCAGGGACCACGCAGGTCAGGCAGACCCCCACCCGCACAGGCGGCGGGCGGCACAGGCTCCACCTCGGTCTCTGGCTTCCAGGTCTGTGTCTTTGCTCTTCCTCAAGGGCTGGGTTCTTCCTCGACCTTCCAGCCCACTGCCCTACCCCCTGCACTACTCCTTCCCCGTCTCTGATTTCCGCAGTGCCTGGCACGCGTGAGCCATTTGCTGTAAGCACTCAAGAATTACATGTGAACGAACTGCCCTGGCTCACTCTCTTCCTGCCCCTCCTGGATGCGGCCCCCAGACTCCTGCAGCTTTGGGAGCATCAGGTGACTTTCCTCCCCCTCCCCTCCCCTCCCCCTTGTACTGCCCTGGGCCACTGCTCTCACAACCCCCAGCCTGCAGTCTCCCTTTTGAAAGGATCAGGACCAAGTAGCCGAATGGGGAGCAGATCTGAAGGGCGAGTCTGGCTGTGTGCCTGCATTTGAGTGTATGTGTGCACTTTGCATGTGTGTGTGCACACCTGCCTGCAGGCGCGTGTGTGTTGGGGTGGAGGGGCCTCGAGGCCAGGCTTGGCCTCTCTTGCCGTGACCACAGCCCTTCAGAGTCCTGCAGGGCCCCCCTGCACTTCCAAGCCCACAGTCCACTCCAGCTTGACTCTGCAGACACTGGAAACCCACAGAATATTCTTCCTGAATCGCGTGCTCTCAGCTCCCCACAGGTGTGCAGAGCTCCTGTTGCCACCCAAGGACTTGCCCCCCTACAGAATAGCAAAGACAGTTGAGACGGGGTGACCGGGGCTGGGGGGCAAGTCCCAGACCGCTGCAAACCCCAGGCTCACGAGACTCGCTCCTCTGCGCCTGATCTGAGGACTGGAGGACAGGGGGTCAGGTATGGGGGGCTCTTCTGAGCCACACCCCTGCCTCTCAATTCCACCTGCCGGGGCTGGGACCCCAAGGGAAGTCTCGGGACTGGTTTCCAGGACAGAAAGACGTCACCTGGGAGAACAGCCAGGCGGCTCGGGGAAGGAGGTGGAGCCGATCAGGCCGCAAATTCAAGACCGTCAGAGCCCAAACACGGGTAGAGCTCGCACAGCACAGGCGGGCTGGTGAGTCAGTAAAACAGGAAGCGAAATTATAACCAACACCACAGAAATACAAGGCATCACGAGAGACCGCTATAAGGAGCTCTGTTTCGATAAACCTGGAGGAAATGGACACATTCTTAGAAAGGTGCGACCTGTCAGGACTGAACCAGGAAGAAAGAGAAGATATGAACCACAGTTACAAGTGCCGAATGGAATCCGTGATGTAAAAACTGCGGCTGGGACTCTGCTCCCAGGGCAGGTTCGATCCCCGGTCAGGGAACTGGACCCCACATGCCTCAGTGAAGGTGGAGGATCTCTCATGCCGCAAAAAGACCCAGCACAGCCAGATTATACATATTTATACATATTTATATGCCCAAAAAACAGAAAGTCCAGGACCAGAAGGAAATGGCCACCCACTCCAGTACTCTTGTCTGTAAAATCCCATGGACAGAGGAGCCTGGTGGGCTGCAGTCCGTGGGGTCGCAAAGAGTTGGACACGACTGAGGGACTGAGCACACAGATGGCTTCACAGTCAAATTCTTTCAAACATTTAGAGAGGAGATAACACCCGTCCTTCTGAAACTACTCCAAAAAATTGCAAAGGAACCAACACTCCCAAACTTATTCTATGAGGTCACTATCACCCTGATACCAAAATCAGACAAAGAGATCACACACAAAAAAGAGAAAATTACAGGCCAGTATCACTCATGAACATATATACAAAAAAAAAAAAAAACCTCAACAAAATATAAGCAAAAAATCCTCAACAAAAATATAAGCAGACAGAAGGCAACAATATGTGAAAAGGATTACACCCCAGGATCAAGCAGGATTTACCCCGAGGATGCCAGGAGTTTTCAACATCTTCACATCAGTCAGCGTGCTGTGCCACACTGGGCCTCCCTGGTAGGTCAGTTGGCAAAGACTCCACCTGCAATGCAGGACACCCTGATTCGATTTCTGGGTCAGAAATATCCGCTGGAGAAGGGATAGGCTACCCACTCCATATTCTTGAGTGGAGAATTCCCATGGATCCTCAAATCAATGTGATGATATACCACATTAACAAAATGAAGAATAAAGATCATATGATCACCTCAGTAGATGCAGGAAAGACTTTTAACAAAATTCAATACCCATTTATGATATATACATTTTTTAAAAAACATCTCCACAGAGTGCATATAGAGGGACCATAGCTCAACATAATAAAGGTCGCATATGACAAGAGCACAGCTAACGTCATGTCTGTGGTGAAAAGCTGAAAGCTTTCCCTTAAGATCAGGAACAAGGCAAGTATGCCTGTTCTTACCACTTTTACTCAACATAGCATTGAAAGTCTTAGACACACACACCAACTGGATGAGGAAAAGAAAGAAAAAGAGCCCAGACTGGAGAGAAAGAGGTCAAATTGAGACTGTCTGCAGATGACAGGGCGTTATACGTGGAAAATCCCAAGGATGCGTCCAGCACACGGCTAGAGCTCATCAATGAATTCAGCACATCTGCAGGATTAAGAATTAAGACACAGAAATCTTCTAGTCTACACTAACAATGAAAATCAGGAAAAGAAATTCAGAAAACAATCCAATTTGCTATAGCATCAAAAAGAATAAACCACCTAAGAACAGACGTGCCTAAGGAGGCGAAAGACACTGAAGGCAGCAGTTGAAGATGGTACGAATAGATGAAAAAATACAGCACGCTCATGAATTGCGAGTTTCAATGCTGTTAATACTACCACAGTGCCCAAGGCAATCGATAGGTACAGTGCAAGCCCAGCAGAACGCTAGTGGACTTTGCCCACGGAACTAGAAATGCAAAAATAACCCCAACGATCTTGAGACAGAGGAGCAGAGCTGGAGGAGTCACGGCCCCTGACTCCAAAGTGAAGTACGAAGCTGCGGTCATCGGGACAGTGTGGTGCTGGCACAAAACCAGAAATATGGGCCAATGGACAGAACAAAGAGCCCCGAGGTAACCCTACACTTCCGTGGTCAGTTAGCACGATGAAGGAGGCAAGAACAGACAATAGAGAGAAGACAAGCCTCTTCCATACGTGGTGCTGAAAACTGGACAGCTGCGTGGGGAAGAATAAAATTAGAACACTTTTCACACCATGTACAAAAATTAATTCAAAAAGGACTAGAGACCTAAACGGAAGGCCAGAAGTCATAAAACATCTACAAGAAAACATAAGCAGAACACTCTGACATAAATTGCAGCAATATTCTTGGGGTGCTGTCTTCTCAGGCAAGAGAATCAAAAGCAAAAATAAACAAATGGGACCTAATTAAACTTAAAGGCTTTTGCGCAAGAAAGCAAACCATTGACAAAACAAAAACATGACCTACACACTGGGAAGAAACATTTACACATGATGTGATTGACAAGGGATTAATATCCAACATATACAAACAGCCAGTACAATTCAATATCGAAAAACGCCCAAAGAATGCAATCAACAGACGGGCAGAAGACTCGAATAGAAATCTCTGTCCCAAAGAAGGCATACCGGTGGCCAGCAGGCATGAAATCGTCCTCAACACTGTGAGTTACTAAAGAGAAAGGCAAATTGAAACCGCAGTGAGACGTCACTTCACACCTGTCAGAACGGCCGTCGTCAAAAGTCTACAAGTAACAAGTGTTGACGAGGACGTGAGGAAAGGGAACCTTGTGCTCTGTTAGTGGGAATGTAAGTCGGTGCAGCCTGTGGAAAACTGTGGGGTTATACATAACGGAAGTTTGCTCGGCCATAATAGAGAATAAAATCTTGCCATTTGTGACAATACGGATGGATCCCGAGGGTGTTATGCTAAGTGAAATAAGTCAGACAGAGAGACAGGTGCTGGATGATTTCACTTACATGTGAAATCTGAAACACGCGAGCAAGTATGTCAAAACCGCGAGGATCACAGACACAGAGAATAAACAAGTGGTTTCCAGGTGAGGGGTGGGGAGCAAAGAAATGGGTGGAGGAGCTTAAGAGGTACACGCTTCCGGTTACAGACTAGATGTCACGGGCTGAGATGTACAGTGTGGGTAACATGGTCAGTAACTATGTAATAGATTTGTCTCTTCTCATAACGTGTATGGTAACGTCAAACCACCGTGCTGTGTACCAGGAACTAACCCAGTTCTGTGAGTCAACCACGCTTTTTCTCAGTTGCTTTGTTTATGAGTTTTCGGCTGTGCCGGACCCCCGTTGCTGCGCGGGCTCTCCTCCAGCTGCGACCAGCAGGGGCTACTCTGCAGCTGTGGCGTGCGGGCTTGAGAAGCCACCCCACTGAGAGTGAGGAGGCTTCTGCTGCTGCGGGTCACAGCTCTAGGGCACACGGACTCAATCTCTGTGGTGCGTGGGCTTAGGTGCTCATGGCGTGTGGGATCTTCCCCGCCCAGGGACTGACCCTGTGTCTCCTGCATTGGCAAGCATATTCACCAGGGAAGCCCTTGAATTGTATTTTAAAAGCAAACAAGCAAACTTGTAGGAAAATGAGATCGGATATTGGCTCCTGGAAGGAGGGGTTGGGGGAGTTGGATGCAGGCAATTGCAAGGTAAACTTGCAGTTATAAAAGAGATAAGCCCTAGGGACACAAATTCTTTACTGCATGTAGGAACGTTGAGAAGTAAATGCCGAGTTCTCATCACAAGGAAAAACCTTTTTCTATTTGTTTTATATCTACATGAGATGATAGATGCTGAGCAAACTTTGCTGGTCATCATTTCTCAATGTATGTAAGTCAAATCATTACGTTGCACATCTTACAATTATACAGCGCTATATAGCTCAGAAAAACTGGAACACAAGAAAAGCATCGATATACTTAAGAAGTCAAGGCACGCGTGGGTGACATCTGGGTGCGGATAAGATTCCATTTCTTGATGCTGGTGCTGGTTACATGAATATCTGATTTATAAAAGCATTAGGTTGTACAACTATGCCTTATGTAGTTTTCTGCATGATATATATTTATTTATATACATAACCTTTTTCTTTAGAAATGCATATTTATATATGTGTATACAAGTGTATATTCATAGCAGTGTCATTCATAAGCATCAGTGGGAAATGAATATCTGGTAGCACACATTGTCACATACCTATTAAAAAGGGTAAGTGTGCACATCTTTGTTTAGACCCAAGTAATCCCCCTGGGGAGTTCACCCTTGTGTTTATTCATAAATAACAACAGTGCAGAGAATAGAATGCCTCTGGGAGAAAAATGACTGTGGGAAGGGAAACAGGTGAGCAGGAAATGTTCAATTGTATTGTGAACAGAGACGCACAGAGAGGAGCGGGGGTGCCTAGAGGGGGTGTCCGGGGAAGAAGGCGGCAGCCTGAGGCTGGAGAGGAAGCGACCACGTGGAGGGGGTGAGAAGGGCACCTTCATGGGGGTGGGCACCAGTAACCACAGGAGGTAGGTGAGGGACTGTGAGAGAGCTCACATTAGCAAATGCATCGCAGCTGACGGGAGTCGGGAGCTGGTGCAGCGGGTGGGAACACGAAAAGGGACAAAATAGGGGAGCGCTGGGGTGCTGGGCGCTGTTGGAGGAGGGTCCTCTGCCCCTCCGCTGAGAGCCTGCCAACAGCAAAAGCTCACCCAGCGCCCAGGGACCCTCCGCCAACTCCAGGACCCAGGCTCCCTGCAAAGTGGCCAGTTCCAGGGAGCGTCCCGGGAGGACCTAGACCGTCTTACACTGGGGAAGCAAGAAGGGCAAAAGGATAGAGGAGGGTGTGTCCAAAACACGCAAGCTGTTGTTGAGTCACTAAGTCATGTTTGACTCCTTGTGAGCCCATGGACTTCAGCACAGCAGGCTTCCCTGTCCTTCACTATCTCCCGGAGTTTGCTCAGATTCATGTACATTGAGTCGGTGATGCCATCCAACCGTCTCAGTCCCTGTCATCCCCTTTTCCTCCTGCCTTCAATCTTTCCCAGCATGAGGGTCTTTTCCAGTGAGTCGATTCTTCACATCAGGTGGCCAAAGTATTGGAGCTTCAACTTCAGCATCAGTTCTTCCAGTGAATATTCAGGACTGATTTCCTTTAGGATGGACTGGTTTGATCTCCTCCAGTCCAAGGGACTCTCAAGAGTCTTCGGCCCCGCAACTCGAATGCATCAGTTCTTCACTGCTCAGCTTTATTTTATGGTCCAACTCTCACATCTGTACATGACTATTGGAAAAGCCATAGATTTGACTGTATAGACCTTTGCTGGCAAAGTGATGTCTCTGCTTTTTATCTAGATTTGCCATAGCTCTCCTTCCAAAGGGCAAATATCTTTTAATCTCATGGCTGTAGGATCCATTCCCAAATCCAGAACCATCTGAGGATCACAGTAGACAATATTAGTAACAATCATAATCCTTTGAATAAAATAGGAAACATGAGTCCATACTAAGATTAGCTAATACATCAACTGGAAGTTTAATGGACACTGGGATCTTTAGTTTCAAAGAAGCATCTTGGAGAATACTTATAATTAGAGAGGGAAACCTGAGTAACGTCACAGCTGGAGAACCCAGCAGGCCCAGTGGATCTAGTGATCCGGTGAGCATCATTGGGGACAGGGGGGCACGTGGGAATCGTCAGCCGCCCCAGAGGATGCACTGAGAACAGCCCTCCTGATGGGTACCCCTCCTGCTGTGGGCTCAGTGTCTGTGGCCCCAGATTCAAATGCCCCAATGTAACAGCATCTGGAAGTGGGGCTGTGGGGGGGGGTGATGAGGGTTAGCTGAGGTCCTGAGGTGGGCTTCCTCATGAGGAGAAGCAGAGAGCAGGGACCCGCTCCTCCTCGAGCAGACACACCGGGACGGCCTCACCAGGACCCGACTGGCAGCACCTAAGCCCAGACCTCCAGCTTCCAGAACCCGGAGACTCACTGTCCGCTGTTGAAGCTGCTGGGCCAGCAGTGTTCTGGAGAGAGAGCCTACACCCACCCCCCGAGTCCCCTCGGCTTTCACGGGGTCTCAGCACTCACGGCACTCCTGGTGCGGGACGCGTGGCTGTTCTTCCACAGGACGTAACTGTCTGGCACTGGCCGCGGGCCCTACCCTTGACCTCGCCTCTGACACTGTCTACCCAGAAACAGCGCTGACCCCACGGGGGAGGGCTCGTTCCCACAAGCCTGCCCACTTCAGATGCCCACGGCAAACCCAGTGGTCAGCTCTGCTTCTGACCCACTGGCCACAAATCAGAGGCTTCCACAGCCCTCTCCTTGGGTTCAGTTAATTTGCTAGAGTAGCTCACAGAACTCAGGAAACTCGTTTTCTGCTTATCAGTGCGTGACGAAAGGATGGGCTGGGGGACTTCCCTGCTGGTCCAGCTAGGTTAGGACTTGAGCTTCCAACGCCAGGGAATCTGGTTTGATCCCTGGTCAGGGAGCTAAGTTCCCACGTGCCACATGGCCAGGAAAAAAAAGGATGCAATAAAGGGAACAGGCTACAGGTGAACCTCCTGACAGAGGGCTGCACGGGGCGGGGCGGGGGAAGGGAAGCGGAGCCCCACACCTGCTCCGGATACTCCACCCTCCCCGCATCTCCATGCAGCGTCTCTCCAGACCTCGTACCCTGGGGATCGCAGCGCAGCTTTCCCAGGTGGCATGATCAGTCATGAACTCAGCTTCCCGGAGTGTGGAGGGCGCGGCTGAACACCACGCTTCTGGTCACAGCTTGGTCTTTGGTGACCACTCTCCACCCAGGAGCCCACCCAGGGTCACCTGTGACAGCAAAGGACACTCCCACTGCCCTGGAAATCCCCAAGGAGTTTCGGAGCCGGGTGACGGGGTCAAAAACAAGCATTAGAATCTAAGCTCTCCTGGGCTTGTACCCCGAGGAACTCACAAGAGTTTCAGAAGCCCTGGGCCAGCCACCAGAAACACAGCCCAGCAGCAGGAAGACCCCGCCTGGGGACTGCAGCAGTCCTGCGACCTTCCGAAGCACCAAGGTCGTGCGGGTCACGGAGGACCGAGACCTGTTCCAGACTCAAGAGCCACAGAACTAAGGAGCAGGTATAAATATTCCCACCATGCTGCCCGCCTGGTCAACATCTGAACATGGCCTTCTGATAAACCTGAGTTATTATTTTTCAGGCCCCATTTATCATTTTTTCCCTGTAGGATCAGTGTTTTTGGCACTGTGATGAATGTCCTGCTGATTTTTAATGCTTCTCTCACTCCGAGGTCCTGAAGTTTTTCTCCTCGTTTGGCTGCAATAGCTTCTTTCTTGTTTCCTCTTTTGCTTTGTTCCCCCGCCCCCCCGCCCCGCCCCAACAAGAGCCCCGCCCCCACCCCCCGCCCCCCGCCGAGCACCTGTGTCTCCCACCTCGGGGTCTGCTGTGCAGAGCCAACAGCAGGGCAAAGGGAGCGCTTCTTCCCACACAGAGACTGTCCTTCCTGGCTGCATTCAGGACTCCACATCTCCGGTTCTCAGCAGTCCACCCTGATGCTCTGGCTGTCGATGGCAGCGCCTCTGCGACTGGCCCAGGACGCAGGCTCTGAACTCACGTTCCAGTTCCCCCTGCCAGGGTCCCAGTGCTGTGCTGTTTCAGAAAAGACTCCCTCCGCCCCTCAGTCTCACCTCGTCCCCAATGTCACGGCCATCTGTGCCGGACTTCCGTCTCAGGCATGGTGAGCTTCCGATTTCTCCCCACTGCTGAGGTCTGTCTGCTCATCTCCAGCCTCTGCATTTTTCTCTTGGTGGCCCATTCTGACATTCTCTATTCACTCTGTTGGGGCTCACAAATTCTGTCTTCTGTCGTGTCCAGAGTGCTATTCAGCACACGCAATTCATCGGTGCCTTTTTCTTAATTAACCATCATTAATTTACCAATTTGCATAATATGTCATATTTTATTATCCTCTACCACCTTTATTACTTTGCCTTTAATATTCAAAAATAATATGTGTATATGTATCCCTGAATCACCGTGCTGTGCGCCTGAAGCATTGTAAGTCATCTACGCTTCAATAAAATATGTTATTAAGAAAAACACACAAGGAAGTGTTTAGAGACGAAAGGACCTACGTCTGCAGTGTGTTCCCAAGTGTTCAGAAAAAATTCTCTATCGATCATCATTTATCTCCAGCCGTCACCTGTCATCTCTGTTATCTGTTCACCTAATTGTCTGCCTGTTATCTATCTGTGTCTATCTCTAGAGAAAGATAAAGCTAATTAATGTAAGATTTGAGGGGACCTATGAGTGAAAGCCACAGGAGAATTATTTGCACTATTTTTACAACTTTGATATTATTTCCCATAAAATTCTTAAACCTTTGGAAAACTGGAAGAGAGAATAAAAATATCAGCACATAAAAGAGAATTCAAATGTGTGATCCACCTATGGATGTAGGAAGATGGAGGCCAGTGTCCGCGCTTCTCTGATTTTTGAGGAGCCGTCCCTTCCTTATTTTTTGTGCTGTCTCTGTCATATACCGAGTGCCGTTTACGGGCAGGTCTGCTTCTAGGCCCTCGGTTTAGTCGCTAAGTCGTGTCCAGCTCTTGTGACCCCACGGATTGTAGCTCACAAGGCTCTTCCGTCCACGGGATTCTCCAGGCAAGAACACTGGAGTGGGTTGCCATTTCCCCCTCCAGGGGATCTTCCTGACCCAGGGATGTAACCTGGGTCTCCTGCACTGCAGGCAGGTTCTTTACCAACCAGGCTGCGAGGGAAGCCCTGTATGGTTTTGTCATGTCTGGCTTTCTCACAGGTTTACAGTGAGCCCCAGCGCCCACCAGCCCCTCACGTCACTCTTCTTCAAGGCTTTCCTGACTATTGTGCTTTTATTGTTTGATCTGTGCTTGTTTTTCCTCTGTTCTGACTATTCCGCTTTTTAAATTATTTACCCGGCTGCCTCGGTCTCAGTTGCGGCACGCGGGATCTCAGGCGGCGGCTCACGGACGCGCCGGGTGGGGCTCGGGCTCCTGAGCGCTCGGGCTTCAGTGGCTATGGGCACCAGTTCATTTGATCCAAGGCCTGTGGAATCTTCATTCCCTGACGAGGGGTCAAACCCACGCACCCTGCATTGCAAGGTGGAATCTTAACCACTGGACTGCCATGGGGGTCTCAGCTATTCCACTTTTGACAGTCATTTAACTTAATGTTTTTAATTTTTTAAAAATTGAAGTATGGTGGATTTACAATGTTTCAGGCATAGACCAAAGTGAGATATATGTGTGGGGGGGTGATATGTGTGTATATATGAATATGCTATGCTATGCTAAGTCACTTTAGTCGTGTCTGACTCTGTGCGACCCCATAGACAGCAGCCCACCAGGCTTCCCCATCCCTGGGATTCTCCAGGCAAGAACACTGGAGTGGGTTGCCATTTCCTTCTCCAATGCATGAGAGTGAAAAGTGAAAGTGAAGTCGCTCAGTCGTGTCCGACCCTCAGCGACCCCATGGACTGCAGCCTTCCAGGCTCCTCCATCCATGGGATTTTCCAGGCAAGAGTACTAGAGTTGGGTGCCATTGCCTTCTCCGCTATATGAATATATGTATATATATATTCTTTTCCAGAATTTTCTCCATTATAGGTTACTACAAGATATCAAGTATAGTTTCCTGTGCTAAACAGTGAAAGCCACTCAGTCTGACTCTGTGACCCCATGGACTGTAGCCCCCCAGACTCCTCTGTCCATGGAGTTCTCCAGGCCAGAATCCTGGAGTGGGTAGCTGTTCCATTCTCCAGGGGATCTTCCCCACCCAGGGATCGAACCCAGGTCTCCCACATTGCAGGCAGATTTTCTGCCATCCGAGCCACCAGGGAAGACCCATGCTATACAGCAGGTTCTTTTTTTTTTAATCTATTTTATATATAGTGGTGTGTACCTGCTAATCCCAAGCTCCTAATTTACCCCTCCCGCTTCTCCTTTGGTCGTTGTGAGTTTGTTTTCTACGTCTTCGGGTCTGTTTCTCTTCTGTAACTGAGTTGATTTGTATCATTGTTTAGATTCCACACGTGAGAGGCATCATATGGTAGCTGTTTCTCTGCCTGGATAGTCATTTAATTTTATAATCAGCTGGTTAAGTAGAAAACAAACCTACTGGGATTTTGACTAAATTTATACATACATTTAGAACGAATTTACAATTTTTATACCATTGAGTATCCGAAATCTCTCAGGCCATCTCATCCTTCCATCTCTATGAGCCATCTGTCTTTAAGTTCTCCCCCCAGATACTTTACAGTTATCTGCATAGAGGTCGTCACACAGAATTTCTTAGATTTATTTCTAGATAGTTGACTTCTACCATATATGTCACAGTTTCAAATATTTCCTCTTCTAAGTATTTGTGGCCAATGTAAAGAAATGCAGTTGATATTTTTGATGTTTTTTTGCCGTTGACTTTTCTTATCATTTCCTCCTTTCCTTTGTGTTTGGCTGTGCTGGGTCTTTCCTGCCGGGAGCGGGCTTGCTGAGGCTGTGGCAAGCGGGGCTGCTCTTCACGCAGCGCACGGGCCCTCCCTTCGGGGGCTTCGATTGCGGCAGCGCTGGCCCCTCTGCGCCTGCGGAGCCCGGCTGGACCGGGATACAACTTGTGTGCCCGGCAGGGGGATTCTGTTCCACTGCACCCAGGGAGGTCCTGCAGGTGACACTTAAAGAGTGATCCACACTCTTACTAAGATGTTTTTATTTTCATGATTTTTTTTTAAGTTCTGGATTTTCCACGTAATCGTTGGTGTTCAGTCACCAAGTCGTGTCTGATTCCCATGACCCCATGGACTGCAGCACGCCAGGCTCCCCTGTCCTTCACCATCTCCCGGAGTTTGCCCAAGTTCACATCCCTCGAATCAGTGATGCCATCACCATCTCATCCTCTGTTGCCCTCTGCTCCTCCTGCCCTCAATCTTTCCCAGCATCAGGGTCTTTTCCAGTGAGTTGGCTGTTCACATCAGGTGCCCAAAGTATTGGAGTTTCAGCTTCATCATTAGTCCTTCCAGTGAGTATTCAGGGTTGATGTCCTTTAAGATTGACTGGTTTGATCTCCTTGCTGTCCAAGGGACTCTCAAGGGTCTTCTCCAACACCACAATTCGAAAGCATCAATTCATCAGCACTCAGCTTTCTTTATGGTCCAACTCTCACATCCATACATGACCACTGGGAAAAACATAGCCTTGATTATATGAATGTTTGTCAGCAAAGTGATGTCTGCTTTTCAACACACTGTCTAGGGTTGTCATAACTTTTCTCCTAAAGAACAATCATCTTCTAATTTCATGGCTGGAGTCACCATCTGTAGTGATTTTAGAGCCCAAGAAGAGAAAGTCTGTGACTGCTTCCACATTTTCCCTTTCTATTTGCCATGAAGTGATGGGGCCGGGTGCCATGACCTTAGTTTTTTACTATTGAGTTTTAAGCTGGCTTTTTCACTCTCTTCCTTCACCCTCAACAAGAGGGTGAAACAGTCATAGCATATTTTATTCTGCCTTTCTAATCCACATACATTTTATTTGTTTTTCTTGACTCACTGCATTTTCTGGAACTTCGATTACAATGTGAAATAGAGACTCTGAAGGCAGGATTTGCTTTTGCAATCCTTATCTCAAAGATAAATCTTTCTGACTGTTTGATTTTGGGTGATATTTCCTCTAGGTATTTGTACAAATCTTTTAGTAGTTTAAGGAACCTCCCTGTGATTCATAACATGCTAATATTGACTTTTTCGCCATTATGCCATAAATACAAACAACTCTGCCTCTGCAGAAGCACGGATTAAAATAACCCAGCCAACAGGAAGTAGTTCCTGGGAGCAGACGACTCAGAACGTGGGGGGCTCTGTGAGCCGAGCGCAGAATGAACAGTGCAAGGCCCGCCCTGCGGTCACTGTCCCCCGGCGCCAGCAGCTCTGCCTGGGATTCTTATTTCAACAACTGGGCCCTTAAAGACATTCACTCCCCATCTCACCAAATTCTCACGTCTGGTCCAGTGCACACACACATTTTCAGCCTTTTTCCCCAGCACAGGAGAAAGCATCTTCCTATTTTTTCATCTGTGCTTTGCTTTCTCCAGAACGGGCGTTCTCAGGTCGGCACCCAGCTCCCTCGTTAGGAGAATCTCCTCCAGGGCTGCCAGCTGCTCCTTCCGGCCTTCATCGTCCCCCAGACTTTCTCTGAGGTTGTGAAAACGAGACAGGCTGGGACCTGGGCCCTGGCGCCCCTTTCTGCAGCACTTGTACCCAGACAAACGTCTCCTCCAGAGACAAAATACACGGACACTATGTTTTTCAGTCGCTCAGGCGTGTCTGACTCTTTGCGGCCCCGTGGACAGCAGCACACCAGGCTTCCCTGTCCTTCACCACCTCCCGGAGCTTGCTCAAGTTCACGTTCACTGAGTCGGTGATGCCATCCAACCATCTCGCCCTCTGTCATCCCCTTCTCCTCCCGCCTTCAGTCTTTCCCAGATCAGGGTCTTTTCCAATGAGTCAGGGACTAACAGCGACCGCATGCGTGTGCAGCTGGGGCAAACTGTGGGCAAACGATGCTAAAAGACCCACACCCGACGCCACTTCTTTTTTATTATTTTTTACTGGGATATAATTGCGTTACTGGGTTGTGCTCATTTCTGCCACGCAATATCAAATCAGCCGTTTGTACACAGACCCCTCCCTCCTGAGCCCCCTCCCACCTCCCCATCCCATCCTCTAGGTCGTCTCAGAGCACCAGGCTGGGCTCCTGGTGCTGTACGGCAGCCTCCCCCAGCTGCCTATTTTTCACGTGGGAGTGATGTGTGGCAGCGCTAATCTCCCGATTCGCCCCACCTTCCGCTTCCCCTACCGTGTCCACAGGTCGGTTCTCTCTGTGTGCATCTCTAGTCCTGTCCTGCAAATAGATTCATTTGTACCATTTTCTCGATTCCATATATATGCTTTAATATGCAAGATTAGTTTTTTCTTCTGAGTTACTTCGCTCTGTGTGACAGACTCTAGGTCCATCCATATCACTTGAACGAACTCAGCCTCATTCCTTTCTGCTGCCAGCTGCCCCTTCTGAAAGGCTGGGAGCAAATGCAGGGGCTGCCCATCCCCTGCCGGCTGCCCCACAAAGGGATGGGCAAACCTCCAGTCTGACTCCTGGACACACTCCTTCCCTCACCCGATAAGGAGCCAGTTCGAACCCCACCCCGCCCCGGGGAGAAGTGAGCAAGAGAACCTGTTACCTGTTCTTGCTCCCTGCCTTCTGCAGCGGAGCCCCAATAAAGCGCTGTCTGAATTTCCTCTCTGGCCTCTGATCAATTTCTATTGATTAAGCAGGCCAAGAACTCTGGGCAGTAACAAAAATGCTCACCTCAATTACTTAAGATCATTACTGGACTTCCCTGGTGGTCTAGTGGTTAAGAATCCACCTGCCAACGCAAGAGATGCTGGTCCCATCCGCTGGTTCTGGAGGAGTCCACAGGCCGCAGAGCAGCTAAGCCTGTGCACAGCCACTGAGCCTGCGCCCCGGAGCCTGAGCTGAAACAAGGGAAGCCGCCGCAACGAGAAGCCCCCAACTAGAGGGCCGCCCCTACTCGCCACAAGCACAGAAAAAGCCTTCGCGTAGCAACGAAGACTTAGCACAACCAGAAATAAGTAATTAATTAATTTAAAAATGCAAACCATAAAAACCTTAAAAAATAAAATCATTACTATGCTGGAGAAAATGGGTCTACATAAGCATTATTCCTTGTCATACTGATATTTTTATAGGCCAGTTGCTTTTGAGTTAATTTGTATTTTATGAACACACATCACAGCAGAAATAGCTCAGATCTGTTACATTGAGATTGAACGTTATTGAGCAACATTTCTCTTTTGATTCGATGGTGTGATTTTCCCACTTTAATATGTTAATGTTGCAAATCATTTCACATTCCCCAACCCGATATTCATGGCAAATAGGAAGGGAAACAATAGAAACAGTGACAGACTTTACTTTCTTAGGCTCCAAAATCAACGCAGATGGTGACTGCAGCCATGAAATTAAAAGACGCTTGCTCCTCGGAAGAAAAGCTATGACCAACCTAGACATCATATTAAAAACGGAGACATTACTTTGCCAACAAAGGTCTGTATAGTCAAAGGTATGGTTTTTCCAGTGGTCATGGATGGATGTGAGAGTTGGACCGTGAAGAAGGCTGAACACCAAAGAACTGATGGTTTTGAACTGTGGTGTTGGAGAAGACTCTTGAGGATCCTTTGGACTGCAAGGAGATCCAACCAATCAATCCTAAAGGAAATCAGTCCTGAATATTCTTTGGAAGGACTGATCCTGAAGCTGAATTGCAATTTGGCCACCTAATGTGAAGAGCCAACTCATTACAAAAGACCCTGCTGCTGGGAGAGATTGAAGGCAGGAGGAGAAGGGGACGACAGAGGATGAGATGGTTGGATGGCATCACCGACGCGATGGACATGAGTTTGAGCAAGCTCCGGGAGTTGGTGATGGACAGGGAGGCCTGGCGTGCTGCAGTCCAGGGGGTCACAATGAGTCAGACAAGACTGAGCGACGGAACAGCAACAACCCAACATTAAAACAGCCTCGCCTGCTTGGAATACATCGAAGCTGCCCATGTTGTTATCATTTTAAAGTGTTTCTTCGCTTCCTGTGGTTTTTTCCTTTGCCTTTTGCTCAGCATGCCGACTGCCCTCCAAGTTCCTCTTCTCACACCGTCCTTGTTAGGTCTGGGTGGCAAAGCGGTGTTAGTCTTGCATCATTTCAAGGGCATTTTTTATTTGTCACTTTCTTTTGGTTGCAGTGGCTGATGAAGCCACACGATCCTAGAGTTTTTGAAGAAGAAAGGTTTGGTTTCAATTCCTGTAATAGTGATTATTCTGTCTTATTTATTTGTGCCTATCTCCAGTACCTCACACTACACGCTTGACTTGTTCTACTTACTTGCGCCTATCTCCAATACCTCACACTACATGCTTCACTTGTTCGTTTTAGTTTGGGAAATGTTTTTGTTGAAATACAGCTGTTTGTTGAACACAATGTCGGGTTAGTTCTGGGTGTACACCCAGGGGTTCAGTTGCACGTGTCCATGTGCATATGTGTTCTTTTTCCAGTTCTTTTGCGTTGCTGGCTGTTATAAGGTGTAGAACACAGTCCTGTGTGCCAGCCTCGCTGCCCGTCTGCGTTAATCTCAAACTCCTCGTCGTTCCCTCCCCCCCCCCGCCCCCTCTGGTTATCATAAGGTTGTTTCTACGTCTGTGTTAATTTATTAATTTTTATCTTTTCTCATTTTCTTTTTTTATTGTTATCTTATCTCCTCTCATTTCAAATACAGATGTGACGGCCGTCCCGTTCACGACTCTTTTCCACACAGGCGATCGAGCACTTGCACGACCTGTGGAACAACCGTTCCTGTTCATTCCACGTGGTGAGTTCTTCCCCAGATACGTTAAGTGAGTAAACAGGAGAAGAGATATTCCGTCGTTATGGCTTCTGATGAAGACGCTTCTGCCTCCCTGCTGTCTGGGGAGCGCCCCACACTTGGATGAACCACGGTGCTTGCTTCCGTTTGGGACGGCCGGGGGCAGGATCCACAGCCCTGCGTCTTCACGCGTGTTTCAGGCTGCTCGCACGTTCAGCCCCTGGTGGCCCCTCAGCTGTCCTCTGGGGCTATCATTTTGTTTTTTAGTGCTGGATAACTCTGAAAAATGGGTCGAAAAACTGGAGAAGAAAATGGTGCAGAAAAAAGACGGGAAAATACGAACCTTTGTCACATTTCACGCACCAACTGAATTCATTTCCGATCGTTTTCATCGCTTGATTAGACCACTTTCCTAAGATAGCTTTGGCATCCTGAGTGACAGCCCTGCTCGTAGTTTTTCATGGTAAAGCTGGTGGAGGGACGGCCCCGGAGGCCCCGTGTTGGAGACTCCCTGCTTCCACTGCAGGGAGCTCCGTCTTGATCCCTGGCTGGGGAACAAAAATCCCAAAAGCTGCGTGGTGTGGACAACAAAAATAATAAAGCTAATTGGAAATATTACCTTGTCTACCCTATTTCACAAACGGCTGAGTTTTCAGGAAAAGAAATCCGTAGGGTCAGGTTCTCCTGCATTTAAATCATACTTTTTTTTCCCTTCAGTCCTTTCCTAATCGTTCGCTTAGCCTTGTTTCCGTTTTATTGAATTGAACCATTTGATTTTATTGGCTTCATGGTGGTTGTCTAACCGCCAAGTCGTGTCCGACTCTTTCTTGAACCCATGGACCGCAGCTCGCCGGGCTCCATTGTCCACTGGATTTCACAGGCAGGAGTATTGGAGTGGGTTGGCATTTCTGTCTCCAGGGGTCTTCCCGACCCAGGGATCGAACCCAGGTCTCCTTCATTGGCAGGTATGTTCTTTACCACCTGAGCCACCAGGAAAGCGCCCTGGTTTTATGGTAAAGACAGATAAATAGTAGCCATATCATGACTTTAGCCTATGAATGGATCAGTAACATTATTAACTTCAGTCAAGAATATTTCCCCTGTGACCTTGTGTTTTTATCCACCACAGTATATTTATCATACGTATCTTAATGTCCAAACATGAATATTCTAGTTAAATTTTTTTCATGGAGTTCTAGCTTAATTGAACTGTGAGCAGAGAACATTCTGTATACGATTTCAATCTTTTGAAGTGTTTACACACTTACTTTATGGTCAATCTTTTGTTAATATATCATATGTCCTTGAAAAAATATTTATTTTACAGTGTCGGCGTCAGGCTTTGTGTGACTTGTAGGTAAGATTTCTTCATCGTGATGTCAAATCCTCCGTGCACTTGCTGGCTTCGTTTGGGGGGCTGTAATTGATCAAAGGTCCCAGCAGCTGCGCTCTGAAATCCAACACCCCACTTGACTGGAGCCACAGGCTGCCTGCCGCCGATGACTCGGATTCCCAGGCAGGCTGGGTCCTGGGGGGCCTAGCTCTCCCTGAAGGAGGCGGGCAGCCGAAGGATTTCTCCAAGGCCTTGCCCAGCCTGATCCAGACCCTGCTCTGCCACAGCATCACAAGAACCAGCTGGTGGGTCCCGTGGGAGCTAGGGAGGTGCGACAGCTAGGGACAGTGGTGGACAGAGTTTTCCCTGTTAACAAAAAGACAGAGATATGAGTAAGGTGCAGTCACATTCACAGTTCTTTGAATTTTCACAAATGTACACTCATATAAACTCCGCCAAAATCACGATATAGAACAAGGCCACTCTCTCAGACGATTCCACCCTTTCTTCAACCCCGGGGGCCCAGGCCACCACTGATCTTTTCTCTGTTTCTGTGATGTTGCTTTTTCCAGAATGCTATCTAAATGGACGCTTGTGCCTTGCAAGAAAAGTTATGACAAACTTAGACAGCTTATTAAAAAGCAGGGACATCACTTTGCCGACAAAGGTCTGTATAGTCAGAGCTATGGTTTTTACAGTCGTCGTGTATGGATGTGAGAGTCAGACCATAAGGAAGGCTGAGCGCCGAAGCACTGATGCTTTCAAACTGTGGTGTTGGAGAAGACTCTTGAGAGTCCCTTGAACAGGGAAGAGTTCAAAGCAGTCCATCCTAAAGGAGATCAGTCCTGAGTATTCACAGAAAGAACTGACGCTAAAGCTGGAGTTTCAGTGCTTGGGCCACCTGATGCGAAGAGCCGACTCAGTGGAGGAGACCCTGGTGCTGGGGAAGACTGAGGCAGCTGGAGAAGGGGACGACAGAGGAAGAGATGCTTGGATGGCATCACCGACTCAATGGACATGAGTTTGGGCCAGCTCCAGGAGACAGTGGAGGACAGGGGAGCCTGGCGTGCTGCCGCCCAGGGGTCGCAGAGTCGGACACGACTGAGACGCTGAGCAGCAATGTGAACAGAACCTCACGCGTGTGTTCAGGCCCATCCTCTTTCAGTAGTAACCGTGCCTCTGAGATTCACTCACAGTGTTGTGTGGATAGGAATTTGCTTCTTTGTATCACCAAACAATGTGCCATTCCCAAAATGCGGGTCACTTTGGGCTGTTTCTGGGTTTGGTAGTTACAGATAAGCATTTAGGGAGTCCCCTGTGATCCAGCGGTTAGAACTCAGAGCTTTCACTGTGCAGGCGGAGTTCAACCACGGGTCGGGGAACTAAGATCCTGCAAGCCATTCGGCAAAAAACCAAACAGCAACAAGAACAAAACCTCAACAAACAACACTCACCGACGGGTTTCAGTGTGAACACAGGTTTTTTTTATCTCATTTGTGTGAATGACACTGAGTCAGATTGCTGAGTTACATGATAAACTTATGCTTAACTTATACGAACCCAGCAAGCTCACCCCCATGGGACCGCCCCATCCTACACCAGGGCCAGCGGTGTGTACGCTTCCATTGCTACAGTCCGTGTCAGCACTTGAGACGGTCGGGTTTTTTTTTTATTCTAGATGCTCTAAAACATACGTAGGGGACTTACCGGTGTCCAGTGGTTACGAATCATCTTGCAATGCAGAGGATGCAGGTTCGATCCCTGGTTGGGGAGCTAGGATCCTGCATGCCGAGGGGCAAGTAAGCCCATGAGGCTGAAGCACAGCCCACAAGCCTCGATGACAGGTCCCCCGTACACAGCAAAGGTCCCGGCACCTCAACCAAGACCCAACACAGCCAAATAACGATAAAATAAAAAGTACGCAGTGCTTTCTCACGGAGGTTTTATTTGCATTTCCCTGGTGGCATGTGATGTGGAACTTTCATTTTTAATTGAAGGGTAATTGCTTTACAGAATTTTGTTGTTTTCCGTCAACCCTCGACGTGAATCAGCCAGAGGTAAACCTGTATTCTTTCGTGTGCTTCCTCGCCGTTTGCGTATCTCCTTCCGTGAAGCATGGTTCAGCCTTTTGCTCATTTTTGATATTTAGTTCCTTTCTCAGCTTTGAGAATTCTTAATGTGGGTTTCCCACATGCACAGCCCATGGGGTTAGACAGCAGACACTCCCTGTCTCCAGTCGTGGAGGCTGGAACCCCAGCCCCCGGTGTGGGAGGGCTGGTCTTCCGGAGGCCCCCTCCTGGGCCCGGTGGCCTCGTCTCACAGGACACCAGTCCTGACCTCACTGCGCCGTCGTCACCTCTTTAAAGGCCCAGCTCCAAACATAGCCATAATCTGGGGCCCTGGGCGTCAGGACTCGAACACAGGGATCCGGGGACACAGCTCCCCCCGTGCAAATGTCCCTGTTGAACACGCCCTCCCGAGCTGAGGGCCACGGTTTCCGAGATTTCTGCAGATTTATGATAAGTTTTGGAGTCAGGTGACTTCAATCCTCTTCTCTTCCTAAGTTGCTTTGGTTAATCCGGCCTTTTTCATTTCCGTGTATATTTTAATGTAACACTTCCTTCCTCTTCAGTTTTCTGGAAGGATCTGTGCAGAGTTTATACTATTTCTTTTCTGCATGTTTGGTAGAATTCACTCCATGAAGCCGTCTGGGCCTGACGTTTTCTTAGTGGGAAGTTTTTTTTTTTTTAAGCCAAAATTAAACTTCTTTAGTAAATAAAGTTATCTGATTCTCTGTTTCTTCTTGAGTGACCTGTGGAAGATTGTGTCATTCACCGATTTTGTCCAGTTTAATTTATTATCTAAATTATCAAAAGTACTGATGCAAAGCTGCTCTTACAGTTCCCTTTCCGTTCCTTTAATATCTGTGGAACGTGTAGCGGTTATGCTTTCGTCAGAGGACGAGATGGTTGGATGGCATCACCGACTCAGTGGACAGGAGTCTGAGCAAGCTCCAGGAGTTGGTGATGGACAGGGAGGCCTGGCGTGCTGCAGTCCATGGGGTCACAAAGCCGGACACGACTGAGCGACTGACAGCAACAGCAATGCTTTGTCATGTGAGATCCTGCTGACTTCTGTTTTCTCTCTTCCTACAGTCACTCTGGCTAAGAGTCAGTCAATCCTACTGACCTCTGAGAACCATCCTTCAGTCTCAGATTCTGTCTGCTGCTTTTTTGCAGTTTCATTGATTCTCACTCTGACTTTTCACATTTTTCTTTTCTTTTTTTTTTTTTTTAAGTTGAATTAGCTCCTTTCTCTAATCAGTTAAGGTGAGAACTGAGGCCCTTTCATTGAGAACTTCTTTTATAATCTGTACAGTAATACTCTAAACTGTGAAAACAGAAATTCAGAGAGTGAGTCACTTCACTTTCTTTCTTTGGAAGTAATTTCTAACTTACATCCTGACCTATTCTTTGATCTGTGGATTTTTTAGTGGTTTGGTATTTTGTTTCCAAATACACAGGTATTTTAAAGATTTCTTCCTGCTATTAAGACCTAATTTAACTCCATCTGGCCAGATAACATATTTTCTACGACACAAAATTTTAAAACGTACTTTCTGCTCCAGAATGTGTTCCTGTCCCACGCACACTTGAACAATGAGCCATCGCGGGGTGGAGGTGCCGTGAGTGCCCTGGGACCCCGTCTCCTACATCCGGGCTTAGTTTCTGCCTGTGTCCATCAGTCACTGCAGTTTGAGACTTTGTGCAGGACGAATTAGGAGAAGGCGATGGCACCCCATTCCAGTGTTCTTGCCTGGAAAATCCCATGGACGGAGGAGCCTGGTGGGCTGCCGTCTACGGGGTAGCACAGAGTCGGACACGGCTGAAGCGACTTAGCAGCAATAGCAGCAGCAGCAGCAGCAGGACAAATTATTCTCTTGGCACTTCCTTTGTGGCCCAGACAGTAAAGAATCTGCCTGTAATACAGGAGACCTGGGTTCGATCTCTGGGTTGGGAAGATGCCCTGGAGAAGGGAATGGCTACGCGCTCCAGTGTTCTTGCCTGGAGAATCCCATGGACAGAGGAGCCTGGCGGCCTACAGTCCATGGGGTTCTTCCCTGCTCCTGGGACAGGGGTCTGAGATTGTTCTGACCCAGGAGGCTCCTGGCTGCTGCTGTTCTTCCCGGCTCTCTTACCCTGCGTCTCTAAAGGATTTCTCTCTCTCCTCCCAATCGCAGCCACTGGTCCTGAGAGGTGACTTCACTCTGCTGCAGATGAAGTCGTTCTTTTGCAGAAGGATTTAGCCTGGTTCCACAGCCTGCTTCTCCCCTGGAAAGCTCTCTGAACCACAGCCCTGACGCTGGGGGCAGGAACCACGGCTTGCAGGAACTCACCCTCACTTTGGAAATTGAGTGCTTGGAGACGTCTCTGGTGGTCCAGTGGTTAAGACTCTGCGCTCCCAATGCAGAGGACACAGGCTAGACCCCTGGTCGAGGAACTAAGATCCCACGTGCTGCAGGGCAAGGCCGAAAAGTAAAAATTAAAAGGAGAGGAAGAAGTTGAGTGTCTGGTGGGTTGGGCTGGCCGCTCCAAGTCTCGGCGGGGAACCCCGCCACGAGCCAGCACATGGAGAGAGGGACACTGCACTCTCAGCGCCTGAGCCCAGGGTGGGGCCCGGGTGGGGTCTGAGCTGGAGAAGGACTCCCCTCAGCCACACTCACTCAGGATTTAGCCTCAAACGCAGATGTCAGAGGGGCAGGGCAAGAAACGCTGACAAGCTGCCCTCCCGGGAAGGTAGCTCAACAGTGGGATCTGGGGGGGCAGGGTGTGGGGACCCCTGCAAGCGTGGCTCTCGGCCTGGGCTGGGCTTCCGTCAGGCTGAGCCAGAGTGCGGGGGTCCGGGGGTACACACCTAGGTTCACAGACCCTGGACTCTTCCAGTTCCTACCAAGTTCTAGTAGATTTTATGGGATGAGTGTTTCTTCATTTGAAATGGCTGCAGGGTAATTTCCAGAGAACAGCCATTTGCATTTTTTGAAAAATAGTCTCCGGTTTTACATTAAGTGGAACCACAGAGCCCCCTTGCTGTCGTGCTGAGAGCAGGGTGCCCTGCCGCTTTATGATTCAGCGACATTTCAGTGTAAGGTTTTCACAAGTTCCCCTTCGGCTACGTGCTTGATGGGCAAATGGTGCAGGAAACACACAGTCCCTCCAAAGGGACCCCCGACTCAGCTCTCCTCCCGCGACCACTGCCCGCTCTCCAGCGCTTCCTCCTTGGCAAACACACAGGATTTTATTCCCTTACCCTGTACATCCAAACTGTAATAAATGCTGCTTAATTTATTGTTTATTTCTTTTTGTAAGCTTTTTATTTTGTACTGGGGTATGGGCTTCCCTGGTGCCCCAGACGGTAAAGAATCTTGATCTTGCTAAAGATCAAGAGACACGGGTCTGATCCCTGTGTCAGGAAGATCCCCCGGAGAAAGAAATGGTAACCCACTCCAGTATTCTTGCCTGAGAAATCCGCAAGGACACAGGAGCCTGGTGGGCTACAGTCCATGGGGTCACAGAGAGTCAGACACGACTGAGCGACTAACACTTTTCACTTCACAGTCGATTAACAACGCTGTGATGATTTCAGGTGAATACAAAGGGACTCGGCCCACATATTCATGTTCTTACTGCTTAATGTGTGTGTTTCTCAAGGCCACAGAGACGTTCCCCTATGCTTTATTCTAAATGCTTCGCAGTTTCACAGACCTTCCCTGGCGGTTCGGTGGTTAAGACTCTGCACTTCCACTGCAGGAGGCCTGGGCTCAGTCCCTGGTTAGGGAACTAACATCCACGTGCTGCACGGCCCAGACAGAAGTAAAGGAAATAAGTGTTCCGTAGCTTCGTAGTTTGCATTTAGATCTATGATTGATACACAGTTAATTTTGTATAAAGTAAGAGGTTTAGGTCAAGATCCTTTGTTTTCCTATTGGCATTCAATTGTTCCAACGTCATTTCTTGAAAATTAAGTAAAAACATTTTATTTCTGGATTTTCAAATAGTGTCTTTGAGTTTTTTTGGTGACTTTTGAAACATTTTTGAGTGATTTAAAAAGGCAAATGAAAGAAACAAGAAAAAACCCTCCCTTGGAAACAGCCAGGTTTTTGCGGGCTCTGGAGTTCTGAGGGTCAGGCGCAGCCCTTTCTCGAGGCTGGTTTTCATGCAGGGAGGCGGGGTGGGGTGGGCGGGGGCCTGCCCTCCTCCCAGTGCGCGGGGAGTCCCGGGTGGGCACGTCCCCTGTCCTGCCCCATTCCTGCTGCAAGGGACGTGAGGCCCTTGGGGCACCATCTGAAAGCCAGGGAGCAAAGGGAGGCAATTCAGGAGCCTCCTGGTTTCCCCCCCAAAAGCTTCACTCCAGTCTGTGTGGGCGAGAAATAAAATGTACACGAGAGAAAACTCAAATGCCTCGTGGTCCCCACGAGGTGAGTCCCAAAGCAGAAGAAAGGAGACCGGTGCCCTGATGACCCGGGAACATGACCGGCCCTGCGAGGCGGCCCTCGGGCGCCACCTGGTGGCAGCGCTTGCGCCGCGGCTCTGCGGGTGGCTGAGGCCTGGGCCGCGGGCGTGGGGGCTCCAGGAGGCGGACTCAGAGGGCAGGTGGGAGGCAGATGATTGACAGGTAGATGGGAAGGTGTAGCTGGGTGACTCGCAGACAGATGGATACACGGATGGGTAGATAGACGAGATAGAGGACAGGTATAAAGTATACGGTTTACACGAAAATATGCATTTTATATATTCTATATTTTTGAGGGGCAGTCCCTGTATTTAACCTTTAAACAAGTTCCTATGAAAATCTCTACTTCCCTCCCTCGTCCTGATCTACCACCAAACACACACACACCAATTTACACATATTTATAGATATGTTACATATCGTGCGTGTAATTACATCTAACATATACACATATTACATCTATGCATATAGAACAGCTGGATCTCTTGTGCTAGCACTCGGCTGAGTTTGAGGGCATGAGCACAGGTCCGTGGCTTTTCTTTCTCTTCATCTTTTCTGAATCCTTCCTGGACGCCCTTTGTTTCCAGGCCTCGCTCGGGCAGACGCTCTGTCACCTGCAGCTCTGACTCACGAAGGACATTTCCTTGCTCCCTCCTTCAGATGGTGGGTGGGCTTCCTGGCCCCCCGGTCTCTGATGGTGCAGCCCACCCCCTCGGACCACCCACCGTGCACCCCGCCTGCACGAGGACTCAGCGGCACATGTGCCCGGTGGACGCTGCGCCGTCCCCTGCACGGCGTGGACGGAGCCGCCGGCACGCCTGGGTGGAAAGGACTCGGAGCCAAAGGACACGAGGGGCGCATAGAGTGTGCGGCGCCAGTGTGACCGCCCGTGACCAGCAGGACTCGCTCGGCTGGAGGACTGAGAGTAGGCCCTGGGGGCAGTGGGGGGCAGCAGCTCGCGGTGGGTCCCTGGGTGCTGGAAGCTCCTGTCCCCACCCGAGTGCCGGCTGTAGCAGGCGGCCAGCGTGTGTAGTTACGGGGGCCTGTGCCAGTCGTCCCCTTTCCTGCGGGTTTTCTTTGCTTTTTTTCCAGTGTAAGGAGCCGAGGCAGGGGAAGGTGGCGGCTGGGGGTCTGGGGCAACAGCAGGGCGGGCCTGACCACTGCCCCTCACAGTCATCTCCAGCAGCGCTCACCTGGCCCGTGACGACCAGCCTGGCAATCGTGAGTCAGCCGCGGCCTGAGAAGGACTTTCCTTCTTCTACCCAACAATCCCATTTTCGGCTCAAGGAACTCCCCAGGCCCTGCATCCTCTGGTGTGCCGGAGCTGGAAGGACTCCGAGGATGTGGCATTCAAGGTTGGAAGCCGCACATCCCACAGGTGAGGCTGGCGGGACCAGCTCCCATGGGCCAGCGGAGCAGACAGAGGCTGGACTTCCAGGCCTGATTGGGCCCTCGGCCTCCCCCCACGGCCGACCCAGGCTGCCTTTGAGGTCAGGCCCCCGCAGCATCTCACGTGGGGTTTCTACTGTTCAATGGTGTCTGTTACCCAACACCCCCCACACACACACCAGCTGGCTGGGCAGCCTGCTTCTCGCAAGAAGGCCCCCCCCCAACACGCACACAGCAACACGCCTGGCGGCCCAGACCTCAGCATGCATCCCAGGATGTGTGCGGGCTTGCCTGGGTTCAGGCCAGAGGCCTTCTGACAGGGAGACATCTTCCCAGGACTGGTTACTTGAGGTCTTCCCTGAATTCTGGGTTCTACCATCCTCAGTGTCATCTCACAGAGGCAGCTCGGAGGGCCTGGAACCTCCCGGTGTGGATGGGCCTCTGTGGGCAGCGTTCCCGCGGCCAGCGGTCAGTCCAGAAAGACCCCCACTTTAAGGCACCGGCGAACCATCACGGAGGCCTGGTGAGTCCCCCGCTGAAAGGGGTTGGGGGTACAGAGTAGGACGGGGAGGCAGTTTGAGTTGGAAGGCGGTCTGCTGGCAAGCCAGCGGGAGCCAACACTGCAGACAGAACCCAAAGGCCACCCCGGCAGAATTTCCTCTTGCTGGGGGAGGTCGGCCTTTTGTTTGGCTCAGAACTTCAGCTGATTGAGTGGGTCCACCCGTCTCACGGACCGCCATGTGCTTCACTCAACATCTACCAAGTCAAATGCTCGTCTCACCCACAGACGCCCTCACGGAAACATCCAGATGACGTCTGACCCAACACCCAGGCACCGTGGCCTGGCCATGCTGCTGGGATGCAGCGGGTCCTACCCTCGCTTACACAGGACCAGACACACTTTCCCTGAACTTGAACTTCAAACCTGCTGACTGTGCATGAATTACGCGAGCTTTTAGACATGGCCTGCAGAACTTCCCAGGCAGGTCTGAGAGCAGGCCCCTGAGCCCCACTGAGGCAGCCACCGGGACCCCTGCCACGGGGAGTCCTCTGTCCTGGGGGGCCCCCCACCCCGTGTGACTCTCCCCTCTCTAGAGGACGGAAGGGCTTCTGCAAACTGCTCTGCGCCCTGCCCCAGGGGACAAGGCTGGTGAGACCCCTCTTTCCCTTTTGGAAAGAGCTGGGGGTTCGGAGCAAAAGCTGGGCTCCCAGGCTCCCACCACCCCGGACCCGGACGCAAGGATGTCATTGTCCTTCTGCTCTTTCTTCCCGTGGGAGGCTGCATTCCTGCTGAACTTTTGCTCTGAAATAATCTACACCCTCTGGGTAAGTCAAGAGCATCCAAGCGAATCGGGCCTTGGGAACAAAGTGACCCTCTTTGGAACCCTGGCTTTGGACTTACCGGCTCCGTGACTTGGGGCAAATTCCTTTACCTCCTGACCCCTTGTTTTTTAATTATACGTTTAGGATAAAGTATATAAAGCGGTTAACTTATAACTCAGTTAACGTTTAACCTGACACATGAGAGTATATAGAGCATTTAACTCCATTAACGGTTAACCTGGCGTGTGACACTCAGTAAAAGTTAGCTATTATTGTTATTATTCTTCAATCATGGTTCCATGTTAAGGGAAGCCATAAATCAGATGTCAAAGGACAGGGCACCTCCGGCTGGCTGGGAAAGTGCCTGCCCAAGGAGAGCGGGCGGAAGGAGGCCAGGCCTCCCTGCTGCCCAAGACTGGCCCCTGGAGACGGGGGGATGCCCACACCTGGGGTTCAGGGATGACCCAGGCAGAAGGTGCCCTGCCCGGTGGGGTCCTCCCAGGGGCTAGCAGGGAGCACTGCCCCCACCCCCAGGTCCTCACTGGCCCTGGGGCCGGGGAGAAGCCCCGATGAGGAGGGGTGTGGGTGGCCCCAGTCTTCATTGTGGTGATCCCAGGACTAAACGGGGCTCCCGACAGGAGACAGGAGGGGTGGGTGATCAGAGGAGGGCAAACAGGCAGAAGGGAGGGGTGGGGGGACGGGCTCCAGCCCCTCCCCCCTCTGGACCACCTCCTCGTGTGACTGGCAGTGGGCAGAGGCTTTGGCAGGGCTGAAGCCCGGCCCGGGACACTGGCATCAAAAGTATCAAGCCTGGTGAGTGACCGAGGGGCCCCACCGCCCTGGGGGTGCCAGCCTTTCCTGTGACATGGCTCCCACGAGGCCTCGCTGAGCAGGAGGGGCAGGAACGGGGGCCTGAGGGCAACCTGGAGGAGGCATGGGGCTCTGCAGGCCTGTCTGATGGCCACGGGGGACCTGACCTTCCCCAGACCTGGAGGCCGAGCAGGCCCAGGAAGGAAGCCCCTGGGCGGAGCCCAGAGTGGCCCCCAGCAGCCTGTGTGCCCCCTGGGCCCAGGAGGGCATGAGCCCCAGGCAGGCGCAGGCCAGCCCCCTCCCACCACCCAGGCCCCCAGGCGAGGAGTTGTCAGAGTATTCAAGCATGAGCCATCCCTCCAACCCTGGGAGCAGAGCATGTGCACGACCCCACCCCAGACCCTGTCTCTCCTCTGCCCTCCCAGCAGCCTCTACAGATGGAGACCCTGGGTGCTGGCTGGGAGTCCCATCCCAGTCACCGGCAGGATATGCAGGCAAACAGAGGCGTCAACCCTCACCTGTGTGCCTACGCCCAGGCCTTGCCCGGGTGTGTGCCCCGTGCCTGGGAGGACCAGCCCCCTGGGTGGCCACGGGACTGGGGGAGCCCGCCCCACAGACGCTGACCCCCGGGCAGGGGTCTCCGTGTTCCTCACGGCTGCATCCCCAGGGCGACGGAGCCGGAGGTGCTGTGGACGCTCAGTATATGTGAAGGCAAGACAGCGGGTGAGCTGTGTCTGCTGACCAGAACCGCAGTGAGGGCTCGACAGTCCCGCGTTCCGCGCCCCCCAGTTCTGAGCTCCACTTTGCCTTGAGGCTGGCTGAGATGGAGCGAGTGCAGAGGAAGGGCCAGGAAGGGGGGGGGCCAGGGCATGCAGGGAGCCCATCTGGGCTGGACCCAGCGAGGGCTTGCTGGAGATTCCAGGTTCTTAGAGATCTGAAGCTGTCGGATTCCCATCTGGGGAAGAAGGAGGCTCCTTGTGACAACAGAGGGGTCGCGTGACAGGCCAAGGACACGACACGGCCATTCCCATCCTCAGGGCTCAAGGGAAAGTGCTCCTGGGTGTGAGAGAGGCAGAACAGGTCGGGGCACCGGTCATGCCCTGGGGGGAGCGGATTCCCCCGAGGTCCTCGGCCGGAGCCTCGGGTCCTACACAGCAGCTGGACAGAGAGCAGCCCCACGGGCCACGGCCCCCACGGCTGGACCCGCGGCCTCCGGAGCAGCCAGAGCAGCCCATGGCTCTGGTGCACTAAGGGTGGAGGAGGTCAGAGGAGCAGGTGGAGGGAGAGAAGGTGCTCAGCGTGGGGCCTCCAGGGCCAGGACGGGTGAGATGCTGGGCACGTGGTCTCTTTCTGGTTCCCGTCTGGGCCTTTTCTCCTCTACGTGTGCACATGTTTACTGATTTTAGAATAACCTCCTTGGGGCGGTGGTATTGCCCTCTCTCTTTAGTTCATGATTTTCCGTCACGTGATTCCTGAGAAACAGCAAAGCCCCCTTTGCCGTGTTGCGGAACGTGTCGGGCAGGTCCTTGGCCTGAGGCTCTGTTCACCTTTGCGGCCTCTGCTGGTTTTCCACGGATGCTGGAAAAAGTGACTGTAACTGCTGCTGTTGTTCAATCACTCAGTCGTGTCCGACTCTTTGCGACCCCATGATCTGCAGCACGCCAGGCCTCCCTGCCTTCACCGTCTCCCGGAGTTGTTCATTGAGTCTGTCAGATGCGTAGGAAACAGGCGTGAACTCTCTCCCAGCTCTGGGGGCCAGAGTCCACCAGGAGGGCTGTGCCCCGCTGCCGGCTCTGGGGCAGCTCCCACGGCCTCGTTCCCGGGGCCCCCTGAGCTCTCACATGGCTTCTCTCCCCGTGTCTGCACTCAAGTCTTCATCTCTCTCCTGAGAACACCCGTCCCTTCACTGGGGACCGTGCTTACCTAGTGCAGCAGCACCTCAAGTTGATTATATTCACGCCTCACCCCCCACCCCCCAGTAAAGTGCCTGCAAGCTCTGCCACCACCATCAGCCCTGAGCACCGTGGGCACAGCCTTCCCGTGGGCAGCGGCTGCAGCACACGCCTTTGGGGGTGATGGGCAGCGGCTGTGGGGGTGACGGGCACACGGCTGCCAAGTCCAGCCTCGTGGGACCACACTGCCTCGGAGCCCACCCCACCGCCCTTCCCTGCCCGCCTACGCCCTCAGGCGACTGCAGCCTCCCTGGCCCCCAGCTTCCCCATCTGTCAAGTGGAGTCCGCAGTGACCCGGGACGGCCCAGTGCAAGGGACAAAAAGCCACTGGCCTTGCAGTTTCCCTGTGAGGGTGCTGTGACCATGTCACTCTGGTCTTTTGTCATCTGCTAGGCCCCATCTCTCACGAGAGGAGCTGACTTTGAGGAGGACAAGGAAGCGAGTGGATGAGCAGAGGCCAACGGGAATCCGTGGGTGCCCCCTGGTGCCGCGAGCTCTGCGTCTGCACACAGTCAGGGTGGGAGCAGGGCTCCAAGCGGGACAGTCTGGATCCAGCCATTGTGACATGCTGGTCCCCCGGGCAGAGAACTTGAGGAGGCCGGTACCGTGGCCCCTTCCTCCCAGGAGCAGAGCCCTGGCCCTGAGGTGATGCATGTTCTCATCTGGCCCCGTCCCTCCGTGTGGACCAAGCTGAGCTGCCTCAGGGCAGGACGGGACTGGGCAGGGGAGTGGGGTCTCTCACTCGCCCTGTGCCAGACTGGCCCGCGCCTGCAGACCCCTGCCGTGCCTGTCCCTCCGCAGCTTAGACCGCCTCCTGGGCCTTGGGCCATCATGGCCAGGCCCCAGAGGAAGTGGCCCTGCCTCTGCCAGCCTCTCCGTGCCCTGTCCCTCTCCCTCATCTACACCTGTGGTCCTCAGGTCCTGACTCAGGGGGCACTGCGTCCAGGGCGGACTCTGGCCCTGGCTGTGGCTGCTGCCAAGTTGCTCCTGCTCCCAGGACCTCCTTCCCCCAGCTCTGGAAAGACCCTGGTAACAGCAGGGCCCATCCCCGCTGATGGGAAACCAAGCAGGAAGATGCTCTGGACAGCAGGTGTGGGCGGGGATGAGATGGCGCCCCCTGGTGGCAGGATCAGCACACGGCGGGGACCCGCCCAGGGCCGGAAGCCTGGGGTCCAGATACAGTCCGGCTGGGGCCAGACCAGCTGCGGCTCAGGGTCTGGGGTCTGCAGGAATCTGCTGGGGTCTCAGGGGTCTATGTCCCCGGCTGGTAAGGTCCCCGCAGGCCCACGGAAACACCTGGAGGCTCCAACAACGTTACAACCACCCAGACACGGACAAAGCTCTGCTGAACCAGACTGAGAACGTGGGGCCAGGCCAAAGGCGGCCTCCATCTGGGTGGGAGGCGGTGATTTTGTCTGTACCATTTAAAGAGTTTTCATTATAAAGTAATCCTTAAATTCATCCTCTGTCTAATCAACAGAGGAGTTACAGATACAGCCTAAAAGCCCTTGTTGTTGTTAAGTCACTTAGTCGTGTCCGACTCCTTGTGACCCCATGGACTGCAGCCCACCAGGCTCTTCTGTGCATGGGACTCTGAGGCAAAAATACTGGAGTGTGTTGCCATTTCCTTCTCCAGGCGATCTTCCAGCCCAGGGACTGAACCCGAGTCTCCTGCCTAGCAGGCGGACACTTTACCACTGAGCCACCTGGGAAACCCAAGACCTTCCCCAAAAGACCAGCACGCCCTGAAGTGATGGGAGAGCATCCCGGAGAGGATTTTGGAAAACGGCTGTGATCAGAGATGGACCCGGACAAAGCACGGGGAGCAGAATGGCCCTGGAGGACACAGAGATAAGGGAAGCAGGGCCGGGGACAGGCCTGCTGGCCTCTGGGGAGCCAGAGGGTGGTCCCTGCTGGCGACGGCGGAGGAGAGTAAGGACGAGGCCGCCATGGCTGGGACAGCGGTGCTGCAGGCTGCTGAGCTGCTGCTCAGGCCGAGAGGGGAGGCAGCAGGGCCAGCTCAGCCGCTGCAGCCGAGAGGCGGGGACGCCTGCCCGTCCCGAGCCCCATGGGTACACTGCAGGAGCCCCCAGCCCCTCGGAACCTGGGGTCCCCAGGGATGCTGGGCTCCCCCAGACACAGAGCGGCTGCACCGACCCCTCACCCTGAGCATTCAGCTCCAGGGGTCACCGCTGCTGCCTCCCACAGCGGGAACTGGCCCTTCCAGGTCCATCAACCCCAGGACACAAAGGCCTCAGGCTCCCAGCACGGCAGGCAGTGTGGATATCAGCATGTTTCCCGTGGCTCCCAGCAGCCCCAAGTGTTCAGCAGGGATTGGGGCCTGAGACACCCACAGGCCCAGACCACCCCGGCCGCCCAGCGATGCTAGAGCAGGGAGCAGACACGCAGCGAGCAGCGAGCAGCGAGCACGGCCCCCAGCACCAACTCTGAGGCCACAGCACACCCTGCAGGGCAGCCACCCCGCTCAGCTCCTGCTCCCCGGGGCCTGCAGGCTCACCCTGCGGGCGGCTTCACCACGTCCAGGCCCGTGTGACCCGCGGTGCGGAGGGCTCAGCGTCAGGGCTGCAGGATGTGGAGCTGGAGCCCACAGGAGCCAGGGCGGGGTGCGCGGGCCGGGCTGGGGCCTCCCCAAACCAACCGAGCTGCGAGGCCAGAACAGACGCAGGCCAAGCAGGAACCTCACCGGGGGCCTTTGTGGGGCCGGGGTTTCCTGGGACCAGCTGCCCCGCAAGGGGCAGGAGTGGGCGTGGACCGGGGCCTGGAGGGCCGTCTCGGCCCCAGACGGGGCTGGCGGGCTGTAGGGGTCGGGGAGGCTCCCTTGGATGGTGGCAGAACCCAGGGCCTCACAGCCACCGTCCTGCACGTTCACTCTTTTCCTGAACCTTCCCCTGGGGTAGAGGCCTCTGTCGCCGCCCAGCAGCCCTAGTCTGTCCAGTAGCCACTAGTGAGAGCCCTTCACCCCCGCGGTCTGAATCCATGACCAGCCCTTCTGTGTGAGCTGAAAGAAGGGCTCCCGAGTAGATTCCTTCTCATGAAGATGGAGGGGTTTCTGTCTCAGCCAGACTGAGGAGTGGGAGAGGGGGGAGGTAATCACACAATCAAGTCACTACCTGGACAGGGAGAAGCCAGGCTTTCCATCAGCCCCAGGGACTAGTGGGTGTTTAGCATCGCCCCACACAACTTCCCTGGTGGCTCAGACGGTAAAGCGTCTGTCTAGAATGCGGGACACCTGGTTCGAGCCCTGGGTTGGGAAGATTCCCTGGAGAAGGCAATGGCAATCCACTCCAGTACTATTGCCTGGAAAATCCCATGGACAGAGGGGCCTGGTAGGCTACAGTCTATGGGGTCACTAAGAGTCCGACACGACGGAGTGATTTCACTTCACTTCACGCAACTTCCCGTGAGAAGACTCGCTGAGCTTGCTCGTCTTACTCTACGTTCACGGAAGCACTGCTGGTATTTGTCACCCTGGCCGCACGTCCCTTTGCCATTAAACCAACACGAATAATGGTATTTTTCAGGAACCAGATTAAATTAATAGCCAAACAAATTCAGAGTGTGGTCAAACACTTGTTAAATATAATGACAAACTTGTTACCATTAGTATCTGGAGGACTTAAAAACTGAAGAAAAGGCCAAACCCACATAATACAGGCAGGCTAAGATGTTGGCTGCATGCATAAAAAATGTTCACCATTTTGTTCGAAAAAGAAAGGGGGCACCACGGAGAGCAAAGCTGAGGTGCCCTTTCATCTCCGAGGGCAGCTGGGAAGATGCTGTCAGCGTTTGCTCAGAGGCGGACTGACTGCTGACTCCATTTCTGGAAGCAGCTGACAAAATGCTCCAAAACCTCACACTCTCCCTGCGCTCGGAAACAGCAATTGCCCTGATGCAGTTTTATCTGCGGGAGTGCTAACAGCCTGATGCATAAAGGGGTGCTGGTTAAAGACATCTAATGTTATAACAGAGGGATCCAGCCTCACTTGGAATAATATTAAAACCCTGGATGTAAAAACGATTAATGTGCTGAGAATTACACAAGTAGACTGCTCCATGCAAACAGTCACACGAATCTGCAAGGGAAAGTCAGGGCGGATACAGCAAAAAATCGGAGACTATATTAAAAACTGCAGAGTCTGCACCCATCTGGGTGGTGAGATTATGGCCCACTTTAATTTCTTTCATTCTTTCCTTAAATAAAAAGAATTATTCCAATTTGTCCCAAATCTAGTATTATTTTTAAAGAGTCAGTGCATTACAGGAAATGCACAGTAACATTGGCTTAAACGGGATAGGATTTTAATCCTCAACCACATTCTCCAAGTCTAGAGGTAGAGTCTACTGAGGCTGGTTATTCAGAGGCACCAGCAGATAATCAGGCGTTCGAGCGCCTTCTGTCTTGCTGCTCCACACTCCTGGCAGGAGGAATCCATGCCTCATGCTTAATATGGCTGCTGGAGCACCTGCCATTGCACCAGCCTTCTAAAAAGCTGAGAGGAGCATCGGGGACATGACCAAAGAGTGTGCCAGCCAGCAGAGCGTGTTCCTTTTGAGAAAGCGAGTTGAACATAGAATTTCCACATGGCCCGGCAACCCCACTCCTCGGTATAGACCCAAAGAATTGAAAGCAGAGATTCAGATGGATATTTGCACACTTATGCTCAGAGCAGTCTAACTGTGGAAATCAACACAAATACACAAAATGTGGTCCATCCACACAATGGAATAGTTCTCAGCCTTAATTTAAGAAGGAAGAAAGTCCTGACACAGGCTACAAGCGTGATGAGGCGTGAGGACGTGTGTGTGCGCGTGAGTTAGTCACTCAGTCGTGTCCGACTCTGCGATACGGCAAACTGTAGCCTGCCAGGCTTCTCTGTCCATGGAATTCTCCAGGCAAGAACACCGCAGTGGATTGCCATTCCCTTCTCCAGAGGAACTTCCCAACCCAGGGATCGAACCCTGGTCTCCTGTGTCGCAGGCAGATTCCTTACCCTTTGAGCTACAGGAAGTCAAGGGCATGACACTCAGTGAAATTAGCCAGACTCAGAAGGACGAACGCTGTCTGACTCCACTCACAGGAGGTCCCTGGCAGGGTCAGGTTCATAGAGACAGGAAGTAGATGGTGGGGTCAGGGGCTGGGGGAGAGGGAGGGGTAGAGGGTGAGTTTTTCACGGGGTCAGGGTCAGCTCGGAAGGTGGAGCCTTCTGGAGATGATGGTGTGCAGGCAACATGCCCGTGTAAGTGTGCTTCGTGGCCCTGAGCTGCGTCCCTAGAAACGGTTGAGATGCTGACGTTGAGGGAGTGCACACTTTATCCCAATTTTGAAAACAGGGAGAAAAAAAGGCGGAAAAAAGGAGGAAAACAAAGGAACAAGGAGGCTCCTGCCTGCCTGGTGTTTGCCAACGTGTCCCCATCCTTCCTGGGCGCCCGGGACCCGGGCCTGCGACCACAGCTGGTGTGAGCGAGGCCGGGACACGGTGGCGGCCGTGCGGGGCTCCCCACGGGGGAGCGGTGGGACAGGGCAGTCTGGCGTGTCCGGCAGAGGAGCCGAGGTCGACTGAGGGATGGGGGCGTCCTGTGCACCTGGGTCACTCGGGTAGGGCCGACAGAATCGAAGGACCGACACCACGGGGGTCACAGGGGCAGGGTGGTGTCTGGGGTCTGGCCGGGGGTGGTGCGTGGCTGGAGGTGTCTGCAGGGCTGCAGCCCCCAGAGCAGCCCAGCTGCATCTGGAGGTGGAGGAAGGGGCAGGTCAGGTGGAGAGGAGGCAAGACCAGGCCCTCTGACCCCCTCGGCTTTGCCATCCCAGGACCCTGTCTGTGATCCCCACCTCCTCTAGTGCTCTCTCTGCCCCAGGGCCCTGGGTCTGGGGTGTGGATGCTGGGTCCCTGGGAAGCGGGGCCTCCCAGAACCAGGGATGACCACAACACAGTGTCCACCCTCAGCCTCCACTTGCAGAACAGCCCGGAGGGTCCAGCCTCCAGGCCTGGGCCTGCGAGATCCGGGGACGGCCAAGCTCCTGCCCGTACCCCGAGGCCGTGCCCCGGGCCGAGGCCCACTCCGCTCCCACGCGGGGGTCCCGGGACCCGCCCCAGCCGCACCGCCAGCCCAGGCCCCGCTGACCGCCCAGGTGGTGGGCCGGGGGCCGCTGTGGCCCCGCGCGGGGCGGCCCGGAGATGGCGTGACTGCAGTGATGTTAGCGATAGTCCCACAGGGACCCCGGAGAGACCTGCAGAGCGTTACAGCCAAGCGGACGAGAAGCAGAGGGGAGACAGATGTGCTGGGCTGTAAACAGTCTGATTTCTCAATGTAAACCAGACTCGGGCCCAGGACTCCAGGTAAGCGTCCGAGGCAGAGCCCGCCCCGCGGGGGCCCAGGCTCTGCAGCCCTACTCTGGGACGCGTCAGAGTGACCGCCGAGACGGTCCGTAATTAGGCGAAATTGGTCTTGCATTCCTCCCCTAAATCCCCAAGATCTCTGCAATTTTAGGTCTTCTCAAAAAGGAAAACATTTGCTAATTAAATGATACAAGTGAAAAAAAGCATAGAATGTTCCGTCGACTGGAAAATACCCATTAGGGAAGCGGCTCTGCTTTTCCTCCCACCTTGGGCTGAGCGGGGCGCTTATCTCGCTGTGAGGGGTCTGCTGGGAGCGGGGTGTGGGGCAGGGCCCTCCTCGGAGACCCCTGGCGGAGGATGGAGCGGCCGGGGCCTGGCCGGGCAGGCGGGCCGTGTGCTGGGCCTGGGGAGGGGGCCGGCTGACCCTGGGCCTGGGCGCTCGGAGCTGGGCGGCCCGGGCGTCGCCTCCAGCTGTGAGGCAGCACCAAGGACAGGGGCCTCGCCCACACGTCGGTGGTTAGTCTGCTTCCCCGCGGGCTGCCGGGCCCTGCCCTGGCCTTCGCTTGGAGGAGCTGGTCCTTCGTGCTGGTGGGGTGGTGGTTCCCGTGTGTTCACGCAGCCCGGCTCCGCTCCCTGGGCCGGAAGTGTCCTTCCCCAGCGCCCTGCTCAGGGCCGGTCTGGGGCAGGTCTCTGAGGCCTGGAACTCAGGTGTGTGTTTGCTGACCTGTGGTTCTCCCCCTGTGTGTCGCTGAGACCCCCACCACCTGCAGGCTCAGGGCTCTCAAACGCCTGTAAGGAAGAGTGTCCCCCAGCCTTCCCGCCCCTGCACCCCAAGGCTGGCCTGGAGACCATGTCCCTGTGCAGCCCACACCCTAATAATGGGGTTTATGGTTTTGAATGTGTGGATAAAAGTCAGAAGAGGAAGGACACTTTGGGACACACGAAAGTGACAGGCGTTCAGGCTCAGGGCCAGCAGTAGCCTGTCTCCGAGGAAGCTGCCCGTCCACCCGAACTTTCTGCAGCCCCTTTCCTGCTCCAGCGGCAGAGCTGAGCTGTGGCTCAGAGACCGTGAAGCGCACCACATCTATGCCGTCTGCCTGCCCTGACCCTTGTCCCCACTCGGACTCGGCCCGGTTCAGGGCCGGATCGGGCCGGGCTCAGGTCTCTGTCCCTTGGCCTCTTGCGTGGTGCTGGTGGGGCTTTTAGAAAGAGCCTTGGCTGAGTGTTTGAACGGTGTCTCAAGGTCCCTGGCTTCCAGAAATCTAGCCAAGACACATACATGTTTCTAGAGCACGAACTTGCAATGGGCAAGGTGGGGCAACCAGGGGCTGGGAAGTGGTCCAGTCCTCAAGCATGCGTCCGATCAGCATGGAGCCGTGGGCCGAGTGTGGGCCCAGCTGGGATCTGGGGCCCAGAGCTCCAGCCTGCAGCAGGGAGGCCCAGACACGATGCTCAGGCTCTCCCGGCGTTGGGACCCATCTTTCCCACAGACGCGGCGATTGGCCAGTGAGCACGCATCCTGTGTCTGCTTTTCTGGGAGAGCATCGTTGTTGTTCAGTCACTAAGTCGCGTCCAACCCTCTGTGACCCCATGGACGGCAGCACGCCAGGCTTCCCTGTCCTTCACCATCTCCGGAGTTTGCTCAAACTCATGTCCACTGAGTCAGTGATGCCATTCAACCATCTCATCCTCTGTCACCCCCTTCTCTTGCCTTCAGACTTTCTCAGCTTCAAGGTTTTTTCCAGTGAGTCAGCTTTTTGCATCAGGTGGCCAAAGTGTTGGAACTTCGGTTTCGGCATCAGTCCTTCCAATGAATATTCAGGGCTCATTTCCTTTAGGATTGACTGGTTTGATGTCCTTGCTATTCAATGGAAGTCTTAAAAGTCTTCTCCAACACCACAATTCAAAAGCATCAGTTTTTCAACACTCAACTTTCTTTGTAGTCCAACTCTCGTATCCACACGTGACTATTGGAAACATATCACTGCTGGGTGTAAAGTCATGGTGACTGTGTCCGGCTGTGATCAGCAGTGCAGGTCTGGAGGAACGGGCGCTGGATCAGAGGCACTGCTGTGGTCGCCGACCTGGGTCCCCGGGAAGGCATGGCTTGTCGTCAGAGCTGCCGTGAGAGAAGCCTTTCCTGAGGAGCTAAGATAGCAGTCCCCACAGCTCGGAGACAGTGATTTTGACACGGCAGGTGGCCTGGCTGCTTCTTCCAATAAGACAGCGCCCTGCTGTTCTCGGTGAAGCGAGGGTTCTTGGCTCCCAGGGGGCCTGGGCCTGGGGCAGGGGCACCTCGGGCCGTTGTGCCTTGCTGACCAGAGGCTCCAGCGTGCCCGGGTGTGTGCTGACCCTGCTCCTGCCAGACCCCTGCCTGCCCCAGGCAGACCCCCGCCACGTCCCGCTGGCAGGGGGTGGAGGGCAGGGGTCCTCTTCACGGGGGCCTCTGCACTGCTCTGGGGCAGAAGGGAGGGGAGAATAGGGACGTTGTCCTGTGGGCCCGAGGCCCAAGACTCCCCATGCCCGCAGGGTCCATCCTGACCCTGGTCACACTCAAGGCCCTAAAGCTGGATAGGTGAGTGGCTTCCCAAGGTCACACAGTGAGGACCTGCGCGCAGAGGCTCCGCTGCCTTAGACAGCGAGCACGCACCTCGGCAGAGCGTGAGTGATGGAACCTCCCACAGAGCCAGAAACACGCTCTTCTGGCAGCGGGGGAGGCACAGCAGGCCGCGGTGACTCACTCAAGGCCCCCATCCTGGTCTCGGCGGACGGCGGGGGCCCCTAGCCTTGGCAGGCCTTGCTCCGCCGTCATCCCCCTCCCCGTCCCGCCCGACGCCCGGAGGTTGCTCCTCTCCGCGGGGTGTTTTCTGCCTGTCTCCCACTCCACGCGGCCATGGTCCAGGTGCCAGGAAGCCCTGGGGAAAGCCATGAGCTGGAGCCACGTGCCCGTGGCTCCTTTGCCCTGGGGTCATGGACCCCCAAGTCCCACCTTCCTCAGGAGTCACAGCAGGGTTCTCAGAGGCAGGACGACAAATGAACACATGTGTACACATATGTACCACTACACGGAGAGATTCAATATCAGGAATCGACTCGTGATTACAGAGGCTGGGGAGTCTGCAGTGTAGACAGCAGGCCGGAGGCCAAGGAGAGCCCAGGGCTCAGATGGGGTTGAAGGCTGCGGGCTGGAGAATCCCCTCCTGCTCGGGGAGCTTGGTCTCTGGCTCTAGTTGGGCCTTCAACTGCCTGGACGCGGCCTACCACCCTGAGGGGCAGTCTGCTTCTGGAACGTCTGAAAGCGGTTTGCGCGCTAATCTCACAGCCAAACACCCTCCAAGCCCTTCGTGCTTTTGCAGCCCCTCCCTCTCACCACCGCCGGGCCCACCCGGTCCCCCCGCAACCCCCACTCTCTGTCACTGGGTATTCCTTGAATTCTTTAGAGAAGGGGAATCATAACATGTGTGCCCCTTGGGGCTGGCTTTTCCACTCAGCAACGTGACTCTCAGGCTCATCTGTACTCCCGCTTCCCCAGGTTTTCCCAACCAGTTTCAACAGCACGTGATGTGAGTCTCAGCCAGGGCCATCTCCCTGTGGGTCCCTGACGACCGGCCAGCCCACCCTGAAGCGGTTCCCTGCCGCTGGAGGGTAGGGGCTCCAGGTGCCTCTGCTGGTGATGCTGTCCTGAGGTCAGGACGGTCTCCACTTGGTGACATCTCAGATGCCCAGCGCTGGGGCCCCAAGCTGCCCCCTACAGAGTCACCACAGTGAGCCGTGAACAGACTGTGGGCTGGGCTGGGCTCTGGGGCGGTGGAGGATCTGCACGAGAAGGCTGGACAGTTACAGACAATGTCCGTGCTTTGGGCCGAAGTAATTAGACACAGCCCCAGGCTTGGAGCTGGGAGATGGCGCGTGTTGCTGACCCCTGACCCTCACACAGGCCCCGCCTGGACCTGGGCAAACGTCCTGTGTTCTGAAGGTTCAGCCTCCTCGGAGCGTCACCCTGAACCCACAGCCTCACGGAGAGCTGTTCCTTAGTTTACATCCCAGGTAAACTCAGGGGAGAAGCCTGAGTTCCGCTACAGGTGACGAGCAGGAGGCCAGGTCCCAATTCTTCGCTCACTCATTTATTCCCTGGATGCACTGAGGCCGTGTCTGTTCCAGAAACTGAACGGAGAAGGGCATGGCACCTGAGCCGTCCAGGCCCCACATCCCTCCCCTACCGCCCGGCTCCTCCCCCTGGTGCTTCACACTGGGATGGGATGGGATGGCCCTGCGTCTGAGGCCAATGTGACTGGAGGCTCGTTCAGCTTCTCAGACGCCCTTGACCCAGGGAGGCTCAGCATGTAGGACACAGAGCCCAGAACCTCAGCTGTCACACGGAGGGAGCAGGGACCCCAGACTTCCCAAAACTGCAAAAAGTAAATGTGCACAGTATGAACTAAATAGAGTGAATGATAGAGTTGGTTTAAGGTAAAACTAAACAGATTTCTCTGGGAGAAATAGACAAATAAGCATGTGCCCAGGTCACACCTGACCCGGCAGGTATATAGAGGCTCCTGGCCCAGGAGGCCCCACACCTGAGCACCTTCTCTCTCTCCACCTGGTCCTCTGACCTCCTCCACCCTCAACCCACCAGAACCATGGGCTGCTGTGGCTGTTTCAGAGGCTGCGGCTCCAGCTGCTGTGTGCCTGTCTGCTGCTGCTCCAGCTGTGGCAACGTGAAAGGTTGTTGTTGAATCACGCGAATACACCGGGATTCTTGGCCCCCGGAGGAGAAGAATTCAATCCGGGGCCAGAGACGAGGCTTGATCGCTCAGAGCTTTTGTGTAATAAAGTTTTATTAAAGTATAAAGGAGATAGAGAAAGTTTCTGACATAGGCATCAGAAGGGGGTAGAAAGAGTACCTGCTTGCTAGTGTTAACAATGAAGTTATATAATCCAAAGAATGTCTGGAGGTTGTAAAGACCTCATCAGACCTACTCCCATAATTTACATTTTAAGATAACAGAATTGGCCAGAAGGTTTGATCCAGAGACTGTCCTTAGGCAGGATATATTATTGTTATATAATCCTAAGGAATGTAGAGAAAGAAAAAAAGTTTGTCCTTTCTTCCTCCTTGAGAATTCCAGACCCCTCTCTCCTTGGGGACCCCTAGACTCCCTATCAACCTGCCTAGGAACTGACTCTCTCAAAAGGGGGCTGTGGCTCGTGTGGGGTCTCCCAGTCCACTTGCTGCTAGTGCAAGATGTGAGCTGCTGACCGCAGACCGCAGGACTCCAGTAGTGCAGGGACTTCGGTACCCAAGCGGCCCCCTCCTCTATCAATTGATCCCCTCCGGTGTTTAAAACCAGATGCTGAGTCATCTCTGAAGTCTCTGCCTGACCCGAGCGCCCTGTCTCCTCACTCCGATTCTCTCCTCCGGCTCTGGCGGTTCTGCGCCTGTGTTTCCTGGGAGCAGGGAGGGGCTCCCTTGGGAAGAAAACGAGGTGTTGGCTGCCATGTAACAAGGCAGACTCCATGTGGGGAGACGTCACCCAAAAGTAGCAGGAAAAAGTTAACGGACGAAAGTGTATAAGGAAAACGAAAAGATACGGAACCAAACGCAGAAGGCCAGCACGCGAGCAACAGGAATCTGAGCCCAAGAAGAATGATTCTGGAGGGAAAAAAAAAAAAACTGGAAAAAATAACCGAGAGTTTTCCTCAAAATTAAAGAAACACTTTTTTAAAAGCCCTTATGTTAAAAGGGTTTGAGAAGAAACGCTCCTTCCCACATGCGCGTTGTAGTGTGGGTGACAAAGAGGAGATTCTAGAATTTTCTGGGGAGGAGGCGCCTGAGCACTGGAAGGTTCATGCTCACACACGCTGGGGCCAGAGTTACACGTGGAAGGAAGGAACCGTCAACGGGACATTTCACGTCCAGTCCCAGGCACTTTTAAATGTGAGCGGACGGTCAGAGGTGTGAGTATTGTTTTCTTCATGGTGTCTTTAGAAGCAGAAAAGACTTTGATTTTGATAGAGTCCAGCTCACCCACGTTCTCTTGTATGAATCACGGTTGGGGGTCGTCCGTGAGGAGCTGTGCCTGGACCAGGGCTGCCAATGTTTCCTCCTGTGTTTTCTTGTAACAAGCTTGGTCCCAGCTCCAAATGCAGGCCCTCCTTGGACAGACCTCCGTGGTTGCGCGAGGCCTGAGCACTCAGGCCCGGGTGCCTCCTGCCTCATCCGGCGACGGCGGCCCTGCACCTTTCTCTCTGGGCAGCCCGTGGAGCTCCACGGATGGCAGACCCTGGCGAGAACGCCAGAGCCTGGGACGCGCGGGTCTGTGCCCGAGTGGGCTGGCTGCTGGTTGGGTCTGTGCCCAAGTGGGCTGCGGTGTGGGTCTGTGCCCGAGTGGGCTGGCTGCTGGTTGGGTCTGTGCCCAAGTGGGCTGCGGTGTGGGTCTGTGCCCGAGTGGGCTGGCTGCTGGTTGGGTCTGTGCCCAAGTGGGCTGCTGGTTGGGTCTGCGCCTGAGCAGGCTGCTGGTGGGTCTGTGCCCGAGTGGGCTGGCTGCCGCATGGGTCTGTGCCCGAGAGGGCTGCTCGCCTTCTGCCAGGACCTTAGGATCGGTCCTTCTGGCCAGTGGGAGCCAAGCTGGGGCTTCTCTTGGGCGCTGCTGGGGCTGCTGCCACCTTGAGCTCCGGGTGGGGCCTGGGCGCCCCCTCCCCAATTCCCCAGACCCTTCGTTCTGGAACCACGGATGGCCTTCCTCTGCACTCTTTCTGCGACACTCGCGTGTCCAGACGACAGGCTTTATGAAGCCTCTACTCTGCCAGGCACCAAACCAAGGATGGATTCTTCCACCAAGACAAGACCAATAGACAATCTGTCTATGAATTCCTGAAACTTCACAAATGGTAAAACTCTATGACTATCTCAAATAGAAGCTGCAGAAGCTTATATATCCAACCAAGTCCAAAGTCCTAAAGCTTAAAGCTCAGCATTCATGTTTTTAGAAAAAAGGGAAATGCTTGAAAACCTAGCAATACTGTTAACTTTTGACAGACACCCATCAGAAAATGACACTACAGTTCGCGTAAAGGTGCCACGTGAGAAGAAAAAAGCTATTACCTATTCTATTTAGCATTGCTTTGGATGATAGCACCGTGACAAAATAAAAAGTAAATGCAATTAAAAGTATTTAAAAGGAAGGGACAAACCCACCAGAACAGATAAAATCTCAGTGCAAAATAAAAGCGCCGTAAGTAAACAGTTTTCTAAACACCATGTGACAACATTTCTAATTCAAAAACCATAGACTACTCTAGGAAACTCCTTGGCAAAACACTAAAATAAACAAAGAAAATTTAGTTTAAAAAATTTAAGAGCCTACTCTCCTAAAGAAAAGATCTAAATAAATAAAAAAGCAACATGGTTTTGACTGGGGCAACGCAGTATAACTTCAATTCTCCAAAAGCAAATCTACAGATTTAATTTCATTCCAATTAAAAGAAAGGACTAGTTTCATCCTACCAAGTTTCCTTAAAATTCTCATTAAAGAGGAAATATGCAGGCTAGCTATTAACTTTCTGAAAGCGAAGTACAAAGGAAACAGGATGAGTGGAGATTTCCCGGAAGATATTAGAACCAACTACAAAGGGCCAGGAATGAAACGGCAGATTCGAGATTAGACAGCAGAGCAAGGCTGCACCCGGAGCCCTCCAGCCAGCCCAGGGTCCTGGTGCGGGGAAGGCGGGCGGGGCAGCTTCACTGGACAGGGCAGGGGACGGCCTGCCGCTCAAGGGCAAAACCACTAAATCGTTTGGAGCAAAAGAACTAAATCCTCAGTTAGACAGGACAGTAAAGATGAACCAAAATCTAAACAGAGACATGAAAGCATGGAGTTTCTGGAAGAACACACTGGGGAATTTAACACAATCTTGGCATGAAATAATGGAGGTGTTTGAGACATTGGACACTTTCAATAGGAAACACGTCTCTGCTGAACACACCAACCAAAAAGAAAGATTTGCAGGTTCAGAGGAAATATTCCTAACAATGTAATAAGAAAATATGAATATTGCTACTATCCAAAGGGATTGGTGGCTTCTCCGGGGGCTTAGCCAGAAAATATCTGCCAGCAAGGCAGGAGATGCAGGAGACTCGGGTTCGATCCCTTGAAGGAGGAAATGGCAACCCACTCCAGTGTTCTGGCCTGGATGATGCCATGGAGAAGGAAGTGGCAGCCCGCTCCTTCAGTGTTCTGGCTGGAAAACCCTGCGGACAGAGGAGCCTGGTGGGCCGCAGTCCCCGGGGTCACAAAGAGTCGGACATTCCTGGGCACACATGCACCCCTCCCTCTAAGCCGATCACACAAATCAGCAAGAGGCCAGGCGCTCAAGAGAGCAGTGGGCTGAGGGTGTGGGGAGATGGTTCAGAGGGATTCAGAACAGCGAGGCGCCGTCCACGCTGCTGCTAAGTCGCTTCTGTCGCATCTGACGCTGTGCGACCCCGTGGGCAGCAGCCCGCCAGGCTCCTCTGTCCGCAGGGTTCTCCAGCCAGAACACTGAAGGAGCGGGCTGCCACTTCCTTCTCCATGGCATCTATGACACCCACATAATCAGTAGATTCATGCCGCTAACTACGTAGATCACTTTATATTTTAATTTAGTTTTCCTAAATCCATCTATATACATTTAACACAGTTCCTTTGAAAACGCAGGAAAACGTTTGTGTTTTTTTGGTGGAAATGGATTCTAAAACTCGTAGGGAAGGTAAAACGACCAGCATAGCTAATTTAAAAAGATGTTTTAGACTTTGGTTGAGGAATCACACCAATTTACGGTAAAGTTGCTGTGATTAAAAAGGGATGCTGGGGCGATGGACGCCCAGTGAGGGGAGTGGAATGAGGCCCACACACAGCCGCACATGCGTGCGGACGCCGGCCAGGCTGCAGAGACGCTGCAGAGGAAGCAGAGTCTTCTAAATGAAGGGCACTGGCTGGAGCAATTACGCATCCAGACCCTTGACCTGAGCTTCACACCACCTTCTTAAAAAACTCACTCACACTGGATCCCAGAGTTAAACAATATAAAACGGAAAACTTTCAAAAGCAAAGATAGAAGGAACTCTTCAGGACTCGGCCGAGTTCTGAGACACAGCATCAGAAGCGTGACGCTTTCGCTTTTTAATCATTAAAACCTGAAACTCTTGCCCTGCAAAAGCTTCCATAAAGAGGATGAAAGGTAAGTGCCAGGTTAGGGGACAGTGTTTGTGGTTCGTGTCTCTGATGAACGACTCACGTTTAGAAGATAAAAAGAGCACACAGAACTCGACCCCAAAGAGACAAAATGGACAGAAGACACGTCACGGAAGGGGACTCACGGATGGCAAACGAGCCATGAAGAGATGGCCAACGCGATTAGCGGGTCAGGAGGCGCCGGCGGGAGTGATCGCGAGATACGGCGCGCTCCTGTTAAAACAGTGGAAATGGAAAATACCGACGACGCCACAGGCTGGAGATCACACGAGCTCACCGCTGCGGGGCTGTAGAAGGGACATCCATGCCAGAAAATGGCTTGGCAGTTTCTCAAAAAAAAAAAAAAATTAAGCATACACTTACCCTGGGACCCAGTATCACACTCCCAGGCATTCATCCCAGAGGAGTGAAAACTCACGTCCACACACACATACACACATGCGTGCCTGCGTTGTTCACAGGAGCCTTATCTCTCGTGGCAAAACTGGAAACTAAAATATTCTTCACTGATGACGGCTACATAAACAGTCGTCCGTGAGCCCCACGGGAGGCTCTTACCAATAAAAGAAATAAACTGTTGACAGGAGCATAGGTGGTCCCGAGGGGCGTCGTGCTGAGCGCAAACCCGCGATCTCAAGGGGCCACGAGCCGTGTGATGCCCGGAGTCCTTTGGGAAGAGACAGATTCATAGTCACAGGAACCAGGCAGGTGGCGGCTGGGCTTAGGGGTGGGGTGGGGTCTGTGACTCTCAGGTGACAAACACGGGGGCTGGGAAGTCACGCTGTCCCTGAGAACCAGACCCCACGGGGTGACGAACAGTCCTGGGGCCCCTGTGCTGCAGGTAAGCGGAGGGACGTAGGGGAACCAGTGAAGGATGGGACTCTCGGTTCTGTCTTTGAAAACTCCTGTGACTCTGTATTGCTGCAGCTAAGTCGCTTCACTCGTGTCCGACTCTGTGCGACCCCATAGAGGGCGGCCCACCAGGCTCCCCCGTCCCTGGGATTCTCCAGACAAGAACACTGGAGTGGGTTGCCATTTCCTTTTCTAATGCACGAAAGTGAAAAGTGAAAAGTGAAAGTGAAGTTGCTCAGTCCCATGGACTGCGGCCTACCAGGCTCCTGTGTCCATGGCATTTTCTAGGCAAGAGGACTGGAGTGGGGTACCATTGCCTTCTCCGTGACTCTGTATTATTTCCAAATAAAAAATATTTTAAAAAACACATCATAAGCTTTTCTTTTCTTTCAAGGAGCATGGATTGTGTGCTATTTTGCAAGTGAGAAAGAAGACAAAATAGAGAGTAGCAAATGTCTAGTTACTGTTGCAACCAAAACCCCCAGGAAGGTAAGCCAGCAATGAGAAAAGGACTGAATGAGCAGGACATGGTAACTTCTGGACCCACTTAACTGTCTCCCAGAATCAAACAGGGAATATAAACTAAGATTTTTTAACAGGATGGAAAATGTGTAAAATGGAATAAAACTGGAATCTATGAGCGTTTTATGTGAATAACAGACTGTGAGGGGTGAACCCACATGAATTCCACCCACCTTAGAAACAGGCCGCGTACTCCAGAGTGAAGGCCAGGGCAGGGGCCCCGCCAGCCGGCAGGGAAGCAGACTAACCACCAACATGTGTGGGCAAGGCCCCTGTCCTTGGTGCTGCCTCACAGCTGGAGGCGACGCCCGGGCCGCCCAGCTCCGAGCGCCCAGGCCCAGGGTCAGCCGGCCCCCTCCCCAGGCCCAGCACACGGCCCGCCTGCCCGGCCAGGCCCCGGCCGCTCCATCCTCCGCCAGGGGTCTCCGAGGAGGGCCCTGCCCCACACCCCGCTCCCAGCAGACCCCTCACAGCGAGATAAGCGCCCCGCTCAGCCCAAGGTGGGAGGAAAAGCAGAGCCGCTTCCCTAATGGGTATTTTCCAGTCGACGGAACATTCTATGCTTTTTTTCACTTGTATCATTTAATTAGCAAATGTTTTCCTTTTTGAGAAGACCTAAAATTGCAGAGATCTTGGGGATTTAGGGGAGGAATGCAAGACCAATTTCGCCTAATTACGGACCGTCTCGGCGGTCACTCTGACGCGTCCCAGAGTAGGGCTGCAGAGCCTGGGCCCCCGCGGGGCGGGCTCTGCCTCGGACGCTTACCTGGAGTCCTGGGCCCGAGTCTGGTTTACATTGAGAAATCAGACTGTTTACAGCCCAGCACATCTGTCTCCCCTCTGCTTCTCGTCCGCTTGGCTGTAACGCTCTGCAGGTCTCTCCGGGGTCCCTGTGGGACTATCGCTAACATCACTGCAGTCACGCCATCTCCGGGCCGCCCCGCGCGGGGCCACAGCGGCCCCCGGCCCACCACCTGGGCGGTCAGCGGGGCCTGGGCTGGCGGTGCGGCTGGGGCGGGTCCCGGGACCCCCGCGTGGGAGCGGAGTGGGCCTCGGCCCGGGGCACGGCCTCGGGGTACGGGCAGGAGCTTGGCCGTCCCCGGATCTCGCAGGCCCAGGCCTGGAGGCTGGACCCTCCGGGCTGTTCTGCAAGTGGAGGCTGAGGGTGGACACTGCGTTGTGGTCATCCCTGGTTCTGGGAGGCCCCGCTTCCCAGGGACCCAGCATCCACACCCCAGACCCAGGGCCCTGGTCAGCGGTAGCGAGAGCACTAGAGAAGGTGGGGGTCACAGACAGGGTCCTGGGATGGCAAAGCCGAGGGGGTCAGAGGGCCTGGTCTCGCCTCCCCTCCGCCTGACCTGCCCCTTCCTCCGCCTCCAGATGCAGCTGGCCTGCTCTGGGGGCTGCAGCCCTGCAGACACCTCCAGCCACGCACCACCCCCGGCCAGACCCCAGACACCACCCTGCCCCTGTGACCCCCATGGTGTCGGTCCTTCGATTCTGTCAGCCCTGCCCGAGTGACCCTGGAGCACCGGACGCCCCCATCCCTCAGTCGACCTCGGCTCCTCTGCCGGACACGCCAGGCTGCCCCGTCCCACCGCTCCCCCGTGGGGAGCCCCGCACGGCCGCCACCGTGTCCCGGCCTCGCTCACACCAGCTGTGGTCGCAGGCCCGGGTCCCGGGCGCCCAGGAAGGATGGGGACACGTTGGCAAACACCAGGCAGGCAGGAGCCTCCTTGTTCCTTTGTTTTCCTCCTTTTTTCCGCCTTTTTTTCTCCCTGTTTTCAAAATTGGGATAAAGTGTGCACTCCCTCAACGTCAGCATCTCAACCATTTCTAGGGATGCAGCTCAGGGCCACGAAGCACACTCACACGGGCATGTTGCCTGCACACCATCATCTCCAGAAGGCTCCACCTTCCCAGCTGACCCTGACCCCGTGAAAAACTCACCCTCTTCCCCTCCCTCTCCCCCAGCCCCTGACCCCACCATCTACTTCCTGTCTCTATGAACCTGACCCCGCCAGGGACCTCCTGTGAGTGGAGTCAGACAGCGTTCGTCCTTCTGAGTCTGGCTAATTTCACTGAGTGTCATGCCCTTGACTTCCTGTAGCTCAAATGGTAAAGAATCTGCCTGTGACACAGGAGACCAGGGTTCGATCCCTGGGTTGGGAAGTTCCTCTGGGGAAGGGAATGGCAATCCACTGCGGTGTTCTTGCCTGGAGAATTCCATGGACAGAGAAGCCTGGCAGGCTACAGTTTGCCGTATCGCAGAGTCGGACACGACTGAGTGACTAACCCACGCGCACACACACGTCCTAAGCCTCATCACGCTTGTAGCCTGTGTCAGGACTTTCTTCCTTCTTAAATTAAGGCTGAGAACTATTCCATTGTGTGGATGGACCACATTTTGTGTATTTGTGTTGATTTCCACAGTTAGACTGCTCTGAGCATAAGTGTGCAAATATCCATCTGAATCTCTGCTTTCAATTCTTTGGGTCTATACCGAGGAGTGGGGTTGCCGGGCCATGTGGAAATTCTATGTTCAACTCGCTTTCTCAAAAGGAACACGCTCTGCTGGCTGGCACACTCTTTGGTCATGTCCCCGATGCTCCTCTCAGCTTTTTAGAAGGCTGGTGCAATGGCAGGTGCTCCAGCAGCCATATTAAGCATGAGGCATGGATTCCTCCTGCCAGGAGTGTGGAGCAGCAAGACAGAAGGCGCTCGAACGCCTGATTATCTGCTGGTGCCTCTGAATAACCAGCCTCAGTAGACTCTACCTCTAGACTTGGAGAATGTGGTTGAGGATTAAAATCCTATCCCGTTTAAGCCAATGTTACTGTGCATTTCCTGTAATGCACTGACTCTTTAAAAATAATACTAGATTTGGGACAAATTGGAATAATTCTTTTTATTTAAGGAAAGAATGAAAGAAATTAAAGTGGGCCATAATCTCACCACCCAGATGGGTGCAGACTCTGCAGTTTTTAATATAGTCTCCGATTTTTTGCTGTATCCGCCCTGACTTTCCCTTGCAGATTCGTGTGACTGTTTGCATGGAGCAGTCTACTTGTGTAATTCTCAGCACATTAATCGTTTTTACATCCAGGGTTTTAATATTATTCCAAGTGAGGCTGGATCCCTCTGTTATAACATTAGATGTCTTTAACCAGCACCCCTTTATGCATCAGGCTGTTAGCACTCCCGCAGATAAAACTGCATCAGGGCAATTGCTGTTTCCGAGCGCAGGGAGAGTGTGAGGTTTTGGAGCATTTTGTCAGCTGCTTCCAGAAATGGAGTCAGCAGTCAGTCCGCCTCTGAGCAAACGCTGACAGCATCTTCCCAGCTGCCCTCGGAGATGAAAGGGCACCTCAGCTTTGCTCTCCGTGGTGTCCCCTTTCTTTTTCTTTTTTGAACAAAATGGTGAACATTTTTTATGCATGCAGCCAACATCTTAGCCTGCCTGTATTATGTGGGTTTGGCCTTTTCTTCAGTTTTTAAGTCCTCCAGATACTAATGGTAACAAGTTTGTCATTATATTTAACAAGTGTTTGACCACACTCTGAATTTGTTTGGCTATTAATTTAATCTGGTTCCTGAAAAATACCATTATTCGTGTTGGTTTAATGGCAAAGGGACGTGCGGCCAGGGTGACAAATACCAGCAGTGCTTCCGTGAACGTAGAGTAAGACGAGCAACCTCAGCGAGTCTTCTCACGGGAAGTTGCGTGAAGTGAAGTGAAATCACTCCGTCGTGTCGGACTCTTAGTGACCCCATAGACTGTAGCCTACCAGGCCCCTCTGTCCATGGGATTTTCCAGGCAATAGTACTGGAATGGATTGCCATTGCCTTCTCCAGGGAATCTTCCCAACCCAGGGCTCGAACCAGGTCTCCTGCATTCTAGACAGACCTTTTACCGTCTGAGCCACCAGGGAAGTTGTGTGGGGCGATGCTAAACACCCACTAGTCCCTGGGGCTGATGGAAAGCCTGGCTTCTCCCTGTCCAGGTAGTGACTTGATTGTGTGATTACCTCCCCCCTCTCCCACTCCTCAGTCTGGCTGAGACAGAAACCCCTCCATCTTCATGAGAAGGAATCTACTCGGGAGCCCTTCTTTCAGCTCACACAGAAGGGCTGGTCATGGATTCAGACCGCGGGGGTGAAGGGCTCTCACTAGTGGCTACTGGACAGACTAGGGCTGCTGGGCGGCGACAGAGGCCTCTACCCCAGGGGAAGGTTCAGGAAAAGAGTGAACGTGCAGGACGGTGGCTGTGAGGCCCTGGGTTCTGCCACCATCCAAGGGAGCCTCCCCGACCCCTACAGCCCGCCAGCCCCGTCTGGGGCCGAGACGGCCCTCCAGGCCCCGGTCCACGCCCACTCCTGCCCCTTGCGGGGCAGCTGGTCCCAGGAAACCCCGGCCCCACAAAGGCCCCCGGTGAGGTTCCTGCTTGGCCTGCGTCTGTTCTGGCCTCGCAGCTCGGTTGGTTTGGGGAGGCCCCAGCCCGGCCCGCGCACCCCGCCCTGGCTCCTGTGGGCTCCAGCTCCACATCCTGCAGCCCTGACGCTGAGCCCTCCGCACCGCGGGTCACATGGGCCTGGACGTGGTGAAGCCGCCCGCAGGGTGAGCCTGCAGGCCCCGGGGAGCAGGGGCTGAGCGGGGTGGCTGCCCTGCAGGGTGTGCTGTGGCCTCAGAGTTGGTGCTGGGGGCCGTGCTCGCTGCTCGCTGCGTGCTGTGTGTCTGCTCCCTGCTCCAGCGTCGCTGGACGGCCAGGGTCGTCCGGGCCCGTGGGTGTCTCGGGCCCCCATCCCTGCTGGACGCTCGGGGCTGCTGGGAGCCACGGGAAACATGTCCACACTGCCTGCCGTGCTGGGAGCCACGAGGCCTTTGTGTCCTGGGGTGGATGGACCTGGAGGGGCCAAGTCCTCCCTGTGGGAGGCAGCAGCAGTGACCCCTGGAGCCAGAGGGTGAGGGCTGTGCTGAGTGTGGTCAATGTATCCGGAGACAGGAGCTGGCTGAACCGTCAGCTCTCAGCACGGACGGTGTCTCACCCCACATCAAGCTCCGTCACCAGCATCTTCCAAATGAGATCACAGACACGCATCAGCGCTGTCTCCCCGGGCGTCCCTCGCAGGCGTCACAGCTCCCCGTCCTCCTTTAAAGGGCTCCCATCAGGCCTCTCAGCTCTGCCCCCAGCCCCCCTCCCGGACCCCTTGGTCCTCCTGCAGCGGCTTCTGCTTGTCTGTGCGACAGGGGTCCCCGCGGCCTGCCCCCCTCCTGCTGGGCCTCCCCCCCACCTCCTTCTGTCTCTCCCCCGTCTCTCCCTGTGTGTCTTCTGTGTCTCCCTGTCCCCCCCGCCTCTCCCTGTCTCCACATCTCTCCCTGTTTCCCTCCGTCTCTCCCTGTGTCCCTTCTGTGTCTCCCTGTCCCCCATCTCTCTCTCCTGTCTCTCCCTGTCCCCCGTCTCTCCCTGTCCCCCTCTGTCTCTCTGTGTCTCCATCCCCACTCTTTGACATCTGTATGCAAGAGACCCTCGACATGACCCTCCCCCAGAGCTGTGCTCCTACACGTGCTTTTGTGCCCCACTACCTGCTGGACGCTGCCCGGCTGGTTGCGGACACGTGCCCATCCACACACGGCCACCCCAGAGCCCCGGCCTCCCCGCTGCGGGAGAGCCACCCCCTGTGGGGAGAAACCTGGCCGTCACACTGGAGCCTGGCTCTGCCTTCCACCGCACACCCTGTCCACCAACGGGGCCATCATTCCCAGCCTGGGACGCGCTTCACGCTCACCCACACCCCAGCGGCCTGGCTGACACCCCGTCCGGCCCGTCTCAGTCCCACCATTTGTGATGAGCCCGAAGCGATCTTCTCGGAACCTGGCCGGTCCCTCCCGTCCTGCCCTGCATCTGGCAGCCTGCCATCACAGAGCCGCGACGGAGGGCTCTAGAAAGCATGACCATCCCCTCTCACTCCCCCCTTCGAAGCCCGCTGGCCCCCCGCTGTCCTCAGAAGATTGGCTGGAATCCTTGGGAGGCCGGTGCCCTCGGCCGAGCACGGGTCCTCCCGTGGGGCTGGCTGAGCGCGCACACGGAGAGGGGCGGCGAGTGTCCACGCCGTCATCCCTCAGGACAGACGGACGGACGGCATCTCCTCTCTGCCCCGTGTTTTATTATTAAATGACATCAGCTAATTCAGTTCATAGTTCATGGCCTGCGCATCTGAATCTTCTGCTGAACCTATTTCCAGCCATTCCACACCTCAGCCCCTGGTGATCCTGGTGAAGTCAGGGGAAGTGCGGCTTTGGGGGTTCGTGCATTCACCGCGTTCACACCGCCACTCCACGTGCAAACACGGTCCTCCCGCATGGAGGAGGCTGTGCCCCGTGCATCCACCCCGCCAGCCCCGCCGCCTCGGGCTCTGGATCTGATGTGCCAAAACCTTGTCAGAGACCAAACACCAGGTTTCAGGTATTCTGAATTTTCTGGGTTTTTTCCCCTCCTTATTTTCTATTTCTTTATTTTACCCTTTAATCTTTACCAATTTACCTCTTTCAAAAAAATTTATTAAGTCAAAACCTCTGTCTCTAACTCCCTTAACGGTTGTTTTTATGTAAACAAAAGAATCACAGCATACATGTTATTCAGCATCCTGACAAGTTTTCCTGAATTTGTCCATTCCTTTAAAGGTTAAAAATTAAAAAACTCGGATCTTTGTTACTAGGCACACAACACAGGAACAAACAAAGGAAAAGCTACACCACACCCCCAACTCCCCCTAACTCCAATCTGGGGTATCAACAGGAGTGTATTTTAGGGGTAATTGTTCAGCTTTCTGTGCTAACGTGGACACGGAGCGTTCTTTTTTTCTCTTCTAAAACGGGAGCATCTTGAGGTCACATCTGCAGATGGAGCCCCCTCTCGTCGGCCGTTGCGTAATATTCCCTGGTCGAGTTGTATCACCACCTACAGAATGATTGCTCTGCTGGTGGAAAATCGTATTATTTCCAGATTGTTTGTTGTGTTCTGTTTTCCAGTTTCCATGACACGGAGTCCCGCAGCGGACCTCCTTGTTTATGAATCTCTGTGCTGACATGTTTCCACTAAAGCCTAAGGTCCGCAGGGGGCTGGAGGAGCCAGGAGATATTTGCAATTCAAATGAAACAGATGAGAACAATAAGACTCGCAGAAACATGGAAAAATCATGTAAATGAGAAATTCACACAGCAAAGCCCGACGGCCAGCACGCACTTGGAGGGGCCAGTAGCAATGGTTCCAACATGATGGAGACGAGGCCAGTGCACACCCCAGCTCTGGGGGGAGGCAGAGGGTGTCCGTTACGGCCGGGAAGCCCGCCAGCTCTGCCCAGGCCTCTCCCCGTTTCCCACGGAAAGCCCTGCACCGCGACAGACCCCTCAGACCTGGGCCACTCCAGAACGTGGCGTGCGCTCAACCTCTCTCCCCTGCTGCCCGCAATCGTCAGCAGCAGACGCGGGTCTGCAGGCACCTGCCTCCCGCCCGGCTCTCTGACTGCGTTGCTCTCCTGAGGCTCTTCCTGCCTTCGTCCCCATCGCCCAGCACCACCCCGTCAGCAATGCCCAAGTATCAGTGGCGACGCGGGCGGTCTCTGAGTCTTCCTCTCAGTGGTGGTGGTTTGGGAACCACAGTCCACATTTCCTTCTTTCTTATTGGAGTATAATGGCTTTGCAATGCCTTCTCGGTGTCTGCTGTACAACGAAAGGGAACCAGCTATATATTTACACATACCCCCTCCCTCGGGAGCCTCCCTCCCACCCCCGACCCCAGCCCAGTCCTCTAGGTCGCCACGGAGCGCAAGCTGAGCTCCTGTGCTGTAGAGCGGGTGCCCACCAGCGGTCCATTTCACACACGGCGGTGGATGTATGGCAGGGCGACTTTCTCGACCTTCCCCCACACGGCCCACACACCCACCCCTACATTCGCATCTCTGTTCCTGCCCTGCGTGTGGGTTCATCCGTACCATTTCCCAGATTCCACACGTCTGCGTTAATACATGGTATTTTGTGTTTCTTTCTCTGACTTGCTTCACTCTGTACGACAGACTCTAGGTCCATCCACAGCACTGCATGGTCCATATTTTCAAGTCCTGCTCCCCACTGGCTTTTGAAAAACGATGTTTCCCCCAGGTAAGCAGCTTCTTTGCATCCTTGTTTGACACTGGGTCTTGCAGGGAATGGTTTTACAAATGCTCTGTGGGCGTATGTGGAGAGGCTTTCTTTCACCAGGTTTTCCAAAAACCAGCCATCTCTCGTGTTCCTTTCTGGGGGGGACCCCTGTGGGCACACTGTGGGGAATACAGCTGTTCCCTCTCCAGAGCGAGGAGCCCCAGCCTTCCCGTCTCCGGGGGGAAGAAGATGGGCTAGCGGGACGGGCCCTCCATCAGCCCCAGCCCTGCTCCGCATCCTGACCCCCAGGGGCCCGCTTCCTGAGTGAGGACCAGCCCACGTCCCCTTGAAGGAGGCGCCATCCCCCGTGGCCATGGACTTGTCCCGGTACAGCTATGCTCCAGTCCCTCAGGGTGTGCTGAGACTGGATTTTGGAAAAAAGGAAGGTCATGGTCACACGCGAGTCAGAGCTGGAAATGTGGGAAACAGGTGAACAGCAGGATTTCAACCCCAATCTGGGGCAGGCCTGCTTCTGCCTCCATCCTGCAGTGACCCCACAGTCCCTGGATCCCGGTAACAGGGGGCACAGACAGGTCCCCGGGGCTCCGTGTCCCACTGGGCTCAGAGGTCACCACCCCGCAGGGCCCGGCCTGCCCCTGGGGACCGGGAGGCTGAGGCCGCCCTCCAGACGCACTGTGCCCTCCAGTCCCACGGCGCAGGGTCCCAGCGTGGGTTCAGAGCAGGACAACCCGCTCAGTGGGGTCAGGACGCCGACAAGCCGTTCCTGGGTCCACCTCCCTTCCTGACTGGGTCACCACAGCCTCTGGCTTCCTCATGGAGCTGAGAACTGGCCAGCGTCCGCCTCCAGCCACATGGACCGGGGTCTGCAGAGACCCTGCCAGCCCCATGCGGACCCCACACAGGAGCGCCCAGCTGACTGCGCCCTGGGGGAGCGGCAGCCGCGCTGGGGCCTCAGGAGACGCTCACCTTCCGGGCAGTGGGAGGTGAATTCAGTGAAACCCAGGAGGGCCCCCAACCCCAGGTCTGTTCAGGCTTCTCCAAAGTGCAGGGAGGGGCGTGTCCCTGACGCCCACCACCATCGAGAAAGGCACACCATGACCAGGGGCCTGCTCGACTGCTGGAGGGGACCCCGGCGGCGCTCCCTGCGGTCCTGTGTGTGACTCATTTACCAGGACGCCAGAGGGGCTCAGCCCCGAGGGAGACCGAGGTAGGTGGGGGGCCCCACGGCCCAGTGCAGGCCCCATCAGCTCTGCCCCGGGGCTCACCTGTGTCCCAGTGCTACTGGCCGATCGAGGTCCCACACGCGGGCTCCAGAAGCCCTAGGGGAGCAAGGAACTCTTCTCTTTTTTATTTAGAAAAATCCTTTCTTTCTCTTGTATTTTAACAGGAAAATAACCCTTTGGTCAGGTGACACCCCCCTACTGGGGCCTGGTCCCACCCGACGGACCTGCTCCAGCCGGGAGGACCAGGGCCCGGGGATCCGTCAGCCCCCGGCTCATCCCGAAAGCTCCCCAGGATGCTGTGCTTCCTGTGAGTCAGACTCTGAGGCAGGGACTCACGAGACGGGAGCACACGCGGGGTAGAGGAGCAGACCCTGTCCACGGGGCTGCAGGAGCCCCTCGGGAGTGTCCCTGGAGCTGCCTCCCTGTCCTTCATCTGTCCTCCGTCAGCTCGGGCCACCATTGGAAGGGCTTAGCCCCCAGATCCCGCAGCCCCCACGCTGGAGAGATGCTTAGGTGGGGACACACAGCTGCTGCCACAAGCAGCTCGTTTGGGGCACAAATGGGGGTCGGGCATGGAGTGCCTCCCAGCAGAGGCTCCGGGACCTCTCCAGGCTCCTTGCCCAGGTGTCCTGGCCCGGGGAGTCTCTCACTTCCAACCGCGAAGGAGAAAGAGGCCCAGAGCAGGGAAAGGCAGGTGCCGGCCGGAGTGGGCCTCACTCCTGCCCACTCCCTGTCCCTGAGACCCAGGCCCCACTGGACCTCGGGGGAGGCTGGGCCTGGGGAGCAGGGCCCACGAGCCCTGCTGGGGCTCACAGCGTGGGAGTCTTGGGAGGACAAGAACGCACCCTGAGGGCAGGGGGCCCTGCGCCGGACGCCAGGCAGGGAGGCTGGGCTGGTGGGTCCCGCATGGGGCTGCCCGTCCTACACACGGAACCCCAAGGATGAGCCCGCGGGAAGAGCTGCAGCCTCCTCTGGGGCCCTGGGCTAAAGGCACTCGGGGCCCAGAGAAGCTTTGCTCCCAGGAAGGCCGGGAAGGCCGGGCCAGCGCCCACCTCGCCGTTTGCCGGGCAACAGTGCCATCTGGTGGCCATCTCTGCACACTGCGCCCGCCCCCTTCACTAAGAGACACGATGCCCTCCAGCCTCGCACCCCACCCAGCAGAAGGTGACTTTCTCTTTAATTACACAGCTGAATTCAGGAGCTTACTGAGCTCATCAGGAAAGAGTAACAAGTTCCTAAAAGCACTCTTGGAAAAGCGGCCGGGGTGCCTATAGTCGCATCGGCCTCCCCCAGAGCATCTGCTGTGGATGAACCTGACCTTGGCGCATCTGTCCAGGGTGGCCGGGGCGGGGGGGGGTGGGTGAGGAGGGGGTGTGACCACAAAGATCTGCTCTGTGTCTTCCAAACGTTCCCCACTTTTGAATCCACGGGGGCAGCTACAGTAAGAGGTTCTAGCAATCACCAGGCCCCTGTGACATCACAGACGACGTCGCGGGATGTGAACATCCTGGAGCCCTGACGGCAGCTCTCCAGGGCTCAGGAGCAGACAGCAGGCAATTTCAAGAGGATCTCATCTCCCCAGTGTGATGGCTCACTCGGTGTGTCCCCGCAGCCCGGCCTTGGTCAAACACCAGTCCAGATGTTGCCCCGAAGGTGCTTTCTGATGAGATTAGCAGTTAAATTAGGAGACTTAGAGGAAAGCAGGTCTCCTGCCCTCCAAGGGGTGGGCCTCACACACTCAGTCAAAGGCCTGACGGCCAAGACTGAGGTTTCTCAGAAAAGGTTTCAACCTCCAGGTGGCAACACAGGGAGCCAGCCTGCGTTCCTGCCCACGGAGCTCCGATGCGCCCCCTCCCCCAGCTGCATGAACCAGCTCCTTAGAATAAACCTCACAGAGAGAGAAGACCAACAGGGTGCACACCCACCGACTGGCTGTTGCTCAGGGTACTGGGAGGTGTGCTCGCATCCTAGGAAACAGTGACGCGCCCACTGCTGACTGGGGCTGGGCGTGACCGGGGCCCTAGGTGCGTGTAGCGGGGCAAGGCTGTCGGGGTCCACCTCGTGTCCCTGGTCTGGGGGAGCTGGGAGGCCCCTGGGAACACTCAGGGGCTCATGCAAACCTCCCACCTCCAGTTACTGAGCAGCACTGAACGCCCCACCTGACGGCACGCGGGCACACCCAGGGGCCCAGTGAGTACAGTTCTTTTACCTCTGGGAGACTTTCCTGAATGATGCGCTTTTGCTGGCGAAACCAGAAAGAGAGTCGCTTTGCCTGGGCCGGTGTCACCCGCATGGCCGTAAGCGAACCAGACTCTGACCTGCATCCTCAGAAAACGGGTGACGTGTGACAGACGGCATCTCGAAACCAGTGGGTCTTATCAGACAAGCGCTCCACCCCAGTTACGCGTCCTGTCTGTCTGTCTGTCGCCACCCAAGGTTCTGCCGATCATTTCAACGCGAAGACTGGCTTGAGGTTTGTACCTGTTGTGGAATCCTGCCCCAAGGCCGCAGGGGTGAGGCCTTGCCTCGAGGCCTCGGCCACGGCAGTGGAGCCCAGAACCAAGGTCACCTCCGGGGCTGACTGAGCCCCTCTCTAATTGTTGCCAGAAGGCCCCCGACCGCCACCAGCAGGCTTCCTGATCGCAGTTGGGCAGAATGCCCATCTCCAGTCACCCCATGGCGCCCTAAGCGATCACCTAACGCCAACCTTCCAGCAGGAACTTTCTTCGTCTCGAGGCCATAAAAGTTGGCTGCTAACCGCGGTGGGCTCTCCCTGGCAGTCAGGAGGTCAGCCCGTTGCTCTCTCAGAGCTCACTTTGACTCTGCTCTCTGCTCTCGACAGCCTTACTCCTTTCTGAAACGCTCTCTGTCCGGACATTCTTTTCCAGCCCGCACTCGGACTGCCAACGACACCCATGCCTCCTGGCAGGCCTCGTGGGTGATGCCTTCTTCTACCCTCTGTGACGTCACAACCCCCCACGGTCCCCGGGAACCCGACGGCAGAGTGACCTCAGCCCCAGGTCCGGGGACCCTCGTGGCCAGACCTGCCTTGAGCAGCCAAGGAGAGGGTTGCCTCTGCCCTTTCCCCGCTGGTACCAGCAGGTGGGCCAGGGCGCTGCTGACGAAAGGCAGCCTCTGTGATGCGGTTTCCCCCCGGGGGCCAGGGAGGCAGCTGAAGGCTGGCCCCACACATTTCTGGGGACCGTGAACACAGAGCTGATGGGTTCGGTCACACCTGTAAACCATGGGCAGCGTTTGGTAGGCGGGACACATCCTCCCTGGCCCAGGCCCTCTGGCTGCAGCTCTTAACACAAACTGCTGCTGTTTCCCCCCAAAGGGGCTTTCTTCCAGATGGTTCCTGGTCCATGAGGAGCCACCAGCCGGGAGGTCCTGGGCCCCAGAGGGTGCAGTGGGAGCCAGAGTGGCTGGTCCCTGCAGAGGCGGAACTGGGGGGCTGCGGAGGGCTGTCAGCCAGCCCACAGCGGCACAGTTGAGGCAGGACTCAGGGCCTGCTCACCACCGGAGCTCCGAGTTATCGGATAACGTGTGAGTGGGCCCTCTTTCTCCACGTTTCTACTTTAAATGGTGCTGACAAACTCAGCTAATGTGTGTTTCTGTCATTTTAAAGGTAGCCAGAACCCCAAGAATTCAAAAATTAGAATTTCCCCGATGTCACCCACTCCTGGCAGGACTGGGCTTCCCACCACGGACGTGAAGGCCTCTGAGGCCGAGGCCCGCCATCCAGCCAGGCCCGCCCGCCGCCCCCGCGGCGTTCCCAGGCTGAGCTTTGCTGCAGGCTGCAGACAGCGCCTCTCTGCACAGCCGGCCTTATCTCACAGCAGCAGCTGTGGGAGAGATTAGCTCTTAAGATGAGCTTGGATTTGAAATATTTTCGCCAAAGACAGAAATGTTTGAAGATACCAAGTTCCCAACGTCAGTTTATCGAAAGGTATTTGGGCCTTTGCAGGCCAGCGCTGAGGGCCGCTGAAATCTGCCTGCTGGGAACATTCCGTGGGGCTTTACAGCTTCGCCACAGACCCTGGCCACTCTGGGGGCCGCTGGGGGCAGGGGCTCAGAAGGGGACGGGCTGGCTGCCTTTCGGAATCCCTGCTCTGGTCTCACGGTGGGAAACGGGTGGGAAGAAAAGCATTAAGGAAACACAGCTTGAGACCCATTCCCTGCCTTAAAGAAAATCACACGAAATGGCGATTCTTTTGTACGAGGGAGATGTTACCATGAATGCACTCACTGAATTTTCATTCTTCAGACGCACACACCACACACACACCCCACCGTTTCAGGCTTCCATTAGCCCGTAACGAAATATCGCTTCAGAATCAACAGTCTTTGTGAGTAAGGACACCCACCCACTGCCTTGCACTAACGTGGCTCGAGTCCACTTTCCTGGTGTCAAATCAACTAGATTTTACCACTTCCATGTCAGCCCTAAGGGGGCTTCCCTGGAGGCTCAGATGCTAAGGGATCCTCCTGCCACCCAGGAGGCCCAGGTTCGATCCCTGGGTCACAAAGATTCCAACTGAGCAACTAATACTAGCATCAGCTCTCAGCTCAGTTCAGCCGCTCAGTCGTGTCCGACTCTGCGACCCCATGGACCGCAGCACGCCAGGCCTCCCTGTCCATCCCCAACTCCTGGAGCCTACTCGAACTCTGAGGGTTTACAAAACACCATTTTGACGTGATTTGTAATATTTAAAACTGCCCGTGGGTTCTGTGAAATGCACGCTTTTGAGGGGACTGGAAGCAGAGAAGGGCAGAAATAACACGTGCTGAAGCCGCCCCCCCCGCTCCTCGGCCCCTGGAGCCCAGCACGGCCGCCCCCGCACGTCAGGAGTTAAACGGCAGAGACATGTTGTTCGTTCCCAAATAGCCCGCTAATCCCCTGAATAAAGTTCCCATCCCACGGCCCCGGGTTGCTTGCTGTAGATAAGTTTGCTTTCAGCCTAGGAACCTTGCAAACAAGCAGAGATAAGACAGGCAAAGTAAAAATAACTGCTAACAACTTGAGGCTTTGCAGGAGCCTTGAGATCCAGCCTACGTGAGCAAGCAGCAGGACAAACAAATGTTCTGCTCCCTTGAAGGCCAGGTGGCTCCAGGAAGTCTGCAGTCCGCCTGCACCCTTTCATCTCCAATCCCCTGCTCGCCCTTTCCATTAGCGCAAAAGAAGCCGCATCCTACCCCAAAGAACGTGGTTCTTTAGGACATTAGTCCACCATCTTCTGGGCCTGCCGGCCTCTGAATGAAGGCACTACTCCTTCCCGAGAGCTCACCCCTGGGCTCCCTGGCCTGCTGAGCAGCCAGCTGTGCAGCCTGGGACTGGGCAACAGAAGGACCCTGGGAGGAGGAGCAACACTCACGGTTTCACATACAAAGCTCACTGGTGGCCTTCCTGGTGGCTCAGTGGTGAAGAAGCCTCTTGCCAATGCAGGAGACACAGGTTCCATCCCTGATCTGAGAGGACCCCCCGTGCAGGGGAGCAAATGAGCTCGTCTGCCATGACTATTGAGCAGGCCCAGGAGCTGCGACTGCTGAGCTCATGTGCCCCAACTGCTGACGTCCTCACGCCCCTGAGCCCGCGCCACGCAGCGAGAGACGCGCCGCAGTGAGAAGCCTGAGCAGCAGCTGGAAGTGGCCCCGCTCAGCACAGCCAGACAAAAGCCCTCACGGCAGCAGAGACCCAGCAATGCCGAAGATACACGGACGTCTTTGAAAAGCACGCTTCTCAAGTCAGAACGAGAAAGACAAACTGCGTATTAACACGTATACATGGGATCTACAAAAACGGTGCGAATGAAGCTGTTTCAGGGCAGGAAGAGACTCGGACATAGGACAGCCTGTGGACACAGAAGGGGCAGGGGGGCGGGACGGATTTCGCGGGTGGTGCTGAGACGCATGCACCACCATGTCTGAAACAGGTAGCTGACAGGAAGTTGCTTTAACACAGGGCTGGCAACCTGATGCCAGGCCTGGGACAACCTAGAGAGGTGGGAGGCTCAGGAAGGGGGGGACGCATGTATACCTCTGGCCGATCCATGTTGATGTATGGCAGAAACCAAGACATCAGAAAGCAATTATCCTCCAATTAAAAGTAAATACATTTTTTTAAAAAAGTAAATTTTAAAAACCACTTCTAATACATGAGTTCACAGCGAACGTTGCCATGGTGACCAGCATCCCTCATCCATGAGCGCTGCCAGCAGCCAACCCCTCAGGACCGTTACTCTTCTCCACACTCTGAGTGTCTCTCTGCAGCATCTAGTGAGCAATGAAAACAGGAAGATCGTTTCGCCTCTGTTTCCCCCCGTTTCTGACACTTCTCCTTTGTTTCACAGCTTTTGGATTCTCTATTAACAGCTTTTCACTGTTTTCTCTTTGCATTTCAGTCTGTGTGGTTCGCAGGCCCTATCTTTAGTTCAGATTCTTTCCTCAGCTGTATAGAGACTCCTGATGACCCTCTTAGGAGGCATTTTTAGTTCTGTTACTGTGTTTCCTTTCCTCTTCTCCTTTGCCTTTCACTTCTCTTCTTTTCTCAGCTATTTATAAGGCCTTCTCTGACAACCATTTTTCCTTTTTACATTTCTTCTTCTTGAGGATGGTCACCGCCTCCTGTACAATGTCATGAACCTCCATCCATAGTTCATCAGGCACTCTGTCTATCAGATCTAACCCCTTGAATCTGTTTCTCACTTCCACTGTATAATCATAAGGGATTTGACTTAGGTCATACCTGAATGGTCTAGTGGTTTTCCCCACTTTCTTCAATATAAGTCTGAATTTGGCAATAAGGAGCTCATGAGCTGAGCCATAGTCATCTCCTGGTCTTGTTTTTTCTGACTGTATAGAGCTTTTCCATCTTCGGCTGCAAAAAATATAATCAATCTGATTTTGGTGTTGACCATCTGGTGATGTCCATGTGTAAAGTCGTCTCCTGTATTGTTGGAAGAGGGTGTTTGCGATGACCAGTGCATTCTCTTTGCAGAACTCCATTAGCCTTTGCCCTGCTTCATTCTGTGCTCCAAGGCCAACTTGCCTGTTACTCCAGGTGTCTCTTGACTTCCTACTTTCACATTCCAGTCCCCTATGATGAACAGGACAGCTTTTTTGGGTGTTAGTTCTAGAAGGCCTTGTCAGTCTTCATAGAAGGGTGCGACTTCCGCTTCTTTGGAATTAGCGTTTGGGGCACAGACTTGGATTACTGTGTTATTGAATGATTTGCCTTGGAAACAAACAGATCATTCTGTCATTTTTGAGATTGCATGAAGTACTGCATTTTGGACTCTTTTTTTGACTATGAGGGCTATTCCATTTCTTCTAAGGGATTCTCGCCCACAGTACTGGATATAATGGTCATCTGAGTTAAATTCACCCATTGGGGTCCATTTTTGTTCACTGATTCCTAAAATGTCAGTGTTCACTCTTGCTGTCTCCTGTTTGATCACTTCCAATTTGCCTTGATTCATGGATGTAACATTCCAGGTTCCTATGCGATATTGCTCTTTACAGCATCAGACTTTACTTCCATCACCAGTCACATCCACAACAGGGTGCTGTAGCTTTGGCTCAGCATCTCCATTTCTTCTGGAGCTATTTCTCCACTGATCTCCAGCAGCATATTGGGCACCTACTGACCTTTGGAGTTCATCTTTCACTGTCATATCTTTTTGCCTTTTCATACTGCTCATGGGGTTCTCAGATATACCCATCTTAAAGCAGAGCTCCAAAGAATAGCAAGGAAAGAGAAGAAAGCCTTCCTCAGTGATCAACGCAAAGAAAGAGAGGAAAACAACAGAATGGGAAAGACTAGAGATCTCTTCAAGAAAATTAGAGATGCCAAGGGAACATTTCATGCACAGATGGGCTCAATAAAGGACAGAAATGGCATGGACCTAACAGAAGTGGAAGATATTAAGAAGAGGTGGCAAGAATACACAGAACTGTACAGAAAAGATCTTGATCCAGATAACCATGATGGTGCAATCACTCACGTAGAGCCGGACATCCTGGAATGTGAAGTCAAGTGGGCCTTAGGAAGCATCACTATGAACAAACCAAGTGGAGGTGATGGAATTCCAGCTGAGCTACTTCAATCCTAGAAGATGATGTTGTGAAAGTGCTACACTCGATATGCCAGCAAATTTGGAAAACTCAGCAGTGGCCACAGGACTGGAAAAGTCAGTTTCATTCCAGTCCCAGAGAAAGGCAATGCCAAAGAATGTTCAAATTACCACACAATTACACTCATTTCACACACTAGCAAAGTAATGCTCAAAATCCTTCAAGCTAGGTTTGTGAACCGAGAATTTCCAGATGTTCAAGCTGGATTTAGAAAAGTCAGGGGAACCAGAGATCAATTGACAACATCCATTAGATCATAGAAAAAGCAGGAAAATTCCAGAAAAATACCTACTTCTGCCTCATTGGCTATGCTAAAACCTTTGACTGTGGTCACAATAAACTGTGGAAAATTCTTCAAGAGATGGGAATCCCAGACCACCTGACCTGCCTCTTGAGAAACCTATATGCAGGTCAGGAAGCAACAGTTAGAACTGGACCTGGAACAACAGACTGGTTCCAAATAGGAAAAGGAGTACGTCAAGGCTGTATATTGTCACCCTGTTTATTTAACTTTTATGCAGAGCACATCATGAGAAACGCTGGGCTGGAAGAAGCACAAGCTGGAATCAAGATTGCCGGGAGAAATATCAATAACCTCAGATATGCAGATGACACCACCCTTATGGCAGAAAGTGAAGAGGAACTCAAAAGCCTCTTGATGAAAGTAAAAGAAGAGATTGAAAAACCAGGCTTAAAAGTCAACATTCAGAAAATGAAGATCATGGCATCCGGTCCCATCACTTCATGGCAAATAGATGGGAAACAGTGGAAACAGTGAGAGACTTTATTTGTTTGGGCTCCAAAATCACTGCAGATGGTGACTGCAGCCTTGAAATTGAAAGACACTTGCTCCTTGGAAGAAAAGCTATGACCAACCTAGACAGCATATTCGAAAGCAGAGACATTGCCAACAAAGGTCTGGCTAGTCAAAGCTATGGTTTTTCCAGTGGTCATGTGTGGATGTGAGAGCTGGACCATAAGGTCAACTGCTGAAGAACTGATGCTTCTGAACTGTGGTGTTGGAGAAGACTCTCGAGAGTCCTTTGGACTGCAAGATCAAACCAGTCAATCCTAAAGGAAATCAGTCCTGAATATTGATTGGAAAGACTGATGCTGAAGCTGAAACTCCAATGTTTTGGCCACCTGATGCAAAGAACCAAGTCATTAGAAAAGCCCGTGATGTTGGGAAAGATTGAAGGCAGGAGGAGAAGGGGGCGACAGAGGATGAGATGGTTGGATGGCACCACCGAGTCTATGGACATGAGTTTGAGCAAGCTCTGGGAGGTGGTGAAGGGCAGGGAAGCCTGGCATGCTGCAGTCCATGGGGTTGCAAAGTCAGACACGGCTGAGCGACTCAACAGCTGCTGGGTTTCCTATTTCTAGCATTTAAATTTTTTAGTTTATTTTTTAAATTTATTTTTAATTGGAGGATAGTTGCTTTGAAAGTGAAGAAAGGGTCAGTCATTCTGTCGTGTCCAAGACCCCGTGGACTGTAGCCCTCCAGGCTCCTCTGTCCATGAGATTTTCAGGCAAGAATACTGGAGTGGGCAGGCATTCCCTTCTCGGGGGGTCGCTGAGCCAGCGATAGAACTACGGTCTCCTGCGTGGCAGGTGGTTCTTTACCGTCTGAGCCGCCAGGGAAGCCCAGTGCAATTCATTTTTAATTGGACGATAATTGCCTTACAATACTGTATTTGCTTCCGCCAGACAGCAACGTGAATCAGCTCTGTGTAGACACACACCCCTGTTCCTTGAGCCTCCCCCCGCCCCTCTGGGTCCTCACGGAGTGCCAGGCTGAGCCCCCGTGTCACCCAGCAGCTTCACACCAGGTGCACACTCACACGTGGCCCTGCGTACGTGTCCATGCGGCTCGCTCAGTTCCTCCCACCCTCCCTTCCCCCGCTGTGTCCGCAAGTCCACTCTCTACACCTGTGTCTCCACTTCTGCCCCGCAAATAGGTTCATCAGCACCATTTTATTCTGTCTTATAATTCTGATCTTCCTGCTGAAATTACCAGTGTGATTAAAAGACCTCCACATGCCTCCTCCCATAGAAAGCCTTCAGCCCTAACCACCATCTGGCCGTTTCATGAGAGCTGAGGGGCTCCTTTCTTGGGACGACCGTGAGTACAGATGGACTCGCACGAGGCTGACCTACTCAGCATTTAGGTATGTGCTTCATATGTGACCGTTCATCTTCTCCTTGTCACCAAGTGTCCCACTGGACAGATACACAATTTGCTTATCTGCTCTGCAGTTTATGGACATTTGAAATGTTTCCAGTTCTGGGTTCTTTGGGATAAAGTGCCTTTGAACGTTTTTGCATCTGTCTTTTTGGTTAACATCACCATTTACGTCTGTTGGGGTGTATAATAATCAGGGGGGATTTGCTGGGAAACTGTTTTTGAAAGTAACTGAGCCAAGTTTTGCCCCTTCAACAGTGTGTGAAAGTCGCAGCTGACCTCACAGCCTGGCCACTGCTGTGAGGTCTGTTCAAATCTTTTGCACATTTTTCCGTTGGATTATATGTCCTTTTAAAATTATTCACAGAACGTTAATAACTTATTTATACTTAAATTATTCATAGCATCCTGATCATAGTTCTTTGTCAGATAAATGCCTTTCCAGCATCTACTCCAGCCTTCTGGTTGCCTTTGATTTTCTTAATAGTTTCTTCTTAATGACGTATTTCTTAAATCTTAGCTATACTGAACCTTCATATTCCACCCTTTAAGACAACACAGGTCATTGGAAAGTTGTCCTCCTAGGTTTCCTATCTGTGCTCAGAGCCCTGGAGTGGGCTGCCATTTCCTTCTCCAGGGGATCTTCCCAATCCAGCGATCGAACCCAGGCCTCCTGTGCCTCCTGCATTCTTCACTGCTGAGGTGCCAGGGGAAGCCCCGAGGTTTCCTGTAGCAGTGTTATCATTTCTTAACCTTTCACATTAGAGATGCAACGTCTCTGAAACTGACTTTTGTGTATGGTGTAGGGTAGGGGGTAAGCCCCCCCCTTTTTTCAATATGGATAGTCTATCACAAACCATTCATCCAAAAATCAAAAAAATAACCCTTTCCAAGCTGCACTGAAGCATCACGTTGACTATAAATGAGGCTATTGTGTAAGATGAGGGGACCCTTCACAGGTATGCTGTGCAATGCGGTAGCCATGAGTCACATCTGCCTATTTAAAATTAACTACGAGCTATGTGTTAAGTAGCTTCAGTCGTGTCCGACTCTCTTCGATTCCATGGATGATAGCCCTCCAGGCTCCTCTGTCCGTGGGACTCTCCAGACAAGAATACTGGAGTGGGATGCCACTCCCTCCTCCAGGGGTCTTTCTGACCCAGGGGTCGAGCCCGCCTCTCTTGTCTCCTGCATTGGCAGTGAGTTCTTTACCACTGGTGCCACCTGGGAAGCAAAATTAACTATAAATAAAATTTAAAATTCAGTTCTTCAGTCTCTTGGGTTACTTCTCAATGGCTCAATAGCCAAAGAGCGGGTTAGGGCCCAGCAAACAGGACAGCACGGATGTGCAGCAAGACTAAGAGGGCAGACAGACCGTGGGCGGTGCCGCCGCGCCATCAGTCCCCTCCCTGCGCTTCACTCCTTTCCCTGAAACGCTCTGCCTTCCCGCTGACTCTTGATGTCAGGGAAGTGAACCCTCCAACTTTGTTCCTCACGACCTCCTTAGCTCCTCAGGGGTCCCTTGAATCTCCATATACATTTTGGAAGCAGCTTATCACTGCAAACAAAGTGTGCCTTCTGGGGTCTTGATACAGAAGACACAGACTCTATATGTAAGTCTTAGAAAAATCATCATCTTTGTAATATTGGCTTTGCAAATCCATACACGTAATATTTGGCTTTATCAACTTCCCTCAAAAATATGTCACAATTCTCGTTCATTCTTTCATTTCACACCTAGATCATTATTTTCTTAAATTCCCTTGTTAATGATACATTTTAATGTTAATGAGATGATTAGATAGCATCACCAACTCAGAGAACATGAATTTGCACAAACTCCAGGAGATAGTGGCGTGCTGCAGTCCATGGGGTCACAGAGTCAGACAGGACTTGGCCACCCAACAACAAAATGATACATTTTAACTTTCATTTCTAGGTTATTTTTATTGTAGCTTGTTCAGTTCAGTTCAGTCTCTCAGTAGTGTCTGATTCTTTGGGACCCCATGGACCGCAGCACGCCAGGCCTCCCTGTCCATCACCAACTCCCAGAGTTCACTCAAACTCATGTCCATTGAGTCGGTGATGCCATCCAGCCATCTCATCCTCTGTCGTCCCCTTTTCCTCCTGCCCCCAATCCCTCCCAGCATCAGAGTCTTTTCCAATGAGTCAGTTCTTCACATCAGGTGGCCAAAGTATTGGAGCTCCAGCTTCAGCATCAGTCCTTCCAATGAATATTCAGGACTGATTTCCTTTAAGATTGGAAATCTGGTTGGATTTCCTTGCAGTCCAAGGGATTCTCAAGAGTCTTCTCCAACACCACAGTTCAAAAGCATCAATTCTTCGGCACTCAGCTTTCTTTACAGTCCAACTCTCACACCCATACATGACTACTGGAAAAACCATAGCCTTGACTAGACAAAGCTTTGTTGGCAAAGTAATGTCTCTGCTTTTTAATAAACTGTCTAGGTTGGTCATAGCTTTTCTTCCAAGGAGCAAGTGTCTTTTAATTTCATGGCTGCAGTCACTATGTGCAGTGATTTTGGAGCCCCCAAAAATAAAGTCTGTCACTGTTTCCACTGTTTCCCCATCTATTTGCCATGAAGTGATGGGACCAGATGCTATGATCTTAGTTTTCTGAATGTTGAGCTTTAAACCAACTTTTTCACTCTCCTCTTTCACTTTCATCAAGAGGCTCTTTAGTTCTTCTTCACTTTCTGCCATAAGGGTGGTGTCATCGGCATATCTGAGGTTACTGATATTTCTCCCGGCAATCTTGATCCCAGCTTGTGCTTCATCCAGTTGCAAAACATGGTTGCTTTTTATACTGACCTTGTAACCATCTATCTTGCTACATTAACTTAATGATTATAATAGATTTCTTTGACCTCATACACTTTAAAATGTCTTATTCACGAACTTCCTTGACGATCCAGTGGCTAAGAACCCACCTGCCAATGCAGGGGACACAGGTTCAATTCCTGGTCCAGGAAGATCCCGCGTGCCGAGGGCCGCCAAGCCAGTACACCGTGACTACTGAAGCCCACACACTTGCTCCGAAACAAGAAAGCTGCTGTGAGTTTCATAGATTTAAACAATCAGACAGGAATGCTTACTTCTAGTCACGTTTGCTGAAAGTTCTGTTAGGCCGTGGTTCTGAACTGGGGGTAGTTTTGTGCCCCAGGACATTTGGCAGAAGCTGGAGACATTGGCAGTTAGGGTGCAAAGACATGCCTTAAGATGTGCAATGCTGCTGGGCGCCTGGGCGGAGCACCGGGAGCCTCTAACATCACCCCATGCCCGCCACAAAGAGCTCTCTGCCCCAGATGCCAGTTCACATTCCCACGCATTCCCAGGGAATCTGTGTCTCGCGCTTTTCAGATCGAGGGAGCAGAAAATCCTGCTTTCACAAGGCAGAGGGACACGACCTATGAGACAGCTGTTCACATTCCTTCTTGCTTCCCAGGACTAACTGATGTCTCTCGGTCCAAGAAGGAGACTTGGGAAGGGGCAGCTGTGAATCTCTTTGATTCCAGAAGCCCCCCTGAGCCCTGAGGGGGCTCGCGAGCAGAGGCCAGGGCTCCAAGGGGCAGGAGGAGCCCCAGGTCCGGGAGAACTCACCGGCTTGGACCGGACACCCCCACCCCCAGCTCAGCCCTACCCAGTCCCCAGGCTCTGACCGCAGAGACACAGGCCTCCGAGGCAGAAGCCGGGCTCCTCCAGAATGGCCTCCCTCCATCCCGGGGACGACGCTGGCAGACAGCAGAGTCCAGACACGGACGTGATTGTTCACAGAAACCCGTGATTGCGCGTGCACACGTGTTCACACCATGTGAAAGAATCACCCCATGTCTGTCTCACTGTTACATATCAGGTACTGGCAGCTGTGATCAGTGCCTTTCCAGGAACGTGGAGGTAGCTTATGGGTTTTTCCCCTTCCACGAAGTGTAGTATTTTCATAAATGTATCAGTATTAAACACACTCATATTCTTGATGTTAGGCGTTCAGTCGTGTCTGACTCTTTGCCATCCCGTGGACTGTAGCCCACCAGGCTCCTTTGTCCATGGGATTCTTCAGGCAATAATACTGGAGTGCATAGCTGTTCCCTTCTGCAGGGGATCTTCCCGACCCAGGGATCAAACCCAGGTCCCCTGCATTGCAGGCGGGTTCTTCCCCTTCCGAGCCTCCATTCTTGACAGGCACCGTTATTTCCAGCGTGTATTACTGTGTTAATGACATTGGGTTTGGTTTGGCCACTTGCACTCAGCAAACTGGCCCCATTTCTGTCACAAGGAGAGGCGGCAATCCCGTTCCAGTCCTGCAGTCACCAAGTCCTCAAGTCTAAGTGACCGTGAACTCAGAATGAGGTCTCGACACCCAGAGACCCTGGGGCGTCCTGAGAAGGGGTAGCTCTCAGGATCTGAGAAGTCAGGGTGGTCCCGAGGGTCTCTGGTAATATTTTGATCAATTTCTCCCTAGCTATTTCCCCAACAACCCTGAATGTTCATTGCAAGGACTGAAGCTGAAGCTCCAATACTTTGGCCACCTGATGCAAAGAACTGACTCATTTGAAAAGACCCTGATGCTGGGAAAGACTGAAGGCGGAGGAGAAGGGGACAACAGAGGATGAGATGGTTGGATGGCATCACCGGCTCAATGGACATGAGTTTGAGCAAACTCTGGGAGACGGTGGTGGACAGGGAAGCCTGGTGCGCTACAGCCCATGGGGTCACAGAGAGCCGGACACAAATGAGCAGCTGAACAGCAGCAGCAGAGAAAGGGCATCTCTTCATCTCCAGGCTACGGCTCCCTTCCTGATGGTCTCCATGTAAACAATTCTTGTGCCCTGACTTTTAACCCGTGTCATTAAAGACGTTTAGTTAAAAAGGAGGCTTCATAGACTTACCCCACCTAGATGTGCCCATGAGCACTGGTTAATTCTGCCCCGTGGCCTCCCCAAGACGTCAGCTTGCTCGCAACTCTTGGCTGTTATATACACAACTTCTGTTGTTACCCTTTATTTTTCAGATCTCCGTGAATGTCGAAGATGGACTGGGGGATCTCATTTTTTGCTTAATTTCTTTTTAGTGAGGGTGATTTTCTTCCTTTACAATATATTGTCTTTGAATTCTCTTTTCCTTGCTTAGAAAGTTATTTCTCCATCAAGGAAATAAATTCTTTGTGTTCAAATAACGTTTGTTTTCCACAGATGCTTATGTGGTCATTTAGTTCTTGATGTTTTTAAAGGCATTTTCACTTTTTCTTAACAGCCAAGTTTTCCTTGCTTGGCCGCACCCTTAAACAGCATGAGGAAGAGGGTCTGAGAAGTGAGGGCCGGAGGATGAGATGGGGTGTGGTTGCTGATGGGCGTAGAGAGGCGGATGGTGGACACAGATGCAGAGGACCCAAATGCAGGGCCCAGCACCTGCCCCCCACAGCTCTCCCTGGATCTGAGGCCTGGACCGCACCGCCCCATCCCCCGAGGACAGCAGTTCCCCGCCACCCACCCCACCCCCCGGCCAGGCGAGGCTGAGTCCTGAGACCAGGAGGTGGAAGCCGGCCTGGGTGCCCATACAGAGCTCCCTCCCTGGGACTTCCCTGCTGCTCCAGGGGTTATGACCAGGGCCGGGGACACGGGTTCTATCCCGGGTCCAGGAGCGAAGTCTCCACGTGCTGCCAGGCAACGGCGCCTGGGGGCCTACTCCTGAGCCTGTGCACACTAGACCCCGATGCTGCCACTGGGGGGCCGCCCCCGCTCCCCAGCTGGAGAAAGCCTGCAGGCAGCAGCCAGGAATAAACACGTGAAAATTTCAAGTCTCCGCTCCCTTAGCCACGCCCCCCCAGCCTCCCCCGGGCGACCCAGACTGGCCCGGACTGCGGGCACCTAGCTCTTCACGGGACTTGCAGACCTGCCCTTGGACACTGGGTGGAAGAAACCAGAAACTTCCCATATTGTTCAACTTAAGCAGAGGGTGTAGCCGGGACTGCCCAAACCTAAGAAAGGTAAAAAGACACCCTAATGACTGTGCAAGCAAAGCAAAGAAAAAGGAAAGGGAGGGAGGGAAGGAAGGAAAAGACATATGTAATTAAAACCTAGTCCAGAAAACAAACCTGAATTTCCTAAAGACAATTCAGAAAACACAGCAAGTTAAAATATGGCAGGATCATTGATCAAGGCTGTATATTGTCACCTGCTTATTTAACTTACATGCAGACTATGTCATGTGAAATCCTGGACTGGATGAAGCACGAGCTGGAATCAAGATTTCTGGGAGAAATATCAATAACCTCAGATATGCAGACAACACCACCCTTATGGCAGAAAGTGAAGAAGAACTAAAGAGCCTCTTGATGAAAGTAAAAGAGCAGAGTGCAAAAGTTGGCTTAAAACTCAGCATTCAGAAAACTAAGATCAAGACATCTGGTCCCATCACTTCATGGCAAATAGATAGGGAAACAGTGGAAACAGTGAGAGACTTTATTTTCTTGGGCTCCAAAGTCACAACGGATGATGACTGCAGCCATGAAATTAAAAGACTCTTGCTCCTTGGAAGAAAAGCTATGACCAACCTAGACAGTGTATTAAAAAGCAGAGACATTACTTTGCCAACAAAGGTCCTTCTAGTCAAAGCTATGGTTTTTCCAGTGGTCATGTATGGATGTAAGAGTTGGACCGCAAAGAAAGCTGAGCACCAAAGAATTGATGCTTTTGAACTGTGGTGTTGGAGAAGACTCCTGAGAGTCCCTTGGACTGCAAGGAGATCCAACCAGTCCATCCTAAAGGAGATCAGTCCTGGGTGGTCATTGGAAAGACTGATGCTGAAGCTGGAGCTCCAATACTTTGGCCACCTGATGTGAAAAAGTGACTCATTGGAAAAGACCCTCATGCAGGAAAAGATTGAAGGCAGGAGAAGAATGGGATGACAGAGGATGAGATGGCTGGCTGGCATCACCAACGTGATGGACGTCAGTTGAATAGGTTCCGGGAGTTGGTGAGGGACAGGGAGGCCTGGTGTGTTACAGTCCATGGGGTTGCAAAGAGTTGGACACGACTGAGAGACTGAACTGAACTGAGGATCATTTGAATAGGACTCATGGATGAAAAAGATAAAACTCTAAGATAAGCTTTAAAAGGAAGCCATAGAGGCCCGTGGACAAATGATGACCACCGGAGATCATTACAGACAAAATCACTGAAACACAAGAAATGGAACAGCTTTAACTACAAGGGAAGACCAGACAGGCCCACAGCACAGCTGCTCCGTTTCTAGCGACCACCAGAGAGAGGGGAACACACGTGGGCCCGCGCCCACCCAGCCTCAGGACAAGCGGTAAAGACTCAGCAAGCGGGGCTGAAATGTACTTTTTAAAACATATGAGATTCTCTGTGACCTAGAAATTCTGCTAGTTTACCTCCAAAGAAGATAACAAGTTTCCCATGGGAAAATGGATACAGAATGCTCAAGACTAAGACATATGGTTGATTACATTGTAGAATTCCAAAGGTTTTAAAAAATGTGGCAAAAATAGCAATTCCCTAGTCCCCATTCCATGGGGTGGGGTGGGTGTGGCTAAGTGGCCGACTCCAGACCTGTCCCTCAGAAACATCCTAAAGCCAGACAAACAGCAGAAATAGCTTCAGGAAACTGGGGAAAACAAGTCTGACCGAAAAGCAATAGAGGAGGCCACAGCATGACTGAAGGAAAAAAAGACAGGCAAGTGGTCCCTGCAGGACAGGAGGCCAGAGCTGCAGGCCCCTGGCTCCTCGACAAAGCCTGGCAGGACCCATCCCTCGGGACTGCCTCACATCAAACAGGAGCGATGGGAGAGGCCCTGATGGGACCCATAATGTGGGGATTAATGCTGAGTGATTACAAACGATGATCAGAGCAGGGACCAGCAACGGATCCTGGGCTGTAACGTGTGAACTGCGGAGTCTCCCCTCACCCCCACGCTAATGCTTCTTGCATCTTCCAAGGGGACCGGGAGATTCCCGTCAAAGCTGGTATCACAAATGTCCTTTGGAAATTGTCGCATCTTTACTTGGTTCAGGTTTTCCCATCCAGCCACCCTTTGAGAAGGGGCAGGATCCCTCCTGATTTCCCTTCTTCTCCAGAGAAAGACCCACACGGACACATGTCAGGACACATCGGCATCGCGCATGCCCTGAGAACACAGCGTGGCTTTGATGTTTTTATTTGAAATTGACAAACATGTGGTCCTACAGCCACTCTCGTTTCATTCCTTTTACCTGCTGAGCACCATGCTTCTGAAGACTGAGCCATGTTTCCTGGTAGAAACCCAGGTCTTCTTCTTCCGGTACCTAGCTTTTCAGCAGGAGCCCACATCCCTACCTTAGCTGTGTCTTAGCTGTGGACACCAGAGGAGCCCCACCTTCCTCCCCAGGAGCCAGGCCCTGCCAGCACCTCCTATGTGGCCCAGGCTCTGAGTGCCTGCCTAGTGGGGCCATGGTCCCATCACACACAAAGGGGCTTAGAGCTACTCCCATCTCCAGGATCCGATGTGAGCACCAGTGAGGCAAGTCTGAAGGACACTCAGAGCGTCTCCTGACACATAAGAAAGGCCGCATGTACCACCCACCACCATCACTGTGCCTGACTTCAGAGGCTCGGGTGCCAGGTCCCCCCATCTCTGCCTCCTGTCCTGACCCGGCCCTCCTCTCAGGACCCAGGCCCCACATCTGGAGGGTGACTCCTCCTCCTCCTGATCCCCAAAACTTTCTGCTTCCACGTCATTTCAGAACTGTTTGTTCATTTCCTTGCAGAATCTCTAGGGGTCTGTAGAACGGGCTGCGTGGCTTGGAGGGAACAGCATCTGTCTGTCCACACCTGCCTTGCCTCAGCGCAGGTTTAGACAAGGCCCCAGTAGTTTAGTAGACACCAGCCTGGGGGTGTGGCAGCCTGGTCATGCTGGCAGCTGACTCTTGCTCCTCTGTGAGTTCTGTTCACTGCAAGAGAATCCCTGTTATGAATGTTCTCCTGAGTTGCCCTCTCTACAGGCTGTAATCGAGTGCTCAGCACCGCTGTCCCTGCCCCTGGCTCTCAGTGTATTCTGGATTCAGGAGACAGAGGAGTGAAAACCCACGTGATCCACCAGTGAGTCCCCCGGACGCCCACAGCAACGAGAAGGGGCGACGCTGCTCTCTCCTTCCCTGCGGCCTCCTCTTGGAGGAAATTCTTAACGTGGAGCCTGCAGTCCATGGATGGACATCAGGTCTGATAGGGAGGCTTTGAATTCGATGCAAAGCTGTGTGTTGACGTGCAGATGTGTGCACTTGTCTGAAGAGAAGCCCAGTAGAATTCCAAAAAGAGGCATATACACCAGAAGTCCTTAGCACGGGGCTTCCGGTCTGGTCCCCGATGCGGAGCAGGAAAGTGCATTGAAGGAAACCTGGGTCTCAGCGTCAGAGGGTGAGAATGGACTAACGTGCGCCACCTGGCAGCACAGGAGCATCTCTGCCTCACAGGAAGACCCTGCTCCTGGGGCAGCTCAGACTGCTCATCGCTGGGTGGGCATCAGGAGGGGAGAGGCCCCTGCTGTGCTGACGGCTCAGCGGGAAGGCTTCAGGAGCCCCCTCCTCACCTGCTCAGGCCTGAGACCACTTTGCAGGACTCAGTGACCCTAGAGGTAATCAAAACATCAAAGGAGATCAAGGCTCACTCTAAAGACCCCCAAGGAAACCAAGGTCCTCTGGTACCCTGATGAGGGAGCCCACCCAGAGGCAGTTACTGGGAGTTCAGTGGACACGTTAACACGCTGTCTGCACCTGGATGCAGACGTTTCTCTCTGTAACTTCAGGGGGACGCCCTGCCTCCACCTGGGGTGAGCAGCCTGCAGGCCTGAGGCCCGGCTCCCGGGAGGTCCTGCAGCGCCATCGTGTGTCAGCAGGAGGACGGCTTCCGTCCCCTCTGAGCTCAGAAGTATTCACACCCCTGGACGCTCCTCTTTCTTCAGAAGCATCTGTGAGAAATCCTGGCTCCAACTATCCTGAATTTTACCTGTCAACCCTGACACCCACGTGATGAGCTGAGGAGAGAGGTCTCAGAGACCAGAACCAAGCTCCCTGTTACGACAGCAGCACCTTCTAAATGGAGCTTGAGGCAAAATGCTGTGATAAGCACTTAATCCATTTTTTCAGCCAAAATTAAGAATCTCTTAATACAGTCCTGTATAGATGAGATGCCCGAAGACCAGAAATTCCCCTGGACAGGAGCCCCTGCACACAAGGAAGAGGAGGACCTAGTACCCTCCAAGCCCGGAGAAGTGGTTTCAAAGGTGACATCACACAGGATCGATCCAGGCCACGGGCCCCACACCGGTTCCCAAGACCAGGTTCTGGGTGAGTCTCCACCTTCTCTGTGCGTCCACGCCCGGGTCTGTCAAAGGAACATCACATGCTGGAGTGGTCACCTTCACCAAGAACAACATTCCACCAACAAACTGACAGCAAGGTGCAGAGAGGACGGTATAAACACAGAGGACTTAGGTCATGTGGGACACAGACATCCCCTGGGCAAGTGGCACAGGACCAGGAAGTGACCTGTGTCCAGCATCACACCTCTCCCTGGACTGGTAGATAGACCTTCTGGCCCAGGAGACCCCACACCTGAGCACCTGCCCTCTCTCTCCCCTGCTGCTCTACCAGCTCCACCCTGAACCCGCCGACCATGGGCTGCGGGGCCCGCGGCTGCAGCTGTGGGGGCTGCGCTGTGCTGGAATCAGAGAGAGCAGCATGAAGAGTGGATGTGTGTGATCTGAAACAGGGTCCTCTGCTCCACTGAGAGGTTTAGGAGAACGACCGAGCCAACGCCAGCGTGAAGACTGCTGAGCTGAAATACAGTCCTCATACCTTAATCAGGCCTGGGTTTGCTAGAGAAATTGGTCAGGAAATGAAGACTATGAATCTGCAACATCTTGTGATCCCAGAAAGCAGGAAGATGAGAAAGAAGGACCACTCAGTCACTATGGCTGAATCATTTGAGCAGGACTCATAAATGAAATAATAAAACTATAGAATTCATGAAAGAAAAAAGCCGGAGACCTATAGATAAAAATTAGCATTCATAATCATTATACATAGAACCAATAAATAGAAACGGCTGGACAGTTCAGAAATGGCTAGAAATTAGTCTGATATAACAACAAAAAAAGATTGAAAGGTTCACCATGCAGGTGAAAATGGAAACATATTAGAAAAGCAGAAAGGTTAGTGGAGGTAGGGGCAGAGAACACCCACCTCAGTACAGGTGGTAAAGATCCCAGAGGGGAACAGAAATGCAGTGTTTCAAAGGCAAGACCCTCCATGAGGGAAGAAATCTGCACGTTTAGCTGAAAGGAGGATGACATGTTCCAGGAAAGCAGATACAAAAGCTCAGGACTAAGATGAACTGAAGACATAAGATGATTACAAGCAGAATTCCACATATTTTAGGAAATGTTGCAAAAACACCAATCCCCCAGTCCCGGGGCCCTGGGTGGGGAGGCCGTGGCATCTGGTCAATGTGAGCCCCGTCTCTTGGAAACACCCTAAACCCAGCGATGCAGGAGCTGTATCTGCAAACACCTGATGGGAACACAGTCACCCCTGAGACAGTCCCTGTGCACACAGCATCCTCAAGGACTAGCAACAGGCAAGCAGGCCCTGCAGGACAGGAGGCCAGAGCTGCAGGCCCCTGGCTCCTCGACAAAGCCTGGCAGGACCCATCCCTCGGGACTGCCTCACATCAAACAGGAGCGATGGGAGAGGCCCTGATGGGACCCATAATGTGGGGATTAATGCTGAGTGATTACAAACGATGATCAGAGCAGGGCCCAGCAACGGATGCCTGAGTGTCACATGTGAACTGCGGAGTCTCCCCTTCATCCCCACACTAATGCTTCTTGCATCTTCCAAGGGGACCGGGAGATTCCTATCAAATCTGCGTCATAAGTTTCTTTTGAAAACTGTTTTTCCCTGACTTGGTTTGTGTTATTCCCACCCTGCCACCCTGTTAAGGAAGGGCTGGAACCACTGATCTCCCCAATTTCCCAGAAGAAAGAAGACATGGGAAACACAGTGTATCTTTTGATGTTTTTATTTGAAACTGACATATATGCTGTGCTACAGAATTTCTGTCTTTCCTTTTACTTGCTGAATATTATATTTTTGAAAATTCAGTCACCTTTCTTTGTATGAACCCCGTCCATCTTCCCTCTGGTACCTAGCTCTCCAGCATAAGCTTCCACCCTGCTTACTGAGGGTCTCAGCTGTGGACACCAGGGGAGCCCCCACCTTCCTCCCCAGGAGCCAGGCCCTGCCAGCACCCTCCTATGTAGTCCAGGCTCCAAGTGCCTGCCTAGCGGGGCCATGGTCCCATCACACACAAAGGGGCTTAGAGCTACTCCCATCTCCAGGATCCAATCTGAGCACCAGTGGGGCACGTCTGAAGGACACTCAGAGTGTCTCCCGACACGTAAGAAAGGCCCCGTGTACCACCCGCCGCCATCACTGTGCCTGACTTCAGAGGCTCGGGTGCCAGGTCCCCCCGTCTCTGCCTCCTGTCCTGCCCCAGCCCTGCCTCTCAGGGTGCAGGCCCCTCATCTGGAGGGTGACTCCGCTTCTCTGGTGAGCCCTGAACTCTCCGGCTTCCACATCACTGCAGAATTGTTTGTTCAGTTTCTCACAAAACATCCTGGACTTGGTAGCCTTGGCCGTGTCATTAGTTTGGAGGCGGTGGCATCTGTCTGTCCATTGCCAACCGTCGGTGCAGCTTGAGACAATGCCCGGCAGTTTGGGGAGGACCCGCCTGGCGGGGGCCATGCGTGGGGCTGACCCTCGCTCCTGCCCCTGTCTGTCCCTGCAAATGAACATTTGTCATGGATATTCTCACTTGTAGCCCTCTCTACAAGCCTGAAACTTTCCAAGCTCAGAAAAATCAGCATTTTGTCATCGTATACACTGCTGCCCGGCACCTCGGCCCTCAGTGTATTCTGGTTTCAGGCGATAGAGGAGTGAAAACCCACGTGATCCACCCCTGAGTCCCCGTGACGCCCACAGCAACGTGAAGGGGCAATGCCACTCTCTCTCCTTCCCTGCGGCCTCTGCTTGGAGGAAATTCTAAACGTGGAGCCCGCAGTCCATAGATGGACATCAGGTCTGATATGGAGTCTCTGAATTCGATGCAAAGCTGTGTGTTGATGTGCAGATGTGTGGACTTGTCTGGGGAGAGGCCCAGCAGGATTTCAAAGACACGCATATGCACCAGAAGTCCTTACCACGGGGCTTCCGGTCTGGTCCCCGATGCGGAGCAGGAAAGTGCATTGAAGGAAACCTGGGTCTCAGCGTCAGAGGGTGAGAATGGGCTAACGCGCGCCACCTGGCGGCACAGGAGCATCTCTGCCTCACGGGAAGACCCTGCTCCTGGGGCAGCTCAGACTGCTCATTGCTGGGTGGGCATCAGGGAGGGGCGAGGCCCTGCTGTGCTGACGGCTCAGCGGGAAGGCTTCAGGAGCCCCCTCCTCACCTGCTCAGGCCTCAGACCCTCTTTGCAGGACTCAATGACCCTCAGTTCAGTTCAGTTTCTCAGTCGTGTCCGACTCTTTGCAACCCCATGAATCGCAGCATGCCAGGTATCCCTGTCCATCAGCAACTCCCGGAGTTCACTCAAACTCATGTCCATCAAGTCAGTGATGCCCTCTAGCCATCTCATCTCCTCTGTCGTCCCCTTCTCGTCCAGCCCCAAATCCCTCCCAGCATCAGGGTCTTTTCCAATGAGTCAACTCTTTGCATGAGGTGGCCAGAGTATTGGAGTTTCAGCTTAAGCATCAGTCCTTCCAACGAACACCCAGGACTGATCTCCTTTAGGATGGACTAGTTGGATCTCCTTGCAGTCCAAGGGACTCTCAAGAGTCTTCTCCAACACCACAGTTCAAAAGCATCAATTCTTCGGTGCTCAGCTTTCTTCACAGTCCAACTCTCACATCCATACATGACCCTGAAAGAAAGAAAAGAAAGTGAAGTCACTCAGTCGTACCCGACTCTTGCAACCCCGTGGACTGTAGCCCACCAGGCTCCTCCATCCATGGGATTCTCCAGGCAAGAATACTGGAGTGGGTTGCCATTTCCTTCTCCAGGGGATCTTCCCGACCCAGGGGTCAAACCCAGGTCTACTGCATTGAAGGCAGGCACTTCAACCTCTGAGCCACCAGGGAAGCCATACATGACCCTACTGCTGCTACTACTGCTAAGTCACTTCAGTCGTGTCCGACTCTGTGCAACCCCATAGACGGCAGCCCACTAGGCTCCACCGTCCCTGGGATTCTCCAGGCAAGAACACTGGAGTGGGTTGCCATTGCCTTCTCCAATGCATGGAAGCGAAAAGTGAAAGTGAAGTCACTCAGTCGTGTCCGACTCTTAGCGACCCCATGGACTGCAGCCTCCCAGGCTCCTCCCTCCCTGGGATTCTCCAGGCAAGAACACTGGAGTGGGTGCCATTGCCTTAACCAATACATGACCTTAGAGGTAATCAAAACATCAAAGGAGATGAAGGCTCACTCTAAAGACCCCCAAGGAAACCCAAGTCCTCTGATACCCTGGGGAGGGTGCCCACCCAGAGGCAGTTACTGGGAGTTCACACTCGTGGAGACAGACGTTTCTCTCTGTAACTTCAGGGGGACTCCCTGCCTCTGCCTGGGGGGAGCTGCCTGCAGGCCTGAGGCCCGGCTCCTGGGAGGTCCTGCGGCGCCATCGTGTGGCAGCAGGAGGAACAGCACGGCGTCGGTCCCCTCTGAGCTCAGAAGTATTCACACCCTTGGGACCCCTGGGACATCCTCTTCCTTCAGAAGCATCTGTGAGAAATCCCGGCTCCAACTATCCTGAATTTTACCTGTCAACCCTGCCACTCACATGATGAGCTGAGGAGAGAGGTCTCAGAGACCAGAACCAACCTCCCTGTTATGACAGGAGCACCTTCCTACAGGGAGCGTGAGGCTAAATCCTGGGATAAGCACTTAGTCCATTTTTTCACCCAATACTGAGAATCTCCTATACAGTCCTGAATAGATGAGATGCCCAAAGAACAGAAATGCCCCTGGACAGGAGCCCCTGCACACAAGGATGGTGAGGGTCTGGGATCCTCCAAGCCCGGAGAAGTGGTTTCAAAGGTGACATCACACAGGATCGATCCAGGCCACGGGCCCTACACTGGTTCTCAAGACCAAGCTCTGGGTGAGTCTCCACCTTCTCTTCGCGTCCACGCCTGGGGCCATCAAAGGAGCACCACATGCTGGAGTGGTCACCTTCACAAAAAACAACCTTCCACAAACGAAACTGACAGCAAGGTGCAGAAAGGACGGTATAAACACAGAGGACTTAGGTCATGTGGGACACAGAGATCCCCTGGGGAAGCGGCACAGAGCCAGGAAGTGACCTGTGTCCAGCATCACAGCTCTCCCTGGACAGGTACATAGACCTTCTGGCTCAGGAGGCCCCACACTTGAGCACAGGCCCTCTCTCTCCACTGCTGCTCTGACCAGCTCCACCCTCAACCCGCCAACCATGGGCTGCGGGGCCCGCGGCTGCGGCTGTGGGGGCTGTGCTGCGCTGGAATCAGAGAGAGCAGCATAAAGAGTGGATGTGTGTGATCTGAAACAGGGTCCTCTGCTCCAGTGAGAGGTTTAGGAGAATGACCGAGCCAGTCAGCATCATGAAGACTGCTGTGCTGAAATACAGTCCTCACACCTTAATCAGGCCTGGGTTTCCTAGAGAAATAGGTCTGGAATTGAAGACTATGAATGTGAAACATCTTGTGATCCCAGAAAGCAGGAAGATAACAAAGAAGGACCACTCGGTCACGCCATTAGAAGGAGGCAAGAACTTGAAAAGACTCCCGAAAACAAACTAGAGGCGGTGTGACACCAGTTTTTCAAGTGGATTGCTACAGGTCAAGTATATTCACATCTCTGAGTCCACAATCACACACCACTCATAGTGTGATGCCACACAAAAGGTGTAGCTTAGCATAACTGTAAGGTGCTTCGTCTAAGTTTTATAATTACTATTGCTGTTCAGTTGCCAAGTCGTGTCTGACTGTTTGCAACCCCTTGGACAGCAGCATCCAGGGTCCTCCATCCTTCAGTATCACCGGCGTTTCCTCAAACTCAAGTCCATTGATTGGGTGACATCACCCAACCATCTCATCCTCTGTCGAGCCTTCTCCTCCTGCCCTCGGTCTTTCCCAGCATCAGGGTCTTTTCCAGTGAGTCACCTCTTCCCATTACCTGCCCAAAGTATTGGCTCTTTAGCTTCAGGATCAGGCCTTCCAGTGAATATTCAGGACTGATTTCCTTAGGATAGACTGGGTGGATCTCCTTGCTGTCCACAGGACTCTCAAGAATCTTTGCCAGCACCACATTCAAAGCGTCAATTCATTGCTGCTCAGCCTTCTTTATGGTCCAACTCTCTCATCTGTACCTGACGCCTGGAAAAACCAAGCTTTGACTATACGGACCTGTGTCGTCAAGTGACGTCTCTCCTTTTCAATACACTGTCTAGGTTTGTCAGAGCTTTTCTTCCAAGCTGGAATCAAGATTGCCAGGAGATATGAACAACCTGAGGCAGGCAGATGACACCACCCTAATGGCAGGAGGTGAAGAGGCACTAGAGACCTTCCTGATGACGACGAAAGAGGAGAGTGAAAGCTGCCTTATAACTCACCATTCGAAGACAGAGACCATGGCATCTGGTCCCTCCACTTCAGGCCAAATAGATGAAGAAAGAATGGGAAAAGGGGCAGATTATATTTTCTTGGGCTCCAAAATCACTGCGGCTTCATAGTCATCAGAAGCAAAATTCTGCCGTGGATACAGAAAAGAGAAAGAGACAGGAATCCAGGTATTCCACTACAAAGAATCATCAGGTGACAAAGGAAGACAGTACGGGAGGGAGAAGAAATAAACTACAGAACAGCAAGAAGCAATGAACAAGAGGACGAGAGCAAGGCCCTCACCAGCAGTGACCAACGAAGAGGAGTTACGTTCTCCAAATGAAGACTCAGAGAAGCTCTACTGAAACGAAAGGTCTGAATTAAAACATAATCCAGAAGAAAGAGTGAAGTTCCTACAAATGCTCTAATTCTATAGCTAATTGAAATATATGAGAGAATCGTTTCAACAGGAATCGGAGGCGCTGTGATAAAAACACGGAGGAGTGGAAAGGAACATGTGGACACCTAGAGAAAGAAGAGACCATCAGTGACCGCCACACGAGAACACAAAGGAGAAGAGCGCAGAGAGGAAAAAAGCCTGCCAGAAACTGAGCAGCTGAGCCTCGAAAAAAACCGAGACGTTCACCACAAGGGGAAAATGCAGAGCGGTATCACCAGCAGACAGGTGAGCAGATGCGGGCAAGTCAACACCCAGCCACACTGCATCCCTCAGAACCTCAGTGAACAGAGTTGAAATCTGTATTTTAAATATAAAGAACGCTCCATGACCTGAAGGAAAATCTGCACGTTTAGCTGAAAGGAGGATAATATGTTCCAGTGGAAAACAGATGCAAAATGCTCAGGACTAAGAAGATATAAGATGATTACAAGCAGAATTCCACAGGTTTTAGGAAATGTTGCAAAAACACCAGTCCCCCAGTTCCAGGGCCCTGGGTGGGGAGGCCGTGGCTATCTGGTCAACGTGAGCCCCGTCTCTTGGAAACACCCTAAACCCAGCGATGCAGGAGCCGTATCTGCAAACACCTGATGGGAACACAGTCACCCCTGAGACAGTCCCTGTGCACACAGCATCCTCAAGGACTAGCAACAGGCAAGCAGGCCCTGCAGGACAGGAGGCCAGAGCTGCAGGCCCCTGGCTCCTCGACAAAGCCTGGCAGGACCCATCCCTCGGGACTGCCTCACATCAAACAGGAGCGATGGGAGAGGCCCTGATGGGACCCATAATGTGGGGATTAATGCTGAGTGATTACAAACGATGATCAGAGCAGGGACCAGCAACAGATGCCTGAGTGTCACATGTGAACTGCGGAGTCTCCCCTTCATCCTCACGCTAATGCTCCTTGCATCTTCTAAGGGGACCGGGAGATTCCTATCAAATCTGCGTCATAAGTTTCTTTTGAAAACTGTTTTTCCCTGACTTGGTTTGTGTTATTCCCACCCTGCCACCCTGTTAAGGAGGGGCTGGAACCACTGATCTCCCCAGTTTCCCAGAAGAAAGAAGACATGGGAAACACAGTGTATCTTTTGATGTTTTTATTTGAAATTGACGTATATCCTGTGCTACAGAATTTCTGTCTTTCCTTTTACTTGCTGATTATTACATTTGAAAAAATTCAGTCACCTTTCTGTGTATAAACCCAGTCCACCTTCCCTCTGGTACTGAATTCTCCAACATAAGCCCCCACCCCACCCCCAGGTTGCCTTAGCGTGGACACCAGGGGAGCCCCCACCTTCCTCCCCAGGAGCCAGGCCCTGCCAGCACCTCCTATCTGGTCCAGGCTCTGAGTGCCTGCTTTCGGGGAGGCTTAGAGCCACTCCCATCTCCAGGATAGGATGTGAGCACCACTGAGGCACGTCTAAAGGACACTCAGAGTGTCTCCCGACACATAAGAAAGGCCCCGTGTACCACCCGCTGCCATCACTGTGTCTGACTTCAGAGCCTCAGGTGCCTCTCTACCTCCTGTCCTGCCCCAGCCCTGCCTCCCAGGCCCCAGGCCCCATACCTGGAGGGTGACTCCTTTTCTCTGATGATCCCTGAACTCTCCTGCTTCCACCTCACTGCAGAATTGTTGGTTCAGTTCAGTTCAGTTGCTCAGTCGTGTCCGACTCTTTGCCACCCCATGAATCGCAGCACGCCAGGCCTCCCTGTCCATCACCAATTCCCAGAGTTCACCCAAACTCATGTCCATCGAGTCGGTGATGCCATCCAGCCATCTCATCCTCTGTCGTCCCCTTCTCCTCCTGCCCCCAATCCCTCCCAGCATCAGAGTCTTTTCCAATGAGTCAACTCTTCCATGAGGTAGCCAAAGTATTAGAGTTTCAGCTTTAGCATCATTCCTTCCAAAGAAATCCCAGGACTGATCTCCTTTAGAATGGACTGGTTAGATCTCCTTGCAGTCCAAGGGACCCTCAAGAGTCTTCTCCAACACCACAGTTCAAAAGCATCAATTCTTCAGTGCTCAGCTTTCTTCACAGTCCAACTCTCACATCCATACATGACCACAGGAAAAACCATAGTCTTGACTAGACGGACCTTTGTTGGCAAAGTAATGTCTCTGCTTTTCAATATGCTATCTCGGTTGTTCGTAACTTTCCTTCCAAGGAGTAAGCGTCTTTTAATTTCATGGCTGCAATCACCATCTGCAATGATTTTGGAGCCCAAAAAAGTAAAGTCTGACACTGTATCCACTGTTTCCCCATCTATTTCCCATGAAGTGATGGGACCAGATGCCATGATCTTCGTTTTCTGAATGTAGAGTTTTAAGCCAACTTTTTCACTCTCCTCTTTCACTTTCATCAAGAGGCTTTTTAGTTCCTCTTCACCTTCTGCCATAAGGGTGGTGTCATCTGCATATCTGAGGTTATTGATATTGCTCCCGGCAATCTTGATTCCAGCTTGTGCTTCTTCCAGCCCAGCGTTTCTCATGAAGTACTCTGCATAGAAGTTAAATGAGCAGGGTGACAATATACAGCCTTGACAAACTCCTTTTCCTATTTGGAACCAGTCTGTTGTTCCAGGTCCAGTTCTAACTGTTGCTTCCTGAGCTGCATATAGGTTTCTCAAGAGGCAGGGCAGGTGATCTGGTATTCCCATCTCTTTCATAATTTTCCACAGTTTATTGTGATCCACACAGTCAAGGCTTTGGCGTAGTTCACAAAACCTCGGGGAATTGGTAGAACTGGCCGAGTGATTGGTTTGGAGGCAGTGGTGTCTGTCTGTCCATCACCACCAATGAGTGCAGGTTGAGACAACGCCCCGAAGTCTGGGGAGGACCCGCCTGGCGGGGCCGTGCTGGCGGCTGACCCTCGCTCCGATCCCTGTCTGTCCCTGCAAGTGAACCTCGGTCATGGATATTCTCACTTGTAGCCCTCTCTACAAGCCTGAAACTTTCCAAGCTCAGAAAAATCAGCACTTTGTCATCTTACACATGGCTGCCCGGCGCCTCAGCTCTCAGTGTATTCTGGTTTCAGGAAACAGAGGAGTGAATTTCATGTGATCCACCCACCGAGTCCCCGATTGCCCACAGAAACGTGAAGGGGCAACGCGGCTCTCTGCCCTTCCCTGCGGCCTTCGCTTGTAGGAAATTCTTAACATGGAGCCTGCAGTCCATGGGTGGACATCAGGTTAGATATGGAGGCTTTCAATTCGATGCAAAGCTGTGTGTTGTGCAGATATGTGGACTTGTCTGAGGAGAGGCCCAGCAGGATTTCAAAAACACGCATATGCACCAGAAGTCCTTAGCACGGGGCTTCGGGTCTGGTCCCCGATGCGGAGCAGGAAAGTGCATTGAAGCACACCTGGGTCTCAGCGTCAGAGGGTGAGAATGGACTAACGCGCGCCACCTGGCGGCACAGGAGCATCTCTGCCTCACGGGAAGACCCTGCTCCTGGGGCAGCTCAGACTGCTCATCGCTGGGTGGGCATCAGGGAGGGGCGAGGCCCCTGCTGTGCTGACGGCTCAGCGGGAAGGCTTCAGGAGCCCCCTCCTCACCTGCTCAGGCCTGAGAACACTTTGCAGGACTCAGTGCCCCTGTTGCTGCTGCTGCTGCTAAGTCCCTTCAGTCGTGTCCGACTCTGTGCGACCCCATAGACAGCAGCCCACCAGGCTCCCCGTCCCTAGGATTCTCAAGGCAATCACACTGGAGTGGGTTGCCATTTCCTTCTCCAATGCGTGAAAATGAAAAGTGAAAGTGAAGTCGCTCAGTCGTGTCCGACTCTCAGCGACCCCATGGACTGCAGCCCACCAGGCTCCTCCATCCATGGGATTTTCCAGGCAAGAGTACTGGAGTGGGGTGCCAACTCAAAGGAGATGAAAGCTCACTCTAAAGACCCCCAAGGAAACCCAAGTCCTCTGGTACCCTGGGGAGGGAACCCACCCAGAGGCAGTTACTGGGAGATCATGGGACACGTTAACACACGGTCTGCACCTGGATGCAGACGTTTCTCTCTGTAACATCAGGGGGACGCCCTGCCTCCACCTGGGGTGAGCAGCCTGCAGGCCTGAGGCCCGGCTCCTGGGAGGTCCTGCAGCGCCATCGTGTGGCAGCAGGAGGAACAGCACGGCGTCCGTCCCCTCTGAGCTCAGAAGTATTCACACCCCTGGATGCTCCTCTTCCTTCAGAAGCATCTGTGAGAAATCCCGGCTCCAACTATCCTGAATTTTACCTGTCAACCCTGACACCCACGTGATGAGCTGAGGAGAGAGGTCTCAGAGACCAGAACCAAGCTCCCTGTTACGACAGGAGCACCTTCCTAAATGGAGCTTGAGGCAAAATGCTGTGATAAGCACTTAATCCATTATTCCAGCCAATACTGAGAATCTCTAATCCAGTCCTGTATAGATGAGATGCCCGAAGACCAGAAATTCCCCTGGACAGGAGCCCCTGCACACAAGGAAGAGGAGGACCTAGTACCCTCCAAGCCCGGAGAAGTGGTTTCAAAGGTGACATCACACAGGATCGATCCAGGCCACCGGCCCCACACCGGTTCCCAAGACCAGGTTCTGGGTGAGTCTCCACCTTCTCTGTGCGTCCACGCCCGGGTCTGTCAAAGGAACATCACATGCTGGAGTGGTCACCTTCACCAAGAACAACATTCCACCAACAAACTGACAGCAAGGTGCAGAGAGGACGGTATAAACACAGAGGACTTAGATCATGTGGGACACAGACATCCCCTGGGCAAGTGGCACAGGACCAGGAAGTGACCTGTGTCCAGCATCACACCTCTCCCTGGACTGGTAGATAGACCTTCTGGCCCAGGAGACCCCACACCCGAGCACCTGCCCTCTCTCTCCCCTGCTGCTCTACCAGCTCCACCCTGAACCCGCTGACCATGGGCTGCGGGGCCCGCGGCTGCAGCTGTGGGGGCTGCGCTGTGCTGGAATCAGAGAGAGCAGCATGAAGAGTGGATGTGTGTGATCTGAAACAGGGTCCTCTGCTCCACTGACAGGTTTAGGAGAACGACCGAGCCAATGCCAGCGTGAAGACTGCTGTGCTGAAATACAGTCCTCATACCTTAATCGGGCCTGGGTTTCCTAGAGAAATTGGTCAGGAAATGAAGACTATGAATCTGAAACATCTTGTGATCCCAGAAAGCGGGAAGATGAGAAAGAAGGACCACTCGGTCACTATGGCTGAATCATTTGAGCAGGACTTATAAATGAAATAATAAAACTATAGAATTCATGAAAGAAAAAAGTGGAGACCTATAGATAAAAATTAGTATTCATAATCATTATACATAGAACCAATACATAGAAACAGCTGGACAGTTCAAAAATGGCTAGAAATTAGTCTGATATAACAAAAAAAAAAAAGATTTGAGAGGTTCACCATGCAGGGGAAAATGGAAACATATTAGAAAAGCAGAAAGGTTAGTGGAGGTAGGGGCAGAGAACACCCACCTCAGTACAGGTGGTAAAGATCCCAGAGGGGAACAGAAATGCAATGTTTCAAAGGCAAGACCCTCCATGAGGGAGGAAATCTGCACGTTTAGCTGAAAGGAGGATGACATGTTCCAGGAAAGCAGATACAAAAGCTCAGGACTAAGATGAACTGAAGACATAAGATGATTACAAGCAGAATTCCACAGATTTTAGGAAATGTTGCAAAAACACCAATCCCCCAGTCCCGGGGCCCTGGGTGGGGAGGCCGTGGCATCTGGTCAATGTGAACCCCGTCTCTTGGAAACACCCTAAACCCAGCGATGCAGGAGCCATATCTGCAAACACCTGATGGGAACAAAGTCACCCCTGAGACAGTCCCTGTGGACACAGCATCCTCAAGGACTAACAACAGGCAAGCAGGCCCTGCAGGACAGGAGGCCAGAGCTGCAGACCCCTGGCTCCTCGACAAAGCCTGGCAGGACCCATCCCTCGGGACTGCCTCACATCAAACAGGAGCGATGGGAGAGGCCCTGATGGGACCCATAACGTGGGGATTAATGCTGAGTGATTACAAACGATGATCAGAGCAGGGCCCAGCAACAGATGCCTGAGTGTCACGTGTGAACTGCAGAGTCTCCCCTTCATCCCCACGCTAATGCTCCTTGCATCTTCTAAGGGGACCGGGAGATTCCTATCAAATCTGCGTCATAAGTTTCTTTGAAAACTGTTTTTCCCTGACTTGGTTTGTGTTATTCCCACCCTGCCACCCTGTTAAGGAGGGGCTGGAACAACTGATCTCCCCAATTTCCCAGAAGAAAGAAGACATGGGAAACACAGTGTATCTTTTGATGTTTTTATTTGAAATTGACATATATGCTGTGCTACAGAATTTCTGTCTTTCCTTTTACTTGCTGAATATTATATTTTTGAAAATTCAGTCACCTTTCTGTGTATAAACCCCATCCATCTTCCCTCTGGTACTTAGTTCTCCAGCATAAGCCCCCACCCCACCTCCAGGTTGCCTTAGTGTGGACACCAGGGGAGCCCCCACCTTCCTCCCCAGGAGCCAGGCCCTGCCAGCACCTCCTATCTGGTCCAGGCTCTGAGTGCCTGCTTGCGGGGAGGCTTAGAGCTACTCCCATCTCCAGGATCCGATGTGAGCACCACTGAGGCACGTCTGAAGGACACTCAGAGTGTCTCCCGACACATAAGAAAGGCCCCGTGTACCACCCGCTGCCATCACTGTGTCTGACTTCAGAGCCTCAGGTGCCAGGTCGCCCCATCTCTGCCTCCTGTCCTGACCCAGCTTTGCCTCTCAGGCCCCAGGCCCCTTACCAGGAGGGTGACTCCTCTTCTCTGGTGATCCCTGAACTCTCCTGCTTCCACATCACTGCAGAATTGTTGGTTCAGTTCAGTTCAGTTGCTCAGTTGTGTCCGACTCTTTGCGACCCCATGAATCGCAGCACGCCAGGCCTCCCTGTCCATTGCCAACTCCCGGAGTTCACCCAAACTCATGTCCATCGAGTCGGTGATGCCATCCAGCCGTCTCATCCTCTGTCATCCCCTTCTCCTCCTGCCCCCAATCCCTGCTGGAGTGGTCACCTTCACCGAGAACAACATTCCAGCAACGAAACTGACAGCAAGGCGCAGAAAGGAGGACATAAACACAGAGGACTGAGATCATGTGGGACACAGACATCCCCTGGGGAAGCGGCACAAGAGCCAGGAAGTGACCTGTGTCCAGCATCACACCTCTCCCTGGACAGGTAGACAGACCTTCTGGCCCAGGAGAACGGTTCCTCTGGTTCCTCTGCCTTTTCTAAATCCGCTTCCACATTTGGAAGTTCTCAGTTCACGTACTGTTGAAGCCTAGCTTGACGTATTTTGAGCATTACCTTGCTAGCATGTGAAATAAGTGTAAATGTGTGGTAGTTTGAACATTCTTTGGCATTGCTTTTCTTTGGGATTGGAATGAAAACTGATTTTTTCCAGTCTTGTGACCATTGCTGAGTTTTCCAAATTTGCTGGCATATTGACTGCAGCACTTTAACATCATCGTCTTTGAGGATTTGTAATAGCTTAGTTGGAAGTCCTTCACCTCCACTAGCTTTGTTCATAGTGATGCTTCCTAAGGCCCTCTTGACTTCGCACTCCAGGGTGTCTGGCTCTATGTGAGAGATCACGCCATCATGGTTGCCTGGGTCATTAAGACCTGTTCTTGTACAGTTCTTCTGTGTATTCTTGCCGCCTCTTCTGAATTTCTTCTGCCTAGGTTAGGTCCACACCATTTCCGCATTTACTGTGCGCATCTTTGCATGACATGTCCCTGGTATCTCTAGTTTTCTTGAAGAGATCTCTAGTCTTTCCCATTCTCTTGTTTTCCTCTATTTCTTTGCACTGTTCCTTTAAAAAGGCACTTTCACCTCTCCTTGCCGTTCTCTGGAACTCTGCATTCAGATGGTATAGGTTTGCTTTTCTCCTTTGCCTTTCACTTCTCTTCTTTTCTCAGCTGAGAACACTTTTGCACAAACATAGCTGACAGCAAGGTCGGGGCAATGTAGGGAAAGGACAGAATAAACAGAGGGGGCTTGGAAAATGTGAGAACAGAGTGATTCCTTGGGAAACTGGCCCAGACAGGAACCAGGAAGGGAGCATGTGCCCAGGACAACCCAGACCCCTGCAGGTATGCAGAGGCTCCTGTTCCTGGAGGCCCCACACCTGAGCACCTTCTCTCTCTCCACCTGTTCCTCTGACCTGCTCCAGCCTCAGCCCACCAACCATGGGCTGCTCTGGCTGTTCCAGAAGCTGCGGCTCCAGCTGTGGGGGAGGGGGCTAATTTGGTTGTTGTGGTATATTTGAATTTAAAAAGCAACATGAAATCTTGACGAGTATTGTCCCTAAAAAAATAGTATGCTATTCCATTGAAAGACCTAGAATAATGACCAATCCAGTAGCTATGAGCACTCCAGCACCAAAATTGCCGGGGTACAAGACCATTTCCCGTATGTTAATGAATGAGACCTGAGTTTTCTGGAGAAATGGATGTGGAAAAGAACAAGCCTCTTGCTGTCCCAGGAAGCAGGAAGATAACAAAGACTACTCCGGTCAAGCCCAAGGACTGAGGCATCAACCTGGAAGAGGCCCCAGGAAACTGGGGACAAGGGGAAAACCAAGATTTCAAACGGACGGATGCACAGCAAATGTGCTGAAATCCATGAGTACACGATCACACTCAAATAATAACAGAAATAATACGCCAAATACATGGACTGTGATGAGATGTTTTATAGAAGCCCCTGATCACATAGTAATCAGAAAGTTAAAATTTGCAGAAGACAAGCAAAAGATAGAGACGGGAATCAAGGCATTCCACTACAGAAAAATCATCAAAGAAATAAGGAAGACAGCAAGAGAGAAAGAAAAAGGAAAACAAACTACCAAAGCCCGAAACAATCAACTAGATGACGAGAGGAAGTGCCCACCTCTCAATAACGACCTTACATGTAAATGGATTAAAATCTCCAATCAAAAGATATACCAAAGTTCAAGGAAAAAAAGAAAATCTAAATTAAAACATAATTCAGGAAACAAAGACCATTACCTATAGATATTTGAGCTACACTGTAAGTTAAAATATGGCTGAATCATTTGAGCAGGACTCATAAATGAAATAATAAAACTATAGAATTCGTAAGAGAAAAAAGTGGAGACCTATAGATAGAACTTAGCATTCATGATCATTATACATAGAACCAATAAATAGAAACGGGTGGACAGTTCAGAAATGGCTAGAAATTAGTCTGATATAACAAAAAAAAAAAAAAAAAGATTTGAGAGGTTCACCATGCAGGGGAAAATGGAAACATATTAGAAAAGCAGAAAGGTTAGTGCAGGTAGGGGCAGAGAACACCCACCTCAGTACAGGTGGTAAAGATCCCAGAGGGGAACAGAAATGCAGTGTTTCAAATGCAAGACCCTCCATGAGGGAGGAAATCTGCACGTTTAGCTGAAAGGAGGATGACATGTTCCAGGAAAACAGATGCAAAATGTTCAGGACTAACATGAGCTGAAGACATAAGATGATTACAAGCAGAATTCCACAGGTTTTAAGAAATGTTGCGAAAACACAAATCCCTCAGTCCCGGGGCCCTGGGTGGGGACGCTGTGGCTATCTGGTCAATGTGAGCCCCGTCTCTTGGAAACACCCTAAACCCAGCAAGGCAGGAGCCCTATCTGCAAACACCTGATGGGAACAGAGTCACCCCTGAGACAGTCCCTGTGCACACAGAATCCTCAAGGACTAGCAACAGGCAAGCAGGCCCTGCAGGACAGGAGGCCAGAGCTGCAGGCCCCTGGCTCCTCGACAAAGCCTGGCAGGACCCATCCCTCGGGACTGCCTCACATCAAACAGGAGCGATGGGAGAGGCCCTGATGGGACCCATAACGTGGGGATTAATGCTGAGTGATTACAAACGATGATCAGAGCAGGGACCAGCAACAGATGCCTGAGTGTCACATGTGAACTGCGGAGTCTCCCCTTCATCCCCACACTAATGCTTCTTGCATCTTCCAAGGGGACCGGGAGATTCCTATCAAATCTGCGTCATAAGTTTCTTTGAAAACTGTTTTTCCCTGACTTGGTTTGTGTTATTCCCACCCTGCCACCCTGTTAAGGAAGGTCTGGAACCACTGATCTCCCTAATTTCCCAGAAGAAAGAAGACATGGGAAACACAGTGTATCTTTTGATGTTTTTATTTGAAACTGACATATATGCTGTGCTACAGAATTTCTGTCTTTCCTTTTACTTGATGAATATTATATTTTTGAAAATTCAGTCACCTTTCTGTGTATAAACCCCATCCATCTTCCCTCTGGTACTTAGTTCTCCAGCATAAGCCCCCACCCCACCTCCAGGTTGCCTTAGCTGTGGACACCAGGGGAGCCCCCACCTTCCTCCCCAGGAGCCAGGCCCTGCCAGCACCTCCTATCTGGTCCAGGCTCTGAGTGCCTGCTTGCGGGGAGGCTTAGAGCTACTCCCATCTCCAGGATCCGATGTGAGCACCACTGAGGCACGTCTGAAGGACACTCAGAGTGTCTCCCGACACATAAGAAAGGCCCCGTGTACCACCCGCTGCCATCACTGTGTCTGACTTCAGAGCCTCAGGTGCCAGGTCGCCCCATCTCTGCCTCCTGTCCTGACCCAGCTTTGCCTCTCAGGCCCCAGGCCCCATACCAGGAGGGTGACTCCTCTTCTCTGGTGATCCCTGAACTCTCCTGCTTCCACATCACTGCAGAATTGTTGGTTCAGTTCAGGTCAGTTGCTCAGTTGTGTCCGACTCTTTTCGACCCCATGAATCGCAGCACGCCAGGCCTCCCTGTCCATCACCAACTCCCAGAGTTCACCCAAACTCATGTCCATCGAGTCAGTGATGCCATCCAGCCATCTCATCCTCTGTCGTCTCCTTCTCCTCCTGCCCCCAATCCCTCCCAGCATCAGAGTCTTTTCCAATGAGTCAACTCTTCACATGAGGTAGTCAAAGTATTAGAGTTTCAGCTTTAGCATCACTCCTTCCAAAGAAATCCCAGGACTGATCTCCTTTAGAATGGACTGGTTGGATGTCCTTGCAGTCCAAGGGGACCCTCAAGAGTCTTCTCCAACACCACAGTTCAAAAACATCAATTCTTTGGTGCTCAGCTTTCTTCACAGTCCAGCTCTCACATCCATACATGACCACTGGAAAAACCATAGCCTTGACTAGACGGACCTTTGTTGGCAAAGTAATGTCTCTGCTTTTCAATATGCTATCTAGGTTGTTCGTAACTTTCCTTCCAAGGAGTAAGCGTCTTTTAATTTCATGGCTGCAGTCACCATCTGCAGTGATTTTGGAGCCCAGAAAAATAAAGTCTGACACTGTTTCCACCATTTTCCCATCTATTTGCCATGAAGTGATGGGACCAGATGCCATGATCTTCGTTTTCTGAATGTTGAGCTTTAAGCCAACTTTTTCACTCTCCTCTTTCACTTTCATTAAGAGGCTTTTTAGTTCCTCTTCACCTTCTGCCATAAGGGTGGTGTCATCTGCATATCTGAGGTTATTGATATTGCTCCTGGGAATCTTGATTCCAGCTTGTGCTTCTTCCAGCCCAGCGTTTCTCATGATGTACTCTGCATAGAAGTTAAATGAGCAGGGTGACAATATACAGCCTTGACAAACTCCTTTTCCTATTTGGAACCAGTCTGTTGTTCCAGGTCCAGTTCTAACTGTTGCTTCCTGAGCTGCATATAGGTTTCTCAAGAGGCAGGGCAGGTGATCTGGTATTCCCATCTCTTTCATAATTTTCCACAGTTTATTGTGATCCACACAGTCAAGGCTTTGGCGTAGTTCACAAAACCTCGGGGAATTGGTAGAACTGGCCGAGTGATTGGTTTGGAGGCAGTGGCGTCTGTCTGTCCATCACCACCAATGAGCGCAGGTTGAGACAACGCCCCGCAGTCTGGGGAGGACCCGCCTGGCGGGGCCGTGCTGGCGGCTGACCCTCGCTCCGATCCCTGTCTGTCCCTGCAAGTGAACCTCGGTCATGGATATTCTCACTTGTAGCCCTCTCTACAAGCCTGAAACTTTCCAAGCTCAGAAAAATCAGCACTTTGTCATCTTACACACGGCTGCCCGGCGCCTCAGCTCTCAGTGTATTCTGGTTTCAGGAAACAGAGGAGTGAATTTCATGTGATCCACCCACCGAGTCCCCGATTGCCCACAGAAACGTGAAGGGGCAACGCCGCTCTCTGCCCTTCCCTGCGGCCTTCGCTTGTAGGAAATTCTTAACATGGAGCCTGCAGTCCATGGATGGACATCAGGTCTGATAGGGAGGCTTTGAATTCGATACAAAGCTGTGTGTTGACGTGCAGATGTGTGCCCTTGTCTGAAGAGAAGCCCAGTAGAATTCCAAAAAGAGGCATATACACCAGAAGTCCTTAGCACGGGGCTTCGGGTCTGGTCCCCGATGCGGAGCAGGAAAGTGCATTGAAGGAAACCTGGGTCTCAGCGTCAGAGGGTGAGAATGGACTAACGCGCGCCACCTGGCGGCACAGGAGCATCTCTGCCTCACAGGAAGACCCTGCTCCTGGGGCAGCTCAGACTGCTCATCGCTGGGTGGGCATCAGGGAGGGGCGAGGCCCCTGCTGTGCTGACGGCTCAGCGGGAAGGCTTCAGGAGCCCCCTCCTCACCTGCTCAGGCCTGAGAACACTTTGCAGGACTCAGTGCCCCTAGAGGTAATCAAAACATCAAAGGGGATGAAGACTTACTCAAAGACCCCCAAGTAAACCAAGGTCCTCTGGTACCCTGGGGAGGGAGCGCACCCTAGGAGGGCTAGGATCTGGCTGGACACGTTAACACACTGTCTGCACCTGGATACAGACGTTTCTCTCTGTAACTTCACAGGGACGCGCTGCCTCCGCCTGGGGTGAGCTGCCTGCAGGCCTGAGGGCCGCCTCCTGGGAGGTCCTGCAGCGCCATCGTGTGGCCGCAGGAGGAACAGCATGGCATCTGTCCCCTCTGAGTTCAGGAGTATTCACACCCATAACCAACTTAGACAGCATATTAAAAAGCAGAGACATGACTTTGCCAACAATGGTCCGGCTAGTCAAAGCTATGGTTTTTCCTGGAGTCACTCAGTCATGTCTGACTCTTTGTGACCCCATGGACTGCAGCCTGCCGGGATTCTCCAGGCAGAAATACTGGAGTGGGTTGGCATGCCGTCATCCAGGGGATCTTCCCCACCCACGGATCGAACCCAGGTTTCCTGCACTGCAGGTGGATCGTTTACCATCTGAGCCACCAGGGAGCTGTGTTATCACAGAGCAGCTTCCCCACACGGAGGATGAGACAAATGCACCTTCCTCCATCATTTCAACCAGTACCAAGAATCTCCAATACAGTCCTGTGTAGATGAGACACCCGAAGGCCAGAAATAGCCCCTGGACATGAGCGCCCTGCACACAAGGAAGGTGAGGGTCTGGACCCTCCAAGCCCGGAAAAGTGGTTTCAAAGGTGACATCACACAGGATCGATCCAGGCCACGGGCCCCACACCGGTCCCCAAGACCAGGCTCTGGGTGAGTCTCCACCTTCTCTGCGCGTCCACGCCCTCCTGCCCATGAAAAGCGGACATGTGGAACCAGTCACCTTCCCTGAAGGTAAACTCCACAAAGGTACCTGACAGCAAGGCAGGGCGAGGACAGGATGCCCAGAGGGGAGCAGGAAAGAGGAGACAGAGTGACCCCCTGGGAAACTGCAGACGGGAGCCAGGAAGCGACCTGCGCCCAGGCCCCTCCTGACCCTGGCAGGTATACCGAGGCTCCCGGCCCAGGAGGCTCCATACCCAGGCACCTGCCTTCTCTCTCCATCTCTAACCACTCCACCCTCAACCCACCCTAACCAGGGGCCCCTGTAGCTGCTCAGAGGCTCGGGCTCCAGTGTGGGGGCCGTGGCTATATTTGGTTGTTGTGCTATGTTTGAGTTGGAAACAGCAACAAGCAATCATGATGAGTATTATCTCTTAAAAAAAACTAGTATTCTATTCCACTGAAAGACTTAGAAAAATGCCCAACCCAGAGACTGAGCACTCCAGCACCAAGACTGCTATGGTGAAGTACCATTATCTGTATCTAACGGGGCCTGACTTTTCTGGAGAAGTGTTTCTGGAAATGAACAAGATGGATCTAGATCATCTTGTTATCAGAAAGCAAAAAGGATAACAAAGATTACTCGGCCACGCCACTGGAGCAAGATGTCAAAATCCAAGAGCCTCCCAGGAAACAAACTGGAGCAATACGTTTCAAATGGGTTGATAAGCATCAATATGTTGAAATCTGTGAGTTACATAATCATTCACAGAAAGTGATACAAATAACACTCAAAATGCATGAGCTGTTATGACCATAAGAATTTCATCTAAGCTTCATAGCAATCAAAAATCAAAAAACAGCAGTAGATAGAGGAAAGATAAAGAGGCAGGAATCAAGACACACCACGACTGAAAATCATCCTGTCACGAAGGAAGACAGCGAGGTAGAGAGAAAATATGAAATGACAAAACAGCCAGAGAGCAATTGAAAAGAGGGCCGGAGTAAGCCCCTGTCTATTAAAAAATATTTTAAATGTGAATGGATAAAGTCTCCATTCAGAAGCCATGGACAGGCTGACGGAAATTAAAAACAAATCCGTCTCAATGAAAGCACAATCCAGAACAGACGTGCATTTCTTGCACGCGGGGGTCTTTGTGGCTGCTGTTCAGTCACTGTTGTGTCCCACTCTGTGAACCCATAGACGGCAGCACGCCAGGGTCCTCTGTCCTTCACCATCTCCCTGAGCTTGCTCAAACTCATGCCCATTGAGTCGGTGATGCCATCCAACCATCTCATCCTCTGTCGTCCCCTTCTCTTTCTGCCCCCAATCTTTCCCAGCATCAGTCTTTTCCACTGAGTCAGCTCTTCACATCAGGTGGCCAAAATATTGGAGTTTCAGCTTCAGCATCCATCCTTCCAATGAACACTCACTGGGCTGATTTGAAAGGGTTGATCTCCTTCAGGATGGACTGGTGTGATGTCCTTGCTGTCGAAGGGACTCTCCAGACTCTTCTCCAGGACGACAGTTTGAAAGCATCAGTCCTTTGCCTCTCAGGCTCTTTGTGGTCCAGGTCTCACACCCATACATGACTACTGGGAAAACCACAGCTTTGATTAAACACATGTTTGTCGACAAAGTGATAGCTCTGCTTTTAAATGCTCCACCTAGGTTTGTCATAGCTTTTCTTCCAAGGAGCAACTATCTTTTAATTTCATGACTGCAGTCACCTACCACAGTGATTTTAGAGCAAAAGAAAATAAAATCTGTCACTACTTTCAATTATTTCCTTTTTATTTCCCAGTAAGGGATGGGACTGGATTCTATGATCTTAGTTTAGTGAGTGTTGAGTTTCAAGTCAGCTTTTTCATTCTCCTCTTTCACCATCAACAAGAGGCTCTTTAATTCCTCTTCACTTTCTCCCCTTAGCATGGTATCATCTGCATATCTGAGGCTGATGCTATTTCTCAAGGAAATCTTGATTCCAGCTTGTGATGCAACCGGCCCCACGTTCCCCATGACACGGCAGCCTTGCCATAGTCGCTTCTTACCTTGGGACCAGTCCGTTAAAATGTGGCAGAGCATTCAACAAGACTCCTTGTTGAAATGATACAGCTACAGAAGTTTGAAAAGGGAGATGCTGGGCCCTGTAGACAAAAAAGGACAATCAGAGGTCATTCTAGTCACAATAGATGAGACGGAAAGCAAGGACAGGGCAGAGAGTCATAGCTGAGGCTCACCGCGTGGGAGACGCGCAGAGCTGTGACACCCCCAGAGCGGGGAACGGGACAGGGCAGGGATGGCCACAGAGTCATAGCTGAGGCTCACCGTGTGGGTGGGAGCACAGAGCTGTGACATCACCAGAGAGGTGAAGAGCTACCTGGCGGGGCAGTGGACACGCGGCCTCAGCACGAGTGTAAAGACTCAGTGAGTGGGATGGAAATGCATTCTTCAAATATAAGAAACGCTCCATGACCTGAAGACGTATCTGCACGTTTAGCTGAAAGGAGGATAACCTGTTCCAGGAAAACAGATGCAAAATGCTCAGGACTAAGAAGACATAAGCTGATTACAAGCAGAATTCCACAGGTTTTAAGAAATATTGCGAAAACACCAATCCCCCAGTCCCGGGGCCCTGGGTGGGGAGGCTGTGGCATCTGGTCAATGTGAGCCCCGTCTCTTGGAAACACCCTAAACCCAGCGATGCAGGAGCCATATCTGCAAACACCTGATGGGAACAGAGTCACCCCTGAGACAGTCCCTGTGCACACAGCATCCTCAAGGACTAACAACAGGCAAGCAGGCCCTGCAGGACAGGAGGCCAGAGCTGCAGGCCCCTGGCTCCTCGACAAAGCCTGGCAGGACCCATCCCTCGGGACTGCCTCACATCAAACAGGAGCGATGGGAGAGGCCCTGATGGGACCCATAACGTGGGGATTAATGCTGAGTGATTACAAATGATGATCAGAGCAGGGACCAGCAACAGATGCCTGAGTGTCACATGTGAACTGCAGAGTCTCCCCTTCATCCCCACGCTAATGCTCCTTGCATCTTCCAAGGGGACCGGGAGATTCCTATCAAATCTGCGTCATAAGTTTCTTTGAAAACTGTTTTTCCCTGACTTGGTTTGTGTTATTCCCACCCTGCCACCCTGTTAAAGAAGGGCTGGAACCACTGATCTCCCCAATTTCCCAGAAGAAAGAAGACATGGGAAACACAGTGTATCTTTTGATGTTTTTATTTGAAACTGACATATATGCTGTGCTACAGAATTTCTGTCTTTCCTTTTACTTGATGAATATTATATCTTTGAAAATTCGGGGGGGGGGCATTTAAAAAAAAAAGAAAGAAAATTCAGTCACCTTTCTTTGTATGAACCCAGTCCATCTTCCCTCTGGTACCTAGCTCTCCAGCATAAGCCCCCACCCTGCTTACTGAGGGTCTCAGCTGTGGACACCAGGGGAGCCCCCACCTTCCTCCCCAGGAGCCAGGCCCTGCCAGCACCCTCCTATGTAGTCCAGGCTCCAAGTGCCTGCTTAGCGGGGCCATGGTCCCATCACACGTAAAGGGGCTTAGAGCCACTCCCATCTCCAGGATCCAATCTGAGCACCAGTGGGGCTCGTCTGAAGGACACTCAGAGTGTCTCCCGACACATAAGAAAGGCCCCGTGTACCACCCGCCGCCATCACTGTCCCTGATTTCAGAGGCTCAGGTGCCAGGTCGCCCCATCTCTGCCTCCTGTCCTGCCCCAGCCCTGCCTTTCAGGGCCCAGATCCCTCATCTGGAGGGTGACTCCTCTTCTCTGGTGAGCCCTGAACTCTCCGGCTTCCACATCACTGCAGAATTGTTTGTTCAGTTCCTCACAAAACATCCTGGACTTGGTAGCCTTGGCCGTGTCATTAGTTTGGAGGCGGTGGCATCTGTCTGTCCATTGCCAACCGTCGGTGCAGCTTGAGACAACGCCCCGCAGTTTGGGGAGGACCCGCCTGGCGGGGGCCATGCGTGCGGCTGACCCTCGCTCCTGCCCCTGTCTGTCCCTGCAAATGAACATTTGTCATGAATATTCTCACTTGTAGCCCTCTCTACAAGCCTGAAACTTTCCAAGCTCAGAAAAATCAGCATTTTGTCGTCTTACACACTGCTGCCCGGCACCTCGGCCCTCAGTGTATTCTGGTTTCAGGCGATAGAGGAGTGAAAACCCACGTGATCCATCCACCGAGTCCCTGGGACGCCCACAGCAACATGAAGGGGCAACGCCGCTCTCTCTCCTTCCCTGCGGCCTCCGCGTGGAGGAAATTCTTAACGTGGAGCCTGCAGTCCATGGATGCACATCAGGTCTGATATGGAGGCTTTGAATTCCAGGCAAAGCTGTGTGTTGACGTGCACATATGTGGACTTGTCTGAGGAGAGGCCCAGCAGGATTTCAAAGACACGCATATGCACCAGAAGTCCTTAGCACGGGGCTTCCGGTCTGGTCCTCGCTGCGGAGCAGGAAAGTGCATTGAAGGAAACCTGGGTCTCAGCGTCAGAGGGTGAGAATGGACTAACGCGCGCCACCTGGCGGCACAGGAGCATCTCTGCCTCACAGGAAGACCCTGCTCCTGGGGCAGCTCAGACTGCTCATTGCTGGGTGGGCATCAGGGAGGGGCGAGGCCCCTGCTGTGCTGACAGCTCAGCGGGAAGGCTTCAGGAGCCCCCTCCTCACCTGCTCAGGCCTGAGACCACTTTGCAGGACTCAGTGACCCTCAGTTCTGTTCAGTTCAGTTTCTCAGTCGTGTCCGACTCTTTGCAACCCCATGAATCGGAGCATGCCAGGTATCCCTGTCCATCACCAACTCCCGGAGTTCACTCAAACTCATGTCCATCGAGTCAGTGATGCCATCCAGCCATCTCATCCTCTGTCGTCCCCTTCTCCTCCAGCCCCAAATCCTTCCCAGCCTCAGGGTCTTTTCCAATGAGTCAACTCTTCACATGAGGTGGCCAGAGTACTGGAGTTTCAGTTTCAGCATCAGTCCTTCCAATGAATATTCAGAACTGATTTCCTTTAGGATGGACTGGTTGGATCTCCTTGCAGGCCAAGGGACTCTCAAGAGTCTTCTCCAACACCACAGTTCAAAAGCATCAATTCTTTGGTGCTCAGCTTTCTTCACAGTCCAACTCTCACATCCATACATGACCCTGAAAGAAAGAAAAGAAAGTGAAGTCACTCAGTCATGTCCGATTATTTGCAACCCCGTGGACTGTAGCCCACCAGGCTCCTCCGTCCATGGGTTTCTCCAGGCAAGATTACTGGAGTGGGTTGCCATTTCCTTCTCCAGGGGATCTTCCCGACCCAGGGGTCAAACCCAGGTCTCCTGCATTGCAGGCAGACGCTTCAACCTCTGAGCCACCAGGGAAGCCATACATGACCCTACTGCTGCTACTACTGCTAAGTCACTTCAGTCGTGTCCGACTCTGTGCAACCCCATAGACGGCAGCCCACCAGGCTCCACCGTCCCTGGGATTCTCCAGGCAAGGACACTGGAGTGGGTGCCATCGCCTTCTCCAATACATGACCCTAGAGGTAATCAAAACATCAAAGGAGATGAAGGCTCACTCTAAAGATCCCCAAGTAAACCTAAGTCCTCTGATACCCTGGGGAGGGAGCTCACCCAGAGGCAGTTACTGGGAGTTCAGTGGACACGTTAACACACTCTCTGCACCTGGATGCAGACGTTTCTCTCTGTAACGTCAGGGGGACGCCCTGCCTCCGCCTGGGGTGAGCAGCCTGCAGGCCTGAGGCCCGGCTCCTGGGAGGTCCTGCAGCGCCATCGTGTGGCAGCAGGAGGAACAGCATGGCGTCCATCCCCTCTGAGCTCAGAAGTATTCACACCCCTGGATGCTCCTCTTCCTTCAGAAGCATCTGTGAGAAATCCCGGCTCCAACTATCCTGAATTTTACCTGTCAACCCTGCCACTCACATGATGAGCTGAGGAGAGAGGTCTCAGAAGACCAGAACCAACCTCCCTGTTATGACAGGAGCACCGTCCTAGATGAAGCGTTAGGCAAAATGTTGCGATAAGCACCTTAATCCATTATTCCAGCCAATACTGACAATCTCCTATAGAGTCCTGAATAGATGAGACGCCCAAAGGCCAGAAATACCCCTGGACAGGAGCCCCTGCACACAAGGAAGGTGAGGGTCCGGGACCCTCAAGCCCAGAGAAGTGATTTCAAAGGTGACATCACACAGGATCGATCCAGGCCACGGGCCCCATACCGTTCCCAAGACCAAGCTCTGGATGAGTCTCCACCTTCTCTGCGCGTCCACATCCGGGGCTGTCAAAGGAGCATCACATGCTGGAGTGGTCACCTTCACCGAGAACATTCCACCAACGAAACTGACAGCAAGGTGCAGAAAGGACGGTATAAACACAGAGGACTTAGATCATGTGGGACACAGAGATCCCCTGGGGAAGCGGCACAAGAGCCAGGAAGTGACCTGTGTCCAGCATCACACCTCCCCCTGGACAGGTACATAGACCTTCTGGCCCAGGAGCCCCCACACCTGAGCACCTGCCCTCTCCACCTGCTGCTCTGACCGGCTCCACCCTCAACCCGCCAACCATGGGCTGCGGCTGCGCTGCGCTGGAATCAGAGAGAGCAGCATGAAGAGTGGATGTGTGTGATCTGAAACAGGGTCCTCTGCTCCACTGACAGGTTTAGGAGAACAACCGAGCCAACGCCAGCGTGAAGACTGCTGAGCTGAAATACAGTCCTCACACATTAATCAGGCCTGGGTTTGCTAGAGAAATCAGTCAGGAAATGAAGACTATGAATCTGAAACATCTTGTGATCCCAGAAAGCGGGAAGATGAGAAAGAAGGACCACTCAGTCACTATGGCTGAATCATTTGAGCAGGACTCATAAATGAAATAATAAAACTATAGAATTCATAAAAGAAAAAAATGGAGACCTATAGATAGAACTTAGCATTCATGATCATTATACATAGAACCAATAAATAGAAACGGGTGGACAGTTCAGAAATGGCTAGAAATTAGTCTGATATAACAACAAAAAAAGATTTGAGAGGTTCACCATGCAGGGGAAAATGGAAACATATTAGAAAAGCAGAAAGGTTAGTGGAGGTAGGGGCAGAGAACACCCACCTCAGTACAGGTGGTAAAGATCCCAGAGGGGAACAGAAATGCAGTGTTTCGAATGCAAGACCCTCCATGAGGGAGGAAATCTGCATGTTTAGCTGAAAGGAGGATAACATATTCCAGGAAAACAGATGCAAAATGCTCAGGACTAAGAAGACATAAGCTGATTACAAGCAGAATTCCACAGGTTTTAAGAAATGTTGTGAAAACACCAATCCCCCAGTCCCGGGCCCCTGGGTGGGGAGGCTGTGGCTATCTGGTCAATGTGAGACCCGTCTCTTGGAAACATCTTAAGCCCAGCGGTGCAGGAGCCGTATCTGCAAACACCTGATGGGAACAGAGTCACCCTTGAGACAGTCCCTGTGGACACAGCAACCTCAAGGACCAGCAGCAGGTAAGCAGGCCCTGCAGGACAGGAGGCCAGAGCTGCAGGCCCCTGGCTCCTCGACAAAGCCTGGCAGGACCCATCCCTCGGGACTGCCTCACATCAAACAGGAGCGATGGGAGAGGCCCTGATGGGACCCATAACGTGGGGATTAATGCTGAGTGATTACAAACGATGATCAGAGCAGGGCCCAGCAACGGATGCCTGAGTGTCACTTGTGAACTGCGGAGTCTCCCCTTCATCCCCCGCTAATGCTTCTCGCATCTTCCAAGTAAGCCAAGAGATTATCACCAAAGCTTGTATTAAATTGTATCAAATTTCCTTTGAAAATTGTACTTTACTTGGTTTGGATTACTCTGTGTTAGAAGGAACAGGACCCTTCCTGATTTTTCCACATTCCTCTAAGAAAGAAAACTAATGCACTCTAAAGATAACCAGGCGTGTATCTGTGTCTCGACAAACACGGTGTGGCTTTTGACGTTTCTACTGGAAACTGACAAACATGTTGTGCTGCAGACCTCGTGTCTTTCCTTTTACTTGCTGAATATTCTATTGTGAATAATAACCCAAAAACTTCTACAGAGTCTCTTTGTAGAAACCCAGTCCGTCTTCTCTCTGGTTTGCCAATAAAAACCCGTGGCCCACCTCGGGTTGTCCTGGCTGTGGACACCACTGTGCCTCCACCTTCCTCCCCAGGAGCTAGGCCCTGCCAGCATCCACCTGTGTGGTCAGGACTCTGAGTGCCTGCTTTAGGGAGGCTGTGGTCCCATCGCATGTAAAGAAGCTCAGAGCTACTCCTACATCTCCAGGATCCGATGTGAGCATCAGTGAGGCACGTCTGAAGGACACTCAGTGTCTCCCGACACATAAGAAATGCCCCGTGTACCACCCACCACCATCACCTGCCTGTCCCTGATTTGTGGGGCTCAGGTGCCGGGTCCACCAGTCTCTGCCTCCTGTCCTGACCCAGCCCTGCCTCTCAGGGCTCAGGGTCCACACCTGGAGGGCGACTCCTCCTCCCTGGGGACCCGGGACCTCTGCTTCCACATCATTTCAGAAGGGTTTATTCAGTTTCTTGCAGAGCCGCTGGCAGTTGGTAGAATTGGCTGGGCGATCAGTTTGGAGACAGTGGCATCTATCTATCCATCACTACCTGTGTCAAGATTGCCAGGAGAAATATCAAGAACCTCAGAAATGCACATGACACCACACTTATGGCAGAAAGGGAAGAAGAACTAAAGGGCTTCTTGATGAAAGTGAAAGAGAAGAGTGAAAAAGTTGGCTTAAAACTCAGCATTCAGGAAAGTAAAATCATGGCAAGCCATCCCATCACTTCATGGCAAATAGATGGGTAATCAATGGAAACAGGGAGAGACTTTATTTTCTTGGGCTCCAAAATCACTGCAGATGGTGACTGCAGCCATGAAATTAAAAGATGCTTGCTCCTTGGAAGGAAAGCTATGACCAACCTAGACAGCATATTAAAAAGCAGAGACATTACTTTGCCAACAAAGGTCCATATAGTCAAAGCTATGGTTTTTCCAGTAGTCATGTATGGATGTGAGAGTTGGACTAAAAGAAACCTGAGCACCAAAGAATTGATGTTTTTGAACTGCAGTGTTGGAGAAGATTCTTAAGAGTCTCTTGGAAAGCAAGGAGATCAAACCAGTCCATCCTAAAGGAAACAAGTCCTGAACATTCACTGGAAGGACTGATGCTGAAGCTGAAACTCCAATACTTTGGCCACTTGATGTGAAGAACTGACTCACTGGAAAAGACCCCGATGCTGGGAAAGATTGAAGGCAGGAGGAGAAGGGGACAACAGAGGATGAGATGGTTGGATGGCATCACTGACTCAATGGACATGAGTTTGAGCAAACTCCAGGAGTTGGTGATGGACAGGGAAGCCTGGCGTGCTGCAGTCCATGGGCTCTCAAAGACTGGGACGCGACTGAGTGACTGAACTGAACAGACCTTGTATCAGTGCAGGTGTAGACACCGTCGGGTAGTTTGGGGAAGGACCGGCCTGGCGGGGGCTCTGCTGGCAGCTGACCCTTGCTCCTCTGTGCGTTCTGTTCACTGCAAGAGAATCCCTGTTATGAATGTTCTCCTGAGTTGCCCTCTCCACAGCCTGTAATCGAGTGATCAGCACCGCTGCCCTGCCCCTGGCTCTCAGTGTATTCTGCTTTCAGGAGACAGAGGAGTGAAAACCCACGTGATCCACCACTGAGTCCGGGGACGCCCACAGCAACGTGAAGGGGCAACGCCGCTCTCTCCTTCCCTGCGGCCTCCGCTTGGAGGAAATTCTTAACGTGGAGCCTGCAGTCCATGGATGCACATCAGGTCTGATATGGAGACTTTGAATTTGACGCAAAGCTGTGTGTTGATGTGCACATATGTGGACTTGTCTGAGGAGAGGCCCAGCAGGATTTCAAAGACACGCATATGCACCAGAAGTCCTTAGCACGGGGCTTCCGGTCTGGTCCCCGATGCGGAGCAGGAAAGTGCATTGAAGGAAACCTGGGTCTCAGCGTCAGAGGGTGAGAATGGGCTAACGCGCGCCACCTGGCGGCACAGGAGCATCTCTGCCTCACGGGAAGACCCTGCTCCTGGGGCAGCTCAGACTGCTCATCGCTGGGTGGGCATCAGGGAGGGGCGGGGCCCTGCTGTGCTGACGGCTCAGCGGGAAGGCTTCAGGAGCCCCCTCCTCACCTGCTCAGGCCTGAGACCACCTTGCAGGATTCTGTGAGCCTAAAGACATCAAAGGACCAAAGCGGATGGACGCTCACTCTAAAGACCCGCAGTGAGAATAAGTCTTCTCATACCGGGGAGGGAGTCCACCCAGAGGCAGTTACCAGGGGTCCAGACACATTAACACACTATTCCATGCTCTGGGAGCTGTGACTCCAGCTACAGGGTCTGTGGCTATATTTGAGTTAGAAATAGCAAAATGAAATCATGATATGTATTAATATTAACTTAAACATACACACAACAGCATTCTATTCCATTGAAAGACCTAGAAAAATGGCCAACCCAGTAGCTATGAGCACTCCTGTGCCAAGACTGCCCTGGTGCAATATCACTTTATGTATCTTAAGAGAACCTGAGTACTGGGGAGAAATGGAAGTCCCAAGATGAATCTGGAGCATCTTGTTAACCAGACGGAACATAACAAAGAAACGCTACTCAGTCACGCCATTGGAATAAGGCACCAAACTCTAAAAGACTCCCAGGAGACAAACTGGAGAAATGTAAACATTAATTTTTCAACTGGGCTGCAATCTATGAGCACATAATCGTACACAAATATAAGTACAAATAATATGCCAAATACATAAGCTGTCATGACTCTAAGAATTTCATCTAAGCCTCACAGCTCAGAAATCAGTACCAGCAGAAGATACAAAAGAGATAGCCAGGAATCCAGGCACATCACTACAGAAAATCATCACATCAAAGAAGAGAAAGAAGAAAAAACCTGCAAAGCAGCCTGAAACAGACAAAAGTATGCCCCTACGTGGTAATAAGTACTTTAAATGTAAATGGATCAAATTCTCCATTCAAAAGATATAGTGAAGCTGAAGAAGGGAAGAGCAATCAGCCTCAATTGAAACATAATCCAGGAAACGAAACTGCATTTCCTACACATGGTTGAGCGATACAGTCAATTCCAATATGGCAGAATCATTTGAATAAGGCTCACAGATGAAATGATACAACTCTAGAAGTTAGAAAAGGGAGACGTGGAGCCCTATAGACACAAGCTGACCGTCAGAGATCATTGCAGACAGAACATGTGAAACAGAAGAGCGCGGAGCCAGACAGAGAGCGGCGCAAACTGAGAGGCTGAATGAGGAAGAAAAAGGACCTGGGAGGCTCAACACGCGGGGGACGGCAGAGCCGGGGCTGAGGCTCACTGTGCGGAGGGACGCGCAGAGCTGTGACACCACCACAGCGGTGAGCAGGACAGGGCAGGGATGGCTACAGAGTCCATAACTGAGGCTCACCGTGTGGGTGGGAGCACAGAGCTGTGACATCACCAGAGAGGTGAAGAGCTACCTGGCGGGGCAGTGGACACGCGGCCTCAGCACGAGTGTAAAGACTCAGTGAGTGGGATGGAAATGCATTCTTCAAATATAAGAAACACTCCATGACCTGAAGGAAAATCTGCATGTTTAGCTGAAAGGATAACATGTTCCAGGAAAACAGATGCAAAATGCTTAGGACTATGAAGACATAAGCTGATTACAAGCAGAATTCCACAGGTTTTAAGAAATGTTGCGAAAACACCAATCCCCCAGTCCTGGGGCCCTGGGTGGGGAGGCTGTGGCTATCTGGTCAATGTGAGACCCGTCTCTTGGAAACACCCTAAACCCAGCGAGGCAGGAGCTGTATCTGCAAACACCCAATGGGAACAGAGTCACCCCTGAAACAGTCCCTGTGCACACAGCATCCTCAAGGACTAGCAACAGGCAAGCAGGCCCTGCAGGACAGGAGGCCAGAGCTGCAGGCCCCTGGCTCCTCGACAAAGCCTGGCAGGACCCTGCCCTCAGGACTGCCTCACATCAAAGAAGAGCGATGGGAGAGGCCCTGATGGGACCCATAACATGGGGATTAATGCTGAGTGATTACAAACGATGATCAGAGCAGGGCCCAGCAACGGATGCCTGAGTGTCACGTGTGAACTGTGGAGTCTCCCCTTCATCCCCACGCTAATGCTCCTTGCATCTTCCAAGGGGACCGGGAGGTTCCTATCAAATCTGCGTCATAAGTTTCTTTGAAAACTGTTTTTCCCTGACTTGGTTTGTGTTATTCCCACCCTGCCACCCTGTTAAGGAGGGGCTGGACTCCACTGATGTCCCCAATTTCCCAGAAGAAGGAAGACCTGGGAAACACAGTGTATCTTTTGATGTTTTTATTTGAAACTGACATATATGCTGTGCTACAGAATTTCTGTCTTTCCTTTTACTTGCTGAATATTATATTTTTGAAAATTCAGTCACCTTTCTTTGTATGAACCCAGTCCATCTTCCCTCTGGTGCCTAGTTCTCCAGCATAAGCCCCCACCCTGCTTACTGAGGGTCTCAGCTGTGGACACCAGGGGAGCCCCCACCTTCCTCCCCAGGAGCCAGGCCCTGCCAGCACCTCCTATGTGGTCCAGGCTCTGAGGGCCTGCCTAGCGGGGCCATGGTCCCATCACACGCAAAGGGGCTTAGAGCTACTCCCATCTCCAGGATCTTATGTGAGCACCAGTAAGGCACGTCTGAAGGACACTCGGAGCGCCTCTCGACACATAAGAAAGGCCCCATGTACCACCCGCTGCCATCATTGTGCCTGATTTCAGAGGCTCAGGTGCCAGGTCCCCCCATCTCTGCCTCCTGTCCTGCTCCAGCCCTGACTCTCAGGGCCCAGGCCCCTCATCTGGAGGGTGACTCCGCTTCTCTGGTGATCCCTGAATTCTCCGGCTTCCACATCACTGCAGAATTGTTTATTCAGTCCCTACACAGCCCTCTGGGAGATGTTAGCATCGGCTGTGTGATTAGTTTGGAGACAGTGGCGTCCCCTGGCCCAGCACTCCTTTGTGTCGATGCGTGTTTAGACAACGCCCAGGAGTTTAGTGGAGGACCACCCGCGTGGGGCCATCCTGGTCACTGACGCTCGTTCCTCTGCAGGTTCTGTTCACTGCAAGTGAATCGTTGTTGTGATTCTTCTCACTTGCATTGCTCTCTACAAGGCTGTAATTTACCTTCTGCACGTAAAGCAGTATTCAACCATCTTAAAAAATGGTTTACCCTGTGCCTTTGCTTTCGATGTGTTTTGCATTCAGGTGACAGAGGACTGAAAACCCATGTGATCTGCCCTCCAAACCCCTTGGGACGCCCACCGGAAAGCGAAGGGGAAGTGCTGCTCCCTCCTTGTTCCTTGGCATCTCTGCTAGGAGTGCATCCTCAGCGGGGAAATTGAGGACCACGGTGGGCTGACAGGGAGTCTATACAGAGCTGTGTGTTGACATGCAGATGCGTAAATCTGTCTACTGGGAGAAGCATTAGAAATTCAGAGAGGGGTATATGCACGGAAAGTACTCAGAGAGGGGTATACACATGAGAAGTACTCAGAGAGGGGTATACACGTGAGAAGTACTCAGAGAGGGGTATACGCACAGAAAGTACTCAGGGGTATACACGTGAGAAGTACTCAGAGAGGGGTATATGCACAGAAAGTACTTCAGAGAGGAGTCTACACACGGAAAGTACTCAGAATGGGGTATACGCAAAAGAAGTACTCAGAAAGGGGTATACACATGAGAAGTACTCAGAGAAGGCTATATGCATGGAAAGTACTCAGAGAGGGGTATACACACAGAGAGTGCTAAGAATGGGGTACATGCACGAGAAGTACTCAGAGAGGGGTATACACGTGAGAAGTACTCAGAGAGGGGTATAGGCACGGAAAGTACTTCAAGGAGGGGTATACACACAGAGAGTACTCAGAGAGGGCTATACACATGGAAAGTACTCAGAGAGGGGTATATACATGAGAAGTACTCAGAGAGGTGTATACACATGAGAAATACTGAGAGGGGTATACATATGAGAAGTACTCAGAGAGGGGTATAGGCACGGAAAGTACTTCAAGGAGGGGTATACACACAGAGAGTACTCAGAGAGGGCTATACACATGGAAAGTACTCAGAGAGGTGTATACACAGAGAGAGTACTCAGAATGGGGTATACTCACGAGAAGTACTCAGAGAGGGGTATACGCACGGAAAGTACTCAGAGAGGGGTATACACGTGAGAAGTATTCAGAGAGGGGTATATGCACGAGAAGTACTCAGAGGGGGTATACACATGAGAAGTACTCAGAGAGGGGTATATGCATGGAAAGTACTCAGAGAGGGGTATATGCATGGAAAGTACTCAGAGAGGGGTATACACGTGAGAAGTATTCAGAGAGGGGTATACACATGAGAAGTACTCAGAGAGGGGTATACGCACGGAAAGTACTCAGAGAGGGGTATACACATGAGAAATACTCAGAGAGGGGTTTACACGTGAGAAGTACTCAGAGAGGGGTATACACGTGAGAAGTACTCAGAGAGGGGTATACGCACGGAAAGTACTTCAGAGAGGAGTCTACATACGGAAAGTACTCAGAATGGGGTATACGCACGAGAAGTACTCAGAGAGGTGTATACACGTGAGAAGTACTCAGAGAGGGATATACACACAGAGAGTACTCAGAATGGGGTATACGCACGAGAAGTATTCAGAGAGGGGTATACACATGGAAAGTACTCAGAGAGGGGTATACACGTGAGAAGTACTCAGGGGTATACACGTGAGAAGTATTCAGAGAGGGGTATATGCACGGAAAGTACTCAGAGAGGGGTATACACATGAGAAGTACTCAGAGAGGGGTATACGCACGAGAAGTACTCAGGGAGGGGTATACGCACGGAAAGTACTTCAGAGAGGGGTATACACATGGAAAGTACTCAGGGGTATATGCACGGAAAGTACTCGGAGTGGGTCTACAGGTGGGGTCCTTGACATGGAGCAGGGAAAGGATGTTAAAACACATTTGTTTCACCTTCAAAAAGTTAAAGTTACCTAACATGCTGTGTGTAACACTGTAGGAGCATTTGTGCATCACAGAAATACCCGCCTTCCTGAGAGCAGCTCACACGCTGTTCATCACTTGGTGGGCATCAGGCAGGCGCGAGGCCCCTGCTGTGCTGACAGCTCAGCGGGAAGGTTTCAGGAGTCCCCTCCTCACCTGCTCAGGCCTGAGACCACTTTGCAGGACTCGGTGATCCTAAAGACATCAAAGGGGATGAAAACTGTTGGTCACTCAATCATGTCCGCCTCTTCGCGACCCCATGGACTGTAGCCCACCAGGCTCCTCTGTCCATGGGACTCTCCAGGCAAGAATACTGGAGTGGGTAGCCATTCCCTTCTCCAGAGCATCTTCCCCACCCACGGATGGAACCCGGGTCTCCCGCATAGCAGGCAGATAGATTCTTTACTATCTGAGCCACCAGAAAATCCCTAAAAAGAATGAAGGCTTACTCTAAAGACCCCCAAGGAAACCCAAGTCCTCTCATACCCTGGGGAGGGAGCCCACCCAGAGGCAGTTACTAGGAGTTCTCTGGACACGTTAACACACTGTCTGTACCTGGATACAAACGTTTCTCTCTGTAACTTCACTAACTTCACAGGGACGCCCTGCCTCCGCCTGGGGTGAGGGGCCTGCAGGCCTGAGGCCCGGCTCCTAGGAGGTCCTGCAGCGCCATCGTGTGGCAGCAGGAGGAACAGCACGGCGTCGGTCCCCTCTGAGCTCAGAAGTATTCACACCCCTGGGACCCCTGGGCCATCCTTACTCTTAAAAATAACTTGTCTAGGTGAAACCCAGGCTCCACTGGCCTCCTGAACTTTACCTGCCTACCCTGCCTCCAACCCTGGACAGAGTGACCGAGTGGCATTTTTTTTAAGACTCAGCTATATGATGCTTCCTACAGAGATCCCTCTGAACTTCAAGGACATACATGGGCTAAAAATGAAGGGAAGGAAAAAGATATTCCACGAAAACGAATAGGGAAAGATACACTTACATCAGAGGAAATAGGTTTGTTAGTGAAAACCTATAACTAGAGGCAGAATGTCATTCTATAACAGCAAAAGAGTGAATTCATGAAGAGGATTACAGCCGTAAACATAGATGCACCCACATCAGAGCAATTAAATGTTATACAAGCATTAACAGACCTTAAAGCGGAACTCGACACAGATGCAATAACGGCAGGGAACTCCAGTGCCCCGCATTCAGCAATGGATAGATGGTCCAGACAGAAAATAAATAAGGAGATGTTGGGCTTGAATTACACATTATATCACAAGGACTTAACAGATATCTATGTAATGTTCCACCCAATAGGATGACATGGAACATTCTCCACTCTTCATTCTCATATGTTCAGTTCAGTTTAGTTCAGTCGCTCAGTCGTGTCCGACTCTTTGCGACCCCATGAATTGCAGCACACCAGGCCTCCCTGTCCATCACCAACTCCCGGAGGTCACCCAGACTCATGTCCATCGAATCAGTGATGCCATCCAGCCATCTCATCCTCTGTCGTCCCCTTCTCCTCCTGCCCCCAATCGCTCCCAGCATCAGAGTCTTTTCCAGTGAGTCAACTCTTCGCATGAGGTGGCCAAAGTATTAGAGTTTCAGCTTTAGCATCATTCCTTCCAAAGAAATCCCAGGGCTGATCTCCTTCAGAATGGACTGGTTGGATCTCCTTGCAGTCCAAGGGATTCTCAAGAGTCTTCTCCAACACCACAGTTCAAAAGCATCAATTCTTCGGTGCTCAGCCTTCTTCACAGTCCAACTCTCACATCCATACATTAACACAGGAAAAACCATAGCCTTGACTAGACAAACCTTTGTTGGCAAAGTAATGTCTCTGCTTTGAATATGCTATCTAGGTTGGTCATAACTTTCCTTCCAAGGAGTAAGCATCTTTTAATTTCATGGCTGCAGTCACCATCTGCAGTGATTTTGGAGCCCAAAAAAATAAAGTCTGACACTGTTTCCACTGTTTCCCCATCTATTTGCCATGAAGTGATGGGACCAGATGCCATGATCTTCATTTTCTGAATGTTGAGCTTTAAGCCAGGTTTTGAGTCTCAATATATTTAAGACTGAAATAATATCAAGTATCCTTTCTGACTGCAATGGCATGAAACTAGAAATCATTGACAGGAAAATAGAAACGTTCACGAAAACGCGGAAATAAATAAGACACTCCTTAACAACCAACGTGTCAAAGAAAAAGATCAAGGGGGAAATAAATCAATATCTTTAAACAAACAAAATGGAAACGCGACATACCAAAGCTCACGGGATGCAGCAGAAGCAGTTCTGGGACAGTCAAATGGCTTGAATAGCTGTGTCCGCCCCGCCGCCCAGCCCTGGGTCCTGCACTGAAACCCCAGCATCCAGTGTAATGGTGTTTGAACGTGGAGTCTTTGGAAGGTGCTCAGGTCCTGGGAGTGGGCCCCTCGTGAATGGGATTAATGTTTTTATAAAAGAGACCCCATGGAGAAGGCAATGGCACCCCACACCAGCACTCTTGCCTGGAAAATCCCATGGACGGAGGAGCCTGGTAGGCTGCAGTCCATGGGGTCGCTAAGAGTCGGACACGACTGAGCAACTTCACTTTCACTTTTCACTTTCCTGCATTGGAGAAGGAAATGGTAACCCACCCCAGTGTTCTTGCCTGGAGAATCTCAGGGACAGGGGAGCCTGGTGGGCTGCCATCTCTGGGGTCGCACAGAGTCAGACACGACTGAAGAGACTTAGCAGCAGCAGCAAAACAGACCCCATAGAACTCCCTCGCCCTCCCGGCCACGTAAGGACACAGCGACACGATGCTGCCGATGAGCCTGGAAGCGGCCCCCCCAGCGCGGCAACCCGCCCAGCGCCAGCACCGTGGAGCTACCCGGCTCCATGGCGTGAGAAACACGCTTCCGTCCTTTATAAGCCACCCCGCTTGCAGTATTTTGTCATAGCAGCCCAAATGGCCTGAGACAGAGCTTACAGCAATCAACACTCACATAAAGACAGAGGAAAGGTCTCCAGAAGGCAACCTTTACATCTCAAGGAGCTAGAAAAAGAAGAACGAACTAAGTTCCAAGTTAGCAATAGGAAGAAAATAACAAAGGTCAGAGCAGAAATAAATGAAACTGAGGGTACAAAGCAATAGAAAATATCCAGGAGACCAAGAGCTGGGCTTTTGAAAAGAAACAAAACTGATGAGCCTTTAGCTAGATTAACTGGAAAAAAGAGAGAGAGACAGAGAGAGAGAGAGAGAGAAAAAAGAGAGAGAAAGAAAAAGAGAGAGAGAGGGAGAGCGAGAGAGAGAAATGGAGAGAGGGAAAAGAGAAAAAGAGAGAGAGAGGGAGGGGAGAGGAGAAGAGAGAGAGGGAAGAGAGAAGAGAGAGAAGAAAAAGAGAGAGAGAGGAAAAAAGGAGAGAGAGAATGAGAGAGAGGGAGAGAGAGAAAAGAGAAAGAGAGAGAGAAGAGAGAAGAGATGAGAGAGAGAGAGAGAGAAATGAGAGAGAGGGGAGAGAGAGAAAGAGAGAGAGGGGGAGAGGGAGGAGAGAAAGAGAAAGAGAGAGAGGGGGAGAGCGAGAAAGAGAGAGAAAGAGAGAGAGAGACAGAGAGAGAGAGAAAGAGAGAGAGGGGAGGGAGAGAGAGAAAGAGAGAGAGAGAAAGAGAAGACTTGACCACAACATTATTAATTGGCTATCCTCCAATGTAAAATTTAAAAAAAAATTTTTTAAAGAACAAAAGGAAAGTAAGTTATAATAAAATAATGTGTATTTCAATAAAAAAGAGAGAAGATTCAAATAAAATCAGACATGAAAGAGGGGACATTGTAACAGAGACCCCCGAAATGCACAGATCATACGAGTCTATTATGAAGTTATACATCAATGTCAACAGAAAAAGAAAGGAAAATGCACCAGTCGAGAGTTGTGAGTTAAGTTTTATTTAAGCTACGTCCGCAGCTCCAAGGAACTGCTCTGCAAAGGTGAGGCGAGAGCTCAGTGTGCGTGATTTTGCTGAAGGAGGAGAACGTGCGACCAAGCCTTGGTTGGCGGAAGGTTGCCCCGGTCGCGGGAATCAAGTGTCTCAGGTAATGACTTTAGTGCTTGTCCAGATGGGAGGAGACACCCAGCTCGTCAGTCCTTCTCCTGATAAATGTCTCTTCGAGGGCCTGTTCTGCTAGTTTTCTCCCAGGCACATTGTGCTTCATTCCTGACCTCCTTTCAGAGGGCGTTGAAGGCCAGTGACTGCAGTGGCTTGTGACCTCATTCTTACAGAACCAGAGGGTGAAGGACGATTTTTAGTTGGCACCAACAAGTTGGAAAACTCCAATGTGTATTTTTTCAATACCACCAGACAATTTTTTAAGTTCTCTGTGGTCACTGACCAGGTATCCCACAAAGTAACTCAATTCTGTTCTGACACTGTCTACCTGGAGTTAGTGTCTGACCCCAGGGGTTACTGCTCAGTCCTTCAACTGCCCACTTTCCACTTCAGACACCAACATCAAGTCCAGGTTGTCACCAGCGCTTCTAGACTGATTGGACACAGAGCAGAGGCTCAGCAACCCTCTCCTTGGGGTTGACTGATGTGCCAGAGCAGCTCACAGAGTTACTGGATTACTGATCTGGCATAAAAGGATGGGATTCAGGAACTGCCGGTGGGAGAGGTGCAGGGCAAGGCGTGCACGGGGCACAGCACTTCCATGCCCTCTGCAGCCGCCCGCTCTGCCCGAGCCTCCGCGTGCTCGTCAGCCTGGACGCTCACTAGCCCGGACCGTTGAAGAGCTTTTGCAGAGCTTAGTCCGCAGCTCCCCCTCCCCAGACATCAGTGGGTCAGCCTGCGAGTTCTCTCTCAATCAGCCTGAGACTTCTCTCTGATCCCTAGTCTTTCTGATGGCCAGCCCCATCCTGAGACACTCCAGGGGTCCCACCTGGTCAGCAACCACTCAGGTGCTCCAATGGGACTTGTAATGAAGGACAGACACTCCCATCACTAAGGAAATCCCAAGGGTGCCAGGGGCTCTGTGCTGGGAACCAGGGACAAAGACAATATGTCTATTCTTATTAGACGCAGTACCCTAGGAGAAAGAGAGTCCTGGACACACATGACCAAGACTGAATCATGAAGAAACACAAAATCTGAACAGACTGAATCAAAAAACTCCCAGATGACATCATGAGAGGCAAAAGCAAAAATAAACAAGTGGAACCACAGCAATTCAGCAGTTTCTGCACAGCGACGGACACCGTCAGCAGAGTAAAAAAGACAACCTGGGGAACTGGAGGAAATGCTTGCAAATCATTTATCTGATGTTACTATAAACATATAAGGAACTTACACAACTCAATAGCAAAATACAAACAATTGAATTAAAAATGGGCAGAGAACATGAACAGATATTTTTACAAGAAGACATACAAAAGGCCAATAGGCATACTGCGAGAAGTGCTCAGCATCACTAACCATCAGTGGGATGCAAGTCAAAACCACAGTGAGGTCCCCCTCTGCACCTCCCAGAATGGCCATCACCAAGATAGGAGAGAAGGAACTTGGGCACAATGTGGACGAAAGGGGGCCCTTGTGGTTGGTCGCGGGAATGTAATTTGCTGTAGCCCTTATGGAGAGCAGCAGGGAGGTTCCTCAAAAAATTAAAACTAGAACTTCCATACAATCCAGCATGCCACATCTGGAATTGTTTCCAAAAGAAATGAGCGTAGTATATCAAAGAGCTATCTGCACACCCGTGGTCACGCAGCATTAAGCACAACAGCCAAGATACAGAAGCAACCTAGGTGTCCATCAACAGATGAACGTGTGTGGTTACATCTCAGAAACCTGAGGTGGTTCATACGCATACCGGAACAGTATGCTGCTGCCAACTCCCTAGGTCGTGTCCGACTCTCTGTGACCTCACAGACTGTAGCCCACCAGGCTCCTCTGTCCACGGGATTCTCCAGGCAAGAACATTGGAGCTGGTTGCCATTTCCTCCTCCAGGGGATCTTCCCGACCCAGGGATCAAACTCGAATCTTCTGCATTGGCAGCAGATTCTTTACCACTGAACCACCAGAGAAGCCCAATGAAACAGTATACAGCCTTACAAAAGGAGGCACTCCTGCCACGTGTCGCGACACGGATGAGCCTGGAGGGCACTGAGCTAAGTGAAATAAGCCACATGTAAAAAGACAGACGCTGTGAGGTCTCATTCACACGAGGACTTTAAACCACCTGAACTCATGGCAACAGAGAGCAGAGTGGTGGTTTCCAGGGACTGGGCTTCCCTGGTGGCTCGGATGGTAAAGAATCTGCCTGCAATGCAGGAGACCCAAGTTCGATCCCTGTGTTGGGAAGATCTCCTGGAGAAGGGAATGGCAACCCACTCCCGTATTCTTGTCTGGAGAATCCTGGGGACAGAGGAGCCTGGCGGGCTACAGTCCATGAGGTTGCAAATAGTCATACATGACTGAGTGACTAACACACACACTCCCAGGGACTGGGGAGGTGACAGAAACAGGGACCTGTTGGTTAAAGGGTACAAGCATTCAGCTACAAGACGGTAAGTTCTGGCGTCTGATGTACAGCGTGGTGACTATAGTTAATAATGTGTTAAATGCTTGAACTTTGTTAAGACAGTAAATTATCAAGTGTTCTCATCACAGGAGAAGGGTGGCTATGTGAGGTGACAGGTGTGTTAATTAACTGGATTGTTGGAACCATTTCACAATGTGTGGATCTAATGCACATGCTCACACAGCGTACCACAGAAGCAATTTTTATGTATTTATCAATTGTATCCTTTTTTCATTTACAGAAAAAATATGCAAAATGCAAACTCTACTAGCTGGCCTTTGAAGGAGGCTGAGAACTGATTCATTAAACATGAGAAAGGGAAAGTAGGTTTATCCAATTTTTTATACACAAACTCTATCTCGTGGTAATCATAAAATGAAAGGAAGAATTCCAGCTTATAAATGGGGAGAAATCATAGGATCAGAAACTCAATATCCTGTATCACTCATGATCTAATGAATCTAGGCAAAGATAATGAATCATTATGTATGGAGTGTACTGAAGGCAACCAAATCAGCACTCGGAGAAAAACGGATACCCTGAAATGCACATTAGAGTAAAAAGGACGGGCTTAGAACTACCGAGTCGAAAACCCACCCCAAGTACCAACAAAGGCTGAATTAGGGCTGTTGGCAGGGCCTGCCCGCCCCTGGGAGCCGGGCAGCGGGTGGGCGGTGGTGGCGCTGGCGGGTCCCCTGGGAGCCGCCCGAGCGGGGCTGACGCGCGGCTGCATCAGTGCCCGGGGGCGCTCCCGCCAAGCCCCACGGTGAGGGGCCGAGCGGAGCCGGCATGACCCGCACCCGCAGGAGGGCACCGGCGGGCGCGGCCGGTTTGGCGGCGCAACCGCTCTGTGCTGGAGGACAGACGCGCGGAGCTGTGGGGCAGCTCAGGGTCCGGAGCGGGCGCGGGAAGGAAACTGGCAGGACAGGCAGGCCGGCCGGCCCCCGCCCCCTGGCGAAGCCCCTGCATCTCCCCGGAGAGCACAGACAGCGCCGTGCTGCCCCGGGGAGTGGCTGCGGCTCACGGAAGGTGGGGCCGCAGCCTGGTTGATTACCAGATGGCAAGGGGTGCACTATTTCCCGGGTGCCCTCAGGGCTCGGAAATTGGCATTTGGGGGCTGGAATTTCTGATGACTGTGACATCCTTGTTTACTGAAATGGCAGGAATACTCCATTTCTCAGAAGAAAGTCCGTAAAGCTGGGGAGACACAGAATTCTCAAGCCCAACTGGTCAGTGAAAACACTTAGAAGGTGGTAGAGCGGCCAAGGACGCCGAGACTACAACTAAAAGCACTCTAAGCGCAAGCCTCTCCAAGGCCTTGCAGGGGCCACACTTGCAGGCAGGGAATCTGCACTCACCCCCGTGAGAGCACGGCTGTCACAGGGCTTTTGATTGGCGGCGTGGATGTTCACAGAGTGACTGGAGGGGGAGGCGGTGTGCAGAAAGCGCTGTGCGTCGGTGGCCGCGTGAAGGTGGTGAAAGAAGCGAAGTCGCTCAGTCGTGTCCGACTCTGCGACCCCATGGACTGCAGCCCACCAGGCCCCTCCGACCATGGAATCTTCCAGGCAACAGTACTGGAGTGAGTTGCCATCTCCTTCTCCAGGGGATCTTCCCAACCCAGGGATCGAACCCGGGTCTCCCGCATGGCAGGCAGACGTTTTTACCGTCTGAGCCACCAGGGAAGCCAGCCAGATCCCTACTGTGTTTCAACAGCAGAACCAAGAGGAGCTGGTGGGACAGAAGGAACCCACGCCGCCTGTGGAGTCCTGGCTCCATCCCCATCGCCACCCCCCGCCCCCATTTCAGAGCAGCTCCCCAACGCCTGAACCTCCTTCAAGAACTGAGACGCAGGCCCAGGAGCCCCCTCGGCCCCCACCCCCCTGTCCAGCCCGCGGGGCCCAGGTTCGGTTCCTCGGGTCTGGTTACCCCGGGGGTGGGGAAGGGCCTTCAAGTCCTGAAAGCATTCACCGCCCAGCCAGCCATTTCTAGAATGAGCCTGCTCCCGTCGCCCCCCTGCTGCGATGCAGTTTATCCCCATGCCTGTCGTGTCTATGCAGCCCCAGATGCTGAGGCAGTCAGGTGAGTGTGAGGGAAATGAACCTCTGCCGACACTCTCTCATACAAATCGAGTTTGCCATCCATCACAGAACTAAACTTAAAAACAAAAAGGGATGCTCCTAGAAGGAAAGCTAGCAGATTTTTCAGAGGGCTCAGAAGAAGGCATACTAACCATCAAAGATAAAAAGTGTTCAATTAGATCATGAAAGTAAAAAAAAAAAAACCTGTCAAAGGATGCTGTTAAGATATCAAGACACGGACTTCCCAGGTGGTCAAGTGGTTAAGACTTCGCCTTCCAATGCAGGGGGTGTGGGTTTGATCCCTGGTCAGGGACCTAAGACTTTGCTTGCTTTGCAGCCAAAAAGCCAAAACAAAAAACAGCAATATTGCAACGAATTCAACAGAGACTTTAAAAATGGTCTGCATCAAGGTAATCTGTAAATTGAAAAAAGATATCAAGACAATAATGAGGCAAAGCAAATAATAGGAGAAATATATATAATATATACATATACACACACACAATTTATTTAGATATAATTTGTGAGAATTCCAATAAATCAATCACGGAAAAAAAGAAAAACAAATAAAAACCCACAATAAAATCGGCCCCGAAACAGAACAAACGTTTTTTCCAGAGTATACAAATGGCCAGTAAGCATGTGGGAAGGTCCTCGACAACCTGAGTCACCAAAGAGATGCAAATCGAGGCGAACGTGAGCCATCACTGCCCCCGCACGGGAACACTGCAGATTTTTAAAATCTGCAAATATCAGGGGACACAGGGAGTCGCTGTACGCTCAGACCCACCCGCAAGGTTGAAAAGGGCATGAGTGTCATGGAAACCGTCAGGCTCTGATGAAGTTAAACCCTTGCCGCGGTCCCCACCCACAGTCCCCCAGCCCACGTCTACACGTGTAACCGAAACAAATAAGACACATTCTCAGAAAGATGCGTGTACACACACATGTAACTGCATCCTGATGCTGTGCGCCCGAAACGAGCAACGCTGCACGCCAGTCACGCACCAGCAACACAGTGGCAGCGCGAGCGGTTCACGGGAGTCCTGTGCGTCGCGGCCCAGCGCCGGGCACAGTGCCGGCGTCTGCGAACAAGGGGTGAGAGGGTCCCCGGGAGCACACTTCCACCTGGAACACTTCCTGGCGATTAAAAGTTCACGCACAAAAACAAAAAAATAAATAAAAGTTCACGCACGTCTCTGAGACACAGGATAAGATGCTAAGTCAAAGAAGCCAGGATATATGCCTACGATATCGTTTATGTGCCTCCAACTACAGGAACACCAGTCAGAAGGGAGGGGGCTGTGGGCCTGGGGACAGGGGCTGGAAGGGCCAGAGACCCTGCATGATGGAGACCACCCAGCACGACCAGGGGGCGGTTACATCACAGCCTGCTGAGCGAAACTGCTGGGGTCACGGATTCGAAACACTTGAATCACGTCTCTGGATGTAACTGTCACCTCAGTAGGAAAATTAAAATCAATTCCTAGAAAATGAAGTTCCATCGGAGAAGATGGCTAACCAAATGGTGGCCAATCCACCCAAACTGTCTTCACAGCCCTCAATGACAGTCAGCGTGCACTATGTCGGTTGACTCATGGGATTTTTATAAAAATGGACTGAGGAAGGCTAAAAAGCGTAGGAGGAGTCATAGCAGTTTGTGAAGCCAGGTCCCGTGAAGAGAAGAATAGGGGGTCTAATTCGTGTTTGGGGGGATGAACTGAGCAGAGGGAAGGCAGGAAGGCCAGGAAGGCAAAGGACTTCAAATCCTGCTTCTCAAATTCAACAAAATATTGAGACTGGCCGTGTGGGGATTTGGGAACTATAAGTAGTCTTTTATTTTTCTGCTCAATAATTTTATTTACAGAAATGACACCAACTGATGTTTAAGAAGAGAAATAGAAACTTACAGAGGTTTATCGATGAGCAGAAACAGGAAAACCAAGGATGTGACTCGCCGCCTGGGGTGGTCAGACCTCGGGGCTCCCTGAGCTGGGAGCACAGGCTCTGTTTACAAAGAGAAACACCCTGAGGAGGAAACTACATTTAGAAATCAAGGAAGCAGACCTTGGTGTGAGCTACTGGGGGCTCATGGGACTGTAAAGAGTTTAAGAATAACTTGTGTGTTTGAAAGAGGTAAACACACAAGAGGAAGTCATGTGTTGAGTATAAACACCCGGCAGGTATATAAAGGCTCCCGGCCCTGGAGGCCCCACACTGAGCACCTTCTCTCTCTCCACCTGCTCCTCTGACCTACTCCACTCTCAACCCACCAGAACCATGGGCTGCTGTGGCTGTTCCGGAGGCTGCGGCTCCAGCTGTGGAGGCTGTGCCTCCAGCTGTGGGGGCTGCGGCTCCAGCTGCGGAGGCTGTGGCTCCAGCTGCGGAGGCTGTGGCTCCTGTGGGGGCTGTGGCTCCAGCTGCTGTGTGCCTGTCTGCTGCTGCAAGCCCGTGTGCTGCTGTGTGCCAGCCTGCTCCTGCTCCAGCTGTGGCAAAGGGGGCTGCGGCTCCTGTGGGGGCTCCAAGGGGGGCTGTGGCTCCTGTGGGGGCTCCAAGGGGGGCTGTGGCTCCTGTGGCTGCTCCCAGTCCAGCTGCTGCAAACCCTGCTGCTCCCAGTCCAGCTGCTGCAAACCCTGCTGCTCCCAGTCCAGCTGCTGCAAACCCTGCTGCTCCCAGTCCAGCTGCTGCATCCCCGTGTGCTGCTCCCAGTCCAGCTGCTGCAAACCCTGCTGCTCCCAGTCCAGCTGCTGCATCCCCGTGTGCTGCTCCCAGTCCAGTTGCTGCAAACCCTGCTGCTCCCAGTCCAGCTGCTGTGTGCCCGAGTGCTGCCAGCGCAAGATCTAAGACTCTAGCCACAGGCCCATGTAATTCTTCCAGCTCAGGCATCTCAGGATGCGTCCTGGGCTGCATGTCATAGCCCTGAAGTTGTAATGTCATCACGTCCTCCAGAATTTCTGCCCTGTCTCCAGAGCTGGGCATACAGCAGCCCGGCTGCAGATGAAGGCAGACGAGGAGGGCATCAGGCTCATGTCCATCACCCCCTAACGGAAAGCTGCCCCCGATTCCAACCCCACCCGAAGGGGCTCCCGTGGCCCTTGCTCCTGGCACCTCATGGTCTTTAGAGCCTGGGGCCCTGGGTCCCGCCGGGCTCCTCTCCAGGGTCTCGCCAGCCACCCCCAAGTCCTGAATGCCTTCCGCTCTCTTCCTTGGCATATTTTGGTGCACACTGGCCATTGTTAAATCCTTCAATAAACGCTTTTCCTCTGCACAAGACGCATTCTCACGATGAAATTTTTTCCAGCTCCTACCTTGTGAGTAAACCCCACAGATCTGCTTCCACCTTGATCACCATCCTCTCCCGGCGGCCTGCCTGACCAGTCCACACTCTCTTTTGCTCACTCACTGACAGAGACCTACTGTGTGTGGCCCGCATTGGCGTCTGTTACAGAATGAGTAAGACACACCGCTGCCTGGCGGGGAGGAGCGTGGCGGGGTCTCAGCAGAGGGACTCAGCCTGCTCGTGGGGTGGGGGGAGTTGGGGAGCACACGGGAGGGGCCCCAGAGAAGGTGTGCAGGCTCAGGGGGCTGGTCCGGGGGCAGGGACTCGAGCTCCGCGACGTGCGGGCTGCTGGGGAAGCGCTGGCAGTATCTGGAGTCAGTGTCAGACGCTGTGTGACCTTTGCCAGGTAACCTGGGCTCTCGCTTCGGTTTTCTCACCTGGAAAATGGGGGTCAGTGAGCGTCCACCTCACAGTGTTGTGGTGAAGCTGGAGAGTCTGGCCCACGCCAAGTACTCGGGATGCCACAGACACACGGCATCTTCACACCATGGCTCACGGAAGGGGTACGATCGGGCGCAGGTGGAGCTGCGGAGGACCCTCCCGGCTCTTACCGAAAGCAGTTTGACCTTTTATTGGAAACTGAAGAGCCCGAGGATGAGGCTGGAAGCAGGCTGGCTCGAAGTCCGTTTGGTCGGGGGTCATCGAGGGCCTAACTCACGCAGGTGGGCAGCAGGACGCACGGGTGAGGAGTCCCCAGCCGGGGGGGACGGGCTCGCTGAGATGTCTGGGGGTGTGGAGAGCGCCGCGGCTCCAGGCGGCCAGGCAGCGGGTGCTGGCCCCGGACCACACGGTGCTAAGAGGAGGTGTACTCGTCTTCTGTTGCTGGGCCGCCAGTGACCGCAACTCCGGGGCTGGTCAATACAGCACACACACGCTTACTATCTCAGAATTTCCCCAGGTCTGAAGCCCAGGCATGGCTCAGCGGCAGCCCCCACGGGGTCTCATGAGGCTGCAGTCAAGGGCCGACTGCATGCGCCTCTCATCTGAGGCTCTGGGCCCTCCCCTCCCCGCGCGGGGTGTGTGAAGAACGCTTCTCCGTTTCTTGAGCACCCTCAGCCAGGGATGGTCCTCAGCCGCAGGAGAGCCCACAGCTCCGGGACCCGTGATCCCTCAGACCCTGCACAACGTGTCGTGTTCCTCCCAGGCCGGCGGGGCTGCTTCTCTCTGACTCACAGTCTCCAAACCTAGACCCCTATTTCAGAGTTCCCCGGGTTCCGTGGTGGAATCTGAAACTGTAAAGAATCTGCCTGCAATGCTGGAGACGTGGGTTCAATCCCTGGGTGAGGAAGATCCCCTCAAGAAGGAAATGGAAACACACGTCAGCATTCTTGCCTGGAGAATTCCACAGACAGAGGAGCCTGGTGGGCCCCAGTCCACGGGGTCACAGAGTCGGACACAACTATACAGGTAACCACAGATTCAGGCAGGCCCCCCAGGCAACCTCCCTTTTGAGGAGCCCAACTGATCAGGGGCCTTAACTATATCTGCAAACATCCCCTTTGCCATATAACCAAACATAATCCCACGAGTGATAGCTCGTAGTAATCACAGGCTCGTACACACTCAGAAGGAGATCCTGTAAGGAGGAGGGTCACTTGGGGTCACTTTACGGTCCTGTCCATCCCAGGAGGAGAGACAAGTGTGCATATGAGGACAGGTCACGTTCACAGTATCTGCAGGACATCAAAAATGGAGACATCCCGGAGGCAGTCAGGTGTGGCGGCCTGGAGGGTGAGTCTTCACAGACCTGGAGGCTATCAGGGCACGTGATGGCAACAAAGCTGACGATGAAGGGCTTCCCTGGTGTTCGTGAGACTCTGAGCTCCCAGAGCAGGGCGCCCAGTCTGCATCCCTGCTTGGGAAACTCGATCCCACGTGAACATCTAAGAGTCCACACACCGCAGGTAAGACCCCGCCGCGCAATGGAGACTGAGTATCCCACACTCCACAGTTAGGACCTGGTGCAGCCAAATAAACATTAAAAAAAAAAAAAAAGCTGGGAGTGAATAAGACCAGCGGGTGTCAGCCTTGGGGTAAATCTTAGGATCTAGAAAAGAGCAGCCAAGGCCAGGGCCCGGGGCACATGGACACTGGGAAACAGCGAATCCAAACGGGAGAGGAAGCGGGGGCCATCTGCGGGCCGCGGAGGTGCTGGGGCTCCAGGGAGGCCTGCTGGCCATCTGCGGGCCGCGGAGGTGCTGGGGCTCCAGGGAGGCCTGCTGGCCATCTGCGGGCCGCGGAGGTGCTGGGGCTCCAGGGAGGCCTGCTGGCCATCTGCGGGCCTCGGAGGTGCTGGGGCTCCAGGGAGGCCTGCTGGCCATCTGCGGGCCTCGGAGGTGCTGGGGCTCCAGGGAGGCCTGCTGGCCATCTGCGGGCCGCGGAGGTGCTGGGGCTCCAGGGAGGCCTGCTGACCTGGAGTCCATGGGGAGCTGGGCTTTCCCAGACTCCGCACGTGGAGAGACACGATTGTGCAGAAAGGCCTAAGGAACACACACAACAAACAAGAAAACAAACTCTTGGAGCTTACAGATGAGTTTTGAGTTTACCAAAGCCAGAAGATACAAGGTTAACACAGCAAAAATCAATCATCACGTCCACACAATAGGAATGAACAACTAGAAACCAAAACTTAGAGCACAGTATAGTTACAAACTCTCCAAAAAAGAAGACACGCAGGTCTAACAGCAGCAACAACAACATGTACAGCTCTGAATGCTGAAAACTACAAGATGCTAATGACCAAAATCGAAGATAACCGTATAGATAGAGAGACACACCAGGTTCATGGACTGGGAAACTCAACATAGTTAAGATGTCAATTCTCCCAAATTCTAAAGAAATTCTTATCAAAATCCTAGCAGGATTCTTCTTCTCAGCTGCTTCTAAAAGGTAAATAGAAAGATGAAGGAACTAGAATAGTCGAAGCAACTTTAAAAAATAATATAATTAGAAGAACAACAAATGATTTTAAGACTCGCTATATAGCCACAAGTCTATAGCTTGTAGAAAGAGGAGAGTGAAAAAGTTGGCTTAAATCTTAGCTAAGATCATGGCATCCCATCCCATCACTTTATGGCAAATAGATGGGGAAACAATGGAAACATTGAGAGACTTTATTTTCTTAGGCTCCAAAATCACTGCAGATGCTGACTGCAGCATGCTCCCTGGAAGAAAAGCTATGACCAACGTAGACAGCATATTAAAAAGCAGAGACAGAGGAGGGAGGTCTTCGGTCCGGCCCTTCTGTCCGAGACTCTTCGGCTTGGGGATCCTGGGGTCTCCTGCCCGCGCGGAGACTCTGGGGGCTTCGGAAAAGGGCGGGCGGCAGCTGAGCGGGCGACGGCGGCTCCTGAGGAGGCCACGGGAGGAATGGGGGGAAAACCCCGGTGCTCGCGCGTGCGGGTGGGGCCCCGCAGGCCCCTCTCCTCCTAGGGTGGGTTTGGAGGATTTGGGACAACGTCTACCACAGCGAGTTCTGCGTTCAGCTTTTCTACTCCAGCTAACACGGGCACTACTGAATTCTTTGGGAGTACTCAGAACAAAGGTTTTGGATTTGGGACTGGTTTTGGCACGACAACTGGAACTAGCACTGGCTTAGGTACTGGTCTGGGGACCGGACTTGGATTTGGAGGATTTAATACGCAGCAGCAGCAACAGCAGCAACAGACTACATTAGGTGGTCTCTTCAGTCAGCCTAAACAAGCTCCTGCCCAGTCCAACCAGCTGATAAATACTGCAAGTGCCCTTTCTGCTCCAACTCTACTGGGAGATGAAAGAGATGCTATTTTGGCAAAATGGAATCAACTACAAGCCTTCTGGGGAACAGGAAAAGGATATTTCAACAATAACATTCCACCCGTGGAATTCACACTAGAAAATCCCTTTTGCCGGTTTAAGGCTGTAGGTTATAGTTGCATGCCCAATAATAAAGATGAAGATGGGCTAGTGGTTTTAGTTTTCAACAAAAAAGAAACAGATATTCGAAGCCAGCAACAGCAATTGGTAGAATCATTGCATAAAGTTTTGGGAGGAAACCAGACCCTTACTGTAAACGTAGAGGGTATTGAAACATTGCCAGATGATCACACAGAAGTTGTCATTTATGTTGTTGAGCGTTCTCCAAATGGTACTTCAAGAAGAGTTCCAGCTACAACATTGTATGCCCATTTTGAACAAACCAATTAAAACACAATTGCAGCAACTTGGTGTAACCCTTTCTATGACTAGAACAGAGCTTTCTCCTGCACAGATCAAACAGCTTTTACAGAATCCTCCTGCTGCTGTTGATCCTATTATCTGGGAACAAGCCAAGGTGGATAACCCTGATTCTGAAAAGTTAATTCCTGTACCAATGGTGGGTTTCAAAGAACTTCTTCGAAGACTAAAGGTTCAAGATCAGATGACTAAGCAGCATCAGACCAGATTAGATATAATATCTGAAGATATTGGTGAATTACAGAAGAATCAAACTACAACCATGGCCAAAATTGCACAATACAAGAGGAAACTTATGGACCTTTCCCAGAGAACTTTACAGGTCCTAATCAAACAGGAAATTCAGAGGAAGAGTGGGTATCCAAGCTGATGAAGAGCAGTTGCGAGTTCAGCTAGATACAATTCAGGGTGAACTAAATGCCCCTACTCAGTTTAAGGGCCGACTAAATGAACTGATGTCCCAAATCAGGATGCAGAATCACTTTGGAGCAGTCAGATCTGAAGAAAGATATTACATAGACGCAGATCTGTTACAAGAAATCAAGCAGCATTTGAAACAACAACAGGAAGGCCTTAGCCACTTGATTAGCATCATAAAAGATGACTTAGAAGATATCAAGTTGGTAGAACATGGATTGAATGAAACCATCCACATCAGAGGTGGTGTCTTCAGTTGACAGCTCACGAACTTGTGTTAAAGGTTTGTGAAATACATCTTCGTGTTACAACAGGCCTTCTTTAAAAATGAAACTGACCACATGGGGGGAGGGGAACAATCCTCTCTCCTGACTTGGTTTTTGAGAAGGTTACTGAAAAATTATTATTCATCAAATCTGAAATAACAGTCACCTCACTGCTCTTCAGAGATAGCCTTTTAAAGATTTATATCTAAAAGCTGTAATTACTTTAAAAGAGAAATACATAATTACCAAAAAATATTTACTATTCTACATTTTTACAACAGCATTGTTCTTAAAAATAATCAATGTTTAATGATTATTCTCCATTGAGCCTGTACTCTGCTTTCCATAGCAAGTAAATATGAAGTGTCTACTTTGCACATAACAAAATAAACTGTATAATTACTTGGCAAAAAAAAAAATAAAAAAATAAAAAGCAGAGACATTACTTTGCCAACAAAGGTCCATCTAGTCAAAGCTATAGTTTTTCCAGTAGTTATGCATGGATGTGAGAGTTGGACTATAAAGAAAGCTGAGCACCAAAGAATTGATGCTTTTGAACTGTGGTGTTGGAGAAGACTCTTGAGAGTCCCTTGGAGAGCAAGAAGATCAAACCAGTAAATCCTAAAGGAAATCAGTCCTGAATATTCATTGGAAGGACCGAAGCTGAAGCTGAAACTCCAATACTTTGGCCACCTGATGTGAAGAACTGACTCATTGGAAAAGACTCTGATGCTGGGAAAGACTGAATGCAGGAGGAGAAGGGGACGACAGAGGATGAGATATTTGGATCGCATCACCGATGCGATGGACCTGAGTTTGAGCAAGCTCCGGGAGTTGGTGATGGACAGAGAAGCCTGGCGTGCTGCAGTCCATGGGGTCGCAAAGAGCAGAGTCAGACACGACTGAGCGACTGAACTGAACTGAACGAGCAAGTTGGGGACTTCCTCGGTGTCACTAGTGGTAAAGAACCCACCTGCCAATGCAGGAGACTTAAGAGACATGGGCGTGATCCCTGGGTCAGGAAGATCCCTGGAGAAGAGCATGGGAACCCACTCCAGTACTCCTGCCTGGAGAATCCCATGGACAGAGGAGCCTGATGGGCTACAGTCCGCGGGGTCGCAGAGCCGGACAGGACTGAGTGACTTAGCACAAGCAGAATGTGCCACGTGGCGGGGGAGGAGCCGACGTCAAGGCGCTGTGTCAACGCTCCTCCGTTCACGTAACGTTCTCCGTGTGGCAGAACTGCCGGGAGATTGCTCAGTGGTCGCCAGGGGTCAGGACGGTGGGAAAGGTGTCATTATTTGCGGATAAAATGAGGGAGTTTCTTTCAGGTGATGGTTGTGGCACTAGCTTTTGGAATCCTCACACGTGATGAAACTTCATTGAACTATATTAAAAGGGCCTATAAAAACTGGTGAAATCCAAACCAGGTCTGTGCCTGAGTAAACTGAACTGTGCCAATGTCAACACCCTATTTTTGACAATGTACTATGGTTAAGGGAGAGGTTGTAATTGAGCGGTGAGCGCGGTGGTCAGTGTCTCGTGGCGGCAAAGTTTCTGTTTGGGAAGATGAAGTTTTGGAGAGGGATGGTGGCGATGCTTCCACGAGTGTGAACGTGCTCGATGCCCTTGAACTGCACACTTAAAATGGCTAAAATGGTAAAGGTATGGATTTTTATTGTTTTAGTTGCTAAGTCGTGTCTGACTCTTTGCAACCCCATGGACTGTACCCCACCAGGCTCCTCTGCCCATGGTATTTCTCAGGCAAGAATACTGGAGTGGGTTGCCATTTCCTTCTCCAGGGGATCTTCTTGACCCAGGGATTGAACTCAAGTCTCCCGCTCGGCAGGTGGGTTCTTTAGCACTGAGCCACCAGGAAAGCCTCAAATATATGTATATTTTACCACAAGAATTTTTTTAAATAGATCATTATCGGGATAGCTGGGTGAGAGACACAGGGGAACTCTGAACTATCTTTGCTACCTCTGGGGAATCCTGAACAATCACAAAATTAAAGCTCTTCTGTGTCTCCTGGTTTGGATGCTGGGTTAGTGGGCCACCCTGCCTCTGACTGCCCATTACTCCCAGGACTAACCAAAGCCACAGCCTCTGCTCAGCCGGATGCCCACTCCCATCATTCAGTCCCTTCATGCCCATCACTCAGCCTATCCAAGTTGCAAAAGACGCCAATATTAGGAGAGGTGCTATTAGGAAAGTACACTCTGGAGAGACCAGGAGTGCAGCTATACAAACCTTTGCTGAAGAATTCAGGTGTGTGACTGATGGATCAACTCAGCCATCTGAGCAAAATCCAGGAACAGAAATGGATTATCAGGGAATGGTTTGTGGAGGGCCTACCTGACAAAGGAGCTTCACTGGAGGCTCAGACAGTAAAGAATCCGCCTGCACCGCAGGAGACCCAGGTTTGATCTCTGGGTTGGGAAGATCCCCTGGAGGAGGGCATGGCAACCCACTCCAGTATTCTTTCCTAGAGAATCCCATGGACAGAGGAGCCTGGAGGGCTACAGTCCAGGGGGTCACAAAGAGTCAGACATGACTGAGCAACTAACAGCAGCTCCTAATTGTGAGGCTCACTGTGACACACCTGGGAGACCGCAAGTGTTTTGTGAACGTTATATCAGCAGAATTTTGTTGTAGCAGAATGAATTTTGAGCCAACTCAGAGACAGTAGAGGACAGAGGAGTCTGGTGTGCTGCAGTCATGGGGCGGCAAAGAGTCAGACCAAGCTTAGCGACTGAACAGCAACAACTGCACATGAGCAGAATTGTTTCTAGTCCAGACTGAAGGAAGCGGAGACACAGGACTGGATAGAGGCTGTCGCACTGCAGAGTCTACAGGCAGGAAACGGGCTGATAGAGATGCTCAGCGCCAAACACGCGCCACTCTTCAGAAAACTCGCACTCGAGTCCCAAGGGGCTTCCCCGGTGACTCAGCAGTGAAAAGAAAAATCCACATGCCGATGCCGAAGACATGGGTTTGATCCCTGGTCCAGGAAGATCCCACATGCCACAGAGCAATTAAGCTCATGCCCACGGCTACTGAGTCTGAGCTCTGGAGCCCGGGAACCACAACGACTGAGCCCACGCACCCCAACCACTGAAGCTCGTGCGCCCTAGAACTTGAACTCTGCAACAAGAGAAACTGCCACAATGAGCTGCCTGTGCTCTGCAACGAAGAACAGCCGCCGCTCAGCACAACCAGGGAAAAACCCGAACAGCACGAAGACCCAGCACGGCCTAAATAAATAATTTAAAACTCATTATCAAAGAAACCCTCTGCCTCCCCAGGAACGTCTTCAGCCCTCAGTCTGCAGAGTCTGCCTCCTGCGGACCAGGCTGTGTGAGGAGCAAGGGAGCCCGAGGGGGCAGCGCCACGGCCTTGGCCGGTACTCGGACCTCACGGGCGTCCTTGGCATCGATCTTGATTCCGTGATTTAAACAAACAAAAGCTTTCTGTGCCCTGTCAGTTGCCTTGCTCTCCAGACTCTCCGAGGGCGACGAGCTCCCTGAGGCAGGAGCTGACTGGGCCTGGCCCTCTGGATGCTGAGCATCCATGTCCGCTCGTGGGAGTTGGGGCGTCGTGAGGAGGACCGCAGGGGGAGCCCCGGGGCAGAGAGGTGGGCAGGGAGGGCACCACGGAGAGCCGGCGTCGTGGGGAAGGGTGCTTGTTGAGGGAGCTCACGGCACAGTTTCAGCCCCAAAACGGAGTCAGAAGGGGAGGTAGACAAGAGATGGCGGTGGGGAGAGGCCCTAGGGCAGCGCCAAGTCCTGGTGGCCAAGGGGTCAATGGCTCCAGGGGATGTGCCCGGGGTTTAGGGGCCCCACTGTCTGCTGCTCTGCCGGGACTTGCCACCCACTGACAGCGGAGCTGACGCAGGTGAGAGGCAGAGGGTTCGGGTGGGTGTCTTCAGAAGGCGGGCTGTCCACGAGGACTGCCAGTCAAGCCAGAGCCCAGGGGCTGCGCCAGGGCCGGGGGCCCGTGGGGACGATGGCAAGGGGGATGCGGCACGACGCCCTGAGGACGGGGAGGGGGCCCAGTCCCAGCGGCGGCAAGGTCTGCCCTCCACCCCCGCAGAACTGGTCCTCTTTGTCCAGCGAGCCAGCTCCCACACAGCGGGAGATGAGGGCCCCAGAAGTGGGCTTCAGGGAGGAGGAGCCAGTTCAGGGGAGCCCTGAGAAGAGAGGCTTCACCAAACAGGGAGAAAGCCAAGGTCTGGGCTCAGAGCCTCAGATCTCACACTGGCAGCACACGGGCACACAGCAGCTGGAGCCACAGCCCCCCTTGGAGCCCCCGGCACGAGCCACAGCCCCCGCAGCTGGAGCCGCAGCCCCCACAGCTGGAGCCACAGCCTCGACAGCTGGAGCCGCAGGCCCCACAGCCTCCGGAACAGCCAGAGCAGCCCATGATTCTGGTGCGCTGAGGGTGGAGTCAGTCGGAGGAGCAGGTGGAGAGAGAAGGTGGTCAGTGTGGGGCCTCTGGGCCAGGAGCCTCTACGTACCTCCAGGGTCAGGTGAGATGCTGGGCACATGCTCACTTCCTGATTTCTATGTATGTTTTTTTTCCTCGGGAAAATCGTGATTTAAAAAGTAACGAAAGTGTTGCTTTTCACCTGGAGCCATTTCCTCCTCGCACACTCTTCCCCCGTCAAGGTCCAGCTCCCACGGGCTCTGGTGACCCCTGGGAACAGGGCAAGCTTCGTGTCTTTCTGCTGACTACACTTCCCATCCCAGGCTTCTATCACTATTTGAAAGAACAGTCACCTTACATTAGTTTTCAACGATTTCTTAGTTTTATGGAGACACTGATAAAGCTCAGGCTCTTGTGGCTCTTGATCCAAGCTCAGCACGACGACAGCCAGGGTCTCCGCGGGTGTGGGAACAGATGCTCAGCGTGGTGGCCAGGGCTCCGGAAAGCCCAGCGCCCCCCAGGCTTCCGGGCCACCAGGCGGCCCACCTCGAGACCCCGAGACAGTGCCCGCCTCTTCTCCTCCGGGGTCCTGTCTCTCCATTTCCTCTGCCAGGCCCCTGTCCACGGTCCCTCTGCGAGGCTTCGGGGCTGCTGGGTCCCCATGTTCTCCTCTCTGCTCCCTGCACACAGCAGGTCATCAACCCTGGGCCCTAAAGCCCGAGCACTGCGGGGATTTTGCTCAGCTCTGCTTTTTTGTTTTAGGCTTTTTTTCTTTTTCGCTATTTTTTTTCAATTGTAGGAAAACACACGCAACGTGAAGCACGCCATCTGAGCCATGCTAAGGGCACAGTTCAGTGGCACCAAGCACAGTCACGCTGCCGTTCGGCCGTCAGCACCATCTCATCGAACCGAAGCCCTGTCCCCACCACTCACTCCGCAGCCCCTCCCCGCAGCCCCTGGCCCCACCGTCCGGCTGTCTGCGTCTACGAGCTACAACTCTAGGGGCCTTGCATGAGCGGCATCAGACAGGCTTCGCCCTCTTGTGACTGGACTATCCCACCAGCGTGAGGCCCTCGAGGTTCATCCACAGCCAGCCGGTGTCAGGATGGCCTTCCTTCTCAAGGCTGAGTAATGCTCCACTGTGCGCGTGGACCACGGCGTGTGCATCCCTTCATCCGCTGACGGACCTCTGGGTCGCTTCCACATTTCAGCTGCTGTAAAGGCTGCTGCTCTGAACGTGGGTGTGCAAACACCTGTTTGAGTTCCTGCTTCCGACTGTTTTGAGGACACACCCAGAAGCTGAATACCTGGGTTGTGTTTGTGTTCTATTTGAGGAACCTCAGATAGAGGCTCTTTCTGTTCTAATGCTTTCTAGCTCATTCTATCCTAATACATTCTTTCTGAGGGGCTCCGTGCCGTTTCCCTCAGCATTTTCCATTCCCACCAGGAGAGCTCGTTTCCAATTTCTCCACATCCCGACCAGCACCTGTCACTCCCTGCTTCTCTGACAGTGGCACCCCATCGGGTGTGAGGGGGTGCAGGCTTTCTTAGTTAAGGGCTGCGGATATTCGGGGGGCTCCCTCCTGACCCCCAGCCGTTTCTGGGGTACCTGGGGAGCCACCACACGTCTCCCAAGGGATCTTCCTCAGATTCTCTTCCCCACCGCATGGAGGGGCACTGCTCCCACGCACTCAGAGATCCCTGGGGGAGAGTCGGCAGAGGGTTGCAGACCATGGGTCTGGGGCATCTCAGGATTCTAGTCTGCTGGTCTCCTCTCGTCCATATTCAAGGCGTCCACTGTTATGTCACCACAAGAGGTGGGAAAGAGGTGAAATTCCAGAATAATGGGGTCCAGGAAAAGATCCCAAAAGCTTTCAGGGACAGAAATCAACAGACACAAAGCTGTCTAAATCCTCCGTGGCCGCAGAAAAGCACCGTCATCTCTGTTTCGAAGGAAGCTGCTTGCCTGGAATCAGAGGTCTAGCCAAGCCACCGATCAGACTTGAAGTGAGAATTAGAATCTTTTTTCAGAAATGCCGATTTCCAAAAGGTGTAACGTCACTGCTTACTTTCTCAAGAAAAATTCTTTCTCAATGTGCTCCACCGAGACAAGGAGGCAAAGGAAAGAAAGGCAGGGCTCCCTAACAGAAGCAGACGGCGGCAGGAGCACAGTGACGTCCAGGAGGACAGAGGGCCCCGGACGGCGAGGAGCCCGGAGCAGGGGCACGGACCCCAGGGGTCACCTCCAAGGTGAAAACAGCTGCAGTTAAAGAATGCGCATAAAGCCAGAAGGGATGCCTGGAGAGTCACACCTCAGGTGCAGAAGGCGGTCATGGATTAGTGCAGAGACTGCTGGGAAATGGCCCAGAAGTTTACATGCTCAGCAGAGGGGCTTAGAGAAAGCAAAACCCTCATCTTTCATTGTTGAAATCCCACAGGACACCCAGTCAATGGAAAAACAAACAATAATGTGCGGTCTTTTTTTTTTAAGACTGAGGTTAATAGAAGAAACCAGCTGGAACGATTGACGGCGCTGTGGCAGCAATGCTGTCCTGGGCAACGTTTTGACCGTGTGTGTGTGACTTAGACAAGAATAAGCCTGGAAGGATGGAAGTGGGGGGAGGCTGCACTGGGTCCACTCGACATGAAGACACCATACAAGCCACAGCAACAAGTGCAGGATGGCTCACGGTTGGACAGACATTCAGGTAGAACAGAAGGAGAGTTCAGGGTTTTGAATAAAATAAACACAGAGGTTCCTGATGGGAGAACAGACCCAGAACAAGCAGCTCCAGTCACCACAGGGCTTTGTGTAAAGGGATCAGTGAACAACAGCAAACATGTGACATAATTATAAACTTTTTAATATCTATTATTAGTATACGGCAAACAGAATACTCCTGGGAGTGTAGCATAATCAACACAAGGAAGTGAGCACGTGCCCAGCATCGCACCCACCCCGGCAGGTATATAGAGGCTCCTGGCCCAGGAGGCCCCACACTGAGCACCTTCTCTCTCTCCACCTGCTCCTCTGACCTACTCCACTCTCAACCCACCAGAACCATGGGCTGCTGTGGCTGTTCCGGAGGCTGCGGCTCCAGCTGTGGGGGCTGCAGCTCCAGCTGTGGAGGCTGCGGCTCCAGCTGTGGGGGCTGTGGCTCCAGCTGTGGGGGCTGTGGCTCCAGCTGTGGGGGCTGTGGCTCCAGCTGCTGTGTGCCCATCTGCTGCTGCAAGCCCTGTGTGCTGCTGTGTGCCAGTCTGCTCCTGCTCCAGCTGTGGCAAAGGGGGCTGTGGCTCCAGCTGTGGGGGCTCCAAGGGGGGCTGTGGGTCCTGTGGGGGGTCTAAGGGGGGCTGTGGCTCCTGTGGGGGCTCCAAGGGGGGCTGTGGCTCCTGTGGCTGCTCCCAGTCCAGCTGCTGCATCCCTGTTTGCTGCTCCCAGTCCAGCTGCTGCAAACCCTGCTGCTCCCAGTCCAGCTGCTGCATCCCTGTTTGCTGCTCCCAGTCCAACTGCTGCAAACCCTGCTGCTCCCAGTCCAGCTGCTGTGTCCCCGTTTGCTGCCAGTGCAAGATCTGAGGCTCTGACTGAAGACTTCAGGTGGCTCCTAAGGGTGTGGGCTTCCCATCGAGTGCCTGTAGACATGTCCTGGACCATCCCCAAGCAGTTCCTATCCAGGTGATGGACAGCTAGAGTCTCCTGGCTCCAGACTCCTCCCCAGCACCTGAGGGAAAGGCATGAAGTTCGCCCACACACATTCCCTGAGAGGGGGTCCCGTGCCCCAGACACTTTTGCGCCTTCTACCCACACACCCTAATGCCTGAGCCAGACTCGCCCTGAAAATGGTTCACAGGTCAGGGAGGTGGCCGAAATTTCCATTTCTAATTATTCCATGCAAGGCACCAAAGCTTTGTCTTTCTCTGTTTGCCAGGAGCTTTATCATTCCCATAAGTGTGTCTCCAATAACCCACCTGATTAAAACAAGTGCATTAAGACCCACAATGGGTCTGGGTGCACCAATAAATAAATCCTCCACCCACAGAGCTTGGTCTCACTGTGGTTTTCCTTCCAGCCTGTCTTGGCAGTGACATCGATCGTGTTTCCCGCTCCTGCTGCCTAATCGATCACGGCTCCCCGGGCCCTTCACTGCTGTCACCGCAGGGCCGGGCTCAGCAGTCATTCCACAGACATTAGGTAAATTAACGAGTGGAGGGACCACTGAGTGCGTGTGTGAGTGAGCGAAGAGTTGATGGAGAGCGAATGGAAGACTCTTCTTAGCAGAGGCAGGGTACCCGCTGAGTGAATGGGATTCAGGATTCAGGTTGTCCTTGCTGGCATCAGGGGTGCAGCTCCTTCCCCAGAGAGGATGTGCTTGGAGGAGGAGGAGACATTTGCCCTCAATGTCCAGAAAAAGGTCTATTGGGTGGGCTGCGCGCCACCCAGGCCTCAGAGCAGGGGTCAAGCCTGGAGAGAAAGAGGTGACGAAAACGAGCTGAGCTCCTGAGAAGCTGCAAAGATATAGCCTGTCCTGTTTCAGAGACCAGTGTCGGCCTGGCTCAGCATGCAGCAAGGAGCTCTCTCCCCACCGCCGGGCTCAGAGTCAGCGAGAACCAGCCACTCTTGGATCTCAACAGGGGTGGGGCTGGAGGAGGAACGGAAGGGGACCCGATGAAGGTCACCTGCCGAAAACCCCCAGCTGACATCACACCATGCTGTGGGAGCTCGGACACCTTCCGGAAGATCAGGAGCAAGCAAAGGGCATCCCCGCGCCCCATGTCTGCTCAGCATCACTCTGACGTCCTAGCCAGGGTAAGAAGCCAGAACGGGAGGCAACAGCCATGAGCTTCCCTGGTGGCTCAGTGGTAGACAATCCACCTGTCAATGCAGGAGACACGGGTTCGATCCCTGGTCTGGGAAGACCCCACGTGCCTCGGAGCAACCGAGCCCGTGCACCACGACTACAGAAGCCCAAGCACCCAAGAGCCTGTGCTCCGCAACGAGAGGCCACTGCGATGAGAAGCCCACGCACTGCAACCCGAGAGAGCCCACCCGCAGCAGAAGGCCCGACACTGCCAAAAAAAAATAAACAATAAAATTTTAAGAATAAATAACGAAAGAAATTACAGTCATCCACGCTGGGAAGGAAAAGGCGAAACAGCCTCTATTCATAGAAGACAATACCTTGTGTATGGAGAAGCCTAAGGACTACACACACACACACGATTATTAGAGCTAAGAAATGAATTCAGCAGGCCACAGGAGACAACATCAAGCACACAGAAATCAACTATATTTCTGTATACCAGCAATGAGCCATCAGAATTTAAATTAAGAAGACAATATCATGGAAAATAACAAAATAACTTAATAAACTTAACAATTGAAGTGCAAAACTGCAAAACACCATTGAAAGAAGTTAAAGAAGGCCAAAATAAATGGAAAGCTATCCAGCGGTCCTGTATCAGGAGACGTAATATTGTTAGAATGACAGTATTCCAAAACTCTGCAGATTTAACATAATCCCTTTCAAAATCCCACATTGCTTTTTGCAGAAAGTGACAAGCTGACCCTAAAGTGCATATGGAAATTCAAGGATGTGCAGATAGTCAAAGCAATCTTGAAAAAGAAAATCTAACTTGGAGGACTCACGTTTCCCAATTTCCAATGTATTACAGGGTTGCAGTAGGACTTCTCTGGTGGTACGGTGGATAGGAACCCACCTGCCAGTGCAGGAAACCCGGCTCTGATCCCTGGTGCTGGAAGAGCCCACGTGCCTCGGGGCAACTCAGCCCGTGCACCACAGGTGCTGAGCCCGCCTGTGGCAACTACGAAGCCCACGCGCCTAGAGTCTGTGCTGCAAAGAGAGGCCCGAGCACCGCAAGGAGCTGCTGCGACTAGAGAGACCAAGTGCCGACCAAAGACGCAGCCCAGAGAAAAATAATAAAATAAATAGATTATGCATCACAAGCTACAGTAATAAAGCTGTGTGAAGCTGCATAAGGGTAGACACAGATCAGTGGAACAGAACTGAGTCTAGAGACAAATCCTCCAAATTACGGGCAACTGATTTTCAACAACGGCGCACAATCATTCAGCGCAAAGTCTTTTCAGTGAACACGGCTGAGACAAGTAGTGACCACACGCAAAAGAATACAGTTGAACCTTTATCTCAAATCACATGTACAAAAAAAAACCAGCCTTGAAATGGATCCATGAGCTAATCATAAAAGCCAAAACTAGAAACTATAAAACTCTTAGAAGAGAAGATAGAGTAAGTCTTTGTGATCGTATATTAGACAATGAATATTAGATATGACAGCAAAGTGAAAGTGAAAGTCGCTCAGTCATGCCCGACTCTTTGCGACTCCATGGACTGCATAGTCCATGGAATTCTCCAGGCCACAATACTGGAGTGGGCAGCCTTTCCCTTCTCCAGGGGAGCTTCCCAACCCAGGGATGGAACCCAGGTCTCCTGTATTGCAGGTGGATTCTCTACCAGCTGAGTCACAAGGGAAGCCCAAGAATACTGGAGTGGGTAGCCTATCCCTTCTCCAGCACATCTTCCCGACCCAGGAATCGAACCAGGGTCTCCTGCATTGCAGGCGGATTCTTTACCAACTGAGCTACCAGGGGAGCTTTTGACAGCAAAAGCATAAGCAAAAAAAAGAAAAATTATATAAATCAGATGCATCAAAATAAAAAGATTTTGAGCTTCAAAGGACACAAATCAAAAAGTAAAAAGACAATGTAGAGGTAAAATATTTGCCAATCAGATATTTGACAACTGCCTTACATTCAGAATATAGAAAGAACTCTCACTCCCCCAAAAAGGAAGATAAATAACTCGATTAAAAACTTGGCAAAGGGTCTGAATAGATGTTTCTCCAAAGAAGATACACAGATGGCTAATAAGCACATGAAAAGATGCTCAACATCATCGGTCATCAGGAAGACACAAACCAAAACCACAGTCCGATATCACCCACGGGGTGGGTGTCATCAGAGAGACAAGCGGCAACAAGTGCCGGTGAGCACTGGCGACGCTGAGCCCTGCGCACGGCTGACTGAAGTAGTAAACGGTGCGACTGCTCCGAAAACCAGTTTGGCGGTTCACCAAATGTTAAATACAGAATTACCACATGCTCCAGAAATGCCATCGCTAGGTACATGCCCAAGAGAGTGGAAAACACGTCACACAAAAATCTATGCAATAACGCTCATGGCAGCATTATTCATAATGGCCAAAAAACGGAAACAAGCAAATGTCCATCAGCTGGTTAATGGATAAACAAAATGTGGTCCACCCGCACAGTGGCGTGCCCCTGAACAGGAATGCAGTTCTGACACGTGGTACAAGCGAAATAAACTTTGAAAGCACCGTGCTAAGTGAAAGGCCACATGTTATGCGACCACATTCACACGCGGCGTCCAGAACAGGCGACTCCACAGAGGCAAAGGGCAGATGAGTATATACCATGGGCTGGTTTGAAAGAGGGCGATGGAGCCTCCCCATTAAACGTACATGGAATTTCTTTCTGAGATGATGAAACTGTCCTGGAATTAAGTGGTAGTGATGATCGTGTGACTTAGTGAGTCTACTAAAAAGTCACTGAATTATACACTCTAAAGGGCAAATTTGATGGTATATGAATTGTACCTCAATTTTAAATTTCATGTAATATGCTTTGCTGTCGTTCAGTCGCTCAGTCGTGTCCGACTCGGCGACCCCGTGGACTGCAGCATGCCAGGCCTCCCTGTCCTTCACCATCTCTCGGAGTTTGCTCAAACTCATGCCATTGAGCCGGCGATGCTATCTAACCATCTCACCCTCTGTATGTGTTTAAGCACTTCCCAATATTAAAGAATCTTACCAAATCACCGTGTGATTTCCACTGAATATGTGTATTTTTTAGCCCTTGATTTTAGAATCATTTCAAGATAAATGTTATAAATGATCCCAACTAAATCTAAAGACAATACTGAAGTATTTGGGAGCGCTTGATATTCACTGTATCAAAGGTTTCATGCATCTGGCCGATGAACATTATGTACTAAAGGAGGTGTATGTGTTGGTGCTCGCTAAGTGTTTTGAGGGTGTAAGCCATTCCAGTCTAGCATGGAGGGAGCTCGGACATGGCCAGTCCCAGGCACACAGCAAGGAAAAATGCTGAACAAACCGAAAATCAACACTTCTTCTTAGATCCATCAAAGACCTGAGGTCACAGGGCACAGTGTGGTCCCCCCAAATTGGAGAAAGACAGGCAGATACAGAGAATCACAGAAGCAGAAACATCCGTGGGAACCCGCGCCCAGCCCGCAGACTGCTGGAGGCTCAGTGCAGACAAGTCCTCGAGTTAAAACTCCAGGGAGACCGAGTCAGATGGGGTCTCCCCACTCTGATAAGTTTCACCTCCAGGAACCCCACTAGGTTCTCACAGTGGAGACTGGAGGAAAGCCCCTTCGTGCTTTTGGCAGGGGCCGGGGCAAGGGGGCATTCTGAAACCCGCAGAGCACCCCTAACACGATCGCCTTCTTTCAATGCTGAGTCACAGCTCTCTCGGTAAACGCCACATTGCACTTGAAAATATGGGGTTAGTTTTGAACTCTTTTGATCCTGACCTCTAATATAATCCCACAGTAATAAGAGACAGACTCTATGATTTCAATACCTTTAGATCTGAAATTTCCGCACCTTGTTTTATGTCCCTGGATATGTTCCAGTGTCTCCTAGTTTATACTCTATGGGAACTTGAATAGAATTTGTATCCTACTGTTACCTGAAAGTTGTATAAATATTAATTATGTCAAATTGGCACATAATACTTTCCAGGCCTACTATATACTTCTACTTCTCTGTACATTCATGCTATTAATTTCTGAGAGTTTGATATAAAAACCTTAATTTTTCCACTTGAAACAAGCAGTTGTAATATATGGTGGCAGCATATGTAGCTTTGTTCTGGATTTTCCAAGTCTCTTGTAAACGTGTTATCGCATTTTCATAATTTAAAAAATAAAAAAGAAAGATTAAAAAAAAGATCTACCCTCACAATACATTAGTTTACCAAGCCCAACCTGTGGGGGTTTCATCAGTGCTCGTGACCTCGGGGGAGGGAGCCCCCAGCTCCAGCCCCTGCAGCCCTCCTGACCCAGCAAGGGGCGAGGAGGGACTGAGAAGCACCGGATTGGTCACCAAGCCCAGGAAATAGACACTGCCCCCCCAACACACCTAACCTGCACATCCCAGAAGGCCTGCTGGCCGCAGTTCCCATCACGCACGGATACATCGTGTCCAGCTTTGAACAAGAAATCACAGGGCGTCCTCGGAGGCAAGAGCGCCGCTGGAAGAGACAGAGCCAGCATCAGAGCCAGACTCAGAAACGGCAGGGAGGTTGGAATTCTCAGGCTAGGAGATCACTGTGTGTGTTACAGGCTCTAAGAAGACACTCAAGAGCTAATGGGTTATGGGGGGGCGGGGAGAATCCCAGGAGAGAATCAAAGAAATGCTAGTAATCAAAGCAGCGGAAAGAAATGAAGAACACCTCGGACGGGCTCATCAGGAGGCTGAGCCTCCTCAGGCGCCTCCATCAGGAGGCTGGACATCAGGACAGATCCCGGCTCTCAGCAGACCTTTCAGCCCGAGCGAAGAACCAGGGAGCGTGAAACAAAGACACAGTAGAAGGGACTTCCCTGTGGTCCGGTGGTTAAGAGTCCACCTTCCAATGCAGGGGACGTGGGCTCCATCCCTGGTCTGGGAACTAAGATCCCACGTGCCACGCAACTAAGCCCGCACGTGGCAACCACTGAGCCTGCGCACAACTGGAGAGTCGGCCGTGTGCCACACGAAGACCAGCACAGCCATAGTAATAATGATTTGCTACAAAAGAATAGAAACTCCCCAAACAGAAAAAGAGGAGCAAGTCTGAAAAAAATGGAACAGAATACCCAAGAACAGTGAGGTAATTACAGAAGAGGTAAAACCAAAGGTAACTAATGTACGTCTGTGGCTAAAATGTGAACGGGAATGTAGCTAAATTAGAAAATTGATGGAATGTTTAGCTTAAGAAAGTTTGGACCATTCCCATTTGAGTTAATGAAACATTAACCATAGGTCCTTCTGACAGTGATTGTTAAATTTAGTACATCTACATTTTTGAAGTTATATTTTAAATATATATATCATAAATACAGTATATATTTATAAATGTATACTGAATTAAATTTTATATAATTATTAAATTATATCTATTTTATAAAATATAAATATCAGTAGCTAAAATTATATTTATTTTCTATATTTATGAATTATCTTTATAAAGTTTTAGAATGTAAGATTTTTTAAGCTGTAATGCTGACAAATTGAATATTAATTTCAATACCTAAAGCAATCAAGGACTTCCCTGGTCGCGCAATGGGGAAGAATCCGCCTGCCAAAGACGGGACACAGGTTTGATCCCTGGTCCAGGAAGATTCCATATGCCAAGGAGCAAGTAAGCCCATGAGTCACAACTGCTGAGCCTGAGCTCTGGAGCCTGGGAGCCACGACTCCCGAAGACCGTGCGCCTAGAGCCCGTTCCACAGAGAGACACCACTGTGGTGAGAAGCCCAACCACTGCAACAGCAAGTAACCCCATGCACACTAGAAAAGATTGCTATTTATAAAATATAAATATCAATAGCTTAATATAAATATAATAAATATATTATAATAAATTTATATATAATTATAATATATATTTGGAGAAGGCAATGGCATCCCACTCCAGTACTCTTGCCTGGAAAATCCCATGGACGGAGGAGCCTGGTGGGCTGCAGTCCATGTAGTCACTAAGAGTCGGACACGACTGAGCAACTTCACTTTCACTTTTCCCTTTCATGCATTGGAGAAGAAAATGGCAACCCACTCCAGTGTTCTTGCCTGGAGAATCCCAGGGACCAGGAAGCCTGGTGGGCTGCCATCTGTGGGGCTGCACAGAGTCGGACACAACTAAAGCGACTTAGCAGCAGCAGCATAATATATATTATATATCATTTCAATATTATATATATTTATTATATATTTATATATTATATTTTAATATATGATAATGTAATATAATATAATTATATAATTGTATATTATATATAACATATTATATATAATATAATATATAATATAAAAGAAAATAAATATATAAATAAAATTTATAAAATATATTATATATAATACATATTATATTTTATATTATTACATAAAATACTATATTTATAATATAATATATTTTATAAATTTTATTTATATATTTATTTTAATATAATGATATATTTAATATGTAATATATATTTTATATATTATTTTAATATATAGTATATGTTATTTATATATAAATATATATTTATATAGATTATTTATTATATATATAATATATATAATAAATATATAATAAATAAATAATATATATATATATATAATAAAATAAATATCAATATCAAAATATAAATATAAATATCAATGGCCCAATAAATATATATAATTAAATATGTATATATAAATATATATCAATATATCAAATATAAATATCAATAGCTCAATAAATATTTATATATAATATATATAATCAAAATATAAATATCAGTAGCCCAATACGTATATTATATATAATTATATATTTATATATGTATTATTTAATTGTATATTTAAATATAAATAATGTTTAATATATTTATTATTTCATTATATATTATAATAAAATCAATATCAAAATATAAATATCAATAGCCTAATAAATATATTGTATATAATTATATATTTATATAACTTATTTAATTGTATATTTAAATATAATTTAATGTATTTATTATTTAATTATATATATTATAATAAATTTGATAAAAATAAATATCATTATCAAAATATAAATATCAATAGCCCCTTGCACACCAGCAACGAAGACCCAGCGCAGCCAAAAATAAATAGATAAGTGTAATAAAAAACAGACAAACCCTCAAGCAACCGGAAACCCACAGGGAGCACACACGGTCCTCACACGGTCGCTGCCGCACCGGGTGAGGGCTGCGTGGAGGACAGGCCAGGTGAAGCCACTCGGAAAGCCGTGAACCGCGGCGAGACCACGTGGGGGCGCCTCCCTGCGAGCGCCCCCGAGGACGCGGGAGACGCGGAGCCAGCGCTGCCCGCCGCAGCCTCATTCACCGTTTTCCCCGCTGAACCACCAGCAGATGCTCGTTTCCAACGCCCGCAGCCTCAGGCCCCGCTGGTCTCAAGGTCTGAGCTCCCGAGGGAGGGGGGCGCCCACCAGGGGACCAGCGGGCAGCCACCGGGCTGGTGCGGGGCGGCCACTGGCCACTTCCGGCCCCTCAGGCCCAGCATCAACAAAGAGGTTTTGTGCTGACTGCAGTGACTAATCCTGATTACCAAAGAGAAACCAAACCACCGGTCCACAAATGAAGTAAGGAAGACGACAGTCATCCCTCGTATCTGTAGAAAGCCGGTTCCAGGACCCCACGGGCGCCAGATCCCAAGGATGCTTCAGCCTCGTGGATAAAACAGCGTTGTTGTGTTGTCGTTGTACAGTCACTAAGTCATGTCCGGCTCTTTGCAACCCTGTGGACTGCAGCCTGGCAGGCTCCTCTTTCCATGGGATACTGAAGCAGGTTGCAGTTTCTTACTCCGGGGGATATTCCCGACCCAGGGATGTAACCCACATCTCCTGCATTGGCAGGGGGAGGCTTTTCTACTGAGCCACCAGGGAAGCCCATAAAGCCACACAGTATTTTCATTTGACTATGCACGTCCTCCTCTGTGCTTTAATTAATCTCTAGACAACTTGTGATACCTAATACAAAGTCAGTGCTACATAAATAGTTGTACACACAATGTAAATGCTATGTACACTGTTGCCAGCAGGGCAAATTCAAGTTTTCCTTTTTGGAAACTTCTGGACTTTTTCTGGAATATTTTCAATCCCCAGTTGGTTGACCTGTGGCTGGCTGGCTGGCTGGATATAGGAGATCCCTTGAGGCATGGTCAGCATGGCCAGGCCTGGGACTCAGGTCCATGGAAAACTGAAACAACCCAACTCAGGCAGGACCACGGACCGTGTGGCTAGGATTGCAGGTGACACGTGCTCTGAATCCCTGAGATTAACAGGAAGGACGCTCCCCACCGCCGCCTGCAGTGGCCTCCTGCCTGGCACTCTCTCCACGCCCTGAGGCCACCTCTTGTGAGCCCTATCGGCACCATCAAGACTTCACAGTCCAGATGTGGTCAGGCGTTGTGCCAGGGTGATGACCAGTATGGCCCTGAGGCTCAACCTCTGTCTCCTGCAAACAAGGAACACAAGCCCATCAGGTGATGAAGCCGTGTGCTGGGAACACGCAAGACACAGCAGGAGGGTTTCTTATAAACACCACAATGTGTTCACGACTAAATCTATTTTAAACACTCAGAATTTTTCTGCTGGAAAGCGGTGCGAACAGGAACCAGGAAGTGAGCCATGTGCCCAGCATCTCACCTGATCCCTGCAGATATATAGAGGCTCCTGGCCCCGGAGGCCCCACACTGAGCACCTTCTCTCTCTCCACCTGCTCCTCTAACCTACTCCACCCTCAATCCACCAGAACCATGGGCTGCTGTGGCTGTTCCGGAGGCTGCGGCTCCAGCTGTGGGGGCTGTGGCTCCAGCTATGGAGGCTGCGGTTCCAGCTGTGGGGCCTGCGGCTCCAGCTGTGGGGCCTGCGGCTCCAGCTGTGGGGGCTGTGGCTCCAGCTGTGGGGGCTGCGGCTCCAGCTGCTGTGTGCCCGTCTGCTGCTGCAAGCCCGTATGCTGCTGTGTGCCAGCCTGCTCCTGCTCCAGCTGTGGCAAAGGGGGCTGCGGCTCCTGTGGGGGCTCCAAGGGGGGCTGTGGCTCCTGTGGGGGCTCTAAGGGGGGCTGTGGCTCCTGTGGGGGCTCCAAGGGGGGCTGTGGCTCATGTGGGGGCTGTGGCTCCTGTGGGGGCTCCAAGGGGTGCTGTGGCTCCAGCTGCTGTGTGCCTGTCTGCTGCTCCAAGCCCGTATGCTGCTGTGTGCCAGCCTGTTCCTGCTCCAGCTGTGGCGAAGGGGGGTGTGGCTCCTGTGGCTGCTCCCAGTCCAGCTGCTGCAAACCCTGCTGCTCCCAGTCCAGCTGCTGTGTCCCCGTTTGCTGCCAGTGCAAGATCTGATTCTTCAACACACACCCCAGTATGTATCAGATGCCCTGGATGGAGATAAATGCTTGATCTCAAAGCCCTGAATCCCAGCCCTGGCCTGCTGTTTCAGGAATGTGGGAGCGGGGGTGTTTATAGTAGAAAGAGCTTGAGAGGGTCTGACCCCTGACCTCCCATCAGCTTCCTGTGAAAAGCCTCGACCACAGCCCTCAGACGTCTCCCCTGAACTCACCGGCTTAATTGTCTGTCATGGGCTACAGATTCTGAGAATCCTTGCAATTCCTTTCAATAAACGTATCCCTTCCCCGCACACGTCCTGGTCTTATCGTGATTCTTTTCTTACTGTTTCTGGTAATTTACCATTTCAACATCCCTCCTCTCTCTGTCTCCTTTGGATTTCCTGAATCTCAACAGAGCATTCAGCAACCCACTGCCCCGGGCAACCCAGAGTGCTCAGCACCCACAGCACGCACTGTGCAAGAAACTGGGGCTCAGGAGAGAACCGGGCACCCACCTGCCCGAGGCGGCTTGACTGTGGCGGGGAGGTGGGCAGCCCTGATCGGGTTCGGGAGGGGGCAGGGGCCAGGCAGCCACCGGGGCCACAGGGACGCCAGAGGAGGGACGGACGTGAAGGTCTGAGGCCGGCTGCAGAGGCGGTGGGGGCCAGCCCCGTTTCTCAGTAACTTGGGGGTAAGAAATCTGAACACAGTGACCGTTTGGATCCGCGGCAGGAACCTGAGCCGTGAAGAGAGGTGTGTCGCCGCACCCGAGAACTGAAAGCGACCTGACTCTCTGGTCTTGGGTGTGGTTCCGCATAAGCTCCACAGGGTGGCGCTGGAGCTGCTGTAAGAGGCTCCGCATTTGCTTGAAAGGGATTTATATTTTCAAGTCTTTTTGTTTTTTTTAAAGCAGACAGGGAAATCCCACGCTACCCACGCGCCTGAATCCTGGAGACGACCCGCTGTTCTGCAGAGAAGGGAGCGAGGCTGCTGTGCGGACACTCACGTCTGCTCTTCAAGCTCAGAAAGAGGTGTGTGTGTGTGTGCGTGTGTGTGTGTGTGCGTGTGTGAGCACATGTCTTCACATGCACATCAGAGGAAGAGAGAGACGCCTTCTGAACCGCGGGGACTCAGAGCTCGGAGCCCACCATAGCCAGTGGTGTACCTGGAAGGCTCCTAAGGCCTGGCTGGGGACCCCCAGTGTGCACCCAGTCACGCCCTGGTGGCTGCTGCCAGCTGCTCTGCAAGTGTTCCCACGGGGCCTCAGGTCCCACAGCCGAGACCAGCAAGTGCTAAGCTGAGACACTGCAAACGCGAGGTGCTGCTCAGAGAGCCACCCATGTCCAGCTGCCTCCCCATCAGCGCCGGAAACCGGCCCGGTCCAGCCACAGAGAGAAGCCGGCTCAGCCTGGGGCCAGGGGTTGCGCACCGGGGCCAGAGCCTTTATCTCCAAACTCTTAAGTCATGTCTGCCCGTTCTGGCCTTTGCTTTCTGTACCAGACTCTCCACTTGGGACAGGACCGTCTCCCAGGCTGGCGGCGGGGGAGGGTGTGCAGATGAAGAGCACAACAGGGGGGTGTGGGGTAAACAGAGCTTGGGCTCCCGAGCTTGCCTGCAGAGCTGCTCAGGACCCGGCCCTGAGCCCCTGGGGTCCAGCCGCAGTGCAGGTGGGACGCCCTGACGGCCCCGCTGCTCTTGTTCAGTCGCTAAGTCGTGTCTGACTCTTTGCTACCCCACGGGCTGTGGCGCACCAGGCTCCCCTGGCCTTCACTATTTCCTGGAGTTTGCTCACACTCACGCCCACCAGGTCAGTGATGCCATCCAACCGTCTCGTCGTCTGCCGCCCCCTTCTCCTTTCGTCTTCAATCTTTCCCAGCATCAGGGTCTTCTCCAATGAGTTGGAGCTTCAATTTCAGTATCAGTCCTTCCAATGAATATTCAGGACTGATTTCCTTTAGGATTGTCTGGTTTGATCTCCTTGCAGTCCAAGGACTTTCAAGAGTCTTCTCCAACACCACAGTTTGAAAGCACCAATTCCTCAGTGCTCAGCCTCCTTATGGTCCATTATGACATTCGTACATGACTGCTGGAGAAACCATAACTTGACTGTACGGAGCTTTGTCGGCAGAATGACGTCCCTGCTTTTGAGTACATTGTTTGGGTTTGTCGTAGCTTTTCTTACAAGGAGCAAGAGCCTTTTAATCTCGTGGCTGCAGTCACCATCGGCAGTGATTTTGGGGCCCCCAAAATAAACTCTGTCCATTTTCTCCCATTCTATTTGCCGTGAAGTGATGGGACTGGATGCCATGATCTTGGTCTTTTTAATGTTGAGTTTTAAGCCAGGTTTTTCACTCTCCTCTTTCACCCTCATCAAGGGTCTCTTTAGTTCCTCTTCCCTTTCTGACTGTCCTGGGGAAGACGAGACCAGCATCGCATGCTGCGTCGTCTAGGCCCCGGCTGAACTCGGACAATCAGATATTTTCTCTCTTTGCCTCTGTTAAGCCAGGTCTCCCCTTCTGGGTTTCTGAAATTGGTTTTTGGACATAAGCTGCCACTGAGCTTCCAGCCATGCCCATTCAAGCTCTGACCACCCAGACAACCTGCCGACCGCTGTTCCTGAATCCTAAATCCATCTCTTCTTTCCTACAAACAGAGCAGCATAGTTACACCCTGCAAGCTCTGCCCACGACTGGCTGCCCCTCCACCACCTGCGGGGCCAGCCCCCCGCCCCGGGCTGTGATGCAGCAAACGTCCGCTCGGGATGCTAAGCCTGGCACAGCCCAGGCCGCAAGGCTTCTTCCCCAACTAGTGGTCCTAGGAAATGCACTGGGAGCCATGTAGGGAAGGGAGAATCCAGTCACCCCGAAGTCTCTCTGGTGTGAGCATACGGCAGTCAGGGGGCATGGAAGAGGAGTTGGGAGAAGTCTGAAACAGCAGGTCAGAGGGAGAGCGAGTCACCAGCCAGACTGACCGAACACAAGGCGCCCGGGGACTCAAGGGCAGACCTGGGTCTGGAAAGGGGCGGCCATGTCCACCAGGAAAGGGGCTGAGGTTCCTCCTGTTTGACCCGTAAAGAAAGTCTCTTCTGAGAACTGAAAAGCATGGGTGACCTTCGAGAATAAAGAAAGCATGTTCATGCCGGCTTTTAAAAAAATTACATGGGATCAACCAAAATATGAACACTCTAGGACTTCCCTGGAGGTCCAGTGGTCAGGAATCACCTGCCGATGCAGGGGACACGGGTTTGATCCCTGGTCCAGGAAGATGCCACGTGCCGCCGGGCAACCAAACCCACGCACCACAACTGCTGAGCCTGCGATTCTAGCGCCCGAGCTCTGCGGCTGGAGAAGCCACTGCGTGAGGAGCCCGCGCACCACGGGCCGAGTGTAGCCCCTGCTCGCCGCAACTAGAGAAAGCCCACGTGCAGCAAGAAGACCCAGCGCACGCGTGCACACACACTCACGACACTCTAGAGAGTGGGATTGTGGGTGATTTGCCTGCTTCTCTACTTCTCCAGTTTTGTTTAACTAAGACCTCACTTTTTTCCTGAGAAGTAATCGACGTGTCTCTCTCTCTTTAGCCGCTCAGTCGTGTCCGACTCTTGCGACCCCGTGGACTGTAGCCCGACAGGCTCCTCTGTCCATGGGATTCTCCAGGCAAGAACACTGGAGTGGGTTGCCATTCCTTCTCCATTTGACGTATAATGCTGTCTTCAGGTGTACAACGCAATGATTCAGTATATATATTGTGAAACCGTCACCGCAGTACATCTAGCAGCAGGCTCACCTTCTAATTACAATGTTTCTTCTTGTAACCAGATCTTCCTGCGACTCTCAAACATAGAATAGGCACCATTAACTACTGTCTCCATGCTGCACCTGAGGTGCCTGGGACCTGTTATCTTGTAACTGGCATTTGTGCCTTTTGACGCCTTCCTTCACCCCTGCCTCGGGCAGCCCCCACCTCTCTCTGTACCCATGAGCCGGCTGGGTTTGGGGGAGTTTTACATCCCACATATCAGTGAGACCACACAGGATGTGTCTTTCTCTGTCTGACTTATTTCACTTAGCTTAATGTCTTCTCAGTGTTCAGCTGCCCGGTGTCTGATGCTTTGTGACTCCATGGACTGTAGCCCTCCAGGCTCCTCTGGCCACGGGATTCTCCAGGCAAGAGTACTGGAGTGGGGTGCCATTTCCTTCTCCAGGGAATCTTCCCGACCAGGGATCAAACCTGGGTCTCCTGCGTCTTCTGCACTGCAGGCCGATTCTTAACTGCTGAGCCACTGGGGAAGCCCCCACAGTATCCTCTACGTCCATCCCTACTGTCCCAAATGGCAGGACACCTTTCCTTCTCTTTATAGCTGAATAATACCCCATGATACACCGCATCTTCTTATCCACTCACCCCTAATGGACATGTAGGTTGCTTCCATGTTTTCACTAATGTAAACAAGGCTGCAGTAAACATGGGGGTCCAGAGGTCATTTCAAGGTAATGTGTTCATTTCTCTAAGATAGTATCCAGAAGTAGAATTGCTGGCTCATACGATAGCTCTATTTCTAATTTTTTGAGGAAACTCCATACTGTTTTCCACAGTGGATGCACCAACTTACATTCCCACGAACAGTGCCTGAGGGTTCCCTTCTCTCCACTTCCTCATCTTGCCATTTGTTGTCTTTCTGATAATAGCTGTTTGCAGGTGTGGATGATACCTTGTGGTTTTGATTTGCATTTCTCTGATGGTTAGGGATGTTGAGCATCTTTTCATGTGTCTGTTGATCATCTGTATGTCTTCCTTATGGGAAAAAAAAGTCTATTCAGATACTCTGCCCATTTTTTAAGCATATTGTTTGCCTGTTTTGGGGGGTCTTTTTGTTTCGCTATTGAGCGATATGAGCTCTTTATATACTTTGGATATTAATCCTTTATCAAAAAGGATTAATCAAATGATTTACAAATGATTAATCAAATATTTTCTCGCACTCGGTGGTTGCCTTTTAACTTTGTTGGTGGTTTGGTTTCCTTTGCTGTGCGGAAGCTTCTTAGTTTGATGCAGTCCTGCTTGCTTACTTTTGCTTTTGTTTCCACTACAAACCTCAAATTTTAAAAAATAAAACTTTGAAGATAAGTAATGGGGAGGTTTTCAGTACAGAAAATAGATGTGGGGAAAGATCCCAGGACCCCCAGTTATATGTAGTCAACAGAAAATTGGAAATAGCACAAAGCTGGAGCTGTTCCTTTTTACAGGAAACAAATAAGACAGGGAAGAAGCCAGACTTAGAAACCCAGGAGGGTGTCTGCTGGGAAAAGTCAACAGAAGCCCATGGATTCCAGGCCCACAAACAAGACACAGCACAGATGGGAACCAGGAAGTGAGCACGTGCCCAGGTCACACCCGCCCCGGCAGGTATATAGAGGCTCCTGCCCAGGAGGCCCCACACTGAGCACCTTCTCTCTCTCCACCTGCTCCTCTGACCTACTCCACTCTCAACCCACCAGAACCATGGGCTGCTGTGGCTGTTCCGGAGGCTGCGGCTCCAGCTGTGGGGGCTGCGGCTCCAGCTGTGGGGGCTGCGGCTCCAGCTGTGGGGGCTGTGGCTCCAGCTGCTGTGTGCCCGTCTGCTGCTGCAAGCCCGTGTGCTGCTGTGTGCCAGCCTGCTCCTGCTCCAGCTGTGGCAAAGGGGGCTGTGGCTCCAGCTGTGGGGGCTCCAAGGGGGGCTGTGGCTCCTGTGGGGGCTCCAAGGGGGGCTGTGGCTCCTGTGGGGGCTCCAAGGGGGGGCTGTGGCTCCTGTGGGGGCTCCAAGGGGGGCTGTGGCTCCTGTGGGGGCTCCAAGGGGGGCTGTGGCTCCTGTGGGGGCTCCAAGGGGGGCTGTGGCTCATGTGGGGGCTGCGGCTCCGGCTGTGGAGGTTGTGGCTCTAGTTGTGGAGGCTGTGGCTCCAGCTGCTGTGTGCCCGTCTGTTGCTGCAAGCCCGTGTGCTGCTGTGTTCCAGCCTGCTCCTGCTCCAGCTGTGGCAAAGGGGGCTGTGGCTCCTGTGGCTGCTCCCAGTCCAGCTGCTGTGTTCCTGTTTGCTGCTCCCAGTCCAGCTGCTGCAAACCCTGCTGCTCCCAGTCCAGCTGCTGCAAACCCTGCTGCTCCCAGTCCAGCTGCTGTGTCCCCGTGTGCTGCCAGCGCAAGATCTGAAGCTGTGTCCAGGGACCTCAAGTGGCTCCCGGGAACCCAGGAATCTAGGAAGTGACTGGTGCCCCGTCCAAGACTAGCAAGTGGCAGTTCTGAATCCATCTTTTCTGAATGGGGAGCCCAGCTCTCCAGTCCCAGCAGATTGCTTCCCAGATGCAGGCGAAGGGACACCTCTTCGTGCCTTCTGTCCGTTCTGGATCCCCGCCTCCTCTGCCTCAAAGAAGTCATTTCCTTCCCAGTCTCCGCATGACTGCAGTCCCCACAGGCCCCTGATTCCTGGAGCCCACTGACCCTTGTGCTTTGGACTTGGCCTACCTGGCCCATCCCACAAGGCCAACATCTGGACCACAGACCCAGAGGGTGCCCCCACTCTCCTCAGCCCCGCATCAGCTGGCCCAACGCCGCCCTTCACCAGGATTTGCCTGTGCCTCCTTCACCGGCCACAGTCCAGTCTGGACCTGGTGCAGACTCTAAATAAACACATTCCCTTCTCAAGGACTCTGTCTCCATGATACTTCTTTATTTTTTAATATTCTTTTAAATTTTTTTGGCTCCACTGGGTCTTGGTTGCGGCAGTGGGATCTTTTAGTTTGGGCACATGATCTCAGTTTCAGCATGTTGGGTCTAGTTCCCCAACCAGGGATTGAACCCATGCCCCTCTGCATTGGGAGCATGCAGTGTTAGCCATTGGAGCACCAGGGAAGTCCCCAAGATACTTCTTTAATGGACACTCTAATGAGGAATTCAAAAAACAGCTGTGCATTGTTGATGGGAATAAAAAACAGGTGCAATTTCTTTTTTCTGTAGGTATTTTTGGCAATATTTGCTATAATTTCACTGTTGCTGGCATTATTTTCCTTGCTTTGGTGGCATTTTAAAATACAGTTATTAGTAAGAATGAAACAAAATATAGCAGTTGGAAAAGAGAAAGTAAAATTATCATTATCTACATATGTTCCCACTGCGTACCTGGGGGAGGGTGAAAAAGTACCGCAGAACGTAAGTGAACTCAAGCAGAAGCCTGGGGACATAAAATGTAAAATCAACAGCCTTTCTCCTTACACAAAAAAACAGAAATACAGTGAAAGACAGGACTTCCTCCACTCCTTAAACGTGAACTCTACAAGAGCCATTTCTAAAATCTGCATAAAAAGCACTCCTTCTAACAGTAAAAGCTGGAAATTGTCCAGATGTCCATTAACAGAAAGGAAGAACTGCTTGTGGTTTAGTCGCTCAGCGGACCACCAGGCAGCAAAGGGACTCTTACAGACTGATGCTGAGTAGAAGACATCGGCAGAAAGGCACACGCTGTGACCGTTTCCACATGATGTCCATAAACACACGCAGAACAGACTGGTCTACACTACCAAGGACCGGGATGCAGCTCCTCTGGGGGAAAGTGGTTGGAAAGAGGACAGAAGAGAGCTCCCGGGGTCTGGGGATGCTCTCTCTCTAAATTGGGGCATGCTGGTTACATGTGTGTTCAGTCCGTGAAAATCTGTCAAGCTGTCAAAGACGGGCATTCAATATGACACATGGTCAGTGTGCGCTGCGTGGCTGAACAGGGGAGGACCTTCGCATTCCGTTACAAGGTCGTCACTAAAGGGATGTTGGCTCTAAGCCTAAACTATGCTTAGTGGCCCATCTTTGGAAAATTTGCCTTGCAGGTTATGGGCATTAAGGTGAAATAGCTTCACAGGAAGCGTGGTGACATTCTTCTCCGTGAACTTCTATTTCAATAAAAGTCTTTAAAAATCTATGAAGAAAGTTGTAATATACTGAGAGACAGGAAAGGAGTCATGAATAAAAGAACAGATAATTCTTGTTTTAATAGGAAGGTTTTTTCATTTATATATATTTATTTCGAAATGTTTATACCAGTACTGCTGCTAACTTGCTTCAGTCGTGTCCGACTCTGTGCGACCCCATAGACAGCAGCCCACCAGGCTCCCCCGTCCCTGGGATTCTCCAGGCAAGAACACTGGAGTGGGTTGCCATTGCCTTCTCCGCATACCAGTACAGTGAAACTAAATTTGAGAGACACTGGATATCATCAGTTTGGATATTGTTCGTTTATTATAAAAGAGAAACATGGAAATTATTTACGTGATGAAAGACGTCACGACTTCAGTGGAACGGGCAGCTTCATGTGATGTCATTTCAATAGTGACATTTCAGTCGACATAGTCAGCAAGAACGCCACCATCTCTACATAAGAAGTGATCCTTGTCTATAACTACTTTGTGTGCTATGTGCTAAGTAAATTGTATCTTTACTTCATCTCTGGTGCTCATTCGCTTCAGTTCTGTCCGACTCTTTACAACTCTATGGACTGTAGCCCACCAGGCTTCTCTGTCCATGGGATTCTCCAGGCAAGAATACTGGAGTGAGTTGCCATGCCTCCTCCAGGGGAACTTCCCGACCCACGGATCAAACTCACATCTCCTGGGAGGAGAACTGTATTTCCAGCTTGCCCATTAACTGGTTGAATCTCTCCACTCTTTCCATTAGAGCCCCATCCACAGCTACTACCATTGCTTGCAATGTTTCCTTGTGATTTTTCTGGAAGCTTAATGCCCCTTTGGTTACAGTTTCAGTTGTCCTTCTTTCAACTAATACTTGGTCAAAGAGGGGAGGAAACTTTCTAAATGGCTGTCCTGCCATGACCCCGGCTGCCGCGGCTCTCAGTCACGCTCTCACGCCTTGCTGCAGGCAGCAGGAAGTGTTAATATTTTAAGCAAGTCATTCTTCCTAAATTAATCTATATACTGGATCTGAATACATATACCAAGAAGATATTTTAAGCAGCTACGCTGACTGTAACATTTATATAGAGGAAAAAAAAGATATACATAAAAATAGCTAAGAAAATGTTGAAAAGAAAGGGGACCAGGACTTCCTTGGTGATCCAGTGGTTAAGAATCCGCCTGCCAAAGCAGCGGACACACGTTCAATCCCTGGTCTGGAAAGATTCCACATGCCGCGGGGCAGCTAAGCCCGAGCCGCGCAACTACTGAGCCCTCCTGCCACAGCTACTGGAGCCTGAGTGCCCAGAGCCCACGCTCAGCAATAAGAGAAGCCCCTGCACTGAGCGGCCCCAGCACCAACTAGAGAAAGCCCCCATGCAGCTGCAAAACCCCAGCACAGCCAAAAATAAATCAAGGGAAGAAATAGTTTCAGAAAGAGTCCATTGCCTAAAAAGAAATGGAAGCAGATAGCAACCCTATTATTAAGTTATGAGCATTCAAACAACTTGAAACAAATGTAAAAATCCAACAAATAGAGGTAAAAGAACAGACCACCAGAGAGAGGTTGAAACGTGCGTGAGACTTTTCTACATATAAAAGAGAGCATATTATATTTGTTCAAAAATAGATTATTCCACAGACGGATATTAAAGCAACTATGCAGAGCCTTCCTGGGCGGCTCGGTGGCAGAATCCACCTGCCAGTGCGGGAGATGCTGCGTCCATCCCGGGCCCAGGAAGACCACGCCCGCCGCGGGGCGACGAAGCCCGAGCCGCGCAGCTACTGAGCCTGCGCTCTAGAGCCCGGGAGCCGCAAGCACTGAGCCCACGAGCTGCAAGCACTGAGCCCACGAGCCGCAAGTACTGAGCCCACGAGCCGCAAGTACTGAGCCCACGAGCCGCAAGTACTGAGGCCCGGGTGCCTAAAGCCCATGCTCCACAGTGAGAAGCTCACGCACTGCAGCTAGAGAAGAGCCCGTGTGCAGCAACAAAGACCCAGCACAGCCAAAAACAACTACGGAGGACGCTAAAAAATCAAGATTGTGCCTTTACTTCATCTCTTGTGCTCAGTCACTTCAGCAGTGTCTGACTCTCTGCGACCCTGTGGACTGCAGCCCACCAAGTTCCTCCGTCCATGGGAGTCTCCAGGCAAGAATACTGGAGTGGCTCGCCATGCCCTTCTCCAGGGGATCTTCCCGACCCAGGGATGGAACCTGGGCCTCCTGCGCCTTCTGCATCGCAGGCAGACTCTTCACTGCTGAGCCACCAGGGAAGCCCCACTTCATCTCTTACTCTAAAAATAAATTCCATACAGAGTAAAGACTCAAATGAAAAATAAAAACACAAAATGACTAAAAGAAAAGAGGAACTTTTAAAATAATACTGAGATGGGATAGTTGTTTCTAACCACACTGCTGGGCATACACACTGAGGAAACCAGAAGGGAAAGAGACACGTGTACCCCAATGTTCATCGCAGCACTGTTTATAATAGCCAGGACATTGGAAGCAACCTAGATGCCCATCAGCAGATGAATGGATAAGGAAGCTGTGGTACATATACACAATGGAGTATTACTCAGCCATTAAAAAGAATACATTTGAATCAGTTCTAATGAGATGGATGAAACTGGAACCTATTATACAGAGTGAAGTAAGCCAGAAAGAAAAACACCAATACAGTATACTAACACATATATATGGAATTTAGAAAGATGGTAACAATAACCCTGTGTACGAGACAGCAAAAGAGACACTGATGTATAGATCAGTCTTATGGACTCTATGGGAGAGGGAGAGGGTGGGGAGATTTGGGAGAATGGCATTGAAACATGTATAATATCATGTATGAAACGAGTCACCAGTCCAGGTTCAATGCACGATACTAGATGCTTGGGGCTAGTGCACTGGGATGACCCAGAGGGAGGGTATGGGGAGGGAGGTGGGAGGAGGGTTCAGGATGAGGAACACAGGTATACCTGTGACGGATTCATTTCGATATTTGGCAAAACTAATACAATATTGTAAAGTTTAAAAGTAAAATTTAAAAAAAAAAAGAAAATAATACTGAGATGGGATAGTTGTTTCTAACCATGGCACAAAATCCAGCAGCTCACGGAAAGAAAAGATAGACAAATTTGGCATAAAAGAAAAATAAACATATAAAAAGAACAATCTGTATGGCAAAAAATAATAACGACAGTGTCGACTGATAATTAACAAAGGATGAGCTTCAGCTGGAGGGACGGCCGTCCCATCAGTCTGGCCTGCAGGGGGGCACTGACCCGACTGATTCTCTGGTTTGGAAGCCACAGGAAACAGGCACAACACAGGCCGCATCCGAGCTGCCGTTCCCGGGCGGGCGCCAGGGGCTGAGATGACGGGCTGCGCAGAGGGGGCCGGGACTAAAGGCCCGGGAAATCCACAGTGATGCAAAGCGCACACACGAACCCAGAGAAAACACCTCCCCAGAAAAGGTCTGAGAGCTACCACCTCACCCCATCAGAAGGACCACAGTTACAAAGACAACTAACCGGTGCTGGCCAGGACGTGCAGAGTAGGGGAGCCTGCGCTGCCGGCGGGAAGGCCACCTGGCGCAGCCATCGTTGGGAGAGGAGGTCGGCTCCTCCAGAAATCAGAAACAGGCCTGTCACGCGGCCCGGCAATTTCACTTCTGGGTATCTACCCAAAGGAAACAAAGACGCAGTTAGAAAAGACGCAGGACACCAATGTTTACTGCAGTGTTTTTTACAACAGACAAAACACAAAACCTAAGAATTGATGCTTTTGAACTGTGGTGTTGGAGAAGACTCTTGAGAGTCCCTTGGACTGCAAGGAGATCCAACCAGTCCATTCTGAGGGAGATCAGCCCTGGGATTTCTTTGGAAGGAATGATGCTAAAGCTGAAACTCCAGTACTTTGGCCACCTCATGGGAAGAGTTGACTCATTGGAAAAGACTCCGATGCTGGGAGGGATTGGGGGCAAGAGGAGAAGGGGACGACAGAGGATGAGATGGCTGGATGGCATCACTGACTCGATGGACGTGAGTCTGGGTGAGCTCCGGGAGTTGGTGATGGACAGGGAGGCCTGGCGTGCTGTGATTCATGGGGTTGCAAAGAGTCGGACACGACTGAGCGACTGATCTGATCTGATCTGAAGCATCCATCAGTAGATGAAGAAAGAAGATGTGGGGTATATATATATAGCTTTTTTCTTAAGGACACTTTAGAACCAAATTCTGAACTGTATTCATTTTTGCACGAGCCCTCACAACTATGTCAAATGTAAAAGCACATGTGACTCATTTATCCAAAACAGTTCATGAAAATTGGATCCAAATAAATGAGAATATGTACAAAATAAACCGTGAAATAAACCAGACACAAATATGTGTCCAGGGCTGTATACACTGTTTGGAAATGGTGAACCCCGATTGGCTGGCAAGAGTTGTCTGTTGCTACTGCCACAGGAAACTTTACAAGCAGTGTGAAACGTTTCCACCGACAGAAAACAATCCACCTGTGACTTTACTCGACAAAGGGAAAGACGTGGATGCCGCAACCAGCCCTGGAGCAGCGTTCATCGGTTAAGGGCAACAGTGCACACCCATCTTCAGAACCGCAGGTGCACACGCAGACCACCAGGCCGTGTGCAGCCCCAGAATCCCTGCAGGCAGTTCCTTCCTAACTTGCTGTGGCGTCTTCCACAATAGCTCACGTTTTTCGCCGAAGTATCTGAAAGTAACGATGGCTTGCTATGGTTTGCCAGTAGAAGGCCGTGGAAGCCTTGCAACATGGATTTGATGTTTTAAGTCCTCTTAAATAGATCTTCAAAAATTCAGGAGAGAAAGCTGCACACACACAATGTACCAGAAGGGCACTCAAAAGGACGAGTTTGTTGTTAATGGACAGATGTGCTTTCTGAACTGCGGTTTGCCAGCTCAGTCGCTCAGTCTGGTCAACTCTTTGAGGCCCCGTGGACTGTAGCCTGCCAGGCTCCTCTGTCCTTGGGATTTTCCAGGCAAAAATGTGTGCTGTGCTGTGCTTAGTCGCTCAGTCATGTCAGACTCTTTGCGACCTCCGTGGACTGTAGCCCGCCAGGCTCCTCCATCCATAGGATTCTCCAGGCCAGAATACTGGAGTGGGTTGCCATGCCCTCCTCCAGGGGATCTTCCTGACCCAGGGATCAAACCCAGGTCTTGTGCATTACAGGAGGATTCTTTACTGTCTGAGCCACCAGGGGAGCCCAAAAATGTTTGGAAATATGTTTTTAAACATTCCAGGTAAAGAACTGAGACGGGGCTCCCATGGTGGTCCAGCAGTTAAGAATTCGCCTCCCTGTGCAGGGCACACGGATCTGTTAGGCAGGTAGAATAGGGCAAAGGAGTCCAAAGTGGCGGTGGCTAAAAGACAAGGAAGGTCTGAGGACCAGAGTGAAGACTTCAGGCAGAACAAACAGCACTCCCGGCTAAGCCCAATTTGCATAGGGCAGGCCCAGGTGGGGGAAAAACATATAAAAGGAGGAGCCAAAGCGCTTTCTCTCGGACTCTCTCTCCCGCGTGTGTGCGCTCTTTTCTTTCTCTCTCTCTCTCTCCTGCTATCTTCTAAATAAAATGGAGCTGTAACACTGATTTGCCTAAGAGCTGTAGCACGGTTTGTCCAAGACCTGAGAGCTGTGACGCGCCGAGGGCTTTAATGTCCGTCGCTCCAATTCTTTGTTCTGACAAGACAAAGAACCGAGGAACATACACTCGTGTGACATCTATGGTGCCACAACGCGGATTTAACCTGGCTGAAACAACCTCTGCGCGGAAGAGGCCAAGCACAGCAGGAGCCCAACTCAGCGAAGCTCCCGCGCTAGAAGCGGAAGGCGAAGAAACCCAGCGCAGGGGAAGGCCCATCGTGCTGGAAACCGGGACAGCGAAAAACGAACTCAGCAGAAAGCTCACGCGGCCCAGTCTCAGATTCCAGAAGACCTCCGGTTAAGGTAAGAGGTCCTCGCTCCTATGGCTGGAGGGACCTTTACAATCTCTCGTTTCTTGTTTCCTCGAACCTCCCGCTAACAGGCGGGTGGCAGGGGCACAATTGAGAGACTCTGGAGAGGCTACTCCTCAGCATGTCCCAAAGGCGCTATGTGCTGAGCCCCTGTAGCTGTTACCCAAGCCGGTGGGAGTTCTTCTGTCCTTTCTCTTCTCTGTGCCAAAGATCAGACCAATGAAACTGTGAGCACCGGTCAGATATTTAGCAAATCTTCCGGCGGGCTATGAAGGGGATTCCTTGGTACGTTTTCCCCACTGCTTTTTCCTCCTGTCCTTCAGCTCTCTCCCAAGACTCAAGCCCGGCCAAAACTAGTGAAACTCAGGCTCTGATGTCTCATTGCAAACATTCATTGAGAGACAAAGGAAAGAGGTAGATTTGTTAGGATCCAGAGAGAAGCCACCCTTCAGGGTGTGAACCATTGCCGAGGGCAAGGGCTTCAGCCACGGAATTAGGCCTGGCTAGGTTTTGTGAGGGGGTGGAATTCATATGCTAATGAGCGAGAGGACCATCCCAGCCATTGGGGAACCACCCACTCCTCCCTCTTCTGACCTTGTGCCTTGGAGCTGTCCTGCCACCTCTGGTGTGTCTGTCGGCTTATAGATTGGGGATTAAGGTTTACTTGAATTTGACTTGTCATCTTGGACCCAACTGATTTTAATTGGTTTACATTACACCCTTGTGCTATGTCATTCTTTCAAAGGTTGTGCTCTGCCCCCTTCCCTCCTGTTTCATGCTCTTTTCCTGAGCCCCATCCAGACCCACAAGGTTTCTACAATCTTCTGGAGAGACAACCAGAAAATAGCTGGCCTTGGGAGGGAAATACTCTATAATATCCAACCCCCTAATCCTACCCAATACTGGAGATCTTGGGGACGCCCAAACTCCAGTCCGGAGGGTCCCAGGAGGTCATCACGCCTTGACCTGCCTAGGGATCGGTCTTCGAGAGGTTGTCACGCCTCAACCTGTTCGGGGATCCTCTAGTCCCAGGGGTCCAAGGAGGCCATCACGCCTCGACCTGCCCGGGGATTCAATCTCTAGGAGGCTGTCATGCCTCAGGCTGCCTGGGGACCTGCACCCTGACCCGGGGACACCTGGCTCTCAGGTTGCAACAGTTCTGGGTAAGATGAACTTAGATCATATCTATTCCCGTCCACAGTGGGCAAACGAGCAATGAGTTACAAATCTCTTAAATCTACCCAGCATTGGTCACACTGGAGATCTTGGGGACGCCCAAACTCCAGTCCGGGGGTGTCAGGAGGTCATCACGCCTTGACCTGCCTAGGGATTGGTCTTCGAGAGGTTGTCACGCCTCAACCTGCTCGGGGATCATCTAGTCCCAGGGGTCCCAGGAGGTCGTCACACCTCGACCTGCCCAGGGACCCAATTCTTGGGAGGCCGTCACGCCTCGACCTGCCCGGGGATTTGATCTCTAGGAGGCTGTCACGCCTCAGCCTGCCTGGGGATCTGCACCCTGACCCAGGGACGCCTGGCTCTCAGGTTGCAACCGTTCTGGGTAGGATAAGCTTCAGAAAGACTCACCCCTAAGGAAGTCCACCCATGGAAACAGAAAGAAGCCTATTACTTGCGGGACTGTGACCAGTCTCAGCAATAACTCAGGAGCCCAATGAGAACCCCATTGCCTTTCTGGAGAGGCTAAAGAGGCACTCCAGAAGTTTACCAACCTGGACTTAGACTCTTACGAGGGACGGGTGATTTTAAAGGACAAATTCCTGTCCCAATGTGCATCAGATATCAGAATTAAGTTACAGCAACTACAACAGCAGGACCCTGCTGCCTCTTTAGATGAGATGGTCCAGACAGCCACCAATACCTTTTATAACAGAGAACAGGAGAAGGAGGCCAAGGCCCAGGAGAAGGAGAGAAAGAAAGAGACAAGGCATGCCCAGATGCTGGCCACCCTCCAGAGAAGCCCTATGGCAAACCCCGAGTCCTTGAGGGACAAGGCACGAGACAGATGCCTGATCTGTAGACAGGCGGGGCATTGGGCCAAAGACTGTCCAAACCGTGACAAGTCTCCTAGAACGGCTTGCCACAGATGCCATCAACTGGGACACTGGGCGGCACTCTGCCCTCGGGACCCAAGAGCTTCAAGGTCAAGCGCCAAGCCTGCCCTCACGATGGTTCAAGAGGACTGAAGCGGCCGCTCCAGCCAGCCCGCCTGTCACAGATAACCATCACGGGCTGGAGCCAAGGGTGCAACTGGATGTGGCAGGTAGGTCTGAGAATTTCTTGGTTGACACAGGGGCTCCCTACTCTGTCTTGATCTCCTACTCCAGAGCCTTCTCCTCCCAAACCTGTACCATTTTGGGTGCTACAGGAAAAGCAACTCCTAAAAGATTCACCCGAGCACTTCTTTGTTGCTGGGATGGACAGATATCTTCCCACCAGTTTCTGGTGGTCCCTGAGTGTCCTATCCCCTTATTGGGAAGAGACATACTCACTAAACTGGGGACCACCCTTGTGATGGGAAGTTTTCCAGCCCCTAGAGCTCTACAGCTCCTGGTTACTACCGAAGAACCCATTACACCTTCAATAGAGAGGGACCAAAAACTATGGGAAGACAAAATTAACTCCCAGGTGTGGGACCAGGGGATTCCTGGGCGAGCCCACCAAGCTGAACCGGTCATCATTGTCCTCCGAGATCCCACTCGGTTTCCTAACCGGAAACAATATCCTCTCAAAAGAGAGGCTCAGGAGGGACCACAGCCTTTAATAAATAAATTCCTTGCTTGTGGGCTATTGGTTCCTACCAGTTCGCCATGTAACACCCCAATCCTCTCAGTAAAGAAAAAAGATGGAACCTGGCGAATGGTTCAAGATCTCCGGATCATAAATGAAGCTGTAGTCCCCCTCCATCCCACAGTATCCAATCCCTATGTAATCTTGGGAGAAATCCCACCCAGTGCCAAGTGGTTTACAGTCTTGGATCTCAAAGATGCATTTTTTTGCATACCACTGGCTAAAGAATCCCAATATCTTTTTGCCTTTGAGTGGGAGGCCCCAGGAGAAAAACACCAACAGATGACTTGGACAGTATTACCTCAGGGGTTCAGAGATAGCCCCCACCTGTTTGGACAGGTCCTTAGCCGGGATCTCCTAGATCTGGACCTGGAACCTAATGGGAAAATATTACAACATGTAGATGACCCATTAATCTGCTCTCCAGATGAGGAAAATGCCCAACAACATGCAATTCAGGTTCTAAACTTCTTGGCAGAAAGGGGATATAAAGTCTCCCGTGCTAAGGCACAGATGGTCGAGACAAAGGTCACTTACCTGGGAGTTCAGATTACACACGGGTCCAGGAGGCTGTCCTCTGATCGGGTACAAGGAATCCTCCAGTTGCCCTCCCCCACGACTTGAAAACAATTGCGAGCTTTCCTGGGGCTAACTGGTTATTGTAGAATCTGGATATCCAACTATGGTCTAATTGCCCAGCCTTTATATGAAAGCTTAAAGGGACGAGATGATTCAATCCCACTGATGTGGGGAACGCCTCAAAAGAAGGCAGAGGCTACACTAAAACAGGCCTTAACTCAGGCACCTGCCTTGAGGTTGCCAGACCCAGAAAAAGCATTCCAACTTTATGTCCATGAAAGAGAGGGAATAGTCTTGGGAGTGTTAACTCAAAGGTGGGGATCTGAGCCCCAGCCTGTAGCTTACTTATCCAAGAGGCTCGATCCAACTTCCTGAGGTTGGCCCCCCTGCCTTCGAAATCTTGCAGCTATTGCAATCATGATAGAAGATGCTTTAAAACTCTCCTTTGGGGGCAAACTAACTATTTTTACCAGCCACCAAGTAAAACAACTCCTAAATGGGAGAGGCCACTTATGGATGTCTGATCAAAGAAGCCTCAGCTATCAAGTAATGCTGATGGAAAATCCAGGCCTCACTATATCCCCCTGTGAGGTTCTTAACCCAGCCACCCTCCTACCTACCCCCGAGGGCTCTCTCCCCTTTCATTCTTGTCTAGAAACCTTGGACCACTGGACAAAACCCTGAGAGGGATTGTCAGAAGATCCTCTGACCAATCCTGAGGAAATCTGGCACATTGATGGAAGCAGCTTGTCTTGGATGGAAAAAGAAGAGCCGGGTATGCAGTAGTCTCCAATTTTGAGGCCATAGAGGCTAAGCCTCTGCCACCAGGTACGTCAGCCCAATTAGCTGAGCTCATAGCCCTGACTCGAGCTTTAGAGCTGGGAAAAGGAAAAAGAATAGCCATTTACACTGACTCCAAGTATGCCTTTCTGGTGCTACATGCACATGCGGCTGTTTGGAAAGAAAGGGGCCACTTGACCACCCGAGGATCCCCAATCAAATATGGTGATCAGATTCTTCGACTCTTGGAGGCGGTCCACCTGCCCACTGAGGTTTCAGTCTCCCACTGTAAAGGACACCAAAAAGGGAACACGGAAGTGGCACGAGGGAACCAAGCAGCTGATCAGGCAGCTAGGAGAGCAGCATTACAGAACCATGACCTAACAGGGATTGCCACCTTAGTTCCACAGACTAATTTGCCAGAAACTCCTTCATATACTGAAGGTGAGACTCTTAAAGCTAAGAGCGAGGGCTTTCAAGAAGATCATATGGGGTGGTTCCAAAAGGAGGGACTCCTTTTTCTGCCTGGAAGCCTCCAATGGAAGTTGGTTAACTCCTTACATGCCACTACTCATTTAGGAGAAAAGGCCCTCCAAAGATGACTAGAAAGGTCCTTCATAGGAACAGGCCTCCAAACAACTGTAAGACAGGTGGTCTCGTCTTGTCCCATTTTCCAATTAAACAACCCTCAAGGAGCTCGAAGACCCTAGCTGGCCCAGCCCGTCCAAGGATGTGGGGCCTACCCAGGAGAGGACTGGCAGATGGACTTCACCCAGATGCCAGTTTCTCAAGGGTATAAATACCTTTTAGTCATGATAGCTACATTCACAGGATGGATTGAAGGCTTTCCCACCCGGACCGAGAAGGCTGAGGAGGTAGTGAAAAAACTGCTTCATGAAATCATTCCAAGATTTGGTCTGCCCAGGTCATTCCAGAGTGACAATGGGACATCATTTACTTCTAAGATCACCCAAGGGGTCTCGAAAGCATTGGGCATTACTTATTATCTCCATTGTGCCTGGAGGCCTCAATCTTCAGGAAAAGTAGAAAGAGCCAATCAATTCTTAAAATCAGCGATAAAAATGATAACCCAGGAGACCTCCCTGGGATGGAAGGAGGCTTTACCAATGGCTCTCCTCCGCACCCGCATTGCCCCTAAGGAACAGGTTGGTCTTAGTCCTTATGAGATGCTATATGGGAGGCCTTTTGTTTATGTCAATGACCTTCCTAGATCCAGAGGTTCAGACCCTCCAGTCTTATACCATGGCCATTGGGCAATTCCACCAGGATATACGCTTGTGGGGTATGAACCAGGACCCAAAAGATTCTAAAGAGCCACCACTATATGCTCCAGGAACTCAAGTCCTAATTAAAGTCTGGAAAGATGGGTCCCCAAAGGCTCAACTCCAGCCCACATGGAAGGGCCCCTACCCTGTAATACTTTCTACCCCCACAGCAGTCAAGGTACCAGGACGTGACTCCTGGATTCACTATTCACGAGTCAAGCTGTGGAAGAAAACAGAAGAGGACACTCAATACACCTGTGAGTCCCTGGGAGATCTCAGATACCTATTCAGAAGCACCAAGGAGTGCCATTCTAATGAACACCCCCAAAATCTGGTTTCTGGGGATAAGATTTCTCAGGATAACTCTAAGGAGCCAATACAGCTTGACAGAGATTGTACTCCAAGACAGACAGGAGATAGATCTTCTGATCCCTGAGCAAGGAGGGACTTGAGCCATCCTGGCGATGTGAATTTAAAATTGACCAGTGTCCCTACTAGTCCTTGTTATGCTATATTGATGATGCCTATGATTATTCCATGTACTGTCAATCGTCTAACCTGTTTTGTCTCTGCCCAGGTCAACCAGCTACAACATGCAGTGCCAGTTCAACAAAGATATAAAACTACAGCTGACCACGGAAGATATCACACACCCTTGGGCACCGCTATAAGGACTCTGAGGATTGAGACTAGCAAGAGAGGGAGGCCCAATACCCCTCGCTGCCCCAGTTCAGCAGGAAGTAGCCAGAAAGACCTCGACGCCCCTATTCCCAAAGAATTGGGCCTCCCATCTCTTGAGGGGGGTATGTTAGGTAGGTAGAATAGGGAAAAGGAGTCCAAAATGGTGGTGGCTAAAAGACAAGGAAGGTCCGAGGACCAGAGTGAAGACTTCAGGCAGAACACACAGCACTCCCGGCTAAGCCCAATTTGCATAGGGCAGGCCCAGGTGGGGGAAAAACATATAAAAGGAGGAGCCAACGCGCTTTCTCTCGGACTCTCTCTCCCACGTGCGTGCGCTCTTTTCTCTCTCTCTCTCTCCTGCTATCTTCTAAATAAAATGGAGCTGTAACACTGATTTGCCTAAGAGCTGTAGCACGGTTTGTCCAAGACCTGAGAGCTGTGACGCGCCGAGGGCTTTAATGTCCGTCGCTCCAATTCTTTGTTCTGACAAGACAAAGAACCGAGGAACATACACTCGCGTGACAGATCCAATCCCTGGTCTGAGAAGATTCTGCAACTAACCCTGGGTGCCACAACTGCTGCGGCCATGCCCTGGAGCCGAGAACTGCAACAAGAGAGGCCACTGCATCGAAAAGGCCGTGCACCGCGGCTGGAGGGCGGCCCGCTCACCGCGGCTGGAGAAAAGCCCCTGCAGCAAGAAAGGCCCGGCGCAGCCAAAAAAGACTGAGAGACTACACGACCCTGAGCCAAACATGCAAGAGCAAAGTGTCTTTTGTCATTTTCACACTTACTTATTAAAGAACTAAGAAAGATTTCTCATCAAAAGTAGTAAAATGTACCTCCTACACTGTTGGTGGGAATGTGAATTGGTACAGACACTACAGAGAACAGTATGGAAGCTCCTTAAAACAATAAAAACAGAGCTACCAAATGACCTGCAATCCCACTCCTGAGCTTGTATCAGAGAAAAGCATGATCTGAAAGGACGCACCCAGTGTTTGCTGCAGCGCCGTTTACAACAGCCGGGACGTGGAAGCACCGAGAGGCCCATTGGCAGAGCAATGGATGAAGAAGGCGCGGTACATACGCGCAACTCAGTCGTTAAAAAGAGTGAAGTGGCATTTGCAGCCACACAGATGACCTGGAGAGTGTCACACTGAGCAGAGCAATGGATGAAGAAGGCGCGGTACATACGCACAACTCAGTCGTTAAAGAGTGAAATGGCATTTGCAGCCACACAGATGACCTGGAGAGTGTCACACTGAGTGAAGTAAGTCAGACATGGAGAAATCAGGAAAGGCGTCCCTTATATGTGGGATGCAAAAAGAAATGATACAAATGAACTTACTTATGAAACAGAAAGAGACTCAGAGAATGAACTTACGGTTGCTGCAGGGAAAGGATGGGGGAGCAGATGGTTAGGGAGTCTGGAAGGGCTGTGTACACACTGCTATATTTAAGATGGATAACCAAGAAGGACCTACTGTGTACCACATGGAACTCTGCTCCGTGTTATGTGGAAGCCTGGATTGGAGCGGGGTTTGGGAGAGAATGGGTTCATATGTGTGTGACTGAGTCACCTCGCTGCTCACCCGAAACTATCGCAGCATGGTTAGTCAGCTCTACTCCACTGCAAAGTAAAAAGTTCAAAGGAAAACAAGTAATAAGATGTGAAATAAACATGTGAAAATAAGCTAGAAGTCATTCCTAAAAGTGAAAATATTATTCAGTCAATCATATCCAATTTTTAGCGACCCTATGCACCACAGCCTGCCAGGCTCCTCTGTCCATGGAATGCTCCAGGCAAGAATAGTGCAATGGGTTGCCGTTCCCTTCTCCAGGGGATCTTTCCAACCCAGAGACTGAACCCAGGTCTCCTGCTTTGCAGGCAGATTCTTTACTGTCTGAAACACCAAGGAAATCATGCTGATGAAAGGCCCAAATTACAGCAAAATTTTCATATCACGTCAATAGCAGAATTCATTAACAAGAGGCGATGCATTTCAAACAAAAGTAAGGAAAGTCATGAATTATTTGATAATCCAGTTAATGTGTAATAGCAAATCACATGAGTATTTTGGTAAAGGTTTATGTTTCCTGCTGATTTGACATGAAAACATTGGCACAGTCAAAGATAGTCTTAAACACATAATGGGCCAACCCCACCAAGGACGCAATCACAAGCAGGCTGACAGGTGTGACTTAAAAAGAAATATAAGGTAAGCAAGGAGGTCAAACCAGTTAATCCTAAAGGAAATTAGTCCTGAATATCCATTGGAGGGACTCATGCTGAAGCTGAAGCTCCAATACTTTGGCCACCTGGCGTGAAGAGCCAACTCATTGGAAAAGATCCTGATGCTGGGAAAGACTGAAGGCAGGAGGAGAAGGGAACGACAGAGGATGAGATGGTTGGATGGCATCACCGACTCAATGGACAGGAGTTTGAGTGAACTCTGAGAGATGGTGGAGGACGGGGAGCCTGGCGTGCTGCAGTTATGGTTGCCGGGGCGGTGGGGAAGGGTGGGGGAGTGGATCGAAAAGAGTTGGACACGACTTATCAACGGAACAACAGTAAGACTAAACACCAGACAAAATGCTGATGCCCTGAAGTTTTACAGCACAAATGTAAAGACATTTGATTAATATTTGCCCAGATTTGAGAGCAAACCTAAATGCTTACGTATCATGAGGCTAAAACAAACTTTCAAAATCAACAAGTAAAAAAAAAAACCTCAAGCAGCCATGATAAAGGAAAAACTGAAGTAGCTTTGTGTTCACTTTAGAAAGTAAAACTCTGAAATTGTTGTCATATGATTAAGTGATGAAGGATATGTGGCCAAAAAAAGAAGAAAGAAAAACCATTGTGGAGGATGCCCTGGGGTAGAGAAGAGGGGTTGGGGCAACTCATTCAACAGAATAAGATTATTTTCCCTGCGTCTGTGCTCCGTAACGTCTGCCTCTCTGTGAACCTAGCTAGGCTCCTCTGTCCGTGGGATTTCCGAGCAAGAATACTGGAGCCGGTCGCGACTTCCTCCTCCAGGGGATCTTCCCGACCCAGGGATCAAACCTGTGTCTCCTGTGTCTCCTGCGCAGCAGGCGGACTCTTCACAGCTGAGCCAGTGTGTAAAGCCCTTATTCTCCCATTCCGGTCGCATTTGTGGTATCTATCATTTCTTTAAATCCGTAACTTACTGTTATTTCTTTTCTTCCTCGGTTAACTCTAATACATGCATACCCTCTCTGGGTTGGGCCTCCAAAGTCAGACAACGTATACAGATCTTGAACTCCAGCCTTTAAGCTCGAAACGAGGCCAGTTTGGAGTCAAGCGAGTTCTGCTCCCGCACAGAAAGCGGCGGGAACCTCGGCGCCCCCTGGTGACGACCCAAGAAACCGCGCCTGGGACCCGGGGCCGCGTCGCCCGAAGCCGGGGGCGGGGCGGGTCTCGCCAACTCCAGGACAAACTCGCAAGATACTAACACTAGGGCCCCAACTTCTCAATATTTCTAGTAAGAAGCTGTCAGCACTCCACTTTGAGGTATTCCCTTCCCAGTCACACATTTTGTTTTCTCTGTTAGAGTTCTAGATATCTAGATACCAAAGAGATAGCCAGGTTTCTTGAAAGAACACTTAAGAGTCTTGGAAACAGAGACCCAGCGGTGTTGCACACGGCCTCAGGGATCCTATTCTGGCTAATAATGCCCTTAGAAGCTGCTCAAGTCCCCTCTGTGATCTGCTGACAATAAAACTAAAAGCTGAAAATGGATCAAGAACTCCACTGTGTGTTCTGCTAGAGGGTTAAGGTCAATAACACTGGTTCCAGGCAGCTCAGTGGGTAAGAATATGTCTGCCAGTGCAGGGGACACGGGTTCGAGCCCAGGTCCGTAAGTTCCACGTAAGTCAAGTCGTCAGCAAGGCCGTGCTCCCTCTGCAAGTCTGCAAGGAGAGCCCGTCTGTCATCGCCACGACCTTCTGGTGGCTGCCAGGATGCCCTGGCTTGTGGCCACCTCACTCAGACACTCAAAGCGGCACCTGCAAATCCCCTCAGCTGCACCTCACACCCTCTCCTCCTCTCGGTGTGCTCAGGCCTCCCCCGCCTCTCTCTCACAATGATGGATGTGGTCACACTTAACCCATCACCACCCAAGGGGATACTCCCTCATCTCAAGATGCCGAGCTTAATCACACCTGCAAACTCCCAACAGAGATGAAGGAGCCTGGACCCAATGCCATCCTCACAGGTCACACACAGTCCAACCAGAGGCAGGTGACCAACTACCAGGGACGCTTAGGAAGGACAGACTGAAATCCAGATGAATGAGGAAGAGGCAAATTTAGAAACCTAAGAAAGTTGTCAGTGACCCAGGCAACAGGAGCTCAGACAACAAATAAAAAAACATGACCTGGAAAAACAGACAAGAGGAAGTGATCAGCAGCCTGGTATACACCCCAGCAGGTGTATAAAGGCTCCTGGCCCAGGAGGCCCCACACTGACCACCTTCTCTCTCTCCACCTGCTCCTCTGACCTACTCCACCCTCAACCCACCAGAACCATGGGCTGCTGTGGCTGTTCCGGAGGCTGTGGCTCCAGCTGTGGGGGCTGCGGCTCCAGCTGTGGGGGCTGTGGCTCCAGCTGCTGTGTGCCCGTCTGCTGCTGCAAGCCCGTGTGCTGCTGTGTGCCAGCCTGCTCCTGCTCCAGCTGTGGCAAAGGGGGCTGTGGCTCGTGTGGGGGCTCCAAAGGGGGCTGTGGCTCCTGTGGCTGCTCCCAGTCTAGCTGCTGTGTCCCCATTTGCTGCTCCCAGTCTAGCTGCTGCAAACCCTGCTGCTCCCAGTCCAGCTGCTGTGTGCCCGCCTGCTGCTGCAAGCCCGTGTGCTGCTGTGTGCCAGCCTGCTCCTGCTCCAGCTGTGGCAAAGGGAGCTGCGGCTCCTGTGGGGGCTCCAAGGGGGGCTGTGGCTCCTGTGGGGGCTCCAAGGGGGACTGTGGCTCGTGTGGCTGCTCCCAGTCCAGTTGCTGTGTCCCCGTCTGCTGCTCCCAGTCCAGCTGCTGCAAACCCTGCTGCTCCCAGTCCAGCTGCTGTGTCCCCGTTTGCTGCCAGTGCAAGATCTGATGTAATGGTCAGTCCAGCATTCAGCTAACCTCTTCCAACTGCGGCATCTGTGAGGCTCTCTGGCTTGTCATTCTCCTGCACACATCTTGCTCTGTGGACCTCTTCCCTGCATTTCCTGACTCCAGCATAGGAAGCACCATTCACATGAGGAGCCATGGCTCTGTCCCCATCCATCTAGGATATCATTATGCAGAGGAAGGCTGCATGCTAATAGTCCTCTAAAAACCAAGTGGCCGCCACCTGTCCTTCTGACTCTTCTAAGGGCCATCATCTGCCACAACCAGGCGCTGACCCTCATGTGAAGGGTCTGGTCAAGAACATCCAGCTCCTGGCTTCTCAATAAGAAAAGATGCCACTGTGATAACATCCAAGTTTCCTTCTCCAATGAAGCCCAGTCCAGCAGAACTCCGCTCCTTACAGCAGGTTTCTGTACTTGTTTGTTAAAATACAATAAAATGTCCTGTCAATAAAGTTGTCTTTGTCACTGCCAACCGAATTCATTCCCGCTGCAACTCTTCGTAGCAGTCTCTGTACAACGCACTGGTGACCAAGCGGGTTCACTGGAAGTGGGTGCCCGGAAGCCCATGCCAGCTGACCAGGCCCTGATTCCACTTACTGCCAGGTGTCCCGTCTGCTGCAGCCACGGCCATACTGCACCACCGATGTTGTGGCCGGGGGACATTCCAGGGTGCGGCAGAGAGGCCTGGGCTCCGAGTCAGGATGTGACGTGTGTGACCTGGACGTGTGGCCGTCCAGCAGTGGGGCTTTCCCTTGGGGGGGGGCCAGTAAACTTGCTGTGTTGGGGCCAGCACCCTCTCCATGCCCCTCCTCTCTCACGTCCCAGAGGCTGGACAGCACTCTCCTGACTCTCTTGTGGCCCTGGTTCCAGATGCAATGGCTCAGCCCTTGCAAATGCCAGATGCAGAGGTTCAGCCAGTCTGCATTTACCTTCTCATGGTGTTTAGAAAAGAAAAATAACGCAGAAGCAGATAAGGGCATTGTGGACCTCTGCATGGGACATTAACAACATCCACTGTCCAGCCACAGGTGTCCTGCTCATCAGTCATAATGCAGCAGGGTGGGCTCCTAACCCAGACTGGCAGGGGTCCTCACATACAGGGGAAGTTTAGGGACAGACGGACACACACATGGGGAAAACACGGGGAGAAGATGAAGCAGAACTCTGGTGATGGTTCCACAAGCCAAAGATCACCAAAAATGGACCAGGGACCTGGGAGAGAGCATAGAACAGATTCTCCCTCACAGCTGTCAGAAGGAGGGAAGACAGCACTGAGAAATTCACCCAGACTGTAAGAGTCATAAAGGGTTCAGCCATGAAATAGAAGCCAAGAATCGCGGAAGAGATCAGAGGCTCCATCACAGTTCTAACAAGTGTCCCACATGGAAAGATCAAAAGAAATGGCAGGAGAACAATACTCAGAGAGATGACACATGAAGCTTCTTCAGATCAAAGGCACAAACTCAGTACCTAGGAGAAGCACAAGAATATATACAAACAAGTCACGTCAGAGTGAAACTGGAATACTGCATACAACAAGGAGTGGACTTCTGCCGCCATGTACAATGTGGTAAGTTGCAGCCTCCCAAAATTCCTACTACAACAACTAAAAGAAAACTCTGATGCTGGGAAAGATTGAAGACAAAGGGGAAGAGGGTGGCAGAGGATGAGATGGTTAGATAACAACACCAACTCAGTGGGCAGGAACTTGAGCCAACTCCAGGAGATAGCAGAGGACAGGGAAGCCTGGCACGCTGCAGTCCATGCGGTTGCAGAGACTCAGATATGACTTAGTGACTGAACAGCAAACACAACAAATTAGGGGCTTCCCTGGAGGCCCAGGGATAAGAACCCGCTTGCCAGTGCAGGGGACACAGGCTTGACCCCTGGTCCAGGAAGACTCCACATGCCACAGAGCATCGAAGCCCGTGTGGTATAACTGCTGAGCCCAGGTGCCCAGGGCCTGTGCTCCGCAAGAGACGACGCCACGTGAGAAGTCTGCACGCCACAACCAGAGAGGAGTCCTGCTCTCCGCATCCAAAGCAAGCCCGCACAGCAGCGAGGACGCAGCACAGACAGAAAGTAAAGAAATAATTCTTAAAATAAAGCCAGGTAAATTACCAAAAGTGTATCTGAAAGACAATGGGGAAATATAGAGTAACAGGGATTAGATGGATAGGATTCCTAATAGCAGAAACCTTTCCCCCAAAAGAGGGCTCTCCCATGATGGAAGATTATACCATGTAAAACTTCTATGGTCCTTCCATAAAAAGTAGCCAGTAGACAGAAAAAAAAAAAATTAGCAGACATAAAGAGAAACAGGAGGGACCTTCCTGGAGTCCAGTGGTTCAGACTCGGCACTTGCCCTGCCAGGTCCTGGGTTCAGGCCCTGGTCAGAGAACTAAGATCCTGAAAACTGCATGGCCAAAAAATAAAACCAGAAATAGGAAAATGTGACAAATAATCAAAAGCGGAAAATGTAATAAAAGCAGACTCAAAATGATTCAGATCTTACTGTTAACTAGCAAAGACTTAAAGATAGCATAGGGAAAATATGGACATACTAGATGAAAAGACGGAAAAATTCTGCCAAAAGAGTGTCCATAAAAATACAATAAAATGGACATTCTAAAACAGAAAAGTACCATATATAAAATTCAGAATTTATCAAATGGTTTTAACAGATGACTGGACATAGCAAAAAAAAAAAAATTAGGGAATTCAATTTTTAAAAAAGTCCGTTTGGAAAAACATCCAAACTGAAGCAGATAGAAATGAGAATGCAAAAAATAAATGAGTGTAAAAGACGTGTGGGAATGAGCCACAAGTCTAACATAAGTGTAATTGGAAAATCAGAGGGAAATAAGATAGAAAATGGGGCAAAAGCAATATTTCAAAAGAGAGAGGTTGAGAATATTTTAGACTTAACCAAAGATATCAACCCATAGATTCAAGAAGTTCAGCAAAACTCAAGAAGAAACTTTTAAAACCCTAGCTACAAAATGATCACCTTCTGAAAGAAAAAAAATTTTAAGGTCTTAAAAGCAAAGAATATGGCACATAATTCCCAAAGAAGCAACAGTAACATTTAGGGCTGACTTTTCAAGAAAAACCGTGGAAGCCAGGGGACAAGGGCACACCACCTATAAAGGGGTGAAAGAAGAAACTCGCTAACAATTCTGCATTGGAGACTCTACTCCGAAAAAATAAGTTTTGCAAAAGTGAAGCTTAAATAAAGATATTTAAGAAAGAAAAGGCTATGCCAAAGCCTTTGACTGTGTTCAGTTCAGCTCAGTCGTGTCCGACTCTTTGCGACCCCATGAATCGCAGCGCCCCAGGCCTCCCTGTCCATCACCAACTCCCGCAGTTCACTCAGACTCACGTCCATTGAGTCGGTGATGTGACTGTGTGGATCACAATAAACTGCGGAAAATTCTGAAAGAGATGGGAATAGAGACCAGACCACCTGACCTACCTCTTGAGAAACCTATATGCAGGTCAGGAAGCAGCAGTTTCCTCCTGGAAACTGGACATGGAAACAACAGATTGGTTCCAAATAGGAAAAGGAGTATGTCAAGGCTGTATATTGTCACCCTGCTCATTTAAATTATATGCAGAGTACATCATGAGAAATGCTGGGCTGGAAGAAGCACAAGCTGGAATCAAGATTGCCGGGAGAAATATCAACCTCAGATATGCAGATGACATCATCCTTATGGCAGAAAGTGAAGAGGAACTAAAAAGCCTCTTGATGAAAGTGAAAGAGGAGAGTGAAAAAGTTGGCTTAAAGCTCAACATTCAGAAAATGAAGATCATGGCATCTGGTCCCATCACTGCATGGGACATAGATGGGGAAACAGTGGAAACAGTGTCAGACTTTGTTTTTTGGGGCTCCAAAATCACTGCAGATGGTGACTGCAGCCATGAAATTAAAAGACTCTTACTCCTTGGAAGGAAAGTTATGACCAACCTAGACAGAATATTAAAAAGCAGAGACATTACTTTGCCAACAAAGGTCTGTCTAGTCAAGGCTATGGTTTTTCCAATGGTCATGTATGGATGTGAGAGTTGGACTGTGAAGAAAGCTGAGCACCGAAGAATTGATGCTTTTGAACTGTGGTGTTGGAGAAGACTCTTGAGAGTCCCTTGGACTGCAAGGAGATCCAACCAGTCCATTCTAAAGGAGATCAGTCCTGGGTGTTCATTGGAAGGACTGATGCTGAAGCTGAAACTCCAGTACTTTGGCCACCTCATGGGAAGAGTTGACTCATTGGAAAAGACTCTGATGTTGGGAGGGATTGGGGGCAGGAGGAGAAGGGGACGACAGAGGATGAGATGGCTGGATGGCATCACTGACTCAATGGACACGGGTTTGGGTAAACTCCGGGAGTTAGTGATGGACAGGGAGGCGTGGCGTGCTGCAATTCATGGGGTCGCAAAGTGTCGGACACGAATGAGCAACTGAACTGAACTGAACTGAAGAAAGACAAAACTAAGAACACTCTTCACAAGCAGACTCATACTTCCAGAAATACTGAAAGATGTTCTTCAGGCTGAAGGAAACTGGTCCCATAAAACACACACACACAGATCTACCGGAAGGAATGAACAGCACTAAAAGTGTAAATAATACAAAAGATAAATACAAAAGAGTAATGACCATAATGAGCTGAATTGTGTCCCCCCAAAACTCTTAGACTGAAGCCCTAATGTAATATTTGGAGATAAGGCTTTTTAGAGAAATGCTCGCTCAGTCGCTTCAGTCCTGTCTGACTCTTCTGTGACCCCGTGGACTGTAGCCCACCAGGCTCCTCCTTCCGTGGGATTTCCCAGGCAAGAATAGTGGAGTGTGTTGCCATTTCCTCCTCCAGGGGATCTTCCCAACCCAGGGATCGAACCCAGGTCTCCCGCACTGCAGGCAGATTCTTTACCAGCTGAGCCACCAGGGAAGCCCAAGAATACTGGAGGGGCTAGCCTATCCCTTCTCTAGCGGATCTTCCCGACCCAGGAATCGAACCAGGGTCTTCTGCACTGCAGGTGGATTCTTTACCAGCTGAGCCTTCAGGGAAGCCCTTGTAAGGGCAGAATTAAGGTTGAATGGAGTAGTAAGGATGGGACTTTAACCCAATAGGACTTCTGTCCTTATAAGAAGAGGAGACACATCAGCTCTGTCTCCCCCCGGCTCTCCTGACAAAGGTCATGGAAGGAGACAAGCCAGAAAGAGATGTCTCACCCAGAATCAACTTTGATCTTGGACTTCTAGCCTCCAGAATTGTAAGAAAATAAGTTCCTCTTGTCTCTGACACCCAGGAAGTGGTCCTTTGCCAGGGCAGCCAAGCAGAGTCATACACTGAGTGTTTAAGGCAACAATAATAAACGTGATTTGAACTGTACAAGTCAGCAGGGGGAGGTAGCCCCTAGTAATGCTCTTGATTTCCTTGTGAAGAAGTGAAAAACACTAAGGGTGGACTAAGTTTGTCAAGGAAATCCTGAAATGTGAAATACGAATAACCACAAAAGAAAAATCCAAAATAATCTACAAATAATGTATCACAAGAAATAAGTAAATTTAGCAACATCAGTGGGGAAACAACATAAATTTTCCAAGTGTAGTAACAACAGTTAGAAAATTTTAAATATATATTTATTTTTATTAAAATACAAAAATTATTTATAATTGATCCCCTAAAATAATAAACCTAGAAATATAAATCATATGAAAGATGTACAGATTCTCTAAAGTGAAATTATAAAGCATTACTGAAAGAAATTAAAGAGGATTTAATAAACGGAAAGCTACGCATGTTCACAGACCACGTGATTCGATGTTGAAAAGGTGTGAATTTTCCAAAAATTGATTACTGTGTTCAGTTAAAATCCTAGCAATTTTTTTTTTAATTTGACAAACTTACTTTGAGTAGAAGGGGTAATAGTGAACATTCTTCCCTTGTTCCCAGTCTTACAGAAAAATATTGTTTTTGCCACTCTGAAGGACAGGGAAGCTTGGCATGCTGCAGTCCATGGAGTCGCAAAGGGTCAGACATGGTCTAACGTGGTTAACTACACTGATTCATTTTCAAATATTAAGGAAACCTTTTTTTTTCAGGTATGATAGTATGAGAGATTAGTATTAGATATTGTCTAAAAGTAAAACATAGTTATCGTTAATAATATGATTCTTAGTTTTACTTCAATTTAAACTAGCCATAAGGAACGAAGATGGTGACCGCGGTGGGAAGGTTGCTCTGGTCTTCTCGGTCTCTTCGTAATTGACCCCAACAGAGTCATCAAGCATCTGAGCGTCAATGATCTCCCAGTGGGCTGAAGCGTGGAAGAGACCCTCCACTTGGCGAAAGCGTTCCAGTTTGTGGAAACCCATGGAGAAGTCTGCCCGGCCAACTGGACACCTGAGTCTCCTACAATCAAGCCCCATCCAACTGCTTCCAGAGAATATTTTGAGAAGGTAAGTCAGTAGACCGTCCCGTGCACGCCTGCAGCTTCCCGCACCAGAAAAGAACCACAGTGGGAACTCACTTGTAGCTTTTCAAAGATTAGTATTTATAGCAGGCAAAAAAACAAAAAAAACAAAAAAAAAACCAAACCCAGTGATGCTTATATTCATAAATAGTATTACTCTACTGCTACTGCTAAGTCACTTCAGTCGTGTCCGACTCTGTGCAACCCCACAGACGGCAGCCCACCAGGCTCCCCCGTCCCTGGGATTCTCCAGGCAAGAACACCGGAGTGGGTTGCCATTTCCTTCTCCAATGCGTGAAAGTGAGAAGTGAAAGTGAAGTCATTCAGTCATGTCTGACTCTTAGCGACCCCATGGACTGCAGCCTACCAGGCTCCTCTGTCCATGGGATTTTCCAGGCAAGAGTACTGGAGTGGGGTGCCATTGCCTTCGTTTTTGTAATGTTGGCCAAGGCTTTTAAAATGTTTTCAGTTACTAATGTAATGAGTCCAAGGCAAGGTGTGGATGGATGGCTAGTTTCTGCGGAGTGTGTATGTGGCTCACCTGTTTCTTGGATCCTGTCTTCAGTGGGAAAAGGAAACAGATCTTTTTCCTCAGCCTTACTTGAACCTTTGTGTATACCAGAGTAGTACGACAGGTATTGAAAACTTCTGATCAAAGGTCTTGAAATTTTCCTCTTGAATTTCTTTGTATTAAACTGAATTTTCTTTAAAGAACATAGTTTTAAGTTGTTAGTATCAGTGGTCTAATTTAACACTTGCATTGAATGTATGGTTGAAGGAAATGTGAATCATGTTTTTTTTTAAAAAAAGCACAGTGGCAAAGTGACTTAACTGATGGTTCATGTTCCCCATTCCTGAGATTTATAGTTTATATAGTTATTTTACTTACTTTGTTAGCTGACTTAGTGTCTACATACATTTCTAATATTGATTGGGTATAATTAGAAAGGATATTTATTGAATCCAAGGATTGCAGTATGAATTTGAATCATTCATGCATTTGAATTATTGTAATGATTTTCTTTCTTGAAGTGTTCCACGTAGAAAATATAATAAAAAATATACATATTTTAAAATAAAAAAAATAAACTAGCCATAAGCATATAATAATTCTTTCATTAGTAATGCACATCTCTTACTCTGTCAGACTTTTTTTTTTAAATTTATTTATCTATTTTAATTGGAGGAAAATTCCTGGAGTAAAGCCTCATGAAAAATTTTAAACTATATGTCTACCACCTTGATTAAAAAATTAAAATTAATCTTTATGTAATAAATAATAAATTTAGTGTGAAGACGAATTGGAAGTTAGTATTCTCCTAAATAAGCTGAGAGGAGCTGCATTTGGGGCGCTGAGCGTAAGCTGGGCCCGTCCACCTGGAGCCACGAGCCTCTCCCGTGCAGCCAGACACTGAGAAGGAGGCCCCCGGGACTCTGTTGGGTGCAGACTTGGGCCATCCTATCGAGGGCCACTTGTGACGGGCAAAAAGGGCAGGTGACCAGTTCCTAGGGATGTCAAGAAGGAATGGGCAAGCAGAGCTCAGGCCCTAATTATAGGAGCCAAAAGGCGGGGAGACACCAAATTTAGAACCCTAAGAAAACAGATGCTCACGAGTCAGTGAGAGCACAGGGGCAAGGAGGAAACAAATGCGGCCCAGACAGGAACCAGGAAGGGAGCACGCGCCCAGGTCACACCCACCCCGGCAGGTATATAGAGGCTCCTGCCCAGGAGGCCCCACACTGAGCACCTTCTCTCTCTCCACCTGCTCCTCTGACCTACTCCACCCTCAACCCACCAGAACCATGGGCTGCTCTGGCTGTTCCGGAGGCTGTGGCTCCAGCTGTGGGGGCTGCGGCTCCAGCTGTGGGGGCTGTGGCTCCAGCTGCTGTGTGCCCGTCTGCTGCTGCAAGCCCGTATGCTGCTGTGTGCCAGCCTGCTCCTGCTCCAGCTGTGGCAAAGGGGGCTGCGGCTCGTGTGGGGGCTCCAAGGGGGGCTGTGGCTCCTGTGGGGGCTCCAAGGGGGGCTGTGGCTCCAGCTGCTGTGTGCCAGCCTGTTCCTGCTCCAGCTGTGGCAAAGGGGGCTGTGGCTCCTGTGGCTGCTCCCAGTCTAGCTGCTGTGTCCCCATTTGCTGCTCCCAGTCTAGCTGCTGCAAACCCTGCTGCTCCCAGTCCAGCTACTGTGTGCCCGCCTGCTGCTGCAAGCCCGTGTGCTGCTGTGTGCCAGCCTGCTCCTGCTCCAGCTGTGGCAAAGGGAGCTGCGGCTCCTGTGGGGGCTCCAAGGGGGACTGTGGCTCGTGTGGCTGCTCCCAGTCCAGTTGCTGTGTCCCCGTCTGCTGCTCCCAGTCCAGCTGCTGCAGACCCTGCTGCTCCCAGTCCAGCTGCTGCAAACCCTGCTGTTCCCAGTCCAGCTGCTGTGTCCCCGTGTGCTGCCAGCGCAAGATCTGAGATGCTGAGCTCAGACCTCAGGTGGTTCTAGCCAGTCCCAGCTCCCTGACTGTGAGCAGTGACACGTCCAGACCCCCAGGGCACACTCCGTCTCTCCAGGGTGGTGAAGTCTGCATCTCTGGGACCAGAGGCCCGTCGCACACTCCCTGGTGGGGAAGGGCTCCCCGTGTCCTGCTTGAGCCGTCTGGGGACTCGCTGCCACTTCCAACCCATGAGCATGCCCCTCCTTGGCAGCTGAGCTCCTGCATGTGCAGGCTGCTCAGGGACTGAGCCACAGAAAGCCCACCCCTCATCCTCTGATGGGCACAGGGCTGTTCTAACCATCTCCTGGCTTCTTGCTGCTCTGCCCTGGTTCTCACATAACCTCAGGGCTGGTGCTGACCTCCCAGGGCCTGGGGCCCAGATCCACCAAATAACCCCCCTCTCTTCCGTGACTCCACCTCCTTCTGATCTCGGTCTAGCAAATCCTACTCTGGGCTTGTGAAGCCGCTAAATAAACAGGCTGTCCTCAACAAACCTTGTCTCACCGTGATTCTTTTCTTACAGCCTTTCACAGAAGAAACATTTCTAAATGTCTGGCATACCATCAGCGGTAGTGGAAACCAGAGTGTGTTGGCAATATTTGCTGAAATTTATAGTATTACACGCAGACCTTTTCTCTCTCTCTTTTTTTTTTTAGTTTTTTTTTTAATGTGGACTGTTTTTTTGGTAAGTCTTTATTGCACAGTTACAATACTGCTTCTGTTTTATGTTTCGGGGTTTTTGGCCACAAGGCGTGTGAGATATCTCCCCAGCCAGGCATCGAACCCGTGCCCCCTCCATTGGAAGGTGAAGTCTTAACCACGGGACCAGCAAGGACGTCCCACAGGCAGACCTTTTCATTCTGTGCATTGAGTTCTCATCATTTACTGGGAGGAAGGGATACTGTAAATTCACAGATTTTGTTGAAATAGCTGGTTAACACAAAATTATTTATCAGAGGATGGAATTAGCCACCACCTAAAACTGAATGGCTTACACTTGTTTATACGACTTATGACACATGCTCTGGGCGGGTGGTAAGGGGACTCCAGACGAACAGCAGTGACGCCTGTGCGGCCACTGTGACTCGGGCTGGGGTTTTGTTATTATGTGATGACAAGAAGTCAGGACACAAAACATTAGACGCATGTGGTCATAACCATGTGCAGCCAAGAGACGGATGAGCTGGTTTTCCTTAATGTTTCATTTTTAATTTTAAAAATTAGTAAGCTTTTAAAAATATGCAGATCTGGGGCACTGTGAGCACTCCTAAGCCTCACGTGTGGTGGTTACACGGGAACAGAAGTTCAAGGAGCTGTAAACGTTCAAGGTAGGTACACGTGCCCACCTCAAATCAGAAGCAAAACACAGAAATGAAAATACACCATCCAGATGCTCTTAAGTCACATGGAGAAAACAGATCACATCAGGATTCCTGGTGGTCCAGTGGCCAAGACTCCATGCTCCCAGTGCAGAGGGCCCAGGTTCGATCCCGGGTCAGGAAACTAGATCCCACACTCTGCAGCTAAGACCTGGTGTGCCATGGCTGAGACCTGGTGTGCCGCGGCTGAGACCTGGTGCAGCCAAATATATAAACATTTAAAAAATAGGTCACATAGAACCCCCTTGTACAGTCGGTGGGAATGTAAATCGATAGGCCACTATGGAGAACTGCCGGGAGCCGGCATATTGCATATTGAGTGCATATTGCATATTGAGTGCAGCACTTTTCAGGATCTGGAATAGCTCAACTGGAATTCTATCACTGCCGGTAGCCAGCGTGAGGAACTCCGCCCATGACAAAGGTCATGAGGAAGGAGGCTTGGCATACGCAAAGGCGGGATCAAGCCTCAGGAGTCTCCCTGGAAATTCTCGAGCAATCTACCCCCAAAACCAGAGTCTGCCTACTTTCTGCTTTGTGCTTTCACCTACACCTCTGACTTTACGGGGGGCTGTCCCCCACTACCTCTCTGAAAAAAGTTAGCTTACAGCTCCAGTTAATAATTCCTGGGTGTGACAGTGTTTAACCTACAAACTCCTTTGGAAATCCTCTAGCCTGCCTGAATAGGTTTTTCCGGCCACATGTGATTGTTCAGAGCCTCCCAACTGTGAGAGGCAGGAGATGTTCTAAACTGTCTAAACACAGATTCTTTTGAGTAGTTAAAAGATTGATTAGAAATTGTATTAGTGAAGGGATTTTCACTTGTTGGGCCAATGTTTGCTGCTAAGTTTCCATATCCCTTACCTGCTGTGTCCCTGGCAGTGTATTGGTTAATATAATTGGTGTAAATAGTAGCTTTAATGTTTGTAACCTGGGACCCTTGAGTTAATTCTTTTTGTAGCCCACCACACCTTTGCGCTGTACGAATGCAACTTTATCTAATGCTTTTGGAGGGTGGCTCCTGACCAATCACCTTTAGAGAAAAATAAGTTTTCTGAAGAAAAGGTCTTAAAATGTTAACAGGCCTCCGGGCCAGAAGATGATGCAAATCACCTAAGCTTTTGCATATGATAAGTTTGCAGGAAGAAAGCCTGGTTTGCTGCAAGACTCTACCCCTTCCCCCATTATCCTCTGTGCATAACTTAAGGTATAAAAACTACTTTGAAAAATAAAGTGCGGGCCTTGTTCACCGAAACTTGGTCTCACCATGTCGTTCTTTCTCTTACCTTCTGGAACTGTATGAAGATTTCTTCAGTACAACTGTGACGAAGCCTATTCTTCCTTGAAACCCAGCGGGGGTCCCCGGCAGAGAACTGTATGGAGATTTCTCAGACAACTGTGACGAAAGCTATCATCCAACCCAGCAGCCCCGCTACTGGGCACACACCCTGAGAAACCATAACTTGAAAAAGACACATGTGCCCCAGTGTCTGCTGCAGCACTGCTCACAACAGCCAGGACCTGGAGGCAGCCTAGATGCCACTGGCAGATGAATGCATGAATGAAGAGGTGGCAGTACATACACACAGTGGGATATCACTCAGCTATAAAGAGGGGTGACTTTGAGTCGGTTCTAGTGAGGTGGACGAACCTAGAGCCTGTTATACAGGGTGAAGTAAGTCAGAAAGAGAAAAATAAATACTGTATATTGACACACATACATGGAATCTAGACAAACGGTACTGATGAGTGACCCTAGCGGCAGGGCAGGAACAGAGTCGCAGACATAAAGAACAGACTTGTGGGTGAGCTGAGAGAACAGCACTGAAATATACACGCTACATTCATAAGACAGGGAGCTAGCGGGAAGCTGCCGCACAGCACAGGAAGCTTGGCTCAGGCCCTGTAACGACAGAGACGGGTGGGATGGGGCTAGGTGGGGGGGAAGGCCGAGGGGGAGGGGACGCGAGCATACTGGTGGCTGAGTCACCTTACACAGCAGAAACCAACACGGTAAAGCAACGATCCTCCAATTACAAATAAAGTTTTTAAAGAACGGATCATATCAAGTCCAGCGTTGGACGTCAGGGGAAAATCACTTCCCTCGTTCTGCCAGATACAGGACCGCAGGCCGCAGGAAAGAGCTTGCCCCTGCGTTTGGTTCTCCAACTATGCTGTGCGTCCAGGACTGCTGACGTTGTCAACACCAAGAGCTGGGACAGAGCCTGAAACCTTCTGTGAAAGTCACTCTTGTCTCCCATAAACTCAGAGTTAGGAAAATCCTTGCAGGGTACCAGAGAGGCCCAGGCCAAGAACCCTGGCGGGACACACAGACTGCACAGCCCATCACCAAAAGGGCGGGCTCTGCAGACAGGACTGGCATGCTCCAGGGGCAAGGTTGACGACCACCACCCAGTACCATTCACTGGTGGTCTCCATCAGCCAGACATTCCACCACCCAGTACCATTCACTGGTGATCTCCAGCAGCCAGACATTCCTGCCTTGTGGGGAGGGATCCGTCTAAGAGGGGGAAAGAGTCTTTCAACCATGGCGCTGGGACAGCTGGAGACCCACATGGCCTTATTCCACACCATACACAAAAATTAACTAGAAATGGACCCAAGAGGGACTTCCCTGGTCGTCCGGTGGTTAGGAATCCACCTTGCAGTGAAAGGTGCCGAGGCTCCGCCGCCGCGACCACAATCCCACATGCCGGGGACACTACGCCCGCCCCCGCGACCACAATCCCACATGCCGGGGACAGTACGCCTGCCCCCTCGACCACGATCCCACATGCCGGGGACACTACGCCCGCCCCTGCAACCACGATCCCACATGCCGGGGACACTACGCCCACACACCACAGCTGGAGAGCAGCTCCCGCGCCACAGCTGAGACCCAAGGTGGCAATCAACAAACAAACCAACCTCAAAATTAGACCCCAGACCCAAATCTAAGTGCTCAGACTATGGAACTCTTAAAAGAAAACATGGGTGTAAGTCTTCAGGACCTTGGGTTTGGCGAAGGATTCTTAGATATGACACAAAAAGCAAGCAACGGGAAAAAATGGATAAATTGGACTTCATCAAAATTAAAAACATTTGTGCTTCGAAGAACATCACTATGAAAGTGAAAAGACAACACAGATTGGAAAAAACGTTTGCAAATTACGTGTCTAAAACGGGCCTTTATGTGACCTATACAAACTTCAGTCTGTCTGACGGGGATTGCCAATGATTTGCGCTCAGGAAATTAGAAATAGAAAGAAACTTCCCCAAATTGATAAAGAACACCTACAAAAAACCTACAGGCAATATCACACCTAATGGTAAGAAACTCAAAGCTTTCCCACTAAGATCAGAAACCAGGGGAAAATGCACTCCTCTCTCAGCACTGCTTTCCAGCACCACGCCGGAAGCCCTAGCTAACACACTAAGACGTGAAAAGGAAATGAAAGACATCCAGATTGGGAAGGAAGAAATGAAACTGTCCTTGCTCACAGATGACATGATCATATGCATAGAAAATCCAAAATAATCAATAACAACAACTCCCAGGGACAGACCTCCCTCCCGTGTTCCCCGCCTCTTGTTTGCAGAAAAGTTCTAGCCTCCGAGGTCTTCCCTGAGTTCCAAAGGGCAAATCAGAGAAGCGAAAAAAGCAGAAACAAAGGCATACGGTCAAGCAAGACACAGTAATAACAGTTTAGCCATAAACTACTTCCTCCTCAACAGCTGTAGATAATATCATGAGCCACATCCTGGAGCTGTTTTGCAGATACTGAAGCCCCCAGCAGATGGAAGAAGTTAAGTGCAGGCTGCCCACAAGCACAGCTGGAGCCATAAGGGTGATGACCGAGATTCTTCAAGCATCGCCCTATTACTTCACCCGACTGCCCGTCTCAGAACTGTGCACGAGGCTAGTCGCCCACCCTGGGACCCTCTCCCTCATGCTGTCTTTAAAGACCCTTCCCCCTGGAAATTCCGACAGTCCAGTGGTGAGGACTCCGTGCTGTCACTGCTGAGGGCGTGCGTTCAAACCCTGGTTGGAGAACTAAGATCCTGCAAGCCACGGCTATAAATAAATAAATGTGATTTGAAAAAAAAAAAAAAAAGCCCCTTATCTGAAAGCCACGGGGGAGTTCAGGTCTTTTGAACCTGAGCTGCCAGTTCTCCTGGCCTGGTGCCTGCAGTAGACACGGTGCTTCCTTCCTGCAGACCGTGTCCGAGACTGGCTGTGTCGTGTAGACACGGCGCTTCCTTCCGGCAGACCGTGTCCGAGACTGGCTGTGTCGTGTAGACACGGCGCTTCCTTCCGGCAGACCGTGTCCGAGACTGGCTGTGTCTTGTGTTGGGCAAGCGGGCTGAAGTTTGGTTTTGTAACAAACACCTTCTTGGGACAGCAGGAGCACAAAGGCACCTGCAGGGAAGTGGGGGTCTGGGCTTTGTTTGGAGCCCCACAGAGAGAGCAGCACACACCTATGAATGGCAGATATTGCATTCTAGAAAATTCCAGAACAGCTACGAATTCTGGAAAGTTCTTTCCATTAATAACTGCAAAACAAAATGGCAAGAGATCAAATTTAGAAACATAGGAAAGGCGACGGTGGACAGAACCAATGAGAGGCCAGGGACAAGCAGTGTGTATGCACAGACACACACACACGCACTCGTGGGCCCTGGAGAAACTCACAAACAGGAAGTACTAATAGGAAGTCAGCACATGATCCACCTGTCCTGGCAGGTATATAAAGGCTCCTGGCCCCGGAGGCCCCACACTGAGCACCTTCTCTCTCTCCACCTGCTCCTCTGACCTACTCCACTCTCAACCCACCTGAACCATGGGCTGCTGCGGCTGTTCCGGAGGCTGCGGCTCCAGCTGTGGGGGCTGCGGCTCCAGCTGTGGAGGCTGCGGCTCCAGCTGTGGGGGCTGTGGCTCCAGCTGTGGGGGCTGCGGCTCCAGCTGCTGTGTGCCTGTCTGCTGCTGCAAGCCCATGTGCTGCTGTGTGCCAGCCTGCTCCTGCTCCAGCTGTGGCAAAGGGGGCTGTGGCTCGTGTGGGGGCTCCAAGGGGGGCTGTGGCTCCTGTGGCTGCTCCCAGTCGAGCTGCTGTGTCCCCGTTTGCTGTTCCCAGTCCAGCTGCTGCAAACCCAGCTGCTCCCAGTCCAGCTGCTGCAAATCCTGCTGCTCCCAGTCCAGCTGCTGTAAATCCTGCTGCTCCCAGTCCAGCTGCTGCAAACCCTGCTGCTCCCAGTCCAGCTGCTGTGTGCCCGCCTGCTGCTGCAAGCCTGTGTGCTGCTGTGTGCCAGCCTGCTCCTGCTCCAGCTGTGGCAAAGGGGGCTGCGGCTCCTGTGGGGGCTCCAAGGGGGGCTGTGGCTCCTGTGTCTGTTCCCAGTCCAGCTGCTGTGGCCCTGTTTGCTGCTCCCAGTCCAGCTGCTGCAAACCCAGCTGCTCCCAGTCCAGCTGCTGTGTCCCCATTTGCTGCCAGTGCAAGATTTGAAGCTGTGACCTTGAACCCCCTACAAGGGACTCCAATCTGAGCTGCCATGGCTGTGACCAGTGAGACACCGGTATCCTCAGAATGCAGAGCCTCGTGCATCTTCATCAGCAAAGGCACTCCCTGAGACTCTGGATCCCGAGGGCACTGCAGGCCACCTCGTGCTCCCGCCCCATCTTGGAGCCCCTCCCCAACTTGTCGTTCTCACCTCTGCTCTTGTATCTGCCACTTATCTGGGTCTGAGCCAGAAACACCCCCCACTTTCCTCACTGGCTCCAAGGACCAACTAGTGCTGTTGCTGCCAGAGACCTGCCCACCTCCCCATCACCTCTCTTCACCTGAGTTGTGTGGGTTCAGGACTCCCAGGAGGGCGCTAACGCTCCCCCATCCTGGGATTGCCCAGGACCCCCAGCCCATCTCCCCTCCTCCCTGGACCTTGCTCTCCAGCACCTGCTCTCTGCTGCAGACCCCAAAGAACCCCTAAATAAACACATTCTCCAACACCAGCTGGGGCTCACTGTGGTTCTTTTTTACTTGCTCTGTAGACGAAACACCGTAGAAACACCAGTGGAGTGAAAACTGGTGAAGCTTCGTGACATTTACAAATGTTGAATCAAATTTCCTTTTTGAGAGATGCGTTTTCTCAGAATGTGTCCTAAGGGACAATTCCTGGTTATTCCCCAGAATCACACGATAAGGCTACGAGTCAGATTATCATTCACAGAAGCGAGAACTCGGGCAGTGTCTGTAAGTACAGCGAGTGTGACCCGGTGGTTAAGTTTCCCATCCCCAGGCAGGCACCAGGCCGAGGGCACGGACACCTGTGCACCCTGGCCACCTGAAACGATGGCTATGGGGTCAGGAGGGACGTGGCCTTCTCTCAGCTCTGCGCCCTCGGGGCCTTAGCAACGCTTCTGTTTCATTGCTTGGCTGGTGCTCTGTTCTGCTCTGACGCAGTCGGAGCCTCTTATGAGACAAGATAAGCCTCTGAGCTTGTCTCGTGAGCCTTTTTAAACTACACATCTATTTTGTTGTTGCTCAGCCACTAAGTCACGTCCGAGTCTCTGTGACCCCATGGACTGCAGCACGCCAGGCTTCCCTGTCCGTCACTATCTCCCAGAGCTTGCTCAAACTCACATCCATTGAGTCAGAGATGCCATCCAACCATCTCATCCTCTGTCGTCCCCTTCTGCTCCTGCCCTCAATCTTTGCCAGCATCAGGGTTTTTTCCTCATATCAGGTGGCCAAAGTATTGGAGCTTCAACTTCAGCATCAGTCCTTCCAATGAATATTCAAGGTTGATTTCCTTTAGGATTGACTGGTTTGATCTCCTTGCAGTCCAAGGGACTCTTAGGAGTCTCCTCCAATACCACAGTTTGAAAGAATCAGTTCTTCAGTGCTCAGCCTTCTTTATGGTCCAGCTCTCACATCCATACATGACTGCTGGAAAAACCATAGCCTTGACTATATGGACCTTTGTTGGCAAAGTAATGTCTCTGCTTTTTAATATGCTGTCTAGGGTTTTCATAGCTTTTCTTCCAAGGAGCAAGTGTCTTTTAATTTCACATCTTGTTGATTCAAAGATATGGTTTAAAATAACACATAAATGATGAAAGAAATGACCCAGATCTTCTAAATAATTCCTAAAGGGAGGCATTCTAGACATCGGAACTCATGGCCTCTCAGAAGAGAAACACCTCTGGTTCTCAGAGGCTGCCAGCCCTCACTGGCTCCATGTGCACATCCACAGCACCCGCTGGGCACCAGGCCCTGTTCTGATTCAGGAAATGGCGGCAAACAGCGTCAAGAGCCTGCTGTCGAGATCTTGGCTGTCCAGTCGCGAGAAGCAGACAGAAAGAGCGTGATCAGCCTGCGGGCTATGCTGGGCGCTGAGATGGCGCCGTGGAAATGGGAGGGAAGGCTGGCAGGGCGAGCACCACGCCGCAGAGCCCAGACGCCACACGGAGGACCTGCGGGCACCTGGGGACGCAGACCTGGCTGGCAGCCCTCCTCGCCCTCAGACTAGAGCAGTGGTGCCTCCCACGGCCGGCAGGAGACAGGAAGGTTCTGGTTTATGACTAAACTCTCCCCACCCACAAAAAAAAGGAGGAAAAATCTCATTTTTCATGAATTTGAAGCGGTGCGATGCAGTGACTTCCCCGGCGGCCCACTAGCTAAGACAACACTTCCAACGGAGGGGACGGGGCTCTGCCAAAAGCTGAAAGCAGATGAGGGTAAGCGCTCTGTGTTTAGGGGCCCGTGGGAAACAACAGCCCAGTATACCCCCTTTCCTCTGTCCTAAAGGCCCACAGCTGACTTTGGAACCATGGACAGCCAGCCACCAGGACAGGGTGGTCTTTATGGGCCCATTTTCTTTTTAATAAATATTTTAAATTAATTTAAAATGTGGGGTGGGGGCATGGATCCAATCCCTGATCCGGAAACTAAGATCCCACATGCCGAGTGGTCAAGAAGAAGAAGAAGACTCAATGCAGAGAGCTAAGCTTGCCGCTGAGTTCCTATCTCTGCTCACGATTGAGGTGACACCCGACTCTGGTCTCGGTGACGGGGGCTTTTCCACGTGCTTGACGGCAGAAAGAAGAGCTGCCGACAACAAGTCGTTCCCTAGGACCGTTTGTAGAACTTCACAGACCCCTGGAATCCAGAACCCTTAGGGCCAGTCTCTTGGTCCTAACAGGACACGATCCCCTGATGAGAAAGCCTCTCCAGTAATGCGATTTGTTGGTGCATCCACTTTGAAATAGGAAAATACCCCGTGGACACTCACAGAAAAGCACACGCAAGCTCTCAGACCAAACGTTGTTGACGGCTGCATTTTAACTTACGGGCCACCCAGGTGGCTCAGGGGTAAAGAATCTGCCTGCCAATGCAGGAGATGCAAGAGACCAGGGGTTCCATCCCTGGATCAGGAAGATCCCTGGAAGAGGAAATGGCAACCAGTTATTCTTGCCTGGAAAATCCCACCAACAGAGGAGCCTGGAGGGCTACAGTCCATGGTGTCACAAAGAGTTGGACATGACTTAGTGACTAGGCACCCATGCACACATTTTAACTACCCTCTGCATAAACCAACTAGAATTACACTATTCACATTACTTTGTAAGCAACTTGATTTTTTCCAATAACACGTATTATCATGGATACCCCTCCTGGGAAGTGGCTGAAGGTCTGACTTTTATACGAATCTTTATGTCTTTACGCCTAGACAAGCATAGTTCCCACATTGGACTCACTTCTCTATTGTCATCTTCTTGGCCAGCCTCCTACCCGCCCCCCACCCCATGCTCCCATGCCACCCAACCACCACGCTACCCCAGCCTCAGGGACACGCCCAAAATACATGCAGGAGACACTCGGTATTGTTTGTAACAAAGTAGGGTGCTATTCTTCTCATTATCTGCAGCTACATGCTGAAGCTGAAGCTTCAGTACTGTGGCCACCTGATGTGAAGAGCTGACTCGTTGGAAAAGACCCTGATGCTGGGAAAGATTGAGGGCAGGAGGAGAAGGGGGCGACAGAGGATGAGACGGCTGGATGGCATCACTGACTCAATGGACGTGAGTCTGAGCAAGCTCCGGGAGAAAGTGAAGGACAGAGAAGCCTAACAAACCGCAGTCCAAGGGGTCACAGAGAGTCCGATACGACTTACTGACTGAATAACAATGCATTGATCACTAACTGATGCCTCAGGGAAATTTCTCCCATCCAACTGGTGTGGCTCATCTAATCTTCTTAAAGGGCATTATTATTGGTTTCTAACTGGGTGGTATTTTTTGGCCAATGCTGCTGCTGCTGCTAAGTTGCTTCAGTCGTGTCTGACTCTGTGCGACCCCATAGACGCAGCCCACCAGGCTCCCCTGTCCTTGGGATTCTCCAGGCAAGAACACTGGAGTGGGTTGCCATTTCCTTCTCCAATGCATGAAAGTGAAAAGGGAAAGTGAAGTTGCTCAGTCATGTCCAACTCTTAGCGACCCCGTGGACTGCAGCCCACAAGGCTCCTCCGCCCATGGGATTTTCCAGACAAGAACACTGGAATGGGGTGCCATGGCCTTCTCCAAAAGTATCTATGTGTGTTTATGTTTGCTTTTATTTTTAGCAATTTCAAGGCAAATTGTATTATATCACCCAATTGTTTTAGTTGTTGTTTTTAAGAAAAGGAAACTGTAAGAATTTATATTCCTAGAAAAAGCGTATAAGGGCACCCTTTTCTTCAAATTCACCAGAAAGAGGTGTTATTATTCTTGTTAATTTTTTCCCAACTGGTAGACATAAAATAACTCATTCTTACTTTGATTTGCTTTTAACTACCAAGGAATTTGGTCTACTTTTCATTGGGGGCAGCAGAGGATACAAACGGTTAGATGGCGTCACCGATTCAATGGACATGAATTTGAGCAAACTCTGGGAGACAGTGAAGGACAGGCACGCCTGGCGGGCTCCAGGCCACGGGGTCGAAAAGAGCTGGACACAAGTGAGCACGACAATTTGCTCTTCAGATAACTGCCTATTTTCTACTGGATTGCTTGTATTCTACCTGTGAATTTATAAGAGCTGCTAATGATTACAGATCTTAGACCTGATAAATGACCCCAGCAGCTTTTCAGGCTACAGGGTCAACATGCAAACCTTGATTGTATGTCTATTCACTTGTAATGAACAATCAAACTAAGAATGCAATTCCATAGTTCTGCAAAGAATAAAATACTTTGGAGTAAATTTAACAAAGGAAGTGTGAAACTGATGATCTGCAGATGACAAAGGATTATGGAAAGAAACGAAAGAAGATCCAAGCAAATCAAAACACATCGAGTGTTTGCTGTGTCTATGTGCCTCTAAAAGTCTACACTGAAGCCCTAACCCCCAGTTTGGCTATATTTGGAGGTGGGGCCTGCAAGGAGGTCATTAAGGTGAAGTGAGGTCACAAGGGTGGCCTTCAACCTGTACGAATAGTGTTCTTTTTTTTTTTGGTCATATCTCTTGGTTCTCGGCAGTGAAAGTGCCAAATCCTGACCACTGGACAGGGAACTCCTAGGAGGAGGGTCTTTAGAGAAGAGAGAGCAGAGACGCTCTACCCCTCTCTCTCTGTCTGTCTGTCTCTCCTCCTCTCTGTCTCTCCTCTCTGTGTCTCTCCATCTCTCTCCTTCTCTCTGTCTCTCATCTCTCTCTCTCTCTCTCTCTCTCTCCATCTCTCTGTCTCTTTCTCTCTCTGTCTCTCCATCTCTCTGCCCCTCCTTCTGTCTGGCTCTGTCTCCTCCTCTCTTTCTGTCCTTTCTTTCCCTCCCCCCAGGCCTATGCACACACATCCTAAAGAAAGACCGTGTGGAAAACACAGTGGGAAGGCGGCCATTAGCACCCAAAAGGAAAGCCCTCAGCAGAAGCTCAGTCGGCCGGCGTGGTGATTTGGACTCCAGCCTCCAAAACTGTGAGAAAACAAGTTTCCTTTGTTTTTAAGCCATGAGTCTACGGTACTTTGTTGTGGCAGCTCAGGCTGACAAACACAACATTCATGCATCAGAAGATTTAACTACGTTGAGATGGTAACACTTCCCAAATTGGTCTACAGATTCAATGAAACCTCCATTAAAATCCCAGCTGGCCTCTTTGTAGAAACCGACAAGTTGACCTTAACATGCTTATGGGAACTCAAGGGATGCAAAACAGCCCTGAAGAAGAGAAACATGGTTTAAAAACATAATTTAAAAACATAGTTAGAAAGGAGAACCACACTTCCTGATTCCAAACCTTACTACAAAGCTCTTGTCATCAAGACAGCGTGGCAGCAGCTGGGGACGGGCACACAGACCAATGGAGTAGACTTGAGAGCCTGGACACGAGCCTTCGCCTGTGACCGGTGACTGTGGACAAGCTGCCCAGGCCAACGAGGAAAGGACAGTCCCTCAGAAGGGCTGCTGAGGGGCTTCCCTGGAGGTCCCGTGGCTGGGGCTCCGTGCTTTCACTGCCAAGGACCCGGGTTCAATCCCTGGTTGAGGAACTAAGATCCAACAAGCTGAGCAGCACGGCCAAAAAGGGGGGAAAAATGATGTGGAGAAGACTGGACGTCCACACTCTTAGAAGACATGGGGGTAAATTTTCATGACCTTGAATTTAGCAATGGCTTCCTAGGTATGACACTAAAACACGAGCAACAAAAGAAAAGAAGAAATCGCATTTTAATGAAGTTTTGACATTTTGTGCATCAAAGGACACGACCAAAAAAGTGAAAAGATAACCAGCAGAATGGGAAAAATATTTACAGATCACATATCTGTTAGGGCCTAGGAGCCAGAATGTATTAAGAATTCTTACAACTCAAAAATCAAGAGACAGATAACCCAGTGAAAAAGTGGGCAAATGATGTCAACAGATACTTACCTGAAGAAGGTCTAGAAACGGGCAACAAGCACGTGAAAAGGTTTGCAGCATCACTAGCTATCAGGGAAAGTTAAACCAAAACCACAATGAGATACCAAGAGAAGCCACCACAGAGAAACGCAGGCACCGCAACGAGAGCGTATCCGCTGCAACTAAACAAAGGCCACGCACAGCAGCGAGGGCCCAGCGCAGCCAAGAACAAACACGCACCTGCGTTTTTTACAAAGATAATGGGAGAAAATCTGGTGACCCTGGGTTCAGTGAGCACTTCTTAGACACATCAAAAGTGGGATCCATAAAAAATGATAAGCTGCACTTCATTAAAATTAAAAATATCTGCTCTGCAAAAGCACTGTTAAGAGAATGAAAAGACAAGCCACGGCCTGGGGTAGAAGTTAAAAATCTTTCCAAAGCACATCTCAGATACAGGACTGGTATCCAAAATACACAAAGAATTCTTAAACTTGACAAAAGAAAACGAACAACTCGATTTACAAGTGTGCAAAAGATCTGAAAGGACACATCCCCAGAGGGATGTCAGACGACAAACAAGCACGTGAACACAAGCCTGTGTGTAGACCGCTCAGGATTGGCGAGTTTAAGTGACAACGAGATACCACTACAGACACTCTGGGAGGAATGCAACACGATGCAGCCACCTTGGCAGTGTCTCAAAACATTAAACATGCTCACACCCGACTACTCAACAATCACCTTCCTCAGTATTTACCCAAAGGGGTGGGAATTTGTGTCCACACAAAAACCTGCACATGGATGTTGACCGCTCTATTACTAATAATGACCAAAAATTGGAAGTCACCAAGATGCCCCTGAGTAGGTGGTCCATCCAGACAAGGGGATATTCAGTTCAGTTCAATTCAGTTCAGTCGCTCAGTCATGTCCGAGACTCTTTGTGACTCCATGAATTGCAGCACGCCAGGCCTCCCTGTCCATCACCAACTCCCAGAGTTCACTCAAACTCATGTCCATCAAGTCGGTGATGCCATCCAGCCATCTCATCCTCTGTCGTCCCCTTCTCCTCCTGCCCCCAATCCGTCCCAGCATCAGAGTCTTTTCCAATGAGTTAGCTCTTTGCATGAGGTGGCCAGAGTACTGGAGTTTCAGCTTTAGCATCATTCCTTCCAAAGAACACCCAGGACTGAATGGAATATTATTCAGTGCTAAAAAAAAAATGATCTATCAAGGCAGGAAAAGACAAAGAGGAACCTTAAAAGCATGCTGCTAAACGAAAGAAGCCAATCTGAAAGGTTTACACACTGCATGACTCCAACCAGACACCATTCTGGGAAAGGCAACGCTGCAGAGACAGCAAAAAGATCAGGGTTTGTGGGGAAGGGTGATGGTAAGGAGATGAGGTGAATAAATGGAGAGCAGAGAACGTTGAGGGCAGTGAAACTGTTATTCTGTATGACACAACAACGATGGATACCTGTTCTTACACTCTTCTCAAAACCCACAGAAGGCACGACATGAAGAGTGAACTCAAGTAGACTATGGGAACCTCCCTGGTGGTCCAGTGGTTAAGGGTCCAAGCTTCCAATGCACAGGACACAGGTTCAATATCTGGTCGCGGAACTAGGATTCCACATGCTAAGGGGCAACCAAGCCCGTGTGCCACAACTAGAGAGCCCTTGAACTCACAACTGCTGAGCCCCCACTAAACACAGGCAACAAAAGCCAAGAATAAATCACACTTTAGTGAAGTTTTGACATTTTGTGCATCAAAGGACACGACCAAAAAAGTGAAAAGATAACCAGCAGAATGGGAAAAATATTTACAGATCACACGTCTGTTAAGGGCCTAGTAACCAGAATATATTAAGAATTCTTACAACTCAAGAATAAAGAGACGGATAACCCAATGAAAAAGTGGCAAATTATCTCAACAGATACTTATCTGAAGAAGATCTAGAAACAGGCAACAAGCACATGAAAAGGTTTATTCACCCACAGATGAATAAATACAATATGGACTTTGGTTAAACAATGATAGGTCAGTATTGGCTGACCAACTGCAACCGATGTACCACACTAATGGAAAAGGTTAAAAAAAAAAAGGGAAATCGTATAGGTGGAAATAAAGGGTGTGTGTGGGAGTCCTCTGTACTTTTTACTCCATTTTTTCTGTTAACCTGAAACTGTTCCAGAAAAATAAAGCCTATTAAATGTTTTTAAATCTTTGGGTGTGCACCTGACTCCCCTTAGCTACTCTTCATTTTTGTTGTTGCTTACTTGTCATGCCTCCACACCAGGAGCTCCATTTTATTGGGGGTTGGTGCCCAGCCCTCCAATTCCGTCGTCCCTTAAGTGTGATCTCAGACCTCCTGCTGCCCCGTGGAGTCCGCTCCATCCACAGGACACCTGTGCGGGCTGCATTCTCACAGGACGTAGAAGGCACTCTGGGCTCTGGCCCTGGGGACCGTTAGGCAGCACAAGGCAAAGGCTGGATCCCCACCAGGAGGAATCCACTCTGCTCCCCAGTGTTCCCACTGTTCTTCCAGAAGTAGAGAGGACTCAGGCTTCCTTTTTTCTTACCTCCTTGGGGACAGAGAATGAGGACACCTGACCTGACTCCCACTCTGCTCTTGGGTCCTCTGGGGTCCACATAAAGACAGACACACAGACCAGTGGAACAGAATTGAGAGCTTAGAAACAAACTCTCATCTATACGACAAGTGACTGTTGACAAGGATCCAAGTCTCCGTCCAGACCCACTGCATCCCGATATTTCCCCAGGCCAGGGTCCTGACTCTTTCCAAGTTCTCTTCAAGTCCAGAGTTTCAAGGAAAGCTGAAACTTCATCCATAACCCCATTCACGACCTCCCTGCCCACTGCCCTTGAAAGACACATGGGTTGGAAACAAAGTTGACAACAGAGGAGATGTGCTACGTATTCAAGCTGCCATCTTCCTAGAATCCCCTCCAAATTTTATTTCTGAATAGAGATGCAAATTTTCTAAATATTAACCAATAGGATACAACACTGTATCAAAGCAAACATACACTATGACCAACATGGGTTTATTCCAGGCATGCAAGCACGGTTCAACACCAGGAAATCTAGTCAGACCCACAGATGGAGAGCTCGCCATCCGACTATGTACTAAGAAGCCCTGAGATAAGGGCACAACCAAACACAGGTGCTGCAGACGGTGTAATCAAGTAGAGACGAACTTCATGAGGAGAAAGGTGCGTCTTTACCGATGATGGCATCACGTAATTTGAAGGGTTCCTTCTCAGGACCAGAATCAGAGGTAGAGACTGAAAGAAAAGTGGAGAAAAAGGCAGGGAATTCTCATGAAAAGGGAGGATGCCCAGCCAAAGGCAGCTGGGCTGGGGGCACGAGGAGGAGCTGGAGCCCAAGTGGATTCGGGAGCACTGACACCTGAGGCGCAGGCTTAAGTCTTCCTTTTCAGTAGAGTAATCCTCTTATGCCCTCTTCAGGGCTTAGAGCCGTCCCTTCAGCCAGTGTCCCTGAATCAGCAATGGCTTGGTGACTAGAGGGGAACCTCTCTTCCTCCCATGGAGCAAGGCTGGGAGGGAGGACCAGCAGCCAAAAGAAGCAGCCTCAGGAGGCGATGGTTTGAGGGGAGAGGGGAAGAACAGGACCTGAGATGAGACCTTTGGGAAGGGCAAAAGCACTCAGGGAGGGAAAGGGGCTACCTTCTAATACCAGGATGGGGCGGGGGGCGGGGGTTGTTGTTCAGTCGCTCAGTCGTGTCCAACTCTTTGTGACCCCATGGACTGCAGCACACTAGGCTTCCCTGTCTTCTGAGTTCCCTGTCTCCTGAGTTCCCTGTCCTTCTGAGATCCCTGTCCTTCCGAGTTCCCCGTCCTTCCGAGTTCCCCGTTCTTCCGAGTTCCCCGTCCTTCGGAGTTCCCCGGTCTTCTGGGTTCCCCGTCCTTCTGAGTTCCCCATCTTCTGAGTTCCCCGTCCTTCTGAGTTCCAGGTCTTTGAGTTCCCTGTCTTCTGAGTTCCCCTTCCTTCTGAGTTCCCCGTCCTTCTGAGTTCCCGGTCTCCTGAGTTCCTCGTCCTTCTGAGTTCCCCGTCTTCTGAGTTCCAGGTCTTTGAGTTCCCTGTCTCCTGAGTTCCCCATCCTTCTGAGTTCCCCATCTTCTGAGTTCCCCATCCTTCTGAGTTCCAGGTCTTTGAGTTCCCTGTCTTCTGAGTTCCCCTTCCTTCTGAGTTCCCCGTCCTTCTGAGTTCCTGGTCTCCTGAGTTCCCTGTCCTTCTGAGTTCCCCGTCTTCTGAGTGAAAGGTCTTTGAGTTCCCTGTTTTCTGAGTTCCCCATCCTTCTGAGTTCCCCGTCTTCTGAGTTCCCCGTCCTTCTGAGTTCCCCGTCTTCTGAGTTCCCCGTGCTTCTGAGTTCCCCGTCCTTCTGAGTTCCCCATCCTTCTGAGTTCCAGGTCTTTGAGTTCCCTGTCTCCTGAGTTCCCTGTCCTCTGAGTTCCCTGTCCCCTGAGTTCGCTGTGTCCTGAGTTCCCTGTCTCCTAAGTTCTCTGTCCTCTCAGTTTCCTGTCCTCTGAGTTCCTTGTCTCCTGAGTTCCCCATCCTTCTGAGTTCCAGGTCTTTGAGTTCCCGGTCTTCTGAGTTCCCTGTCCTCTGAGTTTCCTGTCTCCTGAGTTCCCTGTCCTCTGAGTTCCCTGTCCTCTGAGTTCCCTGTCTCCTGAGTTCCCTGTCCTCTGAGTTCCCTGTCTCCTGAGTTTCCTGTCCTTTGAGTTCCGTGTCTTCTGAGTTCCCTGTCCCCTAAGTTCCCTGTCCCCTGATTTCCCTGTCTTCTGAGTTCCCTGTCCTCTGAGTTCCGTGTCTCCTGAGTTCCCTGTCCTCTGAGTTCCGTGTCTCCTGAGTTCCCTGTCCCCTGAGTTCCCTGTCCCCTGAGTTCCCTGTCCCCTGAGTTCCCTGTCCCCTGATTTCCCTGTCTCCTGAGTTCCCTGTCTTCTGAGTTCCCTGTCTCCTGAGTTCCCTGTCTTCTGAGTTCCAGGTGTCTGAGTTCCCTGTCCTCTGAGTTCCCTGTCTCCCAAGTTCCCTGTCTCCCGAGTTCCCTGTCTCCTGAGTTCCCTGTCTCCTGAGTTCCCTGTCCTCTGAGTTCCCTGTCCTCTGAGTTCCCTGTCTCCCGAGTTCCCTGTCTCCTGAGTTCCCTGTCTCCTGAGTTCCCTGTCCTCTCAGTTTCCTGTCCTGAGTTCCCTGTCTTCTGAGTTCCAGGTCTCTGAGTTCCCTGTCCTCTGAGTTCCCTGTATCCCGAGTTCCCTGTCTCCTGAGTTCCCTGTCTCCTGAGTTCCCTGTCCTCTCAGTTCCCTGTCCTGAGTTCCGTATCTTCTGAGTTCCAGGTCTTTGAGTTCCCTGTCCTCTGAGTTCCCTGTCTCCTGAGTTCCCCATCCTTCTGAGTTCCCTGTCTTCCTGAGTTTGCTCAAACTCACATCCACTGAGTCAGCGATGCCATCCACCCATCTCTCCTCTGTCACCCCCTTCTCCTCTTGCCCTCAGTTTTTCCCAGCATCAGTCCATTTACCAATGAGTCAGATGAGGGGATTGGGGCTAGATCCTTCTTATTTGGATATTAAAGGAAAGGGCATCCCCAGAGAACTGACAGAGGCTCTGGTAAAAAGAGGCAAAACTACCGACATACTTGTTCATGCCTAGAAACCAAACAAAAGCCATCTTCAGATGACAGGATTACAGGCAATCTGCTTTCTTCTCTAGTTTTCTTTTTTAACTGTTTCCAGTAAAGACCAAGAATGATCTTTAAACTCTACTCGTGTAAGATTAACACTGTCAGGGAGAAGCCAACACAGCAAAGGTAATAGCACCTGGTGGGCTCTGTCATCTGAGGTCAGCAGAGAGGCCGGGGGACTAGTGCCCTGGAGGCCCTGGGGAAGCGCCGAAGCCTGAGGTCCTAAATACAGGGGCCAAGAAAAAGGGGGAGATGACAAAGAGGGAACAAAGAAAGTGGATGCTTCCTCCTGAGCCAGGAGGAAGAGACAACAGGGCTATAAAAATCATAAAAACAGCCACAAGGAAGTGAGCATGTGCCCAGCATCACACCTGACCCTGCACAGGTATATAGAGGCTCCTGGCCCAGGAGATTGCACACCTGAGCACCTTCTCTCTCTCCACCTGCTCCTCTGACCTACTCCACCCTCAACCCACCAGAACCATGGGCTGCTGTGGCTGTTCCGGAGGCTGCGGCTCCAGCTGTGGGGGCTGCGGCTCCAGCTGTGGGGGCTGTGGCTCCTGTGGGGGCTGTGGCTCCAGCTGCTGTGTGCCCGTCTGCTGCTGCAAGCCTGTGTGCGGCTGTGTGCCAGCCTGCTCCTGCTCCAGCTGTGGCAAAGGGGGCTGCGGCTCCTGTGGGGGCTCCAAGGGGGGCTGTGGCTCCTGTGGGGGCTCCAAGGGGGGCTGTGGCTCATGTGGGGGCTCCAAGGGGGGCTGTGGCTCCTGTGGGGGGTCTAAGGGGGGCTGTGGCTCCTGTGGGGGGTCTAAAGGGGGCTGTGGCTCGTGTGGGGGCTCCAAGGGGGGCTGTGGTTCCAGCTGCTGTGTGCCCGTGTGCTGCTGTGTGCCAGCCTGTTCTTGCTCCAGCTGTGGCAAAGCAGGCTGTGGCTCCTGTGGCTGCTCCCAATCCAGCTGCTGCAAACCCTGCTGCTCCCAGTCCAGCTGCTGTGTTCCTGTTTGCTGCTCCCAGTCCAGCTGCTGCAAACCCTGCTGCTCCCAGTCCAGCTGCTGCAAACCCTGCTGCTCCCAGTCCAGCTGTTGTGTCCCCATTTGCTGTCAGTGCAAGATCTGAGGCTCTGCCCCAAGACCTTGGGTTCCTCATGTTTGGAATCTTATATTCTTACGGTTTTCCTGCATCAGCTCCCTTCCACACATCCTCCCTGATTTACCCACAGCCTCCCCTCCTCCTCGCTCACGTACACATCTCCCTCCAGGCTCAGCACTGGGGCCTGTGTTTACCCTCCTCTCCAGGGAGATGTGTATTTCTGGTCACAGGAGACGCATCTCCTTAGAATCAGGTGGCCCTTCTGAGTCATGCGTGGGTCACCTTCTGCTCTTCCTGGGCCAGCTGGGACCCTGCAAGGCCAGGTCCACGTTCTGAGTGATGGCTAAGGACCCTCCTTCCCTGTGCCCTCTGCTCCCTACGAGAGCTTCCTTCCTTCCTTCCTTCCTTCCTGCTGCCTCCAGTTCCCTCTGTTTATAAAGATAACAACTGAATTCCCTCTAATAAACATCTCTGATGCCAACTGTGATTGTCTTCCTTTCACCCTGTTTCTTGGGTGGTGACGATTAGCGGCTTCTCTGTAAATGTGCTCTGGGATCCGAGAATCACACTGGGAGGTCCAGGCTGGAACGCCCACGTGTTCACAGACCATGCACCAGTTTCTGTCTTCCCAGCAGCCCCCAAATAGCCTCACCCTCTCTGCCTCCAGGACAAGAGGGCTCAGCCCTGGGGGAGAGGCAGTGGGGGCTCCACCCAGGAGGTTCTGATGGGCAGCCGGTCCTGGGCATGGTAGGTGTACCCAGTTGGGTAAAAGATGCCCACCCTCCCACCTCCTTCTCCTCCCAGGCCCCAGGACAGGGATGCTGGTCCTCAGAAAGACCACAGAGCCCGCCACGGCGGGGAGAGGAGGTGTAAAACAGCAGGATCCCCTGACCAGCAAGCCACATTCCACCTTTTATAAATTACTGAATGAAAAATCCTTCAAATTCTACAGTGCTTTACAATTTTCAAAAGTCTGACACACAGATCAATGAAACAGGGTAGAGAGCCCAGAAATAAACCCATGCTGCTGCTTTTTAGGCGCTCAGTCATGTCCGACTCTGTGACCCCATGGACTGTAGCCCGCCAGGCTCTTCTCTCCATGAAATTCTCTAGGTAGGCAAGAGTACTGCAGTGCGTTGCCATGCCCTCCTCCAGGGGATCTTCCAACCCAGGGATCGAACCCAGGTCTCCCGCATTTCAGGCAGATTCTTTACCAGTGAGCCACCAGGGAAGCCCCATGAACCAATGCACATATAGTCAGTTAATCTATGACAAGGGGAGCAAGAACATACAGTGGAGAAAAGACAGTCTCTTCAATAAGTGCTGCTGGAAAAACTGGACAGCTACCAGTATAAGAATGAAATTAGAACATGCTTTAACATCATATACAAAAATAAACTCCAAGTGGATTAAAGACCTAAATATAAGAGCAGATACTATAAAACCCTTAGAGGAAAGCACAGGCAGAACACTCTGATATTAATCACAGCAATATTTTTTGGATCTGTCTCTTACAGTAAAGGCAATAAGAGCAAAAATAAACAGATGGGACCTAATTCAACTTAAAGGCTCTTGCACCTCAAAGGCAACCGTCAACAAAATGAAAAGACAACCTACTAAATGCGAGAAAATATTTGCAAATGATACAGCAGATAAGGAGTTAACATCTAAGACATATAACCAGGTCACACAACTCAACATCAAAAGGAAAAACAACCCAATTTTTAAAAAGGGCATTAGAACTGAGTAGATAGTTTTGCAAAGAGGAAATGCAGATGGGCAACCGGCATGTGCAAAGATGCTCACCATTAATAATGATCAGGGAGACAAAAGTCAAAACCACAGCGAGACATCACCTCACACAGGTCAGCATGGCCATCACCAAAGAGCAAACAGGTAACAAAAGTTGGTGAGGAAATGGAGACAAAGGAACCCTTGCACACTGCTGGTGGGAATGCAAATTGCTGCAGCCACCGTGGAAAACAGTACAGAGGTTTCTCAAAAACCCAAACTGGAACTGCCCTATGACCTAGCACTTCCACGCCTGAGCCTGCGTCTGAAAGAAACAAGACACTAATTTGAAAACATACACGCATCCCAGTGTCCACAGCAGCACTATTTACAACAGCCATAAGTAGTGCGGAGACATCAGCGTCCACGAGTGTCCAACACTCAAAAATCAGGGTTTCCAACGCATAGTCTCTTCTGGGCTCCTCTTCTGTCCCTTCGTCTATTTGTCTGTTTCGGTGCTGGCAGCAAACTTGTAGCATCTGAGAGTTGAAGAACACCTTAATATCTGCCAGGGGGCTCCCTCTTGCCCATTATTCATAACTGCATCAGTTATTCACCAACTTTACACAGAAGTTTTAGATCTATGCAGAAATTTTGAAATTAAATCCTTCTGGGACTTCTATTGGAACTGAACTGAATATGGAGCATAATATGGGGAAGTTAACATTTTATAATGTTAATTCTTTCCACCCCAAAACAGTATCAGTTCAGTTCAGTCGCTCAGTCGTGTCCAACTCTTTGCCACCCCACGGACTGCAGCACGCCAGGCCTCCTGTCCATCACCAACTCCCAGAGCTTGCTCAGACTCCTGTCCATCGAGTCGGGATGCCATGCAAACAGAGTGTACTCCTCCATTTTTCAGTTCCTCTAAGTTCTTTTAAAAAACATAAATAAATAAAAGAGGGATTGCCCTGGTGGTCCAACGACTAAGATTCCGAGCAGATTTTTACACTTTGCCCTTAGGGGTCTCAGGCATTCTTTACAGATTAATCCTTAGATTCCTAAGGTTTTGTTGGTATTTTAAATAATGGCTTGCTGTCCATTGGATTCTCTAAATATTTATGGTGAAAAGGAATGCTCTGTTCTTGTTGGTTGATCTGGAAACCTTGAAATCATGAACTTGGCTTTGCTACCTGCTGGTTCTTTGAGGCTGTGATTTAAATCATTACGTTCTTTACAAGAGGGTAAGGACTTCCCTCCTCCCGTCCTCCGCTGACGGCAGGGCTGGGCTCGCGACCAGGCTTCCGCAGAGGGTCTGAAGTTGCTCGGAGGGTTACGTTTACCGCAAGCTTCCAGTGGACGGGAACGCAGCCACCCCATGCACTCGCCTCTGATCTCTCCAGCCCCCACGGCGACCAGAAACGCCTTGAGGACCCGGACTCTGGTCACCAAGCCTTGATCCAGGCCCTGCAGGTATATCTTCATCTCTGAAGAACCCACCGCTGGACCCCAGTCTCCAACAGCTCGATTTGTGCGACTGCTCTGAGCGACAGCGCCTTCAAAATCTCTGGCAACCAGGCAATCGGCCTCCTCTTGGGGCCGGAGGGTCCCCCGGCCACTGCAGGGGACCGACTTGGACACCCCGGATCTCCCGCTCCGGCTCAGCCCTCCACGGCCCCCTGGGAGTCCCCTGCCCCCTACAATGGGGGAGGGCAGGGCAAGTAGGACAAGCGGAGGACGGTGCCCGCCCCACCGGGCGCGTCCTTCTCCTCCCGGCCGCCAGAGGGAGCAGTTTGAGGAGGAGACATTCTCCAAGGTCAGAGTCAAGGCGGAAGGGAAGGCAGACAGGTGAGGAGGCGGCTTCCACTGAGAGAAGCGGGGGACTGCTCCCCGCACAGACCCCCGACCTTTACTCAAGGGTGTTAAAAACAAGGCAACGGGCTTAAATCGAGGTGCTTCTGCTACCCTGTGTCACCAAGCCGAGACAAGACTCTCGACGGTTTCAGCTTCTCCCAGGAATGGAATGTCGAACCAGCCCATCGGGAAGGGCCGAGTCAGCTCAGGTGACGTCACCGGCCCGACCGAGCCCTGGCGCCCGAGGGAGACCGGCCCGGACACACCCAGCCCGCGCCGGGCTGCGCGACCGCCTCCCGCCTAGAGAACCTTCCCTGCGCACAGCTCCTTGCAGTTCTTTCCGTCTGCTGGAGGGGGTGCTGCCTGAGTCACAGCGTGCTGAACACAGGAAATAAGATCTCCAAAATGTAATTGAGTTTTGTTTTTAACTCAGGGAAACACTAGGCCAGAAAAAACCCAAACACCAGCAAGGTAGCTGACGAACCCAGCTCCGGCTTCACTGGACGATTCCCACAGGTTAAGCACAGATGAACTGTGAGCTCACCATTCAATATTAAACACCACTGCTGCTGCTGAGTCACTTCAGTCATGTTCGACTCTGTGTGACCCCATAGATAGCAGCCCACCAGGCTCCCCCGGCCCTGGGATTCTCCAGGCAAGAAACACCAAACCGCCCAGGATGGATGTTGTCTCAGCCCAAACAACAGGCAGCAGATTTAGAACCCTGGACCCTCAAAAACAGATGTACTCAGTGGGTGAATAGAATACACTTCGAATATTTGAGCAATAAAAATTAGAAAGGTATCAAACAGGTGCAAATAGAGCAGGCAGGGACTTCCTTCGTGGTCCAGTGGTTAACAGTCTGGGCTTCCAATACGGGGGCATGGGTTCAAACCCTCATCAGGTAACTAAGACCTATATGTCACATGCCGCCCCCCCCCAAAAAAAGAGCAAAGGCATCTTTGGAAAAAGACAAAGTAGAACTTCTGACAATTAACACTCAAAGTAGCCTCCAATCAGCTACGGCTGAAGAGAAAGCTGAATCCAGAGAAAACAGCCAGAATGCCACCCAGGAGATGAAACACAAAACCCGAGAAAGTCGCCCCCGATACACAGGGCCAGGTCAGCAGGCCCTCAAAGACCCAACCACACAACGAACAGTTCTACTCCCGGGCATCCGCTCAGACATCAAAACACATGTCAGCACAAAGCTTGGATGCCAATGTGTAGGGGCATTTCCCAAGATAGCCCCAAACTGGAAACAGTCCAAATACCCATCAAGAGGTAGATGGGCAAACACAAGACGGACCATCCACACGAGGGGACAGCACTTGGTGATAAGCGTGAAGTAGCGGTGAGGTGCCGATGCGTTGCCAATGTGCGAAGAAAAGTGAAAGTGAGAGTGTCAGTCGCTCAGTCGTGTGCAACTCTTTGCAACCCCATGGACTGTAGCCCACCAGGCTCCTCTGTCCATGGGATTTGCCAGGCAGGAATGCTGGAGTGGGGTGCAGGTCCCTTCTCCAGGGGATCTTCCCAATCCAGGGATGGAACAGGCAGATTCTTTTGGCCACATGGATGAGCCCTAAATTCAACATGCCGAGGGAAAGAAGCCGGTCACAAAAGACCTCATGCAGTATCATTTATGTGAGATGTCCAGAGCATGCAAACCTAGAGACAGAAAGTAACCCAGGACGGGGGAGGGGCGGGGGGTAGGCTTGCGCAGGAAAGGGGAGTGACGGTGATGTCTGCGGGGTCTCTGGGGGTGATGAAATGTTCTAAATCTGATCGTCGTGGAATGATGCTGTGTAATTTTTTCCTTTTGGCCATGCAGCTTGTGGGATCTTAGTTTCCCGCTCAGGGAGGGAGCCTGCACCCTCTGCAGTGAAAGAACCAAGTCCTGACGGCGGGACTGCCGAGGCACTCCCTGAATTGTGTGCTTTTAACGGATGAATGGTGTGACGTGTGGATTTTATGTCAGTAGAGCCAGCTTTTCTAAAACCATGGGCAGAGCAGCATGACATTTGTCTGTTTAGAGAATAGACAGACTGAGGAAAGGCCATTTCCAAAGAGAATCTCCCAAAACAGTGAGAAGAAGCATTGGCTTCCCCAACGGCACAGTGGGTACAGAATCTGTCTGGAAAGCAGGAGACACTGGTTTGATCCCTGGATCGGGAAGGTCCCCTGGAGGAGGAAATGGCAACCCACTCCAGCATTCTTGCCTGGAGAGTCCCATGGACAGAGGAGCCAGTGGGCTACAGTCCCGGGGGTCGCACAGAGTCACACACGACTGTGCACACGACACATTAAGCACCCTCGGGGTCCCAAAGCACCTAGAGCAGGTGAAACAGTCAAACCCTCAGCAAACTCTTGAAATGAACACAGAAGACAGACGCTTAGAGAGGAGGCGCAGACGGACGGACCTCAGCAAAGACGGCAGGTGGGCGCACAGAAAGCCCTGGGAAAAACAGCCGCCAGTCTGGAATTCCGTCCCCAGGGAAAATAATGTCCACAGCGAGTGGGGAGAGCCAACCACTTCCATAGAAAACAGTCTGCTAAGACATGCTCGGTGAGGGGGCTGCAGAGGGTGGTTCTGAGAAGCAGGAAAGTGAGAGGAGGAAGGATTCAGGTGTGAGAAGAGGGCAAACAGAGCCGTTGGCAGACATGGGGGTGAGTTTAAGCAAACACTGACTGTAAAAATAAACAACACACCACAAGGCAACAGAAGAAGAGGTGGCGCCCCGACACTGGAAACACCCATGCAGGACAGAGCTTGGGTCGAAGTTTCCTGAGCTCTGCCCACTGCTCTTCAGAGGCAGGTAGAGGGCCGATCACATTTAGACAATGTTTTATTTAAAATACATATGAAATAGGGGCTTCCCTGGTGGCTCAGTGGTAAAGAACCTGCCTGCCAATGCAGCATACCCAGGTTCGATCCCTGGGTTGGGAAGATCCCCTGGAAAAGGAAATGGCTACCCCCTCCAGGATTCTTGCCTGGAGAATTCTACGGACAGAGGAGCCCAGGGGGCTACAGTCCATGGGGTCACAAAGAGTCAGATACTAACTGAGTGACTAACACTTTCTTTTTCTGGCACTCTCAATGCAGGGGGCCCAGGTTCAATCCTTGGTCAGAGAACGAGATCCCACGTGCTGCAACTAAGACTCAGAGCAGCCAAATAAATAAATAAAAATAAATATCTAAAAAATAAATAAAATAAAATATGTCTGAAATGGAGAGGGTTGTTAGTAACACAGGGAGTACAGTAAATAACTTCTAAGTCAATCAAGGCAAAAAAAAAAAAAAAGCTTAAAAACCCCATATTTGCTAGGAGGAACAGAAAGAAAGCATTTAAATAGGACAATTAAATGCAAAGAAAGGAAGGAACAAAAGTAAATGTATCAGAAATCGCAGAGTCACATGGATTCCGCTCATGGGTTAATGGACAGAACCCCCAAATACGGGAGTTTTTCAGTAGTTCTGCATGAGTCACAAGAGAGAACCCCAAACACAAGCTCACAGGAGGCTGAAAGACCCTGGCCGGGAAAAGGCACGCCGGCCAGTGTCAGGACAGTGCCGATCAAGCAGCAGGTTTCCCTTTGTGATTGATTCTTTTTATTTCTTGGCTGTACCAGGTCTTAGCTGCGGCGTGGGGGATCTTAGTTCCCCGACTGGGAATCGAATCCAGGCCCCCTGCACCGGAGCACGGAGTCTCAGCCTCTGGACTCCCAGGGGAGTCCCAAGGGGGAGGTCCTGGACACACTGCTTTTCGCCTCTGATAATCACGCGGACAAAGAGTTGGGAAGGCCGCAGAGTGTCCACAACACCACAGGCTGTCGTGAAGGCTCACTGAGCCTGGAGGACACAGAGGGCTCTTACACACGTCGGGGCCACTCAGGAACTGTGCCCACGTGCCAGCCGGGGGCGTGCCCACCGAGACCAGATGGCCAGGCCTGTGCTTAGGCCTCCTCGCACGTCGGGTGGAAATCAGGCTGTACGATCGGCCGCAAAACCCTAGTCGTTAGGAACACTTCCACCATTTCTAGACAACGCAGGGGCCAGAGAGAAAATTAAAAGGCCAATTATAGAAACAGTTACAAATGACTAGTGATGAAAATAGTACATGTCAAACTTGGGGTTACGGAACTAAAGCTTTATTTTAAAATAACGTTTAATCCAAAATGCTTGTTTCAGAAAAAAAAAAAGGCTAGAGATTAATAAGCAAATTATCTATAACAGAAAGTAGACAGAGAAACAGCAGAGAAAAATAATAGAGGAGAAGGAAATCAAAGCGAAAACAAAAATAGTCAATTTTTTTTCAAATTTACAAATGCTTAATTATTATAAAGCAATATAAAATAGCAGTAGGTTTTTTTAAGAAAAGAAAAAAGCAGTTATGTTAATTTTTAAACATCTCCCTGTGCCTATGCCTGAGTATGTCTCTGTGTGTGTCGGCATCACAGATACGTATAGTTTAGAATCTTGCTTTAGTCACTTCACTGCACGCTTCTCACCATGTCCTAGGACTGTCAGCATCACACATACTTCAGGATCTAGTTTTTTTTCTTAGTGAAGCACGGTTGATTTACAATATGGTGATACCTTCAGGTGTAGAGCTGACTGGTTCAGTTATACGTGTATATAATCTATGCTTTTTCAGATTCTTTTCCTTTATAGGTTATTAAAAATATTGAATATAGTTCCCTGTGCTATACAGTAGGTCCTTGTTGAGTATCTATTTTAATAAAAATTAATTTTAAATACACAATAAAGATCAACAATACCAGAAACTGGTCTTCGCAAAGACTAAGAAATTCACCAACTCCTGGCAAAACTGACCAGGGAAGCAAAAGGGAAGGAGCAGGAATATAAGCTAAGTGCAGCAGTGTATAACCCCGGGAAGGAAATGGCAACCCACTCCAGTATTCTTGCCTGGGAAATCCCGTGGACAGAGGAGGCTGGCAGGCTACAGTCCATGGGGTCGCACAGAACTGGACACGACAGAGGGACTGAAAAAAGCAGCAGTGTATAGAAAGTAGGAGCCAAAACAGCACATCGACAGACCCAGCAGCTATCAAACAGGAGACATCGATGCAAAAGTGCCTGCCAATACATGAGAAAAGCTTGGATTTGTGACAATCTTGTCTTAAGAAACAGACATCCAGGGATATCTCAGCCACATAAACTGGCGAGTGAAATGTCACCCTCCAGACACTCACCTGAGACGCACACCGCTTCACAAACAGGTTCTACCAAATGAGCAAGCGATGAGTGACTCCGCAGCAACAGACCTCTCCACCCGGTGGATGTGGGACACACCCACCCCCCGCCCCCAGGCCGGTGTGAGCCCAGCACCAAAAGTGGGGCAGGGGTGTCTGGGAAAATGAAAACCACTCTTGTTTATGAACTAGGCATAAACACTCCGTGAGCAGAACCAATCCAGTAATAACAGACTGTGAAAGCTGTAACCATGCTCAGGAACGCAAGGACTATTTACATTTTAAATCAATCCTAAAATTCACCATACTAGTCAAAGGAGAAAACTTCTAGCCACTTCAACAGCTGCAGAGATATTCAATAAACTTCGACATCCACTGAAGACAAGCAGAAAATCACTGGACTAAAAGGAACATCCCTTAATCTGACAAAAATCTGCACCAAAAATTCACAACCAGTATTTCATATAATGGTGAAATGTTAGAAGCATTACCTTGTATTGATGTGAACGATTTGACATTGCAGCCTACGAGGAAGGCCTTGATATTGGAAAAAATAAGAAAATGAAACCCTGACTTCAAAAAATGTCCAAAATTTAATTCCAGGTAGATTCCTAAAACTCTAATCTTGGGTTTCCCTGGTGGTTCAGACGGTAAAGAAGTCGCCTGCAATGCAGGAGTCTTGTGTTCAATCCCTAGGTGGGGAATATCCCCTGGAGAGGGAATGGCAGCCCACTCCAGTATTCTTGCTGGGCAGATTTCATGGACAGAGGAGCCTGGTGGGCTGCAGTCCATGGGTCCTCCAAGAGTCAGAGCTGACTGAGCGACTAACGCTTTCACTTTTTTCAATCCAACACGCACTGAGCTTTGGACAAGAAACGTGCAGTATTGTTTGAAATAGCGACAAAAAGAGACAAAATGTCCAACAACCGGTGAAAGGGGCTAAGTCAGTGGAGGAGCCTGGCGGGTCACAGTCCAGGGGATCGCAAAGAGCTGGACACAACTGAGCGAATCCACTTCCACTTGCTTGTAACTTTAGCAGTGGGTAAACAGAGCCACGTGCATCACCTGTGTTGTTATCTACACCCTCTGTAGAGCTAAAAGACATAATTTTTAATCAACGAGTCTCAGGAATGGGCTGGACCCTCGGGGGTCTCCCTCAAGTCTGGACACAGATTCAACAAGGGGAACTGGATTCAATGAGTGACCAGTAACAGCTAATGACACACGGACCTTACTTCAGGGGCTGATATCCAGAGGAAGACAAGAAAAAGTCCCAGACTCGGCACAAACAGGAACCAGGAAGGGAGCCTGTGCCCAGGTCACACCTGGCCTGCACAGGTGTATAAAGGCTCCTGGCCCCAGAGGCCCCACACTGAGCACCTTCTCTCTCTCCACCTGCTCCTCTGACCTACTCCACCCTCAACCCACCAGAACCATGGGCTGCTGTGGCTGTTCCGGAGGCTGTGGCTCCAGCTGTGGGGGCTGCAGCTCCAGCTGCTGTGTGCCCGTCTGCTGCTGCAAGCCCGTGTGCTGCTGTGTGCCAGCCTGCTCCTGCTCCAGCTGTGGCAAAGGGGGCTGTGGCTCGTGTGGGGGCTCCAAGGGGGGCTGCGGCTCCTGTGGGGGCTCCAAGGGGGGCTGTGGCTCCTATGGGGGCTGTGGCTCTGGCTGTGGGGGCTGTGGCTCCAGCTGCTGTGTGCCCGTGTGCTGCTGTGTGCCAGCCTGCTCCTGCTCCAGCTGTGGCAAAGGGGGCTGTGGCTCGTGTGGGGGCTCCAAGGGGGGCTGCGGCTCCTGTGGGGGCTCCAAGGGGGGCTGTGGCTCCTATGGGGGCTGTGGCTCTGGCTGTGGGGGCTGTGGCTCCAGCTGCTGTGTGCCCGTGTGCTGCTGTGTGCCAGCCTGCTCCTGCTCCAGCTGTGGCAAAGGGGGCTGTGGCTCGTGTGGGGGCTCCAAGGGGGGCTGTGGCTCCTGTGGGGGCTCCAAGGGGGGCTGTGGCTCCTATGGGGGCTGTGGCTCTGGCTGTGGGGGCTGTGGCTCCAGCTGCTGTGTGCCCGTGTGCTGCTGTGTGCCAGCCTGCTCTTGCTCCAGCTGTGGCAAAGGGGGCTGTGGCTCCTGTGGCTGCTCCCAGGCCAGCTGCTGTGTCCCCGTTTGCTGCCAGCGCAAGATTTAATTTTCAGTTTTGCAGGGATTCTTATCAGACCCAGCACCATCCCTGGTCAGGAGTCCTGGGCTCCAGTGAAGCCGCCCCATCCTCCTCCCTTTCCAAGCATGAACATTTTTTGACCTCCTGTCCAATGCGATGGGGGTGTATGTCCAATGATGACTTCCAAAGCCTCATTCCCAGCATCTGGAGACCATCCCTCGCCACCTGCATCAGTGAATGGCCAGTCCCGAGCCCTGACCAACTGCACCGGCTCCTGCGAGGACATCTGAGCAGATGACACAGGCTTTTCTCAGCTCAGCCACTCACATCTCTCTGTCCCTTAACCTAATAAAGCCACGTGTCCCAGAACCCATTGCTGTTTGCCCTATTTGTCTGTCTAAGCCCTCTGCTGTGGTGGCAGGGTGTGTGTCAGCATTACACCTGTGCCACGCTCATTCCTGGACCTCTAACAGCCCACCTGCCTGAGCTGCCCCTAGCGTCCTCAGCCGATGTGGATCTGCGTCTTCCAAACGCCATGTGTGTGTTTTCTACAGCCAGCTAGCTGAGCAGCCTTGAGCAAGTCACCTTTCCTCCCTGGACTTCAGTGTCCACACCTGTAAGATGGGCTGCTGACAGCACCTTCCTCGCAGGAAATGCTCCATGAACGGTAAAGCAGCTGCATGAGGCGGGACTATGCTGTGCTGGCCAGCGCTGAGTTCTGCACGCACCCCGGGCTCAGTGTTGAGCTGAGTAATGTGTTGACTGAAGCAGCCAGACCAAAGCAAAGCCCCTCCTATGTGGTTCTGGCACTGTGCACCTCCAGAATGCCCACAGCACCCTAGTGCGCCCGATCCCTGATCACGGTGAAAACCAAAGCCACACCCTCCCTCCACTCAAGCCACCCCAGACCCGCTCACCCAGAGTCTCACGATGTGAGTCATAAAGCCTGTCCTGCCCTCGTGGTGTCATCAGTGCTGATATCTGAGCCAGTCTGGGGGCAGACGGTTCACCCCACCTCCTGCAGGGCAGCCACAAACCAGTGACACTTCCCTGTGTCCCCACGACAGGTCTGTGCAGCCAGGACTGAAAGCCACAAAGGCTGACGCTGAGCCCACACCCCTACCCTCTGGAATGTGAAGGTTTGTGATGGTGTGTAAAAACCAAGAGAGCGAAGCTTCTGCTTCCAGCAGGGATGTAACATTTATGGAAGGCCCACAGTCCCATTTTGGCAACTGGAAAAGGCCGAATTAATTGCAAAACCCATAAGTCAAAAGACTAAGTAAATTTTATACCACCATGATGGAGAGCAGAACGGAAGCTCCTTCAAAAACTACAAATAGAACCACCACATGACCCAGCAACCCCACTGCTGAGCACATGTTTGATAAAACCACAATTCAAAGAGATGCACACACCCCAGTGTTCACAGTAGCACGATTCACCATAGCCACGACATGGAAGCAACCCAAATGTCCATCAACACAGGAATGGATAAAGAAGATGCGGTACATGTATGCTGTGTTAGGTCGCTTCAGTCATGTCCATCTGTAAGGACTGTAGCCCGCCGGGCTCCTCTGTCCATGGGATTCCCCAGGCAAGAGTACTGGAGTGGGTTGCCGTGCTCTTCTCAGGGGATCCTCCTGACCCAGGGATCCAACCCCCATTTCTTGCGTCTCCGGCACTGGCAGGCGGGTTCTTTACCACTGGTGCCACCTGGGAAGCCCGTGGCACATGCATACAATATTCCATTGCAGTGCATGCATACAGTGGGCATTATTCAGCCATAAAAGCAGAGTGGAACCCTGCCATTCGCAGCATCATGCATGGACCTGCAGGCTGTCACACGGAGCGAAGCGAGTCAGACAGAGTAAGGCCAGCACACGGCATCACTGTTACGTCGGAGCCCAAGGATGAAACAGACCCGCTGAGTTACAAAACACAGACAGACGCACAGACTGGAAAGCAAATGCATGCTGCAGTGCAGTCCAGTGCAGGCCAGTTCAAGCCAGTCGCTCAGTCGTGTCCGACTCTTCATGACCCCATGAATCGCAGCACGCAGGGCCTCCCTGTCCATCACCAACTCCCGGAGTTCACTCAGACTCACGTCCATCGAGTCAGTGATGCCATCCAGCCATCTCATCCTCTGTCGTCCCCTTCTCCTCCTGCCCCCAATCCCTCCCAGCATCAGTCTTTTCCAAAGAGTCAACTCTTCGCATGAGGTGGTCAAAGTACTGGAGTTTCAGCTTCAGCATCAGTCCTTCTAATGAACACCCAGGACTGATCTCCTTTAGAATGGACTGGTTGGATCTCCTTGCAGTCCAAGGGACTCTCAAGAGTCTTCTCCAACACCACAGTTCAAAAGCATCAATTCTTCGGTGCTCAGCCTTCTTCACAGTCCAACTCTCACATCCATACATGACCACTGGAAAAACCATAGCCTTGACTAGCCAGACCTTTGTTGGCAAAGTAATGTCTCTGCTTTTGAATATGCTATCTAGGTTGGTCATAACTTTCCTTCCAAGGACTAAGCCTCTTTTAATTTCATGGCTGCAATCACCATCTGCAGTGATTTTGGAACCCCCAAAAGTAAAGTCTGACACTGTTTCCACTGTTTCCCCATCTATTTCCCATGAAGTGATGGGACCAGATGCCATGATCTTAGTTTTCTGAATGTTGAGCTTTAAGCCAACTTTTTCACTCTCCTCTTTCACTTTCATCAAGAGGCTTTTTAGTTCCTCTTCACTTTCTGCCATAAGGATGGTGTCATCGGCATATCTGAGGTTATTGATATTTCTCCGGGCAATCTTGATTCCAGCTTGTGCTTCTTCCAGCCCAGCGTTTCTCATGATGTACTCTGCATATAAGTTAAATAAGCAGGGTGACAATATACAGCCTTGACGTACTCCTTTTCCTATTTGGAACTAGTCTGTTGTTCCATGTCCAGTTCTAACTGCTGCTTCCTGACCTGCATACAGGTTTCTCAAGAGGCAGATCAGGTGGTCTGGTATTTCCATCTCTTTCAGAATTTTCCACAGTTTATTGTGATCACACAGTCAAAGGCTTTGGCATAGTCAATAGAGCAGAAGTAGATGTTTTTCTGGAACTCTCTTGCTTTTTCCATGATCCAGCAGATGGTGGCAATTTGATCTCTGGTTCCTCTGCCTTTTCTAAAACCAGCTTGAACATCTGGAAGTTCACGGTTCATGTATTGCTGAAGCCTGGCTTGGAGAATTTTGAGCATTACTTTACTAGCATGTGAGATGAGTGCAACTGTGTGGTAGTTTGAGCATTCTTTGGCATTGCCTTTCTTTGGGATTGGAATGAAAACTGACCTTTTCCAGTCCTGTGGCCACTGCTGAGTTTTCCAAATTTGCTGGCATATTGAGTGCAGCACCTTCACAGCATCATCTTTCAGGATTTGAAATAGCTTAACTGGAATTCCATCACCTCCACTAGCTTTGTTCATAGTGATGCTTTCTAAGGCCCACTGGACTTCACATTCCAGGATGTCTGGCTCTAGGTCAGTGATCACACCATCGTGATTATCTGGGTCATGAAGCTCTTTTTTGTACAGTTCTTCTGTGTATTCTTGCCATCTCTTCTTAATATCTTCTGCTTCTGTTAGGTCCATACCATTTCTGTCCTTTATCGAGCCTATCTTTGCATGAAATGTTCCCTTGGTATCTCTAATTTTCTTGAAGAGATCTCTAGTCTTTCCCATTCTATTGTTTTCCTCTATTTCTTTGCATTGATCACTGAGGAAGGCTTTCTTATCTCTCCTTGTTATTCTTTGGAACTCTGCATTCAGATGCTTATTCAGATCTTTCCTTTTCTCCTTTGCTTTTTGCTTCTCTTCTTTTCACAGCTATTTGTAAGGCCTCTCCAGACAGCCATTTTGCTTTTTTGCATTTCTTTTCCATGGGGATGGTCTTAATCTCTGTCTCCTGTACAATGTCACAAACCTCCGTTCATAGTTCATCAGGCACTCTGTCTATCAGATGGAGTCCCTTAAATCTATTTCTCACTTCCACTGTATTATCATAAGGGAGTTGATTTAGGTCATACCTGAATGGTCTAGTGGTTTTCCCTACTTTCTTCAATTTAAGTTTGAATTTGGCAATAAGGAGTTCATGATCTGAGCCACAGTCAGCTCCCGGTCTTGTTTTTGCTGACTGTATAGAGTTTCTCCATCTTTGGCTGCAAAGAATATAATCAATCTGATTTCAGTGTTGACCATCTGGTGATCTCCATGTGTAGACTCTTCTCTTGTGTTGTTGGAAGTGGGTGTTTGCTATGACCAGTGTGTTCTCTTGGCAAAACTCTATTAGCCTTTGCCCTGCTTCACTCTGTATTCCAAGGCCAAATTTGCCTGTTACTCCAGGTGTTTCTTGACTTCCTACTTTTGCATTCCAGTCCCCTATAATGAAAAGGACATCTTTTTTGTGTTTTCGTTCTAAAAGGTTTTGTAGGTCTTCATAGAACCATTCAACTTCAGCTTCTTCAGCGTTACTGGTTGGGGCATAGACTTGGATTACTGTGATATTGAATGGTTTGCCTTGGAAACGAACAGAGATCATTCTGGCGTTTTTGAGATTGCATCCAAGTACTGCATTTTGGACTCTTTTGTTGACCATGATGGCTACTCCGTTTCTTCTGAGGGATTCCTGCCCACAGTAGTAGATATAATGGTCATCTGAGTTAAATTCACCCATTCCAGTCCATTTCAGTTCGCTGATTCCTAGAATTTCGACATTCACTCTTGACATCTCTTGTTTGACCACTTCCAATTTGCCTTGATTCATGGACCTGACATTCCAGGTGCCTATGCAATATTGCTCTTTACAGCATCGGACCTTGCTTCTATCACCAGTTACATCCACAGATGGGTATTGTTTTTGCTTTGGCTCCATCCCTTCATTCTTTCTGGAGTTATTTCTCCACTGATCTCCAGTAGCATATTGGGCACCTACTGACCTGGGGAGTTCCTCTTTCAGTATCCTATCATTTTGCCTTAATGTATGGTTACCAAAGGGAAAAGACTAGGGAAGGGATAAATTAGGAGTTGTGATTAACATATGTACACTGCTATATACAAAATAGATAATTAACAAGGACTCACTGCAAAGCACAGGGAACTCTACTTGATACTCTGTAATGATCTATACGGGAAAATAATCTGAAAAAGAATGGATACATGTATACGTATAACTGAATCACTTTGCTGTACAACTAAAATTAGCACAACACTGTAAGTCAACTATGGAGAAGGAAATGGCAACCCACTCCAGTATTCTTGTCTGGAGAATTCCATGGACAGAGGAGCCTGCTGGGCTACAGTCCAAGGGGTCACAAAGAGTCAGACACAACTGAGCGACCAACACAAACACAAATCAACTATACTCGAATATAAAATAAAAATAAAATACTTAAAAAGACATTAGTAAGTCTTCTGTGTTTTACCACAATTTATTCATTTATATTTTTAAGTGGGATGTATACATTAATATGTATATGACATCAGAGAATTGTGGAAGCAATGAGGTCCAGATGAAATAAATTCCAGAGACGGAAAGCTTATCTCAGATAAACTGAGCATCAGTCGCTGTTTTCCTTCAGGTGACTGGTCAGCTGCGCGTGAGGGCTGGTCACCGGCATAACCCAGAAGGAGGAACTATACTGGGAAAGCAGAGCTGGTGGCCGCTGAGCCTGGCACAGCCACATGAATACACATAAACGTTAAAAAAACAGAGAAAACAGCAAAAGCAGCAGCAGGAGCACACAGTATCTTTGAAGGAACAATCATAAAAATGGTAGTTGACTTTTAAACAGAAATGGTGGGATCCAGAAGATAATGGGATGACATTTTACAGAGCTGAGAGAAAAAAAACCTCCCAGCTTGGAGTTTTATACCTAATGAAAATATCCTCCAAAATGTAAGTGGAGTAGACTTGTTTTCAGCTGAAAGATGATATCACTGAAAGACCTACAACACAAGACATACTAAAGTTCTTCGGGATGAAGAAAAGTAACTCCATATGAGAGTAGGGAGGATCGGGAATTGAGCAAAGGATAGTAGCAAGTGTAAAAATGTTGGTAAGCACACACACACACAAAATAACTGTTTCCAACAATACACTAACATCCTGTGAGACCTTTAACATTTGCAGAAATAAAATGTAGAAGGATAAATGGAATTAAGAGCTGTGAAGTTCTCTCCCTGTTCAGGAAGTCATGAGACTTCAAGAATGTAAAATGTAATCTCCAGAATAATCATTAAAGAATAATACATGAACATATAACTCAAAAGCTAATAGAAGAGATAAACTGAATTTTTAAAATTCAGTGAATCCAAAAGAAGGCAAGATAAAGGAATAAAGAAACAAAGAAGAGATGAAAGAAATAGAAAATAAAAACAGCAATTAAACCCAACAATATCAGTAAATTACAGTCAATGCAAATAATCTAAATACTCCAATAAAAGTCAAATGTCATATTGGAAAATTAAAAGAATTTTCAACTGCATACTATTTACAAAAGGCACACTTTCAATAATGGAACCCAGAAAGGTAAAAAGAAAAAAATGGGAAAAGGATATATCATGCAAACACTAATTTTGTAGAAAGTTAGTGTAGCTATATTAATATCAGACAAGGTAGACTTTAAAACAAAACTCTTACCAGAGAGAACAAAGAACATTTCATGAGGTTAAAAGAGTCAATGAGACCGAAAAAGGAAACAATCCTAAATTTCTATTAACCAAATAACAGAGCTTCAAAATATATAAAGCAAATGTTGACAAAAGTACAAGAAGGAAAATACAAATCCACAAATGGAATTGAGAATTTCACTTTTATTGCAATATATCTCAGAAACTGATAGAACAAGGAGATAAATCAGTAGGGAGTTAGGAGATCTGAATGTGATTAGCCAATTTGACCTCATTGACATATATTGAAATAATACAGAGTATATGCTTTGACAGAGAGACAGAGCATGTGCTTTGACACATACTCAGTAAGAGAAAGATATCTGTTTTCAAATCCCCAAATGTTTGAAAATTAAGGCATAGATTTCAAAATAACCCATAAGCCTAAGAAATCACAGTGGAAATTGGAAGATATTTTGGACTGCCTTATAATGTAAATATGACATCAAAACCTGCTGGATACAGCTTATGCAGTGCTTAAAGGAAGGGGACGACAGAGGATGAGATGGCTGGATGGCATCATTGACTCGATGGACGTGAGTTTGGGTGAACTCTGGGAGTTGGTGATGGACAGGGAGGCCTGGCGTGCTGCAATTCATGGGGTCGCAAAGAGTTGGACACAACTGAGCGACTGAACTGAACTGAAAGGAGATCAACCCTGAATATTCACTGGAAGGACTGATGCTGAAGCTGCAATACTTTGGCCACCTGATGTGAAGAGCTGACTCATTGGAAAAGACCCTGATGCTGGGAGAGATTGAGGGCAGGAGCAGAAGGCAGTGACAGCGGATGAGATGGTTGGATGGCATCACCGATTCAATGGACGTGGCTTTGACCAACTCTGGGAGATGGTGATGGACAGGGGAGCCTGGCGTGCTACAATCCATGGGGTCGCAAAGAGTTGGACATCACTTAGCAACTGAACAACAAAGAAAAATCTACAGGTCAAAACACATACTCTCCTTTTAGAAAAGGAGAGTAAGTGAAAACCAAGTATCTAAACTTGCAAGAAACTGGAAAGAGGAAAGCAGATTGAATCTGAAATAAGGTAGAAGAAAGAAAATAGTAAAACTAATAAAATAAAAATAAATATTAAAAGGGAGCACAAATCAATGAAATTGAAATCAGATGTAAGACAGAGAAAATTAACATCGTCAAGTGTTTGCTCTTCATAAAGATTAACAAAATTTACAAACCACCAGCAATACTGATCCAAAAAGAGAGAAAACGATACATTGCAAATAACAGAAATGAAAAGGTGGCATCACTACATACCCTGCACACAATAAAAATATAACTAGGTACAAGACTAAATTACATGAACAATTTCAAATTTTAGATAAAATAAGCGAAGTCCTGAAAAACACAACCATATCACAACTGAGATAAGAAATAAAGTGTGAATGGTCCTACATCTGTTAAAAAAATTGAATCTGTAAATGAAAACCTTTCCAGGAAGAAAGCAGAAGGCCAGTGTCTTCAAGACTGAGTATCTTCAGGGACTTCCCAGATGGCCCAATGCCTAAGACTCTGCACTTCCAATGCAGGGGGCCTGGGTTTGATCCCTGGTCAGGGAACTAGATCCCACATACCGCAACTACAGTCCGACACAGCCAAATAAATAAAACATTTTCTTTAAAAAAGAGTGAATACCTCCAGATACTTAAGGAAGATATCACGCCAACTGTGGCAGACAGAACAACGGACACCCAGACATGTTCACATCCTAATCCTCAGAATCTACACGGCAAGAGAGTCCGTGTTTCTAAGACTCGCCATCGACGCTGACACAGCTGGTCTGGATGACGACGTTACCTGGCGCTAGGAGATACCCACTACAATATTCCTGGCAGCACTGCTACACATAGGAGAACAAGCAGCGGAGGAAATGTGTTCGTCAGTGGAGACCTGCACAGCAGCCACGCTGGATGGACCAGGCTCACCCGCATCAACAAAGACGCACCGAGGCAGTGGGGGGAAGAAGGGAACCTGCAGGAAGGCAGTTAGATGATTCCATACACGAATACTTTACAGCACAGACGGTACTGTGTGGTGTACACGGGGCTTAAACACGCAGCAAAGTGACAAACCAGAGCCAGGAAGACACTGGCCATCTGGAGTGGCACTGCCTCTGGACAGAGGGGTGGGAGAGGCTCTGAGAGCCCGCTGGGGTCTGCACTGTGCTGTTACAACCTGAAGCAAAACGGGAGAAAATGTGGACATGTTTGGGTCCCGCAGTTAGGTGTTTGTTATACCCTTCTCTGTATTTATTTGTACACTACAAAAATGTCATAACATACTAGGAAAGAAAATAGCCTGAAATGTGAATAATCTGAGATTAAAAGCATATGGAAGGGACTTCTCTGGTGGTCCAGGGGTTAAGGAATCCCCTGCTACTGCAGGGGGACACAGGTTCAGTCCCTGGTCCGGGAAGATTTCACATGCCCAGGAGCAACTGAGCCCCTGCGTGCACCACACCCACTGGGCTTCCGAGATGCGACCACTGAGGCCGCAGCACCTCGAGTCAGCGCTCTGCAACAAGAGAAGCCACCGCAGCGAGACGCCCGCGCACGGCAACTGGAGAGCTGCCCCGGCTCGCTGCAACTGGAGAAAGACCCAAGCAGCCACCCAAGAACCAGCACAGCCAAATAGAAAGAGCACACAGACAGAGGCCGCTTTACTGCATGGCTTTTAATAGCCAAGGTACGGAAAGAATCCAGGGCGTAAAAACGGCGAGTTGGTTGAAGCATCCGCGCACACCCACAACACCCAACTGCACACAGTTACAACCAGGCGGTGGGAGGCGGGGATGCGACGTGCCTCAAAAGTACTTTGTTGCGTGAAAAAAAAAAAAAAAGTCAGACACAAAAGAATGCACACCGCTTGCTCGCGCGTGTACGAAATTCAAGAACAGCAGCACTGACGGAATGGGTCAGAAAGTGAGGGGAGACTGAGAAGGGTCGCCCCGGGGATTTTTAGGACTAGTTCTGGGCGGTCAGCGCAGCTGCCAAAGGCCGCTGTTGGAACACCTGAGTGGGCGTCGTACTAACTATACCTTGACTTAAAAAGGTTGTGGGAAACGTAACGCCACGGGTACAGGTTTACTGTGTCATCAGTTGAAACACTGACGGGTCAGCAGGAGCTAGGGAGCTCCGTTTCCTTTGGCGCCGAAGGCGGCTTTCAGGGCGGCCGGAAGGGGGAGCGCACGGGCCGCAGCTACCGCGCTCGCACCTGACCGCCGCGGGCGCGGGTCCCTCGGGGGCGGCGGGCTGTGAGCGCGCCGGGCCCGGCCGGCTCGACCCGCCCCGTAGGGGCCACGGCGCCTCCCGGGGCCCTCGCAGGACTCTGCTCCACCCTGGGGACCCCGAGGCGGTATCCGCACGTGCGGGCTGGCACGGCCGCGATCACCTGCCCGACTTGGACACTGACCGCCTGGCACTGCCGCCCCATCCCGAGAGCCAGCTGGGGAGCTGGAACCCACGCGAGGCGTCCCTTCAGCCCGCAGCCAGCTTCCCAAGCCGCTCCTGCTCCTCCAAAGCTGCGCGCCCGCCGAGATGCTGGCCGCCCCTCCCTGAGCCTGCGGGGTCTGGGGGCGTGAGCGGCAAGGGCCACCCACCAGGCAACGCACCTAGACCTCTGGCCCTCCGCGGCTGGTGCTTGAGGGGAAGGTGGTCTCGCCCCCAACTGCAGAGAACCCAAGAATGCTGCTAAGCATCCTGGTGGCCTTGGAGGTCGCTGTCCTCCCCAGAGTGGGTGCCACCCTACCCAAATGCACCATCCTTGCAAAACCCCAGGTTTTACACGAGAAATGACTCCTTGGATGATAAAATAATCCTGAACTGGAAATTCCCCCGCGGTCCAGCGATTAAGACTATTGCTCTCACTGCCCAGGCCGCGGGTTCAGTCCCTGGTGGTGGCAACTAAGATCCCTCAAGCAGCGAGGTGAGGCCAAAAAATAAAATAACCCTGGCCCAAACATGCTCCCCCAACCAGACACACCCATGCACACCACTGCCTCCCTCCCAGAGGGGGCACAAGGACACCACCCCTCCCCTCAGTTTACTGCCGCCTGCTCAAGGACAGAGCCAGGAGCTGCCCTTGGCCACATGCAGGCGCTGACCACGCCTGGGCTGGGCAGAAGAGGAGCCACTTGGACGGTCCTCCCTTGCCCTCTCTACTGGGCTCATCCTGGATCTGGCCTAGGGAGCAAGAGAGCGGGGAGTCCTCCCAGCCCAGCTGACAGTTCCCCTGTCCCCCACTTCTGAGGGTCCCAGGCCCTTTGGGTTCTGTCCATGCTTCCCCAAGGGCCTCTGATATGGGCTCAGGCCACCGGGCCAGCTGCGGGGCTCAGCCTGAATCTTCCTACACTCTCCCAGGAGCAAGCCTCCCCCATTTTTCAGACATGGAATGAGCCCAAATGCAACAAGCTCCCCGCCACACCCTACACTCCATCCAGACCTGACCTGGCTATGCACCTGGGCTGGGCATCTCGCTGAGTTCAGGGTCCACCTCCAGCCAGGGCTTCTCTCCTCAGCAACACCTTACTCCTTCGGTTCCACCTGGGGCAGGGAAAGAGGAAGGACCTCAACCCAGCCCCAGCCCCAAATAGCCCTGGAGTTAGCCAGTGCTTCCTTCCGGGACAGCCCCGCCCCACCCCCACCCCACGATGTTTGTTATCCAAAGTGCTGGCTCGGAGTCAAGAACACACTCTCCTCCACACACACACACCCAAATACTCACACCTGAGTGCTCAGGCTAGCAAGGGAGAGGCCCACCTACTGTGGACAAAGCTCTGAAGCCAGAGGTCAGGAGAATTGAGAGTGGGAAAGAGAGGGCCCAGTGGAGGCCCTGGCCATCACGACCTTCCCCAGCTGCACTCACAGCTCTAGGGTCCCGAGTGCCCACCTGTCCCAGGAGAGTATAGAAAGCAGTCTTCTGCAAGGATTTTTGTGACCCTTCATTCAAACAGCCGCGGCTGAGGGCGCCTCTCATATCCCTCCCTCCAGGCGAAGAAGCTGCGCTCTCCGGGGGGCCGAAGCCTTTCAGAGCCCTGAGTTGCCCCCACGGGCTAGAGGAGGCCCCGCCCTCACTCTCCACTGGGCAGCCCTGGGGACGGGGGTTAAGGAATGTTTGGGTCGTCTGGTCACAACATCCCCCCACCAAATTATCACCTTCAAAAGCTCCCGGGGTTCCTTGGCCCCCTAGGCAGAAGTCTTTCTCCCCTCCTCAGAGCGAGGCCCCCAGGGCCTGGCACAGGTACACACCTGGCGCAACACAGATGCCCGAAACATGCCCCCCACCCCGCCCTACGGCTGCCCCGAGCCGGCGGAAAGACGAGGTCTTCGCAGCCTGCGGGGGTCCCTGCGCCTCCGTGGCCTCCAGTCGCTGTCTGTCCATCCTGGGGTGGCCTCCCGGACGCTCCCCTCCGCGCTCCGGGGTGTTTCCGGCAGACACCGCCCGAGGTGTAATTACCTATGTTTGCTCCCGCTCTGGACAACCAGAGTCCAAGCGGCCGAGGGCTCGTGTTCCAACAGCGGTCGGCTGGGGCGGACCCTCAACTGTCTTTACCGGGCTGGGGGGCACCCTGCGAGGGCGGGTCCCGAGAGCGCCGCTTAAGGTGGACTTTTAATTGGAAGCGACAAAGGCTGGGGGTACAGTGCTGCCCAGGGGGCCACCACCTCCCACCAGAGTTCAGATGTGTGACCAGAGGCACACCTTCTCGCCTCTGAGCTTCCCACTCCACCCCCCACCCCGTAAAATGCAGACCCAGGCTCCCACCGCCAGGGCTCGTGGAGAGGGGACGCGCGGATGCCTAAGGTAAAGCGCCGCCTGGGCCGGGCTCGCGGGGTGCGCTCGTGCCCGCCCCGGGCTAGAGAAGCCGCCCGCGGCAGGCCCCGCACGAACAAAGACTGCCGGGGGTGGGGTGGGGTGGGGGGCAGCTCCTGCCAGACCGGTGGAGAGAGGACGCTCGCGCTCGGGACCCGGACGACTGGACCCTCCGCGTCTGTAAGATGAGACTGGTGGGGGGGTCTCCGGGTGGGGCGGAGCGCTGGGGCCCGGAGGGCTTCCTGGAGGTGGGGTTCCAGGCGCGGGATCGGAGGCCGCGCGGCCCCTTTAAGATCCGGGGCCGGGGCGAGAGGGGAGGGCAGAGGGCGCCCGGCGACGGCGCGGAGGCCGGCCCCCGCCCCCCACGGCCGCCGCCTCTAATCTGCACCCGGAGCCGGGGCGCTGGCTGACGTCACCTGCCCCCGAGCCGCGTGCGCTGATTGGCTGCAGGTGACGTCAGGGGCTTTTTTCGCTTGGCATGACCTCATCCCCGCCGGCGGCCCCGCCCTCCGCCCCGGGCCTGTCACTCGCGGCCGAGCGCGGCGGCCAAGCCGGCTCCGCGGCCCCCGCCCCCCGCCCCGCCGGACGCCGGACCCCGAGCCCGAGCCCGAGCCGGAGCAGCCCCGGCCGCGCCCGCCGAGCCGCGGGGTGGGATGCGCGCGTGCCCGCCCGCAGTGCGCGCGCTCGGGCCCGTGCGAGCGCTCCCCGCGGCGGCGGCGACGGCGGCGACCCGCGCGCTCCCCCGGCCCCGGCTGCGCGGGCCCCCGCCGGGCCCATGGGCTGCGCGGCGGAGCGGGCGCGCTGAGCGCAGCGCAGGTCCCGGGTGCCGGCCTGAGGCGAGCGAGAGCGAGGTGAGCGGGGCGCCGGTGGGGCTGGGGGACGCGCGGGGCGCCGGCGGGGCCGGGGGGGGTGGTGGTTCGTGCGGGGCGCAGGCGGGGCTGAGGGGGGGCGCGCGGAGCGCCGGGGGCCTGGGGGCGACGCGCGAGGCGCCGAGGTGCTGGGGGTACGCGCGGGGCGCCGAGGGGCTAGGGGATCACCGGCGCGCGGCCCGAGCGCCCGGCTCGGCCGGGTGGGCGCTGCATCGGGAGCGCTCGGGGGGTTGCGCGGGGCGGGCACGGGGAAGAGGAGATGGCCTGGAGATGAGCGGCCCCCACCGGCCCTCAGGAGCGCCGCAGACCCGACCGAGAAGTCCTTCCCCCGCCTCCCGCGGCGCCCCGCGGACCCCGGCCCGGCACACACCCGGCCACCGCTTCGCCGCCTTTCTACGCGCGATTCTTTCTTATTTTGGTGGGGGAGGGGCATGAATTAAGGACGAGGACGACCATTAAGATCGAGCGTGGATCTATCTGAGCCCCATGTGCCCCCCCGAAAAGCACCCCCACCACAGGGACCAGGATTGAAGAGGATCGTCCTTTGCAGGGCCGGGCGCGGAGATGCGGCGGCCTGGGCCGTTGGAGCTCAGGGCGTTTGGCGGGTGGCAGCCTCAGGAGAGGTTCGCTCCGTGTCTGGCCTTCTCCCCTGTCTTGCCACGCTGCGATGGGCACCCCCACCTCAGGGAGCTCAGCTGGCCTCTGCGGAATAAAGGCCAGCCGCCAGCCTGCTGCAGACGCGGCGGGTGCTGGGGGAGGGGCTGGCACTGCCAGGCTGAGTGCAACCAGCCTCCTTCAGCCTGTGCACCCACCTTGGGGTGAAGGGTATGTAATAGTCTGGCCTGGAGGGGAAGGGGCAGAAATGGGCCCAGTCTGCACGAGGTCATCCCTTCTGGGAGAATTTACCTTCTAATTTCCTGCTGCAAAAAATGTACTGACTTTGCAAGGGGGAGCGTTGGGGCCTGGGCTCTCAGTGATGGGGTGGGGGTGGGCGGCCTCCGTAGGATGGGGGAGAAAGGCGGCGGGTGGAGTGTGCGGTCTGCAGTTTTCTTGCGCAGCTTGGTGAAGGGGAGGGGGTTCTTCCTGCCTTGTGCCCTCTGCTCATGGGGGTCTGTGGAGGTCTGAGAGACTGTCCGTTCCCAGCGTCTCCCCGAGTCCTTCTTGCTCCCACAGCAGCCCAGGAAACGCAGGTAGCATCCAGCACCCCTGTCCTGCCCCAAGATGGCAGGTGTCCCTGGCATTTGCTCCTCAGATGGTTGATAAGCATTCGCCAAAGATGGCCAGGTCATGTGACCAGGGACTGGGAGTTCGTCCTGAAGTCTAACTGAAATACCTCCTGCTGTAGTCAGCCTAGGGCCCTGGGGGAGTTGCTAGGCAGGTTCTAGTCCCCTGCTGCCCTCCGGAAGCTTCCTGGATCCCAGAGGCTGCCTCTGGAAAGGGCAGGTTCCAGGCACAGAGATGCAGAAAGATGTTTGAAGCCCCTTTCCGCACCAGGACCCTTCCCAGCATCACCTCTCCTCTAGGCTGAGGCTGACCTTGAGGCCCAGAAGCTGCAATCAGAGAGCTTGGGGTGGGGGGTGGGGGGCCCGTAGTCTCCTGCCTAGAGGAGGGGTGGAGGAAGCGGAGGTTGTCTGCCTGTCTCCTAGATGTGCAGCTCCCAAGGAGAGGAGAGGAAGGGGCGAGCCCACAGCAACAGTGATGAGGCTCGGGCTGAGACTGTCAGACTGCACAGGCTGAGGCCCCCTCTGCCTGAACCTCAGACGGTGACTGGTGGGCTCTGGCCCCGGCAGTTAGCATGGGGGAGGGGTGCCCAGTAGAAGTCCTGTTGATCAGCGGGGATAAAACCAGCTAGGCAGGAGCAGAGGAAGCCGAGACTGGTGCGTCCTGAGCCTGCCTCCCTGAGGACCCTTGTGCCAAGCCCTCCAGTCCCAGTTCAGCCCCCAACTCCTGGGCACTGAGGATAGAGCCCCACCCCACTGTCTCCCAAGTCCATAGCCTCCCCAGGTCAGGCTGGCTCTGCCTGGCCTTGCCAAGAGCAGCCAGGACAGAGTGGACGCAGCTTGGGTCCTGTGCCAGTCATCTCAGAGAGCTGGGGGGCGGTGCAGAGAGCCAACCTGGTGAGCACGTGGGCCCCTGCCTGTGAGAGGCCACCCCTGCCAGCCTCTCTCCTGGCTTCCAGAGGGTAGCAGTTTCTGCCTCCAAGCCTGCCCCCGGGTCAGAGTGAGCCGGAAACCCAGCACCGGGGGTCTGTGCGCCGTCAGCTCTGCCTGAGGCCTACCTTGGTGACCTGGCTCCGCCAGGCCGGAGCCACGCTGAGTGGTGGCCAGGGTCTCTGTCTGCCTTTCCTGGGATTCCCGCGTCCCCCGACGCTGAGCACAAGGTGCCCTGGTGAGGATGCCCCTAGCTGGGAGTTTTCTGGTTGTACACGTGCTGAGGGACACGGATGTCCCTCTTGGAGGCCATGGGAGCCGATGAGGAGAGGCTGTGGCTGCATCTGGGGCTGGGGCGTGCTGGAATCTCGGGCACTCGCGTGCAGAAGGTGAGGACACATGCGTGCAGTGACCACGTGAACGTGCACACACGTACTGTCGTGTGAATCATGGCACACAGGGCTGGGATGGATTGTGGGAACCGGGTAAGTACGTGCCATGAGCGTGGCCAGTGGCAAAGGGCTGTGTCCAGCCTGTATTTCACATGAGGGCCAGGCGGCGCCGTGGACCCCAGGAAAGCAGGGAGGCGGTGCCTGTGGCCTCCCAGGCCTGGCCCAGCAGCAGGCAGGGAGGGGCAGGGCTCCTCCTGCTTCTGGCCTGGGACCCTGTCTCCTTGGCTGCTGCCCTCTGGTGGGGCTGACCCAGGCTCCCAGCTGACCTAGGCTCTGGGTGCTCCCTCCCCGGGGGAGGGTCTCAGCTGAGCCTGCAGGGGGTCCTTAAAAGCCGGGAGGCCCAAGCCCCTACACATCCATTTTCTCTGCGCCCACCTGGCCTATTGCAGCATCTCCACCCCACCCTGCTCTGCCCAGCTCTGCGCCCTGCTCTGACTGTCGCAGCTGGGGAAGTGAGGGGTCTGCCCAAGGAGGGCCTGGGGGCCAGCACAATGCAGGGGGTCCCGCCCAGGAAGGGCAGGGCTCCCCAGGATGGGAGAGTGAGCCTGTGCATGTGGGAGGTGACTGGAGGGTTAGGACCTGGTGGGGCGTGCAGGGGCGGGCGGGCCTGGCTGAATTGGTCCCCCCCAGCTGCTGGGCACCTGAGGGCGTGCGCGGGGAGCAGGCGAGGAGCGGACCTGGCTCTGCAGCTCCGCCTGCTGCCGCAGGAGCAGCGGTTGCCTGGCACCCCTGCTGTTGCCATGGCAACAACGGAGGTGCCAACTTGCTAATGAGTCCCCCTCAGCTGCAAATAACAATATTACAGTGGTTAATAGGGCCAAGCCAGAGGCTCCTCAGGAGCCGGGGCTGGGGACCAGGTACCAGGTGGGCCCACAGGCCAGCCGTCCACCCCTCCAGCCCCTGCCCCCTCTCCTCCGCGGGTCTCCGGCCTCACCTCCCTGCCCCTCCGCCAGCCTCCTTTCCCCTCCGTGCAGTGAGCACCCCTTCACGCCGCTCTGGCAGTGTAAGGACTGGAGGGCAGGGGCAGCAAAGGCCTCCTCCCCCGCCCCACCACCCCCGTGGGAGGAGGCTCTGCCCGTGGTGTCCCCACCCCACGGTCTCCTTGTCGGGGCCCTGGGCCTCTGGACTGGATGCAGGTCCCACATCCCATGGTGGGAGGCTCTGCCCAGGTGCGTCAGGGGGGCCTGGAGGCGGGGCCTGTCCCAGCCTTAAAGGGAGTCAGGCAAGAACTTGGAAAAACCTCTCAAAACCGCTCGACCAGGAGTCGAGTTGGGGTCCCCTGGGCACGCGGACAGAGGCCTCAGAGCAGGTCGGGCCCCTCAGCAGGCAGCCCCACTGTCTTGCCGTGGCCCTCAGGAGGGCAGGGCCCCGTCTGCACCCCAGGCCCTGCCCCCACCATCAAGGCGCCCAAGCGCCTGAGGAGCAGCATCTGTGAGCAGGACCTCGAGGCCCCAGCACTGTCCAGGGCCTCCCTTGGCACCAGCTCCAGTGGCCCAGCCCTGGGCTGCCCATGCCAGGTGGGCCAGTCCCCACCCGCCTTGCACCTACTCCTCTGTGACCCCTGGCACCCCCCACGAGCCTGGGAGCTCATCCCAAGGGCTGGCGCAGAGACAGTGGCCACCGTCCCCAGGGTCGTCAGTGCTGACTGAAAGGCGAGGCGTGTCTCCAAGCGCCGCGCACCCCAGCACCCTCTGTGGCTGCCGGCGAGGGGCTTACCGAGGGAGTTCCCTTGCTGGCCCTGTGGGGGAGTCCGTCTCTCAGCCTCCCCACCCCCCAAGCTGGCAGAGGAGAGACCCCGGGTGATCAGGGCGGCCGTGGGCCCCTTTCTGTCCAGTGTCCTTGATGCGACCTTGGGTTAATCCCACCCCTCCCCCGAGCCTCAGTTTCCCCAGCTTTCGAGCAAACTTGTCATCCTGAAGATGCATGCCTCCCTGGGTACTGTGAGGCCTGGGAGGGGGGGCGTTGAGAAAGGCCCGTCTTGGCAGGTGGGCCAGTGGTGGCAGAGGATTGGCACCAAATCAGAGGGGGCTTCCGCCCAGACTCCAGAGCCTCACGTCCCACCCACCTCCTACTCCCTCCAGTCACCCCTGAGCCCGAGGGTCCTACACAGTCACCCACACTCACCGCTGACCACTATCCTTGGGTGCCCTCCACCGCACCACAGTCCTTGTACCCACCAGGCCCCCAAAGGGGCCTCCTCAACCCCAGGGCACTGATGAGTCTGCGGTGCCCCATCATAGTGTCTCCCCCATTTCGTAAGTGTGTGACCCAGCCCTGAAGAAGGAGGAGGAGGCTGGCCCCCTGTGTGCCTGAACCCTGGCCCGCAGAACTGGGACGCAGAGCTCCCGGCCCAGTCAGTGCCCTGCCCTCCACCCCATCCAGATGATCGGCTTATGGAGCCAGCGGCCCACGCCGTCCAGAAAGTGGGGGGCGGGGAGAGACCTGCATCCCCAAGACAGGACAGGCAACGCGGGGGCAGAAGGGGGTGCCCTGGGAGGGGTGAGCGTCCGGGGGGCCTGGCCTGGGGGAGGGACCCTCGGGCCTCACCCTGCCTGAGTCCTGCGGCCCTGCCTTCTGTGGCCCCACTCGCCTTGCTATGTCCTGCTGAGAGGCTGGCGCTGTGACCTGGAGGGCTCAGGACGGGACCAGCCCCGCCCGAGCACCCTTCCCAGGGTCACAGACCCCAACGGGAAAGCAGCAGGCTTAGGGAGCCCAACCTCCGTGAAGGAGCCAGAGGGAGCGAGAACCCTCCCCACTGGCATGTGTCAGCCCCAGACACGCTGCCCTTGGACCAGTCCCCTTGCCAGCCCGTCCGAGGCCCAGGGGCCTGCGGGACCACTGACCGTCCGCCTCTCCCCGCAGGTCTGGCGCCATGCCTGGGCACTCCAAACCCTAGGCCACGTCCAGGCCGTTGGAGCTGCCCCTGCCCACTCCCGGGGTCGCCCCTCCCCACTGCCCACTGCCGCGCCATGGCCGGGGACCGGCTCCCACGGAAGGTGATGGATGCCAAGAGGCTGGCCAGCCTGCTGCGGGGTGGGCCCGGGGGTCCGCTGGTCATCGACAGCCGCTCCTTCGTGGAGTACAACAGCTGGCACGTACTCAGCTCCGTCAACATCTGCTGCTCCAAGCTGGTGAAGCGGCGGCTACAGCAGGGCAAAGTGACCATTGCTGAGCTGATCCAGCCTGCCGCCCGCAGCCAGGTATGCAGCCCGCCCGTCTCTCTGGCTCCTCCGGGAGCCAGGGCTGGGGCAGCCTTCCCTTTTTCTGCCCTTGAAGCTGCTCTGTGCTCCTCGGGGTCAGATTCCAAGCCATTGGCAGGCAGCGCCCCTGTCCACCTTAGGACTACAAGAGCGCTCCTCCCCAGGGTGACCCTCCGCCGACAGACTCAACACCCTCCTACCAGCTTCCTGCCCTCCCCACAGAGCCACTGACCCTGCCCGGGTCCCCACTCAGCCCCACACAGAGGCCTCCATGCAGGGCCCAGCCACGTGGTGTGGCTGTGCCCGGGCTGTGGATGGAGCCGGGGGGGACACGGGAGACAGACGGGCAGCGAGGAGGGCGGCTAGGCCTCTCTGACCACCCTGAGGACTCAGAAGAGGACCAGACGGGCGGCTGGGGGCTCACACAGGCACAGGGGCATCCAGTCCCGGTCTCTCCCCCTGGATCCTGAGGACCAGGAGCTCTCTCCGAGGCCTGCAAGACCGTCGCTGGTCACCTCAGGCAATAGTTGTCTCTGTTGCCCAGGGGCATCGAGCCCACACTGGACTGTGACCTGCAAAGCCCGCGTGGGGGAGGTTTGGCTCCCCAGGCGGCCCAGAGGCTCAGGGAGGGGTCTTGGTCATTGGCCCTGCTTGAGGCAGAGCTGGGATGTGAGAGGAGCCAGACGGGAGTCCCCTGCGGCCTCCAGTGAGGGGAATCCGGTGATGAATAACCCCCAGCAAGTGCTGGGCCAGAATGCTCTCCCATTGGCTGTCGGTGACATCATCGGCCCAGGGCTGGCAGCTCAGCGAGCTTAAGGGCTGAGCGTGTTGGGGGCGGGCTACCAGCTGCTCCGAGCCCAGCGGCTCACATCTGGGCCCCCAGCTGGCAGCGGAGAGGGGAGGGCCGGTGGGCCCCAGCTTCCCACTGCTTCCACTGGGATGGCTGGGGGCAAGGAGGGCCTGCTGCAGCCTCCGAAGGCCCCATCACTGGCCAGGGACAGAAGGAGACCCCAGACCCAGAGGTCCCCCCACCCAGCCTTCAGAATCCCCAACGTGTGCCTCCTGGGGCCCTCGGCCTCCCTGGGAGCCAGCCAGGCCTCCCTGTGCCCCGGAGGTCAGGGCGCCCGCATGCGCCTCCTGGGAACTCACGCCTGCCCCTGCGTCTCCTCCACAGGGGCTGGGCCCCCAGTGTCTGTTAACTGTATGTGGGAGCGTGGCTGCCTCAGGGGGCTGTGTCCCCCGACCCTCCCTGCTCCGGGGGGCTGCCCTGTGGCTGCACAGTCACAGCTGTCCAGGTGTACACCGTGGCTGGGCGCCCGCCCTTCCTGCCTTCAAGGCACCACAGGGACAGGCCCTCCCTTTCCACCGCCTGACCAGCAGCAGTGGAGGCGGCAGGGGATGCGGCGACTGGCGGGCACCTGGCCCCCCTGACCTCTGCCCTCTGCCCAGATGGAGGCCGCGGAGCCTCAGGACGTGGTGGTCTACGACCAGAGCACCCGGGACGCCAGCGTGCTGGCCGCAGACAGCTTCCTGTCCATCCTGCTCAGCAAGCTTGACGGCTGCTTCGACAGCGTGGCCATCCTTACAGGTGCCTTCCCGAGGCCTCTCTCCCCTGCTGGCCGCAGGGCGGGGGCGGGGGCAGGGGTGGGCACGTCCAAAGGGTCACGTTCCGGATCGGCCTCTGCTCTCCTCTCTAAGCCCAGGGCCCAGCGTCTGCTGGGGCAGTGGGGACCCAGTGGAGGCGAAGCTAGGGAGCTCTGAGTTTTCAGGGACTCCTCCGACCCCCTCCCCCGGGCCCCCACACTTCAGGTCCCACCTCCAGCGAGGGCCCAGGCCCACCACCAGCAGGTGAGACATGGACAGCGGGAAACCCCAACACAGGCCTGAGGCAGGGGAAATGGGGGGGATCTAGGCAAAGACCTGGTGTACCTTGGAAGCTACCCCCCACCCACACAGGTACGCGTGCGCGCACACACACACACACACACACACGCATACAGTCTGAGGGAGGAGGCATAGGCCCCACCCTGGGGAAACCCTAGTCTGAGCAGGAATTGATCCCCCCTGGGGGGTCCTCTGAATGCTCCAGCTGGCACAGGGAGCCTAGCAACTGCCTATTTGATCACCACTGCTATCTGCCCAGGGGGAGGTCCCCATGGGGCTTACATTCCCCCAGATCAGACTGGCCAGCCCCCTCCCCAGGTGGCCCAGGGCCTGTCCCCCAGGATGTGCGACCTCCCTGCCTGGGTGCCCTGCGCTACAGCAGGAGAGGGTGGGGGGAGGGCCCACACCGCCATCACCCCCACCATCACACAGCTGCTAGGGTGCTGCTCTTCATTCTGACACCTGCCCTGAGCACCTCCTGAGCATGACGGGCGTTGGGGGCACCAGGCCAGCCCTCCTGTGAGGAGAGGGGCTGCAGACTGCTCCAGCAGCTGCCAGGGGCCGGGGCTCCGGGCAGACCCCTCAGAGAACGGGTCCTGTGAGCGTGTGCTGTGCTCTCCATGTGTGGATGGTGGGGGGGGGGGGTGTGTGCGTGCATGTGTGAGCTCTGGGAGCCAGAAGCCACAGAGCTGCAGAGCTGACACAGCTGATATGCCCTGGGGCTGTGTGGGCCGAGCGGAGGGGGGTGTCACAGGTGTCCTGGTCTGCCCGCAGTCCCCCGGGAGCCCCTGTGTGTGTGCACACACGCGCGTGTGTGCCCTTGCTACATATGACACCAGAGGCCCTCCCAGACGTTTGAGAAGAGGGTCCCGGAGCAGCGCCCCACTTCCCCCTGGGCTGCCCAGGGCCCTTGCTGGTCAGGCCCCGGGTGAGCTGGGTGGGAAGTCCCCTGCGAGCTGGCGGTGCCCCACCCCAGGGTTAGAGGGTTTCCCCTGTTTCTATGAGGAGCAAGCCAGGGAGCAGTCATGACCCTGAGGAGGGACAGGCTTGGGGCAGCGCCCACCCGAACCCTGGAGAAGGGCAGGGCCGAAGGGTTAGAGGTAGGCCGTCGGCCCAGCGAGCTAGGCACACGGAGCGGGCTGGGCAGACGCCCGCGGGAAGGACAGACCCCTTCGTGGGTGGGAGGAGGGGCGCCAGGGAGACGCGCGGCACAGCCAGGGAGAAGGGAACTCCAGGGCGGGGCGCTTTGCGGAGCGAGCGGTGGAAGCGGGCCGCGCCGGGGTCCCGAGCCGGTGCCCAGACCACGCCGCGCCTCTCCCGCACGGCTACTGGCCATGACTCCCGGCGGGCATGGGGACGCGCGCCTGGCACTTTAAGGGGTGCGCGGAATGCGGGCCGGTGTGGTCGCCGCGGGCCGCCCAGCCCCTGCGCGCGCCACCTCTCGACCCGGCCGGAGAGGACTCCAGCGCTTGCGGCCCCTGCGCGGAGGGCGGGTGCCGCCCCAGCCCGGGACTGCGGCGGGCAGCGGGGGCTCCGGGGCGCGCCCCCAAATCCGGGCCGAGCCGCCTCCGCACTGGAGCGCGCAGTGACAGAGGTGGGTGGGGCCAGGAGTGCCTCCCGGAACGCGCGTTTTTCCCTGACCTGCAAGGCATGGTTGGGGAGGGGGGGCTACCCTACCGAAGGAGGGTGCCCTGGAGAGCCCTGGGAGGTCTGGGCACCTCCCCAGGTCCTGAGAGGGCTGCACCCGGGGGGAGTGGTGGACAGACGGTCCAGGGCTGCTGGCACAGATGCTGCCCCTCCTATGTCACCCATTCCTAGGCCCTGGGGTGTCCCGAAATCATGGGAGGACGGGAGGCTATAGGGAGCACTCTAAGCTGCCTGACTCTGCCTAGAGGGCGTTCTTGGGGGTTCCAGGAATTGCAGCAAAGGCTGGCAGATCTCTGCCCCTCCTAGAGGCTCTCCTTAGGAAGAGGGGGTTCCTGGTGGAATTCTCCACCCCACACACTTGCCTGTCTTTGTTGCTGAGAGAGCAAAGGGACTGGCAGAGAAGGGTCTTCTGAGAGATGGTGCAGGCCCCGCCCCTCCCCCACGGGGGTCCCTGGCTCTGCACAGTGAGCTGGGGCCCGGCCCGGCCTCCCCTCGGGACCTGAGCAGCAGTGCCGGTGCCTCTGTCACCTGCTTCTCCCCGTGCAGCCAGCAGGCTCCCCTCCAAGGCTTATACCTCCATGCCCCTAGCCTGGAGGTGGTGGTCCCCCAAAGTCCAGCCTTGGTTAGGGGCCCCGGGAGTGCACCAGGCAGGCACTCTGGTTTATCTGAGCTGGGTCTAGGTGAAGAGCGAGGTCGCCAGGCATCTCTGTCTTCAGGAATCAGCCAGGTCTGGCCCCAACTGTGTCTGCGGGCACCTGCCTCGCCCCTCTGCCGCCTCCTGGGGACAGGTCGGCCGTGGCCTGGCTGTTTGCTTATCCACTTCCATGAACCTCAGCACAGTGTCTGGGGCAGGCAGGACCAGGACACCGAAGCCCGAGGTCACTCGCTGAGTCCGATGTGTGCCCGTGGGTCCCCCTCAGCCCCTTCCTGACCAGCGGAGGGGCTCCTTCTGCCCACGTGCAGTCCAATGTACACGCGCGGGCAAGGAGGCAGGACACACGCCGGCCACGTGTACAGCGTGCAGCCTGCGTGCCCCAGTCCCCAGCGCTCCTTTCTCAGCCCAGCCTCTGCTCCTCCGTCGTCCCCTGCTGGGTGGAATGGAGCCGTAACCCGAGCGCACATGACCCTGTGTGCTGTGCCAGCTCCAGAGAGTGATGTCATGCCCAGGGCAGGGGGGGAGTGGCCCTCAAAGCCCTTGCCTCTCTGTCCTGGCATCCAAGCCTGGCCCAGGGCTCCCAGCCAACTGGAGGGATTGCATCAGCCCTGGGGGAGAGGCGGGCAGGCCCAGCCTGGCCCCACGCCACAGCGTGAAGACCCCTGTGGCCTCTGAACCTGCCTGTGTGTGGGTGCTGCTTGTGCTGCATGCTGACTGGTCATTTGTACGGCCTCCACTTTTATGGGCATCACAGCAGCGTCCTGAGGGAGGCCAGCCCCTGACTGGCATGAGGAGGGATGTGGGCTTAGGGGTGGGTGATGGGAGCGGGACAGCCTGGAGCCCTCCAGGACCAGCACGGAGACCAGGTGCTCCAGCCGGGGGCTTGCTGGCAGACTGGGCTGGGGTCTGTGCAGGGGGAGGCTGGGCAGCCGCTCTCCTTCCCCAGCCGGCCCACCCCTGACATGCGTCTCATCCATCCGCCCGCAGGGGGCTTTGCCACCTTCTCCTCCTGCTTCCCCGGCCTCTGCGAGGGCAAGCCTGCTACCCTGCTTCCCATGAGCCTCTCCCAGCCCTGCCTCCCTGTGCCCAGCGTGGGCTTGACCCGCATCCTGCCTCACCTCTACCTGGGCTCTCAGAAGGATGTCCTGAACAAGGTGTGTGTGTAGCCGGAGCCGGAGCCTCTCCTGGGCTGGTCTGGGGTGGGGAGGGGGGGTGCGGGGGTGGGGGAGCTGACCGTGGATGTGAGGGGTAGATACACCTGGGTGTGAGTCTGCCTGTGGTTTCACAGGACCCCAGAGGTCCTGGCAAGACCAGGGCAGGGCGGGGACGGGGCCTGGCAGGGCTGGGCAAAGAGGCGGCTCCCTGCCCCTTTGGCTCTGCAGCCTACGTGCCAGCCTGCTGATGTCACTGGGCCCCAGGCCAGCCCTGAAAGAACCCCGTGTTTTAAAAATGGTGACGCGGAAAGAGGGTAAAGCCACCGCCCAGGCAGCTCAGCCTTAAAATTCCTGGGAGCGGGAAGCAGGCTGTGGGCGTGTCTTGCAGGAGCGGCCCCCCACCCCTCCACCTAGCGAGGGGCTTGTAGGCTCTGCCGGGGGGGAGGCGGGGGGGGGGGTGCTCCAGGAACCAGATTCCAAGGCCCCGCCTCCAGGGCATCCCAGTTTTCAGTTGGCTGCACCCGCTTCCACCCTGTTCCCTACCCTCCCAGGATCTGATGACCCAAAACGGAATAAGCTACGTCCTCAACGCCAGCAACTCCTGCCCCAAGCCCGACTTCATCTGCGAGAGCCGTTTCCTGCGCATTCCCATCAATGACAACTACTGTGAAAAGCTGCTGCCCTGGCTGGACAAGTCCATCGAGTTCATCGGTGAGGTGGCCGGCACCCTCTCACCCAGGCCCTGGGAGGGCTGGAAGGCAGGGGCGGGAGAGGGCGGGAGAAACCTGAGGGAAGGGAAGGGCTGTGCGGCCCCAGCACTCACGTGGACCCCTGCCCCCAGATAAAGCCAAGTTGTCCAGCTGCCAAGTCATCGTCCACTGTCTGGCCGGCATCTCCCGCTCTGCCACCATCGCCATCGCCTACATCATGAAGACCATGGGGATGTCCTCGGACGACGCCTACAGGTAGCGCCGCCCCCTCCACCCGCTCGCCCCGCCCCCTCCACCTGCTCGTCCGCGGAGCCACCGTTCTGGGCCGGGGAGGAGGCCTGAGCCCAGCCCTGGCCCACTGGGGTCTGCCCAGCAGCTAGGTGCCCCCGAGTGGGCACTGGGGGCTGGGGCGAGCCTGGGGAGCTGCCTGGCCCGGCCGGAGCCCTGCCCGCATCCCGCGGCTCTCCCCCAGGTTCGTGAAGGACCGGCGCCCGTCCATCTCGCCCAACTTCAATTTCCTGGGCCAGCTGCTGGAGTACGAGCGCAGCCTGAAGCTGCTGGCCGCCCTGCAAGGCGACGGGGCGTCCCACCCCGGGACCCCGGAGCCCCTGCCGGGCCCTGCCGCCCCACTGCCGCCGCCGCCGCCACCACCTACCTCAGAGAGTGCTGCGAACGCCGCCTCCAGGGAGGCTGCACAGACAGGGGGTGCGGAGGCCCCCGGCCCCGCACCTGCCACCAGCGCGCTGCAGCAGGGCCTCTGCGGCCTGCACCTCTCCTCCGACCGCCTCCAGGACACCAACCGCCTCAAGCGCTCCTTCTCGCTGGACATAAAATCGGCCTACACCCCGAGCCGGCGGCCTGACGACCCCGGGCCCCCGGACCCCGGGGAGGCCCCCAAGCTCTGCAAACTGGACAGCCCGTCCGGGGGCACGTTGGGCCTGCCCTCCCCAAGCCCCGACAGCCCGGACGCGGCGCCCGACCCGCGCCCCCGGCTCCGCCGGCGGCCCCGGCCCCCAGCCGGCTCCCCGGCGCGCTCCCCGGCGCAAGGCCTCGGCCTGAACTTCGGCGACGCCACCCGGCAGACTCCGCGGCACGGCCTCTCGGCCCTGTCGGCACCCGGGCTGCCCGGCCCTGGCCAGCCGGCAGGCCCCGGGGGCTGGGCGCCGCCGCTCGACTCCCCGGGCACGCCCTCCCCCGACGGGCCGTGGTGCTGCAGCCCCGAGGGCGCACAGGGCGCGGGCGGCGCGCGGTTCGCACCCTTCGGCCGGGCGGGGGGGCCGGGCGCGGGCGGCGGCGACCTGCGGCGGCGGGATGCGGCGAGGCCCGAGGCCCGGGACGCGAGGACCGGCTGGCCCGACGAGCCGGCCCCCGAGACGCAGTTTAAGCGCCGGAGCTGCCAAATGGAGTTCGAGGAGGGCATGGTGGAGGGGCGCGCGCGCGGCGAGGAGCTGGCCGCGCTGGGCAAGCAGGCCAGCTTCTCGGGCAGCGTGGAGGTCATCGAGGTGTCCTGACCGCGGCCGGAGCGGCCTCTCCGCGGGGACGCGGCGCCCCGAGCCCTTGGCTGCCCTCGGCTGGGCCCGCTATAAATATATATTATATATAATGCAAAGAAAGGTAAATGGTTTTACTGCGATTTTTATCGAGAAGTAAATATTTCCATTTTTTATTTATTTAAGCTGTTCATTCTGGCAATGATTTGGCAACAGTGCGGGCGGTCCTCGGAGCTCTATTTTTACTGTCTGGTATTTAAACTGAAACCCACGTTTCTAAGCAATATGAGGCCACCTTCAGTTGCAAGCTGGGGTGCCAGGCCTGGGGTTCCCCCGCCCCCTCCCCCAGGAAACACTGCTGACCATTGCAAAGAGGCTGCTGAGCTTTCGTGCACTTTTTACATAAGAAAAGGGGAAAAAAGGATAAAAAACCTTTGCCGCAGACTGAGCCGCAGAGCCTCCCTGCCCTCCCGCTGCGTCCTCTCCTGCCCCTCCCTTCTCTGCTCCTCTCCCGGCTCCTCACCAAAGCCATAGATGGGAGGGGGTGTCCCGGGAGCCGGGGGAGGGGGGGAGGGTGGCCGAGGAGGCGCTCACAGCCCCCTGCCAGCTCCAGGCACCAAGTCTCAGTGCCACCGAAGGCGTCCCTGCCACCCATCCCCCCAGCCTGTTGCCTGCCAAGTGTTGGGGGGCCAGGGTGGGGTCCGGAAGAGGGTAGCAGTGCAGAGAAGGGGGCTCTGAGTGTGAGGGGACATGAGTCCCCAGGGCAGGGTGGAGGTGGAACAGCCCCACTCGCGTCTGAGCCTGGGTCCAGCCTTAGTTCCAGTCCCGAGGAGGCTGCTACCCTCTCCTCCACCTTGTGGGGCTCCCCCCCCCCAGTGCCAGCTGCCAAGTGGGGAACTGGCAGAGGGGGAGCTTGGCCCCTGAGGGGCAGTGGGAATAGCTGGGCCAGCCGTGCTGGCTCCACTGGTCGGAGGGCAGATAGATTCAGGGTCTTGTTCTGCCGGTCGAGGTGCCTCTCAGAGGAGGCACCTCATGCCTCTGGGTGGGGGTGGGGTGGGGTGTGGAGGCTTTCCTTCACTTGGGAGAGCCCCCTCCAGCTAAAGGCCCCTCATGTGAGCAGATGCTGGAGGTGTCCCCCATGTCTGCCAGCCCCCACAGGGCCCTCGGAGGAGGAAAACCCCGTACACCCCTCTCCTGTGGAGCGCTCCCCTCCCAAGTCTCCCTGATATCTTCGAGGTGACATGCCAGTCCCCAACCCCCATTAGCTTTTTGGCCCAGGTGGGCCAGCCTGGGGGTGAGGGCAGGAGAAAAGCCCCAGCTATCCTCACCCCCCACCATCTGGGGTCAGGGGGACCCAAGGCTTTTGGCAGCAGGAGTGGGTGTCCCCCGACCTTCAGATGTCCTGGAGCATCCAGGAGTGGATGCTGGTCACTTGGTGAGAGGCCAAGGCCTGGCTGGAGGGGTGGCCTGGGCAGGACTGAGTGCTTGGGCAGGTGGGCGGGGGTTGCCTGCCCCCAGCTGCCCTCCAGCTGTTTATTCTGTTTGTTCTTCTTTTGACCCCAGCTCCTGTCCTGTCAAACCTCCTTTGAGCAAAAGTCCTGTTCCTGTTCCCTCTGTCCCCACCCCGTTCCCCCAAGAAAATAAGCTATCATTGTTGTATTTGCAATCTATGGATTAGAGGTTTAAGTATTTATTATTATTGGTTAATTATTATTATTATTGATTATGTAAATCTGCCTCTTGTCTGTCTATTGCGTTGGGTTTCGGAGGTGACCCTGGGTGTGGAGGATGCACTGGTCCCCTCTCCGCGCCCCACGCCTGTGCTGTCCAGGAGACAGTGGTGGGGGCCACTGGTTGAGCCCCACAGCCCTGGGGGCAGGTCCCACGGCCCGATCCCCTCCCTCCGTCCTTCTCCAGGGCTGCCGGTGCCCTGTGGCTTCTGGCCCGGGGCACGTCGGGGCTTTTGCTCTTGAGACACTGGCTGAAGTGAGTCGTTGTGAAGGGAGAAGTCCCTGTCTCAGCCCCCCAGCACAAGGCACCCAGCAAGAGCCCCTCCCTGGTCAGTCCCACCCACTCCCTGGGAGGTGCGGAGTGGGGCCCCAGGGCCCTCCCCCCTCCTGCCAGCCCAGTGCCCTGGCATGGGGTCCCCAGAATGGACCTGGCCTCCTCCTATTATTTGCTGGAAAGTCCAGCGGAGGAGAGGTGGCAGGTCCGCCCGCCCGGCTCCTGGTCCCTCTGGACTGGGCTGCCCACCCACCTGCCCGCCCCTCCTCTCCGCCCTCTCCCCCATCGCGGCCGCTCTCTGCTCCCTGTCCTGTCCCCTTCTTTTGTATTTGGAAACAACGTGTTGTAATAAATCCTGAGATGGGTGTTTTCTCCATGCGTCTGGCTGCCTCTTTCTTCAGGCTGGTGGGAGGTGGTGTGGAGGGGCTTCCTGGGGCCAGAAGGTGGAGGGTATGGGACCTGGAAAGCCAGACTGCCTCCCACTCATGGCTCTGAACCCAGAACCCTAAACTCAGGGGGCAGGGGGGAAGGGGGGAGGGGCAGATGTAGGATGTAGAACAGCCTTTTTTTTTTTTTTTTTGCTGTTTCAAGCTACTGAGAATTTAAATAACGTAGAACTATATAAAAGGGAATCTCAGTTTCGGCCTTCAGCTCCCCGCAACCCCCTCTCCAGCAATAACTGCTGGGAACAGTTCCACACCCCACTGCAGACCTCCATGTGTGTGCACGCGTGAGCAGCGTGTGAGTACACGCATGTACCTACCACACAACAGCTCTTCCTTTTCACCAGAAACGGGGGTCTAGCTCTACAGAGCATCTGCAACTAGCTTTAGGGCGTTATTTAGATTGCTTATGGAACGTGCAAAGCCCAAAGGCATGGGGATGCCTGATGGGAAGCTCCCTGTGCGTCTCCGGCCACCAGGCTCCTCTCCCTGGAGCCAGCGCCCCCTGCAGGCCTCCTTCCCTCCCTGCCGGGGTGGCAGAGCTGCAGTGTCAGTGTCCCCCTGGCCACCGAGCGTCCTCCGGCCTCGCTGCAGCTCTGAGCATCCCCATGGTGTCTCCTGGGACACATTCTGGCCCTGACTCCCCTGGCTCCCTCCAAAGTTTGCCCAGCCGTTACCATAACGACGGCTCCGCTGTACTGAGTGCTTGTGATGTGCCAGGCACCACTCCCTGAATTTCCTGGGAACCTCAGCTCTGGAGTCTCCGGGCAGCGTCCCCAGCAGATCTGTGCCCTCTGCCCCGCCGACCTCTGGCTAATGTGGCTCAAGATCTCCACTGGGGGGTCTGACCCTTCTTCGCGGTTGAACCTGCCTATCCTGGGGACCCTCCTCCTTTCTGAGCAGGCAGGTAGCCTAAACCAGTGACGCCAGCCAGACCTGTGTCTGTGCAAGTGTGTGTGACCACACACGTGTGTACACATAAGCACATGTGCACGTGTGTCAGCACACACACTTGTGTGGTGTATGTGTGTTTCAGGAAGCAGGAGAAAGCTAGGCCGGCCTCTCATCCGGGTCTTCGGGAGGAGGTAGGGTCCTTGAATCCTGCATCCTTAAGAGTCCTCAAAGAGGCCAAAAGCTAGAAGCGTTGGCTGTCCTCTGGCAAAGCTATTTTTAGCTCAAGAACATCTATTTATAGCTCTGGCAGCCCCTTGGAGTCAATAAAGAGGAGGACGGGAAAAAGCTGATGGTTGTTTGCAGCAGCGCAGCGGTGCTTCCCCACCCCAACTCTGTAGGAGCACGGGAGACCAGCAGGGGCCCTGGGGCCGGGGCAAGACTCCAAACCCCCCGGCTCCCAGGGTCAGCCCGCCCCAGGACTGAATGAGGCAGGCAGGGCGGTCAGAGCTGGACCTCGGGGGCTGGCCTCCGCTTTCTCCTGACCACAGTCTGGTCCCGGCCACGCCGGGTCACCTGGGTTGTGGACCCTCTGCTTATGTTTCCGCATCTCCCCCGCCACCCCTCACCCCTAGACCAGGAGCTCTAGGCACTTGACGGGTTTGGGATGGGGGACAGATGGGTGCTTTGGGGTTGTTGCAGTTGGCCTCAGACTGCTGACCGAGATACTGTGGCTGGGATGCCCGTGGTCCTCACCTGGGCTGGTGCTACCTGCAGACACCCCCACAAACGTTTGCCCACCATATATCTCAGCAACCACCATCAGGGAACTTTGAAAAAACAAGGATTATTACAGGCCCTGAAGCACACAGTATGTCCGTGTTAGTCGCTCAGTCGTGTCCGACTTCTTGCGACCCCTTGGACTGCAGACTGCCAGTCTCCTCTGTCCGTGGGGTTCTCTAGGCAAGAATACTGGAGTGGGTCACCATTCCACCTGGGGTCATACAAAGCGGTCACAAGGAGAGAGGAAGAGTTCAGGCCTGCGGTTGCGCTCTTGTTGAGGTCAAGTGTGGGTGCCCAGGGTTTTGCAGTTTCACTCTTTGTTGGTGAATTAAGATATGAGCGGGAATTAAGGGAAGGGGACAGTTATCTAGGTCACCAGGGCTTTCCACACGGGGACCCTCAGGGGTAGGATGGCCTGACTCTTCAGCTGTGCAGCTGGTGTGCGTGCCTGCTCAGTCGCTTCAGTCATGTCTGACTCTGCAACCCCATGGACTGTAGCCCACCAGGCTCCTTTGTCCATGGCTTTCTCCAGGCAAGAATGCTGGAGTGAGTTGCCATGCCTTTCTCCAGGGGATCTTCCTGACCCAGGGATTGAACCTGCAACGTGTTTATTTCAGATGGATACCTTTGAAACGGACGCCTCAACAATCAGTGCTTAGTGTCTGGCACTACCTTTACAATCAAAAAGGCTATCAGGCACAGGGGTGGATGAACAGTTGGGTGGGTAGCTACATGAGTGGGTAGGTGAGTGGACGGGAGGGAGAGATGATGGATAGGTGGGGGATTAAGGAGAGGATGGGTCACACGGATGGATGGTGGGTGGGTAAATGGGAGGAAGGCAGGGAAGGAGGGAGAGAAGGAAGGTGGGTATGTAGGAACCATCTGTCACACACTTGTGTGCGTGCTAAGTCACTTCAGTTCAGTCCGACTCTGTTCAACCCTAAGGGCTGCAGCCCTCCAGGCTCCTCTGTCCGTGGGGATTCTCTGAGCAAGAAAGCTGGAGTGAATTGCCGTGCCCTCCTCCACGGTATCCTCCTGACCCAGGGATCGAATCCACGTCTCTTAAGTCTGTCTGCATTGGCAGGTGGGTTCTTTCACACCACCTGTGCGTCCATCCATCCTCCGGCTGGACAATAGGCATCCTGTCCTTGGTTAAGGAAGGTGCTCAGTGACAGCTCAATGACAACCACAGACTACCCATCTTGGAGTTGGACGCCACTGTAGAGACCCAGTCAACCCTCTCCAAGGTCCCAGGAGGGGACCCAGCTTCCCCAACAGCCCAGAGGGTCAGGGTCAGCCTCAATGGCCCCTCGGGCCCCTTGCAGCTCAGACCCTGCTTCTGTGAGTGGGTCTGTCTAGGTGTTTCTGAGGCTCAGAGTGTGGCAAGAGCCAAGAGGGCCGGTTCTCAGGAAGGCTGCAGGTGGTTGGTCGGCCTCTGAACGCCAGGCTGCATGTGGAGAGGCTGGGACGCGCGCAGGGAGAGGGCAGAGGCGGGGCTGTGCCCACTAGGGCCATGTGGGAGCCGAGCGCCTCTGGTCAGGGAGTGGGAGGGAGACACAGCCCTCTGTGGCTCTGGAAGACAGCTTGGGGCTTCATCTCTTCTGCAGAAAAGTGCTCCGTCCTGAGAAGGGGAGAAGCCACAGTACCTCCGAGGGCCGGAAGAGTGGACAAGGGAAGTTGGCGTGCTACTCTTCCAGAAAGAGGGGGCTGGGTCCTGGGCACACAATTTGGGGGGCGGGGGGAGCTGAGCTGACTCTAGTAGGGCTTCTCATGGGTGCTAGGCAGCGGGGGCTTATTAGGCCGAGACCCCAGAGAAACCTCCGTCTTTTACCCTTTTTGGCAGGGGCGGGGTTTCTAGACTAGAAAGGCAGTTCCGGGCCTGCTTCTGGCCCTGGGGTTGGGGAGTCTCCAGACACAGGGTCCTTCTGAAGGAGGGGCCAGACCCTGAGGATGCGGCGTGGCTTTAGGAAAGGAGAACTGGCCGGGAGCAAAATGAGGCGGGTGGCGCCCTCGGGGACCGAGGACAGGACCAAAGCTAGTCTTGGGCAGAAGGGAGGGAAGAGGCTGCGACAGGGGCCGTTCCCAGAGCCAGGAGGGGAGGCGGGGGACGAAGGAGGAGGACAAACGAACTCCCGCTCCGCCCCCACCCCAAACGCACAAAGGCTGCGGGGCGGGGTGACGCCAGGGCCAGGCTTGGCCAGCTCTAGGCAGGTCCCTGGGGGAGCTCCCTCCAGCCTTTCAAAACCGAGCCAGGCTTCTAACCCCCCAGGCCAGTGGAACGGCAGGGAAGGGGCTGGGGAGAACCGGGGCAGACCTGGTTCTCTCCATCTCTGAGCAAACACCACTTGGGAGACCAGGGCAGCCAAGGGCAATTCGGGAACAGGGAGAGCTGTCCCTTGCCCCATCTCCCCCTTGAATTAAGTGGAGCACCCCGCCTCCTGGCAGCACAAATGCTCCTAGGGCTCCCCCCACACGGACACCTGGAGACTGCCCAGATCCCCCAGAGCAGATCCACCCAGGAGAGGAGCGTTGGCACTGCGGGCATCGGGCCGGCGGAAGCCAGCCTCAGCCTGACACAATTGGTGGACGTAGCTATAAAAAGCCAAGGAGAGTTTGAAATAGAAGTGGGGGAAGGGAGGAGGGGCTGGGAGGGGGCTGGAGTCCCAGAGGGAGGCAGGCAGGAGAGAGGCCCTGGGTGCTGACACCAGGGTAGGAAACAAAGCCCCCTCCTGGAGCGCCCCAGCCCCCCGCACCTGTCCAGTGGGAGTTCACATCTGGAAACATTTGGGGAAGCAGTGAAGTCCAGCCAGCCTGGTGCCTGGAGTGGGGGGATGGTATGCGGGACAGGATGGCAACCAGGGCCGTCCACACCTCCCGCCTGGCTCTGGGCTGGTGGCTCCCAGGGGGCCTGAGAGCAGAGCAGCCCCTCACCCCAAGGCCTCCAGTCTCTGCCTCTTCCCCGGTCAAGCCCCTGGCCCTGGAGCCCCACCCCTCCACCAGGCCCCCCACTCCACAGGGACCCATATCAGGGGAAACCAGGCCTGGCAGGAAGGAGGCTCGGCTCACAGCACCTTTACCTGCTTCCTCTACCAGAGCCTCAGTGGCACCGCCCACCTGCCCAGGATACTGGGCTGATGGGGATCCCACGTATCTCGGGCTGTGGACATCAAGGCCAAAATTGGGCAACCAGAGGCCTGCAGCACTGACCCACTGTGGGCCCAGAGGGAGAAGAGAGATCCTCAGAGCTCCTTCCCTGAGTCCCCACACCCTGCTCCCGGCTGATCTCAGCCCTGGTTCCACAGAGACATCACTGTGTCTGAGGTTCCTGCACCTAGGACCCAGCCTCTGCCCCTGGCCCCTGCTGGTGGTCAGCTGTGGGGAGCTGGGCGCCAGGTGCTAGAGCACATCTAGAACAAGGGGGTGGTGGGGAGCAGCTGATGAGGCCCTTCCCCTTGAGTCCGCCCTAACAGGAAAAGCCGGAGGGACTGGATTTGGGGCCTTAGAACGGGGTGAGGGTACATCTGGGGGGCCTCAGCTCTCCCTGCCCGCGGCTGGTGCCCTGGCCCTCCCCGGGGCCCAGCAGGGGAAGGGTGTGGCTGCACCCCCAGTGGGGGGAATGGGCGCGGCCGCCCCCATGGGCGAGGGTAGGGCTGGCCGGCTGGGCGGTGACGTCAGCCCAGTGTAGGGGTTCCCAGGGAGTCGGCCTCAGGACACGTCGCCGTCACACTCCAGTCCCTGGGGTCCCCTTTCTGGGAGCGCAGATCCCGCCCTACCGCCCCGCACAGCCAGGGCCCGGAGGCTAGGCGCGGTGGGTGCGCCGCCCGCGGGCGCTGAGCTAGCGCAGGGACGGACCCGGCCCGCCGCGGCGCCCTTGATCCTCCAAGCGCCTCTGTCCCTTTGTTCCCCGCGCCTCCGCGCGCCCTCGCGGGCCACGGGCCGGGAGCGTAGCGGGGCGCAGTGAGGACCTGCTCCGCGCCAAGCCCGAGGGCACGGTGGCCCCGCCCCAGGCCCCAGGTGCGCAAACACCTGCCGGGCGAGTACTAGACTCGGGCGCCGCTCCTTGTGCTCCTGGCCGGCCTTCAGCTCCCACCCAACTCTTCCCGATCCAGGCGAGCAGCCCGGCAGCGCCACCTGCTGCCCGCGCCCTGGACGGGGCTGCCGGTCCGCGCGGGCCGGACCCCCGAGGGCCCTCCAGGTTGGGAGGAAGTGTGGCCTGGGAGTCCGGGTCTTCAGCGGTCTCCAGCCTTCCGGCACCCTCCCGCATCCTCCTCCGAGACCCTCCCCTTGGCCCATCTGCAGCTCCGACTGCCCACAGCATCCCCCTGTTGCGGGCCTCTGGCCCACTGCCACACCCCAGGGCTAAGGGTCACATCTGCTGTCAACGGCCACAGCTGTGTCTCCAGCCAGATTTCATCCTCGGCCTTCAGACCCAGAAAGGACAAGCTGCCAGGTGCCACCTACAGTCTAGCTGGCACCTTGGCTCCCTTCCTTTCCCCTTGCCCGCCCCCTCACCCCTCCTTCCGTCCCTCACTCCAGTGCCCTCCAGTAAGCAGCACTGACTGTGACTCCCAGCCCCTGCACCTATCATCTGGATGGGGTCACCACGTCCAGGCCTCCTCCGTGGGCCCCCACACCTTCCCACCTCCACTGAGCTGCCTGCAAGCACCCTCCTCTGCCAGCCACTGCTTCTCTCTTCCTGGAAGGTGCCCCTGCTCTGGTGCCACTGGTGCCAATGTGCTCCCTGTTCATCCATGGCTCAGGTGCAGTCGTGTGCTGTCCATTCAGTGGTGTCCAGCTCTGTGCGACCCCATGGACTGTATGCCGGCCAGCCTCCTCCATCCAAGGAATTCTCCAGGCAGGAATACTGGAGTGGGTTGCTCTTCCCTTCTTCACCTAGGTGCAGGGCCTCACTCAAATCCCTCCTTTGCTGAGCAGCCATTCACACTCATCCTCCTTCGTCAGGGGTCTGCCTCTGCCCCCACTGCCCAGCAAGGGCCTGGTGCTGAGAGTCCTGATCTCTGCCTTCACGTTCGCATGACATTCTCCTGTGTGCCTGAGTGTGTCCAAACATCCCTTGTTTATAAAGACACTAGTCACACTGGATTAGGGCCCACACTCGTAACCTTATCTCAACTAATTTCATTTGCAAAGACCCCATCTGCCAGTATTAGGGGTGCAGCTCCACCAGCTCCCTGCAGGGCCATACCAGCTCTGCTGCCCCCCACCATAGCCCGTGCAGAGTCTGATTATCGCGGGAAGCCTCACCGTGCCATCACAGGGAAGATGTCCCCCAGATAGACTGCAGAGCCCAGGACTGAGGGACGTTCTAGATCTAAAATAACATACATGCATGCCGAAGGGATACATCCCATTAAAATTTAGGAACTTGCCACACCTAGCTGACTGCACCTTTGGGGGAGTTCAGTTATCTGGAAGTACCAAGACGTCCCCTCCAATGTGAGGGACACGTTTTTACACCTGAGCACCTCAACACTAGAAGAGCACACACGTTTTGCTGGGAATATCAATCAGGCAATTGTCTAAACTGGAAAGCACAGCAACATAAGATGTTTTCAAGTAAAAGAAATCCAGGGAATTCTCTGCTGGTCCAGTGGTTAGGATTCCATGCTTTCATTGCCAAGGGCCTGGGTTCAATTCCTGGAGGGGAACTAAACTCCTGCAAACCACACAGTGTGGGAAAAAAAAAAGTCCAGAAGTAAGAAGTGCAAGACTGCTGTGGAGGTTTCGAAGTTTCAGCAGTAAACTCAAATCCTTTCCATCTTTCTGCTCTGCCATCATTAGCATGCCTCGTGGTCCAAGACGGCTGCAGAAGTTCTAGCCATTGTCTTCCTATTATTGGCAGGAACCAGGAGACTGGGCCAGGGGTGGGTGGGATGAAGGATAGAAAGGATACCCTGCAAGCCACCTAACAACTTCCACGTACATCTCATTGGCCACTCTGTCTACATGGGAAGCTGGGGTAAAGGAGTAGAAGGAGGAAAATGAAGGAACAGGAAAAAGGGAAGGAGAAGAGAAGGATATGACACTGGGCAGGCAACATCATCTCTGACCAGAGTTCGCTGAGTGTGCTGAGCTCACTGTGTGCCTGCTCAGTCGTGTCCGACTGTTTGTGACCTCATGAACTGTACCCCACTAGGCTCCTCTGGCCATGGGATTTTCCAGGCAAGAATGCTGGAGTGGGTTGCCATTTCCTCCTCCGTGGGATCTTCCTGACCCAGGGATCGAACCCGAAGCCCAGACCGCCTCAGGGACATCTGGGGGTGTGAGGGGACATCCGGGGGTGTGTGAGGGGACATCCGGGGGTGTGTGAGGGGACATCCAGGATGTGAGGGGACATCTGGGGTGTGAGGGGACATCCAGGGGTGTGTGAGGGGACATCCAGCATGTGAGGGGACATCTTGGGTGTGAGGGGACATCCGGGGGTGTGTGAGGGGACATCCGGGATGTGAGGGGACATCCGGGGTGTGAGGGGACATCCGGGGTGTGAGGGGACATCCGGGGGTGTGAGGGGACATCCGGGGGTGTGTGAGGGGACATCCGGGGTGTGAGGGGACATCTGGGGTGTGTGAGAGGACATCTGGGGTGTGTGAGGGGACATCCGGGTGTGAGGGGACATCCGAGGTGTGCGGGGACATCCGGGTGTGAGGGGACATCCGGGGTATGAGGGGACATCCGGGTGTGAGGGGACATTCGAGGTGTGCGGGGACATCCGGGGTATGAGGGTACATCCGGGTGTGCGGGGACATCCGGGTGTGAGGGGACATCCGGGGGTGTGTGAAGGTACACCTGGGGCTGTGAGGGGACATTCGGGGTGTGACGGGACATCTGGGTGTGAGGGGACATCCGGGTGTGCGGGGACTTCCGGGTGTGAGGGGACAGCCGGTGGAAATGGACAGCCGGTGTGAGGGGACATCCGGGGGTATGAGGGGACAGCCGGTGTTAGGGGACAGCCGGTGTGAGAGGACATTCCGGGTATGAGGGGACAGCCGGTGTGAGGGGACATCCGGGGGTGTCAGGGGACAGCAGGTTTGAGGGGACATCCGGTTGTGAGGGGACATCCGGGGGTGTGTGAGGGGACACCCAGGATGTGAGGGGACATCCGGGGGTGTGAGGGGACATCCGGGGGTGTCAGGGGACAGCAGGTGTGAGGGGGACAGCCGGTGTGAGGGGACATCCGGGGGTGTCAGGGGACAGCAGGTGTGAGGGGACAGCCGGTGTGAGGGGACATCCGGGGTGTGTGAGGGGACAGCAAATGTGAGGAAACAGCCAGTGTGAGGGGACATCCGGGGGTGTGTGAGGGGACATCCAGGATGTGAGGGGACATCCGGGGGTGTGAGGGGACATCCGGGGGTGTCAGGGGACAGCAGGTGTGAGGGGACAGCCGGTGTGAGGGGACATCCGGGGGTGTCAGGGGACAGCAGGTGTGAGGGGACAGCCGGTGTGAGGGGACATCCGGGGTGTGTGAGGGGACAGCAAATGTGAGGAAACAGCCAGTGTGAGGGGACATCCGGGGGTGTCAGGGGACAGTAGGTGTGAGGGGACATCCGGGGTGTGAGGGGACAGCCGGTGTGAGGATATCCGGGGTGTGTGAGGGGACAGCTGGGGGTGTGAGGGGACATCCGGGGTGTGAGGGGACAGCCGGTGTGAGGATATCCGGGGTGTGTGAGGGGACAGCTGGGGGTGTGAGGGGACATCCGGGGTGTGAGGGGACATCCGTGGTGTGAAGGGACAGCCGGTGTGAGGAGACAGCCGGTGTGAGGCTATCCGGGGTGTGTGAGGGGACAGCTGGGGGTGTGAGGGGACATCCGGGGTGTGAGGGGACAGCCTGTGTGAGGATATCCGGGGTGTGTGAGGGGACAGCCGGGGGTGTGACGGGACATACGGGGTGGGAGAGGACATCCCAGGGCGTAAGGGAAAATTCCTGCGCCTGCTCCTGAGGACCCGGCGGGCGGGGACGCAGTAGCAGCCGAGACTACGTTTCCCAGCAGGCGGCGCGCCATGCGTCACTTCCTGCGGCGCCCGCGGCGCGCGTGTGGGAGTGAGTAAGAGAGTGTTTACTTCCGGCCGCCGCCGCCGCGGGCTGAGGGCCGAGCAAGTCGGGCGGCGGGCGCGGCGGGCCCCGCGCAGCCATGGACTGGCTCATGGGGTGAGTCCGGCGACGGGGCGGGCGGGCCGGGCCGCGGGGCGCGCCGCGGGCGGCACCGGTGAAGGACATCCTACCGGGCGGGCGAGGGGCGACCCCGGGTCGGGCCCGGGGCCGGGGCTCCCTGGAGCGGGGTCGGGGCCGGGCCGGGAGCGGGCCCGCTTCCGGCCTGCAGTCGAGCGCTCGCGCCGAACGCCGCGTCCCGGGAGCCGGACCGGGGCCGGCGGCCACACCTCGCCGCTGGTTGTCGGGCGGCGGGGGAGGTCGGACCGGGGCTGCTCGCCGGTCGGCGCGGGGAACTTGCTTCTGCAAGAAATAACATTGATGCCGGCAGAGGACAGTTCTTTTAAAAGGAGGGAAAAGGAGCAAAACAAGCCAACTCTGCCAGCGTCCGCCGGGCGAGGTCGGCGGGCAGGGTGCGCTCGGCGCTTCCGCGGGCGGCCGCCGCAGGGCGGGGTAGGAAGGAAGCATCAGCACCGGGCCCGGGCCGGGCTCTCCCTCCCTCGGCGTGTGTTGGGCTTGCTGGAGGTTAGATCAACGTGCGGAACGTCACGTCGTCCTGCACAAGTTATTCTACCTGTTTCGGCCCTTTTTTCTTCTTTTCTTTCTTTCTTTTTTTTTTTTTTTTTAACTTCTTGAGGATGAAGAAGGGCAGGCACTTCTCACCCAGTTGGGCGGTCCTTCGCCAGCCTGGCTCTAACGTGCACAGCGCTCCTCTGGAGTCAGGGTAGTTACTCTAGGGCCTTGGGGTGGGAGTGAGGGAGCGCTTGCCGTGTTGTTGGCCGGGGTGGGTGGAAGGCTTGTCTGGACACCGAAGTCCTGGAAGGGAGGCGAAAGGTCCCATGTACGTTTCATGTCAGTGTCTTATCAAGCTGTTGCTGGCGTAGACGGAGTGGAGGGTGCTGGCAGGATAGTCAGCATCAGATGAATGAGACCCTTCCCTGCTGGCAGGTCGGCTGCAGTCTAGTGAAGGGGGAGACCAGACAGCGTGAGGGAGGAATCAGAAGGCCAAAGACAGGTGCTGAGTGTGTCGGGGAGGACCTGGAGCTAGAGCGCAGGGGCCGGGACAGCACGGCGCTGTGGGGCAAGGCAGCTCACCTCGTTCCTTGCAGAGGCAGGACTCCAATCCCAGCCTTGCTGCTCAAGAGCTTTGTGACTCTAGGTGGTCACTTCTTCTCCAGACCTGCTTTTAAAAAGTCATCTGTAAAGTGGGAGCCGTGGTCCTTGTCACTTGGCACTGTGGAAGGGTACGCTGAGGTAACAGCAAAACGTGAAGCACAGTGCCCGGCCTTGGTGGGTGTAAGAGGAGGTGTTCGTAGGAGGCCTTCGTAGCTCACGGGCACCAAGCCTGGAGGGCAGGCAGCTGTGTTCATTCTGAATGGTGGGTGCTTGCTTCTGCCTTTATCAGGAGAGATGGTGTCTGAGCCCCCTGGCCTCCTGCTCGTTGGTTTCAGAGGAGCAGACTGCTGATTGGCTGAGTTGAATTCGCAGGCCTCCGCATCAGAGGGACCAGCCTGATGAGCGGGGTTGCCGAGGAGGCAGCTGATCATATTCTGTCTGTGTGATCATTCTGTGCTCGTGTCTGTAGGAAGCAGGTACTCTCTCTCTGGAAACTGACCAGCAGTCTGTTTTTCCTAACTGCCTAAGGTCTGTGCTTTATGGACTTTATTGTTATCATTGTGAACAACCAGAAATTTACTACAGCTCTTCTTGAGGCTCTTGTCAAGACTGAGCACCCGGTGGTCGTCTGGGCAAGGTCAGCAGAGCACTGATTTCCTTGTGCTTGCTGGCCGGTGCCTGTGTTGGAGGAAGACAGTTTTAAAAGGGATTGGCTTGGAGTTGCTGCCTCTGTGGTCTCTGCGGAGGGAAGGAGCCCTCACTGCTGCCTGGCTATAAAGTGGGCAGTTCTAAAGTGACTTGAGCTCTCAAGAGAGAGGTTAGGATGGAGTTTGCTTTTCTGTGTGTGTGTGTCTTTTTAAACTTGCTGAACTGCATGTCAGATTTGGTGAATCATGAATTCTTTCACGTCTCCTTAACTATGAACCCCCTGCTCCTTAAAAAGAAGGCGGAATGATCTCAGTCGTCAGGTTCTGATCTTGAGAACATGTTTCCAGGGTGAGTGTTCTGGGACACCAGAGCTGGGAGGGCCGGGGTGTCCCCTTGTCCATCCCACGAGTTTATCGAGCATCTGCTGTGACGTAGGAGGCTGCCAAGGCCCAGACTTCACAGCCATGGGGGATGTGAGTGGTGCAGACCCCGGTGTCTCCCACCCTGGCCCACCTGCTGCTCCACCCAGTGCCTCTCTGAGGAGGGCTGGCCAGAGGCAGGTGAGGGGCCTGGCTCCTGCCGACGCCCTTTACGTGCTCAGTGCTGGGACTGCCATTGGCCAGGTTGCAGCCTGGAAGAATCGAGGAAGTGTGTGTGTGTTTTACTATTTCTTGATATTTTTGTTAATTCACACCATTCGCTGTCAACCAGGTTGTTTGGAATAGAGTTTTCATGTTTTTCATGTTTTTTGTTCTTTTCAAAAGAAGGATTTTCTTTGCCTTCATTCATCTTGAGTGACAAAGTGTGGCCGCATGTGGAGTGGCGAATGGGGCGCCCTCCTCCTCTTGTGCTCGCCGTCCTGACCACAGCAGCGGCCGACAGACGGCTCTGTGAGCTCGCGTCCTCCCCGCCACTGTAGGGTCTTGCTGAGTGACGCTGGCAGCCTTATCTTCAGCTCTCCCTGCCGTGGCTGAGGAAAGCGAGGCCTGCAGGAAACCTGCTTGGGGAGCTGGAAGTGAAGCCAGCATGTTACGACTTGCTGCTGGGCTTTGCTGGGCTCACTTGCAGGAGAGCTTTGTGCCAGGCAGCTCACATCCGCCGTCTTCCTGTGCGTTTCCTCTGCTTGGCGTTGAGCCGGCCATTGAAGTCGGTGCGTGGTAGCTTTGTCCCTCGCCTTTTACAAAAGTAATTTTTAGCTTGAAAGGGGCCATGACTTCTTGTGTGGTCACGTCTCTGGTCCTTGGCTCTGTCCTTTCTGGACAGCGGCTGACAGGCTGGTACCCTCCTCGCCCAGAGTGGAAGCTGCGTGAGCTGGGCCAGCGAGGGACCCACCCGACAGAGTGTGGTGGTTGGGGCGCCTTCACTGGCAGTGGCAGGCATTTGGGAGCGGTCGATAGCAGCGCGGTTTATGTTTTACCCGACAGAGCCACTCCAGAAGCTTCCCAGCAGCATCTGGGAATGCAGGAGAGGAAATGCACTCCCTTCGCTTCTGCCTGGTGGGGCCCACAGGGTGAAGTTTGCAGGGACCTGCCCACCAGGGCGGGGCCGTGCACCCCGCCAGCCCCTGACTGGGGCGGCTCCCAGCCTTGATGTTGGTGCCTCCTGTTCTTCCCTGGAGGCAGGGGAGGCAGGAGAGGTGCAGGGTAGGGCTTCCTGGCTCTCCTGCTGAAGAGAGCGGCTCCTGGGCTGGTCACTTACTCCAGAGGGCGATGGGCTTGGCGCTTTGGGGCTGTGCCTAGGGTTTGCCGTGCAGACGGGGCCTCTCGGGCCCAGTGGCTCTGCCCGCAGGCCTCCTGTGCTCGAGTGAAGGGGACCCAAGCCTGTGGTTGCCACCCCTGTGGGTGTCTGAACTTGGTGTTGATGACTATCCCTTGGCAGTTTGCCTCTGGGGAGGATGTCGCGGTGGCTGGCTGTCAAATCCAATCATGAGAACACCCAGGCTGAACTTTAACAGCTTCATGGAGGTGTGATTTACATACCATAAAGTTTACTTGCATTTGGTGTGCAATTAAGTAATTTTTAGTAAAATTACAGAGTAGCGTGACCATCACCACAGTTTGAGAACACTGTGTTCACCCCGAAAGAAGCCTGGTGCTCGGTGGCTCCCTGTTCCCACCCCAGCCCCGGGCGATGACTGCTGTAGGGTCCACGTCTGCACATCTGCCTGCTGGGCGGCTTTTGCAGAGGGGACGGAGGCACAGCACGTGCTCGTCGGTGAGCTGCTCGCGCAGCCCTGCCGTGGACGTCCTCCGTGCTGTTGCTGGTCTCGGCTGTCCCTCTGTTGCCGAGTGGTAATCCGTGGTGTGGAGACTCGCGTGTATCGCCTCTTCATGGACACCTGGCTCTTCCTGCTTTCCGCTGGTCCTGAGAGACGTTGCTGTGACCCAGCCTCTTTCAGCCAGCCCTGTGCCGGACGCTTCCCACCGGGAGACCTCCAGGCCCTGCTGTGTTCACCGTCTGGCATGGGCCAGGCCCTGAGCCCAGGATGAGATGGAGAAGAGAGTCTGTACTGTGTCAGGCTGGCTCTGGGGGCGCCGAGGGCCAGGCAGGTGGCTTGGGAGGGTGCATAGGAGCTTTCCAAGTAGGAGAGAGGGAAGGTCATGTCCCTGGGAGGAGGAATGGCCCGTGCAAAGGCACCGGGGCAGGAGCAGCAGTCGGGCGTGCGGCGGGTGGGCCTGGGCGGGTGTACCAATCCCTTCAAGGGGAGCCTCGGTCATGTGGAGTGTGCTCTCTCTTTTTGAAAAATTATTTACTTTTGACTGCACTGGGTCTCTGTTGCTGCACATGGGCTTTCTCTCATTGCACGCGGGGGCTTAGTTGCCCTGCGGCCTGTGGGATCTTACCTGACCAGGGATTGAACCCATGTTCCCTGCATTGGCAGGCGGAGTCTCAACCGCTGGACCACCAGGGAGGTCCATGCGGGGCCCTCTTGGAATGAGCCCCGTGTGTCTGCACACTTGGTGGTGACACGTCATTTCTCACTTATCCTCCTGCTTGGAGGGTCTGCAGGGAACCCTTGCACTAAGCGTCCCCAGGGCTGTGCCGCTGGTGAGAGACTGGCGGACGGGAACCCAGCAGAGCCACAGGGAGCCCGGTGGGTGATGAGCAGGGCCCGCCTTCCACCTGGCAGATGCTCCTGGGGCAGCCGCAGCACCCCGTCCCAGCTGTTGGCCTTGCTTCTCACCCCTGCCCCGGTGTCACTGCCCTCTGGGCTCACTGAGGCCTCATCTCAGGATGCTGGAAAGCTGGGCTCACTGAGCCTCGTCTCAGGACGCTGGAAAGCGGGGCTCACCGAGGCCTCCTCTCAGGACGCTGGAAAGCTGGGCTCACCGAGCCTCGTCTCGGGACGCTGGAAAGTGGGGCTCACTGAGCCTCGTCTCAGGACGCTGGAAAGCGGGGCTCACTGAGGCCTCCTCTCAGGATGCTGGAAAGCGGGGCTCATCGAGCCGTCTCAGGACGCTGGAAAGCTGGGCTCACCGAGCCTCGTCTCAGGACGCTGGAAAGCGGGGCTCACTGAGCCTCGTCTCAGGATGCTGGAAAGCTGGGCGGCACCAGGGCGCTGGCTGCCGGACTCGTCCAGTGCTCATGCTGGCCTGGGAGGCGCCTGCTCTGGCGGGTGCTGGCAGCCACCTCTGCGGATGCCTCTGTTGACGATCCGCCTGCACCAGCCTTTCCACGCTGCCCTTGCTGTGTCCTGGAAACTTGCTGTACCCAGGCCCACCTGGTTTTGTTGGGGAGGGGTTTGCGGGGTCCGAGAGGGCGGCCAGGCCTGGGCGCAGTGCGCTCGGCGGGGCGCCCTCTGCACCTGTGTGGAGCGCGTCGGCCCCGCGCCCGATGGTGACTTCTGCACGCATCCCCACGTCTGTTCCCAGCTGACTTGGCTGGAGGGCCTGCGCTTCTTTGTCTTCCTCCAGTTTGTTTTTCTTTCTGCCCAGCATTTCTCCCGGCCCGGGGCACCCCAGGCCGTATGCAGGGCTCTGCCCTGGAGTGGAGCCTGGGGATGGGGCTAGAAACAGCTGGAACCGGAGGGTAGACTGTGGACACTCAGATGAGGAGGGGCCGGGCTGTGCGGCTCTCCCTGCCTGGAGCCACATGCCTGGGGCCGCGGCCACGTTCTCTTGGTTTTCTTCTCTGAAGAAGTCTCCTTGCTGGTCGGAAGCGTGGCTGTGCGTGCTCGCCTGCAGTGGCTGAGCCTGATGTCCCCCTGCTGCTGCTGGCGGGCTCCCCCAGAGGGTGGGTGCAATGCTGGGAAGTGGGGCGGGGTCCGATGAGGGGTTACACAAGAGCTGTTTAGTGGGGACTCTGAGGGGTCTTTGAGAAGTTGCTGTTTGAGCTAAGAGCTGGGGGATATGAATGGGGCTCAGGGCCCGGATGGTTGGGGGTTTGAATCCCCACTGCAGCGTCACAAGATGTCCTGTCTCACTTTCGAGAGCCTGTTTCATCCTCTGTGAAAGGGGCGGAGGATGCACAGTAACCTTCCCAGCGGGTGGTGGGAGGGTGCTCTGCGTCCACGTGGAGAAGGCCCCAGGTGCCCTCGGCGGTGCCTGTGTGCAGAGTGCGGGGGAGGGCTCTGCACACCAGGCCCCCAGCCCCCTGCCAGTGTCACCGCTTCCCGCCCTGCCGTGCTGCTGTGGCAAGCAGCCACCCTGGTCCTGGGCACGCGGCCCCTTCTGCAGCAGGCCTGGCTCTCGGGGTGACTCAGGAGGGAGCGAGGGTCCAGGGGCTCTGTGTTCTGCAGGTGCCTCATCCCAGCCCCTGCCGACCGCGCCCTCCATCTGTGACCCTCCGCTCGCTGCCCCTACCAGCACCCAGTGCCGCTCTGACGCTGTCCGCTCTCCTGCCCCCCAGGTGCTGCGGGAGCTGCCCGGCTGCTCCTTGGGCCTCCTCTCCCCCCGGGTGGCAGTGCTGGGTATGGAAGGTGAAGTTCTGCGGCGGCGTGTCCTCAGGTCCGCGCCTTCCGCACTGAGAGCCCTCCTGGGTCGCCCCAGGGGCGCGTGCTGGGGCTGCGGGGCAGCCTGCAGGACTTTCTGCTGGCTCTGTCCTCACAGCAGCCACTCGGGTCCCAGGCTTAGCTCCCCCGTCTGTGTGGTCCAGCTCGTGGTCATGACTGGCCCCGGTGGTCCGTCCCCCAAGTTCCTGGGGGCGTCTCAGAGGGAGGGCAGAGGAAGTGGTTATCACCTGTCCCGACTGTCTGTTAGTGAAAGTGAAAGTATTAGTTGCTCAGTTGTGTCCAGCTCTTCGCAACCCCATGGTCTGCCCATCGAATTCCGCGGGCAAGGTTCGGGAGTGGATAACCATTCCCTTCTCCCAGGAATCTTCCTGAAGGAAATAGCAGCCCACTCCAGTGTTCATGCCTGGAGGATCTCATGGACAGAGGAGCCTGTCAGGCTACCATCCATGGGGTTGCAAAGGGTCAGACATGACTGAAGCAACTTAGCACGGCCATTCCCTTCTCCCAGGGATCTTCCTGACTCAGGGATCGAAGCCGGGTCTCCTGCACTGCAGCAGATTCTTTACCGCTGAGCCACCAGGGAAGCCCTCAAGATACTGTAACGGGTTGCCATTTCCTACTCCAGGGGATCTTCCCCATCCAGGGATCCCACCCGTGCACTGCAGGTGGGTTACCACCGAGCCACCTGGGAAGCCGTTTAGTGAGGTGCTTCCAAAACAAACAGGCCTCTGGGCAGTGGCAGTTTTCATTCCGGGGCGGGGGGTGCCTCTCCCTTCCTGCCAGCCTGTGGGTTGACGGGTGCAACCCCAGCGCAGAGCCTCTTCCTGTAGGGGCGCCTCTGCTGGACGTCTCCCAGCTGGGGCTGCAGGGGAGGGTCCTCCCCGCTTCTCCAGCTGAGTGTGGCCTTGTCTGTCCCCACTTCTGGGCTGACTCGGTGGTGTCACCCGGAGGTCTTCCATGTGGCCATGGAACGGACCCCCTCTGGGAGGAAGGTGTCTGAAGGCGTGGGGCACACACCCCTCCCAGCCCCCGCTGCCTTGGTTGGTGGGTGTGCACGCTGGGCTCGGCAGCCATGCCTCGGAGTGGAAGAAAAATGTGGAAACCGGAGAGGGGCTTCCGAGTTGCCGGCCTGCTCCTTCTGGACGGGGCTTGCCGGGTCTCCAGAGCCCTGATCCACGCCAGCTCCAAGACCTTCATGCTTTTTGTGGCTTGGGTGAGCTCACCTCGTCAGGCCCTAACAGCTACCAGGGGCTGGGAGTGGAGGGCGGGGAGCTGGGTGGGGGACCTGGTCTGTGGCGTTTACTGTTCTTCAGTCGCTAAGTCGTGTCTGACTTTTGGTGACCCTGTGACTCCAGTACACCAGGCTTTCATCTCCTTGACTGTCTTCCCGAGTTTGCTTAAACTCATGTCCTTTGAGTCAGTCAACCATCTCATCCTCTGTGTCCCCCCTCTCTTCCTGCCCTCAGTCTTTCCAGCATCAGAATCTTTTCCATTGAGTTGGCTCTTCACATCAGGTGGCCAAAGGACTGAAGCTTCAGCTTCAGCATCAGTCCTTCCAGTAAACATTGAGGGTGGACTTCCTTTAGGATTGACTGCTTTAATCTTGCTGTCCAGGGGACTCTCGAGAGTCTTCTCCAACACCACAGTTGAAAGCATCAGTCCTTCAGCACTCAGCCTTCCCTGTGGTCCAGCTCTCACATCCGTACACGGCTCGTGGAGAAGCCACAGCTTTGACTGCACGGTCAGCACCGTGGTGTCCCTGCTCTTCAGCACTGTCTAGGTTTGTCTGCTGGAGAAGGCGATGGCACCCCACTCCAGTACTCCTGCCTGGAAAATCCCATGGACGGAGGAGCCTGGTAGGCTGCAATCCGTGGGGTCGCTAGGAGTCGGACACGACTGAGCGACTTCGCTTTCACTTTTCACTTTCATGCACTGGAGGAGGAAATGGCAACCCACTCCAGTGTTCTTGCCTGGAGAGTCCTAGGGACGGCAGAGCCTGGTGGCTGCCGTCTATGGGGTCGCACAGAGTCGGACACAACTGAAGCGACTTAGCATAGCACAGGTTTGTCCGCACAGCATGACCCTCGTGGAATCCTTCGTTCCCGCTCCCACCCGTAGAAATGGGAGGGAGCCGGTTTCCTTGCTGTGCTGGGTGGAGGCTGTGGTTTCACACAGCCCAGAGGCCCTGGTACAGGGGCAGCCCAGGAGGACTGGAGAGCTTGGCATCCTTCTTGGTCCTCACGTGCCAGGTGCTGGTTAGGACCAGACGGCTCTCTTGGGGGCATTGTCAGCCCTCTGGAAACCGAGCCTCTGAGTCTCTCAGAGAGGGACTTGAGCTGCTGAGTTTCAGCTTCTTTCCTGTGGGGCTAGCACTGACTTGCGCCCGTTTTTGGCTCCGCAGGGCCTGGGCCCCGGGTCAGGTGAGGGATCCTCGCGTTGGCCTTGCCGCAGCCCTGGGAGCAGGCTGCCTGCCGGCGGGGCTCAGCCCAGAGCCATCTCACCGTCCAGCTGGGCAGGGCCTGGAGCTGCACCCCGCTGGGGTGCCGCTGGCTCCCGGTGGGCAGGAGTGCCACTTGGCGCAGGTGGGGAAGGTGCGGGTTGGCCTGCATCGGCCGTGGAGGCGGCAGCGAGACCGTTCCCTGGCTGGGCTGGGCGCGTGGGCCTCTGTGGTCACTCGCGGGCCTGCTCTTCACAGAGCCGTCTGGCTGCTTATGACTGAGGTGAGTCCTTGCTATTATGTTGGACAAAAAATTCCTTCAGTTTTTCAATGCTATAAAGAAAACGCAGGTTTTAATTTTCACCCAGAACTTTACTGAAGCGTTTTGTTCCACCGCCTCTTGCCGTCTTTCAGGTAGTGGAGCAAGATGACCTCCCAATTTCATCTTTGTAAACCTTCTGTATCTTTTTGATACAGAACTGTTGCACCTGCCTTTTCACAGTCTGCCAGGGAATTGAATGTTTTCCATTTGCAGAATTTTTAACGACCAAGTAAAGGGAAATCTGAAGCTGCAGTGTCTGATGGATACAGAAATGAATCGGAACTTCCCAGCCGAGCTATAACAGGTTTTACCTGGTCATCACAGAAACGCGCGGTCCTTCTGGCCAGCCCAGTATTGTAAGGGGATCTGATCCCAAGTGTTAGGATGAACAGGACTTATTCTTAAAGAGACAGGGAGGAGCAGAGACAGGAACTGGGAGGTGCTAGCTCCCAGCTAAGAGTGCTGTGTCCCTGGCCCGCCCAACTCTGTGTCTCCCTTGGGCTCAGGCTTTGCTGCCGGGGAGAGGGGGTGCGGCCATGCGGGAGCCCGAGCAGGGACCCCGAGGCGCAGCTGCGTGTGCGTGTGTCCAGGCCGAGGGAGCCAGGGGCCGAGTGTGCATCTGCGGGCTGCAGCCCCAGCAGGGCCTCGGGATGGACCAGAGCTCGTGCCCCTGCCCTCTCCTTCCTGGCTGTGTGTGCACATGCGCACGTGTACACACACACACACTCTCTCTCTCTCTCTCTCTCTCTCTCTCTCTGTCTCTGTGTTGGGACTGTGCGTGCCATTTAGTTGATTCTGTCGGGAAAGGAATTCCGTTGTCACTGCCCTCACAGTGTGGCTCCCAGTCCAGGCCGCATGTGGTCCCTGGGGCCGTGGGGAAGACGGCTGGGGCAGGGCACACGGAGAGCCTGGGGCAGTGTGGTCCTCCAGGTGAGCTTGCGCAGTGCCCGGCCCCTCCTGGGTGTTGGGAGCAAAGGCGGGAGGCGGGGCTGAGCTGTCCCGAGGGAGAGACTGTGGACACCTCGGCCCGCTTCCTGGTCCTCTGTCCTTTGGTCTCTTAGCTTTTGAAGGTGGTGAGAGCAAAGAAGGACTCCACAGAAGAAAGCGCAGGCCATGGCTGCCCCGGGCTGCCCTTCCTCTCCCTCCTCTCGGTTGCTGCCCGGGCGCGGGATGACTCCCTGGGAGGACCATGTCCTCTCAGAGGACCTTCTTGCTGGGGGTGTGGGGCGGTTGGCGTCGTGAACGTCCTCCCTTGTCCGGCCGGCAGCGTGGTGTCCGGCGGCACGCAGGGCCAGGGCTGCCCATCTTCCTGAGCATCCCCGGCACGGGGTGTGCGCTGGCGGGGCGCGGCTTTTTCCCAGGACAGGGCTCTGTCCCTCCCCCTGGAGGAGGCGTGCCTCTGGTGGCCGGGGGAGCGTGTGGCCTCCCTTGCGGATGCTCTTCTCTCCCAGAGCATAGGAGCCTCACTCCCGCAGCCCAGCAGCAGGCGGGCACCAGAGCAGCTGGCCTCGGGGCGTTGGCCCCATGGGCTCCGGTCCCGGGAGAGGTGCCAGGAGTGGGGCTCGCTCCCACCCCCCGCCCTTGCCGCCCCGTCCGCAGGTCAGGTCAGCTCGGGGTCACTCACGGCTGCTCCCTGGGCCCTGGCGCCTGATGGGGAGGCTCCAGCCCCAGCCCTGCAGACTGGTTCTGGCTGGGAGGAGTTTTCTGCTCGGCGCCTGCTGTGTGGCAGGTGTTCTCGTGGCTGCGGTCATGTTCACTAGCTTCATGGACGTGGACGTGCTCACGCCCACCAAGCGCTGAGAGTGCCGGGGCACGCGGCGGAGGTCCTGTGGGTCCTGCCTGTCATCACAGGCTGTCCCCGCCCTCCCTGCCCGGCCTGCTCCCGCCTCCTGGAAGCAGGACGTCGGCTGGGTCCGTGTGGCCCCGTGCAGTGGCCCGGGTCTGGGGATGCTGTCTGCAGAGTGCCCCCACATGGCTCTGTGCTGTTGTGACGGAGACCCAGGCGCTTCTCCGGACGTGGGCCTGCAGCAGGGGTTGAAAATGCTTTGTGATGAAACCCTTGTTTTCAAGTACATTCTCTTGTTCCTGCTGGAAGGCCTCCTACCTTTTTGGCTGAAGAAGTGCTGGGCTCAGCTGAGTTCTGTTGAGAGCTCTGGCGTTTATAATCCATACAAAAATAAATGTGTCCTCTTGTTGTGACCTTGCTGGCTTTCGTGCACTTCCTTCCAGGCCCACCACTGTAGCTGGGCTTAATGTACGATTGTCAGCCCCACCAGGCAGGAAGGCCCCTGAGCCCTAGCTTGTGCGCGGCCGTGGAGATGTTGGGGTGCTGTGGATCATTCCTTCTCGTGTGTTGCCTCCTCACTGGATGTGTGGGTGTAGGTGGGAGCATTGGTGGTTTGCGGGCCCTGAGTCTGAACTGTCGCCAGGAAGACAGCGGGCCCCGGCTCACAGCACACGGCACTCTCTTGTGAGGTGGCGCCGTGTGAGGGCGCAGCCCGCCGCCCGCTGTGGAGCCCGTGGAGCTCACGCCCGCGCACGCTCCCCCCCGGGCCCTGCCCGGCCATCAGGCTGCGGCCTGCCGGGCCCACGTGACCGTCCACGCGGTTGAGGGCAGGGGCATGCACAGGCCAGCCCAGGGCCCCCCGCAGCCTCCTCGGTTCCTGCTTGGGGGCTGAGGCAGGTCCAGCTGGAGCCCCCGTGGGGTGCAGACATGCTCATGGGACCCGCGTGGACGCTTTCAGGATGGAGCAGCAGGGGCCTGATGGGGTCTGCCATCAGCCTGCTCCTGTGTGCGGGTCTGCCCCACTCCTGTCAGCACAGCCAGGACCCGTGGGCACAGGGCTGACCGGGGCCAGCGTGGCCGGCCCTGCACGTGGTGGTCAGAGGCCCTCTCTCTGCCGCCAGCCGGGTGGCCGCAGCTGCTCTCTTGGGGGTCTCCAGGCCTTAGTCTGGCCCCGCCGCCTCCCCCTGGGGGCTGTGGCTCCTCGTGGGCAGGGGGCCACGTCCTGGCATCTGTTCCTGTTGTGCCCGCAGTGCTGGCTGCGTTGTAGGAGCAGGCTCTGCTGTGAGGGCCATGGTGACGCATCTCCACAGTGCCCTTGCCCCGCGCCTGCCCAGCAGGGAGGGGAGAGCAGGGCTGGGTGCGCAGCTGTGTTTGCCCAGCGTCCGTGGGCCCTATGGTGTCAGCGCACAGCAGGACATTGGGCCTGCGGGCGTCCCCAGCTTTCTGCTGATTGGCTGTAATCAGGGTCACAGGGTCCTCCCGTAGCACAGCAGGTGGGAGAGCAGCGGTGATCACCAGGCCCCTCCCATCCACCGGGAGCTGAGCGACCTGCCGGGAGCAGCTCACAGGTAGCACTGCAGTTTTGCACCTCGTGTATTTTTCTCAGAAGTCTGGGTCACTTGGTTTGTAATGAAAACAATAAAATATCCCCTCAAATGAGGTTTGGAGGGGTCTGGGCTAGAGACTGCACCCTGGCCTTGGTGAGCCTGTGCTGGAGCAGGCGGGTCCTGACTGCTTGCACGGCCCACGGCCCTGCCCGCGGGACCTGACCCAGGAATCACTTGTGGGCGGTGTGACCACACCAGGGTCACGACTTCCCTAGGCTCCCTCTGGGTGGGCCCACGGTTCCCTGGGCTGACCCAGCTCCAGGGCCTCAGGCCCTCCTAGACCCAGGCACCCATGGGTGGGATTGGGGAGCTTATGTCTTTATCTTTGGTTCGCATCTTCCGCAAACCAGCAGAGTACTGACCGTGTCGTACTCCTGCCCAGAAGACCCTCTGGACGCCCTTGTCTGAGGGATGGAGTCCTCATTTCCCTCCATCCCCACCCGCACCCGTGGGTGCCCCTTGCTCTGAGCCTCTGATGCCAAAAGCCCTGCCTGGGCTCCTTGGCTTGGAGAACCTCCCGCCTGCCCGCCCGGCTCCTGTGTGGCTTTCTGGTCACGGCGCTTAGAATATTTGACCTCCAGCTTCAGGGCCCAGACGCAAATGAGGGCAAGGGTTGAGCTTCCCAGCCATCTTCTTAAAGGTGCTTGCCCTATCCGTTAGAGAAACGAAGGGGGCTTGCCTGGCAGTCCAGTGGCTGGACTCGGCTTCCACTGAAGGGGCCAGGCCCTGGTTGAGGAACTGGAGACCCTGCATGCTACTTGGTGTGGCCAGAAAAAAAAATTAAGAAAATGATCCCATTTCCAATAACATTGAAAAGAATAAAATATTTATGATAAACTAAGGAGATGAAAAATTTGTATGTTGAAAACTATAAGACGTCAATTAAATAAATTGAAGGCATAAAAGATATTCTGTGTTCATGGATTAGAAGAATTGATGTGGTTAAAATGTCTACACTCTCTAAAGCAACCTAGAGATTCAGTGTAATCACTATCCAAATTCCAATGGCATTTTTCACAAAAATATAAAAAATGATTGTAGAATTTGTATGGAAACACAGAAGACCCCAAAGCAACTGTGAAAAAGAACAAAGTTGGCGGCATCACATGCAATGATTTGAAACCACATTATAAAGCAGCAGCGATCAGAACAGTGTAGTGCTGGTAAAAACAGCTGTGATCAACTGAACAGAATCGTAGCCCGGGGCGGGGACGGGGGAACAGCCGTGTGTGTGTATGTGTGTGTGGTCAGTTACTTTACAGCAAAGGAGCCAAGAATGTACAACGGGCAGAGGATGGTCTCTCTAACAAATGTTACCGAGAAAACGGCATGCACATGCAAAAGAGTGAAACTGGACCACTGTCTTTTGCCACATACAAAAATGAACTTAAAGTGGATTAAATATTTGAACCTAACACGTGAAACCTTAAAACTTGCAGAAGAAAACATAGGCAGTATGTTGACATTGCTCTTGGTGATGATTGTTTTTTGCATTTGACACCAGAAGGAAAGGCAGCAAAAGCAAAAATCAGTGGGGTGACATTAACTCAGAGCCTGCGCACAACGGAGGCTGCCAGCAGAGGGAGAGAAGGGCAGCAAATAGCCCATCTGACATGGGCTTCAGATCCAAAGCACACCGTGCGCTAAGGTGCACAAGAGACCTAAACAGATGTTTCCCAGAGGAAATACACAGATGGCCAACAGGCACGTGAAGAGATGCTCAGTACCACTAATCATCGGGAAAACGCATGTCAAAACCACACTGAGCTATCACCTCACCCGTCAGAATGGTGGTTGTGAAAAAGACGAGAGGTCTCAAGAGTTGGTGCAGACGTGGAGAAAAGGAAGGCTTTGCGCAGGGTTGGTGGGAATGTCAGCTGGCACAGCCACCATGGGAAACAGTGTGGAGGGTCCTCCGGAAACTGGAAATGGGGCTATTGCCTGGTGCAGCAGCCCGCTTCTAGGGGTATATCTGAAGGAAATCGTATTCTGGAAGAGAGTTCTCTACGTCCGTGTAGACGCCTCTACATCCGCTGCAGCGCTAGTTGCAGTTGCCAAGATACAGAAGTGTCTTCAGTGTCGACTGGTGGGCGAACGGATGGGAAAACGCGGCCTGCACGTGTGGGCACAGAGACCCCTAGGGAGGGGAAAGGCCAGCCGCCTGGGGAGGCGTGGTGCACGCGGCCCCGGCAGAAGGCACATCCAGACCCCGTCAGAGAACAGAGGAACGGGCAGGGAGGATGCGCCCCAGGCCCCTGGGGAGAGCCTGGCCACGCTGCTCGTGGCTGTAGTCGAGGGGCCGTCCACGACACAAGACCGCGTATCTCTGCTGGCCTCCTGTAAGTGGACAGGCACACGTACGGAAATACCCTGAGGGTGGAGGTGAACACCCTTTACCCTTAGCATGCACGTGTGTAGGCTCCAGCCTTCCCAAGATGTGGGCCGAAGCCCTGTTCAGGTGGAGGCGCAGGGCAGTGTGGACGAAACAGGGAGGAGAGGCTGCGGGGGCAGCTAGGCTGCGGCTCCAGGGCCAGAAGCAGAGAGGCTGGGGAACGGGCAACAGGGATGTGGAGGGCACTCAGTCGTGTCCGACTCTCTGAGGCCCCGTGGACTGTCCCTGGAATTCTCCAGGCCAGAATACTGGAGTGGGTAGCCTTTCCCTTCTCCAGGGGGTCTTCCCAACACAGGGATGGAACCCAGGTCTCCTGCATTGTGGGCAGATTCTTTACCAGCTGAGCCACCAGTGAAGCCCAAGAATACCGGAGTGGGTAGCCTATCCCTTTTTCAACAAGATGGGTCGCCATATAGACATCAGCTGCGTGAGCGACTCAGCCTGTTTCTTACTGAAGGATTTTGAAAGCAGCCTCTGTTGATGAAAATCAGTGAGATCCTTCTTTTTGTCTCTGCTGGTTCTGAGTGTTTGGGTTGAAGCTGTTCATAGGAGAGGCCACCCCCGCGCTCCTGTCTGCAGCCCTGCCTCCGCTCTGGGTCACCAGCTGGTGCTGTTAGAGCCCCTTGATCTGATTGTGAGGCCAGGGGGCCAGTGTCCACTGGGGTTTCTGGGCAGGCTTTGCTCCAGCACGCTTCCTGTCCCAGCAGACCTCACATGACCCCCTGGCGACCCTCCCAGTACAGACCTGACGTGTGTCCTGGGGGGGCCCGGCTATCCCCACAGCGCCCCCCTCACAGATTCCCAGAACCTGCTGGACCCAGTGTAGTTCCTCCTTCCATCCCGTTCAGTGTCTCGTTCTTCCCTGCTTCTCCACTGGGTGGCCAGCAATGCCCAGAAAGGCCCCGCCCGCGTCGCCGTCCTGTGCTCCTGCAGCGTCGGGTCCCTCCAGCCGTCCCTCTGGAGGCAGGCAGGGAGGGCTCACGTCTGTGTGTCGGTCTCTGGGTCCGGCCTGGGGAGGTGCCCATTGCAGCCTGCACCCCGCCCCCCTCTGCCATCCCCGGCCTTACGCTGGCATCCCCACACAGCAGCCTGCCCTCGACCAGGGCCTCTGCTGAGACAGGTCTGCCTGGCCCTCTGCCTTGGAGGGGAGCCGAGGCTGCCCCTTTGGTGGGTCCCTACCGCGCCCTGCAGAGCTTCCTGTGAGCTGCAGGGGTCTGAGGTGTGACAGCAGCCCCTCTGTGATGGGAACGGAGCGAGTGCTGGGCTCCAGGGCAGCTCAGGACGTGGCAGCTTGCTGCCTCCCCCGGCTCAGCCGCCCTGGGTGACCAGGGACCTGGGGAGAGGGAAGCACACCCTCGGCTTCCTGAGAGCCAACAGACAGGTGAGCGAGGCCCCGCCGGGCCGCTGCGCGCCGCCTCTCGTTCCGGGTGTTCTCTGGCCCCCAGGGGAGTGTCCTCCTGGGCCGTGGTGGCCAGGCCTGTCCTCCGTGCTCAGAGGAGCTGGCGAGAGGCGGTGCCGGTCTCCCGCAGCGGCCACACGCAGGATGAGAGCGAGATCTGCAAAGCCTGACGTGGCCTCTCTGAGTGCTGGCCTGAGACCCTCCCTTCTGGAGCTCACGGTCTCGCCTCCCAGGTTGGGCTTGGGCACACACTTCTGGGCACCGTGTGTCTTGTTCCCTCCTCACAGGGCGAGGGGGAGAGAGCAGGTGTGAGCCTTTGCCTTTCTAGGCTGTGGACACAGTGACGAAGGCCACAGGCTGGCCTTGGGCGGCCTGGAGCACAGGGGCTCTGGCCGTGACGCCTCTGAAGAGACACTGTCCCGTCAGCCCTTTGGTTTCTCTGCATCAATATACGCAAGTCTGGATAAATGCTTGACTCCTTGCCTCTGCTTACCAGCTCTCAGAATTAAATGTTGATTCTGTAACGCCGTCTCCAAGTAACCAAGGTTTAAGGTATATATTTTACTAAGAACTGACGGATTGAAACAGTCTCGGCCTTGGAGTCTACTGCAGCTCTGATCCTCCTTGATGGTCACTCTGCCCCATCCGTGGCCTCTGGGCGCTGATTCAAGCTGGTTCCAGGCCTTGTGACAGTGACTCTCGGGGCTTCGGAGGGTGACCCTGCTCTCTGCTGTGACAGCGAAGCCCCGGCTGGAGCCCGCCTTTCCTCTGAGGAGCCTGGTTTCTTGTGGTGGGAATGGCTCGTAGAGACCACGTTCCCGGTGCCAGGGGCGCCCACTGCTTTGGGATGGTCGTCGTCTCTGGGACTTCCCAGGGAACAGACAACTCGTGGAAAGACTGAAGGTGCCCTGGAGTCATGCTGGCCCTCCCTATCCCACTGCAGGGCCTGGGGCTTCCACGGGAGACCTGGCCCACTCTGTAGCCGTCCCTCACCACGCTGAGGAGCCAGGGGCTCAGGCGCCTGCTGACCGAGCCCCGTGACTCCCCCTTGTCTGGACAGGGGCCTCTCCTGCCAACAGCGGGGCTGGGGCGGCGGGTGTCCAGGCCCCTCAGTCCTGTCTGAGTTATACGTGACAGTTTTTATTTTCAGGAGTAGATCTTCCTGGCATGCTGTCCTGATATAGAGGCTGTTCTGATTCTTATTTATTTGTTCTCTGTGTTGTCTTTATGTTTTGAAAGAGAGCTCCACTTTAAAAAAAAACACGACGCTTGTTTATCTGTGAGTATGTCTCAGACTTCGCTGGGTCCTCGCTGCTGTGCGTGGGCCTGCCCTGGCTGTGGCACGTGTGGGCCACGCTGGTCGCCGCGCGCAGCTTCTCACGCGGTGGCGGCTCCTGGTGCGGAGCACAGGCGGTCGGTGTGCGGCTTCAGGAGTTGCAGCTTGTGGCTCAGTGGCTGTGGCCCCCAGGCTCCAGAGCACAGGCTGAGTAGTTGACAAACGGGCGCAGTCGCCCCTCAGCATCTGAGGTCTTCTGAGTCGGGAGTCAGCCCTGTGTCTCCGGCATTGGCAGGCGGATTCTCACCCTCTGTGCCACCAAGAAAGTGCTCTGTGTTGTGTTCTAACTTGGGATCAGACTCCACCCATCACCTTCATTGGATCTCTTTTTAAATAGTGAGTTTTCTCGTGTGTGTATGTCTGTGTGCGTTGGGTGCCTACACCAGCCTTTTCAGTTCTGCGCTCTAGAGGTCCCGCTTCCGTCATCAGAGGTGACAGAGTCCGGCTGGGTCGGCCTCCCCGTGCAGGCTCCCCCTCGGAAAGGAGCTGTGCGGGTTGGCCCGGGCTGGCCTGTCCACACCGTCAGACCTCACCGTGTCAGGGTCCACCTGAGCCCGGACGCCTCCATGCTGGGCGCCTTCCATGCTTTCCGGGCACCTGTGTTTGGTGGCAGGCTCCCTGGCATTCACAAAGGCCCTTGCCCTCCCTGCTCTCTCCACACGCCGTGCTGCCCCGTCATGTGCTTTATGCGCCGAGACGTTTCCTGTGGTTGCCCCGCACGTGTTTCAGATCCCTCTTTGAGGACGTCAGCAGGGGCACCGAGCAGCTTCTCTGCCCATGGAGGGAGTCGCTTTGGGGGAACTGGCCCCAGAGCCAGCACAGGTGTCCCCCTGTTGTCCCCTCGTCTCTCAGCTTCCTCTTTCTCCACATGAGCAGCATTTTCGTTTCCCACCTGTCTGCTCTGCCCGGGGCAGCCGTGGTCACAAAGCTCCCTGACCCGCGGTGGGCCCTGTGTTCGGGGCAGCAGGAATTTGATCGTCTGTGTGGGACAGGCAGGGTCTATCGGGCCTCTGAAGGGCTCCAGGGAGACCTGGAGCAGGGAGCCTGACCCGGAGCGGGGAGCCGCTGCCTCAGCTGCACGTCCAGGTGCTGGGGTGCGGAGCGGCCAGCGCCAGGCTCGAAGCTGAGCCGAGGCTCCTGGAGGGAAAGACGGGAGGGAACCCGGTGCAGCAGGAAGGCCCCGGGCGGGCCCGCTCCCCAGCTTGAGGTTTTTCTCATCGACCTGTCTTGACTCTTAAACCACCAAACCCACTGGATCTGGAGAATTGCAGACCTGGGAAATGCTGGAGCCTGAGACAGACACAGAAAGGGAACCACGGTCCCGGGGTGGCGAGCTGGATGGCGATACTGGGTGTTGGTGTGACAGTTCTGTAAGACATGTTTGGGAAGGGCATTTATTCATTAAGTGGACACTTTGAATAACTGTTTGGAGTAGAACTTGAAAAGCACTCTAAAAATAGCAGACTTCATTTGAAGTTCACGACCAGCCTGTGGAAACACGGATTCATTGAACACACTTGAGGGCAGCACGCTTGGAGAGCGCTTCCCGTTGGCTGTTTTCAGGCACACTTGGCGTTTCTTTCGACTGTCTCCTCAGCACTGTCGCAGGCCCTGGTGCCCACTGTGCTGTCTGCACCAGGCTCTCGTGTGCCCCCTGCGTGTACAGGAAGGACGCCCGCGGCCGGCGGGGCCCAGGCCCAGGCCCTGTGTGGACCGCCGCAGGTGGAGGGCCAGAGGCCGCGGCCGCCTGCTCTGGAGGCCTCTGTCAGCGGTGATCATGACCCCTGGTAGACGCAGTCTGTCACGTGACCTAGGGTGCACTGTGTGCACGCGTGTGGTCTGTGCTCCCGCCGTGTGCAGTGTTGGGGCAGGGATGAGACCCAGCCTGACCCGGCCTTGCAGCCACTGCTGTTGGGACGGGCCTGGGCCAAGCACAGCCCCGCCTGGGGGTCCATGGGCGCTGGGCCCCCGAGGCGCCGGGACCTGGGCGGTCCTCTGCAGTCCCTGGTGGCCGCTGTCCACAGTGAAGGGGGCGGCACGGGGGCCCCTGCTGCTCTGGGGCAGTCCCTCCCCACCCCTCCCGCCCCGGCCTCCCCTCGCGGGGGACCCCACACCCCTTCCTCTCTCTGAGCCCCTCCCTGGCCTGGCTATGGCTTCCCGGGCCCCCTCAGAGTTCACCGCGGAGCTCGGGACCCTTGCCTTTCACATCCTCCGCTCCCGGAACCCACAGTGGTGAGGCGTGTCAATGCGTGAGGGGAGGCTTTTCCCAAATAGAAGTCCAATCTCGCGTCCCTCCTCGGGCCGAGCCTTCCCCTGAGCCTTCGTGGCGCCTGTCAAGAGCTGCAGGGTCTCGGGGGGCTGCTGTGCGGGGATGTCCAGCCCACGGGCCCTGTTGGTCCCAGGCCGATGGCAGGGGCTCCGGGGCCCAGGCCCTGTCTCCTCAGCCCCTCTCCCCGGCCGGGCCCGGGACGCGGAGGCGTGGAGACGGTGGAGGAGGGGGTGAACGGCAGGAGGGTGGGTCTGTTCTGGCTCTGCACCCCCACGGCCGTGTCACTCGTGTGAGTGTGACCCCATCTGGGGTGGCCGCTTCCTGGGTGCTATCCCAACAGCCGTTCTCTTTGCCACTTGTTTTCAGGAAACCACGGCTGGGACACCGGGTCCCGCGCCTTCTCTCTCTGGCTGGCTGGCGGCCGGGCCTCCATGGCTGCGGCTCCCCGTCCTCTCTGGCCCTCCGTTTGCTGAGTGGAGCGTCACTCCGTCGTGGTGTTTCTCGTCAGTGGGGCTGAGCCTGCTTTGACATCTTTATTACCTTTTTTCATGAGCCTTCCTCTGGGAACTGCTCGGCAGGGTCTCGGGGTGCTCTTGGGGTTCACGTGCTTGCTGCAGGAAAAGGGTTTTGCTTGTCCCTTCTTTCAGCCGCACTCACCGTGCCGAGGGACCTCCTCCAGGAGGCAGAAGCTGCGCGTCACGGGTGGAGCGAGACCTTGGGAGCAGCTGGTGCTTGGTGCCTTGTTTGCGCAGCGGGAAGATTTCCTTTTCTTCCCACAGCCATGCTTGCCGGATCACCGTCCTTGCCGTCGCCACCTGCGTTCTGCTCCTATGGAAAATGCTCCCCCACGTCGTGTATCCTGGGGGCCCAGGCAGTTCAGAAGCTCTGCCAGCCAGGAGCTCCCTGGACCGCCCCGCAGCTGTCCCATGGGGCGGGCGTGCGCTGGGAAGTGCTGGCCGATCTCTGCCCCAGCCTGCTCTGCAGGCCTCTGGGCTGGTCAAGGGGCACCCAAGAGGCGGGCTGACCCGCCTCGCGGTTCTTCGGGCCGGGGCTGGGATGGGGAGGCTGGGGAGCTCTTTCCCGCACTTGCTGGAGGAGGCGGGAGGCTCCTCAGGCTGAAAGCGCCGCCTGTGGCTCCTGAGTCCACCAGAGGGCGCGCCGGACACGCAGGACTCCGGAGCCCCGGGGCGGCAGCCACAGCGCGGGGCGGGCAGAGTGGTCTCCCTCTTCGGGGAGCGGGGGCGCGTCCACGCGGGCTGCGGGGCGCTGCCACTCCATCGGGTGGGTGTGGCACGGGGTGGGTTTGGTGGGAAGGTGGGAGCCTCGAGTTCCGGGGCCTGCACCGGACTCCCGTTCCCACCTGCGTGGGGCAGGGGCAGGGCCTGGGGAGGGGGCGCTCCCGGCAGCATCAGTGTCTCAGTGTGAATGTCTGAACGGGGAAGCAGGTGTTCGGTCTTCGAAGGCCCTACTGCTGGCCTCCTTCATTGTGTCTTGCCCCCTCCTCGCCCCCACTGGGATCCTGTTTGAGGGGTTCTTGGCAGCTTGTGAGCACCCCCTGCCTGGAAGCACCCTTCAGGTGATGGCCCTCAGGGGCACGTGTTCATACTGTGCCCCGTGCTCTGGGGAGCCCTGGCCACCACCAGGGGCTGGCTGCAGTGACTGCCCGTGTTTGAACAGCTAAGGGCCACCAAGGCCAGGGTCTGTGTTTTGCCGCTCACTGACCTTCAGTGAAGTTTTTGTCAATACTTCCTAGACGCCTCATGAAAACACAGCCCCAGGCAGAGCGCACCGTCCACCGCACCCATTCTGCCACGATGCCTGAGACCAGGGCGGGTCATCCAGCATCAGGGACCCCGCCTGTGTCCCAGCAGCAGGGGCGGGGCCTCCCTGAGCCACAGGGCCCTCCTCCACGTGGTTCAGAATTCCGAGGGGGGCGGTGGCTGGTGGCGGCGTGGTCCTGTGAAGGCAGGGTGCCCAAGGGGCCGCGAGCACGAGGCTCCCCGGGGCCCCTTTCTGGGCGGATGTGGGTGCGCCTGCTCCCCGCACGTCCTGCCCTTCCTGTGCAGGCAGGAGCCTAGGTTCCCAGCCCCGGCTGGCTCCGGCTGGGGAGTCCAGGGGATGGCAGACCTGCGCTCTGTCCTGGCCTCTGGGCACGTCTCTGTGAAAACACAGGTGTCCATTCGGAGGCCTTGGGCAGGGCCTTGGGTTTAGCCCACAGCCTTGGACAGGATGCAGGCAGCCCACTGACCCTCAGGGCTGGGTCCCAGGGTTCTCTGACTGGTATTTGAGGATGAGGGATGGAGGGAGGGGAGTCGGGCAAGGCTGAGCTGTGACGGGACACTGTTGAGATGAGTTGTCTCTGAGGCCCACCAGCCCCATAGGCAGGGTAGGCCAGCCTCCGTGAATCTGCCTGAACTGGGTGGGAAGCCTTGCCCACAGGTGGGCGGAGGAGGGGTGTGGGCAGCTTGTGAGCACCCCCTGTCTGGAAGCACCGCTCAGGTGAGTGGCAGCTGAGGGGGGGCTGTCAGAAAGGGGAGAGCCCAGGGGCCCCATTGGAGGGGAGCAGGGGCTGCCTGCCAGTGTGCTGTCGTGTTGGCCCCTTTGCCTGAAGAGAGCGGACTTTGCACTTGTGTGTTGAATCTGCTCCCTCCCCAGCCCCCCTGGAATGAGAGCTGAGGGCTCTGGAAAGGCAGAGACCGATGGGAACAAAGTGGGGAGACAGCAGAGTCAGAAGTTGGAAGGCTGGTGATCAGGTGGAACGCAGGCATGAGGAAGCGGAAGCCTAGGAACCTAGCGTGGTTCCCAGGGCTGTGGGACCTCGGGACCTTGGAGGGGCCGGTTGGTGGTCTGGAGGTGCACGGCAGCAGCTGGACAGCCTGCTCCCTCCTGCTTGCCTCGAACCCAAGTATCGCTTTCCTGAGAGTGCGTGTCCCGGGACCGCGCCAGGGCCTCCGCCATGCAGACAGAGCCACGAGCATGGTTCCCAGCCCAGCCTGTGTCCAGGGCCCTGGCGCCTGCTGTCCACTCCCCAGGCGGAAGGACGGGGTCTGACCTGCCCAGGAGAGCCCTCCAGACACTGGACAGTGGAGGGGTGAGCATGCCCCTGCGTGCAGCCTGAACCAGCCCCGTTCCCCCTTGCCCCCACTCAGCCCTCCACACAAAACTGTCAGTGAGCTCTTTAGTGCCCATCTTTAAATATGAGTGGATGGCCAGGGAGCAGCCCATGTTTCATGGACTGTGAACAGGAAGGCAGAGACCAAAACCAGCAGAAAAAGAGGAAGCAGACTGAACAAACAGACGAGCTGGCCCTGTCGCTCATCTCCTGAGAGACTGCAGAGCACGGAGGACCCCCCCGGCAAGTAAGAACCAACCAGTGGAGAAAAGGAATGTCCAGAGAATTAACAGGAGTGCTTGGAGGCTGGAGGTGTGATGACAAAGTGAAATCCTAGTAAAGGAAGAGGCGGTAGTTGGGTGTATTTCCCAGCAGGGCCAGAGCGTCAGCTATGGACACCAGGTCGGCGGTGGTGAAGGTGTCAGCTCATCGGTCAGGGGCCCTGAGCCACGGCGGGGTTCCAGAAGAGGGGCTTTGAAGCAACTTGGAAAATTTCTAGAATCACAGGAAGTGAGTTGAGATTGAGTAGGCTCACCCCTTGCCCCAGAGTGCAAACTTCTCCGCTCCCACCAGGAAATACGAGTGGGACTTTCAGAGCATGGGATAAGGGAAGGATTTCAGAAACCTTCAGAAGGGAACAGAGCACAACTAACCAGGAATCTGAACAAAATCCAACCCGGAAACTAAAAAACAAGGTATTCCAACGTGGAAGTCGTTTCACATCAGCCGAACTAGTAATCCAACGCAAGGACAGAATAAAACGTTTTTTCACTTGCAAATTCTGGAAAAAGTAGTCCTCATCCGCCTCCTATTGGGAAACTAACTGCTGAGGAGACCCAGCACCAAAGGGAGAGGAAGGGGGTCCTTGGAGGCCGCGCAGCCCAGCAGGCAGCTGGGGGCGGAAGAGGAGACTTTCCTCCCAGGCTCCCCGTCAGGACCTGCCTGGGAAGTATCGAGGTGGCTGCAGGTTCTGTCAGAGGAGTTTGATCCTTGCTGGGGGCATGTCCTTAGATCTCCCCTCAACTCACGGTGGGATTACCTCCCACCAAAGCTGTCGTAAGCTGAAAATATGGAAAGCTGAAAAGGCATTCAGTGCATCTGACCTCCTCACCTGCTTCAGACATGCCCAGAACTTGCACAGCAGCCTCCACGGGGCCAGACCATCTCACACAGAGCCCTGCGAGCGCCCCTGGGGACAGGCCCGTCCTGGGCGCGACGGCCACAGCGGGACAGCGGCCCGGCGGGGGGGCAGGTGCCGCCGGGTTTGCCTGCACACCGTGCGTCCGCAACAGGAAGCTGCTCCACCCGCGTGGCGCGCCTCGGGCGCCCCTGGGTCGCGGGGGGCTCTCCCGGACACTTGACGGGGTGTCCCTGGAGGCGGTGGGGGCCAGCCTGACGTGCTCACCATCGGGGGAGGGGGTGTCACTCTCCACCCCCGCTGAGCTCCCAGCCTGTCTCCTCTCGGGGTCCTTTCCACTCGGGAAGCTTCCCTACAGCCCTGCATGAGCAGTGGACCTCGTCCATCTCTCTCTGACATTTGTCTCAGGGAAGTCTGTTTCTTGATTGGATTCCAGCATTTTAGATTCGGGGAAGTCCCAGTGTCTGTGCTTGAGTGCCTGTAGGGGTCGGGCCCCGGGCGGGGGAGGCGGCTCCCCCAGCCTCCTTCCTGTGCGCTGCTGCTGCTAAGTCGCTTCAGTCGTGTCGGACTCTGTGCGAGCCCATAGACGGCAGCCCACCAGGCTCCCCCGTCCCTGGGATTCCCCAGGCAAGGACACTGGAGTGGGTTGCCATTTCCTTCTCCAGTGCCTGGGCTAAATGTTGCCTCCAACGTTTTTATACCAGCAGGGAGGGCGGGGTGACTTGGCAGGATTCACCTCAGCCTTTTCTTAGGCAGCCTGGGCTCTGTGCCTGCTGGGCTTGGGAAGGCTTGTGGGGAGAGACAACAGTCCCTGTGCCCAGGCCAGCGCTTTGGGGGGTTCAGGAGTGGCGGCTGCGTGACCTGGGTGCCCCGTAGGCAGCGGCGGCCCAGGAGCCAGGGGGCAGTTGGCTTGGCTGGAACCTCACACAAAGCTGACAGCCTGTCCTGTGTTCGTGCCGCGCTCCCGGCCCCTAGCCTGCGGGGTGCAGCCTGCCTCCCCGCTCCCGTCCAGGCACTCTTCCCACCTGGCTGCCCCCTGCTCCAGCGTCCAGGCGTTGCCCAGCTCCCCCTGGCAGCCGGGCCCAGGGGGGCACTCTGCCCCAACCTGCATGTCTTCTCTGCCCTCCTTGGCGGGCGGTCCGGGGCTAGGGGGCTGACACGGGACAGATGCAGAGGGAGCCCAGCGCTCAGCCTCTGGCGGGCGAGGCTAGCGGGGCTCCTGTTGGCCCGGGCTGCATGAGGTGGGGCGCTGCCCTTCTCCCTGCTAGTGTGAGGAGCCCTGGTGGCCTGGGGCTTCCTCCTCCTCTGGAGAAGGAGCGCAGGGCCGGGAGGGAGGCAGGTGTGGCCCTCGCGCTTGCCAGTGACTCACCTGCCGCCCGAGCAGCAGCAGGGCTGTTGGTGAGGCCCGCCTCTCCCTGCCCAGGGCAGCCGCGCTCTTGCCAGGAGTAGAAATTCACACCCCTCAGTCCCGGGCCTGCCCTCCTGGAGGTGTGAGCGCCCCGGAGCCCGCGGTGGCAGGGTCGTATGTGGACCTTGTCTCGGCTCTGCCTCCGCCTCCTGCACCGTGAGATGGGGCATCGGGTCAGGTGAGCGGGCCTGGAGAGGGGAGCACCGGGATGGGGCGGGGGGTGGCCAGGCCTGGGGCTGGCACGAGGGTGTTGCCCTGGGCAGCGGAGGCCCAGGAGCTAGTGCCCGGAGCTCCCGGCCATCGAGGTTCCAGCTGGCTCGGGGCGGAGCAGAGACGCCACGGGAGGTGCGGCTCCTGCCTCCTCCCACTGGGGGCCGTGGGCTGGGGGCCTCTGGTCTCAGGAGGCTGTTTCTGTGTGGGCCGCGAGGCAGTCACTGCAGAGGACCCCCCACCCACCCACCTTCCACCCCCGCCTCTCCCTGGTGTGTGTGACCTCTCCTTGGCTCCAAGCTGGTTTCTTTGAGTGGATCTCTAGCTTTCCGCTCTGAGATCCAGCGTGGTGACCACCCCCGTACCACCACCGGTAGCATCAGCTGCGACATTTAGCAAGGCGTCCCAGCCCTTCTGACTGAAACCACAGAAGCCCCTGTTTCACTTGCAGGGCCTTGAACAGGGACTCCGTCCACCCGCCCAGCCTCGAGCTCACCAGGCTGCTGGCACCTCTGGATGTGGCCCCAGTGGTGTGGCTGCCGTGAGGGGTGCCCAGGGGCCTGTGTGTGTAGGGGGAGCAGGTGGTCTTGGGGCTCTGAGGACAGACACAGGGCAGGCCTGGGAGGAAAGGCCCCCAAACCTTTGCCTGTCTTTGAAAACCCAGATGAAGCTCTTTGGCGTTGTGAAATAGATCGGTCAGAGAAAAGGGGTTGGAGAAAGTGGTGACAGAGCCTGAAACCATCTCCAGCCTGGAAAGAAGGCGCTCCGGCACGGTCATCCTGTTCTCTCTCGTGCGATGAGTGACTGGCTCTTTGCAGCAGGACGCGCGAAGGGAAAGCACTGCAGCTCCAAACGCACAGGTGGCGGGTTTCAGGTTAGCGCCCTGTGCCCCTCCGAGTCGTGGAGCCGGAAAGGAGCTGGCCCTCTGGTGCCCCCTGGCCTCTGGCACCTCTTGCCCTTGGACGCCCTTTGCCTGGAGTCCTCAGCAGGGGCCCCTTGGGCCGTGGCTTCTCTGGGGCCCGAGGGACCCCCTGCAGGGGCGCCAGCGAGAGTCCCTGCTTTCCTGTGGGTGTGTGGCATGTTTGCCTCCGGTCAGCTTGCAGAGGTGTAATTTATATTCCACTGAGTCTGAAGGTAAGCTTTGTTTAATTTTGACAGATACGCGTAGTCTCTGACTTCCCACAAGGCTGATCTAGAACCTTGGACGGCCCTCGCCACACCCTCAGGGCTTAGCACCCACTGAGCTGCCGCGGGCCTCAGGTTCCGACCTGAACCCGTCTAGAGGGGACCCTTGAGTGTCCGGTGTGCAGGGTCTGCCCTTGGAGGCTGCTGCAGGGAGACTCGCCCACGCTGTGCAGAGCTGTCCTCTGTCCTCTGGTGAGGCGCGGCCTCGCACACAGGAGGCCCGGCTGGCCCCGCCCTTCCCGCGCGTTCAGACCAGGATCGCGCTGCCGTGAGCACCCACAGTGTCTCCGTGTGCCTGGCGCCTTCGTCCTTCTGCCCAGGGGAGCAGGTGGCTGGTCCCTGGGGAGGCGCGTGTGGCCTGTGGAGGCTCACGTATGTGTCCGCACGTGCTGTCTGGCCCTGTCGGCCTCCGTGGTCTGATTCTGACCGTCCTGGCGTGTGGGTGCAGCTTCTCTGGGGGCATGTCTGTCACCATGTCCTGCCCATTTTCAGTTGCGTTTTGAGAGTGCTCTGTCTGTTGGGGAGGGAAGTCCTGGGTCAGTACCCGATGCTTTTTTCATTCTCTCACGGGGTGCAGAAGTCCTTGCTGTGGATCGTGTCCAGCTCCTCATCACTGTCCGGGGACTGGGCCCTGGCGGCTTGCTCTGTTATGTGCAAGGACTGAGCATTGGCTCCTGCTGCTTCTGGACAGGCTGCCCAGTTTGCTGCATGCTCCTTTCTGCACACCTGGGGCCAGCCTCCTGAAGGGGTCAAGGGCAGGCAGGCAGGGTGTCCGGGTGGACATGGGCACCTGACTCTGTCTTTGCGTTCTTTACTGGAGCTCACTGACTCGATGGACATGAGTCTGAGCAAGCTCCGGGAGTTGATGGACAGGGAAGCCTGGCATGCTGCAGTCCATGGGGTCGCAAAGAGTTGGTCACGACTGAGCGACTGCACTGAGCTTACCAGAGCTCAGGAAGGTAGGGGGCGAGGAGAGACGCATCCTGACACCAGCCACAGGCCTGTAGAGGGGGGCCCGTGGTCCCGGAGGGTGGCAGCTCCTTCCCTGTGCCCATTCACAGCACCCTCAGGGGCCAGCAGGGTGTCAGGGGTGCCCTGGGAAAAGCCTGGGCCAGGGGTGGGAAGAAAGGGCATGGTTGCCCTGCAGCTGTACTCACACTCCCACTCACACACACCGCTTCCCTGTGTAGACGCGCACACACGTTCCACCTGTACAACCCTAGAGGAGTCCGTGGAGGCTGGACGGTCCAGATGCTTGTCTTGAAAATAAATATGCGGGTGGCTTCCGGCCTGGAGAACTGCTTTGCCCACTCGGGGAGGCGTGTTTACGTATCTTTACGTAGACACACGTGCCATCTGCCATGTGCGGTGTGGTTAGGGCTTGGTTTCCTGGTGTGCGGTGGTCTTGAGAGGAGCTCGGCGGTCGGGAGGACTGTCCGGACCCCGAGTGCGGGGCACTCACTGCACGGGCTTCTGGCGCAGGGGCGCCTCTGTTCCAGCTCTGCCATCCCCCTGCCTCCTGGCCTCTGCGGAGGCCTGAGCTCTCCAGACTCACCTTCCAGCACAGCAGGCTGCTCTCTGTTCTCCTGAAAGTCCGCCTGCAGGAATGGGGGCCTTGAACTCATGGTGGCATCTTGCCTGCGGTCTTACCAAGGAAGCGGGCAGGGTGATTTGTCAGGGGCCCCGAGGCCCTCCTTCATCAGCCTGGGTCAGTCTGCCCCCAGGGCACTTGGGCCGAGCGCGCACATTCTGTGTGCTCATGGGTGCCCTCCTGGCAGCGGGGCCTGGGCCCAGCCCCTGGTTGTTGATGGTGAAGGGCTTGGGGGGCCGTGGGAGCAAGGTCCAGGGCGTTGTTTGTGTCCTGAAAGGCCCTCTCCTTGGGGACAGCAGCCCTCGGGGATGGGCTCTGAGCTCCGGGCTCCTGGCGGGGTCCTGGGTGTGGGGGTGCAGACGCCCAAGCGTCCTGAACACGGGGCACCTGACGAGGGCGGCTTGTGCTCCAGGGCACGAGGTCCACCCGCAGCGCCGGCTGGGGGACGTCCCCGGGCGCTCTGGGCATCACTCGGCTGGGTGGTGCCTGGGAGGCCTGTTCGCCCGCTGCCGGCAGCCGCGTGGGTTGTTTCCAGTTTGTGACCTGGCAGGCAGGTTTCTGTGTAGTCCTGAGCTTGCTCTCGCCGGGGCGAATTGCCTGGTGGGGTCTGAGAATGCTGGGCCGCCTTCCCCTGAGCCGGGCCCACCAGCCCTCTCTTGCTCGCTGCAGCCTCTGAGTGTGGGGGCCTCTTGTGTTCAGCCTGGTGGCCGCGTGGCCCCTCGCGCTGACCCCTCTGCTCTGCCTGGAAGGTCCCTTCAACCCTTGTCCCTGATGTAGGAGGAGCTGGCTCTTCCGGGTGGAGGCGGGCTGGTGGTCTTCCCAGGAGGCGGACGCGGCCCCTCCTCTCACAGCCGGTCCCTCCAGCTCCTGCTGCGGCACCTTCTGTCGTCGCCGCTGTGTCTGCAGTGTTCGGCCTGCCTTCACCTCCATCCAGGGTACTTTTTGTCTCAGGTATTTCAGTTTCTACAAGTTCAACTGGGATCTTCAGAAAACACTTTTTAAAATCTCCTTGTAACGTGTCCGGTGTTTCTCTTGTCTCTGGAACAGGTGGGACACAGTCATAGTGACCCCGACACCACTGTCTTCTCACTGTCTCCCTGAGCCGTCTTGGGGTTTTTTTTGATCAATTGATTTTATTCCTAGTGTGGCTCAGACGGTAAAGCATCTGCCTACAATGCGGGAGACCCAGGTTGAATCCCTGGGTCAGGGAAGGTCTCCTGAAGAAGGAAATGGCAACCCACTCCGGTATTTTTGCCTGGAAAATCCCATGGATGGAGGAGCCGGTGGGCTGCAGTCCACGGGGTTGCACAGAGTCGGACGTGACTGAACGACGTCCCTCGCGTTGTTTTCCTCCTTCTTGAGGTTGGTGGTTTCTGATTGAACAGAAAACCTGGCAGCTTCACCTCGGCTGCTGTTCGTCTGTGTCCTTCAGTCGCTAAGTCGCGTCTGACTCTGACCCCGTGGACCGTGGCACGCCAGACTCCTGTCCTCCACTGTCTCCCAGAGTCTGCTGAAGTTCATGTCCACTGAGTCAGTGATGCCATCCAACCATCCTGTCCTCGGCCGCCCCCTCCTCCTGCCCTCGACTTTCCCAGCAGCAGGGTCTTTTGCCTTGTTTGTTGCTGGGTATCTCTGTGTGTCTGTAAGTTGCTTAGACTCAGGTTGGAAATGACTGGTTGCTCTCAGTCTTGCGTCTGTTCTGTGTTGGTGGGGTTATGATACTATTTCATATCTGGCCGGTTTTTCTTACCACTGACCTCGAGTTCGCCACTGTCCCGCTCTGGTTGGGGGGAAGGAACTCGTTTTAGGCCCTTGCGAGCCTTGAGGTCGGCCGCGCCGATCCTCCTGGGTGGGGTGTCGTCCTGGAGCATGTGTCCTGGTGGGCTTACCCGGGAACCCGAGGGCCCGCAGCACGTCTGCACGGCACTCGGCGTCCCGTCCCTCTGGTGCGCTGCCCATGATCTCTGCCCGTTCGGCCTCCCGGACTCGCTGCTGGGGCTCCTCAGCGGGGTCCCCTCCCCGCCGAGCGGGTCCTCGAAGGCAGTGGCCAGGCACCACCGCAGGCCCTCGCTGGTCGCCTTCCTGCTGAGGAGCCCCGAGGAGGAGACACTGCCCGGCCGACTCAGTGAGGCTGGGACAAGACCCCAGCAGGAAGGCAGGGCTCAGCACAGTGCCCTCCGTGAGCACCGCGGTAAAGCTTCCTCAGCCTGGGAGTTGGCCAAAGGCTTCGTGGCCCTCTGTCCATCCGTGCGGCCCTGGTCTGGGAAGCCCCGCCCTCTCTGCTTCTCTGCCCCACGTGTCTGCAGCTCCAGCTCTGTTCTTGCGTTGGCTGTGGCCGAGACCCTGGGCCCTCCAGCGGGCCGTCGCGGCCCTCCCCAGGCCTTCTTTGCCGTCCAGGGCACCATCCCTCGCGTCCTCCAGCGTCTGAAACCAGTTGCTTCTTATGTTGTATCCAGTCTGCGGTTGTTGATGGTGGAGGGCGAGTCCAGCGTCGGTTACTCCCAGTGGAGAAAGGTCTTCATTCCCTTTTCATTAAAAACCACAAGCCCTCCCCTCTCCTGTCTCCCCGGCGCTGCCGGGGTGTCTCCTCTCGTCTGGACTTCATTTAGGAGCTCCCATTTCTGGTTCTTATTGGCCTTTTTGTCTGTCTGTTCAGTTCTTGCTTTAATTCTATTTCTGAGAGTTCCAAACTTGATTTATCGAGGTGTGGGTTTCGTCTGCTTGTGTGTGTTTTTCTGGATTGTGGTAATTATCACCCTTCCTTGTTCTTTCCATTCTCGTTGGACTTAGCCTTGAAGCTTTGCCCACTTGCTCTTACGTGAACCACATGTTCTGGCGCCTTCAACCAGGGTTCAGGCTCTGCTGCCTTCACAGCTGGGGCGCCGTGAGTGGGAGGGTTGCAGACAGGTGGGGAGGAGGTGGGCATGGTCTCCGGGGGCGGGCCAGAGGCGGAGGCGTCAGGGTGCACGCACGCCGGGCTCCACGTGGATGCCGTGTCCGCCGGGCGGGGACGCAGACATGGAGGTGAGCGTGCACACCCATGCCCTCGCTCTGCCAGCCCAGAGCGCCCAGGAAGGGGACTCCCCGGCGGCAGGGTGGCCGGGTCAGGTCTCAGTCTTCCAGAGGAAGTGGCAGTTCTCATCCTGTGGCGGAGAGTTGGAGGCAGCCTCTGCTCAGTTGCACCAGCTGCCTGGCAGGCCACATCCTCCCCACCCAGGGCTGCCACGGCCCATGCTCCCCGGGTGAGCACGGTGCCTGGGTCCTGCCCTGGTCCTCACGTGTGGTCGGACAGCCAGCCTGCTCCACTGTGTGTGGGGTGGTCCTTCCGGGGGCTTTGCCACAGCGCAGAGCTGGCTTGAGCCTGGTTGAATGCTTGGCTCTGTGGGATGTGGCCGCGGGCAGAGAGTCCGGCTAAGGCCGCGGTGTGGGGGCCTGGCCGCTCCGGAGCCATGCTTCTGCTGGATGGGGCTGCTGCTGAGTGCAGGCCAGCCCCGTGCTGACAACGAGCTGGGCCTGTGGCCAGTCAGAGGCTGGAGCCCAGCCGGGGTCGTCCGGTCGGACGGTTGCTTTTCTAGTCCTTGACGGTCCTGTGTGGGGCCCGCGTGACGAAGACCTCGGTCACACCCCTCTCGTGCCCCCTTGGGAGGCCTCTGGCAGTGTCCACGGGGCCTGCCACCCTCTTCCTCGTGCCCACTTGGCACCTTGTCTTCCCAAGACCGTTGGGGTGGAGATGCTGCCTGCCTGCCTCCGCGCTCTGCAGGTGCACAGCCCACCTCTCCCTGCAGCCCTGTCTGTCCAGAGCGTCCCCGGCTGCATCAGAAGGGCCCCCTGACAGGTTCCCTCTGGGGCCACGCTGACCCCGCGGCAGTGGCCTCGCCCCACACAGCGCCTGAGCGGCGCCACTTTGAAAGGCGACTGAGACGTCCCCTCAAGTAACCGGACTTGGCCGGCCCTGCCTGTAAAAGGAGCAGCTGCTGTCCCTGCCCGGCCGGGGCCCGGCCGCCCTCCCCGCCCAGCTTGCCCTCATTGGCCGGCGTGGCTGGCTCCCAGTCAGGGCTGCGAGGAAGGCAGGGAGCCTTGGGGCCGGGGCGCCTGCTTTCCCGGCCCGCTTCTGTGCTGCCCACCATGCTTGGAGACCACAGTGGTCTCCCCGCAGACCGAGCTCTGCTCAGCCCGCCCCCCAAGGCCGGGCTCAGCTGCAAGACAGTGCTTCAGGCAGTTGGCAAAGTGCTCAGGTGAGCGTGGCAGGGCCACGGGCGTTGGAGGGTCCCTCCTCCCACCCCGGGGCTATCTGGGGAGGAGTGGCCGTCCCCCCAGTCAGGTCTCCGTGTTGTGCAGACCCCGCCTGGGCTGGGGAGCAGATGGGCCTGGGGCGGGAGTAGCTGGGCATGCTCAGAACTTTGTTTGGAGTGAGGTTCTCCCTAGACTTCCGCCCTTCCTGCTGTCTGTGGGAGGCAGGGAGCCCCCAAAGCGGGTGTTCAGCTCAGAGGGTCTGGGTGAGAACAGGGGGCCCCTGAGACTGGCGTCTGCCTGCGGTGAACCGTGCCCGTGGCAGACCTGTGTCGTGCCCTGCTGAGCCCCCTGGACCGTGCCTTCGCCACCCCGGGTCCCCGGGCAGGGTGACCGGAGTCTGTGACGAGCGACCTTGTCCGGAGCCTGCCCTGGTCGTGTCTGCCGTGGGCCCTCTTTCCTCACCTCCCTCAGCTGCTCCACAGAGCCTCCAGTGTCCCACGTGAGAGGCTGGAGCCTCTCCAGAGCCTCTTCTGCGTCAGGGTGGGAGCGGCTAGGTCGGGCATTCAGGAGAGCGTGGGGGGCTGGGGAGCGGGCCTCCCAGGCGGGGCGTCCATCCTGTGCTGCGTGCTCTGGGGGCCCGGCTCAGCCCCGTGGTTAGGGGGCCCTGGACACGCTGCTGGCGGGGTGGAGCACTGCCCTCCTCCCCCGGGAGCCACAGTTCAGACGAGATCCGGCCGACCTCGACCCCCGTTTGCACGTCTTGTGTTTGCTTGTGATCTGGGTGCATCACGGCTCCGAAGGAAAACTCTATTTTGCTCTTCAGTTTCCATCTTTGATTGTAACCAGGCTCTGCAGGCCTCTGTGTGAGGGTCTGGGTGAGGCCCAGCTGTGGCTGCTGCTAGCCCTGGGGGAGGGACCACCGACGGGCTCCGTGACCCGCGTCCCCGGGTTTCTGTGGTTGCCACCCTCCTACCCCACAGGGCCACCCCCGGCCACCCCCCACCACGGAGGACTCCGCCGGGTCGTAAGCAGAAGCCGAGTGGGCTGCCGAGTGAGCCGCCGTGTAGAGGTGTGGGGAATGGCCACGCTGGCAGGGCCCTCTCCGGGACGTTGGCTCTGATCAGGAGCGGTGATGCCCCCAACAGTGCGGGGGGTTGCCGTGTGCACCCAGCGTGGCGGGGGCGCCCAGACCCGGAGTGGGCGCCAAGGAGAACAAGGGCAGGGCCGGCCCTCCGAGCTGTCTGGGAGAGAGAGGCCGAGGCCGAGGGGACCAGGAGGACTTCACACAAAGGTGGCGATTCAGCCAGGACCCAGAAGAGCAGCTCACCTCCCCGGGAGAGAAGTCCCGTGCATGCGGGCTCAGCACGGGGCGGCCCCTGGAGGCTGCGGTGCTGGGTGGGGCCTCGCCATGAGCACCTGATGCGCGAGGACTGGTCTTGGGGATCTCCGCCGTCCTCCGTCTGCCCGGCGCCTTCCCTCTCAGCCAGTCTCTTGTTTGGTGGGGACGCACAGCTTGTGAAAGCCCGCTCTGTTTCGGGTGCTGACCGCCTGGCCTCTAACCCAGAAGAGAAACGACTTCGTGTCTCCCCACAGCGTCTGGTCGCTGCAGCCCGTGGGGATTTGACAGGGGTTCCATGGGGGTCTTCCCAGCCTTCTGCCCCCATGTCCCTGCTCTAGAGAGGAAGAGGCCGGGCACCAGGGCCCGTGAGGACCCGTGAGAACGTGGCCAGGGGCAGGGTGGTCACCAGGTGTCGAGCGCAGGTGCCCAGGCCTGCTCGTCAGAATGTGGGGTCTTGGGAGGCAGGGCTCTCTGCTGGGCACCTCCTTCCTCGGATCACCTGCCGCACTGCTCAGTGTGTCCAGGGCTTCCCTGTGAGGCCCACCCAGCACCCAGGTTTTACTCGGAGTCCACGTCCTTGCGTCTGCAGGAGGCTCGTAACCCAGCTCCCCTCCAGCCATGAGGCCGCGCCCAGGCCGCCCGCCTCCGTCAGGGCCTCCGCGTGCCCGTGCGCGCCCTGCTCCTGCGGCCCTCGGCCCAGGCCGCCCTGAGCCCCCTCCTGGGGAATGCTATGGCTGCTCTGGCGTCTGTCCGCATCAGGGGAAGGCGGCGGGCCGGCCGGGCTCTGAGGGGAGAGGGGCGCCGCCCCCACTGTGTCCGTACCCCCAGTCCAGTGCCACCTTGCCAGCTCTGTGCCTGAAGGCCCCGGCCTCTCGCCCAGCACTGACGCCTGGAGGGGTGGTTTGTGGTAACACCTGAACTGCCTGCCGCTCCTGGACATCAGGACCTTGCCACAGGTGTCCTTGTGGTGGCCCCTGGGGTGGCCTTGCCTGGGGCCGAGCTGACCACGGTGCCTTTGGCAGGAGTTGATGAACGGAGCTGGCGGCGGCGGCGCTCGGCACCTGGGGGCCTCAGCTGGAGGGGCGTCCAGTGCCTGAGCCGACGGAGAGAACCGAGCCCGGCTCCAGGGTCACCGCGTGTTGCTGGAAGCCTGTGCCTGAGGGCTCGGCCTCCCGGCTCCAGGCCTTCCTCTCACAGAACGGACTGCACGGGGCGGAGGCGCCTGGGTGTGGCCGGCCCTGCCAGCCCCCAGCCCCGCCCCAGGCAGGCCCGGCCCTCAGTCCTGCGCCTTCTGGCCAGCAGCTGTCCTCACGGTGGTGTGTGTGCAGGGCGCGGGTGTGCGCGGGGCATGGGTACAGAGAAGGCCGGGCCTGCTTCCCTGCAGTGCTGGAGCCTGGGGCCCAGGGTGCTTCTGCCGGCTGGCTTTGGGAGGGCAGGTGCTGATGGCGGAGTGAGGGAATGGGGAGGCGAGGCCTCTGACCACGCAGACCATAGCCCAGGGCCCCCAAGGCCCATCTCATGGAGCACAAGCCCAGGTCCTCTGGGGGGCGTGTTCCCCCAGGAACCAGAGACGGAGGACACCCCCAGCTGGAGGGGCCGACCATCTCCCTGGAAGGGACGTGTGGGCACAGGGACACCACACCCTGGGCAGGAGGAGACCCCGGGCAGGCCTGCACAAGGCCCCTCGACACCCCTCCATGACACCCACTTCCTCTGCCCCTCGGCCCAGCCGCCCTTGTGAAAACCCGCAGGGGGAGGCTGCTGCGTGGAGCTCAGGGCACGTGGGCGGGGCCATCGGGGGCTTCTGGCCGGGGCCCCCCTCACCCCAGCCTTCGCGGCTGATGGCGGCACCTTCCACCCCCCGCCACCACCTTGGGGTGGCTGGCCCCAGCCAGGTGTGCCACCTGGAGCAGAGGCGAGGGGGTCGGGCCAGCGGGGCCGGGCACACAGTGGACAGTCGCCTGGGGGCAGACACTCAGGGATGGGCAGAGCAGAGGGCCACTCGGGGTGGGAGGTGCACTCTGCGGGCTGAGCCCGGGAGCCCGGGGCTGTGGACACAGCACCGTCCAGGCAAGTGCAGGCTTCCCCCCGGGCGGTGGTGGCTCCAGGCTCAGACCCAGGCTCCGAACGCGCTCCACCCTCCGGTCTCTGCAGCCCCTCTGGGGCTTGGTCACTTCTGTGCCCCGAGAGGCCCATGTCCACACTTGTCCCCGTGACCCGCACCCCCAGGACTCCTGAGGCGCCCCGCGTGTGACTGTGTGTGTCCCCGTGACCCGCACCCCCAGGACCCCTGAGGCGCCCCGCGTGTGCCTGTGTGTGCTGTGTCTGCATCTGGGCCCAGCACAGGACCTCGTGGCCCCGCCCAGCGCGGGCCACTGCCGTGCCCCACCCGAGGCCGAGCACACGTTCCTTTTAAGGCAAAGATCTGCTGTGCGAAGCTGAGCGGAAAACATTTCCCTGGCATTCAGGGAGCATTTTTCCTTCCTGTTTCTCTTAAATAAACCACTAGCAACTTTTCAAAACAGAAGAACGAAAAGGGCAAGGTCGGGAGCTGCAGACCTTCCATCCTGTGTGATCCCCTGGCCCCTGTGCCTCGGTGGGGCTGGAGCGGGGGGCACGCAGAGTGTCTTGTTGGTGCCCCATGCAGGGTCCACGGTGTGTCTCCCCCAGGCGCCCGGGCCCTCCGTCTGAGACCGGCCCCACCCGCTAGCCAGGCTGCGTCCCCCAGGCCTGTGGCTGCCCCTCGGGTGGGGGCCTTAGCGAGCATTTGCGCCCTCGGATGCCCCCGCCCCCATCCCAGATGGCCCTTCCTCAAGAGTCCACAGCTGAGGGCAGCCTTTTCTGGTCGGTGGACTCAGGACAGGCTGATGGACCGGCCATTTATTTGCTCAGAGTCGGGATGGTGCACTCGAGTGGGGGAAGAAGACGAGCGTCTGTTCTCAGGAACCTCCCCCACCCTCCTCGAGAGCCCGACCAGCCTTGAAACGTGGGTGGGAGCAGTGTGACCCCACGTCGGCCCCGGGGCCCTGCTCTGGACACGGCACACACTGGCTCCTTCTGCCCCAGCCTGCGGAAGACACGGGAACTCGGGTCTAACCCGGCCCAGGCTGGCGTCCCGGCCGCGGATCCGGCTGCTCCGTCGGGCGGTTTCCTCCCTGGAGGATGTGCCACCCCTCCGTCTCGGGCCTCGGGCCGGGGGGAGGCCGGCTGTGGGCCCACCACCGTCCCCACTGAGGTGGGGCTGGGGCTCCCTCAGTCCCAGGAGCGCTGGGTCTTGGTTCTCAGCGTCCAGAGGACACTTCAGAGGCGTGTGTCCTGTTATACGGCAGCAGACTCTCAGCGGATAAGAAAGAAAAACATTAGTGAGAAGTGGCCGTATCGTCAAATCTCTGTGACATCAGCTCGCGCCGACGTCTGTGCCTGGAACCGCGTGGGGCCGCTTAGCAGGCGTGCGGGCAGGGGGCTGTGGGGACAGCAGGCCTCGGGGCGGCCTGGGGCACTGGCGCAGAGCAGGGCCTCAGCATGGCGGGCTGCTGGCCCCCTGTGTCGAAGGATACCCTGTGAGGCTGCGGGGCCGTGGTGTCACACGTTGGGGGGCGGTGAGCTGGCTCGTATGGCCACTCTCCCGACCTCGGGTGGGCTGCACGCCCCCTGTTGCCTCGGGTTCCAGGCTTGGGCCCTGACAGGGCAGGGAGGGCAGAGGCGCAGGGTGGCTTCCACCCACACCAGGGCCCCAGGAGCCGTAGCCCCTGAGCTGCCCCCCAGAGCCGGGCCTGCAGCCTCCACGCCTGCCTCCGCCGTGACCCCTGCCTCTCTTCTCTTTGCAGGAAGTCCAAAGCCAAGCCCAACGGGAAGAAGCCCGCCGCCGAGGAGAAGAAGGTGTACCTGGAGCCAGAGTACGCCAAGTCCAGAATCACGGACTTCGGGTTCAAGGAGCTGGTGGTGCTGCCCCGGGAGATCGACCTCAACGAGTGGCTGGCCAGCAACAGTGCGTGGGGGCGGGGGTGGGGCGGGGCAGGACGGGCTCTCGTTTCCCCGGGGACCCCCGGAGCTGGTGCTCAGCATCTGCATGCACAAGCTGATTGAAGCTGAGGCACGGGATGGCCAACCCCGCAGGGCCTTGGGGTCCCTGCAGAGACAGGTACTCGGTGCGGGTCCTGGTCGCACCGGGGGCGGGACACCAGGGCAGGGGGAGGCTGCGGGACACAAGCGTGGCAGCAGGGCCAGGATGGGGAGGGCCGTGGCCTGGGGGCGGCTCACCTGCACCTGCCAGCCAGGCTTGGCGCTCAGCTCACGCAGCACCCCCGCAGGGCCTTGTGCTGGCTCTCCTCAGAGGAGCGGTTGTCTCTGTGGCCGCGAGCTGGTGCTGCCGGCCATGTTAGTGGTGTCCCCGACCGGCTGGGGATGGCAAGAGCTGGGGTGTGAGGTTTTCTGCCCAGGCCTTCGTGGAGGGCACTTGGTCTCAGTGGCCAGGGGCACTCTGCCCAGCTCAGCACCGTGGCCCGTGCTGCCCGCCCTTGAGGGCAGTGCTGTGCTGAGGCTGTGGTCTCTGGTCTGGTCAACACCAGCCGCCACGCCCAGGGCCTGAGGAGAGGCTCTGGTCCCCTTGGGCCCACAGGACCCTGGAGGCGAGGCGGCCCCGGTGTGGCCCTCAGGCTCCGCTTTCCCTTCGCAGCCACGACGTTCTTTCACCACGTGAACCTGCAGTACAGCACCATTTCGGAGTTCTGCACGGGTGAAGCGTGCCAGACCATGGCCGTGTGCAACACGTGAGTGCGTGCCCGCCGCTCCCGCCCGGCCCTCCCCACGTGTCCTTGTCCCGCCACGCCCGCCCGGCCCCTCCCGGCCCGCCCACGTGTCCTTGTCGAAGTCTCACCAAGGCTGCTCCCCTGTCTCCAGAGGCCCCACCTGGTGGGGAAACAGGAAGCAGAGCCCAGCAGAGGGGTAACCCGGGCAGCATGGGTCCCCCTGGGCACAGGTGCAGGGAGCCAGCCGGGCCCTGACGGGCTGTGTCCTGGGGCAGAGACGTTTCCACAGGACATGCCCACCGTGCATCCTGAGACCGCGGGGCGTGTGCAGCCAGAGACACTTCCTGGTGCTGGTCCCGCCGGCTAAGGGCCAACTCGGAGCTCACACTGCATGAGGAGGTGCTGCCGGCCCACGGGGCTGGGATGCTTTGGCGCCACCGGCGCAGTGCCCTTCCGCAGGCCTGGCAGGGCTGCTGTCTTCTGGAAATGGGCACCCCGAGGACTCCAGGACACCCCCGCCTCTGCAGCAGCTCTTGAAGCTGCACGGGTAGGAGAGCCACCATGTGGCCCTGGGCTCACCCCCAGCCTGGGGGGCAGAAGCCACGGAAGCGGCAAGAGGCCACGTGGGCCAAGGGGGAGGCGCGGAAGCTCCTCTCTGACAGCCTCCGTCAGGGTCAAGGCCTGCGTGCCGGGCTGACACGAGCGTGTGCGAGCAGCCAGCGTCCACTAGTGGGCGTGCTGTGCTGCCGCGGGCAGCCCAGCTCAGACCCGGACAGGGGGCCCTGCTCTTGCTGAGACCCCTGAAAGCTCAGCCCCACAGAGGGCGTGAGTGCAGAAGACGGCTGCTCTCCACTCCTTACTCACCCGGCGAGAGCTGCGGATGGCATACTCGGGTGTCACTGTGTCCCCAGAGAGCCACAGCCCGGCCTGGCCCGCAGAGGGTGTGGCAGTGCTGGGCGCATGCGCGAAGTGAGCCCGGGTTCCTCGGTGTGAGGCGGTGTCCTCTAGAGCAGACGTGGCCGGGCAGCCAGAAGGAGGCAAGGGCAGTGTGGCATCGCCCTGCCTACGGCACCCTCGCAGCAGGTGCCTGGCCAGGCAGTGTCAGAGGGGGCCTGCGGGCTGGCGGATGCGGACGCCAGGGCCCTCCTGATGCACCACCAGGCACCCTTCAGGCACCAGAGTGCTTGAGAAGAGGCTCCTTGAAGGGGCACAGGATTTGGTGTCCGGCTGACCTCTGTCTAGATGTTGGCTCTGCCACATCAAACTTGGAGATCTGGAGATCTTCAGAATTCTGTTTAGTCTTCCTACCTGTAACCTGCTTTATAGGGCTTTTGTAGGTTTATATCAATGGTTATTGTTGTTCCTTCATTCAGTAATGCACGACTCTTTGTGACCCCATGGACTGCAGCACACCAGGCTCCCCTGTCCTTCACCATCTCCTGGAGCTTGCTCAGACTCATGTCCATTGAGTCAATGATGCCATCCAACTATCTCATCTTCTGTCGTCCCCTTCTCCTCCAGCCTTCAATCTTTCCCAGCATCAGCATCTTTTCCAGTGAGTCAGCTCTTCGCATCAGGTGGTCACAGTATTGGAGCTTCAGCATCAGTCCTTCCAATGAATATTCAGGACTGATTTCCTTTAGGATGGACTAGTTGGATCTCCTTGCAGTCCAAAGGACTCTCAAGAGTCTTTTCTAACACCACAGTTCAAAAGCATAAATTCTTTGGTGCTCAGCTTTCTTTATGGTTCACCTCTCACGTCCATACATGACTACTGGAAAAACCACAGCTTTGACTAGATGGACCTTTGTTGGCAAAGTAATGTCTCTGCTTTTCAATATGCTGTCTAGATTTGTCATAGCTTTTCTTTCAAGGAGCAAGCGTCTTTTCATTTCATGGCTGCAGTCACCATCTGCAGTGATTTTGGAGCCCAAGAAAATAGCTTTTGAATGTTGAGTTTTAAGCCAGGTTTTTCACTCTCCTCTTTCAGCTTCATCAAGAGGCTCTTTAGTTCTTCTTCACTTTCTGCCATAAGGGTGGTATCGTCTGCATATCTGAAGTTATTGATATTTCTCCCTGCAATCGTGATTCCAGCTTCTGCTTCATCCAGCCTGGCATTTTGCATGATGTACTCTGCATATAAGTTAAATAAGCAGGGTGACAATATACAGCCTTGACATACTCCTTTCCCACCCAGTTTTGAACCAGTCCATTGTTCCATGTCCAGTTCTAACTGTTGCTTCTTGGCCTGCGTACAGATTTCTCAAGAGGCAGGTCAGGTGGTCTGTTATCCCCATCTCTTTCAGAATTTTCTGCAGTTTGCTGTGATGCACACAGTCAAAGGCTTTGGTGTAGTCAATAAAACAGAAGTAGATGTTTTTCCGAAACTCTCTTGCTTTTTCAGTGATTCAGTGGATGTTGGCAGTTTGATCTCCAGTTCTTCTGCCATTTCTAAATCCAGTTTGAACATGTGGAAGTTCTCGGTTCATGTACTGTTGAAGCCTGGCTTGCAGAATTTTGAGCAGTACTTTGCTAGCGTGTGAGCTCAGTGCAATTCTGCGGTAGTTTGAGCATTCTTTGGCATTGCCTTTCTTTGGGATTGGAATGAAAACTGACCTTTTCCAGTCCTGTGGCCACTGCTGAGTTTCCAAATTTGCTGGCATATTGAGTGCAGCACTTTAAAAGCATCATTTTTAAGGACTTGAAATAGTTCAGCTGGAATTCCACTACCTCAACTAGCTTTGTTTGTAGTGATGCTTCCTAAGGCCCACTTGACTTTGCATTCCAGGATGTCTGGCTCTAGGTGAGTGATCACACCATCGTGGTTATCTGGGTCATGAAGATCTCTTTTATATGGTTCTTCTGTGTATTTTTGCCACCTCTTCTTAATATCTTTTGCTTCTATTGGGTCCATACCATTTCTGTCCTTTATCGAGCCCATCTTTGCATGAAATGTTCCCTTGGTATCTCTGATTTTCTTGAAGAGATCTCTAGTCTTTCCCATTGTATTGTTTTCCTCTATTTATTTGCATTGATCAGCGAAGAAGGCTTTCTTATCTCTCCTTGCTATTCTTTGGAACTCCAGATGTATCTTTCCTTTTCTCCTTTGCCTTTCACTTCTCTTCTTTTCTCAGCTATTTGTAAGGCCTCCTCAGATAAGTATTTTGCCTTTTTGTGTTTCTTTTTCTTGGGGATCATAGAAAAAGCAAGAGAGTTCCAGAGAAACATCTACTTCTGCTTTATTGACTACGCCAAAGACTTTGACTGTGTGGATCACAACAAACTGTGGAAAATTCAGAAAGAAATGGGAATACCAGACCACCCTACCTGCCTCCTGAGAAATCTATATGCTGGTCAAGAAGCAACAGTTAGAACTGAACATGGAACAACGGACTGTTTCATAATTGGGAAAGGAGTATGTTAAGGCTGTATATTGTCACCCTGCTTATTTAACTTATATGCAGAGTACGTCATGCATAATGCCGGGCTGGATGAAGCACAAGCTGGAATCATGATTACAGGGAGAAATATAAATAACCTCAGATATGCAGACGATACCACCCTTATGGCAGAAAGGGAAGAGGATCTGAAGAGCCTCTTGATGAACGTGAAAGAGGAGAGTGAAAAAGCTGGCTTAAAATTCAACATTCAAAAAACTAAGATCATGGCATCCAGTCCCATCACTTCATGGCAAATAGATGGGGAAACAGTGGAAACAGTGACAGACTATTTTCTTGGGCTCCAGAATCACTACAGATGGTGAGTGCAGCCATGAAATGAAAAGACACTTGTTCCTTGAAAGAAAAGCTATGACAAATCTAGACAGCATATTGAAAAGCAGAGACATTACTTTGCCAACAAAGGTGCGTCTAGTCAAGGCTGTGGTTTTCCCAGTGGTCATGTGTGGATGTGAGAGGTGAACCATAAAGCGAGCTGAGCGCCAAAGAATTGATGCTTTTGAACTGTGGTGTTGGAGAAGACTCTTGAGAGTCCCTTGGACTGCAAGGAGATCCAGCCAGTCCATCCTAAAGGAAATCAGTCCTGAATTTTCATTGGAAGGACTGATGCTGAAGCTAAAGCTCCAGCACTTTGGCCACCCAATGCAAAGAACTGACTCATTGGAAAAAACCCTGATGCCGGGAGAGGCTGAAGCCAGGAGGAAGAGGGGATGACAGAGGATGAGATGGTTGGATGACATCACCCACTCGATGGACGTGAGTTTGAGCAAGTGCTGGGAATTGGTGAAGGACAGGGAGGCCTGGCGTGCTGCAGTCCGCAGGGTTGCAGACTCGGACACGACTGAGGAACTGAACGGAACTTCTTGAGGATGGTCTTGATCACTGCCTCCTGTCACAAACCTCCATCCATAGTTCTTCAGGCACTCTGTCCATCAGATATAATCCTTTGAATCTAGTTGTCACTCCCGTTGTATAATTGTGGGGTTAATTCAGGTCGCACCTGAATGGTCCAGTGGCGTTCACTGCTCTCTTCGGTTTAAGTCTGAGTTTGGCAATGAGGAGTTCATGATCTGAGGCAGTCAGCTCCCAGTCTTGTTTTTGCTGACTGTATAGAGTTTCTCTATCTTTGGCTGCAAATCGGTCTGATTTTGGTATTGACCATTTGGTGATGTCCATGTGTCGACTCGTCTCTTGTGTTGTTGGAAGAGGGTGTTTGCTATGACCAGTGCATTCTCTTGGCAAAACTCTGTTAGCCTTTGCCTTGCTTCATTCTGTACTCCAAGGCCAAATTTGCCTGTTAACTACAGGTATCTCTTGACTTCCTATTTTTGCATTCCAGTCCCCCTGTGATGAAAAGGACGTCTTTTTTTGGTGTTAGTTCTAGAAGGTCTTGTACGTCTTCATAGAACTGTTCAACTTCAGCTTCTTCACCATTGCTTGTTGGGGCAGATTACTGTGATGTTGAAGCAAACAGATCATTCTGTCGTTTTTGAGACTGCACCCAAGCTCTTCACTGTGGGCCCTTTTGTTGACTATGAGGGCTACTTCATGTCTTCTGAGGGATTCTTGCCCACAGTAGTAGATATAATAATGGTCATCGGAATTAAATTCTCCCGTTCCAGCCCATTTTAGTTCACTGATTCCTAAAATGTCGACATTCACTGTTGCCATCTCCTGTTTGACCACTTCCAAATTACCTTGATTCATGGACCTAACATTCCAGGTTCCTATGCAATATTGTTCTTAGAGCATCGGACTTGACTTCCATCACCAGTCACATCCACAACTGGGTGTTGTTTTCATTTTTTTTCCGTCTTTTCATTCTTTCTGGAGTTCTCTCTCCACTGTTCTCCAGTAGCATATTGGGCACCTACCAACTGGGGAGTTCATCCTCCTGTGTTGTATCTTTTTGTCTTTTCGTACTGTTCGTGGAGTTCTCAGGGCAAGAGTCCTGAACTGGTCTGCCAGTCCCTTCTCTGATGGACCACGTTCTGTCGGAAATCTCCACCGCGACCAGTCTGTCTTGGTGGCGCTACGCGGCATGGCTTATAGTTTCATTGAGGCAGACAAGGCTAATACTCTGCCTAGGTTTGTCATAGTTTCTCTTCCAAGGAGCAGATGCCTTTCTAGGAATCGTTCAAGACCAAGGAATGGAAACTCACATGAGTTAGTTTAAAAGGAAATGGGAGGTTTATCAGAGGTCCACAGAGCCGTGTGCTGTCTGTCACAGGGCCCTCAGGTCCACCCAGGGCCCAGAGTGGGGCTGCAGCCCAGGCCGGACACTGTTTCCACCCTGCTGATGCCTGAAGGGCTGGAACCAAAGGGGAGTTTGGAGTCCCAAGAGAAGAGAAGGAGGCCTGTGCCCGCAACACATTTGAAGACCTAACAGCTGAAAAGTTACAAATTTGGCCAAGACACAAACCTACAGATTCAGGAAGCCTAATGAGTTTGGGCTTCCCTGGTGGCTCAGAGGTTAAAGCGTCTGCCTGCAATGTGGGAGACCAGGGTTTGATCCCTGGGTCGGGAAGATCCCCTGGAGAAGGAAGTGGCAACCCACTCCAGTATTCTTGCCTGGAGAATCCCATGGAGGGAGGAGCCTGGTGGGCTACAGTCCACGGGGTTGCAAAGAGTCGGACATGACTGAGCTACTTCACTTTCACTTTCAGTGAGTTTGAAATAGGATAAACCCAGTGAATCCACCACAGGCACATAATCAAACTGCTGAAGAGAACACGCTGTAACAGCCAGCGGAGCCAGCAGCATCGCCCCTGTAGGGCCGTGGCGGGGTGGCTGTGGCCGTCCTCACCCACCCGGGGCAGGGGGAGGCCCCACAACGTGGCTAAGGTGCTGAATGGAGACAGCAGCCTCCCGGGAGCCACACACTGCTCTTCAAGGACGAAGGTGAGGTAGGGACGGCTGTCAGTGAGGGGAGACTTGGAGAGCTCACTTGGCATGCAGTGAAGGAAGCAGTGCTAGGTGGGGCCGTAGGGCAGAGGACACGGGGAGACGTGATAACTGCCTCTTCTCTTCAGCTCTTGGAGACATGTCTGGTAGGTGAGCAAAAGCCACAGCTGCGACATGTCTCCAGTGTGTGCCTGCAGCACTGAGACAGTGGCCGCCTGGGGCCAGGCAGAGAGCCCTGTGTGCTGGTCGGCTTTCTGACTCCAGATGTAGAAGAGGTCCTGGGCGCCAGGTACCGGGTGGAAAAGTCAGGATGTGCTTTGTAATCCTTTGCTGCTGCTGCTGCTGCTAAGTCACTCAGTCGTGTCCAACTCTGTGTGACCCCATAGACAGCAGCCCACCAGGCTCCCCCGTCCCTGGGGTTCTCCAGGCAAGAACACTGGAGTGGGTTGCCATTTCCTTCTCCAATGCATGAAAGTGAAAAGTGAAAGTGAAGTCTCTCAGTCGTATCCGACTCTTAGCGACCCCAATGGACTGCAGCCTACCAGGCTCCTCCGTCCATGGGATTTTCCAGGCAAGAGTACTGGAGTGGGGTGCCATTGCCTTCTCCGTGTAATCCTTTGAGCAACCTCTAAAAAAGTTGCATAAGGGACATAAATCATAATAGATAAATTAAAAGGAAATAGTGCCAAGCAAGGCAGGAAATATAAGGAGTGAAAAGCAAAGGGAACAAATAGTAAACGATTGTGAACTTAAATTCAGACAGATCCGTCATCGCAGTTAACGTCGTGCTGTAAGCATGCTGGTGACGAGACAGAGGCTGTAAGTTGGGGCTTTTTAAATGAACCAGCTGTGCAGGGAATATGAGAAAGTCACTTTAAATGCAATGACATTGGCAGGTTGAAAATGGAAAAAGAAATGCCAATAAAACATAAGTCAGAAGCAAACTAAAGTGGCTGCGCTCATACCAGACAAAGCAGACTTCAAGTCAAGAAGTACTGACCTTGAATGCATCTGTGCCAAATAGCAGAGCTTTCACACAAAGCAGACGGGCAGAACCGCAAGGACACATGCTGTGGTTGCAGATTGAGCACTCCTCTCCTGGTGGTGTGTGGACTAGTGGGCAGAAAGCCGGCACGAACTGGGACTAAACAGCACCGTCAGCCAGCTGGACCGGAGCGACGTTTGCCCCTTAGTAGCCAGTCCGCATTCCTTTCAGGTGCTCTGGGGCACTCACCACAGGAGGTCCCGTCCTGGCTCACAAAACAGACTACGAACTAGTCAGAGGTGCGGAGTAAGTTATCCGACCACAATAGTTACGTTTGAAATCGGTAACAGAAAAGTCTCCAAACGTTTAGAAATCAGCATACTTTTTTTCTCTTGCCATGCTGTGTGGCATGTGAACTCTTAGGTCCCTGATCAAGGCAGATCGAATGTGTCCCTGACATTGGACACACAGTCTTAACCACCAGAATGCCAGGGACATCCCAAGAAATTAACACACTTTCAAATACTCCATGGGTCAGAGAGGAAGTCTCCAGGGAAATTAGAAAACGTTATAAAGGGAAATAAGAATGCAGCATATTTGAACTGCACTTGAGATGCAGCTAAAGCAAGGTTTAGAGGAACGTTTAGAGGATTAAATGCTTATTTTGGAAGAAGAAAGATCTCAATTCAGCCTAAGCTTCCATATTAAGAAACTGGAAAAAAAGAAGCGTGTAGTGCGTGCATGTGTGTGTTGTCGTGTCCAGCTCTCTGCAGCTGTAGCCTGCCGGGCTCTGTCCGTGGGTTTTCCCAGCAAGAATCCTGGAGGTGTTGCCATGCCCTTCCAGGGGATCTTCCTGATCCAGAGATGAACCTGCGTCTCCTGTGTCTTCCTGCATTGCAGATTCTTTACCACTGAGCCACTGGGGAATCCCAGAAAAAAAGAGCAAAAAACAAAACCCTAAATTGAGCAGAAGAAAAGAAATGATAAAATAGGAACAGAAATCACTGACATGGATTTCTGAAAACAAATGAAACCAGAAGCCGGTTCCTTGAAAAGAGAAGTAAAATTGAGAAACCTCTAGTAAAACTCACAAAGGTAAAAAGAGACAAGACAGATTATCAATATAAGGAATAAAAGAGGAAGTAACTATAAAGCCAGCAGAAATTACAGGGTAATAAGGAAGCTTCAGAAAAATCTCTGCTTATGTAAATTTAACAATTGAGATTAAATGAACTAGTTCCTTGGAAAGCACAAAATATCACAATTGACCCAAGATAGGTAATGCAGTAAGGCAAGAAAAAGGGATAAAAGTCAGTTAAATTGGAGAAGAAAATAAAACTGCATTTGCATACAGCATGATCGTCTATGTAGAAAAGCCCAAGAACTCGAGCAAAAAGTTGAACCAATAAATTTAGCAAGCTCAACACACAAAAAACCAATCATAGTTTGTGTACTAGCAGTACAAGTGGAACACAAAATCGATGAAGTCACATCATGTACAGTAGCTCCAAAAGCAGTGAAGTACTTCGACGTAGACTTAGGAAACGATAAAATGCAGGTGAATGGAGCCGAAGACCAGCGCAAGTGGGGAGGCGCTGTGTTCCTGGACGGGGAGACAGCACACCAGAAGCATACACGTATTTAGTGCAGTTTCAGTCAAACTCCCAGCAGAGTTTTTATCTGTAAATAAGCTGATTATAGAATGTACATGGAGTAGCAGAACCCCTAGAATAGCTACAGTGATTTTGAAAAAACAGTCAAATCGGTAGAGTCCCACAGTGCTGTGCTAAGAGTTACTATAAAACTGTGGTGACCAACACTGTGGTGGTGGTGAAGAGGAGACACAGGTCAGTGCAACAGAGCAGAGTCCAGAAATGCATCCCACAAACATGGCCCCTTGATGTGTGACAGGGGTGCAGAAGAATTCCGTGGAGAAAGAATAGTCTTTTCAACTAAAGCTGTTAGAAAAACCAGTCATCCAAATGTCTCCTTCTGCCAGAGTTGACTCGAAGTAAATGTTAACTCTCAATACAAACCATAAAACTTTCAGAAGAAAGCACAGGAGAAACCTTCATGATGTAGCATTAGGCGAAGAGTTCTTGGTCATGACACAAGATACAGTCCATTGATGAAGGAGAATCAGTAAAGTAGACTTCATCAAAATTGAGAACTTTTGTTCTGAGAAAGACACTTGAGAGAAAGGAAGGACAGACTGCAGACTGACCCCACATCCCTGGAAGGACTGTTGGCTGGAGGGGTCAGGACCTCACGGCTCACAGTGAGGAGTCGGATTATCACTGGGCAGAGGACGCAGACCGGTCACGGGGGTGCCCCGTGCCCCCACGGGCAGAGGAGCACCAGCAGCAGGTGGAGCACACGGATTCAGACTTGGCTGTGCGGGCGTCTGTGACCTCCTCACCACGTGCCGGCGCGGAGGGAGGGGGCGCCGGTGGGGCGGCCGTTGCTGGGACATCTCGGCGGCGTTCCTGCTGTGGACTCGGCTGTCCTGCTTCCGAGCATCCACCTGAGAGAAATGGGAACTGGAGCTCAGGCAGACACCTGCCAGGAGGGTTTGCAGCCTGACCCATAGTTGCCCCAAACTTCAGGGCACCCAGGCGTCGTGATGGACTGGGGCATCCACACAGGAGTCCATCTCAGTGACGAGAAAGGCAGGACGGGTGGCAGAGCCGGGCTCCAGACACCACCCGAGTTCCTGAGGACGCATCGCTAGCGTGCAGGGACTGACCAGCAGGCCAGGGGCCGGGCTGAGAGCTGTGCCCCATCATGTGTCCTCTGTTGGGGTTAAAACCCATCAGGCTGCACGCCAAAGCCAGACAGCTTTACTGTGAGACAGTGCAAAAATAAAATGAGACCGGAGGAGAGGAACGCTGAAAGCAGCGGGTCCCTGCTGCCACGGGGGCGGGGCAGCAGCAGGACCCCTGAGGAGCTGGTGTCTCCGGGTCTGGACCTCATGGAAGGGTCTCCTGGTTTCGAGCTGCAGTGGTTTTTCTGACTCTGGCACTAGTGGCCAGGGGTATCAGCACCAAGCAGGGCTGGGGAATCGCTGGGGTGGTGCTGCCTCCCTCCCTGCACCGGCCCTGGGACCCCAGGGGCCTCTGTGAGGGGAGGGGTGCATCATCTGTCCTCTCAGCGCATCCTCAGGCGGGGCAGGGGCCCGGGCAGGGGACAGACGGTCAGCAGGGCCACCCTGTGGTGGGGAGGGCTCTGGATCCTTCCTGGGTGTTTGCTTCCTGGGGGCCCGCAGGGAGCTCAGCCAGCTTCTCAGGGCTTTGTCTGGCTCGCTCCGGGGCCTTGGGGGGCGTGCAGGTGCTGGGCTCTGCGGGGCCCGCAGTGCTGGGGCAGCCTGGGCGCAGCCGTGGCAGGGAGGCCTCGCCGAGGTGGAAGTGGCTGGCAGGTGTCATCTGCCTTCTGCAGTGGGGAGGCCGGGGCCTGGAACCCATTGGCAGTCAGGGCTGTGTTCCCTTGTCCACAGAGGGGCGGCCTTTTTCCTGGTGGCCTGCCCATTTGTTGTGGGCTGTGTTCCCGTCTTGCAGCCTGACCCCTGCCCACCCAGGGGCACGGATGAACTCACAGGCAAAGGGGGTGAGAGGAGCCCTGGTTCCTGCTAGAGGAATAGGTGTGGGCAGCAGGGCTGTTCTGAGGTCCCCTGGGCTGTGTCTTTTCTTTTGGCCAGGAGAGATGGAGAGCCTGCTGTCCTGACAGCAGGTCTGGCCAGGTGTTGGGAGTAGGGGGGGTGCCCTGTGGCTGACACCCAGGGGTGCTTAGTGAGCTCAGGAAGTCAGGGCAGAGTGCTCAGGGCCAGCCTGGGGTCCTGGCCTGCGATAAGTGGAATGGTGTCGGGGAGAGCTGTCAGTTCTGAAGCCCAGTAAAGACAGCGGGAAGGGGGCGGGGTGCTGGCAGAGGTCTGATGGGGCAGGGTTGGCGCCTAGGCCGAAGAAGGGGTGCCCTGGTCATCGCCCACTGACCCGGGCAGCCTGCAGTTCCCCACTCCCTGCCAGCGGCTCCGTGCAGCCCTCGGCCAGCCCGCCTGCGGGCACAGGGCCCCCTGCTGGGAAGACTGGAGCCCACCTGGGGCGGGAGGGGAGAGTGGGACATGGCGGCTGCAGGGCCCATGTCTGGAGGACAGCAGAACAGCAGCGTTACGTGAACTAGGAGATATGCCTGGTCTCAGGGCTGGGCTGGGGTCCGCATCTCCCAGCGCCCTGACCCACCCCCACCTGCTGGGGAAGTCTGTGAGGGACCCAGGGACAGGGGCCCCCTCACCCCACCCGGCCCAGGGCGCAGGTTTGGCCCATACTGGGGGCAGCAGGGAGCCGCCTGTGGGGCGCGTGACTGTGTTGGTCACTCAGTCACGTTTGACTCTCTGCTGCCCGTGGACTGTAGTCCGCCAGGCTCCTCTGTCCATGGGATTCTCCAGGCAAGAGTACAGAAGTGGGGTGCCAGTCTCTTCTCCAGGGGATCTTCCCGACCCTGGGATCGAACCCAGATCTCCCGCACTGAGGGCAAATTCTTTACCATCTGAGCCACCAGGGAAGACCCGGATCCTGACAAGGCAGGGCCTCCGGGGAAAGATGGGAAAGCTGTCTGTTAACGTTAACCGTTAACGCAGGGGGAGGTCCCGTGTAGAGCAAAGCCTGAGCACGGCCAGCTTTCCTGGCCGCCCGTCACCGCTCGCCTGTCCCCACAGACAGTACTACTGGTACGACGAGCGGGGCAAGAAGGTGAAGTGCACGGCCCCCCAGTACGTGGACTTCGTCATGAGCTCGGTGCAGAAGCTGGTGACCGACGAGGACGTGTTCCCCACGAAATACGGTGCGTGTCCCCGCCCCGCCCCGCCCCGCCCACGACCCCGCCCACTCGAGGCTCTGCGCCCTGAGCCGCCAAGGCAGCACCTGGCCCATGGGCGGTACCATCGCCCAGGCCCCTCCTCTGCGGCCAGGGCACCGAGCGCCCTGGGCGCTGGGCCGGCTTCGGCCGGGTCGCGGGCCCCTGGTCCCAGAGGCGCCCGGCCCAGCGGGGAGAGCGCTCACCGTCGGGACCCCGCTCGGCGCCCAGTCACTCGGGCGCTGCAGGCGGGCGCACAGGGAGGCCTGCGGCGGGGGGAGGGAGACAGACCCCCATCCGGGGCCGGGGTGGTGACCCGGCCGCCCCGCAGGCCGCGAGTTCCCCAGCTCCTTCGAGGCCCTGGTGAAGAAGATCTGCAAGTACCTGTTCCATGTGCTGGCGCATATCTACTCGGCGCACTTCAAGGAGACGCTGGCGCTCGAGCTGCACGGACACTTGAACACGCTCTACGCGCACTTCATCCTCTTCGCCCGCGAGTTCAACCTGCTCGACCCCAAAGAGACGGCGGTCATGGACGACCTGACGGAGGCGCTGTGCGGCGGGGGCGGCGGGGACGGGCCGGGCGGGGCAGCGGGCGCACAGAACCACGTCAAGGAGAGGTGAGCCCGGCGGCGCCCGCGCGCGTCCGTGTCTGTGCGCGCACGGACTGTGGGCGCCCGGACTCTGGCGTCGGCCCCGAGAACCTTGGACTCCGCTCGTCCGTGGCAGACACCTCCGGGGCCGCCCGTCTGCGTCTCCCTCTGGGGTCTGCCCCTCCGGGTCTTCCGCGCCCGCCCCGCCCCCGGCTCGGCCTTGGCCTCCGGGGAGACACGCAGCGGGGCGGGGGCCCTTCCCCGCGGCGGGGCCCGCAGGCTTCGCTTCTGCCGCCCATTGTCTTGGCTCGGGCTGGAGTGGCTTTTAGAGACCCCGGCCTGGCTTTCTCCCTCCGCCCGATCTGGACTCTGGCTCAGGGCCGGCTGGAGGGGCGGGGAGGCCGCGTGTCTGGAGCCCCGCGAGCTGCAATGTCTCCCTCCGCTGTCCTGACTGCCCAGGAGGGGAACGGGGCTGGCCAGGCTCCGGGCTGCGGTGCCCTGCGGGGCGGCCTGTGCGGAGCCGCGGCCGGGGGCAGGAGAGCCTGGTTTCCCTGTGCGGGTGTAATAAAGAGACTTCTCTCAGGTCAGCTCCTGTGTGTGTCCTCAGCGTCTCGGCGCTCCGTGCTGTGGCGGCCTGGCCATGCGCCCTGCTCCTCACATGGCCTGGGGCAGCGCCCTCCCTTGCATGCCAGCCCACGAAGCTCTCACTGAACACAGCTGTGCTGGCCGAGAGCAGGTGCTGCCTCCCTGCCGGGGCTCACCCGGGACTCCCCTGCTGCACGTGTCCACAGGTTGCCAGGAGCTGGGGGCAGGGCTGTGTTCTGTGGGTCAAGTTCCCAGGGGTTATGGACCCTCCGGTCTCCCTGTGGTGCACTCTCTCCACACTGGCAGCAGGGACCCTGCAGTGGGGGCCACAGTCTGCCAGAGGTGGGCGTCCTGGCCAGCCGGCACAGAGGCTCTGCTGCAGGGCCCCCCTCTGGACTTGGCAGCATCGCTTGGGTGGGTGTAGGATAGCTGGGGGGGTGGTGTGAACAGCCCTGGAGCTGGTCCAGCCCCCTGTGGGCAGAGACGCGCCTGCAGGGCCCTGCGCCTTCTCCGGTGTTGATTCCTGTCACACACCCCACCCCCCTCCCCCATCAAACCTGAGTGGCAGTGATGGGACCCTGGGCTCTGGTCTTGACTCCCAGCTACTGGGGCTCCTATACTCTCCCCACCAGCCTGTGCCCTGCTGGGTCCTGAATTTCCTGCCCTCCTGACGCTCAGGTGACCTCAAACTCAGTTGTGGCCAGTAGACCCTTCCTCTGTGGCCCTGGCATGTCACCAGCCCCCAGGCCTAGCGGGGCCACCTGCTCCCTCCGCCTCCCGGCAGGACAGGCTCCTGGCTGACCACGCTGCGCCCGCGCACAGGCTGCCAAGAGCCCTGCGCCTCTGGGAGGCCATGGCCCCTCCAAGGCCACCCATCCTGCTCACCTCCCCTCTGCCTTCCGGCTCACTGTGAGCCCTTGGCCTGCAGGCCGCATGGGCTGTCTCCCTCCTCTTCTGGGTATGGATCTCTGAAACAGAGGCCTCAGGACGCAGGGGAACTGGACCATGGTTGACCTGGTGCCCAGGGAGGACTCTCTGGGGAGAGCCAGAGTAGGGGCGGAAGGGAGCCGGCCTGCTGGGTCCCCAAATGTCTGTGCAGCAGACTTGTGAGCAAGCAGCTTGGATGTTTAGCTGAGGAGACTCCAGCCAAAGTGTCAGAGGTGCAGCCTGCTTTCTCTGCTGCTTATAGTAAAACACATTGAGAGATTGAGGAAGAGCTAGTAACAAGAGGGATCAAAACACTTGATGGTCGAGAAGGTCTCAGCCAAGCCCGACTGCAAAAAGACACTAGAATGAGGAGATCACCTGTCAGGAAATGCAGCCTGGAGAAAAAGCCAAGGGTTGTTGGGCAGCCTTTTGCTGGTAACGCAGAACATGAACCAGGGCAGAGATTCCGTCATAGAGTCTTGGAACAGACTTCAGTCATCCCAGCGGAAGCCAGAAATGGGAAGAATCTCGGGAGGATCTGAAGGAGCCTCTTGTCTTAGGAACTGAACCCCCACGACGTACCACGATACTGCCATGGTTCTTGAGAACTTCATTCCATCAGAAACACTGCCAGGTTGGACTGAAGGGGCAGAGGGTCTAGTGGGAGGCTGTTGGACTCGCAGCTCTCGGCAGGACGCAGACTGATGGAACCTCGGCCGAGGACGCTGGCTCCTCTTCTCTAAAATGAAGGGCTGAAGGGGCCAGAGGGTCCTGGGGGTGGAGCCCTCAGCTACACAGGGCAACTCCCAGGCCTTGCTGGGCACCGGCCTCACGGGGTGTGCCGCGCTGGACTTGGACTCCTCCTCCTTCGTTCTCTCCCTTTTTGGATGGAAGCACCCGTGCCTGGCCTCTTGAAGCTGCTCTACTGTTGTATTTTGGAGGTCGATGACCTCTAGTTTCAAAGGCCCGTATGGAAAGGGACAGTTCCCCAGCGTGTGCCGGGACAGTTCATATTCCGCGTCCGCTATTACCTGCTTCAGGTGGTTTAGGTGAGGTTTGGAGCTTGACTTGCCTCTGTAGTGGGTGGAGACTTCAGGAAAGGGGTGTGTTTTACACGTGAGATGGATGTGGAACTTGCTAGGGAGCAGTCTGCAGTGGGCGGGGCACACCACCCCCCCCCACCCCGAGAAAGAGCCCACCCCCCGCACCTGGAACCTGTCGGCCTGTTGCCTTCCCCAGCATCGGGGGACAGCTGCAGATGCAGGGAGCTTGCTCACTGGCTGGACCTGAGGGGGGAGACGGCTGAGTGTGGTCACGGGGCTCCTTCAGACCGAGCAGGGAGAGTCAGGGCGACGCGGCGCTGGCCTGGCTCCCGGCTCCAGGAACGCAGGGGCCTCCAGAAGCTGACCGAGGGGTGTGCCTGGTGGCTCAGTTGTTAAGAACCGGCTTTCAGCGCAGGGTGGTTCAGCCCCTGGTTGGCTCCTCGTGCCGTAGGGTGACTGAGCCCACATGCCTACACTGAAGAGCCTGCGTACCCCAATGACACAGACTGGGGGCCCCAAGAGTAAATCAACAAATGCTAAAAAAAAAATAGCTAAGGAAGGAAATGGATCTTCCCCCAGGGTCGGCAGAAGTGAGGCCATTTCAGTGAGACCACATTCCTGAACTTCAGAACTTAAGAAGGTATGTTTGTATGGTTTCAGTTCAGTTCAGTCACTCAGTCGTGTCCGACTCTTGGTGACCCCATGAATCGCAGCACGACAGGCCTCCCTGTCCATCACCAACTCCCGGAGTTCACTCAAACTCATGTGCATCGAGTCGGTGATGCCATCCAGCCATCTCATCCTCTGTCGTCCCCTTCTCCTCCTGCCCCCAATCCCTCCCAGCATCAGAGTCTTTTCCAATGAGTCAACTCTTCGCATGAGGTGACCAAAGTATTGGAGTTTCAGCTTCATCATCAGTCCTTCCAATGAACACCCAGGACTGATCTCCTTTAGGATGGACTGGTTGGATCTCCTTGCAGTCCAAGGGACTCTCAAGAGTCTTCTCCAACACCACAGTTCAAAAGCATCAATTCTTCGGTGTTCAGCTTTCTTCACAGTCCAACTCTCACATCCATACATGACCACTGGAAAAACCATAGCCTTGACCAGATGGACCTTTGTTGGCAAAGTAATGTCTCTGCTTTTTAATATTCTGTCTAGGTTGGTCATAACTTTCCTTCCAAGGAGCAAGAGTCTTTTAATTTCATGGCTGCAGTCACCATCTGCAGTGATTTTGGAGCCCCAAAAAACAAAGTCTGACACTGTTTCCACTGTTTCCCCATCTATGTCCCATGAAGTGATGGGACCAGATGCCATGATCTTCATTTTCTGAATGTTGAGCTTTAAGCCAACTTTTTCACTCTCCACTTTCACTTTCATCAAGAGGCTTTTTAGTTCCTCTTCACTTTCTGCCATAAGGATGGTGTCATCTGCATATCTGAGGTTGATATTTCTCCTGGCAGTCTTGATTCCAGCTTGTGCTTCTTCCAGCCCAGCGTTTCTCATGATGTACTCTGCATAGAAGTTAAATAAACAGGGTGACAACATACAGCCTTGACGTACTCCTTTTCCTATTTGGAACCAGTCTGTTGTTCCATGTCCAGTTCTAACTGTTTCTTCCTGACCTGCATATACATTTCTCAAGAGGTAGGTCAGGTGGTCTGGTATTCCCATCTCTTTCAGAATTTTCCACAGTTTATTGTGATCCACATAGTCAAAGGCTTTGGCATGGTCAATAAAGCAGAAATAGATGTTTTTCTGGAACTCTCTTGCTTTTTCCATGATCCAGCGGATGGTGGCAATTTGATCTCTGGTTCCTCTGCCTTTTCTAAAACCAGCTTGAACATCTGGAAGTTCACGGTTCATGTATTGCTGAAGCCTGGCTTGGAGAATTTTGAGCATTACTTTACTAGCATGTGAGATGAGTGCAATTGTGTGGTAGTTTGAGCATTCTTTGGCATTGCCTTTCTTTGGGATTGGAATGAAAACTGATCTTTTCCAGTCCTGTGGCCACTGCTGAGTTTTCCAAATTTGCTGGCATGTTGAGTGCAGCACTTTCACAGCAGCATCTTTCAGGATTTGAAATAGCTCAACTGGAATTCCATCACCTCCACTAGCTTTGTTCATAGTGATGCTTTCTAAGGCCCACTGGACTTCACATTCCAGGATGTCTGGCTCTAGGTGAGTGATCACACCATCGTGATTATCTGGGTCATGAAGCTCTTTTTTGTACAGTTCTTCTGTGTATTCTTGCCACCTCTTCTTAATATCTTCTGCTTCTGTTATGTCCATACCATTTCTGTCCTTTATCGAGCCCATCTTTGCATGAAATGTTCCCTTGGTATCTCTAATTTTCTTCTCTTTCTTTCCATTGATCACTGAGGAAGGCTTTCTTATCTCTCCTTGCTATTCTCTGGAACTCTGCATTCAGATGCTTATATCTTTCCTTTTCTCCTTTGCTTTTCACTTCTCTTCTTTTCACAGCTATTTGTAAGGCCTCCTCAGACAGCCATTTTGCTTTTTTGCATTTTTTTTCCATGGGGATGGTCTTGATCCCTGTCTCCTGTACAATGTCACGAACCTCCGCTCATAGTTGATCAGGCACTCTGTCTATCATATCTAGTCCCTTAAATCTATTTCTCACTTCCACTGTATAATCAAGGGATTTGATTTAGGTCATACCTGAATGGTCTAGTGGTTTTCCCTGCTTTCTTCAATTTCAGTCAGTTTGGCAATAAGGAGTTCATGATCTGAGCCACAGTCAGCTCCCGGTCTTGTTTTTGCTGACTGTATAGAGCTTTCCATCTTTGGCTGCAAAGAATATAATCAATCTGATTTCGGTGTTGACCATCTGGTGATGTCCATGTGTAGAGGTTTCTCTTGTGTTGTTGGAAGAGGGTGTTTGCTATGACCAGTATGCTCTCTTGGCAAAACTCTATTAGCCTTTGCCTTACTTCATTCCGTACTCCAAGGCCAAATGTGCCTGTTATTCCAGGTGTTTCTTGACTTCCTACTTTTGCATTCTAGTCCCCTATAATGAAAAGGACATCTTTTTTGGGTGTTAGTTCTAAAAGGTCTTGTAGGTCTTCATAGAACCTTTCAGCTTCTTCAGCGTTCCTGGTTGGGGCATAGACTTGGATTACTGTGATATTGAATGGTTTGCCTTGGAAACGAACAGAGATCATTTTGTCATTTTTGAGATTGCATTCAAGTACTGCATTTCAGACTCAGTGGAATGTGGTCCACAGGAGAAGGGAATGGCAAACCAGTATTCTTGCCTTGAGAACCCCATGAACAGTATGAAAAGGCAAAATGATAGGATACTGAAAGAGGAACTCCCTGGGTCAGTAGGGGCCCAATATGCTACTGGAGATCAGTGGAGAAATAACTCCAGAAAGAATGAAGGGATGGAGCCAAAACAAAAACAATACCCAGTTGTGGATGTGACTGGTGATAGAAGCAAGGTCTGATGCTGTAAAGAGCAATATTGCATAGGAACCTGGAATGTCAGGACCATGAATCAAGGCAAATTGGAAGTGGTCAAACAGGAGATGGCAAGAGTAAATGTCAACATTCTAGGAATCAGTGAATTAAAATGGACTGGAATGGGTGAATTTAACTCAGATGACCATTATATCTACTACTGTGGGCAGGAATCCTTCAGAAGAAATGGAGTAGCCGTCATGGCCAAAAGGAGAGTCTGAAATGCAGTACTTGGATGGTTTAAGCCCCTAGGTTTTTGATAACACGTTATACCAGCAGCCTGTGTAAGACAGGCCATGGAACTCTTCCAGGGTCATCAAGGGCCGAGAGTGTCCACGAAGGCACTGCACCCAGGGCCCGACCCTGCGGACAGGCCTGACCGCAGCATAGACTCTGCAGCCCCACCTGCGCCCTGGAGCCGGCACTTGGCTCCCCGCCTTGCTGGGGGACTGTCTCCGCGGCCCCCCGCTACGCAGACACCCCGGCTTTGACGTTCACGCCGCTTCTCTCTCCCCGCCCTGGCCACCATCTCTGCGCCCTGCACCTCCACCCTTGCCAAGCCACACCGGGAGACCGGGCTGCTGGGGGGCGGGGGCGGGCCCGGGGGAGGAGGTGGGGACTGGGCCTGGTGGGCGAGGGTGAAGCAGGAGTAGGCGCGGGGCCGCGGGGGGCGGGGGGCGGGCCAGGCCCCTCCCGCGGCGAGCTCTCTGCTCCGCAGCGCCCCCGGAGGCCGGCCGGTGGGCGCGGGGCCTTTCAGCGCCGGGACGCGCCTCTCCCAGGGCGGGCGCCACTGTCAGCTGAGCGCCTGGACCGGCCAGGGTGGGCTCCGGGCAGGGCAGAGGGAGGGCTGAGCGGCAGCTGCACCCACGGCTGGGTGTCCCGCCCACCGGCTCTGCCCCAAGCAGCGCGCAGCGCCCCCGCCCAGGGTTACCCTGGCGGGCAGCACCCACGCCGGTCGGTGGGTCACCAGGCCTGCAGCGTCATCCTATGATCCTTTTTGTTTTCTGCTAGGGCGCGTTGAAGTCTCTACTTCACAGACATAGTGCTCAGTGTAAAGTGCTCCGAAGGCGTCTGTCTGCACACGCTGATGTAGTTATAGGAGTAAATAGCAGCAGCAGCTTTTGGCTTAGCTTGCTTTGGTTTCTTTTATTTACAACCGAGAGAGAGCTTGGTGTAGAAGCGGGACTGCGGGAGAGGGCGTGCCCCCTGAGGGAGTGCGCTGGTGGGCTCCCACGGGAGGCTGCGGGTCGCTGGTGTTGACTGCGGTGTCCTCTTCGGGGGATGCCAGTCGAGCCCACGGAGGCCGACTCGTCAGAGCGCAGACTTTAAAAGGGCCAAGGGGAGAGCTGAGGCGGCCTGTGGCAAGTCAGCTGGTCTCAGTGAAGACACGCAGAACCGTGGGGTCAAGAGAACCTCTCTGGAGGCCGGTCAAGAGCCAGACAGCCACGCGCCTTGCCAGGGTGTAGCAAGCAACCCCCTCCCTCCACCTGGTTCTTAAGCTGAAGTGAACGGGACACCACCAGTGCAGGGACCGCAGCAGAACCTGGGCCCTCAGCGATGGGGCGGTTTCCAGCGTCGCCCCCCGGCAGCAGACCCTCGTGAGTCTGGGGCCGCTGCAGCGGAGGCCCCAGGCTCAGAGCTACGCCGGGGAAGCCAGGCGCCTCCAGCACGAGGGCCGAGAGGGGAGCGCGGGAACCCTAGGCCGGATCTGCCCGCCCCAGGGCCAGACGGCAGCACCTCGGAACAGCCGGTCGGGCGGCTGTGGGCCAGGGATGGCGCCGCCCCCACCACGGGCGAGACGGCCGCCCAGGCCGGTCGCACTGTGCTGGTGCGGACGGCTGGGTGCACAGTCCCCTCCACACGCGGGGAGGCGGCTCCGCGGGCCTCGTGCTCCCCGCTGGGGGCCCCGGCCAGGGGCTGCTCTGCGTCCCTCCTCACGGCCGCATGGTGACTCCCGGGTGCTGCCCTTGAGACATGGGGCTGGGTGGCCCGCGGCCCTCGGGAGGCTGGGCCTGTCCTTGGCGTTGCAACGACGGGGCGGGGGCGGGGAGGGGCGGCTGCCCGCCTGGGGGTCGTGGTGCCTCCACCCCTGGCGGGAACCACGCTGCCCTGCCAGCCTGCTGTCCCAGGGCTGCCCACCCGCCTCGGCCCGTCACTCCGGGGCTGGGCCACACGCCCCTCTGCCGCTCCCAGCACAAGGGAGGGCTGGAAAGGAAGGTCATCGTCCTGGAAGGGCCCGGGTGCGGTCTCAGGGTGCTGGTCTCGGGGAGGCAGCAGAGCCGCAGTGGCCGGGGGCGGGGGGGGGGGGGTGCGCTCGCCCGGTGCCCGTCCCCAGCAGCGTGCCCTACCGGCGTCCGCGCCCCACCCGGCCCCGCCCCCGCCGCCGGGCAGACGTCGCGCCGTCACGCTTGCTGGCTCGGTCCCAGGCCGTCCCACGTCCCACCCGCCCGCACGGAGACTGGCGTGGGTGACTTTACGGAAGGAATTTATTGTTCGGAACTAAGTTGCTCACAGTTATTTGATGGGGGTACACGGGGTGGGCGCGTCCGTTTCCGTGACGTCTGTGTGTCCGAGTACAAAAGAGGAAGGCTAACAAGAGTATTGCTTCCCGGTCCTCGTCTCTGGAGAGGCCCCTCCCACGGGGACCGCGTGGCTTTTGCTGTTATAGGTGTTTCGTTTTTTGTTATGTACTGAGACCCCAGCCTGGGGCGGGGTCAATGGAACAGAAGCATTAAAATGTGTCCACGACGGGCGAGCAGGCAGGTGGACGCGAGGTGGACGTGTGGCGGCCAGGGCATGCAACCCCGCCTGCCGCCGCGGCCCTCCGGACGCAGGGACTCGCTGCCTTTCTCTTTGTCCTTGGTTGTTTTTTTTTTTTTTTAACTTTTTGTCATTTTAGTGAAAAAAAAGCCTGCAATGCCCCGCTGTCTTGCGTGTTATGTGTAGGGGGCCAACTCGGGCCTTCCCCAGGTCCCACACTCGGACACAAAACCAAGATGGGGCCTGGCCCGGGCCCCCCAGGATGGAGTCATGTCTCCTCGGACCGAACCTGGGACAGAGCGAGCCACGCCGTTCTCTAAATATATTTATATGTGTGTGTATAGAAAGAACCGAACTCCAAGTCTAGCCCTGACCCGCGGCCCGCCCCCACCCCCAACACCCTTCTCCAAAAACAACCAAGAAAAAAAGTTTATAAAAATATCTTGCAGGAATTCTTTAAAGTTTACAGTAGCTTGCCGGCACTGCACCGGCCGGCTGCCCCCAGCACCCCGACGGCTCTGTCCACGGGGCACCTCGGCCCAGACCCCACCCTGCCCAAGACACACACACGCACACACACAGACAGACGGACGGACAGACGGCAGGACGGCGCTGCTGCTGCCCCTTCCCTGAACAGAGAAGAAACTCAATAAGTTAAAACAGCAAATAAATAATACTGATCTCGGCCAGCCTCGGGGCAGCGGGCACGCTGGGCCCTGGGTCTCTTTCCACCTGCGGCCCCCAGGGAGCTGGGGGTGGGACACGGCGGGTCAGGTGGGCGGCGCTGAGGTGCATGGACGAGGAGCGGCGGGGTGGGGGGGGGGGCGCGCCAGGGAGAGGCCGAGGCGGCAGGGCGAGACGACTGCTTCGCCCCCTCGGGCCCGCCCCGGAGGCCGGCTGGACCCGCCGAGGGCGCTGGTCAGCGCGCGTCCAGTTGGGGGCCTGGGTCCTCCTCCCCATGGCCATGCGGAGCTGAAACTGGGCAGAGCTGCCGCGCGGGCAGGCGGGCGGGCAGGCGGCGGGAGGAGAGGGCGGGTCTGCGGCAGCTGCCTTCGGTCAGCCGGAGTCCGGCGGAGAGCACGGAGGGCGGCCTCGTGGAGGTGACATGTTAACTTTTCGGGATAATTCCTGGTATCAGAGTGGAGACAGTGGCGTTGTCAGAGACAGGCAGAGAGAGAGAGCAAGAGAAAGAGAGAGCGGGCCCGGTCGGCCCGGCCTGGGCTGCGAACCCCGGGGCCCCCTTTCCTTTCCTCCCCGGCTTCACGACAGTCTAGACGGACAGACGGGCGTGGCCCTGGGTCCACCCCGGCGGGTGGGCGGGCAGCGGGCTGCACGAGGGGAGGGGGCTATGTGTCTGTCTAAGGCTGCTCCCGGCGGGCGGCGGGCAGCCCCGTCCTGGCCTTGTCCTTGCCCGCTGGGTACTCGGCGTCCCCTCCAGGGCCGGGGCCAGCGGCCGCGGAGTCCCCGAGTGGGCCGTGGGCACTCCGCTTGGCGGGCGTGCTGGGGGCCTGGGCCGCCTGCCCGTTCTTCTCGTCTGAAAAAAGTTGTTTAATTACGTCAAAGAAGTTACTCAATGGGCTGCCTGGGTGCACAGAACAGAAGACAAAAGAAAAAAAGAAAAGAGAAAAAAGGAGGGAGGGAGGGAAGAGAGAGAACAATAGACGAATGAGCCAGGGGCCCACTAGGGCGTCTGCGCGGGCGCGGGGCCGCGGCAGCAAGCGGGGCTGGCGGCCGGGGGCTCGAGGCCTCCGGGCGGCGGGCTGGGGCCCAGGCCGGCGGGGACCCTCCTCCTCCACCAGGCCTCCCGTCACCCTGAGTCCTCAGCGGCTGGAAGGCCAGGGCTGGGCGGGACCCGGGGACTGGAGGCCGGAGCCAGTGTGCCCGTCACACTCCTCCTGGGAGGCCTGGAGCCCCGCCCCTGGCCAACCCGGGTGGCACAGCGTGGACACAGAGGTCAGCAGCAGACAGACAGACGGATGGATCAGTGGACAGGCATGGAGCTTGGGTGTGGTGAGGGCTGGGGCAGGCAGCCAGAGTGGGGGCCCTGGTCCCGGAGAGACCGTCCCGAGGGAAAAGGAAGGGGCAGCCGTGGGGGCCCAGCCCCACAGGGGCCCTGTGGTCCTGGCCCTGGGGCACCTCAGGCCCTCCTCCTAAGCCAGGCCCCCACCTGGGCAAGAACAGGCAGGACCCCCATCTCTGCTCCAAAGATGGAACAGCAGGAGCCCTGTCCCGCCCCGTCCAGTGGCAGAGGGCCTGACCCAAGCCTGCAGCCCAGGGGGCGCCCTGACCTGGGGCCGGAGCCCGCAGCTGGGAGCCTTGCTGGCCTTGGGGCCGAGGCGCCCCTTCCTACCCTAAGTCTTGGAGTCCCTCCCTGGCCTGCCCTGATCTTGGGCCGGGCCTGCGACCGCTGTGGGAGCTGAGTGAGGGAGGCGGCTGGTGGCAGAGCGGGGGGGCTGGGCACAGCCGGGCGCCTTGGGGGCAAGCGCGGCCACGTGTGCGTGTCCAGGCCCCTCAGGTACACAGGGACCCCAGGACAGCCAGGGGTGGGGGCAGCACCCGCCAGGAGCAGGCTGCAGGGGGTGCGGGGGTGAGCAATGGGGTGACAGGCTGGGGGGCCCAGGTGCGCGTGAGGGGTTCTTACCACATTTGGAAAGCCTCCCCGTCATCATTTCCATACAGTTAGTGGTGTCTGGAGCACAGAACGGAGAGAGGAGGGGAGACGTGTGAACACAGCTTCCAGCTCAGACCTCGAGCTGGGGGGCAGCCTCAGGCCGGGCCCTGGGAGGGGGCGGGGCCCCGGGAGGGGCGGGGGCATAGGGCGTGGCCAAGGGTGGGCGGGCTGTGGCCAAGGGGTGGAGCCAACGCAGGCGGGCTAAGAGGGCGGGTGCTCAGAGAGGCGCCATAACATGGAATCCGGGGCTCAGCGAGGAGATTCCTGCCGGAGCTGCACAGGGCTCGGCAGAGGGCAGCGGAGAGTGGGACCCCTCTCCTGGGCACTGAGGGGTCATGCCTGGCCCTCCGTCCCCTCTGACTCTGGGTCCAGGGCACTCGCTTAGAAGCTGAGAGGTCCAGGCCTCTGGCTAGGGTCTGTGCAGGCCACCTTTGGGTCCTCAGCCTACCACTCACACTCTTTGACGTGGTGGCTACAAGGTGCCCCTTAGCCCCAGACTCAGGGAGGCACCCCGTTCCCGACTCTCTCCACCCTCTGCTGGGCCAGGCCGGGTGGGCTGGGGGTGGGGAAGGCAGCCAGGCCCTCTAAGGGCCCCTCCCTGGGCTGCAGTGGGGCCCTGCTGGAGTGGATACCAGGTCTCAGCCTCGTGCCCCAGAGGGACCCCAGCTTCTGCCCCCTCCCCACATCCAGTGGCTTTAGGAATGAGCTCTCTGGATGAGCGAGTCCAGTATGAGAGGGAGGGACCAGGTAAGGGCCCTGGGGGAGGGGCTGGGGTCCCAGCCTGGGCTCCCCAGGTCCAGGGCTCCCTGAAGGAAGGCAGGGCAGACGGGCTTGGCCCAGAGCTGGCACCCAGCAGTCTCCAGGGAGGCGGTTCAGACCCAGAGCTGGCGCGGGGGTGGGGCCCTGCAAAAAGGGTCGGTCCACCAGGTTTGTTCCTGGGCCGGCGCCTAGCATGGGGGACACTGGCTGGCGGGAGGGGGCCCCCTAGGGCGGGACTCTGCCTGGCCAGGAGCGCAGAGAGCCCGTGTCCCTGTCCTCCAGGCAGTTCGCCAGGCCCCTGCTCGCTTCCCCGGACAAGCTGTCCTGCCTCAGCTTCGGCCTCCCCCTGGGAGCGCTGCCTCCTCTGAGGTAGGGGCATTAAAGGCACAGCCCCCAGGCCAGCCAGCTCCCAGGGCCGGGGGAGTGGGCCCCCTCCGTGGGTCAGAGCCCTCCATCCAGCCCCAGCCCCCCCACCAGAGGGGCACACGTGACAAGGAGGCGAAGGTGGAACACAGACGATGAAATGAGCATGGTGGGGCGGGATGGACGGGGGCCGCTCGGCCTCTAGGACCCCACACACAAGCACAGACAGCTGGCCACGGGGGCCCTGAGAAGGGGGCTCTGGGCTGGACCCTGCGCTCCCCAGGCCCCACACGGCCTCGCGGTCAGCTGGCATCTCCTGCCGCAAACCCGCGCCGCATGCCCTCCCTGACACGCTGCTCACCGATCATGCACGAGCCCCAGGGCTCACCCGCACCCACGCAGCCACAGCCCCCTCCCCACCAGGGCCCAGCCCTGCTGACCCGCAGGCTCCCGGGCCTCCAGCGCTGCAGGCCTGGGCAACGCCAGCCCCTGTGTGCCCCCTCTAGGACCACTGGGCGACCCCTGCTTCGCCTGGACCTCAGGCCCCCATGTCCTGCCCGTCTAGGGGAGGGTGGGTGGCAGACAGCCCCTCACATCAGCCAGAGAGGGTACCAGAGTGGGTACCACCCCCCGCCCTGGAGGATGCTCTCTGGGGGACCCCAAGGGCGCAGGGCCCCGGCAGGACCTCGGTCACTCCAGAGGAGCCCGCTCTCGCTGGCCAGGGGCCGAGCTGCCCCGTGTCCAGCTGCTCAGCTGGGTGCTGGGCCCGCATGGCCTGTCCAGGGCCGGGAGGCAGCTGCTGGATGTATGGGTGGGCGCAGGGCGCCCTCCTCGGGCCGGCCTGGCTCTCGCAGAGGACCTGCCCACAGCCCCCTCCCTGCCCCGGCGGTGGGGCCGGACACCTTACCTGCCAGCGTCAGAGGCTACTCTCGTAGCTGGTGGCCACCTTCTGGCCCTTAAGCCCAGCACCCCAGCTTAGTCCTGGAGCTGGCGGGGGGGGTTCTACAGTGGACAAGAGGCGCCTTTCAGTGTGGCGTGCGGCCCTACCTCCCTGGTGTGCAGAGACGCCGCTATGCGGGAGCGCCCTGCTCCCTGGGGGCGCGTGGCTGCGGGCCAGGCGGCTCGCAGAGGGGCCGCACCCCGTCCCCAGCCCTCGGGCCGCCGAGCCGGGCCCCTCCCTCACCTGACAAGTGCTGGGCAGAGGGTTGCTCGTGTGTGCTCAGCAGCTGGGCCTGAATGGTCTCCACGACCCTCTTGAAGCGGCGGCTTGGGCCTGGGGGAGACAGGGCGGGTGAGGGGCAGGGCCAGCGGGGACCCCCACGCTGCAGCCCCGCGCCCAGGGGGCAGCCCCGGGCCTCCCCAGCGGCTCACCAGACAGGAGCGTGAACGTGACCGAGTAGATGCCGTTCTCCTTCTGCGCGGCCCCGCCCTCTGTGTACGTGATGTCCACCTGGAACTTGACCGGCTTCTGGAACACAGCCGGGCCCCCCGTCGCCTTGTACTCGGCCCGGAAGCTCGTCTGGGAGATGACGCTGTGGCTGAGGCTGGGGATCTGTGGGCGCAGGCCGCGTGAGTGCGACCTCCCCTCGTGGAGCCGCCCGCCCCCCGGCCCCCAGGCCCCAGCAGCGGGGGCTTTCTGCCTCAGGCAGGTGGACCCCGACACAGGGCAGAAAGCAGGGCTCAAGCGGTGGGAGGGGAGAGGCCAGGCCAGAGCTTGGGCCGCGTGTAGGGGACACGACCCCCAGGGTCAAGGCCCGGCTCTGCTGGACGCAGGCCTGTGGCTCTGGTCAGGCTGAGCAGCCTCTGCACGGAGGGGCACGGGGCTGCAGGAGGCAGGCAGCGGGCACACAGGACAGGGTGCCAGGCTCCCGGGGACAGTCTCGAGGCCCCAGGCGAATCCCCCAGACCTGCAGAGCCCCCCGCCCCACGACGAGGCCGCAGGCCCCTCCTCAGAGTGGCTGTGCATCACCCCACCTCAGTGAGGGGTCCCTGGAGGCACCCCCACACCTGGCCTGGGCCCTCCCCAGGGGACACCCGTCTCCCGCCCCCCTGGCCCTGCCCAGGCCGGGGTCCCAGGGTCAGGGACCTCATGGCGAGAGGCTCACCGACAGGAAGGCGTGGACGATGTCGGCTTTGATGGAGCTCAGCGGCTTGTCCTTGATGACCACGAAAATCTGCTCCTCCTTCTCCAGGCTGATGAAGTTCCCGAACCAGGACTTCTTGGCGAGCCTGGGTGCGGGCAGACGGCTGGTCAGCTCAGGGCATGCCAGCCAAGCTGAGCGCTGGCCTGTCCACCCCCCGGGCTGCAGGCAGCTTGCTGTCATAACTGGACCCCTTCCCTGGCCCCACCATCCTGACCCTCAGCCCACAGCCCTGACCCCCACCATCCTGACCCTCACCCCACAGCCCTGAACCCCACCATCCTCTGACCTCTGACCCCATCATCCTGATCCTCAGCCCACAGCTCCAGCTTTGACCTCATCACGGTGACCGTGACCCCACAGCCCTGACCCCATCCTGACCCTGACCCCTACCCCAGCCGTGACTGTGACCCCACAGTCCTGACCCCCCCATCCTGATCCTGATCTCTGACTCCATTATCGTGACCCTCACCCCACAGCCCGTGCCTTGACCCCATCACAGTGACCATGACCACACAGCTCTGACCCCCCATCCTGACCCTGACCTCTGACCCCATCCTGACCCTCATCCCACAGCCCGTGCCTTGACCCCATCATGATGACTGTGACCCCACAGCTCTGACCCCACCCATCCTGACCCCCATCCCAGCCGTGACTGTGACCCCATCTGGACTCCACTATCCTGAGTGACTCCCCACCCTAACCGTCCCTCCATCCTGACCCTGACCAGCCCCGCCCCGAGGCCCGCAGCCCTCAAGGTGGTCCTGCGGCCACCCCCTCCCGCCTGGGTGTGGGCAGCACCCGCTGACACCCCGTCAGGAGGGGAGGAGGGGAGAGTGGGGGGCGCCCTGCCCTTGAGCACACCTCGACCCTAGCCTTGCGTTACGCTGCTATTTGAGGGTGACTTGTGGAGCGGCCTCCCTGCAGCTCCCAGGGAGAGGTGCCCATCGGGGGCTGTGTGGGTGGGGCAGGCGGGGGACCCTGTGCATATCTGCCTGGGGTGGGGGACAGGGACGGGGGCAGAGATGGGGGCTGGGGCCCGGATGCCACCTGCCCTCCCTCTGTGCCCGGGGGCTGGTGCCTGCCGCCCCACCCAGATCACTCCTGGAACACGGAGCTCGCTCAGACCCCAGGGGGCTGAGCTGCTGCGTGGGGCAGGGCAGGGGCCACCCCAGGGACCCAGGGCAGCAGCACCCTCTCGCACGAGAGCCTGCACCTCACAGGCACCCAGCCTGCCCTGCCCATCGTCCCCTGTCCCTCTGCCGCGTCCGAGGCCCCCCTCTGGGCTGGGCCGCCCCCTCAGCGCACACGTCCTGCCTCCCACATTCAGCCCATGCGGGCCTCTCCCACGGTGGACGAGGCTGGGACTCGCTTCTGAGCAGGAGGGCAGCGGGCCTCTCCCCCGAGATCAGGCTCTGAAAGGCCGGCCTCCCCCTGGCCAGGGGCCTCCACCTTATGTGGACAAACTGACACGGTTAGACACAGCAGGACAGATGGACGGGATGGGGAGGCCTGTGCAGTCAGGAGCCTGAATCCTGCTGGTGACCAGCTGAGCTTGGAGGTGGACGGAGCCCTGGATGGGCCTTGAGATGACCATCACTGACCAACGCTGTGGAGCGGGGCCTGACCCCGAGGCTGGCGGGTGGACGAGAGCTGGTGGGAGCGCCTGCCCGACGCCAGGAGCTCAGCCGCGGACACAGCCAGGGCTCCACAAGCAGGGGCCCCGCCCAGGCCAGTACTGCTCGGGTGGCGCTGGCAGCGTGAGCAGGTCTGCAGCTCGCAGGGCGTCCTCCTGTGCGTCTCCCCTTTCTCTTGCCCGTTTCCGGAGCTGGCTCTGGGGCCCGTGGCAACGCTGTGGCGGCAGGCAGCCTGCCCACAAAGGCCGTGTCCACTTGTGGGGCCGGAGCCGGCCTCTGGGTGTGGCCTCCGAGGCAGAGACCTGCCCTTCCCGGCCCCAGGCGATCGCCGGCCACTTTCGCCTCCTTTCGCACACCCTGCTGGCTCTGCAGCTGTCGGCACGTCCAGAGTTCCGTGGGCCTCAAGTTCAGACAAGGGCCAGGAGGTGGCTCTGGAGCCCGCGGTGGGGGCCAGCGCCCCGTCTCCCTCGATGACAAGACTGAGTAACGGGAGCGCTCAGCTGTGCACTCAGCGCCGGGTCTGACAGCAGCCTGAGGGGCTGGGAAGGCCTGTGTGGTTCAGTTCGGGCCCGGCTGGGCCTGTTGGTGAAGGCGTGTTGTCTGATAGCAGCTCTTACACGTGCTGACGCGGACTCAGCCTCACCCGCTGGGGGAAGGCGCTGAGAGCAAAGGCTGGGCCTCCCGGAGGAGACAGAGCTCCCGGCCCGAGATGAGGTGCCGGCCTGGTTCCCGCCCCTGGAGCTGAGAGCCTGGGCCATCGTGCAGGCCGGGTGTGAATGCTGCGTACACACGACGGACCGAGGCTGCGACCACGTGGAGGCGATGTCTCCCGGCCGGAGACCACAACCTCATGAGGAGCGGGTGCCGGGGACGCCCCTGACCCCAGGGCCACCCGTCTGCTCCCCCGTCAGCCACACCCACTGGGTGGGGGGCAGGTGCCAGCCAGGGCCCTTGAGGGGGGACCAGGCCTCCAGGTCTTGAGAGTGGGCGCGAGGCTGTGGGCCGCCTGCACGGTGCTGTCTGCTGCTCTGCGTAGACTTTTTTTTAAGCTTTTCTAGAAAACCTAACAAGTTACAAACGTGGTTGCCAGAGCTGCTGATGACGGCAGGAAATCCTGACCGAAGGGACACCAACGGGGGGTCCCAGAGGCCCCGAGGCCCTGCATCTGGGGCTGGTGGCCCTCCGGCTCCACCCCGGCACTGTGTCCACAGGCCCACGTGGGGTCTCGATGCTGTGGTGACAAAGCTTCTCCTGCAGTGAGGTCACGGCGACCCTGCCCATGGCCACGCCACAGGTCTCGTTCACACAGTGAAGGGAGAAGAGGCTGGGGCCTCTTGGGGGTCTGGGCCCCAGACACAGGGACTTGTGTCCAGACGTCCAGCGCAGCACTGCCTCCCTGTCGCCTCAAGGCCGCGCTTCCGCCTCTCGTGGGACCGTGGGCGGAGGCCCTTCCTACAGGCACCTCACAGCTGGCCCCCAGGGGCTCGGGGCCCGCCAGCCTCCCCGCGTGGAGCCCGTGGCTCGCAGCAGGAGCGGATGGTCACTCTGAAGCGCGGCTGTGCCGTCCCTGCCACCCACACTCCCTGTCCCCTGAGCTGCGGCTTCGGAGCAGACCTGGGCAAGGCCGTGTCACCGCCCTGGCCCCGCACCTGCCCTGGCACTCAAAGGTGGAGACACAGGCAGCCCCAGCACCCTAGTGACCCTGGCCTGACACCCAGGGTCCATCCCGGATGCCCACACACTCCACGTCCAGGCAGCGGGAAGGAGCCAGCAGCGCACACTCGAGCTTGAGCAGGGCCACTTACTCTGGGGACGACTCCGGGGTCAGGTTGGACATCTCCTCGGGCGTCGGAACTGCACACGAGACAGGGAGAGAGCGCGGTGACCGCCCCGCCCCGCCCCCAGCAAGGCCGCGGGCACAGGGAGCTGTCCGGTCTCCTGGTGCTGAAACCAGGCTTTGCCTTCTCTGGCCTCCAAAGGGCCCTGCTGTCTCCAGGAGGTGGCCACGCCCCCCATGCCCTGCCCGTTGACACGGTGCGGCTGGTGTGCTCTGCTGGCCAGGATGGACAGGGCCTCCGCCCCCCCCACTCTCCCGAGCCCCCCCCCCTCCCTCCTGAGCTCCCCCCACCGGCCCCCTGCTGTGTCTGGCCACTCTCACCTTGCAGTTTCCGGCGGTGGAAGCGGGGCGACCCCAGGAAGCTGTTCTTGATGGAGTTGAGCCGCGTCCTCCAGGGCACCCCTCCCACGCTGGGGCTGGACGGCGGCGTGGGGTTGGGCGTGCCCGCCGGGCTCTCCTTGGGCGTGTGCACAGGCGTCCCCTTGGGGGTAGGGAGGGGACTGCCCCTCGGAGAGGGGTGAGGGGTCACCTGTATAGTGGGGACAGATTTGGTGTTCGGTTCAGTCCCGGGGGTTGGGAGCCGGGCAGGCGATGGCAGGGTGGGTGGGCCCGGGGGCAGGGCCGGCTCGGGGCTGAGGCCCCCTGGGACAAGGGGCTGGGCCTGGGTGCCAGCCGGGAGTGGGTTGGACTTGGTGCCCTGCAGCGGCTTGTCGGTCAGCTTGGCCTTGCTCGGCAAGGTCTGGGTCTTGGGGTTGGGCCGCGGGGCGGCCTGTGGAGGGAGGAGGTGTCCGGGCCGGGAGGCGCTCCGGCAAGCTTCAGGCTCCGCGGAGGTGGCCGAGGGGCAGGCCACAAAGGGGAGCTCGGGGGGCGGGGGAGGCAGGACGAACTTTCTAATAGGCTACAGGGCAGGCAGGAGCCACAGGGGAGAGCAGGGGGCCCCCCAGAGCCCAGCGCATGCCCCGCCCCCGCAGGCCCCGCCCCCGCAGGCCCCGCCCCCGGCAAGTACACACAGCACGAGGAGGACCCCAGGCAGGAGAAGGGGGCAGGCGGGTGGGGGAGCATTCGCCACAAAAGAAACCGACAAACGAGAAAACAAAACAGAAAACGTGCCGTTAGCAGAGCAGCCGGAGCCCCCAGAGCAGCAGGCAGGATGGGGGTCCACCCGACCGCCCCCCGCCCTGGGGGCGCCCTGCTGGGCGGGGTCACTCACCCGGGGGCTGCTGAGCGGGCTGGTGGACAGGCCCGAGGAGGCCCCACTGATGGACCTGGACCTGGGGACACAGGCGCGCAGGCGGCTCAGACGGGGTGCTCCCAGCGCCTCACCCCTCAGGCGGCCCCGGCCCAGCGCAGGCCTGGCAGTGCCCAGGGCGGGCCTGCCGTGCCCCCCGCCTCGCACCAGGCCCAGGAGGGCCCGGGCCCCTGGGGGTCATCAGAGCCCCAGGGTGCAGCCGGCGGCCTGGGGGCTCCTCTTCCCCCCACGCAAAAGCTGCCCCACATCCGAGGCCCAAAGCCCCAGGCCCAGAGGGCAGAGAGGGGCCCTCAGCACGGCTCTCGAGCCTGATGAGCAGAGGGATGTGGGAGGCGAGGCTCCCAGGGCCCCCTCTCCACACACCCATTGACCCGAGCCCAGCTGAACCTCCAGGCTGAGCTGTCGCAGACCCAGAGTCCTGCACTCTGCCGAGCGCCTCACCCCCTGGCGCCTGGGCACCAGCCCAGCCCCTCCATGCCCACAGCCCACCCGTGTGGCCAAGAGCCGCCCACCGCCCCCTCCTCGTTTGCACGGCGCCTGTGACGGCCGTCAGCAGGGACGTGGACTCTGTCCACCCCAGCCCCGTGTGGCCTGCAGACTAGGCCTGGGCACGACCACAGAGAGGTCACTGGCCAGCACACCCGGCAGAGACCACTGCGGCCACTGCCCCCTCGGGGCAGGAACTGGACACCTCTCGGGTTAGGGCCGGGCCTGCCGGGCCTTGCTCCACCACCCACGTGGCCTTGAGGGAAAGGAGACGCCCGCTCACCCCTGGGCGCCGGCACCGGCCATCCTTAGAGGAAGGAAACCGGAGGGGTCGAGACAGCCACAGGAGAGAAGAGGACAGAACAGAGTGAAGGGCGGCCACACCGCCCGCCCGGCCACACCGCCCTCGCCGCAGCCAGCCCCTGGGCCTCAGGGAAGAGCCGGGCCCCGCTGGCCAGGCCCCCGGCACCCATGGGCTGGAGCCCCACGGCGACGACCCTCCGACCCGACACAGCCACGGAGCCGGCACCTTGCCCTCGGCAGCCCCAACCCAGTCCGCCCATGTCCGCCGGGCAGGGCCCGAAGCCCTCAGACGTGAGAATGGAGCGCGCACTGGCGGTCCCAGCGGGGGCCCACCCTGCACCACGGCCGGCAGGGGCAGCAGCTGCGAGCTTGCCGCTCAGCATGAAGGAAGCAGAGAAGCAGCGGCAGAGAGACGGGGCCGCGTCCACGCCCTGCTGTCTAAGCCTGGAAGCTGAGCTGCGGGAAGGGCACGCCAGTGCAGAGCAGCCGGGGTGGGAGGGGGCACGGAGGGGGAGCCGGGGGGCCCGGGGCCAAGCGAGGCCCCGCCATGGGCGCTGCCGGGCAGCGGGCCCTGCAGGCGGGGCGCCGGGGGCCTGGATGGCTGGGTGGCGTGCAGGGCCTCCTGGGACCCGCACAGTCCCTGCTCCTTCCTGGGGAGCTTGCAGCGCCCGGGGCCACCACCTCCACTCTGGTCCGTGTGGACAGCCGGGCGGCCCCCGGACACAGGCCAGTGTGGAGTGGGGAAGGGGAGCCAAACAGGCCCAGAGGCCCGCTGACCACAGCCGAGGACAGCCCAGGGCCTGGGGTGGGCAGAGCCCGGGTCTTCTGGCCCTCCTAGGGGGCCGCGTTCCTCCTCCTGGGCGTCAGCCTCAGCTGACCAGCCCTCCCCCCGGCTCACGGGAAGGCTCCCTCGCCAGAGGCGGGTGGCCACCCGAGGCCCAGCCCTGCCCCCAGGCCCGCCGCTGTCTGTGGGGCTGGGGCGGGGGATGGGGGGGGCAGGGTGTATACCTGTCTTCTTTGCTGAATTGGGGGTGGGCTTCAGCGATATCCAGGCTTTTACTGAACATTGCTTTACTACAGCAGGAACAAAGTGAGAAAACAGAGTTACTGCCGCGGCCCCGCCAGGCGGCCCAGGAGGCCGGCCCTCCACACCTCCGAGCTGGGCACAGCCCGCCGGCCGAGGCCAGGCGCACAGGAGGGCCGGCCAGGCAGGCGCAGCACAGCCGGCGGCCTGATGGGCAGGGCGGCCTTAGGGGACACCTGGTGCCGCCCCAGGGGTGCGGCCTGTCACCTCAACAAGGGCCCAAGCCAGGGGGGGCAGCCTCTGAGATGGAGCAGAAAGTGCGGGGGGTGAGGAGGGTCGGCTTTCCAGGGAGTGACCGCTGGGATGGCTGACCCCTGACCCTGCCCCAGCCCCCCGCGCCCTGAGGCACGCGGGCCTGAAAGGCAGAGTGGAAGCCAGGACGGCCGAAGGTGGGGTGTACAGGGCGGGGGGAGGCTGGCGAGCCCCCAGCCTGCCCGCAGCTGTGGAGCCGGAAGCCAGTGCAAGGCTCAGGAAGGACGGCGCCTCCAGGAGAGGTGCCCCGCCAAGCAGGACCTTCCTCCTGCTCCTCCCCGCCCCCCACCCTGGGGCAGGAGGCCGCGAGCAGTGGACCACGGTGGCCGGCAGACCTGGAGAGGGCCCCAGAGGCTGGGACGCCAGAGGCTGGGACGCCAGAGGCTGGGGGCTGGGACCGCCGGGGGTGGGGCCGTGGCTGATGGGTCGATGGCCTGTTTAATCCTGACGGCGGCCCGCAGCCTGCAGTTCCTCAGAGGCCCGGCTGGCCCCAGCGCCGAGCACCCAGCTGACCGGTGTGGCCGGGGCTCCAGAGGTGACACCTCCCGCGAAGCCTCCGCCCCGGGGCCTCCCCGAGGGCTGAAGGCCCTACCTGGGCAGGGAGGCTTGGTCTCGCCCAGCATCCCGGGAACAGCAGAGGCTCTGCAGGGCCCTGATGCTCACCCCTCCTCGGGGGGCCCAGACTCCCCACCCCAAGATTCCACATCCCTGACCCCTGCCTGGCCACAGCTGACCCAAACACGGGCTCAGCATCAATCGGCGTTAAGCCTCCTGGGCTGCGGCTCTGAACACAGCTGACCTCCGCCCAGCCCTGCCCGGCCCTGCCCAGTCTAATCCACTCCAGCCCAGCTCTGTCCAGGATGGCCTCACCCAACCCAGCCTGACCCAGGCCAACCAAGCAAAGCCCTGCCCCTCTCAGCCCAACCCAGCCCAGTCTGCCGGGGCGCAGAGTTCAGCCCAGATCACCTTATTCCAGCTCAGCCAGCCCAGTCCAGCTCAGCTCAGCCAGCCAGCCCAGCCCAGTGCAGCCAGTGCAGCCCATGCAGGCCCCCCCTACCCCGACACCTCCCCAGGCACAGCTCAGCGCAGTGCCACGCAGCAGCCTCAGCCCAGCCCCAGGGCGGGGTGCAGAGAGGAGCCAGGCCCGGCCCCGCGCCGCCGGGCCGGGGCGGCAGGAGGCACGCACCTCTGGCCGTGCTGGGCCATCTCCAGGGCCCGCCGTGCAGGCACGGGGGAGCCGCCGTCCGTGACGCTCAGCACCTCCATGGACTTCCGCTCGGGCCGCCGCTTGCCGTGCCGGTTGAGCATCGGGGAGTCCACACGCTTCCGGGGCGGGTCTGCGTGCAGAGCGGGGTCAGGGCCGGCAGTCCGCAGGGGCGGGCGGGCGGCCCCGGGACCCCGTACCTATCTCGTTCCTGGGCGGCAGGTCCTCATCCTCGTGGCTCGGGTACCTCTCTTTCCGGTCCAGGAGGAGGAAGTAGATCATCTTCTCCTGATTCTCCCTGCAGAGGGTGAGAGGCGCCGGGAGGCTGGATGGGGTCCCCGCAGGCTGGCGCCCCCGCCCCCGGGCAGGCCCCCGGACGCACTCCTCGGACAGCAGGTCCTGCAGCAACTTGTTGCGGTCCCGGAAGCAGCCGAGCGAGTGCATGCTGTCCAGCACGTCGGGGTCGATGTCCTCCAGGCTGGGCAGGGAGCGGATCTGCACCTTGCGAGGGACAGGCTGCTCCGGCTCCGGCTCGTTCTTGCCTCCTCTGCGGGGACAGGGCCCGGTCACTCCCTCCGGCAGCACCCGAGGCTCCTCGCCCGCTCCCCGCCCTGGGCCTGAGTCCTGCTGCTCTCCCTGCGCCCGGCCCCTGCACATCTCCTGCGTCCTGCCTGTGCCCAGCACGGGCTGGCCAGGGTCCCCGAGAGCTGGCCCGGGCGCCCGAGGCTGGAGGCAGGCCTGCGCTGGGCCGGGCCCTCCCCCCGCCGTCCCTAGCGGGCCCTTCGGGCCACAGAGGCAGGCAAAGCGGGCGCTGCGGGCAGGAAAAGCTACTTACATATACCATATGTGTTTCTGAATGTGCTCTAGCTACAAAGAAAGAGAAACAGGGAGTTAGTGCGAGGAAGGAGCGAGGCCGCGTTAGGGGCCAGGGGAGCAGGAGCGGAGGGGCGGGGCTGGAGGCCGAGCGAGCAGTGAGACAGACAGCGGGGAAGGAGCGGGCGGAGACAGGTGTGGAGCCGGGGGCGGGAGGGAGCGCGGGGCCGGCGGGGGCTCCCGGGCTCACGGCAAGGGGCCATCCCAGACGCCTGGCTAGTGCCCTGACCCTACCTACCCACGGGGGAGAGGACAGGCCTCCCGGAGACGGCGGGGAGCTAGGGGCAGCGGGGCTGCAAGCAGGGGTAAGGCGCTGCGGGGTGGGCAGCAGGAGCCCCCCGGGGCTCAGGGAGGGGCGGAGGGAGGGGAGCAGCGGGCAGCGGGGCGCGGGCAGAGCTGGGGGGAGCTGGGCGAAGGGAGAGCAGGAGGCGCTCCGCCCCGACGGGGGCGCGCTGGACCTCTTTCAGAGCGGGGGGGCCCCCAAACCCTGGTCCCCCCCAGACCCTGACTCCCCGCCCGCCCCCGCCCCGGAGCGGGCCCTGAAGGACCGCGCACGGGGCCCTGCCCGGGCGCACGCACCGTGAGGCGCCGCGCCGCGTCCACCTCGATCATGCCGCGCAGCAGGCTCTGGCAGTCGGGCGGGATGAAGTGCGGCATGTGGAAGACGCCGCGCTTCACCTTCTCCAGCAGCTGCCGCAGGTTGTCGTCGTCGAATGGCAGCGCCCCCTGCAGGCGGCGCGGGGTCAGGGCGGGCGGACCCACGGGGCAGGGTGTCGGGGGGTGGGGGCAGAGGGGCGGGGGGTGGGCCGACGGGGCGCGGGGAGCCTCACCACCAGCAGCGCGAACAGAATCACGCCGCAGCTCCACACGTCTGCCTTGCGGCCGTCGTATTTCTCCCCCTGCGGACAGTCCTGGGGTTGGTGGGGGCGCAGGGCCGGAATTCTTGCGGGGACAGAGGGTCCGGGAGGCTATGGGCCCGGGGCCGGCGCCTCAGACAGGCAGCCAGGCCCCGACCTGGGGGTCTGCAATCACCGGGGCAGGGAGGCCCCTTGTCTGGACAGGGGCTGGGGTGGGTGGCTACTTACCCGGATCACCTCCGGACAGGCATAGTGGGGCGACCTGAAGGCAAAAGCCGAAGTCAGGGCAGGAGGCTCAGGACGCACCGTACCCTGGCCATCCCACCCCCTGGACTTCTGGGCTGCCCCCCAGAACGGCAGCAGGTGGAGACCGAGGGTGGGGTGACCCCCGCTCCATGCCTCCAGACTCTGCCTGGCATGGATGCCCTACTGGGGAGTTCCAGGGATTTGGTGCCAGTTCTCCCACAACCTCATAGCCTCTGCATGCTCCTGGGAGCCAGGGACCCAAGGAGCCAGCGGGCAGAGGCAGGACCACGGGGCATGCCTTATCCCTGCCCCGGCAGCCCCACGGGGGCGCCGGGCCCCTGCCTTCAGCCCAGGCCGCTGGGCCGCCTGCCGTGGCAGCCATGGGGCCAGGCTGCGGCCACCGTCCTGGCCCGTGTAGGACCGGAGGCCGGCTCGGGGCTCAGCTCACCCGCAGCTGGTCTCCAGCAGGCTGTCGCCAACCTGCAGCGACGCCATGCCGAAGTCTGCGATCCGGATGTTATTCTTCTCGTCCAGCAGAAGGTTTTCTGGTTTCAGATCCCTGTGGCTGGAAGGAAGGCAGGATTGAGGCTGATCGCAGCGGCCCCCCTAAAACCCCGCCTCACAGCAGGAGGCCAATGGCAGCGCAGCCCGCTGATGTCACCAGCGGTCAATCGGAGGTCTCCCTCAGGCCGATGGCTGCAGGGTGGCAGGATGGGCGGACAGGACTGCCAGCGATGGGCACGCTCTGCTTTACTCCTTGGAGTCTCTCCCCTTTCCTGCTTCCCCCACCACACCTCATACCTGCTCTGGGCCAGCACCAACCTGGGGCCCCCAGACCAAGGATACCCTGGCCCCCGGGCCTCTGAAAGCACCAAGGACATTTGGGTGGGCACCTGGCAGAAAGCTTTCTGATGCCCCGAGGGGGTCAGTAGGGATATGCTGCCTGATCCAGTGAGGGGCTGGGGGATGCAAGAGCTGGGGGAGGCACACGTGCAGGGATGGGGGCTGCTTGGTGGGGAATGGGGTGCCTGGGTGCCTGCACAGAGATCCAACCAGTCCATCCTAAAGGAAATCAGTCCTGAAAATTCATTGGAAAGATACATGATGAAGCTGATGCTCCAATACTTTGGCCACCTGATGCAGAGTTGACTCACTGGAAAAGACCCTGATGCTGGGAAAGATTGAAGGCAGGAGGAGAAGGGGGTGACAGAGGATGAGATGGTTGGATGGCATCACTGACTCAATGGATATGAGTTTGAATAAGCTCTGGGGGTTGTGATGGACAGGGAGGCCTGGTGTGCTGTAGTCTATGGGGTCACAAAGAGTCGGACACGACTGAGCGACTGAACTGAACTGGGGTGCCTGGAGGGGCGGGGGGCACGTGGTGGGGCGGGGCACCTGGTGGGCGGGGACACACCATATGGAGTGGCTGTGGCAGAAGTCCAGCGCAGAGATGATCTGGCGGAAGAACTTCCGGGCCTCTTTGGGGGTCAGCCTCCCCTTCTTGACCAGGTAGTCAAAGAGCTCTCCACCAGACACATGTTCTAGCACCAGGTATCTGCAGGGGGCAGGCAGGCGTTGGGTGGGCGCACCCAGCCAGGGCACCGCTGCTCCTCAGCAGGTGGGCGCCCGCCACTCCCCTCCTGGCAGGCCCAGGCAACAGACCCACACTGAGCCTCAAGACCAGGGGGCACTGAGGTAGCTGACCCTCTCCTGAGCCTGAGGTTTGGTCCTTCCAGGCCCTTCCTGGGCTCCTGAATGAGCGAGGACATGTCAGATGCTCAGGCCCTGAGGGAGCCGGGCACCAGCAGGGCGGACCTCAAAAGGGATGGGTTGGGGCAGGGCACAGCTGGTCTGGGAAGAGGCGAGGCAGGGTCCGGGGGAGGACCCGGGTGGGGAAGGGGCCTGGGCGGGAGGAGGGGGCCCGGGGAAGGGGAGGGGCCTAGATGGGAGGAGGGGCCTGGACAGGGGAGGGGCCTGGGCGGGGGAGGGGCCTAGGTGGGAGGAGGGGCCGGGGAGGGGAGGGGCCTAGGTGGGAGGAGGGGCCTGGGCGGGGGAGGGGCCTGGGCGGGGGAGGGGCCTGGGGGGGGAGGTCTGGGGGTGTCCAGATAGCAGGTAGTGACTGCCCCCAACTTGGCTCAACACAGCTCGATGGTGTAGGGGGTGAACCCCATGGCCCTCTGAACCGAGAAGGGGGCTGTGTCCGAGCTGAGCCTCCCTGGAGTCGAGCCTGAGGGGCTGGTTTCTGGGGTGAGGTGGGCGGCGGTCCTCAGGGGAGCTGGGACTCAGGCTGAGCACAGACCCTGAGGAATCCCCGGTGGGAGCTGGACAGGGGTGGTTCTGCTGGTCTGAGGGGGCTTGGGGACGGGAGGGGGTGACAGGAGCCATGCGGTGGGACCACGGCAGGCAGGGACGGGAGTGTGGGCCTGGAGCTGGTCTTACAGAAATGGAGGGGCCAGTGGGGGGGCAGCCTGTCTGTGGCGAGGAGCTGGGGGAGGAAGGGGCTGGGACACAGGGTGGGGACACGCTGGGGTGTCAGCGAGGAAAGGGGCGGTTCCCGGGGCCCGCCCTGTTCCTGAGAGGGGGTTCAGGCGGCACCCCAGCTCAGGGGCAGAGGCCCTGCCTGAGCTCCCACGTCCAGGCTCCCGGCCCTCCCTGGCACCTTGGGAGGGCGCTGGGCCCAGCAGCAGCCAGGCCGGCCTGTGTCCTCCCAGCATCCTGTCCCATCACCCAGCCTGTCTTGACTGTGTCCTCCACCTAGCCTGCCATCCCCAGTCCCTCCCTGCTTCTAGCCCATCCCGGGGGGGCCCCTAGGAGCCCCACTCTCTGCCCATCAGCCCCATAAGTATCAGAACAGGACAAGTGACTGTCTCCTGTGTGCAGACGTGGGCAAGACCTGCCCAAGACCTGCCCAGCACCCACCCGCACCCCAGGCTCACGGGCCGGCATCGAGACACAAGCAGGTGGGAACCCAGTCAGGCCAACGGGGGTGATGTGGACAGGAGGGGAGACCCATGGGTCGTGCCCCTCATCGTGGTTCTGATGGCAGCTCCAGCTCATCAGTATCGGGGGCCCAGGACCACCCCTGCCTCCCTCAGCCCCCAGGCCTCTAATGCGAGGACCCTGTTTTTCCCGGGGCCCCACGGGGGCGGCTTGTCACACCGTCTGCCACTAAACACTCGGAAGGGGCTGCTGGTGGGGCGCTGGGCCCCCTGCTCCCCAAGAGCTGCCCAGGACAGAGCCACTCAGGCTGGCCGGCCTGTGTGCATCAGGGCGCAGTCAGGGCCGGGCTGGAGGCCCCGAGGAGCCCCTGGAGCAGCGGGCCTGCGGGAGCGGTGCCAGATGGACCTCCTGCCCGCACCCCCTCCCTCCGCCGCTGTCCCAAGAAGGACGTGGGCCCTTGCCTCCAGCCACGCCCGCGGCAGCAGCAGAGCCGACGCCCCCTTTGGGTCCACCCTGGGTGCGGTCGCTGAGGTCACGCGCGGGAGGGGGCACGTGCGCGGACTGCCCACGCGGAAAGATGTCCGCCGGCCTCGGTGGTGACGGAAGGTCAGCCACGCTCAGGCAGCCGGACAGCAGGCCGTGGCCACAGTGCAGCCAGCCAGCCTGGGGTCCCCACGCCCGTGAGGAGCACGTAGGGGCTGCTGGGGCTGCGCGAGGGTCACGGGGCAGGAGAAAGGGCCTGAGTGGCTCCTGCCCCTTGACCCCTGCCCCCGGCCCCGCCCCCGGAGCCCTGCCCCCAGGAGGCCCTGCCCCTGGAGGCCCCGCCCCCGGAGCCCTGCCCCCCAGGAGCCCCGCCCCCGGAGGCCCCGCCCCCAGAGCACTTCCCCCCCCGGAGGCCCCGCCCCCTGAGCCCTGCCCCCCAGGAGGCCCCGCCCCGCTCTCCGCACCCAGCAATACCTACAAATATTTTTTGTTTTCATAGACGTCGTGCAGTTTGAGGACGTGGGGGTGCTCGATCAGCTTCAGGATCGCGATCTCCCGCTCCACCTGCAGGGGGCCGCCGTCACTGGGGACTCCCCCGCGGGGGTCTCCCTGCTCCCTGGCTCTGCCCTGTTCCTGCCCCCCAGCTATGCTCTGTCCCTGGCCACACACCCCCCCCCCCGCCCCCAGTTGTGCCCCGTCCCTGCCAGCCCACCCCCGGGTCCCCTTCCCTGAGCTCCCAGCTCCCCACCCGGGTATCTTGGAGCATCTTGAACTTCGTGCCCCTGACCCACAGAGTCACCAGCGGCAGGGCTCCCGCCCGCCCTCCTCACCTTCATCAGTACAGACTCGCTGAGCTTCTCCCGGTTGACGATCTTGACGGCCACCTTCTGGCACGTGACACAGTGGATCCCCAGCTTCACCAGGCCTGGGGGGACAGCAGGCCTCAGACCCCATCCAGCCGGGCCACGGCTCGCACCCTGCCCTTGGGACCCCTCACTCAGCCCCTGGGGCCCTGGGCTCCTGCCCTGCCTGGCGAGTCCTGAGCCAGACCCCAGGAACTCTCTGCCCCTACTCCTCAGGCACCGGCCAGAGGCTGCCCCCAGCATGGTCCCTGCCCCACGCCACACGGCGGTCTCGGCCTCCTCCAGCCTGGCCTCAGCATGGCCCTCACTCCCTCGCTAGTGACACCTGGAGTCGCCCCCCAGACCTCAGCGGAAACCCAGCCCCTCAGTGGGGAGCCAGGGTGACACCCGTCCCACCCCACCCACCCATGCTGGGCCTCACCGACCCTGCACCACTACCCATCACCCTCCTTCTGGCCTGAGGACCTCTGGACAGAGGGGCCTCGGGCACCCGCTCACCCCAGGACACCGGTGCAGGGCCCCTCCTGGGCAGGACGCCATCAACACACCTCTGCTGTGGCTGCAGGGACCCTCGGTCCTGCTCGCTGCCTCTTGGCCACGTGGGCACAGCTGGGCACCTGCCCCCCTCCCAATCCCGCAGAGATTCACTGACAGAGCCCCTGGCAGCCTCTCTCCCTCCCCAGCCTGGTTCCTGTCCTCCTGTGCCCTCTGTGGCCTCAGACCCAAACACCCTCTGCCCTCCCCGCCCCAGCCTGGGCCCCGCCTGGACATTCCCCGATGGGCACGGAGGTGACCACCACAGTTGGAGCCCCCTCCAGCACGTGGGAGCCCAGCGGCAGCCGCGGGGGAGACGCCGGGCTCCGCAGCTCTGCAGCCTGTGCTTGGCCTGGGCGGACGCCCGTCTCATTCATGCTGTGCTGCTCTAACTGTGACCTCGACGCGGCTCGCAGCTCCGACCAGCGGGGTGTGCACTTGCCCCTTTGGATGCTGCTGCGGGGCAGCTCTCAGAAAACTGCAAAGCCCTTTGCTTGAGAAACAAATCTTGCCACATGCAGCTTCCCCTAAGGGGCATGCATCTCTTTATCTGACCGTTGGTGTCGTTTCATGAACGCTCACACCTTCCCAGCAGCTCGCGTCCTCCTCCTTGCCCCCTGCCCCGCAGCCTCGCCCATGGGCAGCAAGCTCGCGGGTGGCTGGGAGGTGATCCGTGCTCCCCAGAGGCAGGTGGGCCGGACGAGGGCGGGGGACCTGGCCTGGTGGAAGCCCTGAGCCCTGAGCCTGCCCTTCCTCAGCTCAGGGGAGGACAGAGGCCCCGCAGGGGGGCCCGCTGAGCCCCAGCTCCTGCCGGCGAAGGGCTGCGGCTCCTGGGGCTCACCAGCTGCCTTTGATCTGAGCCTGTGATTCAGGTCAGGAGACAGCAGAGCAAGAGGGCCCCAGGGACCAGGCGCAGCAGCGGTGTCTGCAACTCAGAGCTGAGGCCCAGGGCCTCCACACCTCCAGGACGGCACCCAGGCCTGGCACAGACCCCTCGCCCAGACAAGGTGGACAGGCCTCAAGGAGCCACAGTCACGGTGGCCCGGCTGCTCCCGGGGACATGAGCCCCTCTGAGGCCCAGGGCAGACGCGGGACAAACTGCAAACAGAACAGGCGAGGGTTCCTGGGGAGTCGCCGGCGGCCCTACTGCCGAGCCTCACAGCCTGCACAGGGGCTTGGCACACCAGTGCACACACATACCCCAACACGCGTGTCCTCAGGAGGCAGGACTCAGAGACACGTGGGGAATGAAGGAGCATGAGCTTCACCTCAGTAGCGACCTGGAGGGTGACATAGGCGGCCCCAGAAGTGGGGCGTGAGGTGGCCACCCCGCCTCCCCGATAATCACGGCAGGCAATCTGCTGACGGCGCACGGGGTTTGTGAGACACCAACACGCAGAGAGGCCAGGAGGACCGAGAACCCAGTGGACAAGGTACCCGGGACACACCCCAGGCAGGTGGGGAGCTGCTCTGGGCCTGGGCACAGCGGGCTGCCCTGGGCTGTGTCCTAGAACTCTGGTGGCTTCCTCCCTGCCTTCATTTCTCCCACTTGTTGCCTCTGTCCACAGAAGTCCACTGTGCACGGATTCCTACACACCCTGCAAAGCCCAGCATAGAGGTGCCCCTGTCAGGTGGAGCTTCTGGGCCCCCCTGGGTGTGCCGGTCTCCTGCAGCCCCAGGGCCCTCTGGGTGGGAGGTTTGGGTTTCAAGCAGCCTCACCACTTCCCTGGAGGCAGGAAGCAGAGTGCACCCCTGGGAGGGCCTGTGAGGGAAGCCCAGGACCGCCCTAATTACCAGCCCTCCAACTGCTCAGGCTCATTTTCCAATTGTGACTTTATCTCTAATTATTGTCTTTACAGCAAATTCGGGCACAGGCAAGAGAAGAAAAGTACACAGTGTCACAGATAATTGTTGGAGAAACTGGCAGTCCTGCTCAGGCGGCGGGTGCCCAGGGCTTCAGGGAGGGCTCCTCAGAGCCAACCTGAGAACCCTGGGCCCAGCCACGGGGTCCCTGCTGCACCCCAGCAGGGACCCGTGTACGTGTGCATGGGCACGGGGGGCAGGCTTCCTGAGCACAGCCTGGGGAGTCCAGGGACCCAGGGGCCGCTGGCTGAGTGCAGACCCCCGCACCTAGGCCCAGGTGCTGACCGCAGGACTCTTCCCCCACCCTGACAGCCCAGCCTCCCGAGTAGCTCTGCCCTCCCCTCAGCCATTGGGCCCGCGGGCCTAGAGGCAGGCACAGGCCCGGCTCCCGCCCCCAGCTGCTGGAGGAAGGATGGCAGAGCCTTGGGGACCTGGGAGCGGGGGGAGCCGAGGGGGAGGCGCACGGCTCAGGCTGCAGCCCTGGGGCCTCAGATTGTAGGTAGGGGGCTGGAGGGCCTGAGGGGTCGGAAGCCACGTGGGGTGGTCCCGAGCAGACGCCTCACCCGGGCCCTCTGGTCATCCTTGACCCCCCTTTTCTTCTTGGTCATGGTCCTTTGGAAAAGACCCTGTTGGAGGGCTCAGCAACGCGGGGACTGCCAGCTTGGAGGACAGGACAGAGCACAGGGGCCGCCGTGCCACGGGGAGCCCCGGGGTGGGCCCAGGCCCCACTGCCCAGAGACTGCCTGGGGCTGGACAGAGGTCTGGACGGGCGGTGCAGCCGCGCCTGAGGGGGAGGGGACCTCTGCGCACCGGGCCCAGCCCTGTGGCCCCGCAGGGCAGCTGAAGCCAAGGCGGGGAGGAGGCAGCAGGACTGCAGGACCCCATCCCTACAGACATGGCGGGAGACACTCCCCAGACTGCGCCCCAGCCTCCAGCACTGTTTTCCCCCCTTCCCTGAGCAATAAGCCTCTACAGGCCTGGCTGGGCAGGCACCGGGCTCCCCTCGCCAAGTTCTTGAGGTGCCCAGCCGAGGTGGGCTGCCCTCGGCCTGCAGCCCCTGCGGGCGGGCAGCGCAGCGCAGCTCCCCAGGCAATTCCTCCCTCCATCCTGAGCTCAGGGCCACCTGAGGCCCCCTGGCCATCCACCTCTACTCCACCCCGGAGACCCCTCCTGTGGCTTCTGCCACACACCCCCCAGAGAGGGTGAAGGCTCATGAAAGGGTGGGAGTCAGCTTGTCTCCCGGAGGCTCTGGCGGGGGGAGGGCCCCAGCCCCGAGTGGGCACTGCTGATCTAAGTCACTCTGTGCCAGGGAGCATGGAGGCAGGGGCGGGCGCGGGGCAGAGGAGGACTGGAACCCACATCGCTGCAGGGGCCGCTCCGGCCGCTGTCCGTGGCGTCCAGACGCCCAGCTTGGTCTGACAACTCCAGGTCTTTGAGGGACGGGACACACCCGCTTCTGCGGAGCCCCCGTCAGTGTGCCCACACCGGCCTCCCTGTGCTGGGGGCTCAGGCCCGGGTGACCAGGCTGAGCGGGACGCCAGGCACCCGAGGGCCCCTCCCCTCCGCCTTCCGCGGAGCCAGGAGGAGGGAAGGGCAGCCGGGACCCCCCAGAGCCCCTCTTGGTGCCTCAGGAGACACCAGCGTCCTGCCACTGATGCTCACGGGACCACCTAAAGGTCACTGACCCTGGGGCAGGTGGCCGGCCCTCCCCATGACCGTCACTGCGCCACTGGGCCATGTGGCCAGCTCCCCAGGGCCACGAGCACAGCTGAGGGCAACCCAGTTTCCACCGCCTCTGCACACCTCACCATGGGGGTGTGGGGGACACTGCTTTCCCAGGGTGGACAGAGCAGACAGCCCGCCGCCCCTCCCACAGGGCTCTCCCTGGACAAGGGTGGGGGATGCCACTCCACACTGGCTCGTGGGGAAATGAGTCAGCACAGCTGGCCACCTTGAGCCAGCCCTGCCTCCCAGCCTGGCTTCCCACGCTGGCACCGGGGAGCTTGGAGGGCAGTGGGGGCAGGCACGGCTTGTTACCATAACTGAGAAGGGGCAGGACAGGGCTGAGTCCCCGCTTTGAGAGGGGACACCTCTGGCGTACTGCTGAGAGCCTGCGGGTTGCCCGTGACCATCCCCGGGACCAGAGCTCCCCGGGCCCTGCACCCAAGGCCAGCCCAGTGGCTTCTCTGAGGAGGTCCTGCTGCAGTGGGGATCTCAGCTGCTCCTGCAGCTTCCCAGCTCTGCCCTGGCCACACCCCCACGCCCCCCTCCAAGAACTAGCCCAGAGACCCCAGCCCACCCTCACTGGGGCTCACATGTGCCCTCTTGATGGAGAGGATGGGTGGTTGTGGTGGCAGAACTCAGGAAAGGGGCCCGGGTTCTCCATGAGCCCAAGGCCTGGAGAGGAGCCTGCGCCATCAAATGTCCCAGGGCACAGTCAAAGGGGGGGCACAGGACCAGGGCGGACCTGAGGGGCTCCCCAAGAAACTACGCCCAAGGAGCAGCCCCTCCCCCCAGCTCCCCAGGCAGGAACGATGAGGCAGGAGGCACAGGCTCAGCTCGAGGGGCACGCATGACTGCACCTGCCACCTCGGTATGCTGCTGTCCACTCACCTCAGCAGAATGCAGGCCCCCAGGGCAGTGTGGTCCTCCCCAGGGACCCCCTAGCGACCTCCAGGGCAGTGTGATCCTCCCCAGGGACCCCCGCGCGACCCCCCCTGGGCAGTATGGTCCTCTCCAGGGACCCCCAGGCAGTGTGGTCCCCCCCAGGCTTCACCAGGGCTGGTCTGTGTGGCCAGTGGGATGTGGCAGAATGGACGGCCTCCTTTCTCCAAGGTCAGATGCTAACAAGAGCTCAGCTTCCTTTGGGATCCCAGGGGTCACTGCTCCAAGGAGCCTGCTGCCCTGTCTCAAGGCGATGCTCCGCGGAGACACGCTGACCCATCTCTTCCCCTGACATGGCCTCCTCCAGGGTCTGCTTGGGTGGGTGGGGGTCCTGAGGGTGGGCAGGAGGCCACCCTACTACTGTGAGAGTTAACCCCTTGTGCTCACCTGGCTCTTCTCCAACCCCCCACCCGCGGGTGCAGGCTGTGGGCGAGGAGCCCTTCCAGGAAGGGCATCAGCTCCTCGTCCTTCAGGACGAGTGCTCTGGGCGGCAGCTGAGCAGCTCCTGCCCAGGGGCAGGGATCCGCCTGGGGCCCCAAACCCAGGTGCGCAGGGGTCGAACGGCAGCCCATGTCTCAATGCCTGGACCCCACGCGTGAGCCTGTTTGGGAAACCGGCCTTTGCAGAGGCACTTAAGTCACAGATTTCAGAAGGAATCGCCCTCCGTGTAGGACAAGTGGGCCTCACGTCCACCGACAAGTTTCTCATAAAAGAAAAGCAGACGGAGGCTGGACACAGACATGGGAGAAGGCCTCGCGGATGAGGGGGCAGAGGCCGCGGGGCTGCTTCCAGAGGAGCTGCAGGCTGCTGAGAGCTGGGGGAAGGGGTCTGGGGCCACCCTCCCTCAGGCCAGAGAGCCACCCGCAGACTTCCGACCCCCGGAGCTGAGAACAAGACTGTTGTTGTAGCGACCAGGTTCGCAGCAGTGTGTGCGGCCCAGAGGGCTGTGCACGGGGCCTTCAGCTCACACGGCATTCACCCTGTCTCCTCTCATTACAACCTCCTGGTATGTTTCAGAAGGGTTTCCCTTCGTTTCAGGGGATGCTATGCAAGCACGGGCTTCCCTGGTGGCTCAGACAGTAAAGAATCCACCTGCAATGCAGGAGACCTGAGTTCTATCCCTGGGTTGGGAAGTTCCCCTGGAGAAGGGAATGGCTACCCACTCCAGTATCCTTGCCTGGAGGACTCCATGGACGGAGGAGCCCTGAGCAGTGGTCGGGCCTGAATGCAGCCACAGCTCCAGCTACACCACAATCTAGTCAGAACTAAGGCTCCTCCACGTGTTCCACTTGAACGCTGACCCTTGCAACAGCCCCTCCCTTCCTCAGAAGGGGAAACTAGACCAGGCCAGGCCTGCGCAGCTCCAAGACCCACTGACTGCCACTGCCCGAGGGATCAGAAGCTGCTCCATGGCCAGCTGGCCCTGAAGGTGGGCCTCCCCATCGCCCCCTCAGAACAGGCTTGGGAAGTCGCAGGTGTGCTGGGCAAAGAGACGGGGGCAGGACAGAGATGATGGAGTGACTACCTGCCCCTTCCCTGGGGCTGCGGAGGGCCACGCAGCAAGCTGGGCACCGAAGTCCCTTTCAGCACCACGGACAGGAGCTGGCGCCGGGCAGTGGGAGGGGCCCGCCCACCCAGGGAGCCCGCGGGAGCCAGAGCCAGGGTGCCCTGGAAGCCAGCTGTCAGCTCCAAGGCGCCCCCTTCTTCTCTGGGCCGAGCAGGCGGCCTCCCACACCACACCCCCGGTTGTGACCTCAGCTCAAGACACCCCCGACACTAGCCCCAACCTCAGGAGATGCCCCCCACCAGCACAGTCCTGGATGCCGGGCCCCATCCACACCCCCACAGGGCCTTGCACAGCCCGAAGGGCCCTCGGAGTCCAGGAGCACACTCTGCAGGAGCCCCAACCCTCGGGGCGGGGGCAGGGCCAGGACGGGCCGGTGGGGGATGGGACTCCAGGGCCCACGGGGGTCCTGGGGGAGGGACCTTCCCTCACTGGGGGATCCTCTTCACTCTCTCCAAGCCTGAGGGAGCCTGTGCTGGGACAGGGCCCACGGTGCTCTGGGCTGGAGCAGGGGGAGCTGGGGGGTCGCAGGGAAGCCAAGCCTCACCCCCACTTGCGGCTGTTCCGCCCACCTGCCTCCACCTGCCGGCAGCCCTGCAGCCCGCTGCCCAGCACCCTCTCCAAGTGACTTCCCTTCGCACCTGCCCACCCGGGGCCCATGCTCGGCTGGGGAAGTTCTGGGGCTTCGGGCCTCGCCTTCAGTAGGCAGAGACCTGATGAGTAAATGGAGAAAGGTCACAGAGCCCTGTCCTCCGGGGGCCAGCAGAGCGCCGAGTTCCATCTGCGCCCCTGGCCGCGGCCCCAGTGAGTCCCTTGGCCTGGACTTGAGGCCGGGCCCAGGAGGACGTCTCGGGGCGCCCTGAGCAGCCGCCCCCTCTTCTGCTCTCCCTGGCAGAGGCCAGGACCGCCTCCCTGGCGGCTTCAGTCTGCTCCTCCAGGCGCAGCTCAGGGAGAGCGGGGAGCTGGACCTGGGGGCACCCCCGCTGCCTCAGGCGCCCCGGGTCCCAGCCCTGGGGGCACCTGCCTGGAGGCCCACTTCAAACAGGCCGCCGCTCTCGCGCACAGCCCGGCGCGGACGCAGACCCGCGCGGGAGGGTCGGCCTCTTTGAAGCTGCCGCCACATCAAAGCTGCCCGCGGCCCCTCCTTTCCCGCCCCCAGGCCGCGCTCTCGTGCGCAGAGCGCACCCCGGTTCCCTCGTGCTCTCCTTCGGGGGCCGAGCTCCCCAGCCTCCCCTCCTCCCCGGGCTGGTGGGGACGCCCTGGTGGGGACGCCCGCATCGCGCGCCATCCACCCTTGGGGCACCCACGCTTCCGGGCCCCCCGCGACACCCTCACCCCCGCCCCGTGCTCCTCTGGGGCTGGGAAGGAGGCCGCAACGGGAGGACTCGAGCCGGGGGCGCGCAGCACCGCGCGGCTCACTCTCAATATAGACTCCGCGGCTTCCTTCGCCCACCAGCGCCAGGCAGGCGGGAGGGGGAGGGGGCGGCGCACGTCTCTTGGGAGACGACTGTTCACGCTCCGAAAGGAACCTCTCAAATTAAATTAATTAAGCCCTGAAATATTTCACACAGCACTGCAGCCGCCTCTGCAGGGCTCCCTGCCCGCTCCCCCCACCCACAGCACCCAAACACGAGAGGGGGCTGCCGGAGGCTCAGTGGGGCAGCCCTCGACCCAAGGGAGGAAGGAGACGGGGATCTGCTCCCCACCTGCCATGAGGAGCCCTGCCCACCTCCGTGGCCATCCTGCCCTGCCCTTGCATGGCCCCCTTCCTGCTGGGACCTGAAGGCCCTCCAGGGCTGGGCCAGCGGTGGGCACAGAGCTGCGGTCAGGGCCCCCATCCTCTCCTGGTGGAGGGGCTTGCCTGCCCTCCCCCCACCCCCCCCAAGCTCCTGCTCAGGCTTTGTGGTCAGGGCCCCCATCCTCTACTAGGGGGGCCTTCCTGCCCTCCGCCCACCCCCTCCTTAGCTCCTGCTCAGCTCCGGGCCCAGTAGGAAGGTGCTGAGGGACACCACCAACCGGAGCCCTGGGATGAAGGCTCAGTTGCCAGGGCCCAGCGGAGGGTTGAGGGAGGGGCCACAGTGACCCTGGCGACACAGACCCTCCTCCCCAAGAGACACTCAGCCCAGGTTCCCCAGGTCAAAGCTGAGAAGGGGTAGGAAAGGCCGGGCACCTGCCGGGCATGAAGGGGATGCCAAGCACCCAGGCCGCTGGCTCAGCAGCTGGGAGACCCTGCCCCCACCACAGGCTGGCGTGGGCTTTGGAGGCAGCCAGGATTAGGAGCACCCTCCGTGGCCAGGAGGTGCCCGGAGGCGTTTCCCAAGCAGGCCCCACCGAGGCATGCGTGCAGAAGCAGCTCCACTGACAACGATGGTGAATCAGCAGAGGAAGCGGGAGGGGGGAACCGGCCCAGAGGACTCTGCTGGCCCAGGTGACAGAGCAGCAGAGCCAGGTGAGGCTCTGGGGTGGAGAGGGGGCAGGATGCTGAGGGGACCTGGGAGGAGGTCGGCTGCGGGTCAGCACCAGGAGAGGCTGCCAGGGTCCTGCCAGCCAGACAGGTCCGGGTGCCTTGTGTTTGCCTCCTGCTGACCCCACCCCACAGATTATAAGAGAGGGAGCCTGGTGGTAGAAAGGAGAGATCTCAAAACCAGGGACCTCTGGAAGGAAAGGCAGGTGATGGGGGCTGGGCAGGGGCCAGGCCTGCCAGCCTCCGGGTGGGGTGCCCAGGAGAGGCTGCGGTGGCCAGTGCCAGCTGGGACGGGGCTGCAGGAGCAGACGGGCACTTACCGAGGGTGCAGCTGTGTGGGCAGCGCAGGTCGGCATCCCCCTCTACCCCGGCCGAGAGTGCAACACGGCCAGGGACACAGCCCAGGACCCCAGGGGCCAGGAGGCGCCTGCTCGTCCTCGTCCTGGCAGGCCGAAAGGCCGGGCCCTGCCCTCAGCATGCCCCCACCAGACACCGCGCACTGAACTCGGGGCAGGAGACGCCCCAGGAGAAGGCCAGGCAACCAGACATTCCTGATTCTCCCATGGGTGGTAAACGGCCAGGCACACGTCAGAGGGCGTCTGAGAAAGAAACAGCACTGGCTTGGTAGAAACAGACAGCTTTAAAGTGTCTTACTGTTTACTGTATTGATTTACCAGGATTTCGTAAGTTGCTACACCTATAAAACAAGAAATCCCCACAAAGGATGAAAAAACAAGGAGGAGCTCTAAAATATAACAGTAAGAGCTAGAGAAAGAAAGTGTGAAATAAAGACTAAAAACATGAGACAATGCCCAACAAGGCAGAGCAAAAAGAAAAAGTGAAGTGGAGAAAGTGTCAGCCCAGGAGAGAGGTGAGCAGCCCAGGGTGAGACCTGAGGGGGTAGCTGAGTGGAGAGAGGTGATCAGCCCAGGAGAGAGGTGAGCAGCCCAGGGTGAGACCTGAGGGGGTAGCTGAGTGGAGAGAGGTGATCAGCCCAGGGTGAGACCTGAGCAGATAGCTGAGTGGAGAGAGGTGATCAGCCCAGGAGAGAGGTGATCAGCCCAGGAAAGAGGTGATCAGCCCAGGGTGAGACCAGAGGGAGTAGCTGAGTGGAAAGAGGTGATCAGCCCAGGGTGAGACCTGAGCGGGTAGCTGAGTGGAGAGAGGTGATCAGCCCAGGAAAGAGGTGATCAGCCCAGGGTGAGACCTGAGGGAGTAGCTGAGTGGAGAGAGGTGATCAGCCCAGGGTGAGACTAGAGGCAGTAGCTGAGTGGAGAGAGGTGATCAGCCCAGGAAAGAGGTGATCAGCCCAGAGTGAGACCTGAAGGGAGTAGCTGAGTGGAAAGAGGTGATCAGCCTAGGAAAGAGGTGATCAGCCCAGGGTGAGACCTGAGGGGGTAGCTGAGTGGAGAGAGGTGATCAGCCCAGGAGAGAGGTGATCAGCCCAGGGTGAGACCTGAGCAGATAGCTGAGTGGAGAGAGGTGATCAGCCCAGGAGAGAGGTGATCAGCCCAGGAAAGAGGTGATCAGCCCAGGGTGAGACCTGAGGGGGTAGCTGAGTGGAGAGAGGTGATCAGCCCAGGAGAGAGGTGATCAGCCCAGGGTGAGACCTGAGCAGGTAGCTGAGTGGAGAGAGGTGATCAGCCCAGGAAAGAGGTGACCAGCCCAGGGTGAGACCTGAGCAGGTAGCTGAGTGGAAAGAGATGACCAGCCCAGGGTGAGACCTGAAGAGAGTAGCTGAGTGGAAAGAGCTAATGCCCGGAGCAGATGGCCCTGCCAGAGCAGAAGGCCCTTGTCCGCCCGTCCACTGCCCACACGTGGACCCACATCCCGGGCACGGTCTCTCAAAGGTGAGGCCACGGAAGCATGCTTCATTCACTCACTCATTCACTCGACAAGTACGCACTGGGCTTCTCCAGGGACAGGCATTTGAACCAACGACAAAAGAAGGCGCCCACACGGTGGGCTTAACACCGTCAAGACACCTGGCTAGGGCTGGACAGAAAGTCACTGCAGTGGCCACTCAGTCCTGACCCAGAGAAAGCCCCCGAGGGGGAAAGGTGAGCCTCCCTGGGGGACCCCACTGGTCTTCTGCATAAGTGACGCCTGGTGCACAATAAAGACGATGGCATACACAGAGAAGCAGGAAAAGCAACCCAGACCTCCAGAGAAAAGCAGCCAACGCGGCGGGCGGCAGCTGGCCCAAGCGGCAGGATTTTCTGAAAAGGACTTTGCAGTAATATTACAAAATATCTTTTTAATTAGAGGAAAAGATGCACAAAAAGAAGTCACTGAAAGGACCACACAGCAGACTGGACACAAGAGAAGAAAGGACTGGTGAAGTCTAAGACAGGCCAACGTAGAGCGTGCGAGCTGAACAGAGCGCAGCAGAATGAGACAGTCTGCCTCACGGGCCCCGCGAGGGCCCCGGCGAGGACGGTGAGGACAAGTGGTCTACAGCCACGTCTAAAGAGATAACAAGGGGGGCGCCAAACACTGAAAGAGGGAAGAAGGGGCGATAACTAAAAACACCTGGTTGGCAGCGAACAAGGCAGCAAAGGAGGAAGCCTGTACGGGAAGCAGAGGAAGCGAAGAGAAGATGGAAGGACGGACGGCGGCTGCCAACCGCAGCACGCGCGTGACCACAGCGAAGGCGGACGCCCGAACATGCAGCCCGCAAGAGGCTCAGCGCGGGCAGACGACACACCCAGCCTGAAAGAGGGGGAGGACGAAGCTGCACCAGGCAGGCCCTGAGCACGCGGGGGCAGAGGCCGCCTGTGGTGACCCTCCGCTGGCAGAGGACGGTCCAGCTCTCAGCCTGGCGGGATTAGAGGGTCCGGAGAAGTGGAATGGGAGGCGGGAACGAGAGGGCAAACGCGGGGTTTCACGAGTGAAGGAGGCTGTCCACCTGCGTCCCACGCAGGGACGGGGCAGGCCTGCCACGGACCACGGACTCGGTGCCGTGAGGGTCGGGCAGTCGGGTCAAGAAGCAGAGGGAAAGGCCTGGCTTCAAGGAGCTCTGATGCAAAGCAAGAGGCAGGAGAGCCGGACGGGCTCCTGGCCCCATCAGCGCTCGAGGCCAGCGCTCACGGGGGCACCTCCCGGGCCACCGCTCCTGGGAAGTCACCTGCCAGGTGGGCGCACCAGACCAGAAGGAAGCCACCATCCCACCCAGAGGGGTCCTGGGAACCCCCCACCCCAAGGAGGAGGCCCCTTAGAGACACACAGCAGTCCAGGGCAGGACAGAGGGCTTCCCCGGGAGGAAGGAGCCTGACAGGCTGGGCGGCCTCCCGGAAACCCGCACACGAGCTGACAGGAAACACTGCCGAAAGGCGACAGGGAGCGAGGAAACCAATGGACTCCCGTCCCTGGCAGCCCAGAGGCTAAGCCACCAGACGGGGCCTAAAGGAGGGACGCTGTCTGCAGGAACCTCCAGCCTGGCCTTGGGGAGTGTGTGGCAGGGGCAGGGGGCACAGGGTGGGCTGAGGGGCCTGATCGCCCCGCAAAGTCGGGCCCCTCCCCAGACACAGCAGGACACGGTGGACCAGAGGGGCCGTGGCCCCAAGACCCACTGGGGCTCGGTCACGCTGGGCTGGCACCCTGGGCCGGGCACCCCGGACGTTGGTGGTGGCATGGGGTGACGCTGCTTCGCTCAGCCAGCCCGTCTCCCACCCCAGGGACGGGGTCACAGCCAGGCTCGCTGCCCAGCCGCAGCCCCCCACCCCACTGTGCCTGCTGACCCAGGCTCCTGGGGTGTCCGGGGGGGCACTGGCCTTGAGAGGAGGGGAGAGGTGGGGCGGGCGGGACATCCGCAGGGGCGCTCGTGTCTACAACCTTCCTGGGAACTGGGCTGCGCTGGGGGCCAGAGTCCCCGGCCCCTCCCTGCAGGATCCCAGCTGGTCTCCAAATCCCCAGCCTCCTCACACAAAGCCCTCCCCCTCCTCTCTCCTGCCAAACCACCATCTGTTGCCATGACAACGCCGGGAGCAGACAGACAGGGGCACTGAGACCCCCCCACACGCTGCTCGCTCCCTTCAGCTGGGCCCTGGGCTCACAGGGCTCACAGGGCTCCCATGGGCCTCAGGGACCCCTGCCCCAGCCCCAGCAGCACCTGCCTCCTGCACAAAAGGCGAGGCAGAGCCCCCTCCTCTGCCCACTCCCCTCGCCCCCGCCACGGTGCCAGCCTGCCTGGCGGGGCCTGTCTTGTGCTGCGGGTGGCTGATGACCTGCCTGGTCCCTGACCCACCTCCCCTGCTGTGCCCCCACCCATGAAGCCCCGGCCTGCGGCCAGCCCCACCCAAGGAGCACCCCCAGGACACCAGCCCGCCCTCAACCCTACCCTGGGGCGGCTCTGGGAGCCCCGGCGTCCCGTGGGCAGGGCCGGGCAGGAGGTGCCCCAGGCCAACTCGAATGGAGCAGGGAGACCCCCGAGAAGAGCGGCCAGCACACGCGGAGGTCGTGGCTTGTGAGGACACGCGGCCGTCACAGCGACGAGAAGGCACACAGCTGCGGGCGGCTCTCACGCCTCTGCCAGACAGAAGCGATGGCTGCTCTCACCACAGGGCCTGGCTCAGAGGCTCCGTGGCCGGCCCGGAGTAGCCCAGGCTGAGACCGTGCAGAGCGGAGGGTTTTCCTTCTCTCGCGTTTGCTGAGCCCGACTTGCTGCCCTGTCTCAGCAGCTCTGGGGAGGAGTCAGCGACTCGCAGAAAGTGCTGGAGTGTTTCCACTTGGGTGCTGGGACCGGCTGACTGCCTCCCCAAGGCGTCCAGGCCCCGTCACCCCCGCCCCAGTAGCCTGCTCACGGTGCTCGGCCCACCTGCCCCAGGATTTCCCATGAACTGAGTCGCTGGGAGACACACAGCCAGAAGTGACTCAGGCAGGAAGGAGGCCTGGTGAACCCGGCCCTCCTATGTGACGAGCTCTTTTAGAATCAGAATCCGCCAGCGCCGGCTGCTTCCCGGAGCCGAGGAGACCGGCAATTCCCAGAAGAAACACCAGCATCCGACACACCTAGGCAGGAACTGTGGCCGGACCAGAGCCAGACAGAGCCGTGCGCAGACCTGGGGCCCGAGACGCTCCGGGTGTGGCCCCAGCCCCCAGGCTCAGGCCCAGCCCAGGAGCCGGGAGCCAGGCGGGGCTGCAGGCAGAGCTGGGGGCCCTCCCCGTCTGCCAGGCTGCCCTGTGGGTCTGGGAGGCGGGGGCGGGAGGGAGCAGGGACAGCCTGTGGCTGCAGCATGACGCCCCCCACCCCTGTGGTCACCATGTTCCCCCCAGGTCCTTCCAAAGGCCACTGCCCCGGCACCCGTTCACCCGGGCGTGTCCAGGACCCCCGCACAGGGGGGACCCACTCGGGGCTGCGGAAGGATGCGCTCACGGCAGGCAGAGCGGGGTCTGCATGCAGGGTCAGGGCCGGGGAGGCTGAGGTGCCCCCACCCCAGGCTGACGAGAGACGCGAGAGGGCCAGGAGGTTCAGGGCCCAGCCAGCAGGCCACCTTCTCCCCAGAGACGATGCCCCCAGCTCAGCAGCACGCGGTTGCCATGGCGACGACCGGGTGGCGTCCCACTCCGTGGAGCCGGGGCAGAGGGTGGACGCTCCTCCCCAGCTGAGGTCCCCTGGCCGGCACCCAGACCGAGGGCATTACAGCCCCACATCCAGGCTGAGGCTTCCCCGCACGTAGCGGGCCCCCGGGACCCCTCAGCCACGCCACCCGAAGCCCACCCGCCCGGCCAGCGTCTCTGCGGGGCATCCACCTACTGTGTGGTCAGCACCCCCCGCTTGGAGGCACCCCTCCTCCTGCTCTGCTGAGCTGCTCGGGGGCCGCGGCCACCGGGCAGGATGCCCCAGAGGGACTGCGGCCCTGTCTGGGGGGCACGCACTGTGGAGCCATTAACTCTGGGGTGTGCATGACCCAGCGACAGTCCACAGCCGGCTGGGCCCCCTCCCTGTCCAGACCCCGCACCCACTTGCGTGGGGAAAGCCTCCCAGGTGGCCAGGGAGCGGACTCCACTCCCAACGGTGGCAGATGACCACGTGAGGTTTTTATTAACTGCTTTATCAACTCAACACTGTAAAATTAGCCCAATGAAACATTCTGATTGAATTCAGCAACTGTTCAGTAATTCAATCTGGTAAATTTTTTTTTCCCCCAAGCTGGTGCCTTAGTTTCAGAAGCCTTAGGACTGGGAGCTGATGCCGGGGTCGCTGGCCAGGCATCTGTAAGAAGGTGGGTGGCTGGCCCGAGGGGACCAGGGAGTGGGCGGCAGAGGGTGCAGCTGCCCTGAGGACAAGCTGCGAGGAGCCTCGCGTCCGAGGAGACGGCCGCCAGGGGCTGGGGTCACACCTGCCGTGGGGACGCTGGGGTGACAGCAGAGGCCCCGCTGGGTGCAGTGCCCTGGCCAGCAGCTGTCCAGGCCCGGGGGATGCCCGGTGGCGGACAGACAGAGTGGGGCTGATGGGCAGGAGCGAAGCAGGGTCAGTGACCCGGGGCCTGGTGCGCGAGGGGAGGGGAGGGGTCCCCAGCAGAGGTAGGCTGCCTGCAGGCCCTGGGCGCGCTTCAGCAGCAAACCTGGCCCCCCAACACCCCAGGCCCCAGGGAACTGACAGGGTTGCCTCGGTGACGGCGACTCGGCTGGGGACGTCTGCCCCGGGAGACCCACGGGAGCGCCGCCTGCCACGGCGCACACAGACAGATGCACCCACAGCCTCCCTGGCGGCAGATGTGGCCCACGCGACGGGCTGGGCACGCGGGGCCCTCCAGCTTGGAGCCGGCCCAGAGCTGCTCGGAGCCAAGCCAAGGGCGGAAAGGAACCCGGGGCCTCCCCCCAGCCCCCACCCTGTGGGGCTGGAGCTACGGGTGATCCCCCAGCCCTGCCTGCGCCCAGCTCTCAACATAGGACACAGGGAAGCTTCGTGCGTGGCAGGCTCCTCCCGTCTGCTGGCTGGCCTGTGCTCAAGCAGAGCAAGGCTCAGCGTGCTCACTTATGGCCGCACCCCCACCCAGCACGCCTAGGAGGGCCGCTGGATCGGCCTGGGAAGCCACACGAGCACCCGCGGCCCAGTAGGTGGGGCAGGGTCACGGCTGCAGGGCAGACAAGCCCTCCAGTCAGTGGCCAGGAACTCCTGCCCCTCCGAGGGCATGGAGCCAGGGCCACAGGACCATTCTGCCGTGTCAAACGTGGACTCTGCTTTTAAAAAACCCTAATCCACATTTAAAAAAGCTATTTGCTGACTTGGTTTCTCCAACCACAAAACAGGTCTTGTGCCCTACCCTCCCCAGGGCCAAGAAGCCTCTGTCCCCACCCCGCCTGTGGGTCGGAGGGCTGGGAACCCCATCCTAGACTCATCCCAGGAGATCAGCTGTCCGAGCCCTGCTTTGGGGTCCCGGGTGGGACAGGGAGGCGGCTGCAGGCAGGCCCGGGGCCTGGTTTCCTCCTCTGCACCCGCCCTTTCTGTGGAGCCTTGAGACCACATGTGGGGGGCACACAATCTGGGGGAGTCAGGGGCTGAGGCGGCTGCCGGCCGGTGCTGGGCATGAGACAAACAGCAAGGTGCTGGACAAGCTCCCTGCCACACCCCTCAGACAGACAGACAGACCCACACACTGCCTGCGGTACCAGCAGGAAGTCAGAAATGCCTGTGGCCCGAGCCCCAGCCCTGCTCAGCCGGGGTCAGGCGTCAGGAGGGCGCCTGTCCCCGGAAGGGCGCCTGCGGGCGTGAGTGCCAGCACGGGGTAAGAACAGAAGCTGCTCAGCGGTCAGCAGGCAGCTCCCCTGAAGGACGGAGGGAAGGAGAGAGGCAGGGAGCGCCCGCCCACACGGGCCCCCAGCGCGTCCAGGGGGTCCAGGTGGCCCCTGCCTGGAGCTGCCCAGGCCATGGAGCCCGGTGGGACGCCCACCCCTCCACCTCCTGCCCGTGGGGCTGGCACTTGGGGAGCAAATGGAACGGCTGGGCGACAGGACCTGCCCGCTGACGGCACAATGGGCACAGAGCCTCAGGACGGGAGCCCAGCCCTGGAGGACGCTGCAGAGGCCCCGCCGGACATGCCGGCCCCAGGACCTGCTCAGCGTCTCCTGGACCTCTGCCCTGACCCCTGACCCCCGGCCCAGGCAGCAGAGCCTGTCCCGCGTGCCGCCCCCAGCACATCCCAAGGATGGGCAGGCGAGGCACTGGATTTGCGCACAGCGCCCTGCGGGCCTGCGGGCTGCAGGCCTGGCTCCTGGGGGCCTGGACTCAACACCTCAGGAGCCGAAGGCACATGCTGTCCTGCCAGCATGGGGTCCCCGGGCTCTCGCCCTGCCGGCCCGCACCTGCCCGGGCCCCCAAGCCGGAGAAGAGGAGGGGCACAGGCACCCCAATGTCTCCATCAACACCCACCCCGAGCCTGCCCAGGGCTGACAGCCCCCCACAAACCCACGCTGTTTCCAGGGCCGCCCCGCACCATGGGCCGCTTGGCAGCCCAGAGCAGAGGCGCCCCGTGGGGATAGGAGCCGGTCCACGGCACCCCGGGCTCGGCAGGACTCACCCAGGTGGGGAACCCGAGGCCCAGCAAGGAACCGCAGAGCCCCCAAGATAGCACCTGTGCCATGCGCTGATGCCCACCCACCCAGAGTCTTCCCAGGGCTCGACAGGCATGGCAGAGGTGGGAGGACAGCCAGGGCCCCAGGCCCAGCCGGAACAGACGGGCCCAGGAGCCGCCCTCCCTGAACTGTGGCTGCCCGTCTGGTCCTGTCCTGGTCAGGACTGCCCCCAGCAGAGCCTGGCCTGCTTCACCCAGATGCCCCGACATGTTCAGCGGCCGGAGACCACCGCCTCCTGCAGCAGCACCAAGAGGGCTGCCAACCAGGCCTTGGTCACTACAGGACCCCTCGCTCAGCACCTGGCACCACAGGACTGCCACCTGCCAGGCATGACTCAGGACCCTCAGCCCCTGGACAGACAGGAGGTGAGCCTGCGAGGTCGGGGCCCTGGTCACCTCTGGAGGCCCACAGCCCTGACTGGCCCCAGGCTCATACCCTGGCCCTCGCCCTGACGCGGCCAGCGGCCCAACTGCGCTGTCCCACCAGCCTGGATCCTGACGGGGCATCACCAGCATCACCCCGACAGGGAGGGGGCCCCACACCCCTTGCTGCAGACACCAGGGCAGCACACAGATGCCCAGAGGAGGGCATGCAGAGCCAGGGGCAGGAAGCAGGGCCCCTGAGCCGAGGCCCTACAGCCAGCCGACCCCAAAGGCGGGCTGCAGGACAGGGGTCTGAGTGCCCCTCCGGCAGAGGGACGGATGGGCGTGGGCGGCACCAGGGCAGCAGCCGGCTCTCACAGATGCTGAGACATCACATGCCCAGCAGGGCCAGCAGCGAAGCCGACCGTGCATCTAGGAACACGGCCCACAGACACTGGGCCCCTGGGAATCAGGCGGAGGGGTCCCTGCAGCCCCCGGGAAGCTCCCGGCAGCCACCTCCCAGGTGGCACAGCCCACACCCGCCCACAGGTGCCCTCAGCTGCCCCACGGCATCTGCTGGAGAAGGTCCTATCTGTGCCACTTTATAATTAGTCACAAATCCCCTGGGATTGGGGCTTAGAGCCAGCAAACCTCCAATCTGAAAGGAGCTTCGCCTGGAGAGATAAGCCAGCGTCTGACCCTTCCCGTGCACCCAGCCCAGCCCCCACCCCACACACGTGGATACTGCCTCCACCCCAAGGCCTCGGTCCATCCCAAACACTGCCTATCCCCGGCCTCCCCACCGGCCTCACACAGGATGTTTAGTGGGGGTTGGAGCTGGGGACCCTCGCTTCCTGAGTCCAGGCCCCAGGCCTGGGGAGGGGCCTGCCGGCACAGCCTCTGAGGCCGAGGACCCTCCCTGTACGTGCAGGGAGCTTGGCAGATCCCCCCGAGGCTGAGCCAGTGGAGGGTAACACCTGCCCTTCACACCCACCACACCCCTGTCCCCCCAGGTAGGGGCTCAGGCAGGCAGACCCCACACTCAGAGGGTTGGCACAGAACCCAGCCCACAGCTGGTACCCCCCTGACCCCTTCCAAGGCCACCCTGATGTCCCAGCGTTCTGAAGCAACACCTGCATTTCGTGCACTCTTGGGTCACAAGACCCTCGAGATAAGGGGATCCAGGAGGGAGCCAGAGCCTCTCACGGCCTGCCCGCCCCTCCCTGGGGGACCCAGGTGGTTTGGGGCACCCGCAGCCTTCAGAGCCCAGGGACAGGCGGGTGAGGGCTCCCAGGGAAGCACCGTGAGTTAACGCGAGACCAGAGAAGGTGCTGCAGCCCTGGAAGGCGAACAGCACTCGCGCGCAGGGACCCTGCCCTCCCCTCGCCTGGCCGGTCAGCAGCAGCCCCAGGAGAACTGGCCACCAGCTCCTTCTGCCCGGAGAGGGGAATGGGGGCCGGGGTCTCCCCCAGGAGCACGCCTGGCGGCTGCCACCTGCTCCTCAACACAGGACCAGTCCCACACCGGGAAGCCAGGTGTGGGAACTCTCCGAAGACCCCTGGGCCTGTCCACAGGCCTGCTCACAGCTGCAGGGGATGTGGGAGGACAAACCGCTAATGGCAGCCTCTCTCCTGCGGCACCAGGAAGCTGCGGACTTCAGCACTACCGTGCTGGACAGCTCCGCCTGCAGGCCGCCCGGGGCGAGGGCCTGGCGCCAGGTACCTGGTGACCGCCTAGCCTCATCCCTGCAAGCCCGGAGGAGGCTGCGGCAGAGACGGCACCGCCCAGGGCCTGCACTGCCCTCCCTGAAGACAGAAGGGCGAGTGCAGGGGGTGGGGGTCCCACAGGCAGCTGGCCCTGGGGCTATCCTTGACCATCCTGCGCCTGAAGAGCAGTTCTCCCAGGTCACTGGGCCCCCAGCTCTGTGCGGAAGCAGGCGCCCCCGGCGTGAGCCCCACTTTAGCAGGAGCATGCACCCTGGCCTCGAGCAGCCCCGACGCCAGGCAGGAAACCCCAGACCCAGACAACGCGAGGGGTCCAGGCTCGGGGGCTCCCAAGTGAGGTCACAGGCCAGACGTGGTGGCAGAGGCGACCCAGGAGGAGGAGCTGGAGGCAAGGGCTGGGGGTGGGCAAGCCCGAGGCTGCCCCGTGGATGCACGGCCGGCCTCACACGACATCTGTCCGCCCCCCAGTGACAGGGCCACCGCAGCCTGTGGGCAGAGCCAGGACCCAGCACGACGGAAGGACGCAGGGCACCCGCCCTCCCGAAGCTGTCCAAGCTCTCCAGGACGGCCTCCCTCAGCCCCCTGCCCCCCACGTGAGGCCCCCGCTCCGTGCCTGTTCCTCACTTACACCCCCAAGGGCTGCAGCGGCTTGGGCTGCGGGACCAGGAGTGACCGGCCACCATCTTCCACTGTCTCAGGCTCACTCGCTGCAGGACAGAGCTGACCCTGGGAGCTCCTCACGGAGCAGCCCCCCTGGGCCCACACCCGCGTGCATGGTGAGCAGGGCAGCCTGGGTGGGCCTGCTGCCCCTAGGCAGGGCCAGGCCGGCATCTCGCGGGGCACTGCCCGCCGGCACCAACAGCCACCACAGCAGGGCTGGGGCGGGAATGAGGGTGGCCAGACCTCCAGGGGCCGTGCCCGGGGGCCAGAGGGACTCAGCCTCCAGGAAGCAGTCCTTACCCACCAAACCAGCGTCTGACGGGGCTTCTGCCAGCTTTGGAAATCAGTGCTGACTTCTCAGGATGCTAAGCATACACTACTTTATAAAGAGTATCTTTTAGACCCAGCCCTGAAACATTCGCAATTCGACAACAACGTCTGGGGAGTGGGCTGAGGCAAACTGTCCCTGTGACTGCGGTGCCGAGGCTGGGTGGGCTCTTGGGGCCCAGGGGGGCTACTTTCTCTACTGCTGTCTCTGGAAATGCCCGTATGTGGTGGGTTTCCACAGCAGCCCAGGAATGTTGGGGCCCTGGAACAAAGGTGTCTGCCGGCCACGTGGCAGGAGGCTGGGCACGAGAGGTCAGCGGGGGTGGGGGCACAGGGGGACAGGCTGCCCAGAGCGCCGTGTGCCACGGGAAGGCACAAGCAGCCCCCCAGCCCAGGCTGCACGTCCCCCGGGGGCCCTCAGCCCGGCACAGCTGGCCAGTCCGCCACAATCCCCACACACTCTGCTCAGTCGCTGCCCCCAAAACCGGCGCTGCATGGAAATCCGGCTGCCGAGGGGAGAAGCAGACACGACGCCCACCCGTCCCATCCCAGTGCTGCCTCCCCCGGCCCCCAGCCCAGGCCGCGCATTCGGCCCCAGAATGACCGCTGTTGCCAGCCCCCTGCCTGGTCCCAAGCAGGTGCGTCCCCTAGGGGCACACCACCCCCTCACCCCGGGGCCGGGCTGGGAAACAGAGGCCTGGAGATGCGTGACTTTCCCACGGCACAGCCTGGGCTGGGGGCCCTGCCCCACGGGCTCTGCACCCAGGCTGACCGCAGAGACCCCGGACAAGAGACCCAAGATGCTCTCTGGGCCCGGGACGGGGCGCCCTGTCCAGCTCCTTCCCGGCTCCACAGGGCTGGCCAAGGGACTCCTTCTGAACAGCTGTGTAAGACTCAGCCCCTCAAACACACCAAGGCCCACCCTGAAGGGCAGGGGCTGGGGAGCTCCACACGCAGTCCTCTCCAGGGGCCTTGGACATCCCCGGGTCCCCGCAGCTGCCCACCCAACGCCTGCCGCACTCCCTGCAGGGAGGAAACAGGCTCACGAGGCTGCCCAGCTCCGTCGCAGGCCCTCCCGGATGACGGGTCGGGGGGAGTCTGCTGGGGGCGGCGGAGCCTGTGCCCCCATGTCAGCAGGGCTCCTCACAGCCTCTGCCAACCCGGGTTCCCACGGCCCTGCCCGCCCACGCCCCAGCCTCCAGCTGGCGCCAGAGTCAACGCCTGAGGAAGCTGGACATACGGTCCCAATGCACCGCTGGACCCGGCTCAGGGGCAACTGGGAGCAGGAAGCAGCAGCCTCAGGGCTGCTGCCCCGGGGCTACTCTGGCCTCATGGCCTGTGGTCCAGACCAAAACTGGCCATCAGGAGGGACCACCGGGAGAGACCCACTGGGTTCCCGTGGCCACCCTCCACCACCAGGCACCGCCTCAGCCCCCACCCTCCAGCTCCTCCGCCGGGCCGGCAGCTGCCAGCAGCTCTGGAGTCACCCAGGGGCACCGCGGCCAAGCCTCCCCAGGAAAGGCCAAATTCCTGGCCGAGCAGCCTCCCGCCGCCCCCGAGAACCGCCCACAGCCTGACGTGTCCCCAGTGCCAGCCACGTCACGCAGGCCAGGCGGGTCTCCCAGCTCTGCCCCGGGGTGAGGAGGGCCAGACGCGGGGCTTGGCTGAGCCCAGGGGGCAGCCGTGGCCTAGGCCCCATGTGGATGAGGACAGGCCAGCCCCCGGGGAGCGCCCCTGTCCGTGCAGGCCAGCACCCCGGCCGGGGGTGTCCCAGGATGCCATGTTGGCGCTGGACACACACTGACTTCAGAGGCCCCGATCCAGCCCAGGGCACAGGGAAGAAACAAGAGGCCCAGCGGCCTCCCGGGGCCCTGAGGGACAAAACCCAAGTGGCCGGGAAGAAAACCCAGAAGAGGAGGGCCGTTTCCTTGGCCCGCGGGGGGCTCCCAGCTGCCCCGCTCCGAAACACTGGCCCCTCAGAGGCTGCAGAACAAGGCCGGGGCCGCCTCTCAGGGCCCAGCCCGGACAATCCTTGCTTTGTCCCCGCGGCCTCAGACCCAGCCCAGCCTCCGCCTTGTCCCGAGTCCGAGGCAGCTGGCCTGGCAGCCCGACTCGGTGGCCGGCAGCCCCGCCTGGGGCGGCGCCTCAGGCAGGCCATGGGCAGCTCCAACAACCCCAGCCAGGACCTGGGCGCTGGGCTCACAGAGGCCCACCCTGGGCTCACCACCCAGCGCGGGCTGACCTGGCCGCATCGGCCGGCCTGTGGGGGCCACGCGGCTGGCCAGGCCTGTCACCGGGGAGGGCTCTCCTGCAGGGCTTGTCCGGAGGCGCCTGCCCACTCTGTGTCCAAGGACTTCTTGCAGAGTCCAGGGCAAACCAGGGACCACCACGGGGGGGGCCCTTACCCTCCCCCAAGACCCTCGATGGCCCTGGCCGGTGCTGGCCACGTGCGCCCGGCACTGCAACTGGCCCTCGGGGCCTCACAAAGGCCGTGGGGGGCCTGGGGCTCAGAGCCCCTCGAGCGCCAGAGCCCGGGGTCGTCCCCGGCTGTGACTCCAGATCGTGAACACAGAACCGCCCTGCAAGGAACAAGGCGCCCACGAGGTCCTGGGGGCCTGCTGCACGGCGGGGTAGGCCAGGCCCACAGCGGCGCCCCGGGGGCCACAGGCAGGCCTTGTGATCCGTGCGGCCGCAGGCCCCGAGGGGCCCCACTCTGAGCAGCCAGGCGGTGCGGGTGGACTGGGCAGGAAGGCACACTGTGACAGGGCCGGAGGGCAGCCGCCTCTGTGGGCACTGCCCGACTCTCTGGTGCCCACTGGCCTCCACCTCTGCGGGCACTGCCCGACCCTCCGGGTGCCACTGGCCTCCACCTCTGCGGGCACTGCCCAACCCTCCGGGTGCCACTGGCCTCCACCTCTGCGGGCACTGCCCGACCCTCCGGGTGCCACTGGCCTCCACCTCTGCGGGCACTGCCCGACCCTCCGGGTGCCACTGGCCTCCACCTCTGCGGGCACTGCCCGACCCTCCGGGTGCCACTGGCCTCCACCTCTGCGGGCACTGCCCGACCCTCCGGGTGCCACTGGCCTCCACCTCTGCGGGCACTGCCCGACCCTCCGGGTGCCACTGGCCTCCACCTCTGCGGGCTCTGCCCGACCCTCCGGGTGCCACTTGCCTCCACCTCTGCGGGCACTGCCCGACCCTCTGGGTGCCACTGGCCTCGAAGGTGCTCTCCAAATCAGAGCACGAGGTGGCACCAGGTCCCCCGGACACTCCTGGTGCAAGGCAGCCACACACCTTCCCTGGGCCCATGAACACGGCAGCACGGCCCATGTAAGCTGTCCGTGAGCAGGCTCTGACCCTGGAGGGCCTGCCCGCTCCAGGCACATGGAAGGTGCCAGCAGTGAGCAGGGCACGTGGGCAGGCAGAGGAGACGTGGCCGGGGCTGCTGCCCAGCCTCTCAAGACACCAGACTGCCCCCTGTCCCTGACACCTGCAGGCCCGGAGACCTCCCCACAGACAAGTGCCTGGAGTGAAAACCGGGAAAAAGCGGCCAGAGCAAAGTGGGGGTGGACAGCCACAACCTGCAGTCTCCCGGTCGCGCCCTCGCCACCCACCCACAGCGGTCGGGGTTAGCTGGGACGGGCCAGGGCAGGGCAGCCAGCCCGGGGGCCCAGTGCACACATGCCCCCAACACAGCCCAGCCTGCCAGTCACCAGCGAGGCTCGGGGATGCCCTGGCCACCGTCCAGCAGTCCGGGGCTGAGTCTGAGACCCTCCACTCCCCTGCCCAGAGCACAGTCAGACGGCTGTCTGTCCTGCAGGGGTTCCCCCTGGAGCCCCGAGTGAGGATCTGCCTCAGGGCTGTGGCCAGTGTTGGCCTGGCTGCTTCCAGAAGAGCCAGACCTGGCCCTGTCCACAAGCCACTCCTAGACAGATGGCTCCAGAGACGATGCCTGGCACACATGGGCAGAGGCAGGCCCCCACACCATGCTGGGGGCCGCCACTGGTCCCCCTGCCCCCTGGAAACCCGGCCAGAGCGGCACTGGGCAGCACCCAGCTCTGCCAGAGCAGGTCAGGCCTCTGCCCCCCACCCCGTCTCTGCAGAGCCTGGCACCACAGCCAGTGGTGAGGCAAGGGGGTGGGGCGGGTGCACGAAGACCCAGAGGTGTTCAGAGCCACAGGGGACCATGGTGGGCCGGGGACGCTCTGGGACCGGGGTCCTTGGGCTCGGTCCACCCAGACCCTCCCATCCCTTCAGGAAAAGGCCCGCCCTCTGAGGGGAAACCCCCCGTCACCCTAGGGACCCCGTGCAGAGCTGCCCTCTGTGCACAAGCACAGCCCCCCCAGGGCTGGCTCCAAGCCTAGGCAGGGGGCTTCCTGGGGGAGGGTCTGTGCCTTGGGAGACGGCTGAGCGGCATCTGTCCCAGCATCACTGATGGGGCGCCAAGCCTTTCCACCCCCCATCCCGCCAAGGAGGCAAGGGCATAGGTGTGGGCTCTCCACTGCCCTCCAGCTCTGCCCACAGCTCCTCAGTGACAGGGTGCTAACGTCTAACCAGGGTGCCGTGAGCATCGCGGGCTTTCCCACGGCTGCTGGGAGCCACTGTCCTGGACCAAGTTCGGTTCTGGCCTGCTCCCTGCTTATAAAGTGGGTTAGATGGACTGGGTCTGGCCTAAGGCACAAAGTGGGAGGCTCCGGACCCACAGCAAAGGGCGGCGTGGCCTGCCGGCCGCACTGACCATCCGACAGGACAAGCGGCCCACGTGCGGCCAGTGGAGGCCCACCCTGCCCAGCCTGCTCTGTCCACCCACACAGGGACGCCCACTCCTCCGGGCCTCAGCCCCCCATGGCACCCCAGGCTGGTTCCTGAGCCAGCCCCTCCCTGACCACCCCTGGGGCCGACGGGTTGTGGCCACTGGCTGGCTACACAGCTGCCTCCCTCTGCTCAGCCTCCTGAAATGGACACAGCCCTGCACACCACCCCGCCCGTCTCCACCTCTGCCTGCCCCCGCTCCTGGTCCTGAGCCATGGGTCATCCCAGGGTGCAAACCCTCCCTCCAGCTCACCTGTCTCTCCTGCTCACATCTGCCCCTTCCCAGCTCACCTGTTTTCCTCCAGCTCACACCTGTCTCTCTTCCCAGCTCACTTGAGTCTCCCTCGCTCACCTGCCCCATCCCATCCCAGGAGTCCTCTCCAGCCTGCCTTCCACCAGCACCCACGTTAATTCTCCCAGGAGTCCCTCGAGAGCCTGGAGGGGCTCTCCCCACCGGCGAGCCCATCACCCTGCAAACCTGCCCAGGGGCAGCAGGGCAGCCCCTCGATCCCCTCTTCTCTCTTTAGCTGGATGGACCCCTTGCCAGACAGCCCCGTCTCGGCCCCCATCTCCTCCCCGCTGGACGAGGGGTTTCCAAGGGAGGACTCCACCTCCTCCCGTGGACCCCAGCGCCCACCTCCCTCCTGTCCTCCCTGGGGTCCTCCTGGCCGACGGGTGCCGAACCCCCCACCCCAGGTCTGCTGCGCCCTGGGGGGTGTGCTGCACGCTTCCTGATGGGGCTGGGGGAGTGAAGATGGCACAGCCCCTCCTGGCCTCCTCGGTCCCTGCTGGACCCTCTGGGGGTGCCTCCCCGCCCCCGCCCCCAGCTGAAGAAGCCTCTCCTGGACGAGCAAGTGGACTCCACCCTGCAGAGCGACACCCGCCCCAGCGGGCCTGGAAGGCCCTGTCCCCCAACCGACCAGAAACCCCGGTGCAGCCAGGGTGAAGACCCTCGCCAGCCCGTTAAGGACAGCTGTGCGGAAATGACGTCCTGACCCCCTCGCCAGCCCTGACGGGGAGGCCCACCACGGCAGGAGTGACAGACCCCCGCCCTGAGCCCAACGCCGACCGAGCAAAACAGAACCACTCGTGGCTAGAGACACAACAGAAATGCGAACTGGACTGTGCCAGCCACCAGAGGGACGTCCAGCCAGACGGAGGAGTGGCTCTGTCCACACCTGCCCTCCATGCCTGCAGTGTCCCCCACCCCACATCTGATTCCCCAAAGGCAGTGTCTCGAGGGAGGGGGCGGGCCCGCCTCCCAACAGGACCCGCGCTCCCCCACCCCTCCCCAGGACACGGGGCCAGGTGGCCGGATCAGCCATCGCACACGGCCCACCGCCACTGACGTCTACCGTCAGCTCCCTTTACAGAACCTTGGCAGAGGACAGGCCATGCGTGGGGAGGTCGGAGGTGTCCATGAGACGAGGGGGGCCGGGCTGGACCCCTCACACCCCGGGTCTGGGGGGACCGCATGGCTCAGGGGCAGCTGCTCCCCCGCAGCACACTGTTCCCTGAGGGCTCCTGGCAGGAAGCCTAGCCCCCAGATAAGGTCAGGCAGTTATCTTGGGAGTGAAGGAACAGGTCTGGGAAGTTACAGCTTTCTGGGCATTTGCTGCCAAAGAGCAGCCTACAGGCCAAGTGAGCAGGCCTGGTGGACACAGGCCACGAGGCTCCGTGTCCACCAAACTCTAGGTGACCCTGCCACAGAAGGGACAGAGACACGGGCCAACAGGAAGCTGGCGCTCCAGCCATCAGGGTCTCGGGGGGCAGCTCTGAGCACTCAGGCCAGGAGGAGCAGGGGACAGACAGATCCCCAGAGGGGCCTCAACCAGAGAGCAGATCCCACTCCGAGACAGGGGCCCGAGGAGCTGCTTCTAAACATCACGGGGCCTGTTGTTCACACACTACACACATCCTTTTGTGTTCATTACTGTTAATTACAGTGGGAACCTCCTGTAATTAACTGTACGACAGAATCACTCAATGAAGAGTACGGAGGCCAGCCCTACCCACGGAGACACGCTGCCGTATAATTCACTGCTGTCATCACTTACAGGCTGATGTTTCCTTATAATAACATTTTATTGGTACAATAATTAGATTATTTCACTGCCTCCTGCATTCTGCTGCCCCAACGCCCCTCCCCCATTGAGGATTTCACCAACGACGGTTGTTTCTCCCAGGAAACATGCGTATTTTGAACTCAGTTGAACACGGGCTGTCTGCCACCTCCTCCTTGAACCCGGCCCCCCGCCCCCACTTCCAAAGCTGCTGCTCTGGAGCCCAGGGCCCCCAGTGCCTCGGCAGTTGGCACCAGCGAGGGCTACCCACCCAGGAGGAGAGGGAGAGCACCCCCTCCGCCGCCCAGGCACCCTCTCTCGGCCTCAGTTACATCGCAGCCCCCCCACCCCCACCCAGCTCCCAGCTTGGCCCACTTTCCTGCCACCTCCAGGCTCCGCCTCTGGGCCACCCTGGGGGGCTTGGGGAGGGCCGGCAGGTCCCTGGCTGGAGCGGCTCCCTCCTGGACCCGGAGCCTGCCGCACCCTCCTGAGGTCCCAGGAACTTCCCAGGGAGACAGGGATGGGGGCAGTGCCAATCGGACCTCTGGGCCGCGAGAGAGGCCCAACCAGCGGCAAGAAGAAAATGGCTGAGCGCAGCCTCTCACAAAGCAGATGGGGAACTGGCCGCCGGCTGGGTCTAACCCAACTGCCAGAAAGACCGCCGGCCAGGAGCAGCCGGTGAGCCCCCTCCTCCCCCGGGCCGCGGGTCTGCTCCGCTGCCTGTGTGGGATCCCGGGCCGGGCTCTGCGCTCGGCCCGTCAGCAGCCTCCCTCTCCCTCTCCCTCCCCCGGGGGAGCGCAGTGTCGCAGACATTCCGAGCCGAGGCGGGGAGGAGAGAGAGGCGCTGTCCAGCCCCGTGAGTGGCCCAGGCGCTCTCCCACTCCCACCAAGAGGGAGGGCCCGGCTTGGCCGGAGCGGCCGGTCCCCGCAGGACGCGCGCGGCGACCTCCCCGCGCGCCGGCCGCCGGAGTTGGGGTCGCGGCCGGGGGCGCGCGGCCCGGGACGCAGCTGCTCGGGCAGCACGCCGATTAGCGCGGCCGCGGCAGACGGCAGATGGGCGCCCGCCTGGCCCCCTCCTCCCGCGGCACAATGGGCCGGGCCGCTCGGGCTCACAATGCGGCCGGGCCCGCGCACCTGCAGCCTGGCCGAGGGGCGCTGGCCGGGCCCGGGCCCCGCCGCTCGCGCCGCGTGTCCTTGGGCCGCGCCCGGCCGACCGCAACCGCGCGGCCTGCGGGGCTTCGCGGCGGGCCTGGGCGCCCGGCCTCCTATTGTTCGCGGCTCCGGGCCGGAGCCGCGGGCCCGGCCTGCGGCGCCCAGCTCGGGGCGGCCTCCTTTCCCCGGCCCCGCGCGGCGCTCCCGGGCGGCGGGCCTGCGCGCCCCCGGCCCTCGCGGTCCCCTGGCTCCCCCGGCGCCCATCGGCGCCCCTGGCCCTCCGGCCCCGCCGCGGGCCGGCCTCCCGGCCCCGGCCGGCGCGCACGCACCTGTCTGCCCCTTGCCCAGCGTCTTCTCCAGCCGGTAGGGCCCCACATACTGCGCGTGCTGCGCCCCGCCGCCGTCCTTCCCCGTCGATGTCATCGCTCCCGGGCCCGGCGCCGGCGAGGTGGGCGCCCCGGGCGGGCGCGCGGGCGGGCGGCGGCAGGGAGGGGCCGCGTCCGCGCGAGTCCGTCAGTCAGTCGGCTGGGCCGGGTCGGAGGCGCCCGGCGGGCCGCGCTCGCTCCGAGACCCCGCGCCTCCCCCGCGCCGCCGCCCCCCGCGCCTGCGCCCGCTCAGCTACGGCAGGCGCGCGCTGCCTCCGGCTCTGCGAGAGGACCGGGCGGGCGGGGGCACAAGGCTTCCGCCGCCGCCGCCGCCGTCGCCGCCGCCGAGGCCCGCGCCCCGCGCCCCGCGCCCCCCGCGCACGCCCGTCCGTCCGTCCGCGGCCGCGCAGCCGAGCCGAGCCGAGCCGAGCCCGCACGAGCGCGGCCCGACGCAGCGGGGGCCGTGAGTGGCTCCTGCGCCGGCCAATCAGCGGCGCCGGCCAATCAGCGGCCTCCTCTGCCGGCCCCGCCTCCGCCCCGTCCGTCAGGCCGAGGCCGGAGCTCCCGGGAGCTGGTCTCCCGGAGGCGAGGCCGGGGCGGTGTCCGGGAGGGGCCGGGGCGAGGCTGGGGCGGGGGCGGGGCCTGCGAGTCTCGGGTCCCCTGCCCACCGCCCACCGCCCCCAAGCCTGCGGCCCCGCCCAGGGGGCGAGCTGCGGAGGCCCGGCGGCCCGCCTTTAAAGCGCATCCCCCGACCGGGCAGGCGGTAGGCCCTGGGGTGGACGGTCTGCGACCCCGGCTCCCGGCGCCGTCCGTGGTGGGCGCGACCACCAGAGTGCAAAGGCGTTGCTAGCCCCTCCGCACCCCCCTCGCGGGGGCTGCGGCGCTGCATGACGCGTGGCCCAGCCGTGACGTGACCTTGCGCGCCCGGAGGCAGTGCCCGGGACACTGCGCTCCTCCACTCCGTTTTCTCGGGTACACGACGATGACCAGCACAGCGGAGTCAAGAACTCATCCAAGGCCACACAGCAGGCCTTTGTGCTGGCCCACCCCGCAGAGGGAAGCCTGACCTGGGGGAGCCTCCTGTTTCTTGCGGAAAACACACGTGCTTCCTGAGCCAGGGCCGCCGAGGCAGGGGGTGGAGGTGGGGAGAAGAGAGGTGAGGGCCGGGAGCAGGGAGCGCCAACCGTGCAGGCGCGGCCCCACACCCTCTGAGCCTCTGGGCGCCCTGATGTGGCTCCGATCTGCCGCCAAGTCCTGAGTGGCCAAGTTTCTCCGGCAGGTTTTCTGCGGGCTCTGGGGCCGCAGCCCCAGCCCGCACTCCTGTCAGGGTAATGCCCTGCTCCGGCCCAGCCTGTGGGGAGGGCTGCGTCAGCTCAGGGAACCCGCAGATCGTCCCAGCACCCGCCCTGGGAGGGCCGGCTTACGTTTTTTTCCCCTCTCTCCGCTCAGCAAAGGGAGGCAGCCCTCCAAACCCCAGCCCTCCGCCCTTGCAGGCGCCCCCTTGCTTCCTGCTTGTTTCTTAAAACGTTGCAGACTGAGTCTTCAGGTGGCAGGTGCTGGGTTCTCCAAAGGTGTGCAGAGCCTCACCCCACAAAACAGACTGCTGCAGACAGCTCCAGGCTTGGGCAGTGGGCACAGGTTTAACTGGATATACGGAGAGTTTGGGACTTTGGAGGGGAGACTCCAGGGGCTGAAGGCGCAACAGGAGTCATCAGGTCAGGATGATGAATCAGGGCAGGATTCGGGCTAGGGCTATCGGCAGACGGAGGAGGGCGGCATGCCCAGGCATCTGGAGGAGGGGCAGCTGCCAGGGAAGGGACATACCCTGTGGCCTGCCTGTCTTGCTCTGCTGGAGCTGTGCCTCCGCGGTCCCCTGGTTTCCCCAGCCTGCAGGACTTACCAGACACATCCTTCTCGTGCCGTCAGTAGCCTGGCCAGCTAACCATTCTTATCTGGATACTCTTGGGCTAAAGCACCTGGCTTTCAAGATTCCCACCCCCCACCCACACTGCACCCTGTGCTCCTGGGGTCTTCCCTCTCTGGCCACTTCTCAGTATTCTGTGTCTGTGCAGCCCACACCCATCATCCTTTCTCAGGGCTCCATGGGGGACCCCTCTGCTTGCCTCTCCGTGTTCCCTCCTCCTCTGTGTTCTGAAAGCACACTGCAGTGACCATGTTATTTCTCCATGTCCACTTCTAGTGCACTTCTAGTGCATTTCTGAATCACCCTTGCCAGCTCCAGGGCCACAGGGCAACCTCCCTCCTGCACAAACCCTCAAACTTAACACAGCACAGAACCATCTTTGTGCCTGGCCCCTCCTGGCCGGGCTTCCATCCGCCTGGCCCAGCACTGGCCTTGATGCAGAGAAAGTCCAGGTGTGAGCCTCACTGGAGGATCTCAGCAAACCTTTAAAGGAGAAATAACATGGTCACTGCAGAGTGCTTTCAGAACACAGAGGAGGAGGGAACTCTTTTGTGAGACCATCTTAACCCTGGTACCAAGTCCAGACAGGACACGACACGAAAAGGAAATTTAAGTCCAGTACACTTCATGAGGCCACACAAAAGTACTTAACAGAGTATTAAAACAAGAATACAAGGGCTTCTCTGGTGGCTCAGTGGTAAAGAATCCACCTGCCAATGCAGGAGACATAGGTTTGATCCCTGATCCTGGAAGATCCGACAAGCCTCGGAGCAACTAAATCCTTGTGCCACAACTTCCGAGCCTGTGCTCTCGAGACCGGGAGCTGTGACTACTGAGCCCCTGTGATGCAGCTACTAGAGCCTGAGCGCTCTGGAGCCTGTGCTTCACAGCAAGAGGAGCCATTGCAGGCAAACCCTGCAAACCACAACTAGAGAAAGCCCAGCAACGAAGACCCAGCACAACCAAAAATAATTTTTTTTTTTTTTTTTTTTACAAAAGGACAACACATGTGACCAGGCAGGGCTAATTCCGAGAATGTAAGTTACTATAACATTTCAGGATCAACAGTTCACAATGTGAGTGGTCTGAAGCAGAAAACCACAATCATTTCCATAAATGCAAAACAATTAAGGCATTTGGCAAAATTCAACACCCATTGATGGTTTAAACACATACACACACGTCAGTAAACTAGGACTAAAAGGAGCTCCTTCATGGCTCAGCCGGTAAAGAATCCGCCTGCAATGCGGGAGACCCCAGTTTGATCCCTGGGTTGGGAAGATCCACTGGAGAAGGGATAGGCTACCAGTCCAGTATTCTGGCCTGGAGAATTCCATAGACTGTACAGTCCATGGGGTCACAAAGAGTCGGACACGACTAAGCGACTTTCACTTCAACTGATAAAGGGGATCTAGAAAAACCCAATGACGTTACCCCGGATGGTGAAAGACGAATGGGAATGAGGCAGAAACATCCACTGCCACCAGGTGGCGCTAGTGGTAAAGAGCCCGCCGGCCAATGCCGCAGACTGACGAGATGTGGGTTCCATCCCTGAGTCCGGAACACCGCCCGGAGGAGGGCATGGCAACCCACTCCACTCTCCCTGCCTGGAGAATCCCATGGACAGAGAAGCCTGGTGGGCTACAGTCCATAGTATTGCAAAGAGTCAGACACGATGGAAGAGACTTAGCACACAGGCATCGCCACTTTACTAGAGGACCCAGCCAATGTGATAAGGCAAGGAAAATAATATTTTTATATAGCTGGAAAGGGAAAATTGAAACAATCTTGATCCACGGATGACATTTTTTTGTCTGTAGACTAAACTACATGATACTCCTAGAACTAACAAGTGAGTTTGGCAAAGTCACAGGATAAAAAGCCAAAATGTAAAAATCCTGTCTCTGTGTCCTAAGAGTGGACAATTAGAAGTTGAAGTTGTAAGAACAATATAACTTATAAACAGAATAAAAAACCATGAATTATTTAGAGAAAGTGTAAGAACAATACAATTTATAAATAGAATTTTAAAAATCATGAATTATTTAGAGGTAAATTTAACAGAATGTGTGTGAGACATGTACCCAAAAAACTATAAAATATCGTTGAGAGATCTGAAAAGACCTAAATGCATGCAGAGTCATGCCGTGTTTGTTACCAAGCCAGTCCTGGATCCACTCACCCAACGTGCAGCAAAGCCACTCTTCTGACCCCGGGTTGTGATGAAGTGCATTTTATTGCAAGCTCAACCAAGGAGAATGGGCAGCTCAGCTCATGCTCAAAAGGCACAAACTCCCCACAGCTTTCAGGGAAGGGACTTTATAGACAGTGTGGGGAGAGGGGTCACAGGGTGTGCACAATTCTCTGACGGGTTGCTGGTGAAGTATCGGGAATCTCAATCATCAACCATTCAGTTCCAGAGAGTCTGGTGTCTCCATGCTGGTGGTCAGCTTGCATTAGCTTCTTCCACCTGCGTATCAACTTGAGGCCACAGCTCAGAGTGTTTCCCGTGGCCCTTGGGGGGGGGGGGCTTGACTCTGACTCTCAGTATTTTTTCTTGCTTGACTCCCACAGCTCAGAGTGTTTCCTGCGGCCCTTGAGGGGAGGCTTGACTCTGACTCTCATTATTTTTTCTTGCTTGACTCCTTGCCTTTGTTTCTGCATTTTCTCACTTCTCTGATTAAATTTGCTCTTCAGAACTCAGGGAAGGCCTCGGAGGCTGAAGCCTTCCTATGTACAAGAGGTGTGGGATCCGGAGGGAATCTGTGCCTGAAGCCCCCACAGGGTCCCGCTCAGTCTCATGGTCATGGGTTCCAAGAATATATTGTTAAGGTGCTGATGTTTCCCCATATTGATCTGTAGGTTTGATGCAATTTCCAGCAAAACCACCCAATTTTTAAAAAGACTTTGACAAGATGATTCTAAAATTTATAAAGAGATACAAGGGACGAAGGAAATTCCAAACAATAATAAAGAAGAAGGAAGTTGAGAGACTTATACTACCTGATTCCAAGTCTTATAAAGCTATAGCAGATAAGACAGAACAGTGCTGGCTTAAAGATAGATAAATCAAAGGACAAGACTAGAGTTTAGAACTCAGTCCCTGCATTTATGACAAGAGGGTTTCAACAAAGGTGCAGAGGCCATCTAACAGAGAAAGACTCGTTCCAGCAGAAGGCGGTGAAGTAAGCAGACAGCAGCTGTTAATAAAGGAAACTGGGCTTCCCTGGTTGTCCAGCGGTTAAGAATCTGCCCTGCAATGCGAGGGACACCAGTTCAATCCCTGGTCCGGGAAGATCCCACGTGTCTTGGGGCAACTAAGCCCATGTGCTATGACTACTGAGCCCAGGCTCTAGAGCCCACGAGCTGCCAGGGCAGCCAAAAATAAACAAAGAAATAAAATTTTACAAAAGAATCTCAAAGCTCACTCACTATCTTTGATGCAAATATCAACCAGACTAATGCTTATTCATACTGACTGGCAACTGTGCAGATATAAACGTAAGAATTATCAGCGTAAAACTGCTAGAAGAAAGCACAGGAAAACAGTGTTTCTGTCCTTGAGTTTATGCGAAGATTTTTCTAGATAAAATGCGAAAGGCACAAACCATACAATTTTTTAAATAATAAATTGGACCTCATAAAAATTAAAAATATTTGTGCTCCAAAAAACACGGTAAAGAAAATGAAAAGCCACAGATTGGGAGAAAATATTTGCAAAACATCCCCAGTAACAGAGTCGCGTTGTGAGTACACAAAGAACACTCGCAACTCAGTAAGAGACAGCTTGACTTAAACGTTGAGCAAAACAGGGCTTCCCCGTGGCACAGTGGATAAGAAGCCGACTGTCAATGCAGGGGACACGGCTTTTGGTCCCTGGCCTGGAAAAATTCCACGTGCCACGGAGCAGGTAAGCCCACGTGCCGCAATGACTGAGCCCGCCTGCAGCAACTGCTGAGGCCCGCGCGCCGTGGGGCCCGCGAGCCGCCATCAACGAGCCCCCAGGTTGCAACTGCTGAAGCCCGAGCACCTGCAGCCCGCGAGCCGCGACTGCTGTAACGACGCCCATGTGCCTGGAGCCTGCGCTCCGCAGCCAGAGAAACCACTGCAGTAAGAATGCAATGCAGAGGAGTCCCCACTCGCCGTAACCAGAGAAAAGCCCACACAGCAACGGAGGCCCAGCCTACACAAATAATGTAAAAGTTCAAGACTGGGCAAGACATTTCAACCAAGAAGAGAAAGGGATGGCAAATAAGCACGTGGGGGGAATGGCCAAAGTGGTTGGTCACGTGATCCAGGAAAGGTCCAGCCATGGCTACAGGCCTGCTGGAACGACTGAACCCCCAGGGCTGACGGCGAACACTCCTACTGGAGCTCCTGTGTGTGTCGCTGACGGGGGTGCAGACGCCCGGCCACTTTGGAAATCAGTTTGGTAATCTCTTATAAAGTTCAACACACACTTACCACACAATCCAACAATCCCACTCAGAGGTATTTTCCCAAGTAAGCGAAAACTCAGTCCACTGGAACCAGCATGCCAATGTTCATAGCAGCTTTGTTTTTTGTTTTAATTTGTTTTATTTCAGTCTGTGTGGAACCAGAAGCGTTGCTACTTGAACACGTCATGGTTTAGAGTATTACACGTGACAGTCATACTGAAAATAGGGCCATCTCCAAGTTGCAGACTATCTGAAACTGCTCTCTGTTTTTGAGTTAATTTTCACTGGCATTTATCGCTTTACAGGGCTGTCAGTTGCTGCCGCACAGCAAAGTGAGCCAGCTGTGCGTACACACGTCGCTGGCTGCTGCTGCTGTTCAGGCGCTCAGCCACGTCCGACTCTTTGTGACCCCCTGCACTGTAGCCCGCCAGGCTCCTCTATTCATGGGTATCTCAGGTAAGAATACTGGAGTGGGTTGTTATTTTCTCCTGCAGTCCAAGGATTGAAACCAAGTCTCCCGCATTGGCCGGCAGATTCTTTACCACTGAGCCACTTGGGAAGCCCACATATCACATATATATGTATGTGTGTGTGTGTGAATAGATATATATTCCCTCTTTTTTTGGATTTCCTTCCCATTAGGTGCCCACAGAGTGCTGAGCAGTTTCCCTGAGCTATTTATACAGTAGGTCACAGCAGCTTTATTTATAATGGCCCAAAATTGGAAGCAACCCGAATGCCCTCCACTGAGTGGCAGGATGGGTAGGCCGGGGTCCCCCAGGGTGGGCACCTGCCCCACCGTAAACAGGACTGTGGCGATGCCCGCCGTGACGCAGATGAACAGCAAGCACGTCACGCCGAGAATCTGGGCTCAAGAGGCGTGGGGTGATGTCACGTATGACACTGGAGAAGAGGCAGGACTGCAGCTTAGGAAGGCGGACTGGGGCTGCCGGGTGTGGGGCGGGGGGGGGGGGCAAGTCGCCAGCAGAGGGAGACGCTGGGGGTGATGGGCGTGCTCTAGGGCCCCGCTGTGGTGGTGATGCGACTGTGGCTTTTGTCAAACTCATCGAGTTGTACACGTAACACAGTTTTACCGCATGTGAATTTTACTTGGCTAAAGCTGACTCCAGTACTCTTGCCTGGAAAATCCCATGGACAGAGGAGCCTGGTGTGCTGCAGTCCATGGGGTCGCAAAGAGTCGGACACGACTGAGCGACTTCACTTCACTCACTTCTTTCTTTATCGTTGGAGAAGGAAATGGCAACCCACTCCAGTATTCTTGCCTGGAGAATCCCAGGAACAGAGGGGCCTGGCAGGCCATGGTCCATGGGGTCACAAAGGGCTGGACACGACTGAAGTGACTAAGCAAAGCTGACTGGCACAAATGGGATCTACCCAAGGAGCCGAGGGCCAGGTGGGGAGAGAGCCTATGTCCTCTGCCCATTTTCAGCATTCCCTGGCTGCGGGCAGGTGGGTGGCAGAAGGCTTCGTGGAGGAGTTGGGCTTGAGCTGCCTGAGGACCTGAGCGCAGAGCAGAAGACAAGGATACCCGGCTGTCGCTGGGCCTTCCCACGTCTACTGCACAGGGTCAGCGCGGATACTGTGGGTGCACAGTGCCCACAGCCCACGCACAGGCCCTCAGGAGGATGATCTGGAACGAGCAGGCTTGGTCACTCAGCTCTATGAGAGGCAGAGGGCCATGGACCAGCCGCGGCAGGAGGGCAGGGTGTGGGGCTCAGGCCGCAGCAGCTCCCTCAGGAGGGGGTCTGGGGGCCACACGGGGCGTCTGGCTGGCCGTGACTGCTGCAGAGGGTCTCTCTCGCCTGCCCACCGTCCTGCCCCCTTGCGTCCCCAGGGACAGAGGCTCCAGCTGCACAGCACCAGAACTTGCTTTTGAGGCCAAGTGCAGATGGACTCATCGTTCACTCATTCCACGTGGCCTGAGGCTCATGGCCGCAGGGATTAAAGACGGGGTGGCAGCCCCTGGACAGAGAATCACACGAGTAGATAAGACAAGGCCTGGTGGCACAAGTGAGCTGGGGAGACGCTCACAGCCCTGAGTCACCAAGTCACCCCACGGAGAAATGTGATTTTGGGTGTGAGCAATCCCCCCAGGGAGGGTGTGCAGCTCTGAAGACGGGCCAGAGGCACGCGGAGAGATGGGACCGGGTGGGCCTGCGAGGACAGAGGAGGGGGAGCAGTGGGCCCAGGACGGGAGGAGGGGGTGCAGGGCAGGCGGGACCATGTGTCCTCAGGCTCTGTGGGGAAGGTGATGCTCACGGGAGCCTTAATTACCAAGCAGCGTGTGCTCATGGAGAGCATTACGACACAAGTGTCGTGCTTCTTTTGTTAAATGTATTAAGTATTTTATTCTTGATGATGTTATATATGTGAGTGTTTTCATAATTTCATTTTCAGATCGCTCTTGCTAATATATAGAGAGGCACACGGTTCTTGCACTGCCTTTTGTAAACCTGCTGACCTCACTAGTTCTGGCAGCTTTTAGAAGATCCCTTACGTTCCTATATTCCAGCTCAGGCTGTCTGCATACAGAGATGGCTTTACTCCTCTCTTCCGACCCGGATGCCTGTATTTCTTTCTCTTGCCTTATTACCCTGTCCCAACCCCCCTGGAGAGAGTTGAATACAAGTGGAGGCGAGCAGACATCCGTGTCTTGTTCCTAATGTCAGGAGGAAAGCTAGTCTTCTATTGTTAATATGGTGTGAGCTGTGGGGTTTCCTAAATACCCTTTGTCAGGTGGAGGAAGTTCACTTCAATTCCTAATTTGTTAAATGTTTTTATCACGCAAGGGTGTTACATTTGGTCAAACGCGTTTTCTAGGTCCGTTGAGGTGGTGTGGCTTTCTAAAATCCAATTGATGTCGTGTATGACATGAATTGATTTTCAAACACCAAACTGGCTTTGCATCCCTGTGATCAATACCACCTGGTCATGGAGCACAGTGTCGATGGATCCAGTCTGCTAACATTTTGCTGAGGATTTTTGTGTCTATATTTGGAGGGTATACTGGTCGGAAGCTTTCTTTTCTTGTGGTGTCTATATCTGGCTTTGCTATCAGGGTGGTTCTGGCCTCGTAGAATGAGTCGGGAAGTGTTCTGCCCTCTTCTTGGAAGGGTTTGTGAAGAATTAGAATTAATTCTTCATTAGTGTTTGGTGAGATTCACCAGAGAAGCCATCTGGGTGAGGGTTTGTCCTTGTGCGAATCTGAATTATTAATTCGATCTCTTTACTCGTGACAAGTACGTTTGGATTTCCCATTTCTTTTGGCGTGAGTTTTGGTTGGTCGTTTCTCTCCAGGAACGTGCCTGTCTCCCTACGTTGCTTGGAGCACGTGTATATTCACCTGAGTCCTTTGCTGTCTGGGCCTCCCCTTGGCCTCTGAGGGGCTGAGACTGGAAAGTCAGGTCCTGTCCCCTCTCTGCTCGTCCCTTCCATGGCTCCCCCCACCCTAGGGCTCCTCTCCCACCAGCCGGCCCACCTCACCCCGGCTCCTCGCTGGGTACCTGCGTGCCAGGCGCACTTGTCCTCACAGCCTGGAAGGGCCTGCACGTTCTTCATCAAGTGTCAGAGGGTCTGTCTGCAGGATGGCTGTAGCAAGTCCCGCAGACAGGCTGGCTCAAACAGCAAACGCTCACTGTCTCCAGCCCTGGAGCTGGAATCCCAGACCCAGGCGTGGGCGGGGCTGGGCCTCCTGAGGCCTCTCCCCGACGCGTGCAGACGGCGGGTCGTCTCCTCCTGCGTCCTCACAGGGTCGTCCCTCTGAGTGTATGCGTGTCCTGACCTCTTCCTGTAAGGACCCCAGTCCTGGGGGGTTAGGGCTCACTCTCGTGGTCTCACTTTACCTTGTTGCTCAGTTGTAACTCATGTCAGCTCTAGTGATCCCATGGCCCATAGCTCATTTTGCCCTGGTCACCTCTTTAAAGGCCCAACTCCAGACAGCTGCACTCTGAGGCTCCGGGGCTTAAACATGGGAATCTGGGGCACAGGATTCAGCCCATAACCTTCAATTCTCCCTGAGGCCCAACATGGCCTCGCCTCTAGAAACAGACATTTCCTTCCAAAGATACCACATCCCTCTCCCCTGCTCACCCCTCCCCTGCTCACCTCTCCCCTCATCACCCTTCTCCCCTGCTCACCTCTCCCTGCTCACCCCTCCCCTGCTCACCCCTCCCCTGCTCACCTCTCCCCTCATCACCCTTCTCCCCTGCTCACCTCTCCCTGATCACCCCTCCTCTGCTCACCCCTCCCCTGCTCACCCCTCCCCTGCTCACCCCTCCTCTGCTCACCCCTCCCCTGCTCACCCCTCCCCTGCTCACCTCTCCCCTGCTCACCCCCTCCTCCCTGCTCACCCCCTCCCCTGCTCTTCCCCTGCTCACCTCCCCTGGGCTCACCCCTCCTGTGCTCAACCCTCATCCTCTGCTCACCCCTCCCCTGCTCACCCCTCCCCTGCTCTCACCTTCTCCCCTGCATCACCCTTCTCCCTGCCTCACCTCTCCCTGCCTCACCCCTCCCTGCTCACCTCTCCCCCTGCTCACCCCTCCCCTGCTCACCCCTCCTCTGCTCACCCTCCCCTGCTCACCCCTCCCCCTGCTCACCTCTCCCCTGCTCACCCCTCCCCTGCTCACCCCTCCCCTGCTCACCCCTCCTCTGCTCACCCCTCCTCTGCTCACCCCTCCCCTGCTCACCCCTCCCCTGCTCACCTCTTCCCCTCATCACCCTTCTCCCCTGCTCACCTCTCCCTGATCAACCCCTCCTCTGCTCACCTCTCCCCTCATCACCCTTCTCCCCTGCTCACCTCTCCCCTGCTCACCCCTCCTCTGCTCACCCCTCCTCTGCTCACCCCTCCCCTGATCACCTGTGTCCCCTGCTCACCCCTCCCCTGCTCATCATTTCCTTTTCCACTGCAGGTATCATCTTCTGAGGTCCATTCTACATTACCTTTGGCCCATCTCCCACTGTGGAACTCAGCCCTGTGAGTTTTGTTTTGTTTTGTTTCTGGATGAATCTTGGGAGCCAGAGCCCTGCCTGGCACAAGGTTGGTGCTCAGCCAACGAGCCGCTTCCCTCCCTACAGGTCCCTTTGTTCCATGAGCTTCAGGGGCTGCAGCAGGTGCAGGCATCGTAACGGTGAGTGTTAGCTAGGGTCTCCCCGGGGACAGAAGCCACAGATCTGCGCATCCTCTGTCTCTCTAATCTCCTTCCCGTCTCTCTCCCTGTAATGACAGGGAGAGAGCTGGAGACCCCCAGAGCAGGCGGTGTGGTTCCAGTCTGAAGGCAGGAGCAGACTGAAGTCCCGGGTGGGAGGGATTCGCTCTTACCTGGGGAGGCTCAGCCTGCTGGGCTATTCAGGCCTCCAACTGATCGGATGAGGCCCACCCACCATTGGAAGAATCATCTGCTTTACAGAGTCCACCAATTCAGATGTTCCTCTTATCCAGACACACCAAGACTCTTTAGACATATATATATTTAAATTTGTTAATTGGGTGGTAATTACAATGTTGTGTTGGTTTCTGCCATACATTGACAAGAATGAGCCACAGGCATACATCTGTCCCCTCCCTCTTGAGCCTCCCTCCCACCCACCCCTCTAGGTTGTCACAGAACCCTGGGCTTGAACTCCCCGCATCACACAGCAGATGCCCACCGGCTACGCTTTTTCCATATGGTGCCGCACCGTGCGCGGCTGCTCGCTCGGCGCACCCCACCCTCTGCTCCCCTCGCTGTGACCGCAGGTGTGTCCTCTGTGTCTGAGACTCCTCTGCTGCCCGGCAAATAGATCCATCAGTACCATCTTGCTAGACTCCACAAGTATGTCTTAATGCGCGATATTTGCTTTTCTCTTTCTGAATAGTAGGCTCGAGGTTCATCCACCTCATCAGCACTGACTCAAACACCCAGACTCTTATTTGACCAAATGTCTGGGCCCCCAGTAGTCCAAACGAGTCAACATGTAAAATCCACGCTCACACTGAGTCTTCACTTACAAACAAGGATGCTGGACTGGCCCATCTGCACTCGTGTGCTTGACCTGCCTCTCTGATCACTTTCCTGCAGTGAATTTCCCAGCAGAGGCGGTCAGGGCACCGGGTGCTGCATTTTATACACTTCTCTCCGCCCCTCCCGCACACGGACCTCGCTCTAGAACAGGTGTGGGGATTTCCCAGGCTCTCCTGCTCACCCCCCATTATTCGAACGCTCGTGAACCACCTTCGTCTGTCTGCCCCCCACGGAACGGGGTCATGTGTTGACACCTGGAGGCTCTGATCCTCTGATAGCCGCCCTCTTCACTCGCAGGACGGTTCCGGTCGGTGGCGAGGCTAGAGGTTTCCTCCCCTGCCTTTGGGCACCATTTGCATTTTTCTTTTGTGAATGAGTTCTTCATGTGTTTGCCTGCTTTTCTTTCGAGGTGTTCGGCTTCGCCTCACTGATTTGCAAGAGCCCTTTCAGTGTTGAAGACGTTAGCGTTCCCTGGCACGCTTGCTGCAGATATTTTTTCCAGGCTCGTTCTCTGACTCTCAGTCATGGTTACCGTGTTCTGTGGGCTAAACGCATTGTCAGCGTCTGTGTCCTCAGGTCTTGTAATCCCTCTACAGTTCCAGCAAGGTAGAGAACTCTGTTAGGGCCCTCCTGCTTTCAGTGGCCTTAACCTCTGAGCCGTATCCGTTGGTGCCTGCGATAGCAGCCTCGGGGCAGGAGGCCTGTCTGCCCACGTGGGGCCAACTGGGGTCTCCCTCCTCATCATTTGGGACTGGGATCCAGAGGTGCCCACCGGGCACTGCTGCCCATTCCTCCCGAGGACACAGAAGCCTGGGAGCTGTGAGCATGGGGTGGCCCCTAGGGGCCCTGAGATGCAGGAACAGTCAGATTACCGACAAGGGGGTGGGAGAGAGGGTGGCAGAGGTGAGCAGGCTGGGGCTGGGGGGAGGGACACAAGCTGTTGGGATGGAGAGAGCACCCCGGGCCTGGAAGGTTCCCCAGGCCTAGGAGGCCAGTCTGGGTCCCTGGGCATCTCTAGCTTGTTAGCTGGGTGGGTCATTTGCCCCCACAGAGCCTTGGTCAAGCCCCGCAGGGACGAGACGCCAGCACTCGAGTGTGTCTGGCAGCCTTACCATCTGCTGTCCTCCAGGAAATAAAGACTTTTGCGAGCAGGCAAGCCTCCCTAACTTATGTCCCCCCGCCTGCTTGTCCTAGGGGAACCCCAAGGGGCAGTTTTACTCTCTTCTGGCTGGGCTGGGCACTAGTTCCTGAGGTCACCACTCTACCCCTCCACCCCACCCCTCCAGCTCAGGGTGGGGAAGGAGAGATGACAAGGCAGGGGGCTTGGAGCAGGTGACCCAGTGACCCCCAGGGCCAGTCTCAGAGGCCTCCCTGCCTGCACCATGCTGGGATACATCCAGGTTCCCAGTGTTTGGCCCTTGGAGTGGGTTGGCCCTGGCGGGGTCTTAGAGGCAATCCTTCCATGCAGCCCCAGCCCCCTTCCTTCTGTCTGCAGGGGGAGGGACCAAGCCCTGCAGCCCAAGCTGCTCCAGGCTCCCGGCCCCCAGCCTCCTGCTGCACACAAGCTCCTTCCCCTTCTTTGGACACCTGAAGAGGGAGTGGGGGGCCCTCAGTTTGTGGGTACTTCAGACCATCAAGGGCTGACCAGGAAAAATGGGGATCCCTGCTCCTGAGGGACCCCAAGGCCAAGAGGCACAGGTTCCAGGGATCAGGATCTGGCCTGAGGACAGAAACTTTCCAGTAATTCAGAGATGAGTGGGCTGCCATGGGTCCCAGGAGGCTCTGAGCCACACCCCCAGCTTGGTGGGGGGGGGGGACACCGGCTGGTGGGATGGGGTGGAGGAGCCTCCAGAGTGTAGAGACGTCTTTCGCTGCAGGGTCAAGATCCAGGGCCCCCTGGCTTTTCTCCATCTCTGGGGTAGCTATGTATTTCCATCAGCATTTGAATAAGAAATGGGGAATTAAAAAAACAGGCTGTTGGAGCTGGTTGCGGAACCAGGTGAAGGTACTTAATACCGCTGAACTGCACACTTAAAAATGTCTAAGAGGGTAAGTTTTCTATTTTCAACCACAATTTAAAATGTGCAAAGCAGGCTGGACAAAAGATGGGAGTCACAATCTTCAAGGTGGGGCTTTGTTCCTTTCCCCTCCCTTCCCTGGGACTTGGTGGGGGAACAGGGAGCCTGTGACCACTGGGAGCTAATGTGGCTGGATGGCTCAGGGAGCCCGGCCCCTTGGCCCTGGTCTGCGTGCTGGCCGTGGGAGGAGGGAGTGGGGTAGAGGGCCTTGTTTCCAAGCCGGCTCTCCCGGCGCTGGCCGCCTATTTTTGGAGCATTAATCCCATTCCTCGAGAGACTGCCCAGCCATCGGCCCCTCCTCCCTCGCTGGCGGAGCTGCCAGGAGCCGGTGCGTGGGGGTCGGTGCCACTGCCCGCCCCAGGCTGGAAATGATGCTTGTTAGACCAACAGTGAACGTGGGTGCTGGGTGTGGAAGTGTGTGTGTGCGTGTGTGTCTGTGAGAGTGTGTGCGCACGCGCGCGTGTGTGCACATGTGCGAGTGTGAGTGCACGTGTGTGTGCAAGCGCGCCTGTGTGTGTCTGTGTGTGTGCACACGCGTGTCTGTGAGAATGTGTGCGCACACGTGTGTCTGAGAGTTGTGTGCGCGCATGTGTGAGTGTGTGCACGTGTGCGTGTGTGCACACGCGTGTGGGTCTGTGAGTGTGTGCACACGCGCCTGTGTGTGTGCTTGGACATGTCTGTGAGAATGTGTGTGCGCGCGCATGTGTGTCTGTGAGTGTGTGCGGACGTGTGTGTGTGCGTGCGCGTCTGTGAGAGTGTGTGCGCGTCTGTGAGAGTGTGTGCATGCACCTGTGTGTCTGTGTGTGTGTGTGCGTGCGTGCATGGGTGTCTGTGTGTGTGCATGTGTGTGCACGTGTGCATGTGTGTCTGTGAGAGTGTGTGCATGTGTGCACGTGTGCATGTGTCTGTGTGTGTGTCTGTGAGTGTGTGCGTGTGTGTGTGCGTGTGTGTCTGTGAGAGAGAGAGAGAGAGAGAGAGTGTGTGTGTGTGTGTGTGTGTGTGTGTGTGTGTGTGTGTGTGTGGAGGGGCCTGCGCATTTCTCCGCCCTCGTTCCCCCTGGAGCTGACCACCAAGAGTTGATGTAAAAGAAACGTGCCCAGGCAGTCCCCACCTGACTGGTACCGGCAAATCCAGACTTAATGACGCTCACACTGGGCGAGCTGCAGCTTAACATTCCATGCGTTTTCAGTGAGACTGTCTTTGTATTTACTTGCTTAACGACATGGGGCCCCAGAGACCCTGGAGAGGTCCCGGCCCTGGAAGTGCTGCAGGGGACGGGGAAGTGCCTCAGCCTGCCTTCCCGTTCTGTCTGCTCCTGGCTTGCAGTGAGACCATTTATTTATGTTTTCAATTTGTTTTTTATTATTATTTGTTTTTTCAGATTTAGGAGAAGTACATCAAACATCCTCACACCCCCAGAAGCCAGTCAGATAGATGTCTCCGAAGTGCAAGCAAAGTGTCTCCCTCAGATGGGAGCTGAAGAAAAATATCTAATAATTATGTTGAATGTTAATAATTAAAGTTAATATAACTCAGTGGATTGAGTCCATATTTCTTGGAGTGTGCACGTCTCATCGCTAGGCAAGCCTGTGCATCAATTCTTTGCACGCAAATAGCTGGCAGATTTGCATTTCTGCAGTGTTAGTGTTTCCCACAAAATTGGCCTTTAATACGGGATTTTTCTCTTGTTTTCTCAGGACCCCTTTGACACGATCGGCCACTTGGTCTGGACCTGACCTGATTCCTGAGTCCCGTGTGAGGCAACCTGTGGTTGACCTTGGTCATCCGTGGGCTCCACTATGTCGGGCACTCATGGGAGAATCTCCAGGGGCCATCACCAGCAATCTGGGAAGCAGCCCACTGCAGTGACAGCCCGCGGGGGAAGCACAGGCCTGGGTGAGGACTTGGAAGCCTCTTTGGTCGCTGGAAGATAGAGCCTTTCAGGATTGGGTGCAGCTGCTGGAGACCTGTGTAGATTCCCCAAGACCATGTTCTCAGGCCTGCGCCTCTGCCCCAGCTGGGCCCCAGGAGCACAGTAGCTGGGACAGGAGCCGGTCAGGGCTGCCCCTCTCGGGAGGGGCCTCGGCCCATTGCGGAGGGAGGCGGGGTCCAGCCCAGGGGCTGCAGGCCCCGCGATGGGGCAATGCCTTGCAGCCCTGGGGTCATGTCCTTTGCTCCCTTCCCACGGCCGTGTGCTCCCAGGCTCTGGTCAGCACTGGCCATGTGTGGTGGCCACCTTCAGGCAGCTGAGCATCCCTGAGCCCCCAGAGCATCCAGCCCCTCCAGCCCGACCTCCAGGGCAGGCCCCAGGGAGCTGCCTGCTGCCGAGGTCATCAGCCCCTCCTCTGCTGCCCGCCGCTGCTGAAGCTCGGGGCAGCCGCGTCCCCTACAGCACGCCCTGTGCTCAGAGCCCCGTGGGCCCTGTGGCTCCACCCAGCCCCGTCATGGGCCCGTCCCCTGCTCCCCTCTGCCTCCCGCTCTGGGTCTGTCTCAGCCTCCTGACTGTGCCCTTCGGCCACCTGCCCCACCCCCTCACGGGGTGTCGGGGGGCCTCTGGGCCCCAGTCTCCTGGCCCCTCTAGTACCAGTCCGCGGCCCACAGCACCCCCTCCCTCCCGTGAAGAGTGCAGCCTGACCCGATTCCGAGCCCCCTGATGGGCTGGTCCCTTATCACACTGCACCCGGGCCCTACCGGGCGGCTCTGGCTCCTCCTCCCATCACTGGCCCCTGACAGTGACCCTGGCCCTTCCAGCCCCCGCCCTGGCGCCTCTGTGAAGGGACGAGCAGCTGGGTTAGAGGGCACGGGAGGGAACGACCATCCGGGTGAGCAGCGTGTCTCAGGTCTGGCCCGAGAAGGCCCTCGCCCTGGAGCAGGGGGCTGGTCTGAGCAAGGCTGGGGACCCAGCCCGGACAGGGCTGCTGGCCCTGCTGAGGCCTCGGCCACGTCCTGGGATGTTCCCACCTCAGGAACAGGAAGGGGTCCGGTTGTGCCGCTGACCGCCTCCCTGCGGTGGTCTGGCATGTGTCCCCCAGCGTCCCAGCTTGAAACCCAAACTTCAGCGCCTCCGGTGTGGCTGTATTTGGAGACACAACCCCTTAAAGAGGCGATGTAAGACAACTGAGGTACACCAGGGTGGGTCCTGATCCACAGGACCGGGGTCCTTATGAGAAGAAGCCATTAGGACACGGGCACACGCAGAGGGCTGGCCCTGTGAGGACATGGGGAGGAGACGGCCATCTGCACTCCCGGCGGGGGGCCTCAGGAGGACCACCCTGCCCACACCAGGACGGGGATTCCAGCTTCCGGTCAGGAAACAGTGAGTGACTTCAGAGCCCGCGTTTGGACGTTGTTAGGGCAGCCCCGGAGGGCCCACAGTCATGCCCACCACCGTTTCTCCCGCTGCTCCCTGACCTGAGCGGGCTTTCGAGGACGGCAGAGCCGGGCCTCCCAGGCGGGCTGTGTTCAGCGGCACTGCCGGCTGGGCCAAGCCTGTGCGGGACAGAACCTGATCCAGGCCCTCGCTCCCGCCACCACCAAACACAGGGCGTCCCTCCACAGGAGATTCCCCAGGGCAATGCGGCCGTGAGATTTGGTTTGGCCGACGGGACGCAGGCACCAGTCGCAGCTTGCTGTCCGGCCAGGCCCCGAGGGCCCTGTGAGCTCCTGCCGTCACTGAGAGCAGGGTCTCAGGGGCCTCTCCAGAGGGGACACAGCGCGTGGACCCCAAGCACAGCCGCGAGCCACAGCCCTGACCCCAGCCACGCCCTCCTCGGCTCTGTGGCGGGTCTCAGGCTGCTTGCGAAAACTCCCAGCTCGGGGTTGGTTCTCAGGAGGACTTTGCAGCAATGAGTGAACGGACAGGGAGTGGTCCCAGGGTGGTATGAGTGGGGTGCACCCCCCTGTGTGTACCCCAAACCTGAACATGAACCCAGCCTGCATCAGCACCCTCCCCCTCGCAGTCATTGCCCTCCAGGGCTGCTAGCCCGGCTGCCCCCGTGTGAGCAGACCTGCAGATGCCCCCTGGGGCCTCAGGTCCCGGAGTCAGCCCCGAGGCACTTCTCCCTGGACAAAGCTCCCCAGCCAATGGCTACAAGAGCAAAGAGGATCTGACCTGTGCACAGCAGACATCAATGGGAGCAGAAAGGAAGTTGAGACCTTCCATTTCAGTAGAATCCCTCAAATGCAGGACAGACAACCGTTTCCTAATGGCCAGTACCTACTCCTGAGGCTGAGGCGGCGTGTCCACAGATAAGTGACCTGCTGGTGTGAGGGGGGCAGGTGAACGGAGGGCCCTGAAGGGCCAGGAGCTTCCGTGTGGTGGCGCGCGCTCCCGGCTCCTCACCTTCCCGCTGTCAGAACCGTGGCAGGGGGCGCCTGTGAGGGGCCTCTCTCCACCGCCTGCTCCAGATGAAGCATCTGTGGCCGTGACTTTTCCTTACTTCGTGACACATGGCCCCTCGACGGGCTGCCCTCTCTGCAGATCCCAGGGGCCCCTCCACTGCCCACCCGTTGCCCTCCTCCAGCCAAGATGGGCCGATGGCTGTGGGGTCAGACACCCTCCCCACCTCAGCCCTACACCCGGCACTCAGCACTGAGATGCGGTGTCTGTGGCCACCAGGTCACATCCTGGGGACACCGTGCGTGCACAAGAGCACGTGGGTGCCCACCTCCCAGCCTTGGGAATGGCTGCCCGTGGCCCCTTCTCCGGAAGCTGGTGGAGCTGCCCGGGTGCAGCGTCTGTCTGAACAGAGGCCGAGGGTGCGCCCTGAAGCAAGTGAACAACGGCAGGAGAGGGGGCCTGGGGGAGGAGCCAGACGGTTCCCCCTCACAGGCAGGATCCCAGGAGAAAGGTGTTGCTGGTCTTGACACTGGTCTCTCCCCAAGGTGTGTCCCGCCCCGCCCAGGCCACGCCCCAGCCCCGCCCCAGGCCCCGCCCCGCCCCCAGCTCACGCCACGCCCGGGCCCCGCCCCGGCCCCGCCCACACCAGCCTCTGCCCCCACCCCCACGCCTTGGTCCCGCCTCTGCCCCGCCCCACGCCCCGCCCAGCCCCCAGCTCCGACCCCGCCCCGCCCCGCCCCCCACCGGCCGCCGGCCCCGCTCCCAGCCCAGCATCACCTGTTGGTTGCATCCCTTGGCCCTAAGGCCTCCTGGGACTTGGTTTCCATAAAACGGGTTAATTCTCAACAGGGCTAAACACTGAGCCGGCAGGGTATGACGTGTGCGGTGGTCAGCCGCCAGGCAGCTGAAATTATGATCACGGGTCAAACACTCAGTCTTCGGACTAATTAAACATTCTTATTCACCAAACTGCTAGGACTGCTAAGTCGCTTCAGTCGTGTCCAACTCTGTGCGACGCCATAGACGGCAGCCCACCAGGCTCTGCCGTCCCTGGGATTCTCCAGGCAAGAACACTGGAGTGGGTTGCCATTTCCTTCTCCAGTGCATGAAAACGAAAACTGAAAGTGAAGTTGCTCAGTCGTGTCCGACTCTTAGAGACCCCATGGACTGCAGCCCACCAGGCTCCTCCGTCCATGGGATTTTCCAGGCAAGAGTACTGGAGTGGGGTGCCATTGCCTTCTCTGTATTCACCAAAGGTCACCGAGAAAAAGAAAATGAAACTGTTTCCCAAAGAGTGATGGAAAACACTTTCCCTAAAGTCGGGTTTCCTGCCTGGCGAGAAGGGCCAGGGGCCAGGATGGACCGTTTGGGGGTTTTTGCTTGTTTTTTTTTAATTACTTATTTATTCATTTTTGGCAGTGCTGGGTCTTCACTGCTGCACAATCTTTTCTCCAGTGGCAACGAGCAGGGACTACTAGCAGCAGTGCACGCGGGCTTCTCAGTGCAGTGGCTTCTCTTGCTGCAGAGCGCGGGCTCTAGGAACAGGCTTCGGCAGCTGTGGCTCCCGGGGCGTGGTTGCTCTGAGGCATGCGGGATCTTCGTAGATCAGGGATCGAACCTGTGTCTCCTGCACTGGCAGGTGGATTCTTTACCACTGAGGCACCAGGAAAGCCCTCCTCTATTAGTTCCTAATTGGTCTATTTATTTATTTTGGCTGTGCTGGGTCTTCACTGCCATGCACAGGCTTCTCTCCTTGTGGAGAGTGGGCCCGGCAGTTGCAGCACTCAGGCTTAGTTGCCCCACAGCACGTGGTATCTCTGTTCTCTGACCAGAGATCAAGACCCACCACCCCTGCCTTGCAAGGCAGATTCCTAACCACTGGGCACCCAGGGAAGTCCTTAATTGATCAGTTTTAGATATTACTCACTAATTTCCATTATGCTAGATGAGAAGGCTGTGTATCACTGACTGGATGTATAAGAGTTTGAGCAAGCTCCGGGAGTTGCTGATGGACAGGGGAGCCTGGCGAGCTGCAGTCCAGGGGGTCACAGAGTCGGACACGACTGAGACTGAACTGACTGAGATGAGGATTAGCTCTAACTCCTTACCTGTCCCTCACCTGCCCCCTGTGTGCTCAACACAGAGAGTGCCTCTAAATTTGAATCACGGTCAATATGCACACCATTGTAGCTAAATATCACCCACCCCAGCAGACAAATAGCGTAATTTCATGTCCTTCCCTTTGCAGCCTATTGTCTCTCCTGGAGTTTGTTATTGCCACACAGTCCACTTGCATCAATAACTGTGTTTTCATCTTTGATGCTTTCCAATTTCTCTGCCCTACCTTAGAGCCGTCTACTGCTGCTGTACCAAACTGCCACAAACTTAGTGGGGAATGCCTTGAAGTGTTCACTTCGTGACGAGTGAAGGTTCTAGAAGCATCCCTGTGCGTCCAATTGGACCAGGTCCTGCCAGAGTGGACAGAGGCCTTCCCAAGACCACAGTGCTGGGCCAAGGGCTGAGCACAAGCAGGGAGGAGTGTCCAGGGTGGGAGACCATGCCCACCCAGGAGGAGGTGTGGCAGCAGCAGGTGGCACCTGGCAGATAGGTGACATTAAGGGCAAAGGCAGAGAGCCAGGACCTGCTCCACCCAAGATCCGCCTCCTCGGCCACAGCTTCCACAGAGGGCAGGACCTCCTGTCTCTGCTCTCCACCCTGCCCCAGCACCCAGCAGGCCCTCAGACCAGGGACTGCCCCAAGACTGACTAAGTTCTGGATGTAATGCCTGCCTTCGTGGGGCCAGACGTGTCCAGAGAAGGCCGGATTTTGGGGAGAACCTGGGAAGAGAGGGGGATGTGCATTCCGGGGGTGGGGTGGGGAGGGGTCCCCGGAGGTGGAGGGAAGAGGATACAGGGCTGGACATCAGGGGTAGCCAGCACCAGAGGTGTGACCAAGAGGACCCCTGCGGGCACTGATGGGTGGAAGAAAATCTTATGGGCGGAGGCCCCCAGGATGGCACGTGGGTAGGAGGAGGCTGGCTGTCAGGAGGGAAGGGTCAGCTGAGACAGCCTAGGGTGAAGTGGGAGATGGCGGGGAAAGGGGCTATCAGAAGGTTCTAGAAGCCAGTGGGGCACCAGTCCATGTTTGGGTCAGAGCTGGGCTGTCTGTCCACAGGGCCTCCAGGCAGGCGATTCTCTATCTAAATGGCTGTCCAGCCCAGCGCTGGGTCAGTTCCCACGATCACTGCCGGCTCTGGCTGCCCCACAGGCCTGCGGGGTGGGCGCCTACGGCCAGGGTCTCTGAGGAGGGAGGAGGGAAAAGACAACAAAGGCAGAAGAAGCCTGTCCCTGTCAGTCAGGCCAGATGGAGCAGGTGGGCCTCGGGGCCTGGGCCTTTGTGCTCCGGGGCCAGTGACAGCCACAAATCATCCATCAGATTGAAGGCCCCATTGAAATTCTAATGGGAAGGGGGCTAGGAGGCAGGGACTTCCCAGGGCTGCCCTCCTGGCTGAGAGCTGTCCACCACAGGGTCGCAAGGCCCCACGAGGACCACGCAGAAGTGCGGTCACTCCCCGAGGAGCGCGGGCTTTGGGTGGCCTTCCCGGGGACCCAGCAAACTCCTCCGCCAGGGCCGAGGAGCCGCCCTCCCCCGACACCCGCGGGACCGCTAGCGGAGGGCTGTGTGGTGGACAGACAAGGGAGGCTGGGTTTCAAAGGGACTCCAGTGCAGCTGGCCTTTTGTGTGCATGAATTATAGATGCTCCCCTCCCCAAGTGGCAGGACACGGCTCACCCTCCGGTGCCCCCCACTGGGGTGAGTCCAGCGGCCTCTCTGCCCCGGTGTCCACTTGGGAACTCCCCACCCCCTCACCCCCGCCTGGCCTCATGTGCCCAGGACTCCGTCTTGGTTTTCATTCAGCTCAGAACGAGGGTGGGGGGAGGGGTGCCAGGGACAGAACCCTCATACCCCAGCATGTGTCTGCTGAGCAGGAGGGACCCCGAGGCTGGCAGCCTGGGACAGGTGGGCGACCGGAGGGGAGGGGTTGGGGGAGGAGTCCAGAGGGCGTGAGGACTTGGAAGCGTGTTCCAAAGGCGTGTCCAACTAACCGCTCACCAGAGATCCACAGTTCAGACGGCGTCCCCTGCCGGAGCACCTCCTCCAGCCCTCTGACTTACTTACTTACCCTTCTGAGGGTCCTACCACCCCCAGATGCACCAAGAAATTACCCCGTCCAGCTGCTGCGAGGCAGGGTGTCCACGCCCCACCCACCAGCACCGATCCACGGCCAGAAAGCTCAGTGCAGGACCCTTGGGCCGCTGCTGGTGTCTTCACCACGGCTGGAGATGGAGGAGGACTTGCAGGCATGGGGCAACCAGAGCCCACGCGAACCTGCCAGATGCCAACTGTTTGCGGCTGTGATGCTGAATTTTACCTAGTGTGTTTATCACCATGACCTCAAAATAAGTGTCTCTTATTTTAAAAGAGAGCGTGGTGGCTGCTGGTCTCTGTTCCTCTCGCAGTACTGGGGTGCGCAGCCCTTCCCTTCTCCAGGGGACCTTCTCAACGCAGGGATCGAACCCAGGTCTCCCACACTGCAAGCAGATTCTTTACCAGCTGAGCCACCCGGGAAGCCCCAAAATAAATGTCTCTTATTTTATTTTATTTTTTTGTGTGTGTGTTTATACACTTTTATTTGCTTTTTTGGAAAGGTGAGTTATGAGAATATTTATATTGAAAAGTCTCACTTCCATCCTTCTCTTCCCCATTCATCCTGTTACCCCCATGGCCTGCTACTCATGACTATTTTTATTACTTTCTCCTATATCCTTTCAATGTTTCCTTATAAATATATCTATATGTTTCTTTCCTTTTTTTCTTTTCCCTTTTTCTTTTCTTTTATTGAAGGATAATTGCTTTACAGAATTTTGTTGTTTTCTGTCAAACCTCAACATGAATCAGCCATAAGTACACATATACCCCCTCCCTTTTGAACTTCCCTCCCATCTCACCCCTCTCGGTTGATACAGACCTCTAGGTCAAACCCTGTTTGAGTTTCCCGAGCCATACGGCAAATTCCCACTGCTTTCTGTTTTACACATGGTAATGTAAGTTTCCGTGTTACTCTCTCCGCACATCTCACCCTCTCCTCCCCTCAGTCCGTGGCCATAAGTCTGTTCTCTGTCTGTTTCTCTATTGCTGCCCTGTAAGTAAATTCTTCAGTACCATTTTTCTAGATTCTGTATACATGTGTTAGAATACAATATTTCTCTTTCTCTTTCTGACTTACTTCTGTATAGTAGGTTCTAGGTCCATCCACCTCATTAGAACTGACTCAAAGGCGTTCATTTTTATGGCTGAGTAATATTCCGTTCTGTATATTTACCACAATTTCTTTATCCATTCATGTCGATGGACATCTAGGTTGCTTGCATGTTCTAGCTGTTGTAAATAGTGTTGCAGTGAACAGTGGGATGCGTGTGTATTTTTCAGTTTTGGTTTCCTCGGGGTATATGCCTAGGAGTGGGACTGCTGGGTCATAGGGTGGTTCTATTCCTAGTTTTTTAAGGAATCTCCATACCGTCTTCCATAGTGGCTGCATCAATTTACATTCCCACCAACAGTGCAGGAGTTCCCTTTTCCCCACACCCTCTCCAGCGTTTATTGTTTGTAGACTTTTTGGTGATGGCCATTCTGACTGCTGTGAGGTGATGTCTCATGGTGGTTTTGATTTGTGTTTCTCTAATAATGAGCGATGTTGAGCATCTCTTCATGTGTCTGTTAGCCATCTGCATGTTTCTTTGGAGAAATGTCTGTTTAGGTCTTTTTCCGCTTTTTGATTGGGTTGTTTGTTTTTCTGGTGTTGAGCTGTATGAGCTGCTTGTATATTTTGGAAACAAATCAGTTGTTTCATTTGCTATTATTTTCTCCCATTCTGAGGACGGTCTTTTCACCTCGCTTACAGCTTCCTTTGCTGTGCAAAAGCTTTTGAGTTTAATCAGATCTCACTTGCTGGCTTTTGCTTTCATTTCTGTTACTCTAGGGGGTGAGTCACAGAGGATCTTGCTTTGATTTACGTCATCGAGCGTTCTACCTGTTTTCCCCTAAAAGTTTTCTAGTTTCTGGTCTTACATTTAGGTCTTTAATGCTTTTTTAGTTTATCTTCTTGTATGGTGTTAGGAAGTGTTCTAAGTTCATTCTTTTACATGGAGCTGTCCATTTTCCCAGTACCATTTATTGAAGAGGCTGTCTTTGCCCCATTATATATTCTTGCCTCCTTGGTCAAAAATAAGGTACCTATAGGTGCGTGGGTTTATTTCTGGGCTTTCTACTTGCTCCATTGGTCTATATTTCTGTTTTTGTGCCAGTACCATGCTGTCTTGATGACCATATCTTTGTAGTATAATCTGAAGTCAGGAAGGTTGATTCTTCCAGTTCCATTTTTCTTTCTTGGGACTGCTTTGGCTATTCAGGGTCTTTTGTGTTTCCATATGAATTGTGAATTTTTTTGCTCTAGTTCTGTGAAAAATGCCATTGGTAATTTGATAGGGATCGCATTGAATTGGTAGATTGCATTTGGTAGGTATAGTCATTTTCACAATATTGATTCTTCCTACCCAGGAACATGGAATATCTCTCCATCTGTTTATGTCATCTTTGATTTCTTTCTTTAGTGTTTTATAATTTTCTGTGTACAGTTCTTTTGTCTCTCAGATAAATTTATTCCTAGATATTTAATTCTTTTTGTTGCAATGGTGAATGGGAATGATTTCTTAATTTCTCTTTCTGATTTTTCATTATTACTATATAGAGATGCAAGTTATTTCTGTGTATTGATTTTGCATCCTGAAACTTTGCTGAATTCACTGACTAGCTCTAGTAATTTTCTGATACTATCTTCAGGGTTTTCTATGTACAGTATCGTGTCATCTGCAAACAGAGCTTTACTTCTTCTTTTTCGATCTGGATTCCTTTTATTTCTTTTTCTTCTCTGATTGCTGTAGCTAGGACTTCCAGAACTATGTTGAGTAATCTTGGTGAAAGTGGACACCCTTGTCTTGTTCCTGATCTTAGGGGGGGATGCTTTCCATTTTTCACCATTGAGAGTAATGTTTGCTGTAGACTTATCATATATGGCCTTTACTATGTTGAGGAAGGTTCCTTCTATGCCCATTTTTTTGAAGAGTTTTAATCATAAATGGGTGCTGAATTTTGTCAAAGGCTTTATCTGCATCTATCAAGATTATCATATGGTTTTTATCTTTCAATTTGTTAATGTGGTGTATCACATTGATTGATTTGTATATATTGAAGAATCTTTGCATCCCTGGGATAAACCCAACTTGATCATGGTGTGTGAGCTTTTTGATGTGTTGCTGAGTCCTGTTTGCTAAAATTTTGCTGAGAATTTTTGCATCTATGTTCATCAGGGATACTGGCCTGTGGTTTCCTTCTTTTGTGTTGTCTTTGGTTGTGGTATCAGAATGAATTTGGAAGTGTTCCTTCCTCTGAAATTTCTTGAAAGAGTTTTAGAAGGATAGACATTAGCTCTTCTCTAAATGTTTGATAGAATTCTCCTGTGAAGCCATCTGGCCCTGGGCTTCTGTTTTTTGGAAGATTTTTGATCACAGTTTCAATTTCAGTGCTTGTAACTGGGCTGTTCATAATTTCTATTTCTTCCTGGTTCAGTCTTGGAAGATTGAGCTTCTCTAAGACTCTGTCCATTTCTTCCAGGTTATCCATTTATTGCCATATAGCTGTCATAATATTCATAATAGTCTCTTATGATCCTTTGTATTTCTGCATTGTCTGTTGTAACCTCTCCTTTTTCAATTCTAATTCTCTTGATTTGATTCTTCTCTCTTTTTTCTTGATTAAATTGATAATAATTATTGGCTAAAGGGTTGTCAATTTTGTTTATCTTCTCAAAGAACCAGTTTTTAGTTTATTAATCTTTACTATTGCTTCTTTCATTTCTTTTTCATTTATTTCTGCTGAGGTTTTTGTGATTTCTTTCCTTCTACTAATTTTGGGGGTTTTTTTTGTTGTTGTTCTTCTTTTTCTAGTTGTTTTAGGTGTAAAATTAGGTTGTCTATTCAATGTTTTTCTTGTTTCTTGAGGTCGGGTTGTATTCCTATGAACTTCCCTCTTAGAACTGCTTTTGCTGCCTCCCATAGGTTTGAGTTGTTGTGTTTTCATTGTCATTTGTTTCTAGAAATTTTTTAACTTCCCTTTTGATTTCCTCAGTAACCTGTTGGCTATTTAGAAACATATTGTTTAATCTCCATGTGTTTGTGTTCCTTACAGTTTTTTGCTTGCAACTGATATCTAGTCTCATAGTGTGGTTGGAGAAGATGCTTGATACGATTTCAATTTTCTTAAATTTACTAAGGTTTGATTTGTGACCCAAGACGTGGTCAATCCTGGAGAATGTTCCATGTGCATGTGAGAAGAAGGTATATTCTTCTGCATTTGGATGGAATGTCCTGAAGATACCAGTGAGATCCATCTCATCTAATGTATCATTTAAGACTTGTGTTTCCTTATTAATTTTCTAGAGCCAGACATCCTGGAATGTGAAGTCAAGTGGGCCTTAGAAAGCATCACTACGAACAAAGCTAGTGGAGGTGATGGAATTCCAGTTGAGCTAGTCCAAATCCTGAAAGATGATGCTGTGAAAGTGCTGCACTCAATATGCCAGCACATTTGGAAAACTCAGCAGTGGCCACAGGACTGGAAAAGGTCAGTTTTCATTCCAGTCCCAAAGAAAGGCAATGCCAAAGAATGCTCAAACTACCACACAATTGCACTCATCTCACATGCTAGTAAAGTAATGCTCAAAATTCTCCAAGCCAGGCTTCAGCCATATGTGAACCGTGAACTTCCTGATGTGCAAGCTGGTTTTAGAAAAGGCAGAGGAACCAGAGATCAAATTGCCAACATCCGCTGGATCATGGAAAAAGCAAGAGAGTTCCAGAAAAATATCTATTTCTGCTTTATTGACTATGCCAAAGCCTTTGACTGTGTGGATCACAATAAACTGTGGAAAATTCTGAAAGAGATGGGAATACCAGACCACCTGATCTGCCTCTTGAGAAATTTGTATGCAGGTCAGGAAGCAACAGTTAGAACTGGACATGGAACAACAGACTGGTTCCAAATAGGAAAAAGAGTTTGTCAAGGCTGTATATTGTCACCCTGCTTATTTAACTTATATGCAGAGTACATCATGAGAAATGCTGGACTGGAAGAAACACAAGCTGGAATCAAGATTGGCGGGAGAAATATCAATAACCTCAGATATGCAGATGACACCACTCTTATGGCAGAAAGTGAAGAGGAACTAAAAAGCCTCTTGATGAAAGTGAAAGTGGAGAATGAAAAAGTTGGCTTAAAGCTCAACATTCAGAAAACAAAGATCATGGCATCCGGTCCCATCACTTCATGGGAAATAGATGGGGAAACAGTGGAAACAGTGTCAGACTTTATTTTTCTGGGCTCCAAAATCACTGCAGATGGTGACTGCAGCCATGAAATTAAAAGACGCTTACTCCTTGGAAGGAAAGTTATGACCAACCTAGATAGCATATTCAAAAGCAGAGACATTACTTTGCCAACAAAGGTTCGTCTAGTCAAGACTATGGTTTTTCCTGTGGTCATGTGTGGATGTGAGAGTTGGACTGTGAGGAAGGCTGAGCACCGAAGAATTGATGCTTTTGAACTGTGGTGTTGGATAAAACTCTTGAGAGTCCCTTGGACTGCAAGGAGATCAAACCAGTCCATTCTAAAGGAAATCAGTCATGAATATTCATTGGAAAGACTGATGCTAAAGCTGAAACTCCAATACTTTGGCTACCTGATGTGAAAAACTGACTCATTGGAAAAGACCCTGATGTTGGGAAAGATTGAGGGCAGGAGGAGAAGGGGACAACAGAGGATGAAATGGTTGGATGGCATCACTGACTCAATGGACAGGAGTTTGAGTAAATTCTGGGAGTTGGCGATGGACAGGAGGCCTGGCGTGCTGCAGTCCATGGGTCGAAAAGAACTGGACATGACTGAGTGACTGAAATGAACTTCCACCTCTGCATGTGGATCGTCCATTGGGGTTTGCTCCTGAGGCTGCCCTGGAGGGCTTGGGTTTGCCCCTGTGAGGGCCAGGTGTGGAGGGGCTGCAGCTGCTTGGGTCGCAGGGGTTCTGCCAGCACCGGGTACTCAGGGGAGTTGGTGGCTAGGGCAGCAGGAAATAGTGCTCTAGAAGGGTATGGCAGCCAGTATTGGCCAATACACTCCAGCGTTCTTGCCTGGAGAGCCCTCTGACAGAGAAGCCTAGCAGACCTCAGTCTACAGGGTCGCAAAGAGTTGGACATGACCTAAGCAACCCTGTGTGCATAGACGCAAGACATTTTTGCCTTGGCAGCTCAGCCCCAGTGAGAGTTGAGTGTGAAGATGGTGCAGCTGTTTGGCTTGCAGGGACCCTAGTGGTGCCCAGTGTGCAGGGACATGGAGTGCCTCCACCGTAGGAGGTATGGCCCAGTCAGTCTTTTTTCAGGCCTTTTGTAGCTGGCGATCAGAAGGCCTCTTTGGCCAGTCTTTCTCCGTAGCTCCACCCATTCAGGCACTTAGAGGGCTCCCTTGCCTGGAGTCCTTCTCTGTTGTTCTGCTTGTCAGGCACATAGAGGGGCCCCTCTGGCTGGGGTCCTACTCTGTAGATCGGTGCATCGGTCACTTAAAGGGGCACCCTGGGTGGGGTTCTACTCTGTAGTTCAGACGTCAGGCGTTTGATGGGCCAGCCTCTCTGTTGTTCAGCTGCCGATGCTGGCCTGTCGGGGGAGAGAGGCTATGGTGATGGCGCCATAGTGTGACTCAGCAGTATAGCCTTGCTTCCATAGTGTGACTCAGCAGTGTAGCCCTGCTTCCATAGTGTGACTCAGCAGTGTAGCCCTGCTCCCATGGCTGCCTGGCTTTCCTCCACCCACATTTCCCACCACGGTCTCCTCCCTCACATCCCCTCGATCTGTCTCTCCGCAGTCAACAGCAGCCCTCACGCTGGGATTGCTCCACAATCCCTAAACTCCAGCTCCCAGCTGCTGCGCCTTCCAGGGGACCTGCGCCCCTGTCTGGGGTGTGCACGGCTGTGGCAAGGACTGTGATTCTCATTCCATTTAGGCTGCCACAGATCAGTGTTTCACTCTCAGCCTTAAAAGTTTCTCCTCTGACTCAGACAGTTGCCCTGCTATGGGGATGGGACCCCTGCTTCAGTTCCCGCACGCGACGAGCACAGATCCAGTCCTTCTAACACTCCTGTTTTTTCCTCCAGTTCCTTCGTCCTACCGAGTTTTGCCTAGGTCTATATATTCTTTTCCGCTGATCAGGTCCTCCTGTGCACTCTCAGCTGGCGTTCTGCAGGCAACCCTGTGTCTGAAGGTGTATTTCTGAAGTATCTGTGGAGAGAGAAGTACTCCACGCCCACCGACTCCTCCGCCATCTTGTCCTCTCTGTCTCTCATTTTAAAAGAGAATGTGGAGGCTGCTGGTCTCTGTTCCTCTCCCAAGTCCCCAGTTCCTCTCTGGCCAGCTGTGTCCTGAAGATGCTGGTGGCCCCGGTCCAGCTGAGTTGACAAGACCACCGCCTGGGGCCTTACATTCCCCAAGATGGGCCACTGAAGATGGCTGTCTGGAGTTTGGGGCATCTCTGGAGGGCTGGCTACTGGGAGAAGCCATTGCCCCAGAGTTAAGAGTCCAGGCTCTGGGCCCCATTGCTGGGTCACCAGGCCAGCCCGGCCTCTCCCTGCCTTCGAGGCTCTGGACAGCGTCTAGGACAGGAACCTGCTGTCCTCTCCTCCCACATAAACCAGGGTCACAGCAAGTCAGCCTCGCGAGGCCCTCGAGAGAATGGAGTCAATTCATGTGAAAGCCCTTCCAAGGACTCATTCTCATTAGACGATAGGGAAGTGTTAGCTCTTATTACTGCATGGATGAAGCATAACTGGGCCCGAGTTTGGGAGTATCTTCATGATGTCATCACAGAACCTCTGAACAGCCTGTTCCAGACACCCTGGCCAGACACAGTAAGCCTGGCGACCAGGAGAGAGATGCACCGACACCTGGGGTGGGGTATGAGCCTGCTCAGGCTGCTGTACAAGCATCACAGGTGGGGGCTTACACAGCAGACGTCCACTGTCTCCAGTCCTGGAGGCTGGACCCCAGACCCAGGTGTGGGCAGGGCTGGTCTTCCTGATGCCCCCTCCTGGGTGTGCAGATGGCCGTCCCCTCCCCATGTCCTCACAGGGTCGTCCCTCTGAGTGTGTCTGTGTCCTGACCTCCCCTTCTTATAAGGACCCCAGTCCTGTGGGTCTTGGGTCCGCGTCTTAATGAGCTCATTCACCTTAGGGAGCTCTTTGGAGACCCTGCCTCCAAACACAGTCACACTCTGACGTCCAGGGTTGAGGTCTGCAGCGCAGGGGTTTTGAGGGAACACGACTCAGCCAGTCGCGGATGGAGAAGAGCACTGGGTCCAGTGTGCCTTTAACCGGTCAGAGCCTCCTGGAGGAAACAGCCGCACTGCCCTGCAGAGGCCCCAGAGAGCGGTGGGCAGCCCAGAGAGGGGGCTCTTTAATCCCCCACCGGCTTTGTGTTAGGATCAAGAGGTGGGGACATGCCCCTTGCCACCCCTGCCCTAATGGGTCTTCTTGTAGACTGAGGAGGGGGCCTTGCTTACTGGACAGCTAAGCGGAAGGGCAGGACAGGGACTCCCCACGCCTCCCTGGGACCCGACCTGCCCAAGCACCTTCTCTGCTGCTCCAGCCTCAGCTTTGCACGGTCAGCCTCTACCCTTGGGGAAGGACCGGGGACACTTGGGCCTGGAGGGTAAGTCTGTACCTTCTGAGGGGCATTATGAAAAAGACCCTGGAATCAAGATTGTTGGGAGAAATACCAATAACCTCAGATACGCAGATGACACCACCCTTATGGCTGAAAGTGAAGAACTAAAGAGCCTCTTGAAGAAAGTGAAAGAGGAAAGTGAAAAACTTGGCTTAAAACTCAACATTCAGAAAACTAAGATCATGATACCTGGTCCCATCACTTCATGGCAAATAGATGTGGAAGCAATGGAAACTGTGACAGATTTTATTTTCTTGGGCTCCAAAATCACTGCAGATGGTGACTGCAGCCATGAAATGAAAAGACTCTTGCTCCTTGGAAGAAAAGCTATGACCAACCTAGACAGCATACTAAGAAGCAGAGACATTACTTTGCCAACAAAGGCCCATCGAGTCAAAGCTATGGGTTTTCCAGTAGTCACTTATGGATTTGAGAGTTGGACTATAAAGAAAGTTGACTGTTGAAGAACTGATGCTTTTAAACTGTGGTGTTGGAGAAGACTCTTGAGAGTCCCTTGGACTTCAAGGAGATCCAACCAGTCCATCCTAAAGGAAATCAGTCCTGAATATTCATTGAAGGGACTGATGCTGAAGCTGAAACTCCAATACTTTGGCCACTTGATGCGAAGAACTGACTCACTGAAAAAGATCCTCATCCTGGGAAAGATTGAAAGCAGGAGGAGAAGGGGACAACAGAGGATGAGATGGTTAGATGGCATCACCAACTGGATGAACAGGAATTTGAGTAAGCTCCGGGAGTTGGTGATGGACAGGGAAGCCTGGCATGCTGCAGTCCCTGGGGTCACAAAGAGTTGGACACAACTGAGTGACTGAACTGAACTGATGAAAAAGACTACTTCCCTCATATTCTCCAACAGCAGTTTGATCAGTAATGAACAGAACATAGGCCCCCAAAGTGAGTCGCTCAGTCATGTCTGACTCTTTGTGACCCCATGAACTGTAGCCCGCCAGGCTCCCCTGTCCATAGAATTCTCCAGGCAAGAATACTGGAGTGTGTTGCCATGCCCTCCTCCAGGGGATCTTCCCGACCCAGGGATTGAACCCAAGTCTCCTGAATTGCGGGCAGATTCTTTACCAGCTGAGCCACCAGGGAAGCCAAACCTCATCCTTATTTCTCGGCTGGCACAGAACTCCACAGGGAGAAGTGTTGTTTACTGGGCCTACTCAAACCCCATCAGAACAAGTCCAGAGTTCCTGGAGTCTGAGGAACCAGAAGAGAATTTTATGGGCATTCTGTGATTCTCCTGACCCTGGGTGAAAACAAAACTCACTTACAAGGAAGATTACCAGGTTCATTCCTGAATTTTCCACGGCAACATGCAGTGCCAGGAGCAGCCTCTATAAGGATTTCAGAGAAAGTGTAATTTAGTAATTCTATAACCAGCTATGTTTTTGTGCAAGGAATGGCCATAGGCTTTCAAAATGTGAAATTTTTGAAACTTTGAAATTTGAAGCTTTGCTGTGGTGTAATTGATACAGAATAAACCATCCAGTTCAATGAGTTGTAAAAAGAGAAATGCACACACCTTCAAAGCTGGCTCCCCAGGGGAGATCTGCAGCAGTTCAAGCTGCCTGGAAAGTTTCTTTTTGTTCCTTTGCAGTGAATCCCTCAACATTAAAAAAACTTAACATTCATAAAACTAAGATCATGGCATCTGGTCCCATCACTTCATGGCAAATAGATGGGGAAACAGTGGAAACAGTGAGAGACTTTATTTTCTTGGACTCCAGAATCACTGAAGATGATGACTGCAGCCATGAAATTAAAAGACGCTTGATCCTTGGAAGAAAAGCTATGATAAACCTAGACAGAGCATTAAAAATCAAAAACATCATTTTGCTGACAAAGGTCCATATAGTCAAAGCTGTGGTTTTTCCAGTAGTCATGTATGGATGTGAAAGTTGGACCATAAAGAAAGCTGAGCACTGAAGAATTGATGCTTTTGAACTGTGGTGTTAGAGAAGACCCTTGGACTGCAAGGAGATCCAACCAGTCAATCCTAAAGGAAATCAGTCTTGAATATTCATTGGAAGGACTGATGCTGAAGCTCCAATCATTTAGCCACCTGATGCGAAGAACTGACTCCTTAGAAAAGACCCTGATGCTGGGAAAGACTGAAGGCGGGAGGAGAAGGGGAGGACAGAGGATGAGATGGTTGGATGGCATCACCGACTCGATGGACATGGGTTTGAGCAAGCTCCGGGAGATGGTGATGGACAGGGAGGCCTGAGGTGCTGCAGTCCACGGGTCCACAGAGTCTGCGACAGACTCACGAGGTCACAGACACGACTGAGGGATGGAACTGTACTGAGTGAGTCCCTGATGCCCCATCTCAGACCACCAGCGACCAGGTTTCCATCAACAGATCAATGTTGCCCACGCTGTGTGTTCGGTTGCTCTGTCATAGCCAACTCTTTGAGGCCCTTTTGGACTGTAGCCTACCAGGCTCCTCTGTCCATTGGATTTTTCAGGCAAAAATCCAGGAGTGGGTTGCCATTTCCTTTTCCAGAGGATCTTCCCAACCCTGATATCAAAGCCGGGTCTCCTGCATTGCAGGCAGGTTCTTTACCCCTGAGCCCCTCTAGGACTCGGTGACAATGAAATCAGATGGCACATTCTCTCCGTGTCCGTTTTCACTCATTATCATGTCTGTGAGATATGACCCTCCTGCAGTGCCGCAGACAAGATTTTCAAACGCCTCAAAAACCGGAGCCTCTCGGAGACCCTAGCGGTGCTTCCTCCACTTTCTGAGCGCCCGAGGGCCGGGCAGGACCTGCCGTGTGCAGCGCTTTATATCCAGCACCTCAGGCGGGCCTCCAGCGCCTGCCACAGAAGCAAGTGAAGAAACAGAAGGAGATGCTGCTGTAAGTGGGTGAGGTCGACCCTGAGCCAGCTTAAATGTGGAGTAACTAAACAAAAAGGAACACAGGCAGGTCAACCGTGACGACGCAGACGTAATAATACAGCCGACAGGGATCGGGGACTTGGAGGGTGAAACAGTGATGGGCCGCTGCCTGGATGACCGAGTGAGGAGCTTGGCAGGTCCTCCCCTCACACATGCAGTCATCAGTTCAGTTCAGTCGCTCAGTCGTGTCTGACTCTGCGACCCTATGGACTGCAGCACGCCAGGCCTCCCTGTCCCTCACCAACCCCCAGAGCTCGCTCAGACTCACGTCCATTGAGTCGGTGATGCCATCCAGCCATTGCATCCTCTGTCATCCCCTTCTCCTCCTGCCTGCAATCTTTCCCAGCATTAGGGGCTTTTCCAGTGAGTCAGCTCTTCACATCAAGTGGCCAAAGTATCGGAGTTTCAGCTTCAGCATCCGTCCTTCCCATGAATGTTCAGGACTGATCTCCTTTAGGATGGACTGGTTGGGAGTTTCAGCTTCAGCAACCGTCCTTCCCATGAACGTTCAGGACGGATCTCCTTTAGGATGGACTGGCTGGATCTCCTTGCAGTCCAAGGCACTCTCAAGAGTTTGTGGCACTTTAGCCAGAAGCTCCTCCCATCCCTCCCCACCCGCCAGGCCCCAGAGGGCAGGAGGACCAAGGCAGAGGAGACCGGCTTTCTCTGGAGCTTAGTGTGGAAAGTTCCATGTTCAGATCACCGCCCCAAACAATAAACTCTGTGGCCACTGACAGAGAAGGCCAGAACCCCAGCCACCCTGAGGCCTCCGTAGTGGTTGGGGCAAGCAGTAGACCAACCAGACAGACAGACGTTTCGGGTGGACACTGGGGATGAAAAACCAGAGAGGACCTTGAAAGATGCCACGTGTCCCCGCCGGCCTGGAAGACGGCACCGGTGCTCAGTGGAGAGCAGAGGCGCTCCAGGGGCCACTCACGCCGTCTCCTTTCTGAAGGGCTGCCTGGTTCTCCCAACACCATCACTGAAGGGTCTGTGTTTACCCGTGACCTGTGACCCGCCTCTGTCATAGATGAACTTTCCACCCGGCTCACCTGTCTCCCTGTCCATGTCCACTCCAGGACCAGCACCACAGGGCCCTGAACGGTTACAGAGACCTCGGGGTGTTGTCACGTCTGCTGAGAAGTGAAAAAGTGAAGGTGAAAGTCGCTCAGTTGTGTCCGACTCTGTGACCCCATGGACTATACAGTCCATGGCACTCTCCAGGCCAGAATACTGGAGTGGCCTTTCCCTTCCCCAGGGGATCTTCCCAACCCAGGGATCGAACTGGTGTCTCCTGCGTTGCAGGCAGATTCTTTACCAAATGAGCCACCAGGGAAGCCCATCTACTGGGTCCTCAGTTTCTCCGTTTTCAGGGTATTCCTGGTTCTTCCTACATAAGATCTGTGTCCCCTGGAGGAGGAAATGGCAACCCACTCCAGTGTTCTTGCCCGGAGAATCCCACGGACAGAGGAGCCTGGCGGGCTGCTGAGCCGGACACAAGTAAGCGACTAGGCACACAAGATCTATATCACCGACTATTTAAGTCTGTAAATGTGTCTTGGTATCTCAGTTGGGGTTGCACTGAATTTAAACATTAACTGGGAAGAAGTGACAATTTATATGTTAGGTCCAAGGTGGTGGGATGTCATTCCACTTCTTCACCCTGACTTGCGCCCCTTGCCAGAGTGTTTTTTATATTATTATGTTTATATTTAATTTCTATTGGAATATAATTTGTTTACAACATGGTGTTCCAGAGCGTATTAAAGTTCCCCATGTGGGTTTCAGCCTAGTGTTTCCAAAATAGTGGTCCACTGTCTCTCCCTCCTAGGCAGCTGATGCCAATTCTGTAAGTTCTGACATTAAAAAAACCTTACTGGAAGGTGTCAGGCAGGGTTTCAGACAAAAGAGAGAACTCAGATTCTTTCTCCAGATGGTCCTTACAGGGCTTCTTGGGTGACAGATGTGGAGGGCTGGTCACTGTCCAGCCAGGCCCACAGGGGGGAAGGTGACAGCTGTGGAGGGCCGGTCACTGTCCAGCCAGACCCACGGCAGGAAGGTCAAGGTTTCCTGTGTGCAGGGGGTGGGGTGGTGACCAAATGTCCACATGTCACAGCCGCCATCAGGGGGGCAGTGATTACCAGACAGTGTCCACCGCCACTCACCGATCTAGAGAACTAGCTAGGTGTCACCAGTGGGGAGGTGGCAGGGGACGGGAAAAGGCAGCGTAGGGTTGCGGGTTAAGAGGGCGAACTCTTCGGTACAGTTATATACCTACCTAGTTATGTAGCTGTAGATGATACATACAAGGATGTATCGTACAACACAGGGAAAATAGCTTATATTGCATAATAGTCAGAAATGGAGTGTAGCCCCTAAAAATTGTGAATCATTGTTTTCTGTATATGCACTCCGTTGCGTCTGACTCTCTGCAACCCCACGGACTGTAGTAGCCCACCGGGCTCCTCTGTCCATGGAATTTTCCAGGCAAGAGCACTGGAATGGGTTTCCATTTCCTACTCCAGGGAATCTTCCTGACCCAGGGATCGAAGCAGTGTCTCTCGTCTCTTGCATTGGCAGGCAGAGTCTTGATCGCTAGTACCACCTGGGAAGGCCATCGTTACATCATACACCTGTGATTTACATTATATGATCCATCACATATACTTTGATGATAATGAGAAAAGACAACATTCACTGCAACCGTTGCACCTGACTTCAGAGATATTAAATGGTGAGAGAAAAGGTGCCTAGGAATTTACAGAATACAGTGCATCCCGGCAAAGGCCCCGTGGATACATTGGCATGGCTCACAAATTAAAGAAGGAAACCCTGAGATCATCTCAACAGACGCTGAGGACGCTTTTGAGAAAACCCAGCCTGGCTGCATTAGATTTAAACAATAACTAGCTGGACTTCCCTGGAGGCGCAGAGGACAAGACTCTGCCTGTTAAGGTGGGCACACGGATGCCCTCCCTGGTCCAGGAAGATGTCACATGCTTCAGGGCAACTAGCTCGTGTGCCACAGCTGCTGAAGCCCAAGCTCTAGAGCCCGAAAGCGGCAACAGGAGAAGCCACTGCAACGAGAGGCCCATGCACAGCAACGCCCCGCTCACGACAAGAGGAAGCCTGAGTGCAGCCACGCAGACGCAAAGTAAAACTAAAAAGATCATCAAAAGAAACAGTGACCCGTGCAGGAAGGCGTCACAGAAGACAGTCCCTCTGAGGCTGGGGCCTGCGCTCAGTGCTGGGGCCCCAACCACTGCTGCAAGAAAGAGACGTCAAAGGGAAAAATCACACTACTTTCTCGCACGTGACATAGTTGGATACACAGAAAACCCCAAAGACCTAACGCTACGGGCTAAACTGTGTCCGCAGAGTCTCGTGTTTGAGTCCGAACTCCGAGACTTCAGAACGCAGCTGTGTTTGGAGCTGGGCCCTTTAGAAAGTGGTTGAGTGGGCATGCGGTCACTAGGGTGGGTCTAGTCCAGGGTGACCGGTGTCCTTATACGAAGAGGAGGTCAGGACACAGAAGATGACCCTGTGAGGACGCGGGGAGGAGACGGCCGTCTGCACACCCAGGAGAGAGGCCTCAGGAGGACCAGCCCTGCCCTCACCTGGGTCTGGGGTTCCAGCCTCCAGGACTGGAAATGACGTCTGTTACTTAAGCTGCCCGGTGTGAGGGATGTTGTTACGGTGGCCCTAGCAAACTGATACAGTCTTGATTGACTGAGGCAAAATCTGCACACAGGTATGCAGTGTCTATTCGGGGTGGCGAGAAAGCTCTGGAGACGGATGGCGGTGACGGCAGGACAACACAGATGTGCTCAGTGACCCTGAGCTGCGCCCTTGAAAACAGTTACAGGGGTGACTTTTATGGCATATATATTTTACCACAGTACAAAACATCAGCACACAGAAATCAGTTATTTAGGTGCCTGCGACGGTTGACAATAGAATTTGGAAAGTGATATTTATAATAAGCATAGAAAAATATCAGGTAACTATGAATCTAACAGAAGATGTATAAGACCGCTATGGTGAGAATCAGGACATTTCGAGGGAATTTAAAGATTATCACTAAAAATGCAGACAGACGCCATGTTTATGGGCCTTGAGACTCGATGCCGTCACGGTGTCAGTTCTCCCCAGACTTGCTGTCAATGTTTTACACCAGATTTTAACGAGATGCTGCTAAGGTCTAAGAGACAGGACAGTTGCTTAGGTTTGCAGTTTCATGAAGTGAAGGAGGAGCCCCTGATTCGCTGAGAAGTTCCATCTTTGAGCTCTTCACGTCGGACGGAGCTGCGCTGATGGGCGTGGTATGGACGGACCTGCTCCGATGCGCTGAAGCCCCCGAAGGCCGAGACGAGGCCTCCTTCCCACGGGGACCAGCTACGCTCGATGCCTCGCTGGGTTGCTTGTTGGGGGCCAGAGTGATGTACTCCGCCCATGGCAAAGGTCATGAGGAAGGAGGCTCGACATACGCAAAGGCGGGATCGAGCCTCAGGAGTCCCCCTGGAAATCCTCGGGCATCTACCCCCATAACCAGAGCCTACTTTACTACTTTGTGCTCTCACCTACACCTCTGACTTTACGGGGGGGCTGTCCCCCACCACCTCTTTTGGAAAAGGAGTTAACTTAGAGCTCCAGTTAATAATAATTCCTGGGCGTGACAAGACTGTTTTAACCTACAAACTCCTCTGAAGGTTTTCTAGCCTGCCTGACAGGCTCGTCCGGCCACATGTGATTGCTCACAGCCTCCCAACCGTGAGAGGCACGAGATGCTTTAAACCTTCTAAAAACAGGTTCCTTAGAAAAGTTAGAAAACCATTAGTATAAGTATAGTGGGCTGATTAGAAATTGTATTGGTGAAGGGTTTTTCATTTGTTGAGCCAATGTTTGTTGCTAAGTCTCCATATCCCCTGCCCTTACACACATTAATGAATATATAGAAGAAATAAGTATTAACCCTTGATATAAATCACATTAGACCTTAGGCTAAGTAAATTCTTTCCTTAACTAAAACCCACTACACCCTCACCCTATAGGAATGTAACTTTATTTGGGTGGCGTCTGTTTTAAGAATAATCACTCCTGGAGAAATAAGTGTCCTGGTTGACTGACCGCTGTCACAAGGAGAGGGTCATAAATTGTCAGCAGGCCCCCTGGCCAGAAGATGATGCAACACCCCTAAGACCTCTGTATACATTTGTATGAAGCACCTGACTTTGATAAAAGTCAGGACTGCTGACCCCGCGTGACTTTTGCATAACATCTCAGTGTATTAAAGTAGACCATGGAAAATAAAGAATTGGGATCAGTTTCTCGAAATACTGGTCTCCCCATGTCTCTCTCTCACTCTGGCTGAGTCTCCATCTGGAGCGCGGAACCCACCATGCTTACTAATTATGCCTGGGCTTCTAAGATCCGACCGGGGAGGCCTCAGTGTCTCCTCTCCTTTGGGAGAACGGAAGGACAGCTGCGGCCTACGTAAGTGGTGCAAACTTCTTGTCTTGAAGTTTTATCGGTCTCCCGCGTAAACCAAGCTACTCAGCCTCTTTTCTCCACTGAATTTTCCTACTGAGCTATCCTTATTCTATTACTCTTTATATCTTTAATTAATATCTAATTGAAGCTATTGTATCCTGACCCTCGCCGACGCCGTCCCTGCTTCGAATACCCTGGATCAGCCGGGGCTGGACCCCGGCAGTTGCTTGCTGGTGCTTTATGTAGGCAAGTTCGGAACACGACCTGCTTTCACGCAGACATGCCTGAGAAGTTCCAGGTGGCCGGGCGCTTACCTCCGGGAGGGAGGGCCTGGCGCCCCCGGCGCCGTCTGCCTTGCGCGTGGCGCTGTGTGCGGCTCCGGACGCTGAAGCGGGTAGCGGCGGGCCCGCCACCTCAGTCTCCTGTGACGCCGCCTGGGGTTCTCCTCCATGTCCTTTCCTTTGTGTGTGTCTGTGTGCACTCCCGGTGTGCATGTATGTGCGTGACTGTGAGCGAGCCCACGCGGGCGGGCGGGCGCGGGCGGGCAACTGCCGGCGAGGGCCGGGCCCCGTCCACCTTTCGGCCACGCCTCCACGAGGAGGGGCTGCCCGCAGCTCGCCCGGCTCTGTGGGTCTCCTCACCGCCTCACGTCCCCCTGGCCACGGTCTGGTCTCCTTACAGTCAGTGCCCCGAGGACTGGGGTCCCCATCGGTCTGTCTGTCCCCAGCTCAGGGCACATGCCCCCAAATACCTGGAGATAAATGAGCGAGTCCGTCTCATACCCTAGTTCCTCAGTCGCACTTCAGGTTCCTGGGCAGAGACTTGTGCGTGAGGTTCTCTGTTAACTTTGTGTGTCCCTTTGGTTTCTGTCCTTATTTTACTTATCTTTGTCTTTGTTGCTGCTCGGTTGCTAAGCTGTGTCTGACTCTTTGTGATCCCATGGACGGCAGCACACCAGGCTTCCCTGTCCATCAGCAGTCCCTGGAGCTTGCTCAAACTCATGTCCATTGAGCTGGTGATGCCATCCAACCATCTCATCCTCTGTCACTCCCTTCTCCTCCTGCCTTCAACCTTTCCAAGCATCAGGGTCTTTTCCAATGAGTTGCCTCTTCGCATCAGGTGGCCAAAGTATTGGAGCTTCAGCTTCAGCATCAGTCCTTCCAATGAATATTCAGGGTTGATTTCCTTTAGGATTGACTGGTTGGATCTCCTTGCAGTCCAAGGGACCTTCAAGAGTCTTCTCCAACACCACAGTTCAAAAGCATCAATTCTTTGGCGCTCAGCCTTCTTTATGGTCTAACTCTCACATCCATGCATGACCACTGGAAAAACCATAGCCTTGACTAGACGGACCTTTGGTTTCTGTCCTCATGTTACTTTTTATCCATCTTTTTAGTAAAATTCATTCCCCGCCCCCCCGCCCCGCCCCGACGTCCAGCTGTGGTTTTCCTGGGTGCGTCTGCTTGGTGGTTTCCTGTTTTCTCCGCTTCCTTTGCCCTCCGTGAGCCCTCCCCTCCCACTGGGCGCATCTGCCGTCCTCTCCGGCTGCAGCAGCCTCCCCTCCACGCCCACCCCCTGCTGCTGCGCAGCTCAGACGGGTCACTTCCGGGTGGCTTTAACCAGGAGATTGTTTACAAAAGTCTTTTTAAAGGGTCCTTTGGCAAAACTAATACAATTATGTAAAGTTTAAAAATAAAATAAAATTTAAAAATAAATAAATAAATAAATAAAAGCTGAAAAAAATAAAGGGTCCTGGGGAGCAGGGCCACTCGTTGTTGGGCACCAAGGGAGCTCGTGGGCATTCCCACCCCTTGCCCAAGTCTCCTCTGCTTTCACTGGCCACACGTTCGGCCTGCCCTCCAACCAGGTAGCTCCATCCCTGGGGACCCACTCACCTTCTACTCCACTGGCGTCTGTGAGAGTGTCTGGTTTCTCACCGTGAGGCTGGATCCTACCTGAAAAGTTGAGTGTTTAGCTGCACAGCTCAGACCTGTTCCGTCCTTCCGGAGGACTGTACCTTTAGTCAATATAACATCTTCCTCTTTTTCTGGTTGAAGCCTTCCGACCCTCATTCTACGTGAACTGACACCTGTTCGGGCGCAGTCCCACAGCACAGCCGCACTCTCTGCACGGCTGCTTTCGCCTCTCTCCCTCGCTTTGTGTTCACAGGTCCTTCTCATGTAGCTTCTGACTGTGTCTCTTATAATCGGCATACAGAATAGTCCACTAATCCCTCTCCAACCCCGTCAGATCTGGACGATTCTTCGCAGGGACCTAAGCTCTTGCCACTTTTCTGTGGTCAGCGGTGGCTCTGCACTGGTCTGGCCGTCTTGTCTTCCATTTCTTATTAGCTGTGGTTCTTACCGGTACCCCGCCCCCACAGCCTTTTCGTCATATTGGTTGGATTTTCTTTGTTCCGTTGTCTTGATTGTAGTTTGGAAGCTCTTCATCCTATTTCTGTTCTCCTGGTGGCTGCCTTTAAAGCCTTTTTAAATTTTATTTTGTATTAGAGTTGATTTACACTGTTGTGTTAGCTTCACGCGTTCGGCCTTGTGTACACATACCCACGCATGTGCGTGCTCAGCTCAGTCTTTGGGTCCCCACGGACTGTTGCCCGCCAGGTTCCTCTGCCCATGAGATTTTCCAGGCAAGGATACTGGAGTGGGTTGCCATTTCCTCCTCCAGGACAGACACCTATATCTGCTCTTTTTCAAATTCTTTCCCTGTGTAGGTTATTGCAGGATATTGAGTGAAGTTCCCCGCGTTACACAGCAGGTCCTTGCTGATTATCTACTAAATCTTAACATATATGTTACTATATAAGATATTTTTCTGCTGATGCCTGGAATCAGTCTCCTGCTGATCTCAGAGGAGTTGGGCCTCTGGGGAGACATTTTATCAACATGACCTAGGAGATCAGAGTGCGGTGACGACAGGCACAGACGCTCGCCTGTTGGTCGTGGTGTTTGGACTCCGTTGTGCAGCTGGGCTGGGGCGTCCATCACCCTCTTCGGGCACGGTCAGCCAGCATCCCTGCCCTTCTTGGAAACAAGAGGAGAAGCTGCTGAGTTTGCAACACCCACATAAAACCCACGGGTGCACACGCGTGTGCACAAGCGTACGCACACACGTGTGCACAGATACACCACAAATTCATAGGCATGACCACACACATGCACACCTACACGCACATACGTGCACACGCACCATCACGTTGGCCCCACGGCTGCAGGACTCAGCCCCTTCTGCTGCTCTGCGCCCCGGACACCAGGAGCCGGGGGCGCCTGACGCTGCCCTGGGACTGCTCCGGGAGGCAGGACCCATGAGCTGGCGGGAGCAGAGGAGAACCCACGGTTCTGTCCGTTCGGGGATGTTGCGTGAGTTTCCATAGATGCTTGGAAGAGAAAACAATTTCCTGTTGGTGGCTGAGCAGCTGGCAAGAGTCTAGCCTTCCAGATGGCTGGCCGCTGCCAGCCCAGATGCCTCGAGGGTTGCAGAGGGTTGTCAGCCAGGGGCCACTGAGGGGCCCCAGTGCTGGGAGGGTTCCAGCCACGAGAACAAGTGGCAGCCTGGGGCACACTGTGGGGACGGGGCCCAGGGGTTGAGAGAGGGGTGCAGGGGCAGAGCAGGACAGGGACCTGGGTGGCGGAGGGCTGGACCCCGCAGCCTCGGGTGAGCGTGCTCCAGGGAGGGGCACATCGATACCATCAGACTGGGGGCCACAGGAGGACCAAGTCCAGGAAAGGGGGAAAGCCAGGAGGGAGAACCCTGAGGAGAGAGACAGAGAGACAGAGATGGAGGGGGAGACAGAGAGACGGGGAGACAGAGACGGGGAGATACAGAGAGACAGAGATGGAGGGGGAGACAGGGAGACAGAGATGGGGAGATACAGAGAGATGGGGAGAGACAGAGAGATGGGGAGACAGAGAGACGGGGAGAGACAGAGAAACGGGGAGAGACAGAGACAGGGAGACAGAGAGACGGGGAGAGACAGAGAGACGGGGAGAGACAGAGATGGGGAAACACAGAGAGACGGGGAAAGACAGAGAGACAGGGAAAGACAGAGAGACAGGGAGACAGAGATGGAGGGGGGAGACAGAGAGACGAGGAGAGACAGACAGGGAGACACAGAGACGGGGAGAGACAGAGAGACAGGGAGACACAGAGACGGGGAGAGACAGAGACGGGGAGAGACAGAGAGACAGGGAGACAGAGATGGAGGGGGAGACAGAGAAACAGGGAGACAGAGAGACGGGGAAAGACAGAGAGACAGGGAGACAGAGAGACGGGGAGAGACAGAGAGATGGGGAGACAGAGATGGGGAAACACAGAGAGACGGGGAAAGACAGAGAGACAGAGATGGAGGGGGAGACAGAGAGACAGGGAGAGACAGAGATGGGGCAAGACAGAGACAGAGACAGGGAGAGACAGGGAAACGGGAAGACACAGAGATGGGGAAACACAGAGAGACGGGGAAAGACAGAGAGACAGGGAGACAGAGATGGAGGGGGAGACAGAGAGACGGGGAGAGACAGAGATCAGGAGACAGAGAGACAGGGAAAGATGGAGATGGGGAGACACAGGGACGTGGAGACACAGAGACGGGGAGGGACTGAGACGGAGGGAGAGACAGAGACGGGGAGGGACTGAGATGGAGAGGGACTGAGACGGAGGGAGAGACAGAGACGGGGAGGGACTGAGACGGAGGGAGAGACAGCAGGAGGAAGGGGGCTGGCGTGGGGGGCACGGAGGCGGGCGTCCAGACCAGACAGGGGAGAGCAGGGGCCGGGGCGGGGGGCCAGCCCTGTGCTGCTCCTCATACCCACTTCTCTCCCCACTGACCTGCCGTCTGTCCCGCGGCCTCTCCGCCCCCGGCAGGCGCCGCCTCCGAGGAGGCCGCCAGGGGGCAATGCGGCCCCGGGAGCAGAGAACGCAGGATTTCAGAAGGGCTCCCCGGAACTCTAACCAGCGACAATTAAGTGGGATAAAAACCACGCCTGTGGGGAAGGGGAGCCTGCCGACGGGGACAGAAGGAAGCCTCTCCAGGAAGAGAGAACAGCAGAGGATGACAGCTGGAGAAGTCAGGGCCCTGGGGCCCCGAAGTCGGGGCTCGGTCAGCACAGGCTCCCGTGCAGGGGGCACAGACGAGGATCAAAACTGGGATGACAGGGAGCCAGGGAGGCGCTCGCACCACACCACAGAGGGACAGAGCCACCCGCTCACAGCGCCTGCATCCCCATCATCACTATCATCAATAAGGGGACCACCGTCCCCCCGGGCTGTCGGGCTGGGCCTGGCCTGCAGGGGTGCCTGCCCAGAGCTGGCTGGGTGAGCCTAAGACAGAGGGTCCTAGTGGACCGCCTGCCTTGGAGCCTGCACTGGGCACAGGCCGTCCAGCAGGGCTCGCCCAGAGGAGCAGGTGTCACTGAGCCGAACCCTGACCTGCCTTGCAGGCCTCCACGCGGCCAGCCTCTGCTGGAGGAACTTACCTTCTGGAAGAATACTCAGTGTGAGGACTACTCACAGCACATGTTTGGGTTTGATCTGCATTATAAACGCTCTACTGCCTCTGGAAGAAAAGCTGTGATAAACCCAGATCAGATCAGTCGTTCAGTCACATCCAACTCTTTGCGACCCCATGAATCACAGCACACCAGGCCTCCCTGTCCATCACCAACTCCTGGAGTTCACTGAGACTCATGTCCATCGAGTCGTGATGCCATCCAGCCATCTCATCCTCTGTCGTCCCCTTCTCCTCCTGCCCCCAATCCCTCCCAACATCAGAGTCTTTTCCAATGAATCAACTCTTCGCATGAGGTGGCCAAAGTATTGGAGTTTCAGCTTCAGCATCATTCCTTCCAAAGAAATCCCAGGGCTGATCTCCTTCAGAATGGACTGGTTGGATCTCCTTGCAGTCCAAGGGACTCTCAAGAGTCTTCTCCAACACCACAGTTCAAAAGCATCAATTCTTCGGTGCTCAGCTTTCTTCATAGTCCAACTCTCACATCCATACATGACCACTGGAAAAACCATAGCCTTGACTAGATGGACCTTTGTTGGCAAAGTAATGTCTCTGCTTTTTAATATGCTATCTAGGTTGGTCATAACTTTTCTTCCAAGGAGTAAGCGTCTTTCAATTTCATGGCTGCAGTCACCATCTGCAGTGATTTTGGAGCCCCCAAAAATGAAGTCTGATACTGTTTCCCTATCTATTTCCCATGAAGTGATGGGATAAACCCAGACCGGATAGTAAAAAGCAGAGACATCCCTTTCCTAACAAAGGTCCATCTAGTCAAAGCTATGGTTTTCCCAGTAGTCATGTATGGATGTGAGAGTTGGACTATAAAGAAAGCTGAGTGCTGAAGAACTGATGCTTTTGAACTGTGGTGTTGGAGAAGACTCTTGAGAGTCTGTCCCTTCAACTGCAAGGAGATCCAACCACTCAATCCTAAAGGAAATCAGTCCTGAATATTCATTGGGAGGACTAATGCTGAAGCTAAATCTCCAATACTTTGGCCACCTGATGAGAAGAACTGACTCACTGAAAAGACCCTCATGCTAGGAAAGATTAAGGACACTGAGGAGAAGGGGGCGACAGAGGATGAGCTGGCTGGCTGACATCACCAACTCAATGGACATGAGTTTGAGCAAACTCCAGGAGATGGTGAAGGACAGGGAAGCCTGGTGTGCTCCAGTCCATGAGGTCACAAAGAGTCAGACACGACTGAGCAACTGAACAATAAAATCTCCTCTGACGGGGTGTCACCAGTAGAAACTGAGTTTAGGCCTGAGGTGGCCCTTGCCAATTTCCGAGCTAAGTCCTCCACGTGGGGTCCCAGTGCCAGCCGGAGGAGGTGCGGCCACCCCTGTGCCCCACACGGGTCAGCCCCTCGTGGCGTGCAGGGGAGGAGCACAGGCAGGCAGGTCGCTAGGAAGTGGTGGGTTCTGGCTTTGCTGCAGGTTATTTGACTGTAAGTTTATATACAGTCACGGTTAAGGAGCGCCATGGTGACAGCACCTTCTGAGCTCCTGCCCATCAGCGGTCGCTCCTCGCCTGCGGACCGGCTGCTGCAGAAGCCCTGCCGCACTCCTCATGTGGGCGGCACGGAGTCACAGAAGGGCGTGTTTCTGAGCTGGGTCCAGAGTGGGCCAAAGGGGAAGGAATGGGATGGGGCAGCAGGGAGGGGGCGGGTGCCGGTGTGGATAGTGAGAGGGGAAGGGAGGTGGGGCTGGGGCCAGGGTGGAGTGGAGTCGGGGTGGGGTGGGGTGGGGGTGGGATGAGCTAGGTTTGGGTGGGCAGAGGTGAGGTGAGATGCCTGGAACTGGGCTGGAGTGGGGTTGAGGGTGGGGCTGGATGGGGAGCGCAGTGGGGGCTGGAGGCGCTGGGGTGAGCTGGGCGGGAGATTGGGGGTGGTGGGATGGTGCAGAGGTTTTGACACAGCACTGGCCCCCAGCAGTCTTGCAGGGCTAAAGCCGGGGGGCGCAGGGAGCGCGCAGGAGGGAGGGAGGCCAGCACCCATGAGACTGCCCCCCGCCCCCCGCCCATTGGAACTGTTCACCTACAGCCAGGCAGGGGAGGGCCCCCTGGAGAAAACTGGCCGGAAGGCTGGCTCCATCTTGGTGTATCAGGACACGTGTGAAAAACAAAGACCCGGCTTTGCAACAAAGGAGTTCGTTCCCAGACACGGTGTTGCTTGAAACTTCCCCTCCAAACATCTCTGAATTAAACACTTAGAAAATTAACAGTGTCTTGCAAGAGCTTCTAGTTATAGGGATCCGGAGGTCGCTTTCCAGTGTAGCTGTTATATCTGTTGACATTCCCTACACTGGGAATCTGATCTTTGTGTTTCTTAGGGCACACCTGTAAGATACTCTCGGGGGCTTGAAGAGAGAGATTTGGTTCCAGTTCAGTCTCTTCAGGTGGAACCATCTCTTTGCAACCTTGTTCATCTGGTCGTCCATCCGTCACTCACTGCTTGTGTGACCTCGGGGAAGTGCTCCTGCCCCCTGAGCCCCTCTCCCCATTTGTGTCGTGTGAGCCCCTCTGTGTGGCCCTTGGGCAGAGTGGGGGCGAGATTTGCAAAGTCCCCGCCGTAGACTCTGGCTGGTGGGCGCTGCCGTCGGTGCTGGCTGCTTGATCGGCACCTCTTCAGCAACAGCTCCTGTGCACCCAAGGGTTGACTCAGAGATGACCAGCCTCAGAGCAGGACTGGCTGTGAGCCCACATCCCAGGGAGCAGTACAAGCTGCCCAGGCGTGTGCAAAGAGCCTTGCCTTAACACAAGAGGCGACGCACAGCAGGGTCTTGATGTAAACACAGGAGTTTTCCAGGTCACAGGTGGTGGGGAGGGACTTGTAAGCAGGAATCAGGAATCAGGACAGATACCTCACAGCACACAGAAAAATGAGCTCGAAGCGGATCAAAGACCTTGACACAGGAGCTTAAACTATAAAACTCTTGGAAGAAAACATGGAAGTAAATCATCATAAAACTGGACTAGGCAATGGTGTCTTATGTATGACACCAGAAGCACAAGCGAAAGGAAAACCACATCAGTTAGACTTCACACGATTAAAATGTGAGACTTCCCTGGCAGTCCAGTGGCTAGACTCCTCACTCCCAGTGCAGGAGGACTGAGTTCAATCCCTAGCCAGGGAACTAAAACCCACGTGTCACAACTAAAGATCCTGCATGACGCGGCTAAGATCCGTGCTGCAGCCAAATTAAAAAAAAAAAAAATTAAAACACGAAAAGGACACCGTCAAGAAGTAAAGAGACAACCCACTGAGTTGGAGAAAAGAGTTGCAAATCATTTCTCTTTATATACTCATATCTAGAGTATATAGACAGAGAAGGCAGTGGCACCCCACTCCAGTACTCTTGCCTGGAAAATCCCATGGCTGGAGGAGCCTGGTAGGCTGCAGTCCATGGGGTCGCTAAGAGTCGGACACGACTGAGCGACTTCACTTTTACTTTTCACTTTCATGCACTGGAGAAGGAAATGGCAACCCACTCCAGTGTTCTTGCCTGGAGAATCCCAGGGACGGCAGAGCCTGGTGGGCTGCCATCCATGGGGTCACACAGAGTCAGATTTAGCAGCAGCAGCAGAGTATATAGAGGAGGAATATATAAAGAACTTTTACAACTCAACAGTGAAGACACAAATAGCCCAGTTTAGTGGGTGGCTCAGTGGCAGCGAGTACACTTGCTGATGTTATGAACCAATAGGCGTGTGCATATCCTGTTACTGCAGCTGCGCCTGTGACTGGTTATCTGATGCCCACAGGATATTCTCAGTAAGACTTTAGACGTACATGTAAGTGTCTGTTTTTCATAAATGCTCTTTATATTGTGTGTTATCAGACAAGATAGTTATTTAAGAAACACGGAAAATGCAGAAACGACTGCAATGCAGTAGTAATTATGGTGCACTTTTTCACTATTTAAGTTGGATATTTCTCTACATTCCTGAAACAATTTTCTTGTGCTAGAAAATGAAAGCAGTGTTTTCATAAAAGTAAATGTACAGTGATTTGAAATACAATAAATGAAGGCAATGCATGGCTTTCCAATAAAAAATATTTGAAGACTGAAAAAAAAAACAAAAAAAGAATCTGCTTGCCAATGCAGGAGACTTGGACTCAATCCCTGGATCAGGAAGATCCCTTGTAGAAGGAAATGGCAACCCATTCCAGTGTTCTTGCCTGGGAAATCCTGTGAACAGAGGAGCGTGGCAGGCTGCAATCCATGGGGTCCCCAAAACAGTAGACACGACTTAGCGACTAAAACAGTAACAAAACTGGCAGAGGATCTGAAGAGACATTTCTCCAGAGAGGATATACAACGGCCAGTAAGCCCGTGGAAAGATGCCAACACCAGCAGTCATCAGGGAAATGCAAATCAAGCTACAGTGAGGGAACTTGTACCACCAGGACAGCCACACTTTCAAATGGAGAATAACGATGTTGGTGAGGACGTGGAGCCGCCGGAGCCCTCTTGTGCTGCGTATGCAGGTGTACAGTGTGCTCATCTTGGGAATCAGTGCTGCAGCTGTTCAAAGTGGTAAACAGGGGCACCACTGTCAGACAAAAAAAATCCAGGAGGCTGCCAATAAGAAAATAGACCTCATTTGGGGTTTTAAGGATTTGGGAGGCACAGATTCTAGTAACCTCAAGAGATGTTCCAAGTAAGAGCCAAAGAATTGATGCTTTCAAATTGTGGTGCTAGAGAAGACTCGAGAGTCCCTTGGAAAGCAAGGTGATCAAGCCAGTCAATCCTAAAGGAAATCATTCTGAATATTTATTGGAAAGACTGATGCTGAAGTTCCAATACTTTGACCACCTAATGTGAAGAGCCAACTCTTTGGAAAAGACCTTAATGCTGGGAAAGATTGAGGGCAGGAGGAGAGGGGGCGACAGAGGATGGGATGGTTGGATGGCATCACCGGCTCAATGGATATAAGTTTGAGCAAACTCTAGACAAGAGAAGCCTGGCGTGCTGCAGTTCATGGGGTCACAAAGAGTGGACATGACTTCACAACTGAACAGCAACAACATGTAAGAGAAAATCGGGGACTTGTAAAGACGAAAACCATGAGACTGTAAAAGTTGTCTGGTGAGAACTGGATTGACTCTGATGTAAGTTAGAGAAGTTTTGTTCTCAAGCAATCACAAGTTATTTGCGGGTAGGGATCTGATAAGTATCTTGGAGTTTTGGCAGATATTCTGGATGACGTCAACAGGTTACAATGTCAGATTCCACCCAGGCTGCCATGCACATAAGTCGTACTTCTTCAATGCATCCCCAGTTCTCAGGCTCCAGTTTAGAGAGCTCTCTCAGCAATTCTGACTCTAGCTTGATTTTCTTTCATATTTCCCCCTTTTGACCTAAATTTTTCTTTTTTTTTAATTAATTTTATTTTTAAACTTTACAAATTGTATTAGTTTTGCCAAATATCAAAATGAATCCACCACAGGTACACATGTGTTCCCCATCCTGAACCCTCCTCCCTCCTCCCTCCCCATACCATCCCTCTGGGTCGTCCCAGTGCACTAGCCCCAAGCATCCAGTATCGTGCATCGAACCTGGACTGGCAACTCGTTTCATACATGATATTATACATGTTTCAATGCCATTCTCCCAAATCTTCCCACCCTCTCCCTCTGCAACAGAGTCCATAAGACTGTTATATACATCAGTGTCTCTTTTGCTGTCTCATATACAGGGTTATTGTTACCATCTTTCTAAATTCCATATATATGCGTTAGTATACTGTATTGGTGTTTTTCTTTCTGGCTTACTTCACTCTGTATAATAGGTTCCAGTTTCATCCACCTCATTAGAACTGATTCAAATGTATTCTTTTTAATGGCTGAGTAATACTCCATCGTGTATATGTACCACAGCTTTCTTATCCATTCATCTGCTGATGGACATCTAGGTTGCTTCCATGTCCTGGCTATTATAAACAGTGCTGCAATGAACATTGGGGTACACGTGTCTCTTTCCCTTCTGGTTTCCTCAGTGTGTATGCCCAGCAGTGGGATTGCTGGATCATAAGGCAGTTCTATTTCCAGTTTTTTAAGGAATCTCCACACTGTTCTCCATAGTGGCTGTACTAGTTTGCCTTCCCACCAAAATGTGCTAAGGCACTTCAGTTGTGTCTAGCTCTTTGCAACCCTGTGGACTGTAGCCCGCCAGGCTCCTCTATCCATGGGATTCTCCAGGCAAGAATACTGGAGTGGATTGCCATTTCCTTCTCCAGGGGATCTTCCTGACCCAGGGATCGAATCCACATTTCTTATGTCTCCTTCATCGGCAGGTGGGTTCTTTACCACTAGCACCACGTAGGAAGACTTAGAAAGCATTGATGATCAGCTCTTTGCTTATTTGGCATTGGTACCAACTCATTTGGTTCTTCGAAGGCTCATTCCCAGAGAGTCCCATCCACAGAGGAGAGAAAGAGACGGTTGAGAGCCAGCTTTGCTTTCAGAGAGATTTTGGCCACATGTGAGCAAGAAGTCATCTGAAAAGTGAGTCTCAGGCAGTGTTCGGTATAGGAGAAGTCTGTGGATCTTCATCAGGAGGAATTTTGCAGGAGTGGTCAGTCATCCCGACATCAAACATTCATCACTCCTCTGGAGGGCATCATGGTACAGCAGTCACATTCCAAGTCACAATAAGGCATTAAGTCCAGAGGGAGTCAGCTGAAGATTTCCCAGTGTCAGGGTTCGAGCATCTATTGCAGTGTGAAATGTCTCTGATTATGTCATCCAGGGTTTAGGTAAACTTTCTGAGTAGCTCATACAACAACAAATGTAATGATCGTCTATACGTGAGTTGTTATGCTGGTTTCTCTGACGTTTATAGCAAGTTGTCCAATGTTAGCCTACAGAACTTTGGGAAAAGGACGTTTTTAGTTCCCCTTGATTCCAAGTCAAAAAGATGCAAGGAAAACTGGAACTATCAGTTTGGAGAGTCATAGCCAGATATTAGCCAAAACTAGAATTCAGGATCTAGTCTAGATTACAGGTAAATACCAAAATCTCAAAGATTTTTTTAACAACACTAGAACCTGATATCCAGAAAATATATTACTGAAACGTAACTTTTCTAAAATCACCTTCATTTCCACCAAAGATAGCCAAATTAAGATTAATTTGTTTGCAAAATAAGTCAGGTTTCAATTAACTCAACGTATTTATTTACATAAGTGGAACACGAATAGCAATTGACCACATTTTTATTATCTTTTAAATAGTTTTGATGGAATTTCTCATAAAGAATCTCAGAATGAACTTTTAAAGGACTCTTGAGGCCAGGAAAGCCAAGCAAGAACTTGGCATCAGATTTCGCCTGCAATACCTTCTGCTGCTGTTGCTGCTGCTAAGTCGCGTCAGTCGTGTCCGACTCTGTGCGACCCCATAGACGGCAGGCCACCAGGCTCCCCCGTCCCTGGGGTTTTCCAGGCAAGAACACTGGAGTGGGTTGCCATTTCCTTCCCCAATGCATGAAAAGGAAAAGTGGAAGTGAAGTCGCTCAGTTGTGTCTGACTCCTAGCGACCCCATGGACTGCAGCCTACCAGGCTCCTCCGTCCATGGGATTTTCTAGGCAAGAGTACTGGAGTGGGGTGCCATTGCCTTCTCCGGCAATACCTTCAGATCTGGCTAAATTCCTCTCTTCTTCAGGTCCCCCAAATATCTTGAGGTTTCTGTACCTACCGGGAAGTGGCTTTCCTTACACACATATTTAGGCTGCTTGGAGCCCTGTAAGCAAGATCTCAAGTGGCTTATTGGCTCCATAAATTTCATCTTAGTTCCTTAAGGAGATTCCTTGGTGGCTCAGATGGCAAAGAATCTGCCTGTAATGCAAGAGCCTCAGATTCAATCCCTGGGTCAGGAAGATCCCCTGGAGAAGAGAATGACTACCCACTCCAGTCTTCTTGCCTGGAGAATCCCATGGACAGGGGAGCCTGACAGGCTACACGCTGTGGGGTCACAAAGAGTCAGACACAAGTGAGCAACTAACACTTATTCCTTAAAGCTCTCTGGTCTGAGGCTATGCACATCCCTCTCAAATACGACATTCCAGTTAAAGCCTTGGTAAAAGAACAGATGTTTTTAACTGTGTACTGTTATAATGAGAGCAGAGTTGTATTGAAACTATACTGAAGATATTCACTCAGAGTTTCTAGCTTCTGGAGGGATCAAGTAGGGAGAAAAGAGCTATTTAATCTTTGTCTCCAAAGGTTTACTTTATCTAATTGTTGTAAGCTACGGATAGCTTGAGAGGAAAGGTTTTCTCAAATCTGGAAAAGCAAAACACAAAAGAACCTGTAATGTTTAGAGCAAAAAGTCATAAAAATGATAATCCTCCTAATTAGTCCATTCCGTTCCATGGAATGAATTCTTTTTTTAAAAATTACAACTAAAGCATATATTTTTCATTATAGGGCATAAAGATATTCAATCTCACAAATAAAAAAAATAGAATAGAAATGAATTTGAAATTCTGGCTCATCTAATTTTTTTCTTTACAGTTTGATGTTTTTTACTTTTAATTTTTATTTTATAGTTTTAAACTGAAGTATAGTTGATTTACAGTATTATACGAGTTTCAGGTAAACAATAAAGTGGTTCAAAATGTTTACAGATCATATTTCATTTAAACTCACTATAAAACAATGGCTGCATTTCTCTGAGCTGCACAGTTCAGCCTTGTAGAGCTGGTAGCTTATTTATTTTATACACAGCAGTTTACACCTCTTAATCCCTACCTTTAGCTGAAACTCCAGCACTTTGGCCACCTCATGCGAAGAGTTGACTCATTGGAAAAGACTCTGATGCTGGGAGGAATTGGGGGCAGGAGGAGAAGGGGACGACAGAGGATGAGATGGCTGGATGGCATCACTGACTCGATGGACGTGAGTCTGAGTTAACTCCGGGAGTTGGTGATGGACAGGGAGGCCTGGCGTGCTGCGATTCATGGGGTCGCAAAGAGTCGGACACGACTGAGCAACTGATCTGATCTGATCTGATCCTGCCTCTGCCCCTCCCTTCTCTCCTCTGATCATTTTTTTTTTAAAAACGTATAATTCTGTATAAGAAAGCTGATTAGCAACACTGTGGTGGTTTCAGGTGAACAGTTAAGGGGCTCAGCCACACACACACACCCATTCTCCCCCACCTCCCCTCCCACGCAGGCTGCCACATAACACTGAGCAGGCTTCTGTGGTGTGCTGCAGTAGGTCCTTGTTGGTTATACGTTCTAACTACAGCCGGTGTACATGTCCATCCCAAACTTCCTAACTGTCCATTCCCCCGTCCTTCCCTCCCCGTCCTTCCCCCTGGAGACTGTAGCTTGTCTCTGAGCCTGTGAGTCCGTCTGTTTTGTGAATAAGCTCACCCGTAGCGTTTCTTTCCAGATCCCACACATGAGGGCGTCAGATGGCATCTCTCCTTCTCTATCTGATGAGGGCGTCAGACAGCATGTCTCCTCCTCCCTGACTCTCCCCGCTCAGCGTGACCGTCTCTAGGCCCATCCATGCTGCTTACGGCGTCATCTCACTCTTTTCAGTCGCTGAGGAATCAGTTCCGTGATCAGATGTGCGGTCACAATAAACGGGAAAATTCTGAAAGAGATGGGAATCCCAGACCACCTGACCTGCCTCCTGAGAAACCTCTATGCAGGTCAGGAAGCAGCAGTTAGAACTGGACATGGAACAAACTGGTTCCAAATGGAAAAAGGAGTGCGTCAAGGCTGTATATTGTCACCCTGCTTATTTAACTTCTATGCAGAGTACATCATGAGAAACGCTGGACTGGAAGAAACACAAACTGGAATCAAGATTGCCGGGAGAAATATCAACCTCAGATATGCAGATGACACCATCCTTATGGCAGAAAATGAAGAACTACAAAGCCTTTTGATGAAAGTGAAAGAGGAAAGTGAAAAAGTTGGCTTAAAACTCAACATTCAGAAAACGAAGATCATGGCGTCTGGTCCCATCACTGCATGGGAAGTAGATGGGGAAACGGTGGAAACAGTGTCAGACTTTATTTTTTGGGCTCCAAAATCACTGCAGATGGTGACTGCAGCCATGAAATTAAAAGATGCTTACTCCTTGGAAGGAAAGTTATGACCAACCTAGATAGCATATTGAAAAGCAGAGATATTACTTTGCCGACAAAGGTTCATCTAGTCAAGGCTATGGTTTTTCCTGTGGTCATGTATGGATGTGAGAGTTGGACTGTGAAGAAGGCTGAGCACCGAAGAATTGATGCTTTTGAACTGTGGTGTTGGAGAAGACTCTTGAGAGTCCCTTGGACTGCAAGGAGATCCAACCAGTCCATCCTAAAGGAGATCAGTCCTGGGTGTTCTTTGGAATAACTGATACTGAAGCTGAAACTCCAATACTTTGGCCACCTCATGCGAAGAGTTGACTCATTGGAAAAGACCCTAATGCTGGGAGGGATTGGGGGCAGAAGGAGAAGGGGAGGACAGAGGATGAGATGGCCGGATGGCGTCACCGACTCGATGGACATGAGCTTGAGTGAACTCTGGGAGTTGGTGATAGACAGGGAGGCCTGGCATGCTGCAATTCATGGGGTTGCAAAGAGTCGGACACGACTGAGCGACTGAACTGAACTGAACTGAATCAGTTCTGTGGAATTAGTTCTTTTTTTAAAATCTTTATTGAATTTGTTACACTATTACTTCTGTTTTATGCTTTGGTTTTCATTTTTGGCCGCCTGGCGTGTGGGATCCTAGTTCTGTGACCAGAGGCTGAACCTGCACTCCCTGCATTGGAAGGCAAAGTCCCAACCACTGGCCAACAATGGAAGTCCCCAGGGAATTAACTATTGATCTTGATCTTCTGTTAGTAGTTTTATGGAGCCATCAGTTTCTTCTGTAAATTTTCACCCAATTGAATGGTATGATGTAGAAATTTATCAGAACCGTGTCCTCTAGAGAAGTGTCAGAGCCCTTTCCATGAACTTCTCTGAAGAGGAAATATATCTCTAAAGATAAGAGTAAAACCACATGTACAAATGACCAAAGACTTGAAATCACTGGTTAAAGATTAACCATTGTGATCTAAGCACAATGCACTTGACAAGGAAATCAGTTTATTTCTGGGACATTACAACATTTTAAGATAATTAACTGGAATTATGACTGATGACAGTATACCAGGATGTATCAGATTTCCAGAAATTTCAGTTTCAGAAACCACATTTTATACCTATACAGACACAGCATAAAGAAGGCTTTAGTATTATTTCTTACTTGACAATGCTTCTCATGTAATTTAGTATATCAGTTAAGCCTTCTTAGTTAAACATCTTTTTTGTTAGAAGAGAGAACAAATCTTTGAGATATTTTGGGAGCCCTAAGAAACATCTTGGGGTTTCCCTGGTGGCTCAGAGAGTAAAGAATCTATCTGTAGTGTGGGAGACCCTGGGTTCGATCCCTGGGTTGGGTAGATCCAGGTTGGGTATGGCAGCCCCCTCCAGTATTCTTGCCTGGAGAATCCCATAGACAGATGAGCCTGGCAGCTACAGTCCATGGGGTCGCAGAGAGTTGAACACGACTAGGCAATGGCACCCCACTCCAGTACTCTTGCCTGGAAAATCCCATGGACGGAGGAGCCTGGTAGGCTCCAGTCCATGGGGTTGCTAAGAGTCGGGAACGACTAAGTGACTTCACTTTGACTTTTCACTTTCATGCATTGGAGAAGGAAATGGCAACCTGCTCCCGTGTTCTTGCCTGGAGAATCCCAGGGACGGTGGAGCCTGATGGGCTGCCGTCTATGGGGTCGCACAGAGTCGGACATGACTGAAGCGACTTAGCAGCAAGCAACTAACACATCCACTCCAGTGTTCTTGCCTAGAGAATACCCTGGACAGAGGAGTGAGGTGGACTACAGTCCTTGGGATCGCCAAGAGTCAGACAGGACTGAGCGACTTTCATGAAACATCTCATAACTCAAAGTTAGTTCTAAATCAAAAAACATCATTTAGAATTTGAGTTTGCAAAAAAAAAAAAACAACCAGAAGTATTTTTTTTTTAAATAACACTTGGTCAAATAGGATCATAGGTCACTGTGAAGCAATGCTTAGTTATTCATTTAACCAAAGTAACAAAGACTTCATAGCCAAATAAGAAAAAGGTTATATATGTTGTAAAAATCCTTAGTTACACAATATAAAATCTTTGTTTTTGTAAACATAGTACATTAGAAAGAAGGTAAAGAAAAACTTTACATTATAAAGTTTATAAAGAAAAATTATAAAATTATAAAGAAAATCCCTGTTGACAATTTCTCATTAAGATCAGCCCAATAATCTGCCGCATGTACTGAAGTCTGCACGCCCGAGACACCGCTCAGCCACGAGAGAGGCCCCCACGAAGAGAAACCCACACACCTCAGCGAGGGGCAGCCGCTACTCAGCACAGCCAGAGAGAAGCCCTGGGGAGAGAGGACCCAGTGCGGCCAGAAGAAATAAACAGACAGTTTAGAAAGCTTCCATTAAAAAAAAAAGGATCAGACCAATAATCTAGGGAAACTTTTCCTTTCAACAGAGAAAGTTTGTTTTTATGATATTAAAGATGACTGACTTAGAAGTGTTGAATTCATTCTGATCTTAGCCAGTTCTGACCACACATAAAGTTCCTTTCTAAAGATTCCTTTTTGGTTTTGTTTTGCTTACAAACCTTCTACAACTTCCTGGGTCCGTACTGTTTGTCCCTTGTTTTATTTCCCATTTAGAGATATTTTCCTTATTAATCTCAGTAGTTTTAATTATATATATTAATTAGAATTTTAACCCTTAAAAACTTTTGTTTCTAGTAAGGAGTAAGAAATTATGGGCTGTCTTTTGCGTTAGCATTCTGTAGACTGCCGGACTGAACACTTTTATAATTTCTAGGAACATGCACTTTCTCACAGATAATTACGCAGGGTAGTATCACATTTATTTACTAATAGTAGTCCTGAATATTTTCAGTTTCTCTGTAAAAGGAAGTCTACATACAGTAATTGTACTTCTCCCGTAATTGGGCTTCCCTGGCGGCTCAGCTGGTAAAGAACCCGCCTGCAATGCAGGAGACCTGGGTTCGATCCTTGGGCTGGGAAGATCCCCTGGAGAAGGGAAAGGCTGCCCACTCCAGGATTCTGGCCTGGAGGATTCCAGGGACGGTCCACGGGGCCGCAAAGAGTCGGGCGCGACTGAGCGACTTCACTTTCATTTTCATATGCAGTCATTAAAGTTTCAGCATCTTATTCCCATCTTATATAAGATGGGAATGATCTAGATACTTAATAAACTTCCATCATTTAACAAAACTCCGAAGTTTCCAGTTACCAAAAAGTTTGGAGAAGCTATTTTTAAGTATCATAAAACATAATTATTCTTAAATAATTCACCTAACAACTCTTATTTACATTAAATTCACTTATGAAAATATCATCATGTCAACTATTTTTTGACAAATTTTATAACAAAGATAACATGAATTTTTTGATTTTAGTAAACTTAGGTACAATAAAAGTAATCATACTTACTGTTGATGACTCTGAAGAAATGTCTGTATTAATTAAACCAACAAACTCGTTTTAATATCAGATATTAATTTAATGTTGAAAATTCCCAGGTCACATGAACTTGAGATTCATATGGGTTTGTTCTTATTCTATTTCTGAAAACCTATATAAGCACTTAGTTTTCTTTAAGCCAGTTATATAGAGCTCTCTTACAAGTTAATTTTGGCAGTACCGTCCAGAGGTAGAAACATGCCGTATCGATGAGTACACTGATAGGGAAACACACAGTCACCCAGACAGATGGAGACAGAGGCCTCAGTTTCCATTTCCACACTTGCCTCATGAACCATGCGCACTACAAAACTCACTAGGCTGTAAGTAACAGTTGGAATAAGTTAAGCCTGGCACTCAGAGAGCTAAAGTCTTTTTTTTTTTTTAATATCCTGCATTCCTAATCCTTGACTCCTTTTTTTTTTATTTTAAAAATATTATTTATTTGGCTGTGCTGGGCCCTGGTCTCGGCGTGTGGGATCTAGTTCTCTGACCAGGGATCCAGCCTGGAACCCTGCATTGGAAGAGCAGAGTCTTAGCCACTGGTTCACCAGGGAAGCCCCAGCTAAGCCTTTTATTATTTGTAGAGAAGAGTTTTCAGATTTGTATCTGCCCTGGACAAAATGCTGGCCACTAGGGAACAGTCACACAGTTAGAGGGTCGTCTCTCCCATCCCCCCAGACAGTCCAGGTCAATCACCGGTGGCCAGTGATCTGATCGATCAGGTCACGAAGCCTCCGGAACAGGGTAAGGACTGGCGCTGGCAGCTGTGCCCCTGGAGCCGCCAGGAGCGCCCCCGTCTCCACACCCTGCCCCGAGTGTCCTCCACCCGAATTACTCCTTTTGTGATAAACTGGTCATCTAGTGAGTAAGACGTTTCTCTGGGTTCTGAGCGCCACTCTGGGAAATTAATCAAACCCAACGAGGAAGGAAGTCTTAGGAACTGCAACCTACACCCAGTCGGTCAGAGGCACAGGCAACGACCTGGACCTGTGACTGGCATCTTAAGGTGCAGGCAGGGACAGTCCTGGGGTCTGAGCCTGTTACCTGTGGGGCTGACGCTGTCCAGGAAGACAGTGCTGGAACCAGATCAAATGTGTGGGACGCCCAGCTGGTGTCAGAGAACCACTGCGGGGCGTGGGAAAAAACCACACAAGCGAATACCCAAGAGTAATGAAACGCATCCACGTAAAGCTCGCAGCGGTCACAGCGATGTCACAGCAGCAACAAGCGGAAACAGCCCAAAGGCCCAGCCAGTGACGGATCCACAGCAAGATGCTGTATCCACACAACAGACTGTGGTTTGGCCAAAAGGAGGAACGAAGCAGAGATGGAAGCACGGTCTCAGAGAGGAGCCTGCACGCCGGTGCTCACAGAAGCTTCGTTCACCACAGCCACGAGTGGAGACCAGCCAGGTATCCGCCACTAGACGGACAGACAGCAAACGGTGCTCTGTATGTAATACTGCGATGTGCTTAGTCACGTCAGTTGCGTCTGACTCTTTGCGACCCCATGGACTTCAGCCCATCAGGCTCCTCTGTCCACGGGATTCTCTAGACAAAATACTGGAGCGGGTTGCCATGCCCTCCTCCAGGGGCTCTTCCTGACCCAGCGGTCAAACCCTCATCTCCTGCATCTCTGGCATTGCAGGCGGATTCTTTACTGCTGAGTCACTGAGGAAAGTGACTCATCCTATGTACTATTATTAATCCTTAATGTAACATTATTCATCCTTAAAAAGGAAGGACATTCTGACACAGGCTATCGTGTGGAGGAACCTTGAGGACATGATGCTCAGTGAAGACAAAGACAAAAGATCACAAACCACATGGTTCCGTTTATGTGAAATATCCAGAATAGACAAATGCACGAGAGGGGCTGGTGGCGGGGGTGGGGGTGATAACTGCCGAGGGTGCAAGGCTTCTCTGGGGGGAGGGGTGTGCTCTGAAATTGATAGTGGTGGGGACTTCCCTGGCGGTGCAGTGATTGAGACTCCACACCTGCAGTGCAGGAGGCACGGGGTCCATCCCTGATCCGGGAACCAAGGTCCCACACGCTGCACAGCCAAAAGGAAATCAATAGCTCTCAAGCACCTCATGCCGGCTCTGAGGCTCTTTAAAAACAAAAGATTTAAAAAAAATAAAATTGATCGTGGTGATGGATGCACCGCTTTGCGGTTACACTGAAAGCCACTGAATAGGTGAATTACATCTCACCAAAGCGGGGGGAGGGAAGGGAAGCAGGGGTCAGAGGGCCTGGGGGGCCGGGGTGGCCCAGTGCAGGTAAGGTGGGCGGAGGCAGGGCACGTGGTGGGGGGCGGGCTGGGGTCCTGAAGAAGGATTGCTACCTGCCTGCCAGAATCTCTCCTTCCCTCTTCCTTTCATTCACTGACCAGGAAAGACCTTCCCCAGGAGCTCTGTTCTCTGGGTAAAGACAGTGGTGATACCTACATACTTATCTCTATATTTTAGTGCAAAAACATTTTATAAACTTTAAAATACAACCTATTTTTATTTTCCTTAAAAATGAAATTCCCTTGTAATGATATGTTCCTAACATAACTCAATGATGTGTAACATTTGTGTATATTGAATTAAAATTCTCGTCATGCTCAAAAAAAAAAAAAAAAAACCAGAGAGTGTGTGGTGAGCCAATGAACGAGTAGCTTCCAGCCTGGATAGGATAAGTGTCTGGTGGCTTCTTTTTCCTCCCCAGCCTGGCAGGACTGACCTGGGGGTGAGCAGCCACCCCCCCACACACACACTGCTCCACCCTGCGGGGCCCGCACCCTGGGTTGGCAGGGCCACGGGAAGACCCCCAAGTCTGCAGAGACACACAGGTTCCCTGGGTTTGGCGGCGGTTACAGCAGAAAATCTGGATTGTGCGCATCTTAAAGGTCATGTTTGTAATTTCTTACCCTGGCCTGAATTTAGGTGACTAATGCCTGAGGCATGCCCTCGAGGAGGCTACAAGCAGGTGTGTGCAAGTGGCTTCTTTTGTGAAACCTCAGCCTGCAGATGCTGCGAGCTGGGTGGCTAGGCCCCCTGGGCATCCATTCAGGACGCGGCCCTCCAGGCGCAGCCAGGGGCCCGAGGGCTTCCCGAGGACAGCCGCCCTGTGTCCTGTTCCTGACATGGCCGGGCTCACTCCTTTTCCGTATAGAAGACGCAGGTGCTGGCACACAGTAGGGACACAGAGACAAGCCTCGGACCACGAGGGAGGTGAGGGACCCTCTCTGTGCATCTGGACCCTGGGGAGGTCCCGACATTGGGAGCAGGATGAGACCCTGAAGAGCAGGGTCGTCCTCCCCACAGACCCCGCCCCAGGCAGCCTCGGCTGGGCTGCCAGACAGAGTTTGCGTTGAATTCCACAGGGCCGGAGCGAGGGGGCGAAGTGGGTGATTAAATGGTAAATTCCACTAGAGGACTGTAAATAGAGACAATATAGGAGCCCCTCCAAGTTAATGATCAGTCAAGAAAACAGGTTTGCTTAGCCACAAAACCGTGCGACAGAACCGCCCCCCGCCGCCCTGAAACAAGGAAACAGTGGCGGCATGACGCTCACAGCTTGCTTAGCGAGCTCGCCAAGTTAACGATCCTGAGGACATACTCTTGGCACACACACACACACACAAAACAGTCATTGTGGGTCTAGCTGGACCATATGTTGTTGTTGTCGTTCAGTCGCTAAGACACGCTGGACTCTTTGCGACCCCATAGACTGCACCAGACCACGACTCCCTGTCCTTCACCATCTCCCGGAGCTTGCTCAAACTCATGTCCATCGAGTTGGTGATGCCATCCAACCATCTCATCCTCTGTCCTCCCCTTCTCCTTCCGCCTTCAGTCTTTCCCAGCATCAGGGTCTTTTCCAATGAGTTGGCTCTTCCCACCAGGTGGCCAAAGTATTGGAGCTTCAGCTTCAGCATCAGTCCCTCCAGTGGCTATTCAGGGTTGATTTCCTTCAGGACTGACTGGTTTCTTAAGTAGGTGTTCTTTTATTTTCCCCAGGTGATGCTGCCAGTGATGCGGAGCCCAGGTCAGAACCTACCTGTCTCTCCCTTTTAGTGAAATGGCAGCCCTGGTGACCAGGGCCAACACCCACTGTAGATCTTTGTATGTCTCGGTCAGAGAATACACTTTGCATGATCTGAGTCATTTCAGACTGTTTTCTGGCCCAGAATGTGGTCTATCTTCGAAACTGTTCAGTGTGAAAGTGAAAGTGTTAGTCACTCAGTCGTGTCCAGCTCTCTGCGACCCCATGGACTGTAGTCCGCCAGGCTCCTCTGTCCATGGGATTCTCCAGGCAAGAGTACTGGAGTGGGCTGCCATGCCCTCATCCAGGGGATCCTCCTGCCCCAGGGGTGGAACCCTGCAGGGGCCGCCAGGGAAGCCCCGTTCAGTGCACACTTATTGATAAAGATTTGTGTTCCGCTGTTCTTGGATGGAGTTTTCTAGAGATGTCGGTCAGATCCAGCTGTCTGGAGCATCCAGCTGTCTGGATTCTGTCTCATCACTCATCCCTTTACCAGGCTTCCCTCTGTCCCACCGGATGTGGAGCAGAGAGTGTTGAAATCCCCTTAGGCGGTTGTGGGTTTGTCTCTGTCCCCACAGGTCTCTCTGGATTTGCTTCAAGCATTCTGAAGCTCTACAACTAGGTATATAAACGTCCAGGATTTCTATGTCCTCTTGATAAGTGCATCCCTTTACCTGCTGAAAACAACCCAGATTGTCCCTGGCGATCTCAAGGCAGAACCTTTCGCGTACTCTGCTCAGTGTTCCGTAGGTTATGTGACTTCTTACTCTGACTTGTGGCAACAGGAACCGTGCCTGGCCCTGCGCGGTGAACGGTGCGATTTCTGTAGTTCTTTCAGGCAATGCCCTTTTCCTCCTTGGCAGTTCGTCCCGTGCCTGCTCTGGTCTGAACTCAGTTGAAGGCTCCGGGGGAGCCTCTGAAGACAGCAGTCCCTTCTCTGCAGGATCTCCGCTCTGCAAATGCCAGCCTGCCCCACTTCCTCGGACCCTGGCCAAGTCCCCTCAACCCAGGGAGACCCTGCCCTGCCCCCTGGTCACCCTCCTGGTGTGGCAGCCTGCGTTGTCTCTCCCGGCAGTGAGCAGAGCCATCCTAGGGTCCTCATCCCACACAGACCACTGACCTAGGTTGCCTGATGTCCTGTATCTTGAAAACTGCTGCTTAATTATTTTGTGTGGATTTTAAACATTCGTACGAGCTGTTCTACAGACATCTACCTTATCGTTTATCCCTGTTGTGCTGCACCCAGAGCGTGCAAGCATCAGATTCCCCCAACGACGGGCAATTAGGCTGCCACCTCCGCTGCACAAACAACTACACAGCAAAGAGCCTTGAGTGTGTCCCTTGTGGGTTAGCGTGAGAAGGTTCCAGAACACAAGCTCAGGTGAGCACTCCTGGGCGTGACTAGTTTGTGAAGCCCCAGAGTGCCTCTGCCAGGCTGACTCGTACCTGAGGCCCCGGCTCAGTTTTCAGCAGCCCTTGGTCTCCCTCCCCACTAAAGGCTACTCTTCTGATGGATATAAGGTGGCGTCTCATTACTGGTTTATTTCTCTTACTCGCTGTGAGTCTGAGAGCCCTTTCCCATACCTGTCAAGCCTTTGGGCTTCCCCTCTTTGAATTCACAACATCTGTCTGTTTATCATCTTGTTGTTGTCCAGTCGCTCAGTCGTGTCCAGCTCTTTGCAACCCCATGGACTACAGAGTCCCAGGCTTCTCTGTCCTTCACTATCTCCCAGAGTTTGCTCACACTCACATTCACTGAGTCAGGGATGTCATCCAACCATCTCTCCTCTGTCACCTTTCTCCTCCTGCCCTCAATCGTTCTCAGCATCAGGGTGTTTTCGAATGAATCAGCTCTTTGCATCAGGTGGCCAAAGTACTGGAGCCTGGGCATCATCATCAGTCCTTCTAATGACTATTCAGGGTTGATTTCCTTTAGGATGGACTGGTTGGATCTCCTTGCAGTCCAAGGGACTCTCAAGAGTCTTCTCTGGCACCAGAGTTTGCAGGCATCATTTCTTTGGTGCCATTGGCACCCCACTCCAGGACTCTTGCCTGGAAAATCCCATGGACGGAGGAGCCTGGTAGGCTGCAGTCCATGGGGTCGCTAAGAGTCGGACACGACTGAGCGACTGCACTTTGACTTTTCACTTTCACGCATTGGAGAAGGAAATGGCAACCCACTCTAGTATTCTTGCCTAGAGAATTGAGAATTGCAGGGATGGGGCAGCCTGGTAGCCTGCCATCTATGGGGTCGCACAGAGTTGGACACAACTGAAGCGACTTAGCAGCAGCAGCCTTCTTCATGGTCCAACTCTCACATCCATGACTACTGGAAAAATCATAGCTCTGACTATAGGGACCTTTGTTGGCAAAGTGATGTCTCTTACTTTTTAATACGCTGTCTAGGTTTGTCATCTAGTCTCTTTGCCATTTATGGGAGGTGTTTCTATATTGTGGATATTAATTATTTGTTGGTGTTAGACAACGGTAAACATTTTCATCCTTCACTTGCCTGTTATCCTTTGTCAGACAGATAATAAATGCATGTGCCCCATGGGACTGTATTGTAGACTCAATAGATAAAAGATGCTGAGCACTTAGATCAATACCTGGCGCCTATGAAGCATGCAAAGGTGCCATTTACCTTCAGTCTTACTCAAGAATCCACCCAAAGGTGTACGAGGCACCATGTGGGGCTCTTGGTGCATCGGGACGCCCCATGAATACTGGGCCCGTGGGTGCCATTATGAGGTGAAACTGGACACAGAAGCCACGGAGGGCTTGCCTGCCGTGACAAGTGGATGGACTGGGCACAGCGGGGACTCCACAGGCTGATGTCATCACTCGGGTGACAGACAGCGTCTCGGCCCTGGACGTTAAGTGCTGGGTTTCTGAGCAAATGTAGGCAGTTAGGCGGAACAGCTGGTGTTTAGAATTCCCTTCACAGTCGACACTTTCTACAGAAATACACTTGGCAGGACCCTGCCCTCCAGCTCTGCCCCCTCTTCAGTTCTCCTGCCAGAGACGTCTTCTCTGCCCAGCTCTACAGCCCGCAACTTCACTCTGTAAAGCTCCATGATGACAACTTACTATTAATAATACCCTGCTTTGGTTCTTATGCCCACTCTAGGGTTGAAACCCCCTTTTCTGGCCCACCTCTCATTTTTTCTGCCCATTAGCTCCCTCTGCCTTTCTCAGGCATATGAGGTCAGTGCCCTGGTGGCCAGGTGGTGCTGGTCTGATGCACACCTCCTCTCCATGTTTGTCTTACCGAGTGTCCCTCCTTTCATCCTGTGCATTCTCTCCCAATACCCAAATCCTGTTCAAACCTTCCCACGTCTATCAGAGGCAAAGTGGCAGCCTTTTCTGATTTTATCCTTTACAAACATAGCATAGATACTTGAATTCACCCAATATTCACTGAATCAATTTCATTAGAAATTGCTTTTTTGTTCAGCATAAGGTAGGGGTCAAATGTCAAGTTTTTTCCCCAAGTACAGCCAACTGTTTTAGTACATGTACTACAAGATACTGCTCAGCAGGACCAACACCCTCATAAATCAAGTTTTTGTATTTTATCCCATTGGTGAACTTGTCTATCCCCATATCTATGTCATAGGCTCAATTACTATAGTTTTAGAATACATTTGACATCTCCTGGAACAGTCTCCTCCTGTCTCCGGCTTCTCTTCCTTCTCCTAGAACGTTTTGGCTAACATCCAGCCTTTGTTCTTCTATACAGATTCTAGAATCAGCTTGCTAAATAGTCTTTAAAAAAGAAACAAAACCCTTTACGGATTTTAACGACAATTTCTTTCATAGGGCAACTTGGGGGACGATCGACATATTTCTGACATTAAGCCTTTCTATCCATGGATATGGTATATAGCTTCCCAACTTATTCCCGTCTTAATGTGCTTTAATAAAATTTTATTATTTTTCCTTAACACTCATAAAAGTTGTAGTTTCGTCTCATCCATTCTGTTGTTGCTCTTTTCAATGATGTTTTACAAAACTGTGTCCCCTGATTATTGACAATATTTATTTTTAATTGAAGGGTAATTGCAATATTGTGTTGGTATACCTATTTTCCCTCCTTGAGCCTCCCTCCCACCTCCCACCCCTCTAGGTGATCACATATTCCCAGGTGGAGTTCCTCAATTTGAGTCATACATCAAATTCCCACTGGCTGTCTATTTTGCATATGTTAGTCTCTCCATTCCTCCCACTTCCTCCTTCCCACCCACCATTTAGGATATTTAGACAACACGTGTACATTAGTCTCTGTCTGGCCTCCCGAGATCCTCTCCACCTTTCTCTAACTCTCTTCGTGTCTTTGTCTACAGAATGGATCTCCTGGTTAGCTTGATGGCAGACACTGCACAGATCAGAGATGCGAGGGCAGAGGTCAGGGGTTCACATCCCCAGGCCCCTCCCACAGCCCTGTGGTTGGCAGTGACTTCACCGTCCGCTGAGGAAGCCTCTTTCCCTGACCTCTGCTCCCTCCCTCTCTTCCAGGCCAGGAGTAGTGGTAGCTCCATGAGACTAAAAGTCCCTCACGCTTTGCTTTTTCACTTCGCTCTGCCCTTTCTTGGTAAACAGGACATTTGCTGAAGTCTCTCCAGTGTGCTTCCTGAGAACACTGACTGTTTCTTGCTGGGACCCTGACTGATAATGATAATTGCCAGCAGAAGTGACCACACAAAACAGGCTCTAAATGGGATGCTGGCCTTGGTGCACGTCTGTTTGATGGGTGTGTGGATAAAATCCTTGCCCAGGGAAATCCAGTACCAGGAGCCTGTGTCATCCAGGGACATCCCAATTCCTAAAATTATCACCAGCGGTGGCATGGGACGCTGTGCGAGTGGGTATCTAGTCGCTTGGGCAAATGCGGGATTGCAAAGACCGTGCAGTGGGCTGGCTACTTCTGAAGGTTCGGGAAGCTACACACCAGGGAAAGGACGGTTCAAGCCTCGGGTGTGACAGTGCCCTCAAGGCAAGCCACCGGGAACCCCTGCAACTCGACAAGCTGGGATTCGTACTGGTTTGGAGACCAGTAAGACCACACACCCTGGGGACACACAGAGGGACCCCATGTAGGACTGGGGCTTTTGTAGGTGATTCGGGGTAAGGTGTAAGGACGCGGGGTCTCGCTGTGGATTGGGTGCCATCTGGAAGCTTCTTAATACTTCCCATCTGGAAGGAGAGGCGACTGGCGGGCGGCTGAGGCTGTGACGCGAGGGGGGAAGCGACGTTCCAGCTCGGGTGGGAGAGGGTGGCCACTGGCGGGGGCAGTCCACGCGACTGACTGGAGTGGCCAGCGGCTGTCTCCTGCTGCTGCCTGGAAACCGCCTGTGTCGACAGCAGAACACCAGGCCCGGGGAAGCCGCCTCGGATGGAAAAGCGCAAAGCTGCGTGGAGACTCCAGAGACTGCCCGTCCAGCAGCGTCGGGCAGACCGTGCCGAGGGGCCGGCGGGCAGCAGGGGCATCGCGCGGCCTCACTGCCGGAACACTCGGAAGGCTGCGGCCGAACCGGGTCACGCCGGCCACTCGCTGGGGGCAGCCGGGCCACGAGACCGCCGCATCCGCGGCGGCTCCTATCACAAACCGCACGGGCCAGCCGCGCCCAACTGCCAGCCGCGCCCCAGCGCGCATGCGCACACTGCCGGCTCGGGAGCCATTTCGCGGGGCCGCGGCGCAGGGGGTGCAACTGCGCAGGCGCCCAGCGGGAGCGCGCGCGCCTGCGCGAGAAGCCGGAAGCGGCGGGGCGCACTGCGCCTGCGTCGGGGCCGGGCGGGGGCGGGGCCGCCGTCAGCTGACTGAGGCGGCTGCGGCCTCGCGGGACCGCCGTCTGGTCGCGTCTCTGTCAGCTGTCGGTGGGCTAGGCGCGGGGCCGGCCGGACCATGGCGACCACCGTCAGCACGCAGCGCGGGCCGGTAGGCTCCGGCGGGGGCGAGCTCCGCGGCCTTCGGGCACAGGGAGGGCCCGACGCCGGGCTCCGTGCGAGCGGAAGGGAGTCCCCGGGAGGGAGAGGCCGCGCACTGTGCGGGTCCCGGGGAGGAGGAGGCCTCACGCTCGCTGGGTCCCCGAGGCGGGGGGTGGTCGGCGCCCGGGGGTTCCCCGGGAGGAGGAGGGTCGGCGCCCGGGTGGGGGAAGGTCGGCACCCGCTGGGTCCCCGGGAGGAGGAGGTCGGCGCCCGTTGCGTCCCCAGGATGGGGGAGGGTCGGCGCCCGCGGGTTCCCCGGGAAGAGGAGGTCCCGTCCCCACCGGCGAGCCCCCGGGATGGGGGCGGGTCGGCACCCGCTGGGTCCCCGGGGCGGGGGAGCGTCGGCGCCCGTTGCGTCCTCGGGAGGAGGCGGCCCCGCCCCCACCGGCGGGCCCCCCAGGTGGGGGAGGGTCGGCCACCGCTGGGTCCCCGGAAGGAGGCGGCACCCTGTGCCTCGAGTGTTCCTCCGTAGAGGAGCACCGGACAGCGCTTGAATGAAGGAGGGTCCAGGCCCCGCTGTGTCCGTCGGTTTCTTCGGTAACGCATGAGGGGTCCTGAGCTGGGAGTCCTCTTCCGCCCCCGGCCCTGGAGCCCTGTCTCCTGCGCCGCTACTGTGTCCTGGTCCGAGAGCAAGGCTCGGGCTCCTGGGGAGTCGCCTCCAGCCCCCATTCAGACTGGGTTGGGGTGCCTGACCATGAGCAGTGACGTTTGTTTATTTAAATCACAGTCAGAGTCTTGAGTTGGGACAAGGTTGTGGTTGATGCTTTGATGTGGGTTCAGCAGGGAAGTCCCCGCAGCCCTGGGCTCTTCACCCTCCCGTCAGGGTGGACAGATCTTGTCTGTGTCTCTCCCAGCCGAGACGAATCTATCTACACGACATCTTTCTGAGTTTGAGGAAAGCAGGTCTTGTTGGAAGCCTTTTGGGCACAGGTGCTCTTTCTGAGCATTTGAATGGACTTCGTGACAGACATGGGTGTGGAAAGGTCCCGGAGTCCATCGGGTGGATTCTGGCCCCTGACTCCACGTCTCCATCTTCACTGCACACGGGGGCTTGGAGCAGGCTGAGCGTCGGCGCTTCCTCCATTCTACATGGCGGCTCCTCAGAGAAGCTCGGGGCGCAGATGATCCGCTCCCCTGGGGCAGGGCTGGTGTCCGTTCTGTCCCGGCTCAGACCTGCTGGGAGCTCAGGGCCTTCATCAGGCAGGATCCACAGGCAGACATACGCAGGCCTGCTGGGACCCAGGGGAGGGGAGCGCGTGGTGAAGGCGGGCCTCCTCTCGTCCAGAGGGATGTTGGCCCTGCGCTGACGTAGGGCTGTGACGGGGCCCAGGCGGCAGGGGGTGTCCGGATATGAGGCCTGTGCTGTTGAGGTCCCAGTGACCCAGACGACCTGCACGTTCTCTTGTCAGGGTCGTGGGCCCCACACGTGGACTGGCAGGTGTTTGAGGGGTGCTCCTCAGGAGCCGAGCTCATGCCGTGAGGTTCGGTCTGGGCCAGAGCAGCTGGGGGCTCCGGCCCTTGGGCGCGCTGGCCTCGGTGCAGGGGCTCTCGTGTCTTGTGCAGCATGGCTCACTGATGCCGCTGCCAGGCTCACAGAGGAGCCAGGCCTGGGCCTGGAGGTCTGACCTGGAATCGTGGTGAGCAGTGGCCTCCCTGGGCCAGGGCGTGGGGTGAGTAGGGTTGTGGAGGAAGCACGTCTGACCGAGACTTGAGGGAGGGGGAGCGTGGAAAGCAGAGCCTGAGAGGGCGGGGAGAGCCGCTGCTTCGAGGCTGGGGGGTCCTGGGCGGGGTGCCTGTGCTGGGGGCGGGGGGGTCACTAGAGTGTGCTTCCTGTTTTTTCTGGAGCTTTTGCCTGGTACCTTCCCTCTGGTTCACGTGTCCCCGCCAGCCTACCCCCCGTGGGTGAACTGCACTTGTAGAGGCTTCCTTTGCTGTCGGCGTTGGGGGCCCTTCCTTGTGCGGTTACTAGAGTCTGGCGGAGACCTCCTCCCTTGCCAGGATATGTGGACTCGGCGTTGCCTGCCCCCCGCCTACTGTCCATACAGACTGTATTTAAGGACAAGTAGACCACACTCATCTATACCAACAGGCCCCCCAAAACCAAGCAATAAAACTCAAACACAACTCTCTGCCACCCCTGGTGAGTCACAGGTTCAGCAACAGTGATCACTTCGTGCAAGGCTGACGAGGACCCGGCCATCACAGGCCAAGTGGCGTCACCCGACAGCTCGCCCTCAGGCCTCACGAGGCAAATGACAGAAAGGGGCTGTACTGACCAGCCCGCATCTCCAAAAGCTGGACAAGTGGCCCTCATTGCTCCCGTCGGCCTAGAGTCTGTCCTGTGCGTGCCTGGCGCAGTGGGGCCCGCGGACGGCGCGGCGTGTGGCAGAGCTGCGAGACCAGCCGGGGCCTGCAGCAGGGGCTTCCTGTGCCGGGTCCCGGCCGGGTGGCACGCCCAAGGGCCAGCCCTCTGCTGGGGATCCCAGCCCGGCCCACACAGGACAGGCAGCGTTCAGCCTCAGCCCAGGGTCACTGACCAGGGGACCCGGGCCGACTCTGAAGCCTGATGTCTCCTCCTGTGCCTGGGGAAGGACGGATGGGCAGGGCCCCCGGGCACGAGAAGGCAGAAGTGGCCCGCCCACTTGGAGATTCTCTCTGTCCCCGAGTAGGGCGCCTGAGGGGCTGGGGACTGACTGAAACTCCAGAAGACGTGGCATTTGTGTCTTCGGAATAGTTTTCCCTGAGTGGCCACTGAGGGTTGCCCGCCCTGTGCTGTCTGCCCACTTTCAGTGGTGCTGGCATTTCCCTTCTGACTACCTTCTCCACCCTGTGCTTCTGTCTGGTCCACAGAGGGTGAAGAAGCACGACTGGGCACCCACGGGAGCGACTGTGTGGGGGTCGGAGGAGGTTTGTGGCACGTGTCGCTGCAGACCCTGTGCCATGCTGTGTGCCCGCAGACTCTAGGCCGACGGGAGCAATGAGGGCCACTGGTCCAGCTTTTGGAGATGCGGGCTGGTCAGCACAGCCCCTTTCTGTCATTTGCCTCGTGAGGCCTGAGGGCGAGCTGTCGGGTGACGCCACTTGGCCTGTGATGGCCGGGTCCTCATCAGCCTTGCACGAAGTGATCACTGTTGCTGAACCTGTGACTCACCAGGGGTGGCAGAGAGTTGTGTTTGAGTTTTATTGCTTGGTTTTGGGGGGCCTGTTGGTATAGATGAGTGTGGTCTACTTGTCCTTAATTACAGTCTGTATGGAAGGCAAGACGCAGGCTCAGGTCTTGCTCTGTCTTTGCAATATTCAAAGGAAGGAGCGGTTCATCTCTTCGGGCTGGTGCGTGGCTTTGTCTCTCTCTTGGTTGGAGTCTGGCCCGAGCTCCCTTCTTGCTCAAGTGGCTCGCTCTCGCCAGGTGAGTCCGTCCCTCTGGCCCAAGTCCGGGGCGAGGGGTGGCTTCTCCGCCCAGCTGGCCCATGTCCTGATTCCCCAGGCTCCGTGAGCTCTGCTCTGGATTCTCTGTGGCTGAGCTAGGAGCGCTTCCGGGCTGAAAAGGCCCCGTCTTCCTGTGAGTCAGACCTTGTTGCGTGTGGTGGCCCTGCTGGCCTGTGCAGGCCTTTCTTGTTTGGTTTGTTGCGATGAGGGACGCCAGCTTGCTTTCAGGGAGCGTCTGCCTGGTGGATTTCCGTTCTCGGACTCACTCTTCTGAGTGTGAGTGTCGGGTGGGTCTGCCGTCAGCAGCACGCACTCGACCATCAGGTCTTCACCCTTTGACGGGAATGTGTTAGTGTCACGTGCACGGTTACACACACGCTGTTTGTTCCCAGTACTTCCTTTTGTGCTTTTATTTGCCTGCTTTTCTTCTTTTTCTCTCCTGCCTTCTGTTGGAGTCATTGACCCAGGTACGTTCCATTTTCGTTCTCTGCTGGTTTGGAAACACGTCATCCTTCTCTCTTGTTGCAGTCCTCCTGGGGACATCACCGTGTGGCCCAGGGGGCTCTCAGGTCCGTCCCTGTAACGGCCCTCCTGGGCAGCAGGCGGCCTCGGTGACCTCTGCTTTCCTCCCAGAAGTGGTGTTATTTTGATGAGCTAGTGTTTGTTCAGATGGATTGTTGGTCCTGCTTTCTCTGATTCCTGAAAAGTCTGTGTGATATCTGGGACTCTGAGCTCACGGTCCCCTCCTCTCCGGATGTGAAGGTTGCCCGTGTGGCCTCTGCAGCAGACCCCCTCTGCTCAGGCGCCCGCGTCTCCGCGTCCTTCGCCCCGCCCCCGCCGATGCTGCTGCCCCGGCCAGCACGGGAGGGGCCGCTGCCTGTCACAGTGGAAAGGCCCCGGGGCAGAACCTGCCTGCATTCTGTGGGGCGCAGGAGTGAGCAGGTGGGGAGCGGGACTCAGGTGGTGACTTGTCTGGGGTTTGTTCTGGGGCCTCTGAAAATGGCTGCAGCTGTGGACACAGGTGTGATGTCCCTTCCTGCTGGGGGTCTTCATCTTCATGCGGATTTCCTTCATTCCCTGGGACCCTCGCTGAAGTTCCCGTTGCCTCAGGCGGCAGCCCCAGCCCCTTTGCAGCTCCCACCAGAAACTCGCGCACACCCACAGGTTCTCTTGTGGCTCTGCCTTCTGAGCAGACCCAGAGTCGGTTCCTTCTCAGCCTGGGCACCTCCACACCTGCCTCCCCTACCTAGCTGGTCCCCGCTGTCACCCCTGGGGCCAGGCCCCAGGCAGAGCCCGCTGTGCATGCAGCCCCTCGCCCACCCCCACCCCGGCCCCTCCTCGTCTCCGAGTCAGAGCCCGGCGCTCCTGGAGCCCGTCCGCCTGCCATGCTCCTGCCCTCCCTGGCTTGCCCGGCTCTGGCCACCTCCCCGCCGTCCCTGGAGCAGCCCCCCGGGCTCCTGGCCAGGCCTGTGCCCCACTTCTCCCCAGACCCTGCTTGCCGCCCCTTCCTGCCTTCAGGTCCCTGCGGAGGCGGCGTCTTCTCCCAAGGCCGCCTCAGCCGGCCACGCCGTCTCCCCTCAGGCAGCAGTGGGACCTTGTGCGGTTGCCTGTCTTCTGCTGTGACCCGAGCCCCGCGGGCGCTGCGATTGCCCAGCGTCTGGCTGTGAAGACGCGCACGTGCGGTGAAGCTAAGGCCTTGCCGTGCCGCGCCCGTCCGCCCCGCCCTGCTGCCCCACAGCCTGCCGGTGGGGCCGGTATAGTGCAGTGTGGACGGGGCGCTCCCGGTCAGTTGACTGCAGTGTGGACAGGGTTGTTGCGTCTGAGTCAGTTGCGCCAGGCCCTGAGCAGCATGAGAGGCGCAGGCGCTCCTGGCCGGGCCCCCAGGGGCCGCTCACTGTCTGTCCGTGGCGTGGTCTGGTGCGCGTGTGGCTGGTGGTGCCCTGTCTGCTCTTGCCCTCTGGCATCCTTGTGCCCACTTAACGCCTCCTCTTGGCCCCCGTCCGGGGCTCACGTGGACTGTCCGCAGGGCTGGGACAGCCAGACGCTTGGGCTTCAGTGGCCTGTCCGAGTCTGGGCCATTTAGGAAGTTGGGGCAGCCTGCAGGATAGGAACGGGAGGAGAGCTGGTCTCCGGGAAGGACGGGGCTGTTTGCAGTGACACCTGGCAGAGGACAGGGCTGGGGGCTCCATGGAGTCCTTCAGGAGCCGACCCCTCCTCGGCTGGCTTTGGAGGCGCTGGTGGTACCCGCCTTCCCTCTGGTGGCTTCCAGATTTTTCCTTCTCGTTCCTTGAGGCAGGAGGAGGATGGGGTGGGCAGGGAGGGTGACGGCGCAGAGACCCACCCCATGGCTGCAGTGGCCCGCGTGGTGATGGTGGGAGTTGCGGGCCTCAGCGGGCACGTCCTGTGACCTCCCGGGGGTGGGGTGTGTGTGGCTTGCTCCTCCCAACAGGCCACTGAGGCTGCTGTCCAGCTGGTGGGGCTGTTGTCAACCACCCCCGGGCAGGGAGCCCCCAGGGCCTGCTCTGGCCCACTGCTGACTCAGGCCTCCGCCCCCCGCGGCGCCTGCAGGCGGGCAGCTGCCTGGACCGGGAGTCTCTGGGTTCTGTGCTGCTGCACCAGCTCTTGGCTGTGACGACCCCCCGCCCTCCACCCAGGCCTGAGCCTGGCCCACTGTCCAGTGGCTCCCATGTGACCTGTGCTGACCCAGAGCCAGCGTGAGGATGCTGAAGTGGGGGCACAGCCCCGGGAGTCAACTCACGGCAGGGGACACGGACTGTGCAGGAGCGGAGCGGCCGTTCCTGACCGTCCCCGCAGGGTCCTCAGGGCTGGCAGGCGGCCGCTCCGAAGGACAGCGGGCGGGGGTGGGTTGTGCTCGACCCCGGGGCGTGGTCACCAAGAGTCAGGGTTAAAGCGCCAGGCAGGCCGGGGCGGGGCTGTGGGCACGTGGCAGCAAGCAGCCCGAGGGCTCTGGGCGGGTGCATTGTGGGCACACGGGCTCTGGTCTTGGCACTGGGGACTGGTGTGTCCTGGGTGCCTCAGTCCTTCCTGAGGGGTGCGGCCACAGGGTGTCATGAGCGGCCTGCCTCCCGAGGCCCGTGCTGGGGCCCGCTCTGCTGTGCCACCACCCAGGAGACGCGCCCCACAGCGCCTTGGGGAGCGAAGGAAGGTGCTGAGCCTTTCCTGGCAACGCGGGCTCCAGGGTGCCTGGGCCCCGCCCTGCGCTGGGCCTCGAGGCAGCGGAGCTGGGGGACGTGGAGTGGATCCCGGTGTCCCCAGGGAACAGGCCACGGGGGACGGTGGCGAGGGTGCCCGTCGGAAAGGCCTCTCTGCCCCTCCATGGTTCCCGTCTGTCCCGGCGTTGGCATCAGACTCGCGGGGGCCCTCTCCATTGTACCGGTGCTGGTTCTGGGGCGAGAGCCAGCACGCTGCGCGAGCAGCAGCAGGGCAGCAGGCTGAGGGTGCGGGGGTGGGGGCAGTCCAGAGCTGGCAGGAGCGCTCTCCCAGGGGCGCCGTGAGCGGGGCAGGCGGCTGCCGTCTAGATGCCCACCGCAAGCCGTCTGGTCAGCCCTGTGGGAGCCTTGGCGTCTGGCAGCGTCTGGTGGTCCCTGGCGGTCACTGTCCATAAACGTGATTGCCAGAGCTCACCGTGACATGCAGGGTCTTCTCTCCCGTGTTCCCTGAAGCCGCCGTGTCCTTCAGGGCCCTGCACAGGGGTCTGTGGGCCCTGCGCTCTGGGCACCAAGGGGGGCTGTGGCCTTGGTTCCCCCCAGTAGCCAGGCCTCTGTCGTGGGTCCTGGGCCCTGGCTGCACTGTGCCCCCCGGTCCTGCACCGCCCCCACCCGGCACAGCGCAGAGGCGGGTGGTCCAGGTCCCCAAGCACACAGGGCCGCCTGCCCTGGGGGCCATCTCTTCATACTCACCGCCCCTGCGGAGCCCAGCTGGCCCGAGCTGGGTCTCCTATGGTCTCCTTGGAGTCGTCACCGTCTTGCCGTCAGACCACACGCGCTCCACTAGCGGGCGTGTGCCCAGGAGCCGGCGCTCTCCCGTCACTTTCCCTGTCCAGGGCCAGGTCCCGGGGCTTCTGCTGGTCAGTCTGTTGGTTTCTTGGTCTCCAGGGTGCTTCTGTGTGTGAGCTGTTCTCCTGAGGCATCCGCACAGAGGCTGTTCCGAGTCTGTGGGCATCCGGGCCTCAGGCTTCACCCAGTGAGCAGCTCGTGGTGGAGAGGCCGTGTTTGCCATGGTCCTGGTCTGCGGCGGGGACCGCCAGCATGTGGACAAGTGCATCTGAGGCCTGAGTGGCTTGCAACCCCGGCAAGGGTGCGAGACCTGCTTTCAGGCAGGGACGTGCTCGGGTCTCCACGGAGCCCCTTGTGCTGGGCGCCCTGCCCCCGGGAGCACAGGCCCTGCAGGCTGGAGCCCCAGACCCGCGTGGTGCAGGCAGGGGGCCGGCCTGGGGCGGGTGTCCCCGCACTGACGCTGCGGTCCTGCAGGTATACATCGGGGAGCTGCCCCAGGACTTCCTGCGCATAACGCCCACGCAGCAACAGCAGCAGATCCAGCTGGACGCACAGGCCGCGCAGCAGCTGCAGTACGGAGGGGCGCTGGGCACCGTGGGCCGCCTCAGCGTCACCGTGGTGCAGGTGGGTGCAGCCCCCAGAGCCCACAGGGCTGAGCGCAGGCGCTGGGGCTGGGGCAGCGGTGGGCGGCCCCGGGCTACTGTGGAGAGCATACCTCGCACTGGAGTCCCCACCCCTGGGGTCGGGGCAAGGGTGGGGTTTGGGGGGCAGCGAGCAGCGTGGAGCAAGTAAGTGGGAAGCAGGTAGTTCGTCTTGAGCTGGGTCCAGGGCTCCCTTGGGCTCTGTGTCAGGAAGATCGTGGGCAAGGCTGGAAGGCCCCGCATTTGGCCTCCTGGGGGTATCCATCCCAGTTCGAGAGCCCTCAGGTGGGGGTGGGAGGAGGGTGTGTGACCCCACGGCCTGTTGCCGGCACCGGGGGTGGTGGGCAGTGACCAGAATGGGGAGACTGCAGGAGGAGCAGGCGGGGAGGAGAGCCACGCTTCAATGTTGGGAGACATTCAGTCAAGGGTGCTTAAAAGGAGGTGCCTGAGGCTGAGAGACGAGGACTTGAGGGGGAGGTCCCGCGGCGACATGAGGCGCGTGTCCAGAGGTGGGCCAGCCGGTCCTCCGTGGAGGGGCGGCTCTGGGGCACGATCGTGGGCAGGTGCGCCAGAGCTCGGGGTGTTGGCCCGAGAGGGGTGCAAGGAGGCTCCCAATGGGCAGGGCTTCCTCCAAGCCTTCAGAGGGAAGAGATGGTGTCACACGGGCAGCAGGCTCTAGGGGTTTTTTAAAAAAATCAGCCTGTTGAATATGATTTCCGTGTCAGGATGCACTGGTTTGAATTTGTTTCTGTGACCTCTTGACACATGTGTCCACCCCTGTGATAAGAGCATTTCTCCAGCACCGTGGAAAGTTCCCTTCCCTCTGCCTGTCGTGGGCTTGCCCTCAGGCCCCAGGACGCTTCCTGGAGTCTGTCCATTGCTCGGCAGGAAGCAGGGTGCCAGCCCTGGTCACCGTGAGGCTTGGGCTCCAGGGGATCAGGCCCCTCAGAGCGGATTCCCAGCCCCCCCGGGCACTGGGCAGGATCAGTCACCGCTAAGAGTCCTGCCCGGTCAGAGAGCCAGCACGGTCGCTGTCTGAGAACGCAGAGAAGGCCTTGGCCAGGCCTCGCCTCTCAGGAGGGTCCCGACCCCTGCTTCTCTGGGGCTCAGACTGTGTCCCAGGATGGCCTGCCCTTTCCACCCTCCTCCCCGGGAGTGGTGGTGGGGCCCAGCCCTGCTCAGCAGCGGGTGTGTCCTGAGACGCTGGGCCCAGCCCAGATTGCCTCCTTATTCCTGGGCCCCAGAGCACGGTTGTCCTCAGAACGGGCTCTGGGACCCCATGGACAGCAGAGTCTGAGGCCGCTCAAGGCCATTACCTAAAACAGTGCAGGTTTGCACGTGACCTGCACAGATCCCATGTACTCAGAGCCATCCCTGGGTTACTTGTGACACCTAACACGCCGAACATGCCACAGGAGCACAGTTGTCATACGGAACAAGGCTGTAAACGCAGTTGCTGGTGTGGCAGATTGAGGTTTTGCTTTTGGAAGTTTCTGGAATGTTGTTTCCTGGTACAGTGCCTTTCACTTTGGACCTGTGGTTGTGGAGGGCCCACAGCACAGTGGTGGCCGTGTCCAGTGGGTCAGCACCCAGAGCACCCCGGAAGCTGTGGGTGGTGGGGAGGCCCCCCAGGCGGACAGCTGCCGCCCCGCCTCATGCGGCGGCTTTGTTTCAGGCCAAGCTGGCCAAGAACTACGGCATGACCCGCATGGACCCCTACTGCCGCCTGCGCCTGGGCTACGCCGTGTACGAGACGCCCACGGCCCACAACGGCGCCAAGAACCCGCGCTGGAACAAGGTCATCCAGTGCACTGTGCCCCCGGGCGTGGACTCCTTCTACCTGGAGATCTTCGACGAGGTGGGCACCACGCAGGCCACTGCGGTTCAGGCTCCTGGCTGCTCCAGAACGTCGGGCATGTGTGCATGCGGGGTGCTGTGGTGTGACAGGCGCTCTGTGCCCCCAGAGTCTCTGGAACCTACACTCAGACACGTCACCACCGTGTTCAGAGTGTGGGCATCGCCTGACCAGGCAGGCCAGGCACTGCTGTCCGCACATGGCTCAGGGCTGACGTGCTCAGGCCCTTGGCAGGGTGGGCACTGGCCTCTTTGTGGGTGAATGGCAGGAGCCTCCTGAGTGTCCCCGGGGTGTCGGGCGCCCCGGGCCCTTCTCAGCCTGGCCCTCCACGTGCCCCAGCCCTCCTAAAGCCGGCTCAGGGTGGGGTGGGCGGCAGGGCTGGGAGAGGCTGCGGCCCTCGGGGCTCGGCCCCCTCCCTTGTGTTTCCTCCCGCCCCGCAGCCTCACCTCTGGGGCCTGGGGTGGAGGGGGAGGGGAAGGCGTGGTTCAGGGGAGCGCGTGTCTGCGGGGGTTTGGCCCCGCGGGTTGGTGCAGGCGATGGTGGTGGCTCCCTGGAGCCCCCTCCCTCCGTGTGGACCCACAGGAGGGGAGCGAGGCGGGTGCTCCGTGCTGGGCACACCCTGCGGGGGGAGGGCCCTGGGAGCTCTGGGGTCACGTGCCTTCTTCCGTCTCCCCCAGCGGGCCTTCTCCATGGACGACCGCATCGCCTGGACGCACGTAACGATCCCTGAGGCGCTGAAGCAGGGCAAGGTCGTGGACGAGTGGTACAGCCTGAGCGGGCGGCAGGGCGACGACAAGGAGGGCATGATCAACCTGGTGCTGTCCTACACGGTGAGGCCGCCGCCCCGCCCTGGTGCCCCCAGCGCGGGGTCAGGCAGGGGGCCCGGGCCGGCTGACCCCCAGCCTCGGGGCTGCCGCGCTGGTACCTGCTCACCCCTTCCTGGCACTGGACCAGGTTACTGCGGGTTCCCATGTCAGCACGTTGACTCCTGGGTACATCCTGCCTGTTGAGCAGGTGCTTCCACATGGCTGGGACGCTGCTACTGTACTTAACTAACTGCAGCCAGAGAGAGGCCGTCCCGAGGCGTCAGGAGTCTGAACCTGAAGTTCACACTTCGGTTTACGTTCTTGAGCAGCGTCCTCTGTTGATGTTCGGCTCAGGGGTCATCTCTTCTCAGTCGGGGTTCCGCAGGTCTGACGACAGACGCTCCACCCAAGTCGTCGTCCTCTGCCCGCAGAGGAGCCTGTGGGGAGTCGGTGTGAACGGGAGTCTGACGGTGCGGACAGGGCACGTCCCTGCCTCGACCCGTGGGGCTCCAGGCCCGGTGCTGTCCCCTTGCAGGGTGCTCCTGTTGAGGCTGGGTGTGCGTGTTCTGCCGTGACCCTGGGCCATCTTTGGTGTGTTTCAGTCGCTGCCGGCTGCCATGATGATGCCGCCTCAGCCCGTGGTCCTGATGCCCACCGTGTACCAGCAGGGTGTGGGCTACGTGCCCATCACAGGTGCGTCTGCCCTCCCCGCAGCACGTCTGCTGGGATGGCATCAGAGCAGGAGGGAGGTGCATGGGGTGTCAGACTAGAGGCTGGGCCTGCTCTGCAAGTGGTGCCTGGAGAGCCTCCCTAACCTGTGGTCTGCTGCTGTGTGTGGGCTTCTGCACGTGTAGGGAATAGTTTTTTTTTCTCTGTCGGTGCAAAGGTGAGTTGAAACGTATGGAGACGGGGAAGCGTGATTTCTGAGTGTTCTGAGTCGCCATAGCGCGAGGCACGTCCTGTCGGGTGGGTGGACGGGCTGCGTGCCTGAGCCCTCCTGCGTGCGTTCCCCGTACGCAGCCGTTGACCTCACAGCGTTTACCTTTATGACCCGGTGGTTTGCGTCTTGCAGCAGAGTCAGGTTGGGTTTGGCTTTTCTCTTGGATTTCTGTGCCTTCACGTCAGCCTGTGGTCAGTTCCCACCCTGGCTCTGGTTGGAAGTGACTCAGCTCCCCTGCCTGTGAACGTCTGTAGGACGGGGTGGGGTGCAAGCGTGGGAGGCTCAGCGCCCGGGAGATGGGCAAGGACGCGCGGATGCCGTGCACACGGTGGCGGCCACGTCCTGAGAAACCTCTGAGCTCTTGAGCAGAGCGCACGGGAGAGTGAGGGCTGGAGTTACAGCCCTGGACCCGGGCAGGGGCCTCAGGAGAGGCGGGTTGTCTGCTAAAGGGTGAGTGTCCCAGAGCCGGAAATGCAGGCAGTAGCGGGGTGGGGGCTGCAGACGGCGGGAGCTGGCCGGTGAAGCCGTCAACACCCCTATCTCAGGTCCCCTTCCTGCTCCCCGCTGGTTCAGGGTGGTGAGCGGGCGCCTGCCCAGCTCCGGAACGCCTGGGCCCTTGGCCTCATGAGGCTCAAGGGCCCGTGTGGGACCCGGCAACCTCTCGCCTCTCAGGATGGTCAGGACTAAGGGGCGGCGGGCGCAGGCAGCTGGGTGCTCAGCGGGGCTGGGCCAGGAGGGGGCTGGGGGCTGGGGGCTGGGGGGTGGCGGGAGGAAGGGGCCGGCCCCGCTCCTGCCTCGGGTGCATGTCCGGCCCCGCAGGCAGCTGTGTCCATCACATGCTCGGTCCCACCCCTGCGGCCGGCACCCCTTCGCCTCAGCGCTTGTCGGCTCTTCTGCTGGTTTTGGTTTGGATGGTTTTGAGCTGCCTTTAAGCTGAGCTCAGACAGGAAAGGAAACCATGTGAGCTGTCGGGCCGGGTTGGGTGACTGTGCTTTTGAGTTTCTAAAGACAAATGATTTTAAATCCTTTTCTGCTCTTCAGAGTGGTGTTTGACCAGGTTCTGTCTCTGTTAGCCGTAGGGTCTCAGTAGCACCGTCTTTCCTTGTGCTGGTCTGTTTTCCTCACGAGATGGTCGGAGCTTTGACTTGGGGTCTGGTGGCTCCAGGTCTGAATCTTCGGCAGCTGAGATGCCTTGAGGTTCTCAGTGTCCACAAGGGAGTGAGGGGGTGAGGCTGGCGTGGCGAGCTGACACCGGAGCCCCACGTGTTGCCCATGTGGAGTGGGGGGTCTGCTGTCCCCAGGACGCTGGCCCTGGTGGGGTCTCCTTCCTTGTCAGGGTCTGACTGGGACTGGGTGCCCAACTGGGAAGGCCTGTCCTGGAGCGCTGGCAGAGAGGGGGGGCGGGGGAGTCTCAGTGCTTGGGGTGGGGAGGGTGGCAGGTGGGGGTGGCCATGGTGGGAGGGGTTGACCCCTGTGGTGTAAATGGCCGAGGTCTGCTCACCCCCGTTTCTCCTGAGTGTCTGGCCTATCTGAGAGGTCATGTCGGGGGCCGAGATCTCTGGGGTTACGTTGGGGTGGGGAGACCTCTGGGGTCATGTTGAGAGGGGAGACCCCTGGGGTCATGTTGGAGTGGGGAGATCTCTGGGGTCATGTCGTGGTGGGGAGACCCCTGGGGTCATGTTGGGGTGGGGAGACCCCTGGGGTCGTGTTGGGTGGGGGAGACCCCTGGGGTCATGTCATGGGTTGGGGGAGATCTCTGGGGTCGTGTTGGGGGGGAGACCTCAGGTGAGACCTGGCCCCACGGTGGAAGTGCTGCCCGCTGAGCCCGCCTCTGCTTGCAGGAATGCCCACTGTGTGCAGCCCCGGCGTGGTGCCCGTGGCGCTGCCCCCAGCTGTGAGCGCCCAGCCCCGCTGCAGCGAGGAGGACCTGAAGGCCATCCAGGACATGTTCCCCAACATGGACCGAGAGGTGATCCGCTCCGTGCTGGAGGCCCAGCGGGGCAGCAGGGACGCGGCCATCAACTCCCTGCTCCAGATGGGCGAGGAGTCCTAGACACGCCCGCCGTCTCGCCGCCTGCCCGCCCGCCCAGCTCCCCCGAGCACTGTCCCCAGCAGATCCCCGTGAACGCGCCCCACGCAGCCCCTTCCTCGGACGTCCGTGTCGCCACCCTCGCCCTCGTCTGGGATGCATGTGGTTTTGGTTCTTGCAGCCGTTCTCCACGTGGGTGGGTGGGGTGGCTCTCTTCCCGCTTCCTGTCGGAGGGTAGAGGTGGCAGGTCCCGTGCACACGCCCACTTTCTGCCGGCCGTCCTCCCAGGAGGCTCTCCTGGGAGCAGCTCCCCCGCAGGGCTTCGGTTCTGGGCCCCTTCTGGGTGGACAGGTGGTCTCTGGTGATGCCACCTGACTGGGTAGACACACTAACGTGAGGCACAGAGGATCCACCGACAGCTGCTGTGGGTCTTGTTAGGACTTCAGGACAAGAAACTCCTCTCCTCCCCGTGGTGGTCTTCGTGGGCCTCTCGCTGGGGCCGGGCAGACCTTGTCTTGGGGCCCAGCCTGTGCGCGGAGTCCTGGGCCCAGCCTGGCATCTGCAGCCACGTCCTGAGCCTGCGGCCCCGTAGTCTTTACTGCTGCCTCGCCCTCCATGCCATGTTGTCCCAAGGGGTCGCCGCCCCCAGACGCGCTCTGACCATAGAGCTCAGTGAGGCGGGTGTTGGGGGCAGGCCCAGTCCTTGGCCTTGTCTGTCAGAGGGTCTCTAGGACTCTCAGCTCACCGCCGACCTCGTGTAGGAAGCTGGGCCCCAGGCTGGGTCAGCGTGGTGACCGCCGGCACTGGGAGGTCTTCTCAAGAGGCAAGAGGCGCCCCGCGGCGTGGGTGGCACCCTGCTGCCTCTGGCTGTGGACACTGAGGATGGGGCCAGGCTGGGTGGTGCCCCGTGGAAATGAGAACACAGTGCGCTCTGACGTGGTTGCTGCTGTTGGCAGTCAGCCGTGGTCGCCGCTGTCTGGAGGCCTTGCCCAGCCTCTGGACATGGAGACAGATCCCACCCGGTGACGTCGGGCGGTCACCTGAGGCGGCGAGGACTCAGAGCCCAGTCCTGTCCTCCACGTAGGCTTAATGGGATGCCGGCCAGCGGTCAAGCTGACCAGACTCCTCCCGTGGTGACCCGGGGGCGGGGAGGCCTGTGAGGGGGGTTCAGACCACCGGTGCCTTTGCCGCAGGCTCTCTGTAGATGCGTGAGACCGACTGGGCAGCTGCAGCCTGGCTGCAGCATTGTGACCACAGTCGGCGCAGCTCTGACAGGCCGACCCAGCCTGTGCACCCCGCCCAGTGGTCCCCGGCCCAGGCGGCCCCACGCCGCCTCCCCACCGCCGCATCCCCCTGCCTGGGCCTCCGAAGACAGGAGTCTTGGCTTCAGGGCAGCTGCAGGCCTGCCAGCTTGGGGTCCTTTGTTATGGACGCCTGCTGCTTCACTGGGTCAGAGGAGGGTGCATCTGTGGGGCCTCAAGACGTCCGATGGCCCTGCTGTCCCCGCGCTCTGCTCACGTCCATGCGCGTGTCCCGGATGCCCCTCGGGGGTCCTCAGCGCGGCGCCCGCGGCTGCCAGGCCCAGGACAGGGCGCCTTGCAGGTCGTCGTTGCTTGGTGTCGGAGAGGAGAGGCGTGTACAGCGGGCTCCCCACCCCACTCCCGTTTCAGGAGCCCTGCCGGTGTTTGCAGAAATGGTCCTTGGAGCTTTGAGTTTCAGATCATTCTGTTGGGGTCCAGGGTCCAGGTTCCTCTTCGATTGTAAGATATGTTTGTACCTTTCAGCCTTCTAACTTAATAAACGGTCTATGGAAAAACAGAGAATCCAGTCCTTCAGAGAGAGTTTACTGTTTTTGTTCCACTTTAATCTGGCTTGTAATAAGCCAGTTGATGAAACGGCTTACCAGCAGACTAGTGAGTAAAGGCACAGGGCAGAGGTTGGACTCTTCCCAGGAGCCTGGAGTGTGAGCGTGGAGCTCAGAGTGTGTGCACGGAGCTCAGAGTGTATCCATTGAGCCTGCCGTGTGAGCACGGAGCCTGCATGGAGCCTGGTGTGTGAGCATGGAGCCTGGTGTGCAAGCACGGAGCCTGCATGGAGCCTGGCGTGTGAGCGCGGAGCCTGCATGGAGCCTGGCGTGTGAGCGCGGAGCCTGGCGTGCGAGCATGGAGCCTGCATGGAGCCTGGCGTGTGAGCGCGGAGCCTGCATGGAGCCTGGCGTGTGAGCATGGAGCCTGGCGTGCGAGCACAGAGCCTGCATGGAGCCTTCATGGAGCCTGGTGTGTGAGCACGGAGCCTGCATGGAGCGTGGCGTGCGAGCGCGGAACCTGCATGGAGCCTGGCGTGTGAGCACAGAGCCTGGCGTGCAAGCACGGAGCCTGCACGGAGCCTGGCATGTGATGTGAGCACAGAGCGTGCATGGAGCCTGGCGTGCGAGCACGGAGCCTGCATGGAGCCTGGCGTGTGAGCACAGAGCGTGCATGGAGCCTGGCATGTGAGCACGGAGCCTGTATGGACCCTGGCGTGAGCACGGAGCCTGTATGGAGCCTGGCGTGCGAGCGCGGAGCCTGCATGGAGCCTGGCGTGTGAGCACAGAGTGTGCATGGAGCCTGGCGTGTGAGCACGGAGCCTGCATGGAGCCTGGTATGTGAGCATGGAGCCTGGCGTGTGAGCGCGGAGCCTGCATGGAGCCTGGCGTGTGAGCGTGGAGCCTGGCGTGCGAGCATGGAGCCTGCGTGGAGCCTGGCGTGTGAGCGCGGAGCCTGGTGTGAGAGCACGGATCCTGCGTGGGCCTGGCGTGCGAGCACAGAGCCTGCATGGAGCCTTCATGGAGCCTGGCGTGCGAGCGCGGAGCCTGCATGGAGCCTTCATGGAGCCTGGTGTGCGAGCGCGGAGCCTGCATGGAGCCTGGTGTGCAAGCGTGGAGCCTGCATGGAGCCTGGCGTGTGAGCGCGGAGCCTGCATGGAGCCTGGCGTGCGAGCATGGAGCCTGGCGTGCGAGCACGGAGCCTGGCGTGCGAGCACGGAGCCTGCATGGAGCCTGGCGTGTGAGCACAGAGTGTGCATGGAGCCTGGCGTGTGAGCACGGAGCCTGTATGGAGCCTGGCGTGAGCATGGAGCCTGCATGGAGCCTGGCGTGCGAGTGCGGAGCCTGTATGGAGCCTGGCGTGCGAGCACAGAGCCTGCGTGGAGCCTGGTGTGCGAGCGCGGAGCCTGCATGGAGTCTGGTGTGCAAGCGTGGAGCCTGCATGGAGCCTGGTGTGCGAGCGAGGAGCCTGGGTCTGTTGTCTGGCTGGGCTTCCAGAAGACAAAGCCCGGGCACTGGCCCCAGCCCACAGGCACTGGCTGCCCGGTCCAGTTGCCCCATGTGTGGCTCTTCTCCAGGGTGCTCCGACCCGGGAGTAGGCCACGGGATGTCCCCTCAGCTAGGCGAGCCCCACTGGTCTCGGGGGCACGCCCCCGCCCCTGGAGGCACCTGCCAGTCCAATGCTCTGGGTCTTCATGGGCCCACGCATCCCCGGGCCCCACCACGGAAAGCCAAGCCTCACAGATCTCTTTGCCCCGAGGGCCCTTCTGGGCTCGTCACTCACATAGCCCGGGATGGGCTCCCAAATTCCAAAAGCTGGGTCTGACCCGGGCACTGCTCTGGGTCCTCGGCCTGTCCCCTACCCCGCAGCCGGTCCCCCGACAAGGCTCAGGGTTTGTCAGGCCCCCGAGATGCCTCCCCAGCCCTCCGTCACCCATGCCTCAGCCCCTGCAGCCTGCACGCTGACCCCCCTCAGTTACGGGCAGAGGGGCGGGCTGGCCCCGCCACTGTGGCGGCTCCGAGGGTGCCCGTCGCGGTGCCCGGCTCCCCTGCGGAGCTCCCTGGGCTGCAATGCTGCCGCCCTTATGTTGAGGCTCAGACCCACTGCCTTCGTCTGCAGACCAGCCCTGTCCTGTGGGGACACCTCCATTCCCACCAAGAAAGAGCCCTGGAGACTCGTGGGTGGGCCAGGTGCCCCAGCAGCGGCTCTGGTCCTCCATCTGGGTTTCCCCACGTCCCATCTGACGCTGCAGGAAGACACCGGGATACAGGAGCAGGGTCACTGGGGCTCGGGAGGCCCGCTCCGGGTGTGCCACCCACTGTGGGCTCCTGACCCCTCCTGGTCCCCACAGCTGCCCGGCCCACCCCAGGGCCCCATGCAGCTGCCCGGCCCCCTCCCAACACCCACCCTCCCCGCACCCAGCCCCTCTCTTGTGGGTCATCTGGATGCACCCTTTTTCTGCTTTCAGCTGGGTTGCTGGACACGCTGGGGAGGAGGCACAAGCTTTTGCCCGCATGGCAGGACTTTGTCAGCATTTGTGGGACGGACGACAGCAGGAGGGGTTTAGAGCTCAGCTGGGCCCCTGCCCACGGTAGGCCTGAGCGTGGGGCACCTGCCTGAGCGGGCCCTTGGTGCAGGGGGGCTCCCAGAGCACAGAGCTGGGCCTTCAGGGCTGTCTTCCCTGTGCTGATGAGAGTGATTTATCCTCATTAGCGCTTCCATTTTTATTTTCAGACGTAATCTTCAAGGACTTCCTGGTGGGCCAGTGGTTAAGTCTCTGCACTTCCCCTGCAGAGGGCGTGGGTTTGATCTTGATCCCTCGTTGAGGATCTAAAATTCCATATGCCACACAGAAGACCTAAAATAGAATAAAGTTCTCATGAAAGAAAAAGGTCTATCGCGAATCACACGGGAGCCTCCCGAATCTCTCCAGGCTCCTGGCCCTGCCCCGGTGAGCCTGGAGGCAGAGCTGGGTCCACCTGAGCTGCCGAAGTTCACGGCGGTCCAGGTGGGCCCGTGACACCAGGCAGACGATGAGGGTGCCCGGGACCCAGCTGATGGGTCAGGGAGACACAAGGCCTGGGGAGGCGGGGAGTGCCCAACGGGGTCCCAGTCAGGGCCCTGAGTCAGAACTGGACCTGACTGGTCAGCCGTGGGGCTTGCCTGGAGCAAGTGCAGAGTGGCCGCGGGCTGAGGGGCAGCACCTGGCAGTCCCAGGGCCCTGTGGGCAGGACCCAGCGGCGGATGCTGTATCTCAGCACTGTCCCAGTGACTCTGGGTTTACAGTTTCTGAAGAGAGATGGAGCCAGCTTGCCCAGCGACTCTAATAACAACATAGCTGGTTATTTCGCCAGCAAAAGTGAGTTTCTTCAGCGACTGCGGCCCGGGATATACGAGCAGTGGTGGCCCACACGCAAAGCCAGAGGTCACGGAAGGGGACTTGCTACTCGAGGGAGAAGGGGGAGCTGGGAGGGGCTGTGATAACCAGAGTCCATTGGAGGAGCCGGGGTCCAAAGTAGGGAGGCTTCCGGGGGCTGGGCCTGTGCGGTCTCTGATTGGCTGGGCTGTGGGAAGCAGAGGGAGGCTTCCTTCCTCCTGCCGGATGGGAAGGGGCAAGGCCTTCCTGTTGGGGGTGGAGGGGGTGTGTTCCCACTTGGGGTGACCAACACCGCCCTGAGGGTGGAGAGCTGAGCCTGGAGGCCCGTCCCAACTCCAGCTCGAGCTGTTCCCTTCACTCTACCCAGGCAGGGAGCAAGCCTACAGAGGACGCCAGCACCCTCGTTTCCAAGGTGAGCTCCGACTGCGGAGCGTGAAGACAGGTCACACACATGAGCTCCAGTCTCTGGAGAGTGAAGACATTTCACACACGTGAGCTCTGGTCTGCGATGAGTGAACACAATTCACACACGTGAGCTCCAGTCTGTGATAAAAACAGTTCACATGCGTGAGCTCTGGTCTGTGGCAAATGACACTCCTCAGGTGCCTCGAAAACATGCTTAGTTCTGGAAGAGGCCTGTGGTGTAAGAAGACGCTGTGCCTTGAGAATGACTGAAGTATAGGAAATGCTGCTGTTTCACACGTGAATTAGGAGACTAAGGCCAGGGCACGGAGAAGGCAATGGCACCCCACTCCAGTACTCTTGCCTGGAAAATCCCATGGACGGACGAGCCTGGTAGGCTGCAGTCCATGGGGTCGCTAGGAGTCGGACACGACTGAGCGACTTCACTTTCACTTTTCATGCATTGGAGAAGGAAATGGCAACCCACTCCAGTGTTCTTGCCTGGAGAATCCCAGGGACGGGGGAGCCTGGTGGGCTGCCGTCTATGAGGTCACACAGAGTCAGACACGACTGAAGCAACTTAGCAGCAAGGCCAGGTCAGGACCCGGCCACGGTCGCCCAGGAAATCAGACTGAGATGGGGGAGTGCGCAGACCCCAGTGGCGGCTGGGGGAGGGGCCGCCAGCCCCCCGCAGTCTGTCCGTAAGCTTGTCAGCCCTGCTGGACAGTTTCCAGCCCAGTCCCAGAGGGGTCCTGCCCTGACTAGACCTTGGTGATCTGAGTAGGAAAGGCCACGAAGAGACCCCAGCCCCCACCTTCCCTGGGAGCTGAGGACCGCAGCCCCTGGGGGACAGCATGAGTCACTGGTTCCCAGGTGGGCACCCTGGGTGGGCCCCAGCTCTCAGATAGCGGAGGCGGGCCCTGTGGTGTGCAGGGCCTGGAAGACCCTCCTCTCACCCACCGGGCTTGCTTGGCTGCAGCCAGCGCTGCCTTGCCCTCCGCAGGCAGCCTGCCCTGTCTCACAGGGAGGTGCCCGTGCCATGCGGGTAGGTCAGGCCAGGCCTGCCACCCGCTCCTCGCACCCAGCTCGTCCTGCCCCACCCGGTGCAGACCACTTTCTCCACTCAGGATGAAACAGCGGAAAAGAAAGGCAGCAACCCCTGCCCTCGGTGGAGAGGAGACATGAGGGTCAGAGACGGGGCAGGCTGGCCCGTGACAAGCGCCTGCAGGAGGTGCGGACAGCATGGGGAGGGTTTCCTGCGTGGACACACTGACCCCCCAGAGGCTCATCTGGTCTTTGCGCCTGTGAACAACTTCCTTCTAAACCCTTCATGTTCGCAATCACGGTGATAGTGTTTCCGAGCCCTCGGGCCACCCCGACTCCGCCTGATACTCCCAAAGCCTGAGATGGACCCTGGGGGCGTCCTTGCCACCTGCTCTGCCCACCCTTCCTGGAGGTTCCAGCAAAAGCCTGAGGCGTGGGGTTCAGGGACAGCCCAGCCCCCCGGACGGCAGGGGAGCCCAGGGATGCAGCTGATGGGAAGAGACACCAGGACCAGGAAGCGTGTGTGATGCTCGGCCTTTATTTGCAAGACTGGGGCTGCGTGAGCACAGGGCGTGCCGTGGGGGCCACCCCGTCCCTGGCCTGCCCCTTGGCCCTTGTAGCCTCAGCCCAGGGTCCAGACACCGGCAGGCAGCCAGCCTGCCTGACGCAGCTCCCTGGAGGCAGCCGGCCTTGCCTGCCCCGGCCTCAGTCTGTGGTTCGCTGCAGGAGGTAGCCAGTGGGGGTCTGTGCCCTGGGGGCTTCGAGGAGCACAGAGGCCGCGGTGGGACCCGAGCGCAGTGGGGTACGGTTTTTTGCACAGCGTCGCCGCCTCCTGACACCGGCGAGGGTCGAGCCTGGGTGTGCCCATGTTTCAGATGACGGTCATCTGACCCTGATGGCCAGGGAGGTGGCCAAACAGGCGCCAGGGGCTCTGAGGGCAGGACCTCGGGTCCTCCTCAAGCCGACCCCCACTGTGCTGTCACCCTGTAGGGCCCAGGTTTCACCAGGCCAAGTGCAAAGAGGGCGGGGGCAGTGGTACCCATGGAAGGCATGCCTGGGCACTCGTGGTTTCCATGGTGGGGGGGGGTGCCTGGGGGTGCAGAACGTCAGACAGTGGTGAACCCCAAGACTGGGAAGGTGGATGAGCTATCCTCGAGAGTCTGGGGCGAGGATGCGCAGGCTGGGACGCAGCTGCACTCGTCCACGTGGGTGTAGGTGTGCTGGAAGGCCGTCCCATCGGGGCACTGCATGGTCACCACCTCCTGGTGGGTCCTGGTCTCCTGGCAGCAGGAACAGCTGCACTGCCTGGCCTGTGCCTCCATGGAGTACCTGCAGACGCACAACCTCAGGACCCCCCCTCTTGCCCGGATCACCCGGCTTCCTCCATGGAGTACCTGCAGACGCACAACCTCAGGACCTCCCCTCTTGCCCGGATCACCCGGCTCCTAGTCTCTTGGGGGTCCGGAGACAGTGGCTGGCTCCCTGAGTGCACAGCGCTGCTGGTACTGGCCTGGACAGCGCTCTGGGTCGCTGAGAACCCCAGCTTTCCCCAGCCAGGCCCTGCTCTTTCCCAAACCAGCTCCTCAAACTTGCCGACCGTGGCAGACCTCTCCTCTGGGAACCTGCCCTGGGCCGGCCAGCCAGGTCCAGACCCTTCCTCCTGCCTCTTCTGCCAGGGCTCACAGCTGGCCGTGGCCTGGGTTTCTGGGGGGTGGACTCTGCCACCAGCTCTGCCCTGACAGTCCGGCTCAGGGAAGGTGCTTATTCTGCCTGGCCCCAACGCGGGCAGACCTTCCACTGGTAGCCCTGGTGCTCTGACCCCCGTGGCCCCTCCCAGCTGCCCCAGGCCTGCCCCCAGGGGGTTGGGGAGGCTCAGGGTTTCTGCAGCCCTGCTGGGGGGCCCTTCCCTCTTCCCTGTAGCAAGCTGGGCCCTCCGGCCTCAGCCCCAGCGCAGGGGGTCCCTCTAAAGACAGGGTCACGTGGGGCACCGGCTGGTGACCACGCATGTGTCTGGGGCGGGGGTGGAGGGCACGGGCGGCTCACCGGGACACTTTTGGGCAAGAGCCCTCGCAGAAAGAGACCTTGACGGCGGCCTGGGTGACGCAGCCCCGGTGTCGCAGGACCGTCATGTTGGTGTGGACCTGGCAGGCGTCTGCGCAGAGGAAAGGCAGTGGGGGCACGTCTCCAAGGACCCACGTAACCTCCCGCTCAGGGTGGGGGTTCTGGCTGGGGAGGGCAACTTCGGGAGGAGTCAGTGGGCGGAGCTGACAGCGCTGAGAGGCAGGAAGGGGAGCCCTGACTTACCCGTTTGCACACAATAGTAGCAGCAGCCGATTTTCTTGAGGATGCCCTGCAGGGGGAGGGGCAGAGGCGGGGCTTGAGTGGGCGGGGCTTCGTGGTGGGTGGGCGGGGCCTACTGGGGATGGACTCTGGGAATGAGTGGGTGTGGGCTGTGGTGTGGGCGGGGCTCCTTTGTGGGTAGGCGGGGCCTCTGGTGATGGAATGGGTAGGTGTGATGTGGGCGGGGCTTCTGTGCCAGACACACACCTTGCAGGTGGACACGTCAGGGCAGACCACAGGCATTGGGGTCAGCATAGGGGGTCCGTCCCTGGCCTGGCAGTGGTACTCCGTGCAGTTGTCCACGAGGCTGTTGACCCAGGTCTCGTTGAGCTGGAATGAAAGGGGGAAAATGGTTGGGGGCCGGGCTGGGGATTACCTGGTGGATGAAGAGGAGCTGGTCAGGAGGGTCTCTGCAGGGCAAGGGTCGAGACTGAGTGTCCCCTTACCTGGACCAGCTGACCGTCCGGTGCGAGGCAGGCGGTCTGCACGCACTCCCCACAGCACTGCCCGGCCACCGTGGAGTACTCAAAGCCCTGGGGCAGAGGGGTGGTCACGTCCCACACCTAGCCCTCCTGCTCTCCCACCCACCCTGGGGCCCAGGGCTAGCCTCCTTGGAACCCCCTTTCCTCTGTGAGGCATGCCCCTGCCCAGCCCCCGGGTCCTCTCTTAGCTTCAGCCCTGCTCCCAGCACCTTCTCCACTTCGGCCCTCCAGAACCCTATCCCAGCAGCCTACAGGTCCGCCTCCAGCCCACAGCCCCATACCCCACCCTCCTGCTTCACTCCCTCCTTTTGGGACGGAAAAACCTCCATGAAGGCTGAGCTGGAGGCCCTCCCGGGGGCCCAGGGTCCGGTGATGGGCCTCCCCAGGGGCCTAGCCTGGCCTCACCTGGAGGCAGGTGGTATTACAGGCCTCCTCCTCACACCGCACAGTCAGGTCCTCACTGTCCATGGACAAACAGGTGCACGTGTGGCACGGAGTAACCCCTGGGATGGTCGCACCAACCTGCAGTGGACAGGGTGAGGGGAGGTGACCCTGAGGGGGCACCAGGGCCAGGCCCCCTCCCTGTGCCCGTGAGACCCACAGAGCGGTCTCCTTCCTTTTCACACAGGATCAGAGACATGACCCTGGATGAGTGCAGACTGGGGCAGCCGGGACCCCAGGCCGGTGGGAGGGGCAGTCCTGCCCTGAAACTCTTGCTGGGAGAGCCTGAAGCTAAGCTCCCCGTGGCTCTCAACAGCAGCTGCCTCTGAAGGGCCTGGAGCCTCGACCCATCCGCTGTCATGGCAAGAGGGGCACAGGGGTCCTCAGAGGACGTGCCGAGTCTGGAGCCCACCCCCTGCCCTTTCCCGACTGCCTGGACACGGAGCCCTTACCCCATAGAACGTGCCATTGAAGGTGCACAGCAGAGGCTCTGGAAGGAAAGGGGTTGCTGAGCACCTGCCGGGAGGCACCCAGCCCCAGCCCCACCGTCCCCCGAGCCCGGAGACTCACCGCAGCTGAAGGTGGGGCAACAGTCATCCTCCACCTGGGTGCGGACCAGCTTCTCTCCCAGCCGACATGCAGGGGGGCTCTGGGGGCACGTGCTTGCATTGCAGACTGCGGGAGAGTCAGGGAGCTGCCTGGGTGCCCCTGCCCCCCTCCTCCCGCTACTGTGGTTCCCAGGGTAACACTGCCCCACGCTGGACCAGAGAAGTCCTTTCCACAGGAGTCAGTGGCTCTCTGTGGCCCTTCTGGGCCACGCTGTGTCACCTCCCTGGTCTTCCCCAAGACCCTGCCTGGCACCAGGGACGCCAGAGGCCACCAGCTTCATTTTAGGTGGAGGAGCGAAGAACTGAGAGGCCCCACCTCGGGTCCAGCCTCAGCCCGGCCACGGGACCCCGAGGCGCTCCTGCCCTGCCGGCCAGGTGGCCGGAGCCAGACACCGTGCCACCCACTGCCCACTGGGGTGCAGGCCTCACCACACAGATTCTCCATGCAGCATGGGTTGTCCGCCAGAGGCCTGCTCACGGCCACAAAGCCGGCCCGGCCACATTGCTGTGGCTGGTCTGGGGCCAGGCACTCCACGGGCGTGCACTGCACTGACACAGTGCCGTTGTCACACACGCAGTCCTGGCAGTTGCTGACCCACCGCTCTCCAGGCTGCAACAGACCAGGTCAGGGTCCCCCAGGGCTCCTGGGTGGTGCCCTGGCCTCTGGGGTCGCGTCCAGCAGCAGGTCGGGCCCCGGCCTCCCTGTCCCGGGAGCAGCCTTGAGGCTGACATGGCTCACACCTGGGTGTGCCATACCCACACCCGCCCCACCGCCCGACCCCGGGCAGAGCCGGGGCCCTGGGAGGGGGACCCCTGCCCTCCTTCCGCTCAAGCGAGGAGTCAGGTTGCTGAAGGTGGAGCACTCACGAATTTGGGAAGCCCATCCGGTCCCACACAGGCTGCGAGGCAAGAATGGGGAGAAGGGGGTTAGTGGGAGCACTGGGGTCGGGGCCCAGCCGGCCTGGCCACCCCTCCCCCAATGGAGGCCTCTTCTCCCTGCTTGGGGCAGAAGCCCCTGGAGAGCTTGAGGGGGATCACTTAGGAGGGGACTCAGAAAGGCTCCAGGCCATGCTGCGCTGCTGGCAGGACTGGGCAGGACTGGCCCCAGCCGGGGTTTGCCCGCCCCGGGGCCCCTTCCGCTCTCTGGGGCTGGGTGGGCCTGGCGCAGGGTGCTTACGGCACTCGGGCACACAGATGTCCCTGTGAGAATTGAAGAGGATGTGGCCGTCGGGACAGAAGCAGCCCTCTGCCAGCCCAACGCTCAGCGGGCTCTGGCTCCTGCAAGGCGACAAAGGCAGACTGAGGGGGAGGGCAGTGGGCAGGGTGCAGGCCCAGGGGCAACCTCGGGTCCGGGGTCGGAGGTCGGGTGGGGGAAGGGCACCCCCGAGATTTGGGGTCGGGGTCCTGGAGCCTCGTGGGTCTCCTCCTGGCTCCCCACCAGGTCCTCCAGGCCAGCCTGGGAGGCCCGCTGTCCCCACCATGCTCTCCCTGTCAGCTGGGCTCACCTGGAGTCGCAGGACTCCGGCTGCACAGGGCCACAAGACTTGTACACCTTGGCGGACGGGCAGGTGAGGTCTGGGGGCACACAGACAGGTGTCAGGCAGGCCGAGGAGGCCAGGGCCCCCAGCGGCCACGCCCGACTCACCGCACAGCCCGTGAGTGGCATTGCGCCAGTCAGGGCAGACGCCCCGGGAGCGGCAGAGTTCTGCGTAGGCCTCCAGGCTCTGGCAGAGCACCTTGCGGCCACGGCCGGGCCAGCAGCTGTCACTGACACAGGCGTTGAAGTACGGGCCAGGTGGGATGAGGCTGTGGCACCCGGCGAAGACCCTGCAGGCAGGGCCCATCAGAGGCTGCAGCGGAGGCCCCTCAGGGTGATGGCGCCCCACCACCACCACCCAACCCAGGTGGAGAACTCACGAGCTCAGCATCAGCTCGCAGAGGGGCTCTGGGGGGCACGACGGGTGGATGGCGGGCGTGCTGGTTTCCGGCAAGAGGGGGCTGGTGGTTGGGGGCAGGCCGGTGGGCACCCCGCAGCCCTCCACGCTGCTGTTGGAGACCAGCCAGGACCGGGCCATGTCCCGGCAGGTGCGGGCCGTGGTGCCGTCTGGCCGGCGACATTCATCCCGGCGGTTGTTGGTGCAGGTGCCTGGGGAGGGCGGGGTTCAGGGGGACACACTGGACCGTCGTCGCCGTCCCCCTTCGTCTCCCAACCTCCCCAGCAACTGCTCAGCTATCAAAGAGGGCCTCCCGCCTGGGGCAGGTGCAGGGGCCGGCTGTGCGTCTGGGGTCCCCGGGGGGGGTGCGCCCGTTGCGGTGGTGCCGGCCCCTCGCCACCCCTGCAGGCGTCCTGCAGCCCCGCTCACCGCACTGGCCCTCGGTGTTGTGACTGAAACGGCTGTAGGAGAGCCGGGCCTGGAAGACCCGCCCGTTGAAGGTGATGCCGACACCGACGGCGGGAATATCGACGCGCATCCCGGTGGCCCCGGTCAGGGTCACGATCACGCCGTTCTTGCTGAAGCTCTGCCTCATCCGAGTTTGGTCCAGCAGGATCTGGGGGTGTGACCGGGGGACCATGACACCTGGGCTGTGCTCCCAGGTGCTGGGCCCCCTCCTGGGCACCCGTGCCCCAAAGAGCAGACACCCACCTCAGGCTGGGGTCACGGTCAGTGTGTTGGGTCCCAGGGGCTCTTGGCCTCGGGCACCCCCGTGCTCCTTCCCTGCCCTCTCTGGAGTCACCACACTCGGGACCCCAGGTCCTGGTGTGCCCTCTGTCTTCCCCAAGGCCCCTGAGGCTCTCTGGCAGGGGGACAACGTGATCTCTGTGCACCAGGGTCCCCCTAAACCAGGCCGGGACCGGCCACCGCTGCTCTGCCGCCCGCGCTCACCAGGCTTTCCTCCTGCCCAGCGGCGCTGCTGGTGGTGGAGAGGACGATGTCCACGGACTGGTAGTGGATGCTTAGGGCACGGGGGCAGTGGGCGGTGGCCTCACAGAAGCGGTTGTGCAGCAGGATGCGGAGGTTGCCATGGCGTGGCTGGATCTCGCGCATGAGGACATAGGTGCAGTTGTCCCAGAAGGAGTAGGAGGTGCCATCAAAGGTTTCGTAGTGGGTGTCCCCCCAGCCGCTGCAGACACCTGCAGGCATGGACAGGTCTTACCCAGTGCCACCCGGAGCTACTACTTTGGGGGTCGCTCAGCCCCGGGGGCCTCCGTCCCTCCTTCGGGACACAAGTGGACCCAGTTGGATGGGGGAGCCCCCCAGATGTGCCCACCCAGAGCCTGTGGATGTGACCTCCTTTGGGGGAAGGAGGGTCTCTGCAGCTGTAAGTGAAGGTTCATGGGGGGAGGTCATCCTGGATGACCAGGGGAGCCCTCCATCCAATGACAAGGGCCTTCTAAGAGGGAAGAAGCTGCGTGATGACTGGGTAGAGGCGGGGCCACAGCCCAGGCGCACCCGGGGCCCCAAGTCTGGAGGGCCAGGCAGGACCCCCGTCTTTCAAAGCTTTGGGGATAGCTCGGTCCCTCTGACTCCTTGATCTCTGTCTTCTGGCCTCCAGGACCATGCTGTTTTAAGATGCCTGGCTGGGGGTCATTTGTTTCGGCCGCCCCAGGAGCCCGAGGCCTGTAAGACCACCCACTTCCTCCCGCATGCCGTTCTGCCATGAAAGCTGCTCAGGACCCTCAGGAGGCGACCCCCTCAGAGCTCCTCAGCTTCACCCCTACTCTCCCTGCTCTCAGAAACCCCCAGGTTCCCTTCAGACCGTCAAGCCTGATGGGGATGGGCCCAGCGACCCCAGGCCCAGGGCATGGGGGGCGTGTGCACGTCTCAAACCCCACCAGCCCTCCCCCGACCCGGAACCAAGGGCGGCGCTCACACTCGCACTCGTAGTGGTAGTCACAGCGATGGCTCTGGTTCTGCACCTTCACGGGCAGATGCCCATTCACGCACGTGATGCTGCTCATCGGCCGGGGCCCCAGCAGGGTGACACGGTTGTCACCTTCACAGCGGGCCACCGTACAGTCCTCCAGGAACCAGGACTCGTTCACCTGTGAGACAGCACAGCACCCACAGGGTGGGATGGCAGGACCCCTTCCCACCGCCCCCACCTCAGCCACAGGAACCACCCCCTGCCTGGGGCAGGGCGGCCGCTGCCTCCTGGCTGGGCTTGGACCCTGCGTGCTTTCCTCCAGCCAGAGCAACCCGTGGAGTGGCCACTGAGGGCTGGGGGTGTGCCATCAACCTTGATGGATGCCCCGGGCCCCATGCACACAGAAGGGCCTGGAAGGTCATGGTGGAGGTGGAAGGCACACCTTTCGAGGAGGGATTGTACGATCACAGTCGCTAAGTGGAGTGGTTGGGGGCACAGAGGCTGAGGTCCCTGGGGGTGAGGAGGTGGTGCAGGCGCCCTGGAAGCGGTCAAGGTCACAGCGCTGGTTGCAGATGGCTAAGAAGGGGCAGCCCGCCCCATCTGTCTTGTTGTAGACAATGTCCCCTACAAGGTCAGAGACAACAGGTCAGCCAGGGCAGGGCCAAGGGCATGAGGACACAACCAAGGCAGCCAAATGCCAGGGAGGATTCTGCAGGAGGGGTGATACTTCACGTGCCTGGTAGGAAGAACTTCCCAAAGGCGTGGCAAAGGCAGGGTGTGGTGGGGCCAGGCGAGGTTGTGGGAACAATGGAGGGCATCAGGCTGCCGGAGGTCTCTGAGGACCAGGAGGGAGTAGTGGGTGGAGACCCAGGAGTAGTCGATATGGGAGAGGTCAACAGGTGACCTGTGGGTGAGTAACTGGACAAGTCTGGCTTGGTGGTCATGGGTGAGGACCTCGGGAAGGCAGAGGGACTAGAGATGGACACCCTCTCGGTGGTCGCCATGGAGGAGGGTCCAGTCACACTCGTGGGGGTGGAGGTCCTCTCGGTGGTCGCCATGGAGGAGGGTCCAGTCACACTTGTGGGGGTGGAGAACCCCTCTGTGGTCACTGTGGAGGAAGGTCCTGTCACACTGGTGGGGGTGGAGGTCCTCTCAGTGGTCGCTGTGGAAGAGGGTCCAGTCACACTTGTGGGGGTGGAGACACCCTCTGTGGTCACTGTGGAGGAAGGTCCTGTCACACTGGTGGGGGTGAAGGTCCTCTCAGTGGTCGCTGTGGAAGAGGGTCTAGTCACACTCGTGGGGGTGGAGACCCCCTCTGTAGTCACTGTGGAGGAGAGTCCTGTCACACTGGTGGGGGTGGAGGTCCTCTCAGTGGTCGCTGTGGAAGAGGGTCCAGTCACACTCGTGGGGGTGGAGACACCCTCTGTGGTCACTGTGGAGGAAGGTCCTGTCACACTGGTGGGGGTGGAGGTCCTCTCAGTGGTCCCTGTGGAAGAGGGTCCAGTCACACTCGTGGGGGTGGAGACCCCCTCTGTGGTCACTGTGAAGGAAGGTCCTGTCACACTGGTGGGGGTGGAGGTCCTCTCAGTGGTCGCTGTGGAAGAGGGTCCAGTCACACTCGTGGGGGTGGAGACCCCCTCTGTAGTCACTGTGGAGGAGAGTCCTGTCACACTGGTGGGGGTGGAGACCTTCTCCGTGGTCGCTGTGGAGGAGGGACCTGTCACACTGGTGGGGGTGGAGGTCCTCTCCATGGTCACCGTGGAAGATGGTCCTGTGACACTGGTGTGGGTGGAGGTTCTCTCCGTGGTCACGGTAGAGGAGGATCCTGGCACACTGGTGGGGGTGGAGACCCTCTCAGTGGTCGCTGTGGAGGAGGGTCCAGTCACACTCAGGGGTGTGGAGACCCCCTCTGTGGTCACTGTGGAGGAAGGTCCTGTCACACTCGTGGGGGTGGAGGTCCTCTCAGTGGTCGCTGTGGAAGAGGGTCCAGTCACACTCGTGGGGGTGGAGACACCCTCTGTGGTCACTGTGGAGGAAGGTCCTGTCACACTGGTGGGGGTGGAGGTCCTCTCAGTGGTCGCTGTGGAAGAGGGTCCAGTCACACTCGTGGGGGTGGAGACACCCTCTGTGGTCACTGTGGAGGAAGGTCCTGTCACACTGGTGGGGGTGGAGACCTTCTCCATGGTCACCGTGGAAGAGGGTCCTGTGACACTGGTGTGGGTGGAGGTTCTCTCCGTGGTTGCGGTAAAGGAGGATCCTGGCACACTGGTGGGAGTGGAGGTCCTCTCAGTGATCACTGTGGAAGAGGGTCCAGTCACACTCGTGGGGGTGGAGACCCCCTCTGTGGTCACTGTGGAGGAAGGTCCTGTCACACTGGTGGGGGTGGAGACCTTCTCCATGGTCACCGTGTAAGAGGGTCCTGTGACACTGGTGTGGGTGGAGGTTCTCTCCGTGGTTGCGGTAAAGGAGGATCCTGGCACACTGGTGGGAGTGGAGACCCTCTCAGTGGTCGCTGTGGAAGAGGGTCCAGTCACACTCGTGGGGGTGGAGACCCCCTCTGTGGTCACTGTGGAGGAAGGTCCTGTCACACTCGTGGGGGTGGAGGTCCTCTCAGTGGTCGCTGTGGAAGAGGGTCCAGTCACACTCGTGGGGGTGGAGACCCCCTCTGTGGTCACTGTGGAGGAAGGTCCTGTCACACTGGTGGGGGTGGAGGTCCTCTCAGTGGTCGCTGTGGAAGAGGGTCCAGTCACACTCGTGGGGGTGGAGACCCCCTCTGTGGTCACTGTGGAGGAAGGTCCTGTCACACTGGTGGGGGTGGAGGTCCTCTCAGTGGTCGCTGTGGAAGAGGGTCCAGTCACACTCGTGGGGGTGGAGACCCCCTCTGTGGTCACTGTGGAGGAAGGTCCTGTCACACTGGTGGGGGTGGAGACCTTCTCCGTCGTCGCTGTGGAGGAGGGACCTGTCACACTGGTGGGGGTGGAGGTCCTCTCCATGGTCACCGTGGAAGATGGTCCTGTGACACTGGTGTGGGTGGAGGTTCTCTCCGTGGTCACGGTAGAGGAGGATCCTGGCACACTGGTGGGGGTGGAGACCCTCTCAGTGGTCGCTGTGGAGGAGGGTCCAGTCACACTCGTGGGGGTGGAGGTCCTCTCAGTGGTCACCATGGAGGAGAGTCCTGTCACACTCGTGGGGGTAGAGACCCTCTCCGTGGTTGCTGTGGAGGAGGGACCTGTCACACTGGTGCGGGTGGAGGTCCTCTCGGTGGTCACCATGGAGGAGGGTCCTGTCACACTGGTGGAGGTGGAGACTGCTGCTGAGGTCACCGTGGAGGAGGGTCCTGGCATGCTTGTTGGGGTGTAGACCCTCTCGGTGGTCGCTATGGAGGAGGGACCCGTCACACTGGTGGCGGTGGAGACCCTCTCAGTGATCACTGTGGAGGAGGGTCCTGGCACACTCGTGGGGGTGGACACCCTCTCGGTGGTCACCGTGGAGGAGGGTCCTGGCACACTTGTTGGGGTGGACACCCTCTCGGTGGTCACCGTGGAGGTGGGTCCTGGCACACTCGTGGGGGTGGAGACCCTCTCTGTGGTCGCTGTGGAGGAGGGTCCTGTCACACTGGTGGGGGTGGAGGTCCTCTCAGTGGTCGCTGTGGAAGAGGGTCCAGTCACACTCGTGGGGGTGGAGACCCCCTCTGTGGTCACTGTGGAGGAAGGTCCTGTCACACTCGTGGGGGTGGAGGTCCTCTCAGTGGTCACCATGGAGGAGGGTCCTGTCACACTGGTGGAGGTGGAGACTGCTGCTGAGGTCACTCTGGAGGAGGATCCTGGCACGCTTGTTGGGGTGTAGACCCTCTCGGTGGTCGCTATGGAGGAGGGACCCGTCACACTGGTGGGGGTGGAGACCCTCTCAGTGATCACTGGGGAGGAGGGTCCTGGCACACTCGTGGGGGTGGACACCCTCTCGGTGGTCACCGTGGAGGAGGGTCCTGGCACACTTGTGGGGGTGGAGACCCTCTCGGTGGTCACCGTGGAGGAGGGTCCCATCACACTTGTGGGGGTGGAGACCCTCTCAGTGGTCGCTGTGGAGGAAGATCCTGTCACACTGGTGGGGGTGGAGGTCCTCTCAGTGGTCGCTGTGGAAGAGGGTCCAGTCACACTCGTGGGGGTGGAGACCCCCTCTGTGGTCACTGTGGAGGAAGGTCCTGTCACACTGGTGGGGGTGGAGGTCCTCTCAGTGGTCGCTGTGGAAGAGGGTCCAGTCACACTCGTGGGGGTGGAGACCCCCTCTGTGGTCACTGTGGAGGAAGGTCCTGTCACACTGGTGGGAGTGGAGACCTTCTCCGTGGTCACCGTGGAAGAGGGTCCTGTGACACTGGTGGAGGTGGAGGTCCTCTCCATGGTCACCGTGGAAGAGGGTACTGTGACACTGGTGTGGGTGGAGGTTCTCTCCGTGGTCGCGGTAGAGGAGGATCCTGGCACACTGGTGGGGGTGGAGACCCTCTCAGTGGTCGCTGTGGAGGAGGGTCCAGTCACACTCGTGGGGGTGGAGGTCCTCTCGGTGGTTGCTGTGGAGGAGGGTCCTGGGACACTCGTGGGGGTGGAGGTCCTCTCAGTGGTCACCATGGAGGAGAGTCCTGTCACACTCGTGGGGGTAGAGACCCTCTCCGTGGTTGCTGTGGAGGAGGGACCTGTCACACTGGTGCGGGTGGAGGTCCTCTCGGTGGTCACCATGGAGGAGGGTCCTGTCACACTGGTGGAGGTGGAGACTGCTGCTGAGGTCACCGTGGAGGAGGGTCCTGGCATGCTTGTTGGGGTGTAGACCCTCTCGGTGGTCGCTATGGAAGAGGGACCCGTCACACTGGTGGGGGTGGAGGTCCTCTCAGTGGTCGCTGTGGAAGAGGGTCCTGTCACACTCGTGGGGGTGGAGACCGCCTCTGTGGTCACTGTGGAGGAAGGTCCTGTCACACTCGTGGGGGTGGAGGTCCTCTCAGTGGTCTCTGTGGAAGAGGGTCCAGTCACACTCGTGGGGGTGGAGAACCTCTCAGTGGTCACTGTGGAGGAGGGTTCTGGCACACTCGTTGGGGTGGACACCCTCTCAGTGGTCACGGTGGAGGAGGGTCCTGGCACACTCATGGGGGTGGAGACCCTCTCGGTGGTCACCATGGAGGAGGGTCCCATCACACTTGTGGGGGTGGAGGTCCTCTCAGTGGTCGCTGTGGAGGAGGGTCCTGTCACACTCGTGGGGGTAGAGACCCTCTCCGTGGTTGCTGTGGAGGACGGACCTGTCACACTCGTGGGGGTGGAGGTCCTCTCAGTGGTCGCTGTGGAAGAGGGTCCTGTCACACTCGTGGGGGTGGAGACCCCCTCTGTGGTCACTGTGGAGGAAGGTCCTGTCACACTGGTGGGGGTGGAGGTCCTCTCAGTGGTCGCTGTGGAAGAGGGTCCAGTCACACTCGTGGGGGTGGAGACCTTCTCAGTGGTCGCTGTGGAGGAAGGTCCTGTCACACTGGTGGGGGTGGAGGTCCTCTCAGTGGTCACTGTGGAAGAGGGTCCAGTCACACTCGTGGGGGTGGAGACCCCCTCTATGGTCACTGTGGAGGAAGGTCCTGTCACACTCGTGGGGGTGGAGGTCCTCTCAGTGGTCACCATGGAGGAGGGTCCTGTCACACTGGTGGAGGTGGAGACTGCTGCTGAGGTCACTCTGGAGGAGGATCCTGGCACGCTTGTTGGGGTGTAGACCCTCTCGGTGGTCGCTATGGAGGAGGGACCCGTCACACTGGTGGCGGTGGAGACCCTCTCAGTGATCACTGTGGAGGAGGGTCCTGGCACACTCGTGGGGGTGGACACCCTCTCGGTGGTCACCGTGGAGGAGGGTCCTGGCACACTTGTTGGGGTGGACACCCTCTCGGTGGTCACCGTGGAGGTGGGTCCTGGCACACTCGTGGGGGTGGAGACCCTCTCTGTGGTCGCTGTGGAGGAGGGTCCTGTCACACTGGTGGAAGTGGAGGTCCTCTTGGTGGTCACCATGGAGGAGGGCCCAGTCACACTGGTGGGGGTGGAGGTCCTCTCAGTGGTCGCTGTGGAAGAGGGTCCTGTCACACTCGTGGGGGTGGAGACCCCCTCTGTGGTCACTGTGGAGGAAGGTCCTGTCACACTCGTGCGGGTGGAGGTCCTCTCAGTGGTCGCTGTGGAAGAGGGTCCAGTCACACTCGTGGGGGTGGAGACCCTCTCAGTGGTCGCTGTGGAGGAAGGTCCTGTCACACTGGTGGGGGTGGAGGTCCTCTCAGTGGTCGCTGTGGAAGAGGGTCCAGTCACACTCGTGGGGGTGGAGACCCCCTCTGTGGTCACTGTGGAGGAAGGTCCTGTCACACTGGTGGGGGTGGAGGTCCTCTCAGTGGTCGCTGTGGAAGAGGGTCTAGTCACACTCGTGGGGGTGGAGACCCCCTCTGTGGTCACTGTGGAGGAGAGTCCTGTCACACTGGTGGGGGTGGAGACCTTCTCCGTGGTCGCTGTGGAGGAGGGACCTGTCACACTGGTGGGGGTGGAGGTCCTCTCCATGGTCACCGTGGAAGATGGTCCTGTGACACTGGTGTGGGTGGAGGTTCTCTCCGTGGTCACGGTAGAGGAGGATCCTGGCACACTGGTGGGGGTGGAGACCCTCTCAGTGGTCGCTGTGGAGGAGGGTCCAGTCACACTCGTGGGGGTGGAGACCTTCTCAGTGGTCGCTGTGGAGGAAGGTCCTGTCACACTGGTGGGGGTGGAGGTCCTCTCAGTGGTCGCTGTGGAAGAGGGTCCAGTCACACTCGTGGGGCTGGAGACCTTCTCAGTGGTCGCTGTGGAGGAAGGTCCTGTCACACTGGTGGGGGTGGAGGTCCTCTCAGTGGTCACCATGGAGGAGGGTCCTGTCACACTGGTGGAGGTGGAGACTGCTGCTGAGGTCACTCTGGAGGAGGATCCTGGCACGCTTGTTGGGGTGTAGACCCTCTCGGTGGTCGCTATGGAGGAGGGACCCGTCACACTGGTGGCGGTGGAGACCCTCTCAGTGATCACTGTGGAGGAGGGTCCTGGCACACTCGTGGGGGTGGACACCCTCTCGGTGGTCACCGTGGAGGAGGGTCCTGGCACACTTGTTGGGGTGGACACCCTCTCGGTGGTCACCGTGGAGGTGGGTCCTGGCACACTCGTGGGGGTGGAGACCCTCTCTGTGGTCGCTGTGGAGGAGGGTCCTGTCACACTGGTGGAAGTGGAGGTCCTCTTGGTGGTCACCATGGAGGAGGGCCCAGTCACACTGGTGCGGGTGGAGACCCTCTTCGTGGTCGCCTTGGAGGAGGGTCCCGTCACACTTGTGGTTGTGGAGACCACCCCTGAGGTCACCATGGAGGAGGGTCCTGGCAAACTCATTGGGGTGGAAACCCTCTCAGTGGTCACCGTGGAGGAAGGTCCTGTCACACTCGTGGGGATGGAGACCCTCCCTGTGGTCACTGTGGAGGACAGTCCTGTCTCACTGGTGGGGGTGGAGGTGGTGATGGCCGTGCTGGGGCAGTAGCTCTTGTCACAGCAGAGCAAGCGGATCTGGTAGTTCAAGCACATCTGGCCACTCTGGTCCTGGTTCCGGCACACCAGGCCCACCTCTAGCTGGCACAGTACTACCTGGCCCAGGTCCGGCAGGGGGATGTCCGGCAGCTCCTCAGCCCGACACTCCAGCTTCAGAGGCTGCTCACAGATAGCCCCACCGGCTGCCTGGATGTTAGCATAGGTCTCATAGTCCCCCCCATAAGCCCCTGGCATTGGGTAGCTCTTGTCCATCCAGTCTGTCCAGGCACACCGACGTTCACAGGTGGTGGACTCAGTCCCTGGGGACGTGGGGACCAAGGTGGTCCCAGAGGTGTGGGTCTTTGGGGAGGACAAAGTGGCCATAGAGGTGGTGGTGGTGGTGGGGCCCAGGGTAGTGCCCAGTGAGGAGGTGCTGGGCTCAGGCCCCGGAGGGGATAGGGAGGTGCTGGTGCCCACCCCTGTGTGGGAGGTAGCCTGGCCTGTGCTGAGTGTGGTGACTGGGGGTCTGGTCGTGGTCTCAGAGGGCCTGGTGGGGAGCTCTGTGATTTGTGTCATGCCCTTGGAGGTTGTGGGTGGCAGGAATTGGGTGTGGGTGGTGGCCCTGGTAGTGGGCATCACTGGGCTGGGGGGCAGGTTGGTCACAGAGGTGGACTCAAGAATGTGGGAAGTCACCACAGTGACTGTGGAGGGGGCACCAGTCAAAGTTGGCTTCGGGGTCATGGGCAGGACCTTGGAGGAAGAGAATGGGGGCCAGGTCGTGGTGGAGGTTGGGGGCCATGGCCCTGTTGCTGTGGAGCTGCCAGGGGGCAGGGAAGTGGACCGGAGGCCTGGGGTGGCTGTGGTGGGGCAGTGTCGGACATCATCACAGCAGTAAACACGGATGTTGTAGTTGAAGCACATGGTGAAAGGCCCTCTCTGGTCCTCGTTCCTGCACACCAACCCTGTTTCCAGGCTGCAGTTGAGCACCTGCCCGATCTGGTCGATGCTGACTTCAGGGTAGTTCTCTGCCCGGCATTCAATCTTCTCTGGGTCCTGGCACATTTTGCCACCTGCAGCTCGGATATTGTCGTAGGTCTCTATGTCTCCACCCATAACCCCTGAGGTGGGGAAGTCCACATCAAACCACTCTGTCCACTTGCACTTGGGTTGACAGCTGGTCGTGCCCTGGCTGGTGGTGGCCCCAGTGGTGGCCGTAGTGGGGGCTGGGGTGCTGGTCTCGGGCTGCTGGGTGGATCGGGTGTATGTTGTGCTCAGTGCTATTTCTGTTGGCAGCCGAGCTGTGGAGGTTTGAGTTGTTGCCAACACCGAGGTGGGCCCCTGGGAGGTTTTCTGAGTCAGGAGGACCGACGTGGCTGTCCCCGGGGAGGTGGACCCTGTGGATCCTGGCAGAGATGTGGGGTGTGTGCCTGTGTGGCCTGGACTGGAGGCTGTCACTTGGGTCGTGAGTCGCGTGGAAAGGGCAGGCACTGGTGTGGCACTGCTGGCAGGGGACCCGGTAACCACTGTGCTCCCCGTCTGTGTTCTGGTCTGTGTGGGTGTTGGCACAGCAGTGGAGGTGGTGCTGGAGGCAGCAGAGGCAGTGGGGACTGTGCCAGTGGAGATGGCGGCAGTGGGCACTGTAGCAGTGACAACCGCAGCAGTGGGAGCTGTGGCATTGGAGGTGGCAGCTATAGAGATGGTGGCAGTAGAGGTGGTGGCCGAGGGCACTGTTGCTGTGGTGGCCATGGGCACTGACGCTGTGGTGGCCGTGGGCACTGTAGCACTGGTGGCTGTGGGCACTGTAGCTGTGCTGGTGGTGGCTGTGGTGGCTGTGGGCACTGTAGCTATGGTGGTGGTGGCTGTGGGCACTGTGGCAGTGGTGGTGGTAGCCGTGGGCACTGCGGCAGTGGTGGCCGTGGGCACTATAGCTGTGGTGGTGGTGGCCATGGGCACTTCAGCAGTGGTAGCAGTGCCAGCAGTGGCTGTGTAAGTGGTGGCCATGGGAACTGTAGTAGTGGCTGTGGAGGAGGTGGCCATGGGCACTGTAGCCGTGGTTGCTGTGGGCACTGTAGCTGTGGTGGTGGTGGCTGTGGTGGCCGTGGGCACTGTAGCTGTGGTGGCAGTGGCCGTGGGCACTGTAGCTATGGTTGCTGTGGGCACTGTAGCTGTGGTGGTGGTGGCTGTGGTGGCCGTGGGCACTGTGGCAGTGGTGGCCGTGGGCACTGTAGCTGTGGTGGTGGTGGCCGTGGGCACTGTGGCAGTGGTGGCTGTGGGCACTGTAGCTGTGGTGGCCATGGGCACTGTAGTTGTAGTGGCCGTGGGCACTGTAGCTATGGTGGCAGTGGTTGCTGTGGGCACTGTAGCTGAGGTGGTGGTGGCTGGGGTGGCCGTGGGCACTGTAGCTGTGGCAGCAGTGGCTGTGGAGGCGGTGGCCGTGGCCGTGGGGGATGTGGTGGCCGTGGGCAGCGTGCAGTGGTTGTACTCACAGCACAGCACACGCATCCTGTAGTTGTAGCACATCTTGAACAGGCCCAGTTGCTCGTCGTTCCTGCAGACCAGGCCCAAGCGGATGTCACAGTGCACTTGCTGGCCCACCTGCTCCGGTGTCAGGCCAGGGTAGTTCTCAGCCTCACACTCTATCTCTTGAGGCTGCTTGCACACAGCCCCACCTGCACCCCTGATCTTCTCATAGGTCTCGAAGTCTCCACCACCCTCCTCATACTTGGGGTAGTCCACGTCAAACCACTCTGTCCACTTGCACTTGGGTTGACAGCTGGTCGTGCCCTGGCTGGTGGTGGCCCCAGTGGTGGCCGTAGTGGGGGCTGGGGTGCTGGTCTCGGGGTGCTGGGTGGATGGGGTGCGTGTTGTACTCAGTGCTGTTTCTGTTGGCGGCCAAGCTGTGGAGGTTTGAGTCGTTGCCGACACCGAGGTGGGCCCCTGGGAGGTTTTCTGAGTCGGGAGGACCGACATGGCTGTCCCCGGGGAGGTGGACCCTGTGGATCCTGGCGGAGATGTGGGGTGTGTGCCTGTCTGGCCTGGACTCGAGGCCGTCACTTGGGTCGTGAGTCGCGTGGAAAGGGCAGGCACTGGTGTGGCACTGCTGGCAGGGGACCCGGTAACCACTGTGCTCCCCGTCTGTGTTCTGGTCTGTGTGGGTGTTGGCACAGCAGTGGAGGTGGTGCTGGAGGCAGCAGAGGCAGTGGGGACTGTGCCAGTGGAGATGGCGGCAGTGGGCACTGTAGCAGTGACAACCGCGGCAGTGGGGGCTGTGGCATTGGAGGTGGCAGCTGTAGAGATGGTGGCAGTAGAGGTGGTGGCCGAGGGCACTGTTGCTGTGGTGGCCATGGGCACTGACGCTGTGGTGGCTGTGGGCACTGTAGCAGTGGTGGCTGTGGGCACTGTAGCTGTGCTGGTGGTGGCTGTGGTGGCTGTGGGCACTGTAGCTATGGTGGTGGTGGCTGTGGGCACTGTGGCAGTGGTGGCCGTGGGCACTATAGCTGTGGTGGTGGTGGCCATGGGCACTTCAGCAGTGGTAGCAGTGGCAGCACTGGCTGTGGAGGAGGTGGCCGTGGGCACTGTAGCCGTGGTTGCTGTGGGCACTGTAGCTGTGGTGGTGGTGGCTGTGGGCACTGTAGCAGTGGTGGCTGTGGGCACTGTAGCAGTGGTGGCTGTGGGCACTGTAGCTGTGCTGGTGGCAGCTGTGCGCACTGTGGCAGTGGTGGTGGTAGCCGTGGGCACTGCGGCAGTGGTGGCCGTGGGCACTATAGCTGTGGTGGTGGTGGCCATGGGCACTTCAGCAGTGGTAGCAGTGCCAGCAGTGGCTGTGTAAGTGGTGGCCATGGGAACTGTAGTAGTGGATGTGGAGGAGGTGGCCGTGGGCACTGTGGCAGTGGTGGCCGTGGGCACTGTAGCTGTGGTGGTGGTGGCTGTGGGCACTGTAGCAGTGGTGGCTGTGGGCACTGTAGCAGTGGTGGCTGTGGGCACTGTAGCTGTGGTGGTGGTGACTGTGGTGGCCGTGGGCACTGTGGCAGTGGTGGCTGTGGGCATTGTAGCTGTGGTGGCCATGGGCACTGTAGTTGTGGTAGCCGTGGGCACTGTAGCTATGGTGGCAGTGGTTGCTGTGGGCACTGTAGCTGAGGTGGTGGTGGCTGGGGTGGCCGTGGGCACTGTGGCAGTGGTGGCCGTGGGCACTGTAGCTGTGGTGGTGGTGGCCGTGGTGGCCGTGGGCACTGTAGCTGTGCCAGCAGTGGCTGTGGAGGCGGTGGCCGTGGCCGTGGGGGATGTGGTGGCCGTGGGCAGCGTGCAGTGGTTGTACTCACAGCACAGCACACGCATCCTGTAGTTGTAGCACATCTTGAACAGGCCCAGTTGCTCGTCGTTCCTGCAGACCAGGCCCAAGTGGACATCGCAGTGCACTCGCTGGCCCACCTGCTCCGGTGTCAGTCCAGGGTAGTTCTCAGCCTCACACTCTATCTCTTGAGGCTGCTTGCACACAGCCCCACCCGCACCCCTGATCTTCTCATAGGTCTCAAAGTCTCCACCACCCTCCTCGTACTTGGGGTAGTCCACGTCAAACCACTCTGTCCACTTGCACCTGGGTTGACAGCTGGTCATGCCCTGGCTGGTGGTGGCCCCAGTGGTGGCCGTAGTGGGGGCTGGGGTGCTGGTCTCGGGGTGCTGGGTGGATGGGGTGCGTGTTGTGCTCACTGCTGTTTCTGTCGGCGGCCGAGCTGTGGACGTTTGAGTCGTTGCCGACACCGAGGTGGGCCCCTGGGAGGTTTTCCGAGTCGGGAGGACCGACGTGGCTGTCCCCGGGGAGGTGGACCCTGTGGATCCTGGTGGAGATGTGGGGTGTGTGCCTGTGTGGCCTGAACTTGAGGCCGTCACTTGGGTCGTGAGTTGCGTGGAAAGGGCAGGCACTGGTGTGGCACTGCTGGCAGGGGACCCGGTAACCACTGTGCTCCCTGTTTGTGTTCTGGTCTGTGTGGGTGTTGGCACAGCAGTGGAGGTGGTGCTGGAGGCAGCAGAGGCAGTGGGGACTGTGCCAGTGGAGATGGCGGCAGTGGGCACTGTAGCAGTGACAACCGTGGCAGTGGGAGCTGTGGCATTGGAGGTGGCAGCTGTAGAGATGGTGGCAATGGCGGTGGTGGCCATGGGCACTGTGGCAGTGGCTGTAGAGATGGTGGCCATGGGCACTGTAGCTGTGGTGGCAGTGGCCATGGTCACTGTGGCAGTGGTGGGCGTGCGTACTGTGGCTGTGGTGGTGGTGGTGGCCGTGGGCACTGTGGCAGTGGTGGCTGTGGGCACTGAAGCAGTGGTGGTGGTGGTAGCCATGGACACTGTAGCTGTGGTGGCCGTGGGTACTGTTGCAGTGGTGGCCGTGGGCACGGTGGCAGTTGTAGCAGTAACAGCAGTGGCTGTGGAGGTGGTTGCTGTGGGCACTGTAGATGTGGGGGCAGTGACAGTGGTGGCAGTGGCTATGGAGGCGGTGGTTGTGGGCACTGTGGCAGTGGTGGCACTGGGCACTGTAGCACTCGTGGCCGTGGCGGTGGGCACTGTGGCAGTAGTAGCTGTGGGCACTGTGGCAGTGGTGGTGGTTGCCGTGGGCACTGTAGCAGTGGGGGCGGTGGTAGTGGTGCCAGGGGCTGTGGAGGGGGTGGCAATGGACACTGTCACAGTGGTGGCATTCTCAGTGGGCACTGTGGCAGTGGTAGTGGTGGCTATGGGCACTGTAGTAGTGGCTGTGGAGGTGGTGGGCACTGTAGCAGTGCTTGTGGAAGGGGTGGCCATGGGCACTGTAGCCATGGTGGCTGTGGGCATTGTGGCAGTGGAGGTGGTGGCCGTGGGCACTGTAACCATGGTTGCTGTGGGCGCTGTAGCTGTTGTGGTGGTGGCCATGGTGGCCGTGGGCACTGTAGCTGTGGTGGCAGTGGCCGTGGGCAGCGTGCAGTGGTTGTACTCACAGCACAGCACACGCATCCTGTAGTTGTAGCACATCTTGAACAGGCCCAGTTGCTCGTCGTTCCTGCAGACCAGGCCGAAGTGGACATCGCAGTGCACTCGCTGGCCCACCTGCTCCGGTGTCAGGCCAGGGTAGTTCTCAGCCTCACACTCTATCTCTTGAGGCTGCTTGCACACAGCCCCACCTGCACCCCTGATCTTCTCATAGGTCTCGAAGTCTCCTCCGCCCTCCTCATACTTGGGGTAGTCCACGTCAAACCACTCTGTCCACTTGCACTTGGGTTGACAGCTGGTCATGCCCTGGCTGGTGGTGGCCCCAGTGGTGGCCGTAGTGGGGGCTGGGGTGCTGGTCTCGGGGTGCTGGGTGGATGGGGTGTATGTTGTGCTCACTGCTGTTTCTGTTGGCAGCCGAGCTGTGGAGGTTTGAGTCGTTGCCGACACCGAGGTGGGCCCCTGGGAGGTTTTCCGAGTCGGGAGGACCGACATGGCTGTCCCCGGGGAGGTGGACCCTGTGGATCCTGGCGGAGATGTGGGGTGTGTGCCTGTCTGGCCTGGACTCAAGGCCGTCACTCGGGTCGTGAGTCGCGTGGAAAGGGCAGGCACTGGTGTGGCACTGCTGGCAGGGGACCCGGTAACCACTGTGCTCCCCGTCTGTGTTCTGGTCTGTGTGGGTGTTGGCACAGCAGTGGAGGTGGTGCTGGAGGCAGCAGAGGCAGTGGGGACTGTGCCAGTGGAGATGGCCGCAGTGGGCACTGTAGCAGTGACAACCGCGGCAGTGGGAGCTGTGGCATTGGAGGTGGCAGCTGTAGAGATGGTGGCGGTGGTGGTGGTGGCCGTGGGCACTGTGGCAGTTGTAGCAGTAACAGCAGTGGCTGTGGAGGTGGTGGCCGTGGGCACTGTAGTTGTGGTGGCAGTGGCCGTAGTGGCTCTAGGCACTATGGCTGTGCTGGTGGCAGCCATGGGCACCGTAGCAGTGGTGGCCTTGGGCACTGTAGCTGTGGTAGCAGTGGTAGCAGTGGCTGTGGAGGTGGTGGCCCTGGGCACTGTAGCTGTGGTGGTGGTGGCCGTGGTGGCTGTGGGCACTGTGGCTGTGGTGGTGGTTTCCGTGGGCACTGTGGCAGTGGTGGCTGTGGGCACTGTAGCTGTGGTGGCTGTGGGCACTGTGGCAGTGGCTGTGGAGGTGGTGGCCATGGGCACTGTGGCTGTAGTAGCCGTGGGCACTGTAGCTGTGGTGGCAGTGCCAGTAGTGGTAGCAGTGGCAGCAGTGGCTGTGGAGGCGGTGGCCGTGGACACTGTCTCAGTGGTGGCAGTCACAGTAGGCACTGTCGAAGTGGTTGCTGTGGGCACTGTAGATGTGGGGGCAGTGACAGTGGTGGCAGTGGCTATGGAGGCGGTGGTTGTGGGCACTGCGGCAGTGGTGGCACTGGGCACTGTAGCACTCATGGCAGTGGCAGTGGGCACTGTGGCAGTAGTAGCTGTGGGCACTGTAGCAGTGGTGGCCGTGGGCACTGTAGCAGTGGGGGCGGTGGTAGTGGTGCCAGGGGCTGTGGAGGGGGTGGCAATGGACACTGTCACAGTGGTGGCATTCTCAGTGGGCACTGTGGCAGTGGTGGTGGTGGCTATCGGCACTGTAGTAGTGGCTGTGGAGGTGGTGGCCGTGGGCACTGTGGCCGTGGTTGCTGTGGGCACTGTAGCTGAGGTGGTGGTGGCTGGGGTGGCCGTGGGCACTGTAGCTGTGGCAGCAGTGGCTGTGGAGGCGGTGGCCGTGGCCGTGGGGGACGTGGTGGCCGTGGGCAGCGTGCAGTGGTTGTACTCACAGCACAGCACACGCATCCTGTAGTTGTAGCACATCTTGAACAGGCCCAGTTGCTCGTCGTTCCTGCAGACCAGGCCGAAGTGGACATCGCAGTGCACTCGCTGGCCCACCTGCTCCGGTGTCAGGCCAGGGTAGTTCTCAGCCTCACACTCTATCTCCTGGGGCTGCTTGCACACGGCCCCACCCGCACCCCTGATCTTCTCATAGGTCTCGAAGTCTCCTCCGCCCTCCTCATACTTGGGGTAGTCCACATCAAACCACTCTGTCCACTTGCACTTGGGTTGACAGCTGGTCGTGCCCTGGCTGGTGGTGGCCCCAGTGGTGGCCGTAGTGGGGGCTGGGGTGCTGGTCTCGGGGTGCTGGGTGGATGGGGTGTGTGTTGTACTCAGTGATGTTTCTGTTGGCGGCCAAGCTGTGGAGGTTTGAGTCGTTGCCGACACCGAGGTGGGCCCCTGGGAGGTTTTCCGAGTCGGGAGGACCGATGTGGCTGTCCCCGGGGAGGTGGACCCTGTGGATCCTGGCGGAGATGTGGGGTGTGTGCCTGTCTGGCCTGGACTCAAGGCCGTCACTTGGGTCGTGAGTCGCGTGGAAAGGGCAGGCACTGGTGTGGCACTGCTGGCAGGGGACCCGGTAACCACTGTGCTCCCCGTCTGTGTTCTGGTCTGTGTGGGTGTTGGCACAGCAGTGGAGGTGGTGCTGGAGGCAGCAGAGGCAGTGGGGACTGTGCCAGTGGAGATGGCGGCAGTGGGCACTGTAGCAGTGACAACCGCGGCAGTGGGAGCTGTGGCATTGGAGGTGGCAGCTGTAGAGATGGTGGCGGTGGTGCTGGTGGCCGTGGGCACTGTCACTGTGGTGGCCGTGGGCACTGTAACAGTGGTGGTGGCCGTGGGCACTGTAGGTGTGCGGGCAGTGGCAGTGGTGGCAGTGGCTATGGAGGAGGTGGTCATGGGCACTGTGGCAGTGGTAGCAGTGGCAGCAGTGGCTGTGGAGGCAGTGGCCGTGGGCACTGCAGCTGTGGTGGCTGTGGGCACTGTGGCTGTGGGCACTGTAGCTGTGGTGGCTGTGGGCACTGTGGCTGTGGGCACTGCAGCTGTGGTGGCTGTGGGCACTGTGGCTGTGGGCACTGTAGCTGTGGTGGCTGTGGGCACTGTGGCTGTGGGCACTGTAGCTGTGGTGGCTGTGGGCACTGTGGCAGTGGCTGTGGAAGTGGTGGCTGCGGGCACTGTAATAGTGGCTGTGGAGGTGGTGGCCGTGGGCACTGTAGCAGTGGTGGTCGTGGGCACTGCAGCAGTGGTAGCAGTGCCAGCAGTGGCTGTGGAGGCGGTGGCCGTGGCCGTGGGGGACGTGGTGGCCGTGGGCAGCGTGCAGTGGTTGTACTCACAGCACAGCACACGCATCCTGTAGTTGTAGCACATCTTGAACAGGCCCAGTTGCTCGTCGTTCCTGCAGACCAGGCCGAAGCGGACGTCGCAGTGCACCTGCTGGCCCACCTGCTCCGGTGTCAGGCCAGGGTAGTTCTCAGCCTCACACTCTATCTCCTGGGGCTGCTTGCACACGGCCCCACCCGCACCCCTGATCTTCTCATAGGTCTCTAAGTCCCCGCCGCCCTCCTCGTACTTGGGGTAGTCCACGTCGAACCACTCTGTCCAGTGACAGTGAGGCTCACAGGTGGTGGTGGCCGGGAACACAGAGCTGCTGCCCTCTGGGGTCGTGTTTGTGGTCAGCTTGGTGGATGGGGACTGCGAGGTGGTCACTGCCATGGTTGGGTGGGTGGTTCCTGTGGTGGGCGTGGTCTGGGAGGATGGAGGCTGGCTGGTGCCACAGGGCACATAGTCGCAGCAGAGGACCCTCAGCTTGTAGTTGAGACAGAGTGGGGGGCTCTGCTCACTGTTGAAGCAAGTCAAGCCCTTGTCCCGGCTGCACTCCACCTTCTGGCCCAGCTCCTCCAGGGGTATGCCTGGGAGTAGCTGCGCCTGGCACTCAATGTCCACGGGGGCCAGGCAGACCTGGTAGCCCCTCTGCCTCAGGTTCTCGAATGTTTCAAAATCTCCCCCGCTCATGCCTGGCTCTGGATGGCCTCCGTCATACCAGTCGGACCAGTGGCAGACCTTCCGCACACACACAGTGGACGGGGTGGGGACCAAGCCTGTGGGCAGAGGGCAGGGGTCCCCATCAGCCTCCTCTGCATCCTTGCCAGCCACACCCAGAGGAGGGGTGACTCATGTCCCCTGGCCCCAGGGTGGCCCCGGACCATCCTTTGCACCCAGGACACCTGTGCCAGGGGCTTCCTGGGCCCTCCCTCAGAACCCAGACCGCTGGCAGGGCCCAGGGCCCCAGCGGTAAGGCAGAGCCAGTGGTGTGCCTGCCAGGCTCACCCGTGGTGGAGGGCGGAGCTGCGGTGCTGGTGAAGGTGAAGGGCGTTTTAAACAGGGTTCCGGGGCACTCCACGGCCCTCCGGACGATGGTCCCATTGTCTCTGCAGATGGCGATCAGGCAGGCGCCCAGCCCATCGGTCGTGTTGTAGATGACATCCCCATAGGCATAGGTCCTGCCCTCGTAGGTGCACGTACAGGCTAAAGACGGACAAGTACAGGGCTCAGTCTGAGCCCCCAGCTCCTAGGCCCCCAAACCAACCGGGTCCCCCTTACCCTCGGGGCTGTGAGTGCACTGGAGGCCGCTGGAGGTGCAGTCACTGGGGGAGGGAGAGAGAAGAGCTAAGCCAGCAGGGCACAGGCCTCAGTGTGCCCACCTGGCCCCGCCCAGCACCCGCACTGGCTCACCAGCTCTGACAGTTCTCCGTGCTGGGAACCCTCGTGCCAGCATCGTAGTAGTTCCCATCTCCGTCGTAGCAGCCACTGCACTGGGCCACACACTCCATCTGGTCCTCGTTGAAGAATGGCTTGCTGGACGGGCACTTCGGGTAGCAGCCTGGGGTGGACGCAGGGCGGGGAGAAGACTCACGTCTCGAGCCAGGCGTCGTGTGCGGTTGCTGCACCGCCGTCTCTGCCTCCCTGTCCCAGGGGCGGACATGGGGCGGCAGGAGCCCCTGGCCCCCTCGCCTGTGTGCTGTCCTGGGGTGACGAGGTGTGGCCTCCCCATAGAAGCCTGTCCTCACCTTCCAGGCCTGGCAGGTCCATCAGGCAAAGCCCACTGGGGTTCCGGCAGGTCTTCAGACAGGGCGCGCCGCAGGGCTGGTAGTGCCACTCGCACTGCCCGTGTGGGTTGTAGTAGTCGCAGAACAGAGCTGAGCGAGGGGGAGAGAGGTTGCAGGTGCCTGCCAGCTCACCCTCCCACAAAGGAGGCATCTCAGGCTGCACCCACTGGGTTCCAGGCTTCCTTCTCATCCCTGCCCTCAAAACTGGCCCCCAGGGAGCCTTCCCCTTTGGGGGCAATGTGTCTGTCTGGTTTTTACACACAAGAGCACGCACACACACATGTAGTACACGCATGTCCTTGTGTGTGCACACATGCCCGCCAGGCCCCCGAGCGGCTGCAGCTGCACCTCCTCTCACCCCCAGGGACAGCCCAACTCACGGCAGACGTCCGGGGTCCGCCAGGACACGCACACGCCCGCTTCGTGGCAGGCCTGGGCGTAGGCGGCCACGGCCGTGCAGAAACACTCGCAGTCGCCCCCTGAGTCGCAGGCGCAGGCGTCGCTCACGCAGGCCTCGTAGTACCTGGTGGGGTCGACCTGGGGCAGGGCGGGGGCTGCTCAGCGAGAGGCGCCAACCGCAGCCCCTGGACGGCCGGCTGCCCACGAGCAAGCTGCACTGCCGTCTGAGCAGCCGCCTCGGGCCTCCTGTTGCCTCTCTGGCCTCACCCCGCCACCCTTCCCTTGCCTCTGCTCGGTGCCTCACTTAGCTGCAGGCCAGCCCCCCCGTGACCCTGCTGTGACCTGTCCTGTCTCCGCAGGGCCAGGGGGTGCCCTGCCCCGGTCTTCCCTCCCAGGCAGCAGAACCCAGGGAGCCCGAGTCTTGCATTTGCCACCATGGACAGTGCCATCTGAGTCAGAGCCCGCTGTGTCACTTCACAAAGGATTTTCTGATCGAATGGGCAGGGCACTGGCGGGGGTGGGGGGGTGTGGGGTGGCTGTGATCCAGGAGGACCTCAGGGCCTCACACAGGCCAGCCAGCCTCAGGGCAGACCAGTCCCACCGGCTGCCTGCTCATCACCGTGCACAGTCCGGGTCCCGAGATCCACGTCAGCGACTGTGCCCTGCGGTCCCTAAGTGGCAGGAAGGGCTGTGGGGAAGGGCCCGAGGCCATCACGATTCTCTGCTCTCAGGCGACCGGGCTGGACTGGAGGCGCCCTGAGCTTTGTCCGTGTTGGGGCTGGGCAGCTCGGGGAATGTGCAGGAGGACAGGAGATGACCCTTGGGGCCCAGGAAGCCTGCAGCCCCGCTTCCAGGGGGTGAGGCTGAGTGTGGTCAGGGAACGTGGGGCAGGGCTGGGGATGCCGGCAGTGCCCCGGGGGAGGGCCACACAGTGTGCCCTGCACAACGGTCGGGGTCAAGGCCGTCCTCAGAGGGCCAGCTCGGGCCAGACGCAGGTCCCACCCCGACCCTGCTCACCTGAGAACGGCAGGCGCTGAAGGTGGCGCTGTTGATGATGCTGCACTGCTTCTGGGCCCACGACCTGCGGTACGGGTTGGTGGTGCAGGGGTCCCTGGGGGCCAGAGCGTCCGGGCACGACGGGGAGAATTTCCAGCTGTTGCCAAACTCCAGCACGTCGCTCGCCACAGACTGGCTCCGCGTGGTGAAGTCGTTGAGGGCGTTGTCGTCAAAGTTCCCGCACAGCCCGCAGACCCTCCCCTGCAGGGACAGCACAGGGCATGTGGGGCAGCGCCGGGGGAGACACAGAGCCTGGCCCGAAGGTACGGCTGCAGGGCACCCACTCCTCAGGCAGCACTCAGCAAGCTTTCGGGAAGGCGGGGGCACTCGGGGTCCTGCAGTGGGCAGGTGCCTGCCTCGCCCACAGAGCCTTAGCCCAGTGGGCATGGAGCCGCTGCGTGCAGGGACCAGGGAGCCAAGAGCACCTTCCCCCCAGGACTGACACAGCCCCTTGGGAACTGGGAGTGTGCCTGGCCCCCGCTCCCAGCCCCCAGCAGTCCGTCAGCTGCCAGACCACACTGCTGGGCCTGCTCTAGGAGGGAGAGCTCTGCGCCCGCCCGGGGATCCTGCAGACTGCAGCCCCCACCTTGTATTCATGGCGCAGCCGGATGATCACGCTAGTCTTCCGGTCCCAGGACACGACCACGCCACCATGGGTCTCCACGGTCAGGTAGATGCCCATGTACCGGACCCTGTAGGGCAGGTCTCCGCCCGGCCCCCTCTGCAGCACCCTGTGGGTGCCCTCGTGCAGGATCAGCTCATAGCTCTGCAGAGAGGCACGGGGAGGCGCTGCCTGCAGGGAGCTGAGGGCCCAGCTCTGGGCCAGAGCCCCCTCCCCAACGTGGCCCAGGCGGGCACCAGGGTGCTTGGGGTCATGAGGCATGGGGCTCGCATTAGGAGTGAGCCAGCCTCCCGGCATTATCCTCAAGCTTGAGGTGAGAGGCTGAGGGGCAGCAGAGGCCGAGGGGGAGCTTGGGGGCCGTTAGTGGTGGGGGGAACGCAGAGCACAGGGGGCAGCAGGAGAGCATGTGGCCCCCTCTCAGCCCCCTCGGACCCCTGCTTCCTCACACCCCTTCCCACCTCGGAGCAGGTGGGAACTGCCCCCAGCCAGCAGCTGCACTCTGTGCTGTGAACCCCGACCTCCCTCTGCTAGAAGGGGTCATCCCCAGGTGTAGTGGGCTGAATGGAGGCCCCCCAAAAGACGCGTCGAGTTCTAAGCCCCAGAATCCACAAGTGTGCCCTGATTTGGGCAAAGGGTCTTAGATGGGATGAAGTGAAGGGTCTGCAGATGAGACCATCCTGGATTTAGGGAGGGCCCAGACCCAGGGACAGGATGGGGGAAGGACACAGAGAACAGGCCACGTGAGCTCAGGGCAGAGACTGGGGGGACGCAGCCACAGGCTAGGAGCCCCAGAAGCTAGACGAGGCAGGAAGGACCCTCCCCTGGAGCCTCTGGAGGGAGGCCCAGACCCAGGAGAGAGCGACTCTCCTGGGTGTCAGGACCCTGGGCTGTTGTCTGGAGGCCCGAGGCCCCTGCGGGGGCTCGGACAGGACTGCAGAGGGAGGGGGCGGCGCCCAGGCTCCCTCACCCCCAGGAAGATCTTGATGGCCTTGGAGCAGGTGACGCCCGTGGTCCCGCAGGGCACGTTCTCGGTGACGATGCGGAAGGTCCCGTTGGCAGTGTCACTGCCCACACAGTAGTCCTGCGGCGGGGAGAAGAGGGTTGTGGTCACGGCCCCAGCGCCAGCATCACGGCCCTGGGCAGGGAGGGGCTGCGTACCTGGGCCAGCGTGTACTCGCAGCTCCCCTCGAAGCCATAGCGCTCACCGTCGAAGGTGAGGAAGTGACCGTCCCCATAGGCCACACAGGTGCCCAGGCAGGGCCGGTCGCTGCACTCCCACCTGCGGCCCCTGCAGGTGCTGCGGGCAAGGAGAGGCGGTGCCGTGACAAGGACGTGGATCCAGCCCCTCTTCCATAAAGCAGGAGGCGGTGCTGCCCCCCCAGGGCTCCAGGGGTTCACAAAGCAGGGAGTCCCACACCCCACACCCTGGCCCACCCTCAACGCTCAGTGCCGGGGTGCAGGCAGTCATGGGGGCGGCTTTAACTGGCCCTGCCATCTGCTGGGCAGAGGAGGCCAGGCCCTGGGCTTGGTCCAGGGAAGAGCAGACCGCCCGGGGCCAGCTCTCCCTGTGCTGTTGGCCCGCACCGCCCTCCGTGGCCCCTCCACACACCAGGTGTTACAGTCGACCTTGATGACCTCCCCGGGCTTGTAGGCGGCCTCGTTGTGCATACAAGGGCAGTCCTCCTCGGCCACGCAGCCTCCGCTCCCGTCGGACAGCAGCCCCACGGGGCAGACACAGCCCGATACACAGTGAGTGCTGAACTGCAGACAGGCGGGTGTCCGTCAGTGGTTCCTCTGCCCCCGGCTCAGGGACGCCGCCCACCCGGGCCCCCGGGCAGCACAGCCACGCCCTTCCAGCCGACTCACACAGTCCACGTCCAGGGTGTGGCAGCTTCGCACGCACTCAGCCCCCGGCGCGTCCGCAGAGGCGTTGCTGCAGTCGAGGAACACCATAGGGGCCACGCACCCTGTGGAGACAGCCATGCTGGGAGGGCCTCCCGGCCAGCCGCAGCCCTCCCCTCGGTCATGGGGGGAGCACGGGGCCCCAGGGGCAGAGGTCCAGGGGAGGCCGCACCTGTGCTCTGCTCCGTGGCCCCCAGACAGCTCAGCCTCCCGCTCACACACGAGCTACGAGAGACGGGGGTGGGGGCAGTCTGGGCTGCTGCCCCACTGCCCCTGCCCAGACCCCGGCCGGGCCCCAGGCCTTGTCATGAGGAGGGGCGGGCACCTTCTACGGGGCTGTGATGAGGACCCCACCCCCCACCCGAAGGCACTGGGTGAGTGAGTGGAGGCTCCAGGAAGGGCCCTGGACGCGGGCGAGGGTAGGGGTGGGGTGCGGCAGGGAAGCGGGTAGGCTGGGGCAGGGCTGCACCCAGGCCGGCCCTCCGCGGGCTCCAGACCCGCAGAACACGTCCCCGGGCCAGAGGAGCGGTCCCTCTCAGAAGGGCTGAGGGGCGGGCAGGGTGAAGGCCCCTCCGCGGGGAGCCCCTGTGTTTCCGTGTGAAGCAGGTGGGATAGAGTGGCAGTGGGGAGAGGCCCCTCACCACACCACGCCGTTGTCGTGAACAACCTCCCCTGGAGCCAGCACCGTGCCACGCAAGTAGCAGGGACAGGCCTCGGCAGGGACGCAGTCACCCGCGTCGTCCAGGAAGGTGCCCCGGGGGCAGACGCAGCCGTCCACGGGCACGAAGGCCACGTCGCAGGAGACGTCAGGCTGGCTCAGGGAGCGGCAGGTGGGCTGGCAGCTGTCCACCACGTGGGCGTAGCTCTGGGTCTTCGGGCAGCTGCTCGCGTACTTGGCTGGGGGGTGGGTGGGCAACACGCAGGTCAGCGGCCGGGTGGCCTGTCCCCGCTCACCTTGGGCACGTCCAAACTGGGACTGGAGTGGCCCAAGGCTCGGCTTCCCCTCTGGGGGTAGGGAGGAGCCCTGAGCTCTCGCTGAGGACACGTGGCAGGGGGTGTCCTGGGGTGCCCAGTCCCCCCAATGCCCGTCTAGCCAGCTGGCAGACACTCACTGCACACGCCGTCCCGCCAGCCGCTGAGCAGCACGCCCCGGGCGGCGCAGGCCTGGACGTAGGAGGACAGGGCCGCACACATGCAGTCCTCACTCTTCTCACAGTTGCAGGTGTCGAACAGGCAGTTCTGGGGGGCGTACCGGGACGTCAGGGACCCCAGCCCACCAGAGAGCCTTCTCTCCCTGTCCATCCTTCCTGGGACCCCCATCTGGGCCAGAGACACAGGGCAGCCCCGAGCTAGGCGTAAGGCCACGGGGTTCGGGGGGAGTGGATGCGCTGCCCTGAGGGACGGGAGAGGCCGGGCTGCACAGGGACAGGGTTGATGGATGGCTCTGTATGGGGCCAGGACAGCGTCTAGCTGGGATTCTGGATCCATCACAGGTTGGGTTGCCTATGAGGGGCGTGGGTTGCTGGGGGGAGACTAAAGGCAGAAGCTGGAGGTTGTGGGGGGGAGGGTGCTGGCAGGCCCAAAGCACCCCCAAAGTGGGCCTGGGTCTTCCAGCTGTGGACACGCACGTCTGGGGGCCAGAGCCATGTGCGCGTAAGGGTTTTGGCTTCCAAAACGGTGGCCTGTGAGCCAACTGTCATGGGTGGAGTTGTGTCCCCAAGAAGACTGTGTCCCCGTCAGGCCCCTGTGAACGGCCCTGTTGGAAATGGGCTCCTTGCAGGTGTGTGGAAGCTCAGATGAGGTCATTAGGGTGGGTCTGAACCAACACGCCTGGTGTCCCCACGAGGAGAGCTTTGGGCACAGACACACAGGTCTGGGTCCTCCTGGAGACGAGCAGAGGGTGGTGCCACCTCACGGCCCCCAGAGGTTAGAGAGGCAGGAAGGCCCTGGGGTCCTGCCAGCTTTGTGATCCAGGACTGGGGTGCTGTCACCCCCCACCCCGCACCCAGTCTGCGGTCCTTTGTCACGGCCACCCCAGGCAACAAACACACCAGCCGTGGCCGTGTCCCTCGAGCGGGCCTGACCCATGGCCATGGAGGTGTGGACCGTCCTGCTCCCGACACCCCGCCCCACCCTGGGTGCTGGCCGGGGGTCTCACCGAGTGGAAGGGCCCGGGGCTGATGACGGAGTGGCAGGGCGAGAAGGGCCCGGCAGGGCGGGTCAGCAGGGAACACCAGTGTTGGGCGTAGTTCTCTGGGCGGGCGGGGGGCGCATGGCGGACGGTCATGGGCACGGCTCAGCGCTCACCAGCCTTCCTCCCACACTGCCTCCCCTGCACCTGTCCACCCGCCCAGCCCCGCTTGGCGCCCCCAGGCTCTGTGGCCAGTGACTCCCCCAGGGACACTGATTACAGGCTCACTGGCTATGCTAAGTGGGCACTGCTTACAGGGCAGCAGGCGCCTTCCCGGGGATGAGCCCCCAGCCTGCCAAGGACCCTGCATCCCCCTACCTGGTCACCCCCAGCCCCAGCCTCACAGCTCCCAGGCCCAGACCCGGGGTAATCCAAGGGCCCCGGGGCTGCTGGACACACACCGTTCTCCACGCTGAGTGAGCACGGGTCCTCGAAGCTGTTCTTGACGTTGGGGCAGGCGGCCTGGGTCTTCCAGGTGTTGGCGAAGGCCGCAGCCGTGGCCTCCACCACGCCACTGACGGTCCGGAAGTCGTCGGCCTGGTTCTGGTTGAAGTTCCCACACAGGCCTGGGGGCAGGGGTGGGGGTGTGTGAGCATCAGGGGGCTGCCCAGTCCGGCCCAGGCTCCCCACACCTGCAGGGCCCACCACAAGGTGACTCCACCCAACCAGAGTCCTGGGAGGTAGGCTCCAGAACTATCTGCAGATGACCTCTGGTGGGAGGGGGAGGTCAGCCCCAGCGTGAAGCCTGCCATGAGGGCAGCGTGCCCTGTGCTTCACCCTCCCAGCCACTGTCCCAGGCCAGGGTCCCCGCCTCCCAGGCTGCGTCCCCGCCCTGGCTGCCCATCTGCTTCCAGCCCCCCCCCCGCAGCCTCACCGCACATCTGGCCGCGGTAGGCGGGGTCCAGCCGGAGGAACACCTGCATGAGGGGCACCAGCTGCACCTGCAGCTGCAGCCAGGGGCCCGTCTGCACCAGGATGAAGAAGGACGACGGCCTGAAGACCGTGACGTCCGCTGCAGGGGGTGGGGGGCGGTCAGAGGCCTGCGGTGCTGACCAGCCTGAGTCTTGGGTCTCATTTCCGCCTGGCAGGAGCCCCAGCCGCCCCTCAAGGGCCCAGGAGCCGGGCAGGAGCCGCAAGTGCATGTGCCTGCGACAGCCGACCCCCCCGCCCCGCGAGGCCGGTCCTCACAGAGCCGCCGTGAGCCCCGCCCCCCCATGCAGGCGAGAACCGCATAGACCTGGGAGAGGCCGGGCTGGCTCTGCGCCGCCACCTGGAGGCCCCGCCTGGCCTCACAGGGCTCCCCAGGGCCACGTACCTACAGACATGGGCAGCTGGGAGTAGATGGAGTTCACGAACACCCCGCCGTTGGCCTGGATCTGGACGGTCTGGCGAGAGGAGGCGGGGCTGCGGTCAGCGAGGGGAGGGGCCAGCCTGACGCCCCAGCGGGGGACCGCCTGCCCCAACCCCTCCCAGCCCCCGGCCGGGGCCTCACTCACCGTGTCCCCTCCATTCAAGCTCAGTGTCACTGTTTTGAGGCAGTTCTCGTTGTCGGTCAGGCCGCACTTCCGCAGCTCGGCCAGCACAGTGAGCGCGCTGTCTGCACATACCTGATGGGGCAGGACACCCCACGTGCTGGGTGGTCAGCCCCCCACCGGGCAGGGAGCCCCATGCCCTGGAGGTCCCTGCGGGGGTGGGGAACTCGCACGCAGTCACCTCGGGACCGCCGGGCCCCACGAGTGTGAGCTTCTTCTGGGAATGGAACCCCGGGGGCTTCACCGCTCTGATGGCCATCGGGGTACCCTTCCTGGGGCAGAGGCGGGGCCAAGGGCCCCGGGAGGCCCAGCAGGCGGGGCTCACCTTGGTGAGGACGTAACTGCAGTCCCCGTGTACGTCGTAGAGTTTCTCGTCGTAGGTGGAGATGTGGGACCCGCCCTGGACGGAGCAGGTGCCTGGGCACGGGAGGTCCTGGCACTGCCAAAGTCCCCCGGAGCAGGTGCTGGGGGGAGGGGGAGCAGAGGGGATGTGGGGAGGGGTGGTGAGCCCCATCCCGGCAGGGCGGGGCCTGGGGCGGGGTCTGAGGTGAGGCGGGACTGGGCGGGACCAGGGCGAGGCGGGGCGGGGCATGGGGCGGGGCTGGGGCGGGGCATGGGGTGAGGCGGGACCGGGCGGGGCCGGGGCGGGGGCGGGGCAGGGGCAGGGGGCGGGGCCGGGGCGGGACCGGGGCGGGGCATGGGGCGGAGCAGGGGCGGGACCAGGGCGAGGCGAAGGGTGGGGCGGGGCGGGGTGGGGCGGGGCGGGGCGGGGTGGGGCGGGGCGGGGCGGGGCCGGGCCGGGCCGGGCCAGGACCTACCAGGAGGTGCAGCTGGTGTTGAAGGAGGCCCCGGGGGCGTAGGTGCGGCCGCCGTGGGTGCAGGGGCACTGCCGCAGGGGCAGGCAGCCCGTGTGGGTGACGTCGTCCAGCACCGTGTCTGCGGGGCAGCAGGGGTGGGGCACGAGCTCTCAGCGGGGGCTGGGGGCAGGTGTGGGAGACACTGATGGGAGGCAGACATGAGGGGGGGCAGAGGCCGTCGGGGCGCCATCCCCGAGGGCCCGGAGCACCTGCCTGGGGGGCAGAAGCAGCCGTCCACACAGTGGTCCTCGCACAGCTGGGAGCGCTCGGGGTTGGAGCAGGTGTCCACACAGGGCGAGCCGCACTCCTGGTGCTGAGTGTTCAGGGGGCATGTCTGGGCTGCGGGGGGGAGGCAGCGTTTGGCCCAGGAAGCCACGCCTGCCCCCGCCCGCCATGTGCCACCAAGGGTCCGGGAAATGAGGGCCTCTTGCCCTGTCTAGCTGTCTTCTGGGTGAGGCAGGAGGAGAGGGGACCATGGGTCCCATGCCCCTGAGGACAGCCTCCAGCCCCCACCTGGGTTCAGGGGGAACCCTGCTCAATGTGCCAGGACCACCCTCTGGGCCCCCAGATGCCCAGGCCTTGCACCACCCCATGCTCTCCTGCCATCCTCTCACTGTGGGCCCCCAAAGGGCTCTGCCTGCCGGGGGTCCCCAGCCAGGGGCCAGGCGTCATGCTTGGGGCCACCTCCCCCTACTCTCCCCGGGGCACTCACGGCAGAGGTCAGGGCCCCTCCAGTTCTGCGGCTGCCCCCCCGCGTGGGCGCACTGGCGGGAGTACTCGGCGAAGGTGGCACAGGGGCAGGTGGGGCAGCGGCACAGGTCCTGGGTGCAGGCGGCCACGTACACCTCGGTATCCACCAGCCCGTGGCACGGAGCGAAGGCGGGGCCCAGCAGGGTGCGGCGGCAGACGCCCTCCTGGGGGACAGGACAGAGGCTGTGTCCTCCCTGGGGCTCATGCGGGGACCCCACCCTGCAGCCTCTCCCAGGCCAGGGAGCCCCCTCCCCTGTGGCCCCTTCATCCCTCACTGTCCTCCTCTCATCCGTCCCTCCACCCACCTCTCCTTCCACTGCTCTGTCTGTCTATCCATCCAGGCCTCCACCCAGTTGGCCAGCTGTCCACCTACCCCCACCCCCCACATCCTTCTCAACCCCTGACACCTTGCCATGCTCGGTGTGGAGTCGGCTTGGTGACCTATGACCCTGGACCCCCCACTCCCACTGGGCTGCAGGACACACCTGACTGGGAGGGGCACAGACCCCACCCTGCAGAGAAGGGGCGGCAGGAGGGCCTGCCCCCCGGCCCCCTTGGCAGCCCCAGCGGGGTCAGTGCCGATCTGCTGATGGCTGCCCTCCTTCAGCCCCCACCCCTGACCAGTTCCAGGGCCTCATTTACAGCTGCTGGGTTCCACTGATTTCGGGGATCCTGGAGCCTCTAGGCCACTTCCGGAGGTGGGATCTGCCCAGCTCATCGGAAGGGCTTTTCCCTGACTCCCAAAGTGCCCCTCTTGGTGGGTCTATGTCTGCGGCCGCCACAGGCAGGCGCTTACCTCGTCTGTGCAGTTGTCAGCAGCGGGAGAGGGCAGGGGGTCCTGACACTGCTCCGTGGGCCCGTCCAGCTTCTGCAGGTTCCCAAACTGTAGTGGGCTCAGCCTGGTGTCTGCAAAAGCAGGCCCTACTTGCAGACCCTGGGGGGCTCTGGGGGCAGAGCTCCCGCCTGTGCTCAGGACCTCCGAAGCACCCCCTCTGGGGCATCACTGGAACTGTTGACACCCCTGACTTGACCCCTGCCCAGCGCCCCAGTGAGACCCACCCCTGCACCTCCAGCTTCCCAGGGACTGTGCTGGGGTCGGCCACCCACCACGCCTGGCCCCGGGGCACTCACTGTGGGCGTAGAACTCGCTGACAGCCCGGAGCCCGTTGAAGTCGCCACACAGGCCACAGGTCTGGTTGGCGTACTTGGGGTCCAGCTCCAGCTGGGGGCGGGGGAGAGGCAACTTCAGTCTCTGCCGGCCCCCCCCAGCCCCTGGGGCCCCCCCCGGTGGGAGGCGTGGGGCACCCTCACCAGGGCGCTGTCTTCTCCGTTCCACATGAAGGTCAGCATCAGCCGGATGTTGATCTTGACGTAGGTGCTGCTCCGCTCCACCAGGAGTCCCGCGCGGCTGTAGGGCAGCTCCTCCCTGGACAAGAGTCCAGTGCTCCCACGCGTCCAGCCCCCTCCCCGCCTGCTCCGACCCCCGCCCACCTTGGAGCCGGGCCCCTCCACGCCCCGGCTGTGCTCACCGCCACCCGTTGATGAGGACCGAGCCGTTGGAGACCTCCAGCACGAGCCCCTGTGATCTGAGGACGATGTGGGTGATGGTAGGCCTGGAGCCCAGCAGGCCGCGGCGGAGCTGCAGGTTGAAGTCCTCGTAGGCGGAGCCGCAGTGCGCGGAGAAGATGTAGTTGCACAGCCCGGGGAAGCGGAAGACGTCGCCATCGAAGGTCTTGTAGTGGAAGTCGCCCCACGTGCTGCACACCCGCCCGCCGTGGGCCGCGTTCAGGGCTGTGGGGAGCGCGCGGTGGTGGGGTGCGGCCTTCCCTGGGGCCAGGCCCCCGTGTGGGATGGGGACCCGCCGCCCCCTGCCTCTCTCCCCTCTGCCCCAGATTCTCGCCCCTGCCCAACCCTGAGGGCCTCACCCCAGCACCTGGGCCGGCCCCCAAGAGAACCATCCACAGGGCAGGCACCCAAGGCCATCTAGCTGCTCAGCTGCACACACGGTCCCGGCTTTATCCCCAGGTCTGTGACCACCCCAGAGGCTGGCAAACAGCCCCAACCCTGTGGGCCATGGGCGGCGTCCACTTACGGCTCATGGTGGGGAAGACAGTGATGGGCGGGATGAAGGTCAGGTGCCGGGCTGTGAAGGGAGCCAGGTCACACACCGAACATGGCCAGGCGGGGACCAGCCGCCATCCCCACCCCCAGGACCCCTCACTGGCCACCCTGGGGCAGCAGGGGGCCGCAGGCCAGCCTGACCCAGCCCAGGGAGCCCAGGACAAATGCTGTCCCTGTAGGACGCTCCCCGTCCGCCCACGACACGCTCCTGCCCAGGTCTGAGTGTGTCCCTGCTTGTGCGTGTGTGTGTGAGCATGTGAGTGCAGGTGGGCAGTCGTATGCACCACATGTGTGTGAGCGTGTCTGAGCCTCTCTGCTCAGTGTCTGTTTCCTCAGGGCCCTCTGCTGCCCCCTCCTGTGGGCAGACGGGTCCAGGGGCGTCTCTGTGGCAGGAAGCCGATGTGGAAAGGGGACCCCTGCCAGCTCCGTGCCGGGCCCTCCCCGCCATGCCCGCCCTCTGACCAGTCATCTCAGGCTGCTGACTTGTCCAGCTCTGCTGCTCGCCGTCCTGGGTGTCTGCAGGGAAGGGGAGCAGGAGTCCATGAGAAGCTGGCCGTCAGGACCCCGCCCCGGGGCGGCGGGGTCTCCGAGGCTGCACGCTGGCGGCCCCGGGAACCGCGCCCTGTGCCCAGAGCTGACCGCCCCCCATCTGCATGGTGTGCACCTCACTGTGGCTGGGGTAGAAGGAATCAGGAAAGGGTGTCGGCTCGCTGACCCCAGGCCACCCCAGGGAGAGCGTCTGGCCCCCTCCACACACCCCTCGGAGAAGGACAAAGCTTGGCTTTGTGGGGAGAAGGACACACAGGTTGGAGAGGCTCCCGGGCGTGACTTAGCAGAAACCCAAGACTGCAGCCAGCTCCGCCTTCGAGCCCCAGCCCTGGGCAGGCGGGAGGCCCTGGGGGCCCAAGGCCACCTTGTGTCCCCCACCACTGGGGGCGCCCCTCCCGGGTCTAGGTGCCCCCGCCACCTCGGTGAGCAAGACTGAGCCCCCTCCAGGCCCCTCTCTGTGAGGCTTGGCCTGGGGCACCCCGCACACATGGCCCCAGAATTCCTTCCTCACGTCGGTAGGGCTCTCCCCGCTCCGCCCAGCCTGTGCCATGTGGGGAGACGGAGGTGAGGCCCGGAGGTCCCTGTGTCCCTGGAGGGGTGCTGCCCGGCAAGGGGTGCTGGGCTGGCTCTGCAGCCGCTGCACCGGGCTCGGCTCCCTACACTACCTTCCGGCCGGGACGCTGGCCCGGAGGCCATGGGCACTGGCCTGGCGTTTCTCTCTCCTCGTCAGGGCCCTGTTGGCCACGCTTCTCCCTGCCCACCCTGACCCCCGGCCCCGACCCCAGGCCTGCAGCCTCTCCTGCACGTGCCGGTCATTTTATCCACCCCCGCTTCGAGAAACCAGGGGCTTCACATGGACAGGCTCACACGGCACCCCTTCTGGGGCCAGGTGACCACCTGTGAACCTGGCTGGTCCAGAGCTTGGCCAGGGAGATGCCCACCACCAACCACCCCATCTACTGCCGTCCGGGCACACATCCCCCGACGGGAAGCCCCTCCACTCAGGGCCAGCCTCACCCCCTCACCCCACGGGGGCTCAGCCCAGGGGACACCAGTGTGAGACAGTGGATACACGGGATCCAGGCTGACGTTTCTGTCGGCCTCCTGTCTGCGCTCAGAGATGGATTAACAACAGGAGCAGCTTTGTGTCCTGAGAACACTGCAATGGTCATCGCTGGGACGGAGGGGCCAAGCCCCGTCTGAGCAAGATTAGGGCCACGTATTTCCTACCCTTGGGGCAAGGGAGACACATGTGCAGAAAGGCTCCTTGAGGGTGAAAGAGGAGGGGTGCCCCCACCAGAGGGGCGCCCCCACCAGAGGGGCACCCGCGTCAGAGGGGCACCCCCCGTCAGAGGGGCACCCCCACCAGAGGGGCGGCCCCACCAGAGGGGCACCCGCATCAGAGGGGCACCCGTGTCAGAGGGGCACCCCCACCAGAGGGGCACCCGCGTCAGAGGGGCACCCCCCGTCAGAGGGGCGCCCCCACCAGAGGGGCACCCGCGTCAGAGGGGCACCCCCCGTCAGAGGGGCACCCCCACCAGAGGGGCGGCCCCACCAGAGGGGCACCCGCGTCAGAGGGGCACGCCCCACCAGAGAGGCGCCCCCCACCATGGGTGATGCCACGCTCTCCGTAGGCCTCGACTCAAATCTGTCTTGGAGGAAAGTTGTGCACGCGTGTCAGGGAGGGTCCTGGGGCAGTTAAGCGTGTGGAGAAAGAAGTCAGATAACTGGCCAAAGGTGAGCAAAGGCCTGGAAGAACTGACCTCCGTAAATGACTTAGCTGCCTCTTTCCTGGTGGCTCAGACGGTAAAGAACCTGCCTGCAATGCAGGAGACCCGGGTTTGATCCCTGGGTCAGGAAGATGCCCTGGAGAAGGGAGTGGCAACCCACTCTAGCCTTCTTGCCTGGAGAACCCCATGGACAGCGGGGGGCCTGGCGGGCTCCAGTCCACGGGGCCGCAGAGTCGGACATGTGACCGGCATGCCCCACTGTGGGGATGCCCGCGCCCTTTCTGGGGAGGGGGTGGGTTGTGTGGAACTGCTGCATGGTCTCTCGGGACTGAACAAAGCACTTCTCTGTGCCGTTCCCACGTGTGCTGTGGCTCTAAGAACAGGCTCTGCACCTTCATCTACAGCTTTTGCCCCCTTGAGAGATGCACTTTTCACTGAAGGCCGAGGGGAGTTTGCGTCCTGCCTCGAGGCCCCGGTGGGCGCGTGGCCAGGATTCCTACTCCTCATCCAGGCCGCCCGGATCCAGGTCCTCAGGGAACTGAGGTCTCCCTGCGGCCTCTCCCACATCACGGTCGCCACGGTGAGCATCTCCTTCTGGCAGGAAGGAGCCCCATTCGAGGGACTTGCCCTCAACAAGAGAAGGGGAGTGGGCTCACTGCAGGCCCGCTGCCCCGGGGCTGAGTAGGGCCACGGCTGGCCAGACAGGCTGGCCGGGCACCTGAACTGCACAGCAGATGCCAGGCGGCATCTGGTACCCTCACCAGGAGTTGCCACGGTTCAGCCCCCACCCCAAGCCTGCCTGCCCTCCAAGAAAGGCGGCCTGGGGCAGAGGCTCTACAGACTGTCTGCCCACCCCTTCACCACCTCCTTTCCATTGGTGGAGAGGGCCTCAGGCGGTGCCCAGCTGCCAAGACTCCTGAGCATGGGGGGCCTGAAGGAGTGACTGTGGGGCCCGGGCCCAGGCCAGCCCCGCTGGGCGCCGCTGCCCGCTCGTGCACAGTGAGTGTTAGGGCTCTTGGTGCTTCCCCGGCTGTGGGGCCAGACGGGCGGCTGCAGGTGAGGAGAGCGAGAAAGGCCACAGGGCGGGTGTGGCTCCAGGAACAGCCAAGAGTCTGATGGGGCTGCCTGGAGGCTACTGCCTGGGCCAGCCCTGAGGGCAGAGTGGGAAATGCAGCTCCCCGTGGGCACCTTTTGTGCTGACTCTGCCCGCTTGGCTCCGTGGCAGTGGGGGGTGGCCTCACAGAGACCAGAGAGACCCCCCAGCCCAGGCCCCTCACCCAGCGCCAGCCCCTCCCATCCCCGAAGCCAAGACCCTCAGTTTCCCCTGAGGTTCTAACTTCTCCCAGCTCAGGCTGCCCAGGAGTCCAGGACACGCAGAGCCCCGTGGAAGACACGCTGTCCACTATGGGCCTGTGGGGGCCGCCCCTGCTGTGTGGGGAGAGTGAGGGGCTGCATCCTTACCTGCTGTGCCCGCTGAGAGTAGGGCCACGAGGGCCCACAGCAGCGCCGGGCACCCGCTCAGGGCACCCATCCTGGGGCTGGCGCAGCGGTGGGCGGGCGGCCAGAGGGAGTGGGGCGCAATGCTCACTCCCCTGGGGGCCCTGGGGCTTATGTAGCAGGAGGCCTTGGCCCCGAGCCCAGCTCCCAGGCCACGCAGGGCACGATCCTCCCCCACGACAGCCACGTGTGTTTGCTCTTGGGGAGGGCTGAGGCACGCAGGAACCCGGAGGAGGAGGGATTTGTGGTTCTGGGCCCCAGAGACGTGGGACCCCCCCCACTTTTCCCCGCCCCACCTCCCAGCAGCGTCTGAGAGTCAGAAGGGAGGAGGCGGGTGGCAGGGCTGGCAGAGCCCCCCTGGAACAGGGTCGCTGTGACCACCCAGGCCCGCTGCTGCCATGCCCGCTCCCAATAAGGTAGCGATGGGCCAGGTGAGGGCAGACCCTGGGCCCGGGCAGCGCCCCCGTGCAGAGGAGGAGGCTGTGGGGGTGCCGTTCCCGAGGAGTGAGGAGGGCCGGACATCTGCTCCCCGCAGGAGTGTGGAGGCTGTGGGCGGGGGAGAGCCTGCCCCCAGGCTCACAGGGGTCCCAGAGACCCCAGCCGTGCCAGCAGGACCCAACCAGGTCTCTGGGCTCCTCTCCGTCACTAAGTTCAAATTCAAGGGAAAACTGGCCTTGGGAGTGAGGTGAGGGTCAAACAGAACGCAGGCCAGGAGCCAATCCCCACGTGCGGGCCGGGGCGTCCATCCTCAAGGCCTTGCCACCCCCTCCCCACTCGGGGTCCCCCACCAACAACAGGCTGAGCAGGGACCCACGTACAAAGGGATGTACTCCTGGCCCCCAGCAGGGCTGACGGGGCACGCTGGGGCTGGGGCTCTCCAGACCCCAGCGCCCGGCCCAAATGAGAACCCTGAAGGCTCAGCTCCCCGGGCCGGCGTGGCTGGTGGTGGAAGTTCGATGGTGACCCTCGCCCCACAGTGCCCTTCTTCCAGCCCACAGTTCTCCCCGGAACTCCTCCTCTGGTTCTTCCCGCCACTGGGCTCCTGACCCCAAACCTGACGTGTCTGAGCACAGAAGGCCCTGGGGTGCCTGACCTGCCCCCCAGTGGGGGGCGGTTTCCAGGCTTGCGTGGTGAACACTCAGCACCTGGACCCACTCCCCTCAGCCACCCCGCCTTCATCTCCCTGATGAGTCCATAGACGTGGAATTTCTGGGGCAAAGGGAAAACCCACCTTAAAGCTGTGGGCGTCTTTGACCGCCATCACCCCGCCGCCCTCAGCTTGGCCGAGGGCCCCGCAGGCCCTGTTTCTCCTCCTGGCTCCTGGTGTTTCCGGAGCACCTCCGGCACCAGCGAGAGTTGGGTGGAGCGGCCCTCCTGCCGACCTGGGTCCTGGGTCTCAGCAGGAGCTCAGGCTGCCCTCCCGCCCCACGCTCACTGTCACCCCCTGGGCTGGGGCTGCGTGGCCTCCAAAGTTCTCTCTCAGGGACCCAGGGGTCCCAGTGGCAGAGAGCACAGCTGGAGGGGCTTCTGGGGGAGGGGTCTCCGGGGGAGGGCTGGGCAGGGGCCCCACAGGACCGGCCTGGGGGTGCGCTGGGCCCCTGCCACCCCCGTGCCCTCAGGCTGTGGCTGTGCCTGGCCTCCCTGCAAACACGGGGCTCTGCACCTGGTCCTCGTGTGTGTGGGGGGCACACTGAGACCCCTGGAAGGAAGGAAGGAAGGAAGCGGGAATCTGGCCCCCGAGCTGTGCCCCTGTGCCCAGCCTTCTCCCGCCTCCCCGAAGCCCCGGCTCTCGGTCTGTGCCCCCAGCCTGACCCCAGTTGGACACCGTCAGAGCTAGCACATCCCTCCGGCCATCCTGCGTGGCCAGAATCCTGCAGCCACTCGGGGCAGCCCTGGCCCCCACCGCCACCATGTGGGAGCAGCTGGGCACCTGGGCACTTAGGGCAGTCTCTTCAAGCTTTGCGGTTGTCCTCTGCACCCCTCACCTCACCCCCCACCCCCAGAAGGAGTGCTCCATGTAGCCGGGCTCTGGCCCATCTGCTCATGGCCGGCACACAGTAGGCACTCAATAAATGCACCGGAAGAGTGAGCCCTCACTGCCCTGTGCCCCCCCCCCATGCCATCAGCATCCCTGGGCAGGGTCACCGTGGGCGGGGTCGCGGGATTGAGACATCCCGGATGTAGGCCACAGAGCCCAGCCTGTTTGCTCAGCGAGTTTGCCCCTTCACAGTTGAGAGAGCCGAGAACAGAAGAACAAGGAAGCGGCGTGCAGCTCTGCCGGGAAGGGGGCCGGGGCCAGGCCTCCCGGGGCTCAGGGAGGCTGCGGGACGTGCCAGAGTCCTGCCCTGCCTGGGGCACACCCTGCCCCGTGCTCAGCCCGCGGGCCTCAGGCAGCCCAGATCCCACCTGCAGAAGAGACCCCCACAGACAGAGCCCAGAGCCGGGCTGCCCCGGCCAGTCCCTGGCCTTGCCGGAAGCCCCGGGAACGGGTCATCACCAAGGCTGGGGCCCTTCTCCGCTCATCCCTCCCTGCCCACCTGCCTCCCACCACAGCAGCGCCAGGTCAGGGCCGCAGGCGCTGGGAGGCATCAAGCCTCAGGCATTTGCTGAGTGCTGGCGGTTTGCCCTGCTCTGCACTGCACTCCTTGGAGGGTCTCGGACGGTGTGGCACAGCCTGGGGGCTCAAAGGCCTGGCTGACTCTAGGCCTGCCCAGGGCCTGGCTGGCTGTCTGGGGCTACAGACTTCTGCTCCCCAGAGCGCCAGGCATCTGGGGAATGGAAACCCACCCTTCTCAGACCAGACGGGGTCCAGACATCCCAGGTCTATGCTGGGGGAGGCGGGGGAGGGGCCGATCAGTCCCCCTGGGAGACCCAGTCCCCAGAGCGTCCCCCTCCCAAGAAGGGCTGTGCCCACTCCCCTAGCCCTGCCCAGGGCTGCAGGAGATGAGGGTGCCCCCCCCAGGGGGCCCCTGCCCATCTTCCGCTTTTCCCATCCTCACTCAAACCCCTTTCCTTGCCCAATTCCTCTCCCCTCCCACCCTCCTTCCCGCCTTCCTTTCTGCCTTCTAGTAAATTCTGATGCTCCCCGAGGGATACCTCCCAGGGCCCTGGGGATCTGACGCCACCAAGGAAGAGCAAGTTCCCCTTGGAGCTCACAGCACAGAGCTCTGTGTGGGGTGGGGCAGGGTGCGTTGAGGACGTGGAGGAGCCAGCCTTCCGCTTAGGAAGCGGCAGGTGCAAGGGCCCTGTGGCAGGAATGAACGTGACCCTTGAAGGGTCTGGAGGCACCTGGTATGGCTGGGGCACCTCAAGAGGGGGTGGGACGCGGTGGGCGAGGTTGGAGGAAGGAGGACTCAGGGCTTCCTGTGAATTTGGGGTGCAAGCTACTGGAGCACTTAAAGCGTGGAAGCCATAGGGGATCTGGATTTTGTTTCCCATCTGTCTATGAAATGCCCTTTGTGGTCGCTCAGTCGCTAAGTCACGTCCGACTCCTTGCAACTCCTTCCCCTGGAACATGGCAGGGTTCCCTGTCCTTAACTGTCTCCTGGAGTTTACTCAAACTCATACATAACATAAAATTTGCCATTTTAAGTGTACATTAATTGGCATTAAGTACATTCTAGGTGTGTGACCGTCGCCGCTATCATCCCTGGAACACTTTAATCATCCCACAGAGACTCGTACCCGGGAAACAAGTCCCCTCCCCATCCCCCAGGCCTGGCCTCGCCCTACTTCCTGTCTCTGTGGATTTGACTCTTCTGGGTCCTCTTGGTACTGGATTATTTGCTCTGCACAATGTAAGTTTCATCCACGTGGTAGCTTGTGTCAGAATTTCCCCTTTTAAGGTTGAATAGTACTCTATTGTGTGAATATACGACATTTCACACATTCGTCCCTTGATGGGCATTTGGGTTCTTTTCACCTTTTGGCTGTTGTGAATAAAGCAACTGTCAACAGACAGGCGTAAATATAGGAGCCCCTGCCTTCAATTCCTCTGGGTATGTACCTAGTAATACTAAATCATATTGTCTCTGTTTAACCTTCTGAGGAATCACCAAGCACAGAACCATTTTACATTCCCAGAAACAATGCCCAAAGGTCCCAACTTTTCCACATCCTTGCCAACACTTGCTATTTTTCCTCTTCTTTATTTTTTAAGTGTTTATTTGGCTGCACCAGGCCTGTGTTGCAGCATGGCAGATCTTTTCAGCTGCAAACTCAGTTGCAGCACGTGGGTCTGTTTCCCTGACCGGGCCCCCTGCATGGGGAGCATAGAGTCTTAGCACTGGATCACCAGGGAAATCCCTATCCCCGCCTTTTTAATAAACAAGATATACTCACTCGCTGAGTCATGTCTGACTCTTTGCAGCCCTACGGACTATAGTCCACAAGGCTCCTCTGTCCAGGGAATTTTCCAGGCAAGAACACTGGAGCGGGTTGCCGTTTCCTCCTCCAGGGGACCTTCCTGACCCAGGGATCGAACTGAGTCTCTTGAGTCTCCTGCAGCGTCAGGCAGGTTCTTTGCCACTCGAGCCACCTGGGAAGCCCTCCTTTTAATAACAGCCAGCCCGACATGTATGAAGGGGCATCTCACCAAGGTCTTGATGCGCGTTTCTCTAATGGCTGTTGAGGTTGAGCATCTCTTCATGTGCTAATTAGCTATTTGGATATCTTCTTTGGAGAAATGTCTATTCAAGTCTCTGGCTCAGGTTTGTTTGTTTGGTTGGTTGGTTTTTTTGAGTTGGGTTGTTTCTTTTTTGTTGTTATTGAATTTTAGGAGTTCTTAACATTCTGACTCTCCGGTGGACCACGTTTTGTCAGAACTCGGATATGCAAATGATACTACTCTAATGGCAGAATGTGAAGAGGAACTAAAGAGCCTCTTGATGTGGTTGAAAGAGGAGGGTGAAAAAGCTGGCTTGAGACTCAGTATTAAAGAATTAAGATCATGGCATCCAGCCCCATCACTTCATGGCAAATAGAAGGGGAAAATGTGGAAACGAGTAACAGATTTTCTCTTCTTGGATTCTAAAATCACAGCAGACGGCGACTGCAGTCATAAAATTAAAAGATTGTTGCTTCTTGGAAGGAAAGCTATGACAAACCTAGATAGTGTATTAAAAAGCAAGGACGCACTTTGCCGACAAAGATCTGCATAGTCAAAGCTATGGTCTTTCCACTAGTCATGTACAGATGTGAGAGTTGGACCATAAAGAAGGAAGAGTGCAGAAGAATTGATGCTTTCAAACTGTGATGCTGGAGAAGACTCTTGAAAGTTGCTTGGACAGCAAGGAGATCAAACCAGTCAATCCTAAAGGAAATCAATCCTAAATATTCATTGGAAGGACTGATATTGAAGTTGAAGTTCCAATACTTTGGCCACCTGATGCGAACAGCCATCTCATTGGAAAAGACCCTGATGCTGGGAAAGATTGAAGGCAGAGGAGGAGGGCAGCAGAGGATGAGATGGTTGGACGGCATCACTGATTCAGTGAACGTGAGCTAGGGCAAGCTCCAGGAGACAGTGTGGGACAGGGAGGCCTGCCATGCTCAGTCCAGGGCATCACAGAGCCAGACACGACTTAGCAACTCAACAACAGTGTTCTGAATATTGATCCCTAATCAGATATACGATTTGCAAATGTGTTATCCATTTTGTTGGTCTTGTCCTTTGATGCAGAGGTTTTAATTTTGATGTAGTCCAATCTATCAATTTTCTTCTGCTGCCTGTGTTTTTGGCATCACATCCAAAAATCATTGACAAACAGAACATCACAAGAATTTCCCGCTAATTTTCCTCTAGGAGTTTCATTGGTTTAGTTCTTACATTTAAGCCTTTGATCTAATCTTCATATATGGTTTCAGATAAGAGTCTAACTTCACTCTTTTACTTGTGGGTATCAAATTTTTTTCCCCAGGACCATTTGTTGAAAAGACTGTTCTTTCCCTCATGGAATGGTCTTGGCATACTGATCAAAAACCGGTCGACACTGACAGACGTGTCTGCCAGGGCTCATGATCAAAAACCGGTCGACACTGACAGGCGTGTCTGCCAGGGCTCATGATCAAAAACCGGTCGACACTGACAGGCGTGTCTGCCAGGGCTCATTTCTGCTCTAGCTGTGCTGTCCTGTTGGTCTACACGTCTGTCTTCATGGCAGTACCACAGTGTTATGCGTACTGTAGCTTTGTAATAAGTTTTGAAATCAGGAATCAGGAAGAATTAGTCCTTTAACTTTGTTCTTTTTCAGGATTATTTTGTCTATTCCCTTGAGATTCTATATGAATTTCTGGATGGATTTTTGTATCGCTGCAAAAGCACCATTGGGATTTTGATAGGGATTATGTACAATCTGTAGACCTCTTTGGGTAATATTGTTATCAGTATTCAGTCTTCAAATCCATGGATATGAGATGTTCTACTATTTATGTGTTCTTGAATTTCCTTTAGCAAAGTTTCGTAATTTTCATTGTACAAGTCTTTTGCCTCCTTGGTTAACTTAATCCTAAGTATTTTTTTGATGGTATTGTGAATGGAATTACTTTCTTCGTTTATTCTTTGGGTTGTTCCTTGCTAGTGTATAGCAGCTTGATGAATTCATTCATTAGCTCTGTTTTAGTCCATTTCAGCTGCTATTAAAAAATACCACAGACTGGGTTGCATACAAATGACAGAAATTTATTTCTCACAGTACTGGAGGCTGGAATTCAGCCAGCATGATAGGGTTCTGGTGAAAGTCCTCTTCCTGATTTCAGACTGTCAACTTCTTGCGAAGTCAGCAGGAGCTATGGATCTCTCTGGAATTGCTTTTATAATGCACAATCCCATTCAGGAGACCTCCATTCTCATGACTTAAGCACTTGCTAATACCATCACTGTTGAGGGTTAGAATATCAACATATGGATTTTGGAGGGAAACATTCACATCATAGCAAGCTTGAATAATTTTTGGTGGAATTTTTAGAAATTTATACATATAAGTTCATGTCATTTGTGAACAGGGATAGTTTCTTTATCTTCCAGTGTGGGTGCCTTTTATTTTTTTTTCTTGTCTAATTGCTTTGGCTAGAACATCTAATACTGCATTGAATAGAAGTGGTGAATGTAGGTATCATTGTCTTGTTAGTGATTTTAAAGGAAAGGATTTTATCTTTCAGCACTGAGTATGATGTTAGCTGCGAGGTTTTCATATATGGCCTTTGTTACACCGAGTTTCCTTCTATTCTTAGTTTGTTGAGTTTTCTTTTTTTTTAAATCATGAAAAAGTATCGAATTTTGGCAAGTTCTTTCTCTGCATTGAGATGTGGGGTTTTCCCCTTTTCATTCTATTAAGGTGGTGATTGGTTATTTTGTATGTTGGACATCTTGCATTCCAGTAATAAAACTCACTTGGTCGTGGTGTAGAAACCTTTTAATATACTTCTGAATTTTTTTGCTAGTATTTTGTTGAAGATTTTTGCATAACTGCCCATAAGAGATATTGGTCCATACTTTTTTTTGCTTGGACCAAAGTTTTCTTTGTTGACAGGTTTTTGATTGCTGATTTGATCTCCTTAATAATTTTGGCCCATACTTTTTTTTGCTTGGACCAAGGTTTTCTTTGTTGACAGGTTTTGACTGCTGATTTGATCTCCTTAATAATTTTGGCCCATACTTTTTTTTGCTTGGACCAAGGTTTTCTTTGTTGACAGGTTTTGACTGCTGATTTGATCTCCTTAATAATTAATTAATGTCAACCTCAGATATGCAGGTGATGCTACGTTAATTGCAGAAAGAAAGTGGAGCTAAGGAGCCTCTTGATGAAGGTGAAAGAGGAGAGTGAAAAAGCTGCTTTAAAATTCAACATTCAAAAAACTAAGATCATGGCATCTCATGCCATCACTTCATGGCAAATAGATGGGGGAAATATGGAAACAATGTCAGATTTCATTTTTCTTGGTCTCCAAAAATCAATGCAGATGGTGACTGTAGCCATGAAATTAGAAGACACTTGCTCCTTGGAAGAATAGCTATGGCAAACATAGACAGTGTATTAAAAAGCAAAGACATCACTTTGTCATCCTACTGACAAAGATCTGTAGAGTCAAAGATACGGTTTGAGTCATGAGACTTGGACCACAAAGAAGGCTGAACACCAAACAATTGATGCTTTCAAACTGTAGTGCTGGAGAAGACTCTTGAGAATACTTTGGACAGCAAGGAGATCAAACCAGTCAATCGTAAAGGAAATCAACCCTTTCAAATCAACCCAATGAATACTCACTGGAAGGACTGATGCTGAGGCTGAAGCTCCAATACTTTGGCCACCTGATTGGAAAAGACTGATGCTGGGAAAGACTGAAGGCAGGAGGAGAAGGGGGCCACAGAGGATGAGATGACTGGATGGCATCACTGACTTAATGGAGATGAGTTTAAGCAAACTCAGGGAAAGAGCAATGGACAGAGAAGCCTGGCATGCTGCAGTTCATGGTTCACAAAGAAGCGGACATGACTTTGGTGACTGAACAAAAGTCACTAAACTATTTAACAATAGCTATTTAAAGGTCTATTCAGTTTGTCTATTTCTCCATGAGGAAGTTTTGTTAGACTCTTTGTTTCTCGGAGTTTGTCCATTTCTTCTAGGTTATCAAACTTGTTGGCATGTAATTATTCATACTATTCCCTTTAATCACATTTAGGCTAAATTGCATGCAAAACTCTAATCCCATGTAATTCGTCCTCTCCTTATGTTACTGTTGCAACAAATTAAACCTTTATTGGTTGTGTACGAATAACAGACATATTTTTATCTTTTAAAAAAATTTAACCACACTTCTCGGCTTGCAGGATCTTAGTTCCTTGACCAGGGATTGAACCTGGGCCCCAGCAGTGAAAGCGTCAAGTCCTAACCACTGGACGGCCAGGGAATTCCCACATTTATCTTTTAAATCATGGAAAATAAAAGCTGGAGTTACAAGCAAAATTACAATAATACTGATTTTTATATTTGCCCACTTATTTAGCTTTATTGGAGATCTTTACTTTCTTATAGCTTTGATTTACTGTCTAATGTCTTTTCATTTCAACCTGAAGGGTTTCTTTTAGCATTTCTTATAGAATAGGTTTCCTGCAGGCTCAGCTGGAAAAGAATCTGCCTGCAGTGTGGGAGAGCTGGGTTCTATCCCTGAGTTGGAAAGATCCCCTGGAGAAGGGAGCAGCTACCCACTCCAGTATTCTAGTGTTCTGGCTTGGAGAACTCCAGACTGTGTAGTCCATGGGGTCACAGAGTCAGACACGACTGAGCAACCTTCACTTACTTACAGAATAGGTTTAGTGGTAATGCACGCTCAGATTTTGTTTATCTGGAAACATCTTAATTTCTCTCTCATTATCGAGGAACAGCTTGGCCAGACACAGGATTCTTGGTTGACTGTTTTTTCTTTCACCATTTCAAGTGTATCATTCAGTGCCTTAGTGGCTTCCAAGTTTTCTGATAATAAATGAGCTGATAATCTTACTGAGAATGACTTGCAGGCCTCTTTTCTCTTGATGTTTCTGAGATTTTTCTCTTTAATTCTCAGCAGTTTGATTATAATGTATGTCAATGTGGAGATCTTTGAGCTTATCCTCCCTGGAGCTGGGTAAGCGTATTAGAAGTTTTCATCCATTATTTCTTCACATAGTATCCTCGTCCCTTCTGCTTCTCTGCAGGGACTCTCATGCTTGCTCTGACCCACCTGATGATAATCCAGGAGTCCTCCAAGCTCTCTTCTCCTCTCTTCCTTCTTTATTTTCTGCTCCCCGGTTTGAGCATCAGCTGTCCTGTCTTCAAGTTCACTGAACCTTTCTTCTGCTTGATCAAGTCTGCTGCTGAGCCCATTTGGTGAATTTCCCATTTCAGTCACTGTACTTTTCAGCTCCAGATTTCTGCTTGCTTTTTTTAAAAAATTTCTATCTTCTTGTTAATATTCTCCTTTTGTACATGTATCATTTTCCTGATATCCTTTATTTCTGCCCATGCTTTATTTTCCCTTTTTGAGCATAGTTAAAGCAGTAGTTTTAAAGTCTTTGCCTAGTAAGACTGATACCGTCACCTCCTCATGGATGATTTCTGTAAATTTATTTTGCTCCTTTAAATAGGCCATATTCTCTTGTTTCTTTGTAGGCCTTATATTTTTTTGTTGTTGAAAATTGGAGAATTGACCATATGGTAACTCTGGAAATCAAATTCTTCCCTTTCCCAGTATTTGATATTCTTTTTCTTTTCCTTCTTTCTTTTTTGTGCTTCTGAAGACTGTACTGGTCCATTTCTTTTGAAACTTTTCCAAACAACTGTTATAAAGACTATTGCTCGTTACATGTGATCATGGACTCTCTGTTCCTACAGCTGCTGTTCGGACAGAGATTCCTTGAGAAGCAGGAGCCTGCCCAGTTTTCGCAGCCTGGGTCTGTCCTTCAGCACTTGGGTAGACTTGCTCTGAGCCTGGGGACAAGCCCAGGGTGAAACCTTGCCAGGCACGAATGCGTCTTTCTAAATTTCTGCATGTGCGTGGCTGCTTTCAAACGTCCTAATTTCTCAAAGAGTCACCCTTGAACTCCTTCAGCCCTGAGATGGTCCTTCACATTTCTCCAGCTGCAGTCTCCTGCCGCAGGAGTCCGTGGCTCTAAAGTCACCTCACAGCCTTTATGAGCTGCGCCTGCCACTGTTGCTACTTGGGTTTCAGATTAAGCAGGACAGAAACGGTGCCTTGCGTCATTCCTTCATGTAGTCGCCAGATGCTCACAGCCATTCGCAAATATGGGTTTCTCTGCTCCTCCTGCACTGGGGCGGGGGAAGGAAATGGAACTGGGTGGCAATTTAAGCCCAAAACTGCCCCTGTACTGGGCACAGGCAAGGGTGAGTAAAAATGCCAGTAAACTTTCCTGCTCTTCTGAAGATGGCTTTTTCTGGGTTGGACATTAGCTTCGTTTTTGTAAAGCACTGCCTGTCTTCTAGAGTTCTGACAAGTTAGTCCTGACAGTCTCCCATCTTTTTCAGTCTTTCTGTGGAGAACAAGATCTTAGAGATTCCAAGCCCATCACAGAGTCATTCTGAAAATACAAGCGTGTGAGACTAACCTGGTACAAATGAATAAATGAGAAATAGATACGAGGGGGAGTAGACGAAGGTCTTCCTGCTGCAGGATGCAGCCAAGAGCGGGAGCAATTAGCAAAGCGTCGTGGGTGCTGACGCCTTACATGGCCCCCAAGCATCTCCCACAAGACCGTATTCATCCCGAGGGTGGGGAGGAATCGCTTTCCAGTGGAAAATCTGACAGCCTCACCTGAGCCGAAGTGAGCTCCCAGTGGTGGGTCCAACTGACACCACATGCCTCCAGATACGGGACACCAGGAAGGACACACCCCCACTCTGCCGAATGTGAACTCCAACCTCAGCACAGAAAGGCCAGGGCGGACCCAGACGTGGGGACGCTTCCCCGGTAAACAGCCCCCACTCCTCAGGAAGGGTGTGGTCGAGAAGCCCAGAGAAAGGCTGGCGGCAGATTTCAGGTTAGAGGTGACCAAGGAGGCTGTGCTCACGCGATACGCGGCCCTCAGTCAGACCCCAGACTGGGAGGAAGGCACGAGAGCAGGGCGAGAGTCGGGTGCAGCAGCGCGGCCCAGGGGATCCGGCGGTGCTGCGCCATGGCGGGCCCCGCCTTACTTCTGGGAGACACACACCTGTCTCTTTAGGGTGAAAGAGCAAAGCCTCTCAAACTCCAGTGTTGCAGAAAAAACTGTGTAGACACAGAGAGGAGAGGGCAGGCACAGCACAGCCCAGGAGCAGACAGTTCACCAGAGGGAGCCGAACACAAACACTGGAGGATCTGGGCTAATGACAGCCAGGAGCTCTTCACGCTATTTCTGCAACTTCTCCATAAACTGGAAATCATATCCCAGAGCTCTCCAGAAAGCTCCATGCTGGCAGTGGCTTGGAGAATGGACTATAAGGAGACCACTGGGGGCGTGGCTGCAGCTGGACACGGCGGGGACACGGTGGTGAGGTAGGAGAGGACCAGGGGGAGAGGTGGGAAGCAGGGGGCAGAAACGGGGGAGAGCGAGGGAAGGCCTGGGAAGAGCTGGCCTGTGCGGGGGCCCTGGCGCGGCAGGTCCCCAGGCGAGTGCAGGCGCGGCCCCCCACTCCCCTCTCCCCCACTTCTCCCCAGCCCTGTAAGCCTCCTGGAGAAGCGGCACCCCATACAGGCCAGGGTCTTGGGGAGGGACGTGGGGTCCCCCTGAAGGGCAGAGGCCAGGCGAGGGACCAGATGTGGACGGCGGAAAAGGTCAGGCCCTGGGCCCACGTTTGCTCAGGATTAAGGCAGCGTGAGGGAGAATAAACAGTGGCAGGAAGGGTGTCCTGGACGCCAGCAGAGACGACCAGGTGTCAGTGGGCAACGTGCCTCCTGCCTCCAGGAAGCGCAGTGTTGACTCAGCACCGCAGCCTGGCAGAGGAGCCCCGGCGCAGCCGCACGCTGCCTGGAGCGCCCCCGCCCGCCCGCCAGCGCTGCCAGGGGCGCCTGGCCTCCCCTGAGGCCGCACAGGCCAGCCATCCACACCCAAGCCCCGCCTGCTGCCCTCTCCCCTGGCCGCAGGGCCCAGCGGGAGGCACACCGCTGTCCTGGGTCTGGGCTTGGCCCCTGGTGGAGGGAGCCGGGCGGCAGGGCACAGTCGTCCTGGGGGCCCCGCCCTCCTGGGGTCACAGGCCCGGGCCTCATCCGTGGCCCCGGAGGCCCCTGACTTCACTCCGCTGAGCTTTCTTGGGGAGGCTGAAGGGCTCCCTCCCACCTGGATACAGTGTTGGTGTTCTGCCAGGACCCCTCCCTCCCCCATCTGTGATGTGGTCAGTGCAGTAAGTGGGGGCACCCCAGAGATCGGTGAGCCTGAACTCTGTCCTGTAGCAGGACGGGGGCTCACAGCACGGGGGGGTTCTGTGTCCAGGAAAGGCCTGAGGGGTGAGCGGGACTAGCGGGTGTCAGACGGAGGCCTCCCAGGCGCCCCAGCTGGACCCGGCTGGACCACCTCCTCACGTCGGCCCCCAGGCCTGCCCAGCAGATCTGCTGAGCACTGCCGGGCCCCCTCGAGCTCAGGGCCGCTCAGGATGGACCTCCCTGGCTGGCAGAATGGTGGGGCCAGCAAGGGGGCAGCAGTGGCCGAGCACCCCCCCCACAGCCCCTGCCGGGACCCCTTCCCTGGGGAGGCTGCCTCGCCTCTGGATGAGGGTCTTCTGCCAAGCGGCGCAGCCTTTGCCCGGGCTCCCAGGGCTCTGTGGTCCCCCCGCCACACCCTGGGCCTGTCGCCCATGTCTGCACATCAGGCCAGAGACTGTGTGAGCGACACTCACATCCGGGCGCACCGAGCAGAGACACAGGAGCCAGCCCTGCAGCCGTGGCTGGAAACACAGCCTTCCCAACGCCCAGAGCTGCCCTGGGCCAGCTGTCTGCAGGGGCCCTGGGAGGCGAGGGGCTGGGTGGGAACCCTGGGGGTAAGAGCCCTGGCAGGAGGGGGCACCGCTGGGAGCTCCTGGGGGCTTCCTGGGCCGGCACAGCCCCATGGAGCATTGCGTCCGCCAGGGCAGCAGCCCTGCGCCCACTGCTTTCAGCAGGACTGGGTCCCTGCCGGCTTCACACACACTGAACAGCCCCCTCCTGGAGCCACAGAGGCTCGGAGGCACGGCGTGCACACAGCCAGCAGGAAGCAGAGACCCCACCCAAGGCAGGGAGCCGGCGCCCACTTCCTGGTCCTGGAGGCTAAGGGCCAGGAGGGGGTCCAGGAAAGAGCAGGTCTGGAGACAGGACAGGAAGGCCCTCCACCGAGGGCTCAGCATGGAGTCTGTGAGGCTGAGGCTGAGCCCACGAGGCCCAGGCCACCCCTCTCACCTGGAGAACAGTCTCCAGATGCCCAGGCTGCCGGGGGCTGCCAGCTCTGTGAACACTGGTGCCCCCGGGCTTGGCTTCCCTGGAGAAAGCCGGGCGGGAGGGGTCAGGGTCGGGCAGGGGAGGGGCTGCCTCATACCCCCAGGGGCTTCTAGCCCCTCGCGGCCTCCAGTGGCCAAGAACCCATGCAGAAGGGTTTCCTGAAGCGGGCGGCACCTGCTGACCGCCGTGCCCCCCAAGGGTGCCCCCTGCTCCTCACTGCATGGGGATGGGGCTGTGGCACTGCAGGACGGGGTGGCCCTGAGCCCGCCATGGGTGCTGGGCGCCCTCAGGGCCCGCACCTGGGGAGTGGGGCATCGAGTCCCCGGGCCCTGCGGGGTGTGGGGGCAACACCCAGGCTACCGCAGTCCATGTCTGGCCGGGTCAGCTCTGACCTGCCCTGGGCGCTCTCCCACCTGCCGTGCCTGGGTGGACCCCTGCTGGGCAGCAGGGGCCCTGGGGGTGGGCTCTGGGGGGGTCCTGGATCCCAGGCTGACCGCACAGAGCCCCCAGGCTCCGGGCCAGAACCCTCCAGTCACTCCTGCCGCGTTGCAGTTCTGGGCTGGTCTGCTGGCAGCTTGGGTGGCTCCCATGTCCCTCTGTCCATCCTCACACAGTCCTGGGAACCATGCTCCTTGAAACCTCAGCCATGGACACGTTTTCCTCCAGAAGCCAGGACACAGGGGCCCTACAATGGTAACATGCTGACGTCCTGTTTTTATTCTATTCTGCAAAGAAATAAAACCCTGGTGGGCGCCTTGAGGTGAGTTCCCTGAGCCATGAGAAAGCCGCCAAGGCAGACAGTGATCCGGGTCAGTCACTCTCTCCACAGTGAAGGGAGTTGCTGTCGTCAAAGCCCAGGGATGTTGCCAATGTCTGGTGTGTATCTGGTGTTTTACATCCCTTGGAAGACTCACTCCCCACCTCCCGTCTCCCTGTGGCCTCAGGGGCCTCACCTGAGTGATGCTGAGTCTCCTGGAGTCCAGAGTGAAGGGCATCTCTCTCTACGCCACCGCCACCCATCTTTCAGTTCAGTCACTCAGTCGTGTCAGACTCTTTGCAACCTCATGAATCACAGCACGCCAGGCTTCCCTGTCCATCACCAACTCCCGGAGTTCACCCAAACTCATGTCCACAGAGTCAGTGATACCATCCAAACCATCTCATCCTCTGCTGTCCCCTTCTCCTCCTGCCTTCAGTCCTTCCCAGCATCAGAGTCTTTTCCAATCAGTCACTTTTTCACATCAGGTGGCCAAAGTATTGGAGTTTCAGCTTCAGCACCAGTTCTTCCAATGAACACCCAGGACTGATCTCCTTTAGGATGGACTGGTTTGACCTCCTTGTGGTCCAAGGGACTCTCAAGAGTCTTCTCCAACACCACAGTTCAAAAGCATCAATTCTTTGGCGCTCAGCTTTCTTTATGGTCCAACTCTCACATCCATACATGACTACTGGAAAAACCATAGCTTTGACTAGACAGACCTTTGTTGGCAAAGTAATGTGTCTGCTTTTTAATATGCTGTCTAGGCTGATCATAGCTTTTCTTCCAAGGAACAAGCATCTTTTAATTTCTTGGCTGCAATCACAATCTGCAGTGATTTTGGAGCCCAAGAAAATAAAGTCTGTCACTGTTTCCATTCTTTCCCCATCTATTTGCCATGAAGTGATGGAACCAGATGCCATGATCTTCGTTTTCAGAATATTAAGTTTTAAGCCAACTTTTTCACTCTCCTCTTTCACTTTCATCAAGAGGCTCTTGAGTTCTTCTTCGCTTTCTGTCATAAGTGTGGTGTCATCTGCATATCTGAGGTTATTGATATTTCTCCCGGCAATCTTGATTCCAGCTTGTGATTCATCCAGCCCAGCGTTTCTCATGATGTACTCTGCATATAAGTTAAATAAGCAGGGTGACAGTATACAGCCTTGAGGTCCTCCCTTCCCTATTTGGAACCACTCTGTTGTTCCATGTCCAATTCTAATTGTTGCTTCCTGACCTGCAAACAGATTTCTCAAGAGACAGGTCAGGTGGTCTGGTATTCCCGTCTCTTTAAGAATTTTCCACAGTTTTTTGAGATCCACAAAGTCAAATGCCTTGGCAGGGTCAATAAAGCAGAAGTAGTTGTTTTTCTGATATTCTCTAGCTTTTTCGATGATCCAACAGATGTTGGCAATTTGATCTCTTGTTCTTCTGTCTTTTCTAAAGACAGAGAAGACTCTTGGGAGTCCCTTGGACTACAAGGAGATCCAATCAGTCCATCCTAAAGGAAATCAGTCCTGACTATTCATTGGAAGGACTGATGCTGAAGCTGAAACTCCAATACTCTGGCCGCTTGATACGAAGAACTGACTCATTTGAAAAGACCCCGATGCTGGGAAAGGTTGAAGGCGGGAGGAGAAGGGGACGACAGAGGATGAGATAATTGGATGGCATCACCGACTCAATGGATTTGAGTTTGAGTAAACTGCGGGAGTTGGTGACTGACTGGGAGGCCTGGCGTGCTTCAGTCCATGGGGTCGGAAAGAGTCAGACATGACTGAGAGACTGAAATGAACTGAACTGAACTGATTTTGGTGTTGACCATCTGGTGATGCCCATGTTTAGAGTCACCTCTTATGTTGTTGGAAGAGGGTGTTTGCTATGACCAGTGCATGCTCTTGGCAAAACTCTGTTAGCCTTTGCCCTGCTTCATTCTGTACTCCAAGGGCAAATTTGCCTGTTACCCCAGGTATCTCTTGACTTCCTATTTTTGCATTCCAGTCCCCTATGGTGAAAAGGACATCTTTTGGGGTATTAGTTCTAGAAGGTCTTGTAGGTCTTCATAGAACCGTTCAACTTCCACTTCTTCAGCATTATTGGTTGGGGCATAGACTTGGATTACTGTGATATTGCATGGTTTTCCTTGGAAATGAACAGAGATCATTCTGTCGTTTTTGAGATTGCATCCAAGTACTGCATTTCGAACTCTTTTGTTGACTATGAGGGCTACTCCATTTCTTCTAAGGGATTCTTGCCCACAGTAGTAGATATAATGGTCATCTGAGTTACATTCACCCATTCCAGGCCATTTTAGTTCGCTGATTCCTAAAATGTCGATGTTCCCTCTTGCCATCTCCTGTGTGACCACTTCCAATTTCCCTTGATTCGTGGACCTAACATCCCAGGTTCCTGTGCGATATGGCTCTTTACAGCATCGGACTTTACTTCCACCACCAGGCACATCCACAACTGGGTGTTGTTTTTGCTTTGGCTCCGTCTCTTCACTCTTTCTGGAGTTATTTCTCCACTGATTTCCAGTAGCATATTCGGCACCTACCGACGAGGGCAGTTCATCTTTCAGTGTCCTATCTTTTTGCCTTTTCATACTGTTCATGGGGTTCTCAAGGCAAGAATGCTGAAGTGGTTTGCCATTTCCTTCTCCAGTGGGCCACGTTTTGTCAGAACTCTCCACCATGACCCGCCCATCTAGGGTGGCCCCACATGGCATGGCTCATAGAATTAGACAAGGCTGTGGTCCATGAGGTCAGATTGGTTAGTTTTCTGTGATTGTGGTTTTCATTTTGTTGCCCTCTGATGGAGAAGGATAAGAGGCTCATGGAAGCTTCCTGATGGGAGAGACTGACTGGGGGGAAACTGGGTCTTGTTCTGATGGGCGGGGCCATGCTCAGTAAATCTTTAACCCAATTTTCTGTTGATGGGCGGGGCTGTGTTTCCTCCCTGTTGTTTGACCTGAGACCAAACTACGGTGGGGGTGATGAGGATAATGGCGACCTCCTTCAGAAGGTCCCATGATGCACTGCTGCACTCAGTGCCCCCAGCCCTGCAGCAGGCCCCCGCCCACCCACGCCTCCCCAGAGACCCCTGGGCACTCCCGGGCAAGTCTGGGTCAGTCTCTTGTGGGATCAGTGCTCCTTTCTCCTGGGTCCTGGTGCCCACAAGGCTTTGTCTGTGCCCTTCAAGACTCTGTTTCCTCAGTCTGGTGTAAGTTCTGCTGGCTCTATGGTGGGGTTAATGGCGACCTCCTCCAAGAGGGCATATGCCATACCCAGGTCTGCTGCACCCAGAGCCCTGCCCCTGCAGCAGTCCACTGCTGACGCATACCTCCTCAGGAGACACTCACACACAGTGCTGGCTCTGTCTCTGTGGGGTCTCTGGGTCCTGGTGCACACAAGAATTTTCCACAGTTTGTTGTGATCCTCCCATCTTTAGATCAGATCAGATCAGTCGCTCAGTCGTGTCTGACTCTTTGTGACCCCACGAATCGCAGCACGCCAGGCCTCCCTGTCCATCACCAACTCCTGGAGTTCACTGAGACTCACGTCCATCGAGTCAGTGATGCCATCCAGCCATCTCATCCTCTGTCTTCCCCTTCTCCTCCTGCCCCCAATCCCTCCCAGCATCAGAGTCTTTTCCAATGAGTCAAGTCTTCACATGAGGTGGCCAAAGTACTGGAGTTTCAGCCTCAGCATCATTCCTTCCAAAGAACACCCAGGGTTGATCTCCTTCAGAATGGACTGGCTGGATCTCCTTGCAGTCCAAGGGACTCTCAAGAGTCTTCTCCAACACCACAGTTCAAAAGCATCAATTCTTCGGCGCTCAGCCTTCTTCACAGCCCAACTCTCACATCCATACATGACCACTGGAAAAACCATAGCCTTGACTAGACGGACCTTTGTTGGCAAAGTAATGTCTCTGCTTTTGAATATGCTATCTAGGTTGGTCATAACTTTCCTTCCAAGGAGTAAGTGACTTTTAATTTCATGGCTGCAGTCACATCTGCAGTGATTTTGGAGCCCAGAAAAATAAAGTCAGACACTGTTTCCACTGTTTCCCCATCTATTTCCCATGAAGTGATGGGACCAGATGCCATGATCTTCGTTTTCTGAATGTTGAGTTTTAAGCCAACTTTTTCACTCTCCACTTTCACTTTCAGCAAGAGGCTTTTTAGTTCCTCTTCACTTTCTGCCATAAGGGTGGTGTCATCTGCGTATCTGAGGTTATTGATATTTCTCCCGCCAATCTTGATTCCAGCTTGTGCTTCTTCCAGCCCAGTGTTTCTCATGAAGTACTCTGCATATAAGTTAAATAAACAGGGTGACAATATACAGCCTTGACGTACTCCTTTTCCTATTTGGAACCAGTCTGTTGTTCCATGTCCAGTTCTAACTGTTGCTTCCTGACCTGCATACAAATTTCTCAAGAGGCAGATCAGGTGGTCTGGTATTCCCATCTCTTTCAGAATTTTCCACAGTTTATTGTGATCCACACAGTCAAAGGCTTTAGCATAGTCAATATAGCAGAAATAGATGTTTTTCTGGAACTCTCTTGCTTTTTCTATGATCCAGTGGATATTGACAATTGGATCTCTGGTTCCTCTGCCTTTTCTAAAACCAGCTTGAACATCAGGAAGTTCACGGTTCACATATGGCTGAAGCCTGGCTTGGAGAATTTTGAGCATTACTTTACTAGCGTGTGAGATGAGTGCAATTGTGTGGTAGTTTGAGCATTCTTTGGCATTGCCTTTCTTTGGGACTGGAATGAAAACTGACCTTTTCCAGTCCTGTGGCCACTGCTGAGTTTTCCAAATGTGCTGGCATATTGAGTGCAGCACTTTCACAGCATCATCTTTCAGGATTTGGACTAGCTCAACTGGAATTCCATCACCTCCACTAGCTTTGTTCGTAGTGATGCTTTCTAAGGCCCACTTGACTTCACATTCCAGGATGTCTGGCTCTAGGTCAGTGATCACACCATCGTGATTATCTGGGTCCTGAAGATCTTTTTTGTACAGTTCTTCTGTGTATTCTTGCCATCTCTTCTTAATATCTTCTGCTTCTGTTAGCTCCATACCATTTCTGTCCTTTATTGAGCTCATCTTTGCATGAAATGCTCCTTTGGTATCTCTGATTTTCTTGAAGAGATCCCTAGTCTTTCCCATTCTGTCGTTTTCCTCTATTTCTTTGCATTGATCGCTGAAGAAGGCTTTCTTATCTCTTCTTGCTATTCTTTGGAACTCTGCATTCAGATGTTTATATCTTTCCTTTTCTCCTTTGCTTTTCACTTCTCTTCTTTTCACAGCTATTTGTAAGGCCTCCCCAGACAGCCATTTTGCTTTTTTGCATTTCTTTTCTATGGGAATGGTCTTGATCCCTGTCTCCTGTACAATGTCACGAACCTCATTCCATAGTTCATCAGGCACTCTATCTATCAGATCTAGGCCCTTAAATCTATTTCTCACTTCCACTGTATAATCATAAGGGATTTGATTTAGGTCATACCTGAATGGTCTAGTGGTTTTCCCTACTTTCTTCAATTTAAGTCTGAATTTGGCAATAAGGAGTTCATGATCTGAGCCACAGTCAGCTCCTGGTCTTGTTTTTGCTGACTGTATAGAGCTTCTCCATCTTTGGCTGCAAAGAATATAATCAATCTGATTTCGGTGTTGACCATCTGGTGATGGCCATGTATAGAGTCTTCTCTGTGTTGTTGGAAGAGGGTGTTTGCTATGACCAGTGCATTTTCTTGGCAAAACTCTATTAGTCTTTGCCCTGCTTCATTCCGTATTCCAAGGCCAAATTTGCCTGTTACTCCAGGTGTTTCTTGACTTCCTACTTTTGCATTCCAGTCCCCTATAATGAAAAGGACATCTTTTTTGGGTGTTAGTTCTAAAAGGTCTTGTAGGTCTTCACAGAACCGTTCAACTTCAGCTTCTTCAGTGTTACTGGTTGGGGCATAGACTTGGATTACTGTGATATTGCATGGTTTGCCTTGGAAACGAACAGAGATCATTCTGTCGTTTTTGAGATTGCATCCAAGTACTGCATTTCGGACTCTTTTGTTGACCATGATGGCTACTCCATTTCTTCTGAGGGATTCCTGCCCGCAGTAGTAGATATAATGGTCATCTGAGTTAAATTCACCCATTCCAGTCCATTTCAGTTCGCTGATTCCTAGAATGTCGACATTCACTCTTGCCATCTCTTGTTTGACCACTTCCAATTTGCCTTGATTCATGGACCTGAGATTCCAGGTTCCTATGTAATATTGCTCTTTACAGCATCGGACCTTGCTTCTATCACCAGTCACGTCCACAGCTGGGTATTGTTTTTGCTTTGGCTCCATCCCTTCATTCTTTCTGGAGTTATTTCTCCACTGATCTCCAGTAGCATATTGGGTACCTACTGACCTGGGGAGTTTCTCTTTCAGTATCCTATCATTTTGCCTTTTCATACTGTTCATGGGGTTCTCAAGGCAAGAATACTGAAGTGGTTTGCCATTCCCTTCTCCAGTGGACCACATTCTGTCAAATCTCTCCACCATGACCCGCCCGTCTTGGGTTGCCCCACGGGCATGGCTTAGTTTCATTGAGTTAGACAAGGCTGTGGTCCTAGTGTGATTAGATTAACTAGTTTTCTGTGAGTATGGTTTCAGTGTGTTTGCTCTCTGATGCCCTCTTGCAACACCTACCATCTTACTTGGGCTTCTCTTACCTTGGGCGTGGGGTATGTCCTCACGGCTGCTCCAGCAAAGTGCAGCCATTGCTCCTTACCTTGGGCAAGGGGTCCCATCTTTACCATCCATCAAAGGCAGGCTCCTGCTCTGGCCCCTGACACTCATGTCCAGCTGCCTGCCTGACCTCTCCACCAGGCATCTAGTAAGTCAAACAGCGTGACCCAACAGAGCTCCCACACACCCCGACCCCCTCCTCAGCCACCCCATCCTCCCCCCACACACCCCGACCCCCTCCTCAGCCACCCCATCCTCCTCCCACGTGGAGGGGTCCGGTCCATTCCGTTCACCCACAGTCCACACCCGGCCCATCGCCAACCTGTCACCTTCACCTCTGACCCAATGCCTGTCCCCCAGCTGGCCGCCGGCTTCTTCCTCAGCCCGTGTGTCCATCCTCACACAGCGGGGGGGTCTGAAGGACAAGGCAGGGCTCCGCCACCCCTGCCCACCCCCCAGTGCCCCTCCCTCAGTGCGGAGGCCTGGTCCTGGATGACCCTGAGGCCCACTCTGCCTGGCCTGGCCGCCCTCCAGCCCCCTCCACCACCCACAACAGGCACTCCTGTGTCCCTGCAGCTCCGACCTCTGATCCTGCCAAACCCTGCAGGGCCACCTCTGCCTGCCCTCCCTCCCTCCTGTGCTGGTCTTTTAGCGGGATGCCAGCCCAACTTCCCAGCAGACGGGGGGTTTCTGCTTTGCTTCTGTGGCACAAAAACGTAGCCTCATTCTGGGTGATCTGTCCACTCTGCCTGCCGTCGCCAGGCTCACACTGGGCATGGCTCCCTGAGAGGCCAGGGCCCTGAGCCTGGCTCGCCTTGGGTGGGTCCTGGCTGCTACGCAGCACAGGTCCGGGGGCAGCTCTGGCTCTGAGGTCACCGTGGTCCTTCCCGCGCTGGTGGACAGCACCCCCTGCTCTCTGTCACCGCTGACCCCCGGAGGCCCGAGGACTCTGACGTCCACGCGGATCCTGCAGCCAGTTCACTCACTTCCTCTGAAGATGAGGCTGTGCCGCTGTCTGAGCTGCACTCACAGAGACACCTGCGGGGTGTCCCGGGCCCCACATGTCCCCACAGGGCCAGCTGTGAAGCACCAACCGCTGCCCAGGGCTCAGGTCTGAAGAGGACAGAGCTGTGGCCCACGCGTCCCCAAGACCAAGCTGGCCGCTGGCACCCTGCCTCTGGCCTCAGACCAAGCAGCCCTCTCCTGAAGGCTGGGGCCAGGGTGGGAGTCCAGGTGTCCCAGAGTGAGGGGGGCATGCTGGGGGCAGAGATCAGGAGGGGCTGCCAGCATCTCGTGTCTCTATTCACGTCCTTCCTTCAGCCCTTCATCTGGGCAGAAGCCGCACCCAGCCTGATCCCCGCGAGAGCGGGGACGCCCCTCCCCCGTCTGACTGGGGCAGAACCCGGAACCACTCCTCGTCCAGCCCCTGAAGCGACGGCCCTGCCAAGGCTGGACTCCGAGGGGGGCCCCAGGAGGTGGGGTGGTGAACTGCCCCAAGCAGTGCGCTCCCTCCCAGCCCCCCAGGGGGCGGGGGGCCGAGCACAGCCTGGAGGAGGCGGAGCTGCGGTGGGTGGGCCCTGCCCAGCCCCTTAGCGCCTCCTCACAACCTGGCTGGGGCCTGGGGTGGGACAGGGGCCATTATCTGGTTTCTCCTGCTGCTGGGTCAGAGTTCCGGGGGTGGGGGCGGCGTGCACTCCGTGGGGGGTGGGGATTAGTCCCTGAGGTGGCGTCCAGCCCGGCCAGAGAGGAAGAGGCGGCTCCCGACACCTGAGCCCCTCGAGGGGGCAGAGGTGCTGATTAGGGTGCTGCCTGCGGCTGCAGGGTCAGCCGGTCACTGGAGCAGCAGCTCCCAGACCGCCAGGGCCAGGAACTTCCTGCTCCCAAGGGGAGCGTCTCATGGGGGCGGCAGTGAGCTCTCTGCCCCCACCTCCTGGCCACGTCTGTCCACCCCCTACCCGCCCGCCCCCCAGGCCCAAGAGGTCATGAGGTCATGGCTGCGGGAGAACCTCAGCCCCTGTCTGGTCTCTGACCGGAGGGGTCAGGCTGCAAGGTTAGCTCCACCGCCCACATGGCTATGGCGCTCAGCACAGGGCAGCCGGGCTGGGAGTGGGAAATGCCAGCGTATAACTGTAAAGGGTGGTCCTGGCCCCCACTCAAGGTCCTCCTGACCCCGCTGGCCTTGAGAGGCGGCCCAGACTCAGAGAACAAAAGCCGCCGACCTGGGCCCTGAGACCCCCGACTGCTTCCTGAGCCCCCGGCCTGTCGGAGGCACCAGGACCGCTGTGCTGTCACCTGGTGGCGGCCACAGACACTGCAGCCACATCCTGCCGCCAGCGCTGGCTCCTACCCCACCCACCTCACTACGGTCCCCAGACCCAGCTCAGCCTGGGCCTGCTTCTTGCAACCAAGGCAGCCTGAGGTGGACGAAGCGGGCCTGATTCGGGTGCTGTCAGCTTGTCTGCTCTGGGGGCCCCTCCCAACACTGGGGTCTGGGGGACTCTGGACCCCCCAGGGGGATTCCTGTGCTGGATCCTGTATCCACCCCACTCTGCTGCCCTGTCTAGGCAGGGGGCCCCTCCGTACATGCAACAGCCCCTGCCCACCCTCCCAGTGCTTCTGTGGGACCAGGCCCAGCGTGAGGCCAGTGGGGGTCAGGGGTTGCAGTGCCGTGGAGAGGGGGGCGGGTGACAGGACCCCTGGGGCAGTGGTTCCCCTTGGGCCTGTGCGCACACCGCACACACACACAGGCACCGCACACCGAGCTAGGCTCTGGCATAATGGCAGAGTCCAGAGGTCTGTGGGAGGAGACGAAGCCCCTCCTGTCTGATGGTCCAACTGGGCGGACACAGGAGACTCCTGCCCTTGTCCCCTTGTTTACGCACTCTGACCATCCAAGCGCAGAGAGGAGCGTCCCCTGCCCCTCCCCTGGGTATTATGGACAAGCTTAAAAAATCACACAGAGTCCAGGAATTGCAAAATGCGCCAAGTGTATTCACAAACCCGCTGGCCCTTTCCTGAGGCCCAGGGCCAGGAAAGGGGGGTGAGGCTCGCCTCCCAGCGGCCAGCCGAGCAGCCCCAGTCGCCACATTGAGGGACCGGCGTGATGCTGAGGCCTGGGGCCAGGAGGCTGGACCCACGGCCAGAGGAGCCTCCCCACCCCCCGCCCGCGGAGCTGGTCCTGAGCAGGCCCCTGGGGCCATTGCACACCGGGGCAGCTGGACCCTGGGAGGGACGAAAGGGGTGGGGGTGCTTCCCTAGCCCGGGGCTCAGGTTCCACCGGCCTCGGAGGCCGTTGGCAGCAAATAGGAGCGTTCCTGTGGGCTTGTTGAGGAGCGCGGCCGCCAGGCCCAGGCCGGGGCTGTGGCCTCTACGGCAGCGGCCGGGCCCGCGGGGCCCTTCTCACGCGGCGCCTGAGCCCGCTCTCCGGGCTTGGCTCCAGCGCCACCGCCGAGAGGCCGAGGCCGCCGGGAGAGTCGCACTGCAGGCCCTCGCAGCCGCACTCCTCCACCTCCGTGTAGGTGAGGGCGCGGCTGGAGCCGTCCTTGCAGTGCAGGGTCACGTTCCTCAGAGAGAAGCGCAGCTCGCGGCAGCAGCTACACCGGTGCTCCACCGCGTTCGCCTCCGGGGAGAACCTGTGGGCGGGGCCCGCTCAGCACTGCCCCGTGAGACCCCGCCCAGGCCCCGCCCCGCGAGGCCCCGCCCCCAGAGGCCCCGCCTCCGCAGGGAGGAGCCCGCCAGGCTCCGGACCACCAGCACCGTGACCCAAGCGGGGTTTTTAGTAAAGAGAAGAGCGTGATTCCAAAGAGGCTAAGAGCCACCGTCCCTGGACCCCAGCCCAGCCCCCTGCTGGCCCGTGGTCCCTCCAGTCCCTTCCCGGGGTGGGGTACTTCCCGCGGCTCCCCGCGGGCGGGCCCCGTTGCACCTTCCCGAGCACTGCCCGGCAGGAGCCTTCTATCCGGGGTGGGGGGTGGGGGCGGGGCTCACGCCCACAGGGGTGGTGTCCCCGCGGGGTGGGGGGTCGGGGCTCACGCCCAGGGAGGTGGTGGCCCCGCGGGGTGGGGTGGGGGCGGGCTCACGTACGCGGAGGTGGTGTCCCCGCAGTTGCCCCGGCAGTAGGCGAGGCGCACGGGCCCGGGGGAGCTGCAGCCCTGCTGCCGGAGGACCTGAAGCTGGTGGTGCACCGCACAGGTCGACCCTGGGGAGGGTCAGGGGGTGTGCAGAGGTCAGCCGTGGCCGGGGCAGGCGGGAATCCGCGCCCCCTCCCCGGCAGAGCCGCTCACTCACGGTTGTTGTGTGGGGGGCAGAAGAGGCAGCAGCCGTCCTCGCTTGGCAGAGCCTTGTCCTGCGTGGACCACGGTGCCATTAGCGGGGAGCGGGTACCAGGAGGGCGCAGCCATGCCCCTCCACCTGCTGATCGTGGCCGCCCGCTCCTGTCCAGGGACTGATCCTCCACGGCCACTGTGGGCCCCCCAGGAAGGGCGGGTGGGCTGCTGGGACTCACCGCAGGACAGTTAAGCGGGGGACACGCCTTCTTCGTGGTCACCACCACGAGCCCATCCCGGTGCTGCTCACACTCGTGCGTCACGCAGTGATCTCCAGGGTCTGACCAGGACTCGCCCGGCTGCAGGGAGTCCCGGCCAGCAGGTAAGCGGCCCTCCCCCGGGCCCCCTCCAGCTGGGGCGGGCGCTGTGTCTGTCCATCAGCCCCCAGCCCACAGGCTTCCAGAGCTCCCGCGGTTCTGCCCAGAGGCCGCCTAGCTCTGACAGCTCCCCAGGGTCCCCGGTGCACCAGGATGCCACGCACCCTGCACCCCCACCGTCGCTGTGCGCTCTGCCCTCTGTACAGGGCTGGGGCTGGCCCCCCCCCCCCAGAACACACCCCAAGGCTTTGCGGCCACTACTCACGTAGAAGAGGTGGGCAGAGCTGTTGCTGGTGTTTATGACGCAGGCCACCTGCACGCACTCACCACAGCACTGCCTGGCCCGAGCCTGGTACTTGAAGCCCTGAGGGAGGCAGGACGTGGCCTGAGCCCCTCTGGACGCTGCGGAGGTGGGTGTGGAGGCCAGGTGCAGGGGCACTCACCACGGGGCAGGAGGTGCTGCAGATCTGGGTCTCACAGTTGATCAAAAAGGTGTCTGACAGGGCTCCCCCAGGCAGCTCACACCAGCATTTTTCACACAGGCTGGAGGAGACCACGGCACCGGGCTGCAGCAGTCAGGGGCAGTGTCAGCAGGACAGGCCTGGCCCTGCCAAATGGACTCCTCCCCCCGGGCAACCCTTGGGAGTGCCTCCTGCCAGTCTTGGGGAGAGTCCCAAGGCTGCGTCACATGCTCTGGAGGACCTGGCCAGCGGAAAGCTTGTCTGGGGACCTTGTCAAGTTCCGGACAAGAGCTGTGGTCCCAGGAGAGCCCACTGCTGATCCAAAGTGCCCCTTCCCCAGGCCCTGCAGGGCTGCAGCCTCGGCCATGGAGAAGCTTGCAGGACGGGGACTCTGGTCCCTGCGAACCAGGGGGGCCTGACCTTCACCGGTTCCCACCTGGTACAGGGTGCCGTTGATGCTGCAGGCGGTCCAGCCTGCTCAGGGAAGAAAGCAAAGCTGCAGACCCACCCTTGGCCCCTAGAGCAGCTGCCACGCCCCTCGGCACAGCGTCAGGTCCCAGGTGACAGCCCCGCTCCCCCGCCTGGCTGCCGCTGAGCCAGGGCACTCACTGCAGTTGTAGGTCGGGCAGCAGGCCGCCTCCCTGTGGGTCTGGATGGCACGCGAGCCTTTTGGGCAGGCCTCCGGTTCAGGGCAGTATCTGGTGTCACAGGCTACAGTGGACAGAGCAGGCGTCAGGGCCTTCCACCCCGCCCTGAGCGCCACCCCTATGGGGGGGTTTCCAGGAATCCTGAATGGGGGAGGACTCTGGTAGGGGGTAGGCTCTCTGAGGGGTGCCTGCTGCCCGAGGGACAAGGCTTCTGGTCAGCTCTGACCTCACAGTAGCCCACACTTCGGAGCCTTTCTGCCGGCCAGCCCTGAGCCCCCCGCCCCCACCCCACCCGGGGCTCACCGCAGCGGTACTGGGACAGCACTGGCCGGTCTGCATGGCCTCGGGCACAGGCACTTGGCCGGACTCGGGGCAGGCGGGGGCCGTGGGGCAGGCCTGGGGCTGGCAGCTCATGGTCTGCGTGCTGCCCTCACAGGTGCACTCAAGGCAGGGCCAGACAGTCTGGGGCCGGGGGACCCCAGGTCATGGCGGAAAGCCCTGGGGTCCGACTGAAAAGCCAGGGGCAGTGCCTGGAAGCCCGGAGCCCAGCCCGGGGACCCCAGCCCAGGAACCTACTGTTGCAGTCGGGCACGCAGACCTCCTTGCTCGAGCTGTACAGCATTGTGCCCCGCGGGCAGAAGCAGCCTTCCGTGATGGGACTGGCTTCTAGGAGGGCCCTGCGGGAGGTGGGAGCAGAGGGTGAGCAGGCCGCGCCCTCCAGGGCAGGAACACAGGCTGGGCCGGGGAGGGGGGGGTCTCCAAGGCAGAGGGCAGGTGCTTACAGGGAGCTGGCGCTGTTGTTCGTGTAGCAGTAGGAGGGGATGGGCGGGCCGCAGGGCCAGTACTCCATGCCCACAGGGCAGGTGAAGGCTGTGTGGAGGGCAAGGACGTGCCTGAGGCTGCACGGCACCAGCCTGGGGCCCTGGCCTGGGCCTCACTGGCAGGCAGGGCTGGGAGCTCTCGGGCCAGGCCCTGCTGGTGGAGCCCTGACCCCTGCACCCCAGGCCCAGGCGCGCTCACCTGGATGCCCCTCTTGTCTCTCAGGAAACAAATGCCCTCCATCCTGGGCCCAGCCCTCCTCCTCCTCCCAGAAGCCCCCCACACCCCCCACTGATTGCACACTGTGCCCATTCCCTTGAATGCCACTGCCCAGAGGGAGGGGGAGGGGGCAGACACGCACGGCACGTGGAGTTGGTATGGCCCCGCCAGTCGACGCAGACGCCGAGGGACGCACAGAGGGCGGCATAGAGCTCCAGGGCAGTGCACACCATGTCCGTGCCGGGCATGTGGCACTGGTCAAACGTGCAGCCTTGGTAGTACGGCCAGGGAGGGATCAGCACATGGCACAGCTCGAAGGGCCTGTGGCACAAACACGGGGGTCGTGGGTGGCACCAGGGAGGGGCTGCCTGGCTGCAGGCTTTCCCGGAAAGGGCCCTGAGGGAGAGAAGTCATTGGGCCAACCCCCATGCCCAGGGACCGCAGCCCCTGGGGCCATCTGTATGCAGCAGGGTGGGAGTCTGGCTGAACCGTTTTTCTTTCTGCAAATTCTCCACTGAGTTCCCCAGGGCCTGCCCACCCAGCGCCCTGCTGGCTAAGGACTTGCACCCGGACCCCCCATGAGCTGCTGCAGAGCCTGAGGCCGCCCGCAGCCAGCCTCCACGGGGCTCTGTGCCCGGCGTCCCAGCAGCTGTGACCCCCTCTCCCTCCAGCCCCTTGTCGGCCCACCTCTTCCCGCCAGCCCGGTAGCGTGGGGTCAGCAGGGCTACTCACAGCCCTGCCTTTGCCCCAGCCCTGCCCCAGAATCTCACGTGCTCAGAATGAGCTGGCAGATCGGCGAAGGTGGGCACGGGGTGGGCAAGGTGCCAGGCTCCCGTGGGGTGGGCGAGGTGCCGGGCTCCCCTGACGTTGGGGGAGGCCCGTGGCAGGACGGCTGGCCGGGGTATGTCACCTTCCAGTGGCCAGACATGTCGGAGCAGGAGGCCACCACCGTGCCCCCGGGCAGACGGCACTCGTCCTTCTGGTCGTTCGTGCAGGTGCCTGCAGCGTGGGGGCAGCGGTCAGGGGGCCTCCCGCACGCCGCCACCAGGGGCTCAGTGTCCCCGAGCCGAGGGTCGGGCCCAGCATCTCCGGGCGGCCCTTGATGGAGTGTGCAAACCTGCCGCTCCACCTCCATGTGCTTCCTTTTCCCTCCAAGAAACCAGACCCTGGGGCCGTTCCCAGGGAGGATGACAGGGGTGGGCCTCGGGTGTGGGCCGCGTGGCCGGGCTCTGGGCCCTGTGGTCGCACATTCTTGGCGCAGCCAGAAAGCAGAAGTGCCTGTAGGCTCAGCACCACGCAGTGGCCTCAGCCCGGGGCCAAGAGTGCGGCTCCAGGGGGACACACCCAAGGCCAACCCTTCTCACACCGGACACACTCAGCCACGTTGAATGACCACAGATGTAGCCCGGAGCCAGGAGGGTGGGGAGTGGGGGCCGGGCACTCACCACACTGCCCTTCCGTGTTGTTGGCGAACTTGCTGAAGGGCACTTCCACGGAAAAGATGAGGCCGCTGAACATGACCTGAACACCGAGCTTGGGAATGCTCACGTACATCTTGATGCCAACTTGGAAGACAGCAATGCCGCCTTTCTGGAAGCCGGGCCTTACCACCTCGCCATTAAAGATGATCTGGACGTGACCCGTGAGGAACAGATGGAGAGGGGAAGGGGACGGTGGTGATCAGCCAGCGCCTGGCGCCCTCAGCCTGCCTGGCACTTGTGGGGGCTGCCCTGCCGCGTGCCTACCTCATTGGTCATCACCCCGTGGACGGGCTTGCGGGTCAGCATGACGCGGTTCTCATGGTACTCAACGATGATGGACTGTGGGCAGGACAGCCCATCCTCTGCATCGCAGAAGTAGTTCTCGACCAGCACGCGGAAGTGGCCGAACACCGGCACGATCTGCTGCACCAGCACGTATGTGCAGTTGTCCAGGAACGTGTAGTAGGTGCCGTCGAACGTGATGTAGTGTGGGTCCCCCCAGCCGCTGCACACGCCTGCACGGGGCAGCGAGCGCCTTACGGGCCGCACCGCCGCCCCCCGCCCCAGGGACGCGTGGTCCCACACCAAGGGGAGCAGGTGACCGCCTTGCCGCCAGGGCCCATGCACTGGCACCGCACAGAACTCTGTCCAGCAGGCGCCTGAAGTGGACCAGACTCCCTCCGCCTCCTCGCCCCTGCATGGCCCGGGGACTCCAGGCCCGGGCAGGGCGCCGCGTGGCACCCCGGTTGAGGCTGAGCCTTGATCTTGGGGTGTCCTCCCTGGGTCCAGCCCAATTCCGTTCTGCCTTCTCTGCCCCTGCCCTGCCCAGCCCAGTCCCGTGCAACCACTGTGCCCCACCCCGCGCACTCACACGGGCACTGGTAGTGTGAGCAGCAGCCGTCATGGTCAGTCACCTGCACGGCGGGGTAGCCGTTGGCACAGGTGGGCTTCTGCACCCTCGGACAGTGGCGTGGGCTCACCGTGATGACCCCATTGCCCTGGCAGGTGGCCTCGGAGCAGTTGGGCATGGGCCAGGTTTCACCTTTCTGTGGAAGCAGAGAAAGCTACAGGGCCTTGTCGCCACCTGGCACCCACTTCGCAGGGCAGCGCTCGCCTGGGTCTCCCCAGAGAGAAGAGCCACCCTTCTGGGACTAGGGGCCAGCCCTGTCCCAGGCCTCTCCTCCCCCTGCCCCACCCAGAGGGCACAGGGCTGAGTAGGGGGAGCTCTGGCTGGTGAAGGTGGCCCCCTTTCCACCCTGTCCCCTGCCTCCAACTCTTTGGTCTCCAGTCCTTGGCTGTTCCACCCACCCCCGAGAAACAACAGCCTGCTCCAGCCCCCTTTACAGGCCAACCTTGGGCCCCATGCTCCTGGAACCCCCATCCAGAAGAGCTGAAGACCAGATGGCCACTTGTCATGGCCAGCCTGCATCAGCCCAGGAGTCACTGACCTTCACCCAGGCTTCATGCCACACTCTCTGGTTGGAAACCACTGAGGGTCCCTTCCCAGGCCCCCTGAGTCCCTGAGAAGGGCAGGAGAGGCGAGGTTACCGTTCCTGGGGGGACTGCATTTGAGCACACTTGTTGAGAGACCGACGTGGTGGCAGGAGGTGTGGGAGGTGGCATGCTGGTGGGACAGGTGGGGGCCGTCCCCTTGACCACGTGGCAGTCCGGGTTGCAAAAGGCATAATAGCAGTGGCCCGATAGGTCAGTTGCTTGATAGATGAAGGATCCTGCAGGACAAAGAGAGAGGCAGGCACTGTAGGCCAGGACGTAACTCCAGAGAAGAGCTGGCGTGGTTGCGGCCCTCCCGCCCAGGTCTAGACTGCATCTTCATGGAGAGCTTACTGCGATCCTGGACACAGACGCAGCCCGTCACGGAGACAAGACACACCTGCGTCTCCTGCACGCGGAGGCTTTGTGCACAGGGCACCAGGGACCAGAGGCGGCACACGGCACACGCCCAGGGAGACTCTACGTACCTGCAGGGTGCAACTGGCCAGAGACGCTGCAGGAGCAGGGCACGGTCGAACGTGGGGACGGGGTAGTCTCAGATGTAGGAACAGAGGTTGGACTGGTTGTAGGAGCTGAGGTTGCGCTGCTTGTGTGCACAGAGGTTGAGCTCATTGTAGGAACTGAGGTTGTGCTGCTTGTCTGCACAGGGGTTGCACTGGTTGTTGGAGCCGAGGTGGTGCTGCTTGTGTGCACAGGGGTTGCACTGGTTGTAGGAGCTGAGGTTGCACTGCTTGTCTGCACAGAGATTGTACTGGTTGTAGGAGCTGAGGTTGCACTGCTTGTGTGCACAGGGGTTACACTGGTAGTAGGAGTCGAGGTGGTGCTGCTTGTCTGCACAGAGGTTGAGCTCGTTGTAGGAGCTGAGGTTGTGCTGTTTGTCTGCACAGAGGTTGAGCTCGTTGTAGGAACTGAGGTGGTGCTGCTTGTGTGCACAGGGGTTGCACTGGTAGTAGGAGCCGAGGTGGTGCTGCTTGTCTGCACAGAGATTATACTGGTTGTTGGAGCCGAGGTTGCACTGCTTGTCTGCACAGAGATTATACTGGTTGTAGGAGCTGAGGTTGCACCGCTTGTGTGCACAGGGGTTGCACTGGTTGTAGGAGTCGAGGTGGTGCTGCTTGTCTGCACAGAGGTTGGACTGGTTGTCGGAGCTGAGGTTGTGCTGCTTGTCTGCACAGAGATTGTACTGGTTGTAGGAGCTGAGGTTGCACTGCTTGTGTGCACAGGGGTTGCACTGGTTGTAGGAGTCGAGGTGGTGCTGCTTGTCTGCACAGAGGTTGGACTGGTTGTCGGAGCTGAGGTTGTGCTGCTTGTCTGCACAGAGATTGTACTGGTTGTAGGAGCTGAGGTTGCACCGCTTGTGTGCACAGGGGTTGCACTGGTTGTAGGAGTCGAGGTGGTGCTGCTTGTCTGCACAGAGATTGTACTGGTTGTAGGAGCTGAGGTTGCACTGCTTGTGTGCACAGGGGTTGCACTGGTTGTAGGAGTCGAGGTGGTGCTGCTTGTCTGCACAGAGGTTGGACTGGTTGTCGGAGCTGAGGTTGTGCTGCTTGTCTGCACAGAGATTGTACTGGTTGTAGGAGCTGAGGTTGCACCGCTTGTGTGCACAGGGGTTGCACTGGTTGTAGGAGTCGAGGTGGTGCTGCTTGTCTGCACAGAGATTGTACTGGTTGTAGGAGCTGAGGTTGCACTGCTTGTGTGCACAGGGGTTGCACTGGTTGTAGGAGCTGAGGTTGCACTGCTTGTGTGCACAGAGGTTGGACTGGTTGTAGGAGCTGAGGTTGCACCGCTTGTGTGCACAGGGGTTGCACTGGTTGTAGGAGTCGAGGTGGTGCTGCTTGTCTGCACAGAGATTGTACTGGTTGTAGGAGCTGAGGTTGCACTGCTTGTGTGCACAGGGGTTGCACTGGTTGTAGGAGTCGAGGTGGTGCTGCTTGTCTGCACAGAGATTGTACTGGTTGTAGGAGCTGAGGTTGCACTGCTTGTGTGCACAGGGGTTGCACTGGTTGTAGGAGTCGAGGTGGTGCTGATTGTGTGCACAGAGGTTGGACGGGTTGTCGGAGCTGAGGTTGTGCTGCTTGTCTGCACAGAGGTTGAGCTCGTTGTAGGAACTGAGGTGGTGCTGCTTGTCTGCACAGGGGTTGCACTGGTTGTAGGAGCCGAGGTGGTGCTGCTTGTGTGCACAGAGGTTGCACTGGATGTGGCCTCATGGAAGGTGGTCCCTGTGTGCACAGTGACACTCACACTGGAGGTGCTGGTTACTGTGACAGTCGGGGGAGGGCAGTGTTCTCGGGGCTCGCAGCACAGCACTCTGATCTGGTAGTTGAGGCACAGCCTGGTCTTGCCCTTCTGGTCCTGGTTCCGACACAGCAGGCCCACGTCCTGGTGGCACTGTACCAGCTGGCCCAGCTCGTGGATGCTGACCCCGGGGTGGTTCTCGGCTCGGCACTCCACTTTGCTGATGGATTCAGGTCGGTGGCAGATGCTGTCTCCATTCCTCATGATGTTGCCGAAGGTTTCATTGTCTCCCCCGTGGGGCCCGGGCACTGGGAAGTCCACGTCGAGCCATTTGGTCCACCTGCACTTTGGCTTGCAGGGGGTGGTCCCTGGAGAGGACTGCTCGTGCGTGCTGGGCGTGCCCCATCTTGATGGGGTCACGTGAGGTGAGCTAGCAGTGCTGAGTTTTGTGGAAGTGGAGAGGGTTCCAGTGGCCCAGGTAGTGCTGGCTTCATCTGTGGGTGTCTGTCTGGTCGCAGGTGTGGCAGGGGAAGTGGTGTTTGTCCTGCAAGTGTCCACCAGCTCACAGCACAGGAAGCGGATGTTGTAGTTGTAGCAGATGGGGGGCAGCTGGTCCTTGTTCCGGCAAATCAGGCCCACGGATTTGTTACAGATCACGTCCTGGCCCAGCTCCTGCAGTGGGGTGTCAGGGAAGCTCTCTGCCCGGCACTGCACATCCTTGGGCTCTGCACAGAATTTATAACCTTTGGCTCTGAGATTCGAAATAGTGTCAAAATCTCCACTGTTTCTCCCTGAGCCAGGGTAGCTGCCGTCTATCCACTCAGTCCAGTTGCATAAAACTTGTAAACAGGTGACCGTGGTGGGCTCAGGTGAGGACGGCTCTGAGGACCTTGGAGCTGTGGACAACACAGAAGTTGTGCTTGAAATTGTTGTTGAATTGTTGGTGCTGCTTGTGTGCACAGGGGTTGGACTGGTTGAAGGAGCCGAGGTTGTGCTGCTTGTCTGCACAGAGATTGTACTGGTTGTAGGAGCTGAGGCTGTGCTGCTTGTCTGCACAGGGGTTGTACTGGTTGTAGGAGCTGAGGCTGTGCTGCTTGTCTGCACAGAGATTGTACTGGTTGTAGGAGCTGAGGTTGTGCTGCTTCTCTGCACAGGGGTTGTACTGGTTGTAGGAGCCGAGGTGGTGCTGCTTGTCTGCACAGAGATTGTACTGGTTGTAGGAGCTGAGGCTGTGCTGCTTGTCTGCACAGGGGTTGAGCTCGTTGTAGGAGCTGAGGTTGTGCTGCTTGTCTGCACAGAGATTGTACTGGTTGTAGGAGCTGAGGTTGCACTGCTTGTGTGCACAGGGGTTGCACTGGTTGTAGGAGTCGAGGTGGTGCTGCTTGTGTGCACAGGGGTTGCACTGGTTGTAGGAGTCGAGGTGGTGCTGATTGTGTGCACAGAGGTTGGACGGGTTGTCGGAGCTGAGGTTGTGCTGCTTGTCTGCACAGAGGTTGAGCTCGTTGTAGGAACTGAGGTGGTGCTGCTTGTCTGCACAGGGGTTGCACTGGTTGTAGGAGCCGAGGTGGTGCTGCTTGTGTGCACAGAGGTTGCACTGGATGTGGCCTCATGGAAGGTGGTCCCTGTGTGCACAGTGACACTCACACTGGAGGTGCTGGTTACTGTGACAGTCGGGGGAGGGCAGTGTTCTTGGGGCTCGCAGCACAGCACTCTGATCTGGTAGTTGAGGCACAGCCTGGTCTTGCCCTTCTGGTCCTGGTTCCGACACAGCAGGCCCACGTCCTGGTGGCACTGTACCAGCTGGCCCAGCTCGTGGATGCTGACCCCGGGGTGGTTCTCGGCTCGGCACTCCACTTTGCTGATGGATTCAGGTCGGTGGCAGATGCTGTCTCCATTCCTCATGATGTTGCCGAAGGTTTCATTGTCTCCCCCGTGGGGCCCGGGCACTGGGAAGTCCACGTCGAGCCATTTGGTCCACCTGCACTTTGGCTTGCAGGGGGTGGTCCCTGGAGAGGACTGCTCGTGCGTGCTGGGCGTGCCCCATCTTGATGGGGTCACGTGAGGTGAGCTAGCAGTGCTGAGTTTTGTGGAAGTGGAGAGGGTTCCAGTGGCCCAGGTAGTGCTGGCTTCAGCTGTGGGTGTCTGTCTGGTCGCAGGTGTGGCAGGGGAAGTGGTGTTTGTCCTGCAAGTGTCCACCAGCTCACAGCACAGGAAGCGGATGTTGTAGTTGTAGCAGATGGGGGGCAGCTGGTCCTTGTTCCGGCAAATCAGGCCCACGGATTTGTTACAGATCACGTCCTGGCCCAGCTCCTGCAGTGGGGTGTCAGGGAAGCTCTCTGCCCGGCACTGCACATCCTTGGGCTCTGCACAGAATTTATAACCTTTGGCTCTGAGATTCGAAATAGTGTCAAAATCTCCACTGTTTCTCCCTGAGCCAGGGTAGCTGCCGTCTATCCACTCAGTCCAGTTGCATAAAACTTGTAAACAGGTGACCGTGGTGGGCTCAGGTGAGGACGGCTCTGAGGACCTTGGAGCTGTGGACAACACAGAAGTTGAGCTTCAAATTGTTTTTGAAACTGGCACTGGGCTGGGAGTCAAGAGGGTTGTTTTCCCAGGAATCAAGTTATCTGGGACAGGTGTTGAGGTGCCTGGGACAGGTGTTGAGATTCCTGGGACAGGTGTAGAGGGTCCAGGGACGGGTGTAGTGGTTCCTGGGATGGGTGTTGAGGTTCTTGGGACAGGTGTAGAGGGTCCTGGGACAGGTGTAGAGGGTCCTTGGATGGGTGTAGAGGGTCCTGGGACAGGTGTTGAGGTCACTGGGACAGGTGTACAGGTGCCTGGGACAGGTGTTGAGGTTCCTGGGACAGGTGTAGTGGTTCCTGGGATGGGTGTAGAGGTTCCTGGGATGGGTGTAGTGGTTCCTGGGACAGGTGTTGAGGTGCCTGGGATGGGTGTAGTGGTTCCTGGGACAGGTGTAGAGGGTACTGGGACAGGTGTAGAGGGTACTGGGACAGGTGTAGAGCTTCCTGGGACAGGTGTAGAGGATTCTGGGACAGGTGTAGAGGTTCCTGGGAAAGGTGTTGAGGTTCTTGGGATAGGTGTAGAGGATCCTGGGATGGGTGTTGAGGGACAGGTGTAGAGGGTCCTGGGATGGGTGTAGTGGTTCCTGGGACAGGTGTTGAGGTGCCTGGGATGGGTGTAGTGGTTCCTGGGACAGGTGTAGAGGGTGCTGGGATGGGTGTAGAGGGTCCTGGGACAGGTGAAGAGGGTCCTGGAACAGGTGTAGAGTGTCCTGGGACAGGTGTAGAGGGTCCTGGGACGGGTGTAGAGGTGCCTGGGACGGGTGTTGAGGTGCCTAGGACGGGTGTTGAGGTGCCTAGGATGGGTGTAATGGTTCCTGGGATAGGTGTAGAGGGTCCTGGGATAGGTGTAGAGCTTCCTGGGACGGGTGTAGTGGTTCCTGGGACAGGTGTAGAGGGTACTGGGACAGGTGTAGAGGGTACTGGGACAGGTGTAGAGCTTCCTGGGACAGGTGTAGAGGATTCTGGGACAGGTGTAGAGGTTCCTGGGAAAGGTGTTGAGGTTCTTGGGATAGGTGTAGAGGATCCTGGGATGGGTGTTGAGGGACAGGTGTAGTGGTTCCTGGGATGGGTGTAGAGGATCCTGGGATGGGTGTTGAGGGTCAGGTGTAGTGGTTCCTGGGATGGGTGTTGAGGTTCTGGGACAGGTGTAGAGGGTCCTGGGATGGGTGTAGAGGGTCCTGGGATGGGTGTAGTGGTTCCTGGGCTGGGTGTAGAGGGTCCTGGGACAGGCGTAGTGGTTCCTGGGACAGGTGTAGTGGTTCCTGGGACAGGTGTTGAGGTTCTGGGACAGGTGTAGAGGTTCCTGGGACAGGTGTAGAGGGTCCTGGGACAGGTGTAGAGGGTCCTGGGACAGGTGTAGAGGATCCTGTGACAGGTGTTGAGGTTCCTGGGACAGGTGTAGTGGTTCCTGGGTCTGGTGTAGAGGGTCCTGGGACAGTTGTAGTGGTTCCTAGGATGGGTGTAGTGGTTCCTGGGATGGGTGTTGAGGTTCCTGGGACGGGTGTAGTGGTTCCTTGGATGAGAGGTTCCTGGGACAGGTGTAGAGGGTCCTGGGACAGTTGTAGTGGTTCCTGGGACGGGTGTAGAGGTTCCTGGGACGGGTGTTGAGGTTCCTGGGACAGGTGTAGAGGGTCCTGGGACAGGTGTAGAGGTTCTTGGGACAGGTGTAGAGGGTCCTGGGACAGGTGTAGTGGTTCCTGGGACGGGTGTAGAGGTTCCTGGGACAGGTGTAGAGGGTCCTGGGACAGGTGTAGAGGGCCCTGGGGCCAGTGTAGAGGGTCCTGGGACGGATGTAGAGGGTCCTGGGGCAGGTGTAGAGGGTCCTGGGACAGATGTTTTGCGGTCATAGAGACAGTGGTGTGACCACTTGTAGTGACCAGGGTTGAGGAAGCTGTGCTTTCTGTCAGCACCCATGTGCTCCTGCTGGTTCCTGACGTGGGCCCAGTTCCAACTGTGCTGAAGGTTGTTGGAGAGCTGGTCTCTGTTCCGCTAGTGGGGCAGGCGGGGGGGACACAGCACAGGACCCTGATCTGGTAGTTGTCACAGTGCCCAGAGGCCTGGTCCCTGTTGTAGCAGATCAGCCCCACTGTCGGGCTACACTCCACATGCTGCCCCAGGGTGGCAAGTGGCACCCCGGGGGCACCCTCAGCCTGGCACTCTACTGCCCTCGGCTCTCGGCAGACCTGGTAGCCGTGGGCACGGAGGTTCTCCAGCGTGTCAAAATCTCCACTGTCCATGCCCTGTTCTGGACGGCTGACATCCAGCCATGGCGACCAGTGGCAGTCCTGCCCGCAGCAGGGTGAGGGCAAGGCAGAGGCCATGCCTGGGGTGGAGGCCGGGGCCGTGCTTGGGGTGTGTGCTGTGCTCTCGGAAGGGCTGGGGTGTGTGCCAGGTGGAAGTGTCGAGCTCACGCCTGAGGGCGGGAGAGCGAGGATGGGCATCAGGGGCTGGGGCTCCCCACGGCCCTCGAGGACACCCCACCCCGCAGCTCTGTTGGCATCAGCTGCCGGGGCATTCCACCGCATCTGTCTGCCCCAACGGGAGCTTGGGGGGCAGGCACCCACACCTGCCAGGTGTGGGGCTCACTGCTCCTGAGTCAAGAGGTGAGTCAAGCTTGTGAAAGGAAGCCTGCTTCCTGGAACCTAAGGCCAGAGTTCCAGGGGCTCGCCACCCTTTGGGCAAGCTTTAATAAGGCCCTGAGGTGCCCCTGGAAGAGTGAGGACTCAGAGGGGCCTCGAGGACAGCAGGTCGGGGCAGGGGTGCTCTAGCTGGGCTTCCCGTGGTCCTCTTCCCGGGGACCGGCCTGGGACATCTCTGCTCACAGTGCCTACCCCTTGCTGGGAGCCTCAGCCCTGAAAGCACGAGAGGGGCATCAGTCCTGCCAGGGGCCTCGAGAAGGCTGGCCCTTCCTGGTTGCAGGGTGACCGGCCAAGGGACATGCGCTCTGCTGGGTCCCGGCTCCTTCCTGACTCAGGGCGGGGGTGGGGCACAGCCCTGAGTGGTACCCCCATGTCTGCCTTACCGGGCAGGGATGTCGAGAAGGAGAACGTGGTCTGAGGGGTGGGCGTGGTGGGGCTGCAGGTGTGGACCCCTCTCTCGATGGTGCCGTTGGCCCCACAGCGGGCCGAGATGCAGCCGCCCAGGCCATCCGTTGTGTAGTAGATGACGTCCCCCAAATGGAAGCGCCTCCCATTGTAGGCGCAGACGCAGGCTGTGGGGAGCAGAGCGCCAGCGTTATGGGGCGGGACATGGGCAGGAGCCCCAGGCCCCGGGCGCGAGGAGGGCTGTCCGCTGCTCACCGTTCGCGTCGTAGGCACACTGCACGCCACCCTCGGTGCAGACGCTGGTGACAGAAGAAAGGTGAGTCTGGGGGTGCCAGGCGTCCCCTGGCCTGTGCCGGGGGCAGGCGGGAACCACCCGTCTGGGTCCCTGCGGCCAGGCCTCAGCCGGAGGTCACGCCCTCTCAGGGAGCCTTTCAGCCAATGAGCAGAGGAGGCAGTTCCAGCACAGCCTCTGAACCCAAGGACCTTCTGGAGGCCCCTTCCTCCCCAGGGCCTCTTCCTGGGGAGGGCTCCTCGGGTGGTGTCGTGACCCAGGTTCCCTTCTGCCCCCTTCCTTCACCCCCAGGCCCCCCACCCTCATCCAGCAGTGAGGAGGCTCCCCGTGGACCCCCACGGGAGACCCAGAATGGGGCACCCCTCTGGCCCTGAAGGGAGGAGACCCTGCTGGGAGGTGGCCAGGCGAATCCCCCATGTGCTCCAGGACCTCGCAGCTCCAACCAGACTCACCAGGAGTAGCAGTCCCTGTCCGAGGGCACCGTGGAGTTTGGCCAGAAGGACTGGCCTCCAACGTGGCAGGGGGCTTGTGGGGATGGGGGCGGGCATGAAGCCACACATCGCATCTGGTCCTCGTCGAAGATGGGGGCTTCTGCTGGGCACTCGGGGTAGCAGCCTGCGAGCCAGAGGGACATGAGTCCCAGCCGGGCCGGTCACCCATGACCTCGCTCCCACCTCAGGCCCCAGCCCTGGACCTCACCCCCCAGGCAGCGGGGAGCTCGAGGCAACAGCCACAAAGGCACCTTGAGGGGCCCAGGGGAGTCCAGCCTGGTCAACGGTCCCAGGATCGCCAGGACAGACCCCACCCCGACCCAGACCAGCAGGGCGCCCACCTTCCAAGCCTTGGGTGTCGTGCCAGCACTGGCCGCTGGGGTTCCGGCAGGTCTTTAGGCAGGGCGCCCCGCAGGGCTGGTAGTGCCACTGACACCAGCCCTGGGGGTTGTAGTAGTCGCAGAACAGAGCTGTGGGCGAGGGGTCACTCAGGGCCAGGCATCCAGTCAGGGGGCCCCAGGCGGAGGACTGCCCTGGAAGGACAGCCCAGGGCCAGCCCCACACCCCGATCCTTGACCGAGTCCTGAGAGCTGCTCTAAAGCCACGGCTGTCCTCTGTGCCTCCCAGACTTGGCCTCGGAGGGTGTGGGCCTACAAGGCCCGTGGGCGAGAGCGGGCAGGCAGCCGGCTTCTTGGGGATGCCCGTCCCCTGCGCCCAGGCCCCGGGGCGAGGGAAGGGGGCCCTGCTGATTCCCTGCCTCCCCTCCCACTCTCAGCCCCACTCTTGTGACCCCCTGCACCCCCACGCCACCCGGGAGGCAGGTCCCAGAACACTCACGGCAGATGTCCGGGGTCCGCCAGGACACGCACACGCCCGCTTCGTGGCAGGCCTGGGCGTAGGCGGCCACGGCCGTGCAGAAACACTCACAGTCGCCCCCCGAGTCGCAGGCGCAGGCGTCGCTCACGCAGGCCTCGTAGTACCTGCCCGGCTCCACCTGTGGGAGAGAGAGGCTTCAGACACTGGGGGGCTCCTGGGCACCCACGAGGCTTGGCATCCACCTGGGCCGGTTTCCCCTGGAGCACGGAGTCCTGTGCGGCCACCGCTGGCCTCAGAGGGTGGTGGGAGCCCAGACCACTTCCGTCGCTCCCTCCCCAGGTGCCGGGAGGAGCCCCGCGTACGTGGGTGTGGCAGGCGCTGAAGGTGGCGCTGTTGATGATGCTGCACTGCTTCTGGGCCCACGACCTGCGGGACGGGTTGGCGGTGCAGGGGTCCCTGGGGGCCAGAGCGTCCGGGCACGACGGGGAGAATTTCCAGCTGTTGCCAAACTCTAGCACGTCGCCCACCACAGACTGGCTCCGCGTGGTGAAGTCGTTGAGGGCGTTGTCGTCAAAGTTCCCGCACAGCCCGCAGACCCTCCCCTGCAGGCAGATGGACATGGAGATGGCAGCAGCTCCGGGCGGGCGCAGGAGGGGCCCACTCACTCCCTCGAGCCCGCGCCTCCTCCAGGACAGCCCCCGGAGCAGCCCCAGTGAGTGTGAGGGCGGCCCTGGGTGCGGCCCGCTGGGCGCTGGCGTCTCCTGGAGCAGAGGGTACAGGTGACGCGGCGTAGCAGCTACGGGGTGCCCCCAAAGACAGGCTCGGGTCCTCATCCCGGACGCCCCCACAGCCCAGAGTGGGAGTGAGGTCTCTGCAGGACAAGGGCTCCCTGGCGTGAGGTGGCTGATCTGGTGGCTGCATCCTTATGGAACGAGGGTCCATGCAATGAAGACAGTGCGGGGACATGGGGACCAGGGTCTGGGGTGAAGGGGCGCCTGGGGCCATGGAGCCTGGAGGAGGGAGGGAGGCCCACAGCCCTGGGGCACCTCGGTGGCTCGGCATCCAGCCTTGGAGAGGATGGCCCCCTGTCTGGGGCCCTGCTTCCAGCAGCTGCGGGACCCAGACGTGGCCGAGGGCCTCGTGCTGGCAGCTCCTCCCTCTCTCTCTGTCTCTCCATCTCTCGGTGCCTCTCTCCTGTGTTTCTTGTCTCTCTCTCTGTCTCTCCCTGTTTCCCTCTGCTTGTCTCTCTCTGTCTCTGTTTCGGGGTCTCTGTCTCTCCCCTGCCTGCACTTCCATCACCAGCTGCCCCTGGTCTGGGGCGAGGCCTCACCTTGAACTCGGGGCTGAGTCTGAGGAAGATGCTGGTGCCCTTGTCCCACAGTAGCACAAGGCCCATTTCCGTGTCCACCACCAGGTAGATGCCCATCTGGCGGATGGAGTAGGGCGGCCGCGGGCCCGTCTCTATCACCTCCAGTTTCCCATCACTCAGCTTCAGCTCGTAGCTCTGCAGGGACATGAGGGTCTGGCTGAGGACACTGGCCATCGCTTGGGTGGGTCCACGGCTCGGCAACCCCAGTCCTGGCTTAATTATGGGAACACAGCCTTCTTGGGGGCTCCTGCCTGGACCCCCGCCCCTGCTCACCCCCAGGAAGATCTTGATGGCCTTGGAGCACGTGGTCCCTGTGGTGCCACAGGGCACATTCTCGGTGACAACGCGGAAGCTGTCCTGGGCGCTGCCGTTCCCGCCGCAGTGGTCCTGTGGGCAGAGGAGCGGCCCGCTGGGGTGAGCATGCGCCGGGGCAGCGAGCAGGCCCGGGGGGGGCGGGGGAGCTCGGTGGCCGTGTACCTGGAGCAGCGTGTACTCGCAGTCCCCGCTGAAGCTGTAGCGCCGCCCGTCGAAGGTGAGGTAGTGGCCGTCCCCGTACACCTCGCAGGTGGCCAGGCAGGGCCGGTTGGTGCATTGCCACGCCCGACCCTGACAGGTGCTGGGGGACAGTGCCCGTCAGCCCTCACCTCCCTGCCCGAGGCCCCAGCTGCCCGCCCCACGCTGGCCGGGCCGGGCCTCGCCCGCTGCCGGAGCCGCCCCCGCCGTACCAGGTATTGCAGCCCACGCGGATGGTCTGGCCTGGCTGGTAGCTGGCCTCGTTGTGCACACAGGGGCAGGCGGACACGGGGACGCAGCCGCCGTCGCCGCTGGCCACCAGCCCGTCGGGACACACACAGCCGGGCTCGCACTTGGTGCTATACTGTGGGGGGGACAGACCCCGCTTAGCAGATGACCCAGGCCTGCAGAGGGACCCCGGGGATGGCGGGGGACACTTACGCAGTCCATGTCCAGGGTGTGGCAGCTCTTCTGACAGCCGGCCCCACTGGCCCCGGGCGTGGCATTGCGACAGTCAACGTAGACCATGGGCGGGAGGCAGACTGGGGAGGGAGGGGGCGCTCAGGGGGGCCTCGCGGGCATGTCACCCCGCAGGTACTCGAGAAGCTTCGTGCAGAGATCACCAGGCTCCCCCTCACCCCCCACTCCCAGCTCACCTGGGTCTGGGGTGTGGCCTCCAATGCAGGTCAGCGTGCCCTGGGTGCAGGAGCTGCCGGGAGAGCACGGTCAGAGAGCCCCCAGCCTCCCCCGCCCCGCCCACTCAGCAGGGGCTCCTACCAGACGATGCCCTGCTCGTGCAGCGACTCCCCGTTGGGGACCACGGAGCCCTGGAAGTAGCAGGGGCAGCTGGTGGCCGGCACACAGGCGCCTGCGTCGTCCAGGAAGGTGCCGTCGGGGCAGGTGCAGCCGTCCACGGGGACGAAGCCGATGCTGCAGGTGACGTCCTCGTCGCTTCGGGCCCGGCAGGTGGGCAGGCATGTGCTGATGTTGTAGCGGTAGGTGAGCGACTTGGGGCAGGTGGCCATGGGCTTTGCTGTGGGTGCAGGGAGGGCGGCACTCAGGCCAGAGCTGGCGGGCACCCCCGGCCCCCACAGACCCCGACAGGGTCCCGGGGCCGTGGGCACGGTGCTCCCCGACTCCCGCGCCCGGCTGGGGGGTGGGGCCTGTGGCGCGTCTACCGCAGACACTCACTGCACATGCCATCCCGCCAGCCGCTGAGCAGCACGCCCCGGGCGGCGCAGGCCCGGACGTAGGAGGACAGGGCCGCACACATGCAGTCCTCACTCTTCTCACAGTTGCAGGTGTCGAACAGGCAGTTCTGGGGGGCGCACCAGGATGTCGGGGACCTCAGGTCACACACGGCAATCACGCCTCACGCCGCGGCCGGAGCCCCTGCCTCCCCAGGACCCCTCCCCAGGCTCACGGGGGCTCCCCCTCCCTCAGCAGAACGTGTACAGACCATCTTGCAGTCACGTCCTTGGGCTGGTGGGGGGCCGCCGGAAGGATCACAGTCCCTCATCTCTGTGACCCAGCGGTCCAGCCTCGTGTGGTCAGTCCCAGACACCAGTTTCTCACTGACCCCAGGGCCAGAAGGCTACTCACTCACTGCATGTAGCAGCCCCTGCCCTAGTGCCTGGGTGTAGGGCAGGAGGACATGATGGATTCAGAATCTCACAGTGGGTGGGTGCGCGAATGAACGACTGAGTGATTAATGACTGAGTGAGTGAGTGAGCGGGCAAGGGGACAGAGCCAGGGAGACCGGCCGGGCCCAGACGCTGTTGCCCTGGCCCTTGGGACCCTGAGGGTGGCCCAGACCCAAGGGCAGAGCCAGGAGGCGGCATTACCGAGTAGTGGGTGCTGGGGTCCACGGCGGAGTGGCACTGGGCGAAGGGGCCATGGGGGTCGGTCAGCCGAGAGCACCAGTGCTGAGCGTACTTCTCTGTGGACAGAGGAGGGGCGGTCAGTGGGGCTGAACGTCACGTCAAGCGGGAGCCCCCTTGAGGTGAGCGGCTTTCCTTCACCCCGAGTTCCGCTGTATGAAGCAGTGCCGGGTATGAGCGGCCGAGGCACCAGGCGGGCCCCAGGGCTGCTGGACACACACCATTCTCCACGCTGAGGGAACAGGGGTCCTCGAAGCTGTTCTTGACGTTGGGGCAGGCGGCCTGGGTCTTCCAGGTGTTGGCGAAGGCGGCAGCTGAGCCCTCCACCACGCCGCTGATGGTGAGGAAGTCGTCGGCCTGGTTCTGGTTGAAGTTCCCACACAGGCCTGGGGCGGAGGGCAGTGTGAGGCCCCTGAGCGCCCAGCCACGGGGGCTGGGCTTGGGTGCCAGGCGGTGACCCTCTTACCGCAGCTCTGCCCTCGGGTCTGCGGCCCCAGCCTCACGAACACCTGCATGATGGGCACCAGCTGGATGTCCAGCTGCAGGCCCAGCTGGGTCTGGGCAATGATGAAGAAGGTGGAGGGTCTGAAGAGCGTGACGTTGGCTGTGGACACAGGGGACCGTGTCTCAGTGGGTGCGAGAGGCGGGACCGTCAGAAGCGGGGACGGGGCGGGCACCCTCACCTGCTGAGACGGGCAGCTGGGTGTAGATCTGGTTCACAAACACCTCCCCACTAGCCTTGACCACGAAGACCTGGAGAAGCACACGGCAGGGGTCGCGACAGTCCCCACAGGGCGGAGAAGGGCTGATGACCACCCCCTGCCCAACTCAGGCTCAGCCTGCTTTGCTAAGCTTTCCACAAGGATAGGACTTTTTTTTTTGATGACATGAAAGTTGTTCAAGACGGCGGAGTAGAAGGATCTGTGCTCATCTTCTCCTGTGAGCACTCCAAAACTGCAACTAGCCGCAGAACAGCCATCGACAGGAGAATGTTGGATCCCACCAAACAAAGATACCCCATGTCCAGGGGCAAACGAGAGGCCCCCACAAGAGAGTAGGAGGGGTGGAATCACATTAAGAATCAAACTCCTCACCTGCCAGAGATGCTCGGGGAGCTCAAACAAAACCTTGTGCACCAGGACCCAGGGACCCCTCAGAGACCCCAGTGCCTTTGTTTGGCCTCGGAGTACAGAATGAAGCAGGGCAAAGGCTAACAGAGTTTTATCAAGAGAGTGCACTGGTCATAGCAAACACCCTCTTCCAACAACACAGAGAAGACTCCACACACGGACATCACCAGATGGTCAACACCGAAATCAGACTGATTATATTCCTTGCAGCCTAAGATGGAGAAGCTCTATACAGTCAGCAAAAACAAGACCAGGAGCTGACTGTGGCTCAGACCATGAACTCCTTATTGCCAAATTCAGACTTAAATTGAAGAAAGTAGGGAAAACCACTAGGCCATTCAGGTATGACCTAAATGAAATCCCTTATGATTATACAGTGGAAGTGAGAAATAGATTTAAGGGACTAGATCTGATGGACAGAGTGCCTGATGATCTATGGACGGAGGTTCATGACATTGTACAGGAGACAGGGATCAAGACCATCCCCATGGAAAAGAAATGCAAAAAGGCAAATCGGTTGTCTGAGGAGGCCTTACAAATAGCTGAGAAAAGAAGAGAAGTGAAAGGCAAAGGAGAAAAGGAAAGATATAAGCATCTGAATGCAGAGTTCCAGAGAATAGCAAGGAGAGGTAAGAAAGCCTTCCTCAGTGATCAATGCAAAGAAATAGAGGAAAACAACAGAATGGGAAAGATTAGAGATCTCTTCAAGAAAGTTAGAGATATCAAGGGAACAATTTCATGCAAAGATGGGCTCAATAAAGGACAGAAATGGTATGGACCTAACAGAAGCAGAAGATATTAAGGAGAGGTGGCAAGAATACATAGAAGAACTGTACAAAAAAGATCTTCATGACCCAGATAATCACGATGGTGTGATCACTGACCTAAAGCCAGACATCCTGGAGTTCGAAGTCAAGTGGGCCTTAGGAAGCATCGCTATAAACAAAGTTAGTGGAGGTGATGGAATTTCAGCTGAGCTATTTCAAATCCTAAAATATGATGCTATGAAAGTGCTGCACTTAATATGCCAGCAAATTTTGGAAAACCCCTTACATGCATCATGCGAAATGCCAGACTGGATGAAGCACAAGCTGGAATCAAGATTGAAGAGAGAAATATCAATAGCCTCAGATACGCAGATGACACCACCCTTATGGCAGAAAGCGAAAAGGAACTAAAGAGCCTCTTGAAGAAAGTGAAAGAGGAGAGTGAAAAACTTGGCTTAAAACTCAGCATTCAAAAAACTAATACCATGGCATCTGGTCCCATCACTTCAGGGCAAATAGATAGGGAAATAATGGAAACAGTGAGAGACTATTTTCTTGGGCTCCAAAATCACTGCAGATGGTGACTGCAGCCATGAAATGAAAAGACGCTTGCTCCTTAGAAGAAAAACTATGATCAACCTAGACAGCATATTAAAAAGCAGAGACGTTACTTTGCCAACAAAGGTCCATCTAGTCAAAGCTATGTTTTTTCCATGTATGGAAATGTATGGCTGTGAAATTTTGACCATAAAGAAAGCTGAGGGCCAAAGCATTGATGCTTTTGAACTGTGGAGTTGGAGAAGAGTCTTGAGAGTCCCTTGGACTGCAAGGAGATCCAGCCCGTCCATCCTAGAGGAGACCAGTCCTGGGTGTTCTTTGGAGGGACTGATGCTGAAGCTGAAACTCCAGTACTTTGGCCACCTGATGGGAAGAGCTGAGTCGTTTGAAAAGACCCTGATGCTGGAAAAGATTGAGGGCAGGAGGAGAAGGGGGTGACATAGGATGTGATGGCTGGATGGCATCACTGACTCAATGGACATGAGTTTGGGTGAACTCCGGGAGTTGGTGATGGACAGGGAAGCCTGGTGTGCTGCAATCCATGGGGTCACAAAGAGTCAGACACAACTGAGCGACTGAACTGAACTGAGCAAAGAGATTTACTAAAGTAAAAAAGTCGACTTCAAGGACTTCCGTGGTGGTCCAGTGGTTAGGAATCTACCTTGCAAAGAAGGTGATGTGGTTTTGATCCCTGGTCAGGAAACTAAGACCCCACACGCCACAGGACCACTAAGCTTGTGGGTCACAGCCACTGAAGCGGCACTCAGAGCCCGCTCGCCGCAGCGAGGCAGCGCGTGTCACGAGAAGACCCCACAGGCCGCAGCCAAGGCCTGGGGAAGCCTAAGTTTTTTTAAATGTACTTTTTTTTTTTAAGTCAATTTCAGCAGAGAAGCTTCCTGGGCCGCTCTGGACAGGTGAGGGGCCCCTAGCGTCCGCCTCAGAGCTGGTCTTTTGGGGCCCGTTGCTCAGAAGACCCACAAGCAGTGCGGGTGGGACGCAGTGGGGGTGTCCACAGGCTGCCTCTGAGGGTCACAGCCCGCGCAGGGGGCGTTTGCCAGGAGGGACGCCCGCCCGGCCCGCGCTCACCGTGTGGCCCAGGCTCAGCGTCAGGCTCTTCAGGCAGGTCTCGCTGTCGGTCAGCCCGCACCTGCGCAGCTCGGCCAGCACGGCGTAGGCGCCGCTGTCACAAGGCTGGAAACACAGGCCCCCACGCAGAGCTCGTCGGCCCCAGCCCACCTCGGCCTCCCCGCTCCGCCCGCCCAAAGCCGGGCTGGTCTCCCGAGCCCGCGGGCCCGCCCGGGGAGGCCCGCACCTTGGCCAGCACATAGCTGCAGTCCCCATGCACTCTGTACTGCTTCTCGTCGAACGTGGAGATGTGGGCGCCGCCCAGCACCGAGCAGGTCCCCGGACACGGCGCCTCCTGGCAGGTCCAGCGGCCTCCAGAGCAGGTGCTGAGAGCAGGGAGGCCCCGCGTGCGTGCTGGGCCCCAGGCACAGCCCCCACCCAGTCGGCAGGCTGACAGCCGTCTCGCCCAGGCCCGCCTGCCTCCCCACATGGACTGGAGCCCCTTGGTGCCTGCCCGGAGAGCTGCTGGCCTCTGCCCCGGGCCCCAGGTGGAAGCAGACTCATGGCACCTGGCCACGGCCCCCAGGGGGCCGCCCAGGAGCATCCGGCCCAGGCGGGTCCGGGGAGCAGAGGGCAGGGCCCGGGGTCCTACCAGTTCGTGCAGCCTGTGGAGTAGCCAGTCCCTGGAGCGTAGGTGGCCCCGTTGTACACGCAGGAGCACCCGGACACGGGAACACAGCCCGCGTGGCTGATGTCGTCCAGAACCATTCCTGCAGAGGCAAGCCGGTCGTGGGGCGCGTGCCGCACGGTCTGCTGGGAGGTCGTGGAGAGGGGCACGGCCCCCGCCCACCACGGGCCTGCCCCAGAGGGCTCCTCGGACCCAGGGGCTCCGTCCGAGACCCATGATGCCTCCGTGTGATTCGGGGGGCCGGGGAGGGGCTCCTCCTCACCCTCGGGGCAGAAGCAGCCGGCGACACAGTGGTCCTCGCACAGCTGGGAGCGCCCAGGGTTGGAGCAGGTGTCCGCACAGGGTGAGCCGCACTCGTGGTACCGCATGTTCAGGGGGCACGTCTGGGCTGCGTGGGGGGGGATGGGCCGTGTCACACCCCGCCCTGCCCCCGCCCTGGGGGGACAGCAGGGCAGGGCCCGGGCCACTCGGGCACTCACGGCAGAGCTGGGGGCCCCGCCAGTCCAGGGGCAGCCCCCCGGCATGGGCACACTGGCGGGAGTACTCGGCGAGGGTGTGGCAGAGGCAGCTGGTGAGGTTGACCCGGCTGCAGTGGCAGAGGTCATGCCGGCAGGCCTCCAGGTAGCTGCTGGTGTTCACCAGGCGGGCACAGCCCAAGAACGGCTCGCTGCTCAGCATCTCCTCGCAGATGCCCTGGGGCAGAGCCCGGAGCCCTCGCTTAGTCGGGTCTGGAGTGTCCCCGGCTCAGCCCCAGGGCTGTGGGAGCAAGACCCCCACCCCGTCCACTCTGGGCCTTACAGAGTCGTTTGAGCAGGTCCCAGCATCCTCGGGGACAGGGTCCTGACACTGCTCCATGGGGCCGTCCATCTTCTGCAGGTTCCCAAACTCGGTGGGGGTCAGTTTGACATCTGCCGGAAGCACAAGGACCCCCCGCACCCCTCGCTCAGGGTGCTCTGGCCATGCCTATCTCCCGTGCCCACACTGCCCGGTTAAGTGTCAGCTCTGCAGGACATTCAGGGCATCTGGAGATGAAGTGAGGGACCCCTGGGTATTCGAGGCTGCAGAGCCGTGAGCTCGGCCCATTACCTGATGCTCCGTGGGCCTGGGGCCGGCTCGCAGCCCAGGGGGCTGGAAAGTGAGCCCGAGCCCCTGCCAGCCGCCCCCGGGCCCCCAGGCTGGCCTCTGGTAAGCAGCCCTCATGGACGGGCTTTGCGTGGGGCTCCACAGGCCTGGCAGAGGGGACCCCAAGCTCGGGGCCGCAGCAAGCGTGGGTCACATGAAAGGCCACGGCTTGGTGGCAAAGTGTCAGGACTAAGACGCAGAGACAGGGTCTGGACAGAGGCAGGTCTTCAGCTTCACAGGAGGGCATGGCGGGGGCTGCCTGCTCTGCGGTGGGGGGCGGTGGAGGGCGGTGCGGGGCCGTGCCGGGATCTGCACACACGTGTGACACATGCGAGTGCACGGGTCTGTGTGCACGTGTGGGCGGTGCACACATGTTTGGACTGAGGTCTCTGACTTGGGCTTCTGGAGGCAGGCTTCAGGGAGCACTGAGGAGCCGGGAGCGGGCGGGGGTGGGGGGATGGGGAGGCGCCCGAGAGAACTCACTGTGCGAGAAGAACTCGTTGTAGACGGGGACACCGTTGAAGTCTCCGCAAAGTCCGCAAGTCTGGTTGGTGTATTTGGCATCCAGCTCGAGCTGCAAGGAGGGGACACATCAGACTCCAGCCGCGCCAGGGACGCCCCAGGACCAGAATGACGGACCAGGCTCCCGAGGAGGTCAGGGCTGCAGCTCCTCACAGAGGACCCCCCCGACTCATTCCTCCAAGCCGGGACCCCGAGCAGGAGTGTGTCCTGGAGGAGATGCCTCCCCCACACATGGCGTCTGCGTTGGGGTGTGGGTCCTGGGTCCCCAGTGGGGTGGGGTCTGCCGTCCCACCCTCCTTCACCCAGAGCACCTTCTTCCCTCCCTGGGGGAGCTGTCAGCTGGAGGAACCTGCTGGGCCCCCACCCTTAGCCCCCACCCCCGTCCCCCACTCCCGGCCCCCTGGCCCCAGCCTCACCAGGAGGCTCTTGGGCTGGAGGTATGTGCCAGGACCCCCGCCCCCAGCCCCTCACCCCCAGCCCCCAGCCCCCCACTCCCAGCTCCCCACCCCCGCCCCCAGCCCCCACTCCTGGCCCCCAGCCCCTGGCCTCACCAGGAGGCTGTCGTCCTGGTTCCACATGAAGACCAGGCCCAGCTTGGCCACCACCTTCAGATTGCTGTTGCTCTGCTCAATGAGGACTCCAGACTGGCTGAAGGGCAGCTGAATTCTGCAGGGAGAGGGCCTGGCTGAGGCACATGGGGTCCAAGGGCCTGGGCAGCAGAGGTCAGGACAGGTGGGGAGGCCCCTCAGGTCACATCCCAACGAGGTCACCAAGACCCAAGAGCACGGAGCTCGAGCGTCAGCAGCACAAGGGAGGGGCCGCGTCTGGGGGCAGAGCCAGAGCCTGAGCCCCCAGGAGAGACGGGGGCAGAGCGTGGGGGCCTGGGGGCCTGCAGCCACCCTGCGTGGTCCCGGGAGCACACGCGCCACCGGGCCCCAGACTCACGGGCGGCCGTTGACCTGGACGGAGCCCTTGGTCAGCCTGACGACCAGGCCATCCAGCTTCATGGTCACCCTGCTGGGCGCAACGCCGTTGGGCCCGGGGCCGCGGCGGAGCTGCAGGTTGAAGTCCTCGTAGGCGGAGCCGCAGTGCGCGGAGAAGACATAGTTGCACAGCCCGGGGAAGCGGAAGACGTCGCCGTCGAAGGTCTTGTAGTGGAAGTCGCCCCACGTGCTGCACGCCCGCCCGCCGTGGGCCGCGTTCAGGGCTGCCGTCAAACAGAGCAGGGCGTTTCCGAGGGACACCGACGACAGGGCCCGGACCTCCCAGAGCCGGGCCCTCATCCCGGCAAGGAGCCGCGCACCCTCCTGCCGCCTCCGGCTCCGGAGAGACAGGTCTCCAGGGACACAGCCGCCCGCCCCCGACCTGGCCTCGGGGTCTCACCTCGCACCACAGGGGCGGTCCTCAGAGGCGGGTGGATGGTCACTCCACGGAGGGCGGTGCCTGAGAGAATGGGGAGGTGGCTCAGAGCCCTCACCCCCACTGCCCACCGCCAGCTTGACCCCCAGGAGGGCTTCCGCAGCTGCAGGGCTGCCCGCTCCCGAGCTCTGGACCTGCCGTGTGTGGGACCTCCCTGCTCCGTGAGCAGAGATTCCCACAGCCGAGCAGCAGAGGTCAGCTCTCATGCCCACGTGGCCCTGATGTTGTTTGCACCTGGGAGTTCCTGGCTCCGGAATCTCAAAAATGCCTGAATCAACACCCGTGGCTGCGAACCACGCTCCCATGCTGAGCTCAGACCAGGTGTGCCTCCCAGGGAGCCCGTCAGGGGACAAGCAGACGGAGGCAGCGGGCCTGTCCCCGAGCCCGCCCTTGCTCTGTGGCCGATGGCCTCGCCGGGAGACCGGGAGACGGCGAGCAGCCTGAGCGGAGCCTCCGGAGCAGGGCAGGGGCTCCGACAGGTGGGGGGGGTCCACTCACCGCCAGGCCCCTGAGGGGCAGGAGGGAGGTCTGGGTGCTCGAAGCTGAGCTCTGCAGCGCTGTTCCGGGCCTGGCCTGAAGGAAGGGGAGTGGGCGCTGGGCTGGAGCTGGCCCCGAAGGATGCACAGACGGAAGGGGCCGGGCCTGGAGGGTGGGGTTCTCTACGCAGACTGGGGGCCTGGGAGGGCCTCTTCTGAGTCACCCCAGGCCCTCCGCTGGGCCACGGCTCCTTCAACCATGCTCTCCGGTGAGCCCCCTGGCCCTGAGCCAGCTTCTCCAGGGGCCCTTCCTTCATGCACGGTGCATTCATGCCCACCAAGCATCCACCAGGTATCAGGCCCTGGTTCCCTGCTCAGGATGCAGGGGAACAGGCGGGAGTACCCGCCAGGCAGCAGCCCATCCGAGGGGCAGACCCTGAGGCCGTGGGCTGGCTCAGCCCCTCCAGAGCCAGCTGGGGATCTGGGACCCAGAGCTCAGACAGAGCTGCACCCGAAACGAGGTGCTCAGTGCCGCTGCACAGCTCAGCGCCCGGGGACCAGCGGGGTCGGCCCAGAGGCCACCCCGAGAACCTGGCCTTGCCTCTGAGTCATGTCCAGGGAGCCCCCAGTGGGGCGGCCTCTGCCTCAGCACTGCAGGCGGCTGGCCGCAGGAGGCTGGGCACCAGGCGTGCGAGACGCCTGGGGCAGGGGCATTTCAGCTGCACGGCCCCGAGCTGCCAAGCGCTGGGGGCCGAGCAGCCCCTACACAAGTCTGGGCCCGGCCGCGCCCTGGGAAGCAGGCGGGAGACGCCAGCCCCGGTGGGAGAGGCCTCTGAGGACAGCACCCTGCAGCCAGGGGCTCACAGACGCCTGGCTGACCCCTCCCCAACCCCCACCTGGACCCTACAGCCCCAAAATCCCCTCCCCGACCCCACAATCTCCTGGAGTGGGACCGAGCAGGAAGAGTGGCCCACAGACACCCTCAACTTCTCAGGGACCTGGGCAAGGCCTCCGAGCTGCTTGCTGTGCACCTGGCACCAGGGCCACTCTAGGACTTGAGGAGTGGCAGGGGCTCCAGGCTCCAGTCATGGCCGGCCTGGGGATGCCAGCGGGCACCTTACCTGTGTGCTGGGCACAGGCCAGAGTGAGGGCCAGGGCCCAGAGCGGGGCCAGCCTCCTTCGGCCAACACCCATGGCGTGTGGGAGAAAGTCCCAGGGCAGCCTCTGAGGACGGCTGTGAGCCAGCAGGAGCCTTTTGTAGTCCTGGAGCTGACTGCAGCCCCACCAGCCTCACGTGGGAGGGCGGGGCCAGGCCTGCGAGTCCCCTCGCCCAGGTAAACAGTGGCCACCGGCTTTGGGATGGCCCGCGGCTGAAGACAGCAGACATGGGTGTGTCTGCAGCTGGGACGTGGTTCCTGGGGTCCCTCAGCACTGGCTCAGGCATCGTCTCGCTGGGGCCCCAGCTCTGAACCTTGGCTGGGCAGGCTTCTGTGAGGCCGACCCTGGAGCTCCTATGCCTGGAGGCCACCACCACCCTTCCTGCTGCCAGGGCTGCTGGGCTGGCCCCACCCTTGCTGCAGAGGGCTCAAGGGCGGCATTCCCGGCGTCAGGACCCCCACCCCGGACCAGCGCTGCCTGGGAGGCTGGCTGTGCTCCCGGCGGCGGTGAGCAGCCCTAGGCTAGCTCCTCCCACGTGGGCCTGTGTCTTCCTTCCTTGAGGGGCAGGGGCAATGCCGAGTGAACCAGCCCAGAAACTGGCCTGGTGGTCTTGGCCATGATGGACTCTGCCTGAGGAAGCACGCTAGTGATGGCCACCCACTCCGGTCGTGGGTGTGTGAGCTCCGGGCCCGTCAGGCTGCTGGGCACTGGGGCCCAGTCCCAGGGGGCCACTCGCAGCAGCCGCCGCAGCTGGTGGCTCCACTGCCACAGGGGGCCGGCCAGGAGGCTCTCCCTGGGGCGGGGCAGCAGGCCGGGTCCCTGATGCTGAGGCAGGCTTGGCTCAGGGGCCCCATGGAGCTGACCGGAGCTTTGGGCCTGTCCTGAGTTCTTTCTGGGCACCTAGCTTTCCATCCCAGAGCCTTTCCCTCCTTATGCCCCCGATTTACCGTGGTATCTGGTAGAAAGAACACCCCACACAGAACAGGAGTGTGAGGGTGGGGCATGGTGAGTGAGTGAGTGACTGAGTGAATGAGTGAGTGAGTGTATGAGTGAGTGTGTGAGTGAGTGAATGAATGAGTGTGTGAATTAGTGAATGAGTCAGTGAATGAATGAGTGTGTGAATGAATGAATAAGTGAGTGTGTGAATGAGTGAGTGTGAGTGAGTGAATGAATGAGTGTGTGAATTAGTGAATGAGTCAGTGAATGAATGAGTGTGTGGATGAATGAGTGAGTGAGTGTGTGAGTGAATGAATGAGTGTGTGAATTAGTGAATGAGTCAGTGAATGAATGAGTGTGTGGATGAATGAGTGAGTGAGTGTGTGAATGAGTGTGAGTGAGTGATGAGCGCTGGTGGCCGCTCGCCCAGGCCCGGCTGAGGGGTGCCGTGGGAGCGGGCCCGCGCACTGGCTGCCGCCCCGCGCCCCCACTGTCCCCGCGCGGCTGCCCGCTCTAGAGCTGGACCACAGGCAGCCTGGTGCTGCGCAGGGGAGGTCCCTAGAGGACGGGCCAAGAGACACGTCTGGCTCCAAAGCGCTGCGGCTTTTGTGGTTGGGATATCAGATGTGGGCAACTCGTGCCTTGGGGGAGGTTTGAGGGTCGGCCTCGGGGGGCCGGAGCTTGGCTCAGTGGGAGGGAGGAGGCTGGAGGCTGCGGTGACGTGAGCCCACCCTCCTCGTGACCCCAGGCAGGCAGGGAGGCAGCAAGGCAACGACGTCCACGCCGCTGGCAGGGGGACAAGCCTGGGCCCCCCACGCCCCTGCCCCGTCTGAGCCACCAGCGTATGCCCCAACCCAGGGTTGGTCTGCCTTGCAGGGGAACCCTGTAAGAAGCACCCCGCGGGGAGAGGGCCTGGCGTTGGGGCTGGAGTGGCCCAGTGACCCAGCCCGGGAACCGGGGGCCTTATTCCCTGGGACCTCCCCCCGCGCCCAGTGGAGGCTCTGGAAGGGTCAGGGCTGGAGAGGGACCCCTTAAACTCCAGCGTCCTCCTCTCAGGGCCTGCACGCTCAGCGAGGGGCCGCACAGGGGAAGGGGCCCAGCTGGGATGTGTTGGCCGCCTCAGTTTCCCCCTGTAAACGGAGTCCACGGCTCACGTAGGCTGCTACGCACGGGGATGGGGCTGGCGCAGGGCGGTGGTCCCAGAGGCCTTGCTTCCTCAGGGTCAGCTGCCCCTGGGCTGTTGCCAGCCCCAACCTGGACCTGATGAACTGTGGATTGACGGGTCCAGCAGGGCCGTGGCTGTGTGGACAGAGGACTGGGATCTGGCCCTGACCAGAGCCCCCATGGGTTGCCATGGTGACAAGAGGACCGTGGCGGGACGTGGGCAGGATGCAGGCCAGGGCAGACTTGCTCTGGCAGCTCCGATTCGGGACAGGAGGCGAGCGTCAGACGGCCCCTGTGCGTATGAGTGACTGACCAGATGATGGGGAAATGCCTGCCAGCCGGGATCCGCTGAGAACCGGGCCCCACGGTGGGCAAGGAGCCGGCAGGAGCAGGGGCAGGGAGCCGGCCCAGCACTTTCCTCCCGGGGCAGGCGGCACCCCGGGCACCTGGGGGAGCGCGGTCCTCACAGCTCTCTCCTCAGACACACAGCCCGCCCATCCGCCCCTCTGGCCCCGGGGCTGCCTGACCTGACCCTGATCTCGACCCTGGCCTGGCCCAGCCCGGCCCAGCTGTTCCTGACCAAAGTGACCAAGGCAGGGGACACCGGGTTCAGCACTCCCTGCCCAGCGCTGGGACCCCTCCCAGATTTGGGGGGGTTTGCTCTGCAGTAGCTGTGGGACCTGGGGCGCCAAGCAGTCCTGTCACTGCCCTCAGGCCCGACGCTCCCTACTCCCTGCCAAGGTGGGTGCTCTGTCTGGGGGCTCAGGTACAGCTTCGGGGAAGCAAAAGAGGGCCGTTCACGGCCCTTCCCGTGTGGGACTCGGGGCTTGGCCTCCGCCCCTCCAAGCCAAAGAGGTGAACACAGCGGAGTGGCCAGATGGCTGGGAGCCAGGCCACCCTCCGCAAGCCTGGTGCCCTCAAGGGGCCGCAGTGGGGAGACCTGACTTCCATCCTCACATCTGGGGCGCACCTCCGACCTGGAGGTGGGCGCCCGCACCCAAATGCCAGGTCACTCCAACCCTGTCCCTTGGGGAAAAGGACAGGCCTGGACCAGCCACAGGTGGTAAAGCAGACAGTCCGCTTGGGCTCCTATTTTCTGCCCAGACGGTGGAGTGGACGGCTGTCTCCCCGGCGGACACTCTGCCAACCCCATCTCGGATGCTCTGAGCACAGGGCCGGCTGCTCCGACAGTCTCGGGGGCCCTGGTGGGCCAGGTGGGCTTCTTGGAGGCTTCACCGTGTAATTCAGTCCATAGGACACCAACAACTCCTGAGAAGTAGGGTCTGTGGGTGTCCCCACTTCTGGGTGACACAGGTGGGAAGCACCTGACCTCAGAGGGGCTGGCTAGGATCTGAACCCAGGGCCAGGGGCTCCAGACCCTGGGAGGATGTGGTGTCCTGGCCCCGACACCCATCACCTGTGTGTCCCCGGCAAGCACATCACCCTCTCTGTGCCTCATCTGGAAATCAGTGATCACAGGATGGGCTGCCCCCAGGACAGAACGGACTTCAGGGGAGCGTCTCCCAAGCTGCGTCTGGTCCCCAGAAGAGCCCCCACCACCATCATGGGGCCCCCCCAGGAGACTTCCTGACACCGCACGGTGTCTCTAATCTAACACGTCTGGGGTCACAGAGCGTCGCGGGCCTGATTGCACTGTGACAGTCAGAAGGGCGACGCCTTCCTCACCTGGCGGCATCTGAACCCATGACCCAGATTCTCAGCATCCGGGACCCGTGGCTGCGTCTGACTCAGGGGACCCTGTGGGGCCAAGGGTGCGGCCCCCCAGCCACGCACCAGACGGGCCGCTCTGGGCCCTGATGTCACAGGTGGGGAACCAGCAGTCTGGGGAAAGGTTGCCGCTTCTCCCGTGTGGCAGGGGACGACTCCAGGACAAAGACAGACGGAACCCCTCAAGCCTGCGAAGAGGAAGTGGGCACCACCTTGGCAGGAGGCTCTGGGAACGTCCAATAGCTTACAGGAATTACTGCAGTGTTGACAGAAAGGGCAGGGTGGCCCCAAGTTTCTCCCAGCCCAGGGACTTCCTTGATAAGGAGGAAGGTGCCCTCACCCTCCTGCCCGGCCCTGGGGCCCGGGAGGCAGAGACACCAAGAGATGCCCACGGGGCGGGAGGAGAGTAAATTTGGTTTCGCGGCGGGGCCGCACTGATTGGGACCTTCCTGCACGTGTTTGTTCACCTGAGTCACTGGGCGGGCAGAGTCCCTCCCGAGAGCTGGCCTGGAAGCCGCAGCCTGAGCCCCGGCCGCAGCTCCGGCAGCACTGCCTGTGGTTGCCCCTGCCCATCCGTGCCCCACGGCCGGGCCCCGCTCCGTCCAGGCCTGGTAGGGCAGCGCCGGCCCTGGGGTCACTCACCTCCCCGGGCCCAGCTTCTCAGCCCTGCCGCCTCCTCGCTCCACCTGCCCCAGGAAGCCCAGAGGCCTCAGCCCCCTCCCGACACCTCCTTCTGCAGCGCCCCCGCCCCGCTCAGCAGTCATCTCCCACCTCCCAGGGCCGGGAGGGATGGTCCGCTGAGACCGTTCCAAGGAAGCACATGCCTCCCTCAGCAGCCAGGGGCCAGGGAGCAGCTGACCCTCGAAGAAGCCCCTCCTCTGCCCTCAGAGCTCTGTGCCAGCCCCTCCCCGGGCACCGCCATCCACAGGCAGGGAGCTGCCAGGCCACTTGCCTGCATCAGGACACAGAAGCGTCCCCATGGCCAAGTGCAAGGTTGTCCAAACGGCCCTGAGCGTGACCCCGGGGGCCTGCTGAGGGTCAGCTGTCCAGCTCAGCGGCTGAGCCCAGGACGAAGGGGTCAGCAGTTGGAGCGGGGGGTGGGGGTGAATGCTTCAGCACATTTTCAAGGAGTCTTTCACCGTGTGAACCAGGGCGCCTCTGGACGTGTCCCCAGAAGACGTGAGAGCAGGACTTCAGCGAGATGCGCACACCGCGTGCTCGCGGCGGGTTCCCACAGTCGCCCAGAGGGAGAGGCAGCCCAGGGTCCGTGGTCCACAGACGGATGAGGAACGCGGACGGGGCTCCATCCGCACGGTGGGCGTCGTCACTCAGCCTCGGACGGGAAGGGCATTCAGCTCAGGAGGCGCCTGCGGGACACGGTGCTCGGGGAAACAAGCCAGTCACCAAGGGCGGGTGCTGCCTGACCCTCCACGGGAGGTCCTGGAGGGGTGGCCTCCGTAGACACAGGAGGTGGGCCGGGCGCTGGGGCCGCGAGGAAGGGAGTGAGGGCTCAGCAGGAGGTTGAGATTCTGCAGGTGGACGGTGGGCGAGACGCACACGGGCGGTCTGTGCGTCTGAGCTGCACACTAGACGCGGTCGACGTGGTAAACACACACGTGCACACGCGTGCTAAGTCGCTTCCGTCATGTCCGGCTCTTACTGACCCGTGGACTGTAGCCCACCGGGCTCCTCTGTCCATGGAATTCTCCAGACAAGAACACTGGAGTAGATCGCCATGCCCTACTCCAGGGGATCTTCCCGACCCGGGGATCAAACTTGCGTCTCTTAGGGCTGTTGCACTGGCAGGTGGATTTTTCAGCACCACCTGGGAAGCCCTTTGTCACACGGATAGTGACACAATTTTTTTTTAACAGCTCACAGTTTTATTCCATAAACAAACGATAGGGCACCCGAGTCGTAAGGGCGGCCGACCCCAAGGGAGAGGCCAAGCCGGGAGAGAAAATGGAGCAAAAGTCACCACTCTCACCTTGAGAAAATACTGGTAAATAATTTGGTATCATACCTTTTTGCCTTTTCAAAAATGGGCACAATAAAGGACAGAAATGGTATGGACCTAACAGAAGAGAAGATATTCAGAAGAGGTGGCAAGAATACACAGAAGAACTATATTTAAAAAAAGATCTTAATGACACAGATAAAGGATGGTGTTCTCATCGCTACGAACAAAGCTAGCGGAGGTGATGGAATTCCAGCTGAGCTATTCCAAGTCCTGAAAGAAGATTTTGGAGCCCGAGAAAATACAGTCTCTCTAGTTGCACCAGGAGCTGTTCTCTAGTTGCGGTGAGAGGGCTCCTCCCTGCACTGCTTCTCTCGCTGCAGAGCCCTGGCTCCAGGGTGCACGGGCTTCGGTAGCTGAGGCGTGTGAGCTCAGCAGTTGTGGGTCCTGGACTCCAGAACACGGGCTCAGTGGCTGTGGAGCACGGGCTTAGCTGCTCCACAGCACGTGGGATCTTCCCGGATCCTGTGTTGGCGGGCAGATTCTTTACTGCTGAGCTACCAGGGAAGCCCTGTGGGGTGTTGTTTTTTGTTTTCAACTGAGCTTCTTATTTTGAGATAACTGTAAATTCTCACGAAGCTCTAAGAGATAATCCAGGAAGATTCCAGGCACCGTTCCCAGGCTCCCTGAGGGGTAATGTCTCACAGCACGGATGCGGCCAAGACACACAGCCTCTCCAGCTCCTCCCGGAGCCTGCCCCTGCCCTTGCCCTCACGCTTACCACCTGCTTAACCCCTGACAACCACAAATCTGTCCTCTAGTTCTGTAATCCTGTTGTTTCCAGGATGCCACACAGCCTTTGCGGACTGGCTTTTTCCACTCCGCGTAAGTCTCTGGAGATTCACTCAGACTGTTCTGTGCTCCCTGCTTTTCAGTGCCGAGTGAGATTCCGGGGTGTGGCTGAACCACAGCGTGTCCATCCATTCACCTGTTGAAGGACATCTGGGTCGTGGCCAGGTTTTGGCTGTTAGAATGAAGCTGTGGTGAGGACGTGCACAAAGGCTTTGGTTTGAACATCTGTTCTCATTTCTCTGGGATAATAAATATCTGAGTGTGATTTCTGCATTAAACAGCAGTCACATATTTAGATTTTTAAAAACTTGGCAACAAAGTTTTATCAGAGTAATTGTATTATTTTTCATTCCCACTAGCAATGAATGAGCAAGCCACTTTCTCTACATCTTCACCAGCATCTGGTGTCATGGTTTTCGTAGCCAGGCTGACAAGTATGGTTTTAATTTGCATTTCCCTCTGGAAGAAAAGCTATGACAAACCTACACAGTGCATTAAAAAGCAGAGACATCACTTTGCCAACAAAGATCCAAATAGTCAAAGCTATGATGTTTCCAGTAGTCACGTATGGATGTGAAATTTTGACCATAAAGAAAGCTGAGCACCAAAGAATTGATGCTTTTGAACTGTGGTGTTGGAGAAGACTCGAGAGTCCCTTGGACTGCAAGGAGATCAAACCAGTCAATCCTAAAGGACATCAGTCCTGAATATTCATTGGAAGGACTGATGCTGAAGCTGTAGCTCCAATACTTTGGCCATTTGATGGGAAGAGCCCATCATTAGAAAAGACCCTGATGCTGGGAAAGACTAAAGGCAGGAGCAGAAGGGGGCAACAGAGGATGAGATGGTTGGACAGCATCACCAACTCAATGGACATGAGTTTGAGGAAACTCTGGGATGTAGTGAAGGACAGGGAAGCCTGGCGTCTGCCGTCCATGGGGTCATAGTCAGACACGACTGAGATGCTGAGCACCAGCAGCCAGGCTAATGATGCTGAGCATCGTCTCATGTACTTATTTGTCTCTGCTCCTCTTCAGAGAAGTGGTTCTTCAAATCTTTTCCCCATTTTCTAATTGGATTGTTTGGTTTTAAAGTTGAATTTTGAGTGTTTGTTCCATATTCAAGGTACTAATCCTTTGGTGAATATGAGGTTTGCAAATATGCCCTCCCAGTGGATATCTCTTTGTATCTTTGTATAGGATCTTTCTTTGTGCCTTGTCATACTGTTCATGGGGTTCTCAAGGCAAGAATGCTGAAGTGGTTTGCCATTCCCTTCTCCAGGGACCACGTTTTGTCAGAACTGTCCACTGTGACCCGTCTGTCTCTGGTGGCCCCACACGGCATGGCTCATAGTTTCATTGAGTTAGACAAGGCTTTGATCCATGTGATCATTTTGGTTAGCTTCTGTGATCGTAGTTTTCATTCTGTCCGCCCTTTGGTGGCTGAGGATAACAGGCTTGTGCAAGCTTCCTGATGGGAGGGACTGGCTGCTGGGAAGACTGGGTCTTGCTCTGGTGGGCAAGGTCGTGCTCATTAAATCTTTAATCCAATTTTCTTCTGATGGGTGGGGCTGTGTTCCCTCCCTGTAGTTTGGCTTGAGGCCAACCTTCTGCAAAAGGACTTAGGCCAGCATGACTGCTGCTGTTAGTGCCCCTGAGCCCACTGCCGGCCACCACTGACCCACACCTCCACCGGAGACTCCAAAACACTCAAAGGTAAGTTTGGTTCAGTCTTTTGTGGGGTTGCTGCTCCTTTCTCCTAAACGATGATGCTGTTAACGTGCAGCACTCAATATGCCAGTAAATTTGGAAAACTCAGCAAAGGCCACAGGACTGGAAAAGGTCAGTTTTTATCCTAATCCCAAAGAAGGGCAATGACAAAGAATGTTCAAACTACCACACAACTGCACTCATTTCAAATGCTAACAAAGTAATGCTCAAAATTCTCCATGCAAGGCTTCAACAGTATGTGAACCAAGAACTTCCAGGTGTTCAAGCTGGATTTAGAAAAAGCAGAAGAACCACAGATCAAATTGCCAATATTCATTGGATCATAGAAAATGCAAGGGAATTCCAGAAAAACATCTACTTCGGCTTCATTGACTACACCAAAGCTTTTGACTTTTCGGATCACAGCAAACTGTGGAAAATTCTTCAAGAGGTGGGAATACCAGACCACCTTACCTGCCTCCTGAGAAACTTGTATGCAGGTCAAGAAGCAACAGTTAGAACCAGACATGGAACAATGGACTGGTTCAGATTTGGGAAAGGAGTTGGTCAAGGCTGCATATTGTCGCTCTGCTTATTTAACTGCTGTGCAGAATATATCACGTGAAATGCTGGGTCGGATGAAGCTCAAGCTTGAATCACCACATTCAAGAACTAAGACCATGGCATCTGGTCCTATCATTTCATGACAAATAGATGTGGAAACCATGCAAACAGTGAGAGATTTTATTTTCTGGGGCTCCAAAATCACTGTGGATGGTGACTGCAGCCATGAAATTAAAAGATGCTTGCTCCTTGGAAGAAAAGCTATGACTAACCTAGATAGTGTATTAAAAAGCAGAGACATTACTCTTCTGACTAGGTCCATATAGTCAAAGCTATGGTTTTTCAAGTAGTCACATATGGATGTGAGAGTTGGACTATAAAGAAGATTGAGCACCAAAGAGTCGATGCTTTTGAAATGTGGTATTGGAGAAGACTCTTGAGAGTCCCTTGGACTGCAAGGAGATCAAACCAGTCCATCCTAAAGGAAATCAGTCCTGAATATTCATTGAAAGGACTGATGCTGAAGCTGAAACTCCAATACTTGGCCATTTGATGCAAAATGCCCATCATTGGAAAAGACCCTGATACTGGGAAAGATTAAAGGCAGGAGAAGAAGGGAATGACAGGATGAGATGGTTGGACGGCATTACCGACTCAATGGACATGAGTTTGATCAAGCTCCAGGAGATGGTGATGGACAGGAAAGCCTGAAGTGCTGCAGTCTATGGGGTCACAGAGAGTCAGACACGACCGAGTGACTGAACAACCACCACCATCGGGCAGTTCTGGTCATCCAACTATATAGGGAATGTTAGAATCAGGTACAGTGACTCCTCCTGCATTGTTCTTTTTCAAAGTTGCTTTGACCACTCTCGTTCCTTCATCTTTCCCTGTGAATTTTAGAATAATCTTGTCTATATCTACAAAAATTCCTGCTGGGATTTGATATGAATTGCATTGCACTTGTATGTGAATTTGGATAGAACTGACAGTTTTCCTATGCCAAGTCCCCCAGTGCGTGAACAGGGCATGTCTTTAAGAGAACAGGATGCTATGGGGCCTTCTCGGAACAGACCTCACTCCCATCCGCATCTTCCTCTTGTTTATAGAAAAACTAGCCTCCTAGACATTCCTTGAGTTCCAAATGACAAATTTAATCTGAGAAGTGAGAAAATGCAAAAGCAAAGGGAAACAGTCAAGCAGGACAAAATAATAGTTTAGCCATAAAACAAAGTCAAGGATCTTTTGTTCCTCCTCAGGGGCTGTAGATAATATCCACTGAGCTGTTTCATAGATGCTGAAACTGGAAAAAACCAACTGCATGATGATCAGACGTTAGTCATTACATAAGCTGTTCCATCTTGCACAATTCTAAGAACTGGCCTCAAGGAAACAGGAAGAAAAAAAAGATGACCTTGGAGTTGAAGATTAACCTTAAAATTACAACAGTCAAGATGACGCTCATGAGACCACTACATGACCAGTTTCACGACGAGGTCAGCACTGACTCAGTTGCATCCACTTTCAGCCCCCTCGCCCTGCCTGTGCACCCTGAACAATCCCTGAAAATCGCTTGCCCTCTTACTGGCAGCTGGGGAGCTGGTTCTCTGGGACATGAGTTCCCCTTTTCTCCAGGGCTGCCAGCTTCCTCAGTAAAGCTACCTTTCCGTTCACCCAACATCTGTCTCTTAGCATTGCATCCTTCAGCTGGTGAGCAGCCAGCTGAGTTCAAGAACATTCCCATCTGTTCAGGTCCTCTTTGATTTCTTTCATCAGTGTTTTGTAGATTTCAGCACGCGAGTCCTGTATATGCTTTGTTAGATCTACATCTAACGTTTTCAATCGATTTGAGCAATTGCAAATGGCGCTGTATTCTTTCTATCATTTTGTTTACTGCTTTATGGCTGTGCTGGGTCATTCATTTCTGCACAGGCTTCTCTTCAGTTGTGGGTGCATGGGCTTCTCACTGCAGTGGCTTCTCTGGGCCCGTGGGCTCAGGAGCAGAGGCTCCCAGGCTCTAGAACACAGATTCAATAGTTGTGGCGCGTGAGTTCAGCCGATCCACAATATGTGGGATCCTCCTGGATCAGGGACTAAACCTGACCGGCAGGCGGATTCTACGCCACTGAGCCACCAGGGAAGCCCGCAATACTGTGATCTTAATACAGTGGTCAGTGACGACCTGGTCATTGCTAAGATGTGGCCATGTGTGGATGTGAGAGTTGGACTGTGAAGAAGGCTGAGTGCCGAAGAATTGATGCTTTTGAACTGTGGTGTTGGAGAAGACTCTTGAGAGTCCCTTGGACTGCAAGGAGATCCAACCAGTCCATTCTGAAGGAGATCAGCCCTGGGATTTCTTTGGAAGGAATGATGCTGAAGCTGAAACTCCAGTACTTTGGCCACCTCATGTGAAGAGTTGACTCATTGGAAAAGACTGATGCTGGGAGGGATTGGGAGCAAGAGGAGAAGGGGACGACAGAGAATGAGATGGCTGGATGGCATCACTGACTCAATGGACGTGAGTCTGAGTGAACTCTGGGAGTTGGTGATGGACAGGGAGGCCTGGCGTGCTTCGATTCATGGAGTCTCGAAGAGTCAGACATGACTGAGCGACTGAACTGAACTGAGAACCTCAACTCATGGCTCTATGTTTATCTTGTATCCTTGAAACTTGCATAATTGGCTTATTAGTGCTTGCAGGCTTTTAATAGATTATTTGGAGTTTTCTGTGTAGATGTGTATGTTATTAGCAAATACGGACAGCTTCATTTCACCCAACCTGGATGCTCACTTCCTTCCCTCACCTTACTGCATGGACCAGAACTTCCAGGCCTGTTGAACAAGAGTGAGGAGATGGGTGTCCTTCTCTGGTTCCCAGTGTTCACCTCTCCCTGCAAAGTTCAGTGTTAGAAATACAGCTTTTTGTAGATGGCCATCATCCAGCTGAGGAAGCTCCCTTTATTCTTATTTCTCTGAGAGCTTTTATCATGAACAGATGTTGAACTTTGTCAAGAGTTTTTTCTGCATCAACTGATAAGCTCATGATTTTTCCTCTTTGGCCTGTTAATACAATTGACTTCATTAATTTTTTGATGTTGAACCAGCCTTCCGTCTCTTACATCCCCCACCTGGCCATAATGCATAATTCTCTTTATGTACCAATGAACTCTGTGTGTGGCTGCTTTATTCAACATTTTGGTGTCTATATTTATCCGAGATGTTGCTCTGTAGTTTTGAGAGTTGGTTTTTAATTTCTTTGTGCTGTCTCTATGATGATCATATCTGGGTAACACTAGCTTTGTGAAATACATTGGGACAAGTCCCTCCTCTTCTATTTTCTGGAAGAAATTGTGCAGACTTGGTGTTAATTCCTTAGAAGTTTGAAAAATTCTTCCGTGAAGAGGTCTGACCCCAGGTTCCCTTTTTGGAGTTTAACATTATGAACCTAATTTTCCCGATGGTTATAAGGCTGCACAAACTATCTAAACTGTGTTGCGTAGCTTGTGCTGTTTGAGGAATTGGTGTATCTCCTCTAAGTTGTCGTTTCTGTGTGATGTTTCCAGCACTTGCTCATTATCCTTTCTATGACTGTGGGGTCTGTAGTGATAGCCTCTGTTTCATTTCTGATCTTGGCAGCTTAGGTCTTCTCTCTTTGTTCTTTGCAGACTTTCTAGAGTTTTGTTAATTTTATTGCCGTTTTTCCTTTCCTTTCTTTCATTTGAATGAATTAAAATGCATTTCGTTCCCATTTTCCTATTTTCAATTTCACTGAAATCTGCTCTTGTGTTTGCTTATTCCCCCTTCAGACCTGAGTCTGTTTTTTCTCTCCTCTTCCTAGGTTCTGAGGTGGGAGCTCGGTGTCCTGACCTGAAGCTCTCCCTCTTTCCTAGAATGTGCACTGCTTTAGCTCTGTCCATCAGTTCTGATGGGCTGAGTTTTCATTTCAGTCAGTTGCATGCATCTTTGTGTTTCCCTCAAGACTTCTTCGCTGCTCCATGAATTATTTAGAAATGCGGTTCTGAGCATGTGGAGGTCTTCTTGTTAACTTTCACTTCAGTTCAGTTCAGTTCAGTTGCTCAGTCATGTCCGACTCTGTGACCCCATGAATCCCAGCACGCCAGGCCTCCCTGTCCATCACCAACTCCCGGAGTTCACTCAGACTCACATCCATTGAGTCGATGATGCCATCCAGCCATCTCGTCCTCTGTCGTCCCCTTCTCCTCCTGCCCCCAATCCCTCCCAGCATCAGAGTTTTTTCCAATGAGTCAACTCTTCGCGTGAGGTGGCCAAAGTACTGGAGTTTCAGCTTTAGCATCATTCCTTCCAAAGAAATCCCAGGGCTGATCTCCTTCAGAATGGACTGGTTGGATCTCCTTGCAGTCCAAGGGACTCTCAAGAGTCTTCTCCAACACCACAGTTCAAAAGCATCAGTTCTTCGGCGCTCAGCCTTCTTCACAGTCCAACTCTCACATCCATACATGACCACAGGAAAAACCATAGCCTTGACTAGACGAACCTTTGTTGGCAAAGTAATGTCTCTGCTTTTGAATATGCTATCTAGGTTGGTCATAACTTTCCTTCCAAGGAGTAAGCGTCTTTTAATTTCATGGCTGCAGTCACCATCTGCAGTAAGTAAATTTTGCTTACTGGTTTCTAATCTGATTCTCTGGCTATGTGGTCAGAGGACAAACTCTGCATGGTTTCAGTCACATTAAGTTTGTTGAATTTGTTTTGTGTCCAGGGATACAGCCCGTCTTGGTGTGTGTCTTCTGTGGGCACCTGAAACAGCGTGTTCCGCTACTGCTGGGTGGAGCGTTCTGTGAAAGGCGATTAGTCCTGTTGGTGGTCAGTATTAAATTCTTCCGCATCCTTGTTGACTCTCCGTCTCCTGTTCTATCAGGGACACTCGGGATGGTCAGCTGAACCAGAGCTTCCCCTTCATCCTGTTGGGCTTCCTGTTCTCACCCTGCTCTTTGGTTTACTGATACCGTCGCCCACTCTGCTTCTGGCCTCTGTCAACTTCGTGTTGCCTTTCTCCTCTGACTTTTCTGTGACGTGGGTTTTTATTTACTTATTTAAACTTTGTCTTTTATATTGGGGTGTAGCCGATTAACAATGCTGTGGCTGTTTAGGTGGACAGCTCAGGGACTCAGCCCCACATAACATGCACCTATTCTCCCCCAAACTCCCCTACCCTCCAGGCTGCCACATAGCACTGAGTAGAGTTCCCAGTGCTGGACAGCAGGTCCTTGTCGGTCATCCATTCTAAATCAGCCGTGTGTACACGTCCATCCCAAACTCCCTAACTGTCCGTTCCCCCATCCTTCCCACCAGCAACCATAAGTTGGTTCTGTAAGTCTGTGAGTCTTTTTTTGCTTTCTAAGTTCATTTGCATCATTTCTTTTTAGATTTCACATGTAATGGGTGTCAAACGATGTTTCTCCTCTCTGTCCGAGTTGCTTCAATCAGTATAATCTCTGGGTTCATCCACACTGCTGCAAATGGCATCGTCTCACTGTGTCTCATGGTGCAGTAACATCCCACTGTGCAGATGTACCGCATCTTCTCTGTCCACTTCTCTGTTGATGGACATTTATGTGGTTTCCACGAAAAGGATGTTGTAAATAGTGCTGTAGCGGACACCCGGGTGCTGTGCCGTGGTTTTTAGGTGTGTCTCTTATGCAGAACGTGCAGTCAGCCTGTGGGTACTTTTATGCCTTTTCAGCCTGACTTGCAGCTTCGTGCTCAGGAGAGGCTGGACGCGCCTCTGGCATCACAGGTGAGAGTGGGCGCTCCAGGCCGCGTCGCCTGCATCTCTGCCTCTTTCTCCAGCCTGTGCCTCTCTCGCCACTGGCGCACGTTTGCCTGGCCTTTTTTGCCCTGTGGGCACTCACTCTGTGACTTCACCTCACCATAGAGACTATCTTTTTCTTCCAACAATATTGACTCACCACTGTGTATGGCAGGAAAACCACCACCCTCTGTTCTCCCAGGCATTATTCTGGAATGTTCACTCTGGTGGGGATAACACTTTGGCCCCTTGGTCTGCCGCAGGGGCTGTTTGTCATCTTTGCACTCAGAGCTGTTGCCGCCTGGAGTGACGCCCAAGCCAGAGTGCTCCAGGGCCCCCACCAGCCTCTTTAGATCGCAGCTTCCTCATTCTTGAGCATCCTATTCAGGCTGCAATTTTTTTTTTAACAGAATTTGAAAGTTTATTAGGAATTTTGTTTTAGGCCACTCCATGCGGCTTGTGGATCTTATTTCTCATCCAGGGGATGAACCCTTGCCCCAGGCACTGGGAGGGCAGAGTCCCAAACAATGGACCGCCAGGGACGTCCACAGAGATTGTTTCTTGACTGTATCATCTCCAAGCATGTCTTTGAGTCCTTTTAGTTTCCAGGAAAAGTACATGGAGAATATTTATTCTTTCTGATCCTTTGGGATTCCCTGGTGGTCTAAGAGGCTGAAGCAGTTAAGACTTTGCCGTCTGTTGCAGAGGGTGTGGGTTCAACCCCTGGTCAGGGAGCTGAGATCCCTATGCCTCATGCCTTTAAAACATTAAATAGAAACAATATTGTAGCAAAATTCAATAAAGACTTTAAAAATGGTCCACATCAAAAAATCATTTAAAAAAAGAATAGAAATAACAATCCTTGGACTGAGCAGCGTTCAGAGGCCCTGTCCTCTCCCAGTCCAGCTGAACACCTGTGTCTGGGCCTCCATCTCCCGCTTAGGGACACCTTCTCTGGCTGTTCTCTACTTCAGGTGGCTCACCTCCTGGGAAGAATGTTCCCATAGAATTATGTTCCTTTTCCAATTATACACTGATTAATGAGACTGCAGAACCAGAAAATGATGATCCCACTGTATTTTATTTCCCGTGAGAGCAAGGACTTTGTCTGTTCTTGTGACTTTTGCTCAATGAGAAAAGACAGGTCAGGTTCTCAAACAGCTAAATAAATGAGCAAAACTCACGTCTTGCTTCGGCTTGAAAGGCCCCTGCCTTATCTTCAGCTCTGTTGTGCGGTCGGCACAGTCGGGCTTAGTTCTCGGCTTGTTTTGTGTCTAATGCACCTGTTCTTTGTTCCTCTTTCCTGATTTCTTTTCAATTAATCTTTTTTTCTCCTTTTAAAGTAAACGTTATTGAGATATAATTCACACACCATAAGATTAATTCATTTCAAGCTCTTAGTCAATGAGTTTTAACAAACGTTTACACTCACAAAACCACCACTGCGATCGAGATATGACATTTGCACCACCTCCAAAAGAGTTGCTTATGCCGCTCTGCAGTCAGCCTCTGGGTTGGGAAGACCCCCCGGAGGAGGGCATAGCAACCCGCTCCGGAATTCCTGTCTGGAGAATCCCATCAACAGAGGAGATGGGGTCGCAAAGGGCTGGACACTTATTCTACATTCTTGCCAACAATTGGCGTAGTTGGTTAAGTATTTTTCAATATGTAATCTGGACACCTCTGTCGACTTCTTGGGTTTCCCAGGTGGTGTGGTGGTAAAGACTCTGCCTGCCAATGCAGGAGATGCAAAAGACGCAGAGTCAATCCCTGGGTCGGGAAGAACCCCTGGAGGAGAAAACGCCAACCCTGCCCAGAATTCATGCCTAGAAAATTCCACGGACAGAGGAGCCTGGCAGGAGCCACAGAGCTGGGCACGACTGAGTGCACACGTTGTCTTTCATGTGTCTGCCTTTACACTTCTCATGGCTTTTAAAAATATTATGGTATGCATCCTTATCAGAGTCTGTTTTGAATTAACATCATATAGCTCAATGTGAGGTGGAAGAACTTTATTTCGTGTGTGAGAACATTGATCTGATGAGTGTCATAAACAAAAATGTGAATTTTGGCTTCAATGTCTGCCCTAGAAACTTATAGTTGAAACAAATATTTTCTTTTGGAAATTGATATGTGGTTCTCAGGGCTCAAGCAAAGGTTTTGTTGGGAAATGACTGAAACGTGAGGACTTTGGAACATTCTAATTTCATTTCTCCTCCATGGCTGGTGCTACTGGTGTTATATATGTTACTACCACATGTGCCGTTCGCTCTCATGGTCGGCGCTTTGTTTTATTTCCTTATTTGCTTGCTTTTGTCCGCTCTGGGTCTTCACTGCTGCACAGGCTTGCTCTAGTTGCGGCGAGCAGGGGCCGCTCCTCGTCGTGGTCTGAGGGCTCCTCGCTGCGCTGTCTCCTCTCGTCGCAGAGCGCTGGCTCTAGGGCGCACGGGCTCTGCGGTTGGAGTGCACGGGCTTAGCTGCTCCACAGCATGTAGAATCTTCTTGGACCCATATCCTCGGCCTTGACGGAAGGATTCTTAGCCATTGGACCACCAGTCAAGTCCTTTTTTTGCTTTAAACAGTTAATAGTTCTTTAAGAAAAACTAAGAAAATTGACATTTCTTTCATCTGTGTTTGCCTTTCTAATTGCTGCTTCTGGCGCTCTGCCGCTGTCCATCTCAACTCCACTGGCGCGCGGCTGTTGCTCTAGAAGGATGCCCTTCTATCATCTTCTAGCCACTGTTATTTCCAAGGAGAAATCAGCTGTCATTCTTATTGGGGCACCTTCAATCCGTAGGTTATTTAGAACTCATGATGCTGCTTGACTTTCAAACACTTAAGGGTGTTCTTACCAACTATTGTTACTGGGTTTTAGTGAATTTATATTTTAGTGAGAGAACATACTTGGATGACATCAATTCTCAAAAGTCTGTTGAGACTTGCTGTATAGCCTGGCATTATTCTCACGGTCTCTGTGGCCCTACGGTGGGGACGGTGGGGATGGTGGCGGCGGCTTAGTTGCTCAGTCGTGTCCACCTCTTTGACCCCGTGGAGTGCAGCCCACCATGCTTCCCTGTCCTCCGCTACCTCCTGGAGTTTGCTCAGGTCCATTGAGTTGGGGTGCTGTCTAACCCTCTCATCCTCGGCTGCCCCCTTCTCCTTTCGACTCCCCAGTGGCTTTTATTGCACGCAGGACTTTGTGCAGGATGCATGCCCAGATTCTAGGTCCTCTTCTCTTCCTCAGGAGCAGGCTATGGTCTGGGTCAGCAGGGAGTTAACTTTTCAGTGGGCCACTTGATCCTGGGGGGAACTTACCAGCCATCTTTCATTCTCCATCTTTCACTTCTTGTTTCAGAGTCAATAGTTTCTTGAATTAATAGACATTTTCTGAAGTATACTTTACTTCCCTGTTAATTTTTTTTTCTTACAAAACTATTATGTCTCTTCTGTCTCTCAGCAGAAATGTTTCTTTCATACTAGCAGATGCCTCTTTTCAAGGGCCCCACTTCAGTTGGTTTTATTTGCTTGCGGTTTGCCTGCTGTGAAGTAATTTCTCCAGGCCTCTGGCACTTTCTTGTGGAGGGGATCGTGCGTTCTCCTCGGGCCAGGGCTCAGTGATTGGTTAGTGTATCCGTCAGTTTGTTAAAAGTCTGAGGTTCAAACTCCCCACGCTCTAATGGGGGCCCACGCAGCATGCAGGTCCGTTGTGGACTGGCTGGGGCCTCGTGTGCAGCACCCCCTGCTGCGGGACCTGGGCTCCTGGGGCATTGCCCCACGCTGTGGCAGAGGACAGAGCCCTGGGCCAAGAGTATTGCTAGAGATGTTCCTACTTCTGCATCTTTATTGCCCAGGGCAATACAGTAATCCTGAATAAGCGAGAGCTGTGAGCACTTGAGAAGGCTGGGTGCCAGGAGAAAATGGCCTTGAAGGGTTAAATCCCGGCGGGGCCGATGGAGTAAGAATGGGGTGGTGATGACCGGGTCTCCGGCAGGTCTGGAGATGACGGACAGGAGGCCAGGGGAGCGGTGCTCCAAGGAGGGGGGCCTGCCTGGAGGCCGCAGGGCATTTCCAAGGGCGCGCACACCTGGGTAAGGAACACTTGCGTGGGGCCGGGAGGATGCCGCGTGTTGAGAATGGAGGCTGGTGACGAGCTGCCAGGGGCTGGGATGCAGAGAGGAAGTGGGAGCGTGTGAGGGGCAACGGTCGGAAGCAGGCATGAGGCCCACCGGTTCCCAGGACAGGGGGTCTCAATGGCCGGTGCCAGAGGCCAGGCGACACTGGACCACAGCAGGGCATCACCCCCGGCCAGCCCCTTAGGTCAAGTCTCACAGGCGGCTCCCCCACCACAGGCCCACTGGAGGGGCTCTGAGGCCAGTAGGGGGAGACAGGAGGGAAGCCACATCCTGCTGGCTCCCTGGAGGAGGTGACCTCGCGCAGGGCCAAGCCGGGGCGGGACGAGGCGGCAGGACCACGGCCGGGCCGCCTCAGCTCTGGCCCCTCTGCAGGCTCCCGTCCCCCACACCTGTGCGTCCCTGTCCTCCCCCCGGGCGGGGCAGTCTAGACAGCCTCCAGGCTCCTCGGCCCACCTGGCTTTTGTCCCCTGAGACCCTCAAGCAGAAGCCAAAGCTGCAGACAAAGGGGTATTTGCCTTCCTCTCCAGCTGGAGACGCCCCCTGGCTCTGGGCCAGAGCGGGGGCCCAGGACACCGCCCAGAGTGCCTCAGGGCTGTAGTTCCCAGGATGCATACGTAGGCCGGCCAGAGGGCCCAGCCTGGGAGCTTGACCTCAGACCTGCTGCCCACCTGTGGCTGAGGGCCAGGTGGGGTGAGGACGGGCTCAGGGGGCAGGGAAGGGCATTGTGCAGGGGTGTCCAGGGAAGCTCGGATGCGGGCTGGGCCTTCGCGAAGTGGACACAGAGCTGGGAGCTGGCAGGGGTTCTGGGAGCAGACCCAGAACCTGATGTTCTGGGGGCGAAGACGAGGCTCAGCCTGGCGGACGCAGAGGCCCCGGCGGCTGTGAGTCTGCACCCCCGGCCCTCTGCCCCTCCCTCCTCTAAGCCCCTAGGGCCCTGGAGCCCTGGCCCCCTCCCTCTCCGTGGCCCCACCTCCCGTGTCCAGGCAGCAGCGGCAGGAAGACTTGGAGCCACCCCCGCCACGAGTGAACAGTGCCCGCCCGAGCAGTGCCCGCTGCCGGCCTGGCCCTACCCGCGTCCAGGGCCGCCTCTCTTTCCCTGTTTCCCCACGGGGCTGCCTTTATTTTCCTGCACTGTGTGTCTCTGCGAGGTGCCCGGCCCTGCGGGATGAGGCGAGCTCTGACCGTGACGGTCCGAACCACCCGCCAGTGACTTCACACGAGGCAGACAAGGCCCCGAGACTTCTTCCTCACTGTGGGCAGGGGTCCCCTCTTGAGAATCCAGGCAGAGGGCATGTGGGTGCTCTCCGGCACCCCAGGCACCCCCAACGCCACTGCAGACACTGCCCGGAGGGTGCCCGCAGCCCCTCCCCAGCGGGGCCCGGAGCAGGCCAGGCCCCCCGTACCCTAGCGTCACCCGGCCCCCAGTGCAGAAGCTCTGGGAGGACCAGGGACAGGACAGGCCCTTGGAGACCAGGCCGAGCGGTTGGCACCCTGCTGCCCGCCCCGCCTGGCCCTCCCAGGCCCCTGACCCAGGCTACCGGCCACCTTTCCCCCCGGGCCGTGGGAGGGGCAGGGAACGCCCTCCAGAGCTGGCAGCCCAGCTCCACCTGAGACAACATCCCCGCCGATAAGGCTGACTTCACGGCCCGACCTGCTGACGCGGGGACCCGCCAGGCCACTCCCTGAGGAGCCCCCCCGGGCCTGATAGGAGGGAGGCGTGCCTGCTGCCCCAGATCAGCTAGCCTGTCGGCAAAGGCCAGAGCTGAGCGCCTGGCATGCCCGCTTCCCCATGCCCCACGGCTGCAGGGGTCACCGTGGAGCCGTGTCCACCTGCAGGACACCTGGCCCGGGAAGGGACCTGCTCCACCGTGGTGTCTGAGCCTCCTCGGCCCAGGCCGTCCTAACCCCCTCCTATCACTGGACGGCGTCCTCAAGCGTGGCCTGTGCCCCTCCCCACCGGGCAGCTCCGGCTGGAGGGCACTCACCGGGAGCCTCGGCCTGGCAGGTGCCCCTGAGCCGCCCCTCTCCCTGGGGCCAGGGGTCAGAGTGGGTGCTGGGCGCCTGTGGGAGGGGAGTGAGAGCTGCCTGCCCTGTGGATGAGGTGAGGGGCCGGGGGCCAGCGTGCCCCGGGGGGCCCGGCAGGACAGTGGGTAGGAAGTGACTCGAAAGGGCAGCTGGACAAGAGCAGGGTCCCTGGACCTCGAGCTGCACCTGAGAACCACGAGCTGGAGGACACAGGGCGGGGAGCGGGTGGGCCTCCGCAGCGGCAATCGGGCCGAGGACAGGCCTGCGGGGTACCCCCTGCACCCCTCCACCACCACGCCTGCCCCCCAGCCACTGGGGGTGCCGGCTGCCCCTCCCCAGGACCCGCCCACCTGGACAGCCTCCCTCCCAAGGCCCCCCGCCCTCACAATGGCAGCTCCACTAGGGCGCATGGCCAGAGCTCTGGCACGGACGGGTCCCAGGCTCTCCCAGCAGCCCCCCAGCCCACGTGCACCCCTCCAGCAGCAGTGGGACCAGCTGCAGCACAGGGCAGGGCCTCGGGTGACGACGCACCTCCCGGATCCCAGCCAGCCTCACGTGCGTTCACGGCAGCGTCCCGGGGGTCAGGGAGCCCGCATGTCCTGCCTCAAAGAGTGAGAAAGCCCAGGACCCCTGCCTGGCGGCAGCTTTTGTTTTCAATGGACATGAAATGCGGCGCCTCCACAAGGAAGGCCCCTGAGGTTGGCAGAGGCAGTGAGGCGGCAGGTAGCCCCTGCATCGCATGAGAAGGGGGCTCCGTGGGCTCTGGTTGGCCAGGCCGGGGGCACCGCTGAGGCTTCCCCAGGACACAGGGCCGCGGGTCTCGGGTCAGCAGCCAGGCCAGCCTTGACTCCCGTCTTGGGCTGCCCCAGGGAGCCCTGCTCGGGCTGCAGGCTGGGGACCCCTCCTGCGTTGTGAGGACATCCTCTTCTCCAGCCCACAACAGCTGCGAGGATGAAGCCGGGGGGGCACGAGGGAGGCGGCACGTGAGTGAGCTGCTGCTTCCTTCAGTCGGGACGCCAGCCGAGGGCTGATCTCAGCACAGACCACCCCCTCGCCCTGTCGTGGCTCTGATGCTGGTGGCCAGCAATAAACCCCAGGAAGAACTTGGCCAGGGGGTGCGGGGTAGGGCGGTAGTTTCAGAAACGAGGACACAGGGCCTCTGGGAGGCACGTGGGCTCTGAGGGCAGATGCCAGGCTGCTGGTCCCCACAGATGCCCCTCCCCCAGCAGGGCTGGTAGGTGGGCAGGGTGAGGGCCAGGACACAGGCCGGGTGGGCGGGTCGGCTGTGCGCCGCGGTGCCTGAGACAGCTGGCCTGGGGGGCTTGGATGGCGTCCTCCCCAGGTGGTGGGGGGTCCCAGGGATGCTCAGCCCCCAGGCCTGCCTGGGGGCCGAAGAGTGGGGCCCAGGAACAGGCTCTGGGGTCTCTGGGGACTGTGGCTGTTCTCTCGGGAGCAAGGGGCACAGTGGGTTTAGTCTTTGGGTACGGAGCGGGGGAGGTGACATGGCTCCACCTCCAGCACCTGAAGGACCTTAGTGACCAGTCAGCTTGAGGCCCAGGGTCTTTGTCCCAGAGGGGAGAGGCCTGGGGACTTGCCAGAAAGCGGGAACAGTGCAGGGCAGATGTGGGCCTGGCACGGTCAGGCCTGCGGGGACTCGGACCCTCGGCCGTGCGGGAGCCCTGCCCTCCCTCTGGATCACCTGTCTGGGCTGTGAGTGAAGCTAGTGAATGGTGGCCCCCACGACTCACGCCCCAGCCCCAGAAGCTATGAGTGTGTGTTGGGGAAACAGGTCTTCACGGCTGCAACTAAGGGGAGGCCCCTGAGCACCCTTCATCCTGGTTCCCTGCTGGGTCCAGCTCCAAGGCAAGGGTCGTGGTGAGCGGACAGGGAGGGGAGGCGAGCCACGAGCCACAGGGGGCGCGGCCTTGGAGACGGGTGGGCACAGGAGGGCTGCTGCACTGAGCCCAGCGCACAGGCACCCCCGGGGCTGACCGAGCGGCCAGAGCCACATCCTCGGGGCCTCCAGTTCCCTGACCTCCGACCCCTGGTCGGAGTGACGTTTTCTGGGGGCAATGTTCTCCGGCCTGGGTCGCTGGTCGTGGTGGCTGAGATCACCATGCACCTCCAAGAGCTCAGGCTGGGAGGGCGTGGCCCTGCGCTAAGCAGCCACGGGCACCCTAGTGGGGGACAGGCCCTGAGTGGCCGCACAGCAAGGCAGCTGGCCCCGGCCCCCCTGCCCACTGCCCCCACCACCACAGGTCAGCACCAGGACGGGGGTGGGGCGGGCACATGCGGTGGGCAGATCCGGCCGGGAGATGCTCCTGCCTTGGCTGCCAGGCCAGCTCAATCCAGGAGGCTCTGCAGGACGCCAGGGCCATGCCTGCAGCTGGCTCACCTGCACTCATCCACTTATTCCACTGTTTATGGAGCCCCTCCCTTCAGCCCCCCTGAGGTTTGGGGGACACACTGTTCACAGGCGTCCATGCAGCAGGGTGAGGGGTGGTGTGGGGGCAGCAGGGACCCTGACCCCAGCGAGTCTGCGGGAGGCTCAGTCCCAAGTGCTAGACCCCCACTGGGTCAGAGCGCAGGGGCCTCTACCTGGACACCGGCATCTGGGCCTCCAAGGCTGGGACCCCCAGGGTAGGTGAGTCCTGGTGTGACTGCACCCCTGTGCCGGGGCAGGTGGGTCTCCCGTCCCTGGGGCAGGTGGGTACTTGCCGCCCTCTGGGAGGCTGTGAGGACAACACCAGCCCAGCCCGGTGAGGATTGGCCAGACGCAGCAGCCGGAGGGAATGGGGCCAGATCACCATCCTCACCAGGGATCCCGCGGGCCTCCGGGTCGGCCCCTCTGCCCTCTCCCCTGGGGGCTGCTGCTGAGAGATTTTAGAAATTCTGGTCCAGCTCTCACATCCATACATGACTACTGGAAAGACCGTAGCTTTGACTATTCAGACCTTTGTCAGCAAAGTGACATCTCTGCATTTTCATCCACCATCTAGGTTTCTCAGAGCTTTCCTTCTAAGGGGAAAGCATCTTAATTTCATGGCTGCAGTCACAGTCCACAGTGATTTTGGAGCCCAAGAAAAGAAAATCTGTCACTCTTTCCATTTTTTCCCCATCTATTTGCCATGACATGCATGGATATTAGAGTCAGACCATAAAGAAGACTGAGCGCCAAAGGGTTGATGCTTCTGAACTGTGGTGTGGAGAAGACTCTTGAGAGTCCCTTGGACTGTAAGGAGACCAAACAAGTCCATCCTAAAGGAACTCAATCCTGAATATTCATTGGAAGGGCCGAAGCTGATGCTGAAGCTGCAATACTTTGGCCACCTGATGCAAAGAGCTGAATCTTTAGAAAAGACCCTGATGCTGGGAAAGATTGAGGGAAGGAGGAGAAGGGGACGACAGAGGATGAGATGGTTGGATGGCATCACTGACTCGATGGACATGAGTTTGAGTAAACTCCAGGAGTTGGTGATGGACAGGGAGGCCTGGTGTGCTGCAGTCCATGGGGTCACAAAGGGTCGGACATGACTGAGCGACTGAACAACAGCAACAAGTTTGCCGTGACGTAATGAGACCAGATGCCATGATTTTCGTTTCCTGAATGTTGAGTTTTAAGCCAGATTTTTCACTCTCCTCTTTCACCCTCACCAAGAGGCTCCTCAGTTCCTCTTCACTTTCTGCCGTTAGAGTGGTAACATCTGCATGTCTGAGGTTATTGGTATTTCTCCTGGCAATCTTGATTCCAGCTTGGGCTTCATCCGGCCCAGCATTTCAAATGATGCATAGAAGTTAATTAAGCAGGGTGACAATGTACAGTCTTGACAAACTCCTTTCCCAATTTTGAACCAGTCCATTGTTCCATGTCTAGTTCTAACTGTTGCTTCTTGACCTGCAAACAGGTTTCTCAGGAGGCAGGTCAAGTGGTCTGGTATTTTCATCTCTTCAAGAATGTTCCACAGTTTGTTGTGATCCACACAATCAAAGGCTCTAGCATAGTCAATGAAGCAGAAGTAGATATTTTTCTGGATCTCCATGGCTTTTTCTATGATCCAGTGGATGTTGGCAATTTGATCTCTGATTCTTCTGCCTTTTCTAAATCCAGCTTGTACGTCTGGAATTTCTTGGTTCACATACTACTGAAGCCTAACTTGAAAGATTTTGAGCATGAACCTGCTCGCATGGGAAATGAGCACAATTTGAACATTCTTTGGCATTGCATTTCTCTGGGGTTGGAATGCAAACAACTTTTCCAGTCCTGTGGTCCCTGCTGAGTTTTCCAAATTTGCTGGCATATTGAGTACAGCATTTTACCAGTATGAAGTTTTAGGTTTTAAACTAGCTCAGCTGAAATCCTATCAGCTCCACTAGCTTTGTTCGTAATAATGCTTCCTAAGACCTACTTGACCTCACACTCCAGGATGTCTGGCTCTAGGTGAGTGATCACACCATCATGGTTATCTGGGTCATTAAGATCCTCTTTGTATAGTTTTTCTGTGTATTCTTGCCGCCTCTTCTTAATCTATTTTGCGTCTGTTAGGCCCTTGCTGATTCTTTCCTCTATTGTGCCGATCTTTGCATGAAACATTCCCTTGATAGCTCTAATTTTCTTGAAGAGATCTCTAGTCTTTCTCATTCTATTGTTTTCTTCTATTTCTATTATAAAGAAATGGAGTAGCCCTCACAGCCAACAAAAGGGCCCGAAATGCAGTACTTGGGTACAGTCTCAAAAATGACAGAATGATCTCTGTTTCCAGGGCAAATCATTCAGTATCACAGTAATCCAAGTCTATGCCCCAACCACTAATGCCGAAGAAGCTGAATTTGAATGGTTCTATCATGACCTACAAGACCTTCTAGAACTAACACCAAAAAAGATGTCCTTTTCATCATAGGGGACTAGAATGCAAAAGTAGGAAGTCAAGAGATACTTGGAGTAACAGGCAAGTTTGGCCTTGGAGTACAAGATGAAGCAGGGCAAAGCTAACAGAGTTTTGCCAAGAGAACACACTGGTCACAGAAAACACCCTCTTCCAACACCACAAGAGATGCCTCTACATCTGGATATCACCAGTGGTCAATGCTGAGGTCAGATCGATTTCTTCTTTGCAGACGAAGATGGAGAATCTCTATATAGTCAGCAAAAACAAGACCTGGAGCTGACTGTGCCTCAGATTGGTTCAGTTCAGTTCAATTGCTCAGTCTTGCCTGACTCTGCAGTCCCATGGACTGTAGCCTCCCTGTCCATCACTAACTCCCGGGGTTTACTCAAACTCACATCCATTGAGTCGGTGATGCCATCCAAACATCTCATCCTCTGTCGTCCCCTTTTCCTCCTGTCTTCAATCTTTCCCAGCATCAAGATCTTTTCTAATGAGTTAGTCATGTGGCCAAAGTACTGGAGCTTCAGCTTCAGCATCAGTCCTTCCAATGAATATTCAGAACTGATTTCCTTTAGGATGGACTGGTTGGATCTCCTTGCAGGCCAAGGGACTCTCAAGAGTCTTCTCCAACACCACAGTTCAAAAGCATCAAATCTTCAGCGTTCAGCTTTCTTCACAGTCCAAATCTCACATCCATACATGACTACTGGAAAAACCATAGCCTTGACTAGATGGATCTTTGTTGGCAAAGTAATGTCTCTGCTTTTTAATATGCTGTCTAGGTTGGTCATAACTTTCCTTCCAAGGAGCAAGCATCTTTTAATTTCATGGCTGCAGTCACCATTTGCAGTGATTTTGGAGCCCCCCAAAATAAAGTCTGTTACTGTTTCTACTGTTTCTCCATCTATTTTCCATGAAGTGATGGGACCAGATGCCATGATCTTAGTTTTCTGAACGTTGAGGTTTAAGCCAACTTTTTCACTCTCCTCTTTCACTTTCATCAAGAGGCTTTTTAGTTCCTCTTCACTTTTTGCCATAAGGGTGGTGTCATCCGCATATCTGAAGTTATTGATATTTCTCCCAGCAATCTTGATTCTAGCTTGTGCTTCTTCCAGCCCAGCATTTCTCATGATGTACTCTGCATATAAGTTAAATAAGCAGGGTGACAATATACAGCCTTGATGTACTCTTTTCCCTATTTGGAACCAGTCTATTGTTCCATGTCCAGTTCTAACTGTTGCTTCCTGACCTGTATACAGATTTCTCAAGAAGTAGATCAGGTGGTCTGGTATTCCCATCTCTTTAAGAATTTTCCACAGTTTGTTGTGATCCACACAGTCAAAGGCTTTGGCATAGTCAATAAAGCAGAAGTAGGTGTTTTTCTGGAACTCTCTTTCTTTTTCTATGATCCAGTGGATGTTGGCAATTTGATCTCTGGTTCCTCTGCCTTTTCTAAATCCAGCTTGAACATCTGGAAGTTCATGGTTCACGTACTGTTGAAGTGGCTCATATCATAAGCTCCTTATTGCAGAATTCAGGCTTAAATTGAAGAAAGTAGGGAAAACCACTACACCATTCAGGTATGACTTAAGTCAAATCCCTTATGATTATATAGTGGACATGGTGAATAAATTCAAGGGATTAGGTCTGGTAGACAGAGTGCCTGAAGAACTATGGACAGAGATTCATAATACTGTACCGGGGGCAAGACCAAAATCATCCCAAAGAAAAAGAAATTCAAGAAGCCAAAGTGATTGTCTGAGGAGGCCTTACAAATAGTTGAGAAAAGAAGAGAAGCTAAAGGCAAAGGAGAAAGGGAAAGACGAAAATGAAAGTGTTAGTCGTTCAGTCGTGTCCAACTCTGTGGCCCCATGGACTGTAGCCTGCCAGGCTCCTCTGTCCATGGAGTTCTCCAGGCCAGAAGACTGGAGTGAGTTGCCATTCCCTTCTCCAAGGGATCTTCCTGACCCAGGAATCAAACACATCTCCTGCATTGTAGACAAGATTCCTTACCATTTAAGCCATCGGGGAAGCCCAAAGGGAAAGATATGCCCAACTGAATGCAGAGTTCCAGAGAATAACGAGGAAAGCCTTCTTATGTGAATGTCGTCGCGGAGGTCTAGAGGGAAATCTGAGCTCCTGGGTGGGGGTGGGCCCACTGGGCCTCGTAGGAGAGAGAGCAGCTCAACGCCGCCAGGCACGGGGGCAGCCATGGGTGTCGCTGAGGATAGACAGCTGCGGGCGCACCTTGACTGTTGGCCGGCTCGTGGCCTCTGCTGCCTTCAGCCCCGTGGTCAGGCTGAGGTCCACCCTCGACCTGAGAACAGACTTAGGGCTTTTCAGGGACTCTAAAGTTGAGACTGCCATGCCTGGCTGCCCACTCCGAGCCCACTGGCAATGCCATCTTGGGCCGGGGTCCCCAGGGCTTCTCACCAGAGCTGCACGACATCTGATGAGGGGATTCCAGCAAGATGAAGCACATGGCAGGGCTGGGGGCTCCCACACCCATCCAGCCCCTGCACTCTGAGCCCCAGGCAGCTCCAGCTGGGCCCACACTTGGGGCCACTCCTCTGTGGGGTGTGTGGGAGCCTCCATGTTTCTCACGTGACCTCAGATCTCACCTGCCCACTCGTTACAGAACGTCAGCCCCTTGCACACCTGTGCTCACAGCAGCGCTACAGTTGCCAACAGGAGGCAACTCAGTGTTTAGCTGTGGGTGAGTGGATCCACAAAACGTGGTCCATCCACCTGTGGAATAGTACTCAGCCTTTAAGAGGAAGGAAACCCTGACACAAGCTGCAACCTGGATGGACCTCAAGGACACGCTGCTCAGAGAAATAACCCAGTCACAGAGGACAGATGCTGTCTGGCTCCACTCACAGGAGGTCCCTGGAGGCGTCACAGCCATAGACACAGGAAGTGGACGGAGGGGGCAGGGGCTGGCGGAGCGGGAGGGGAGCGGGCATTCAGTGGGGACAGAGGGTCTGTTTGGAAAGGTGAGAAATTTCTGGAGGAGATGTTGGTGACGGTTGCACAGGATGTGAACATACTCAGCGCTGCTGAAACCTCGTTCACAAACGGTTAAGATGGCAGGCTTTATGTTGTGTGCATTTTGCCACGTTTTTAAAAAAATAACTTAAAAAATCAACCCTCTGGGCAGCATAATCTATCGAAAGGAAGGCAGGACACCTCCTGGACAGAATAGCAGGGTCAGGGAGAAGCTGTGTCTGGGCCGCTCCCAGCACAGATCTGGCCTCTGCCCACCCTCCGCACCAAAGGACTTGACCTGTGGCTCCAGACCAGGAGGACTTGGATTTCCTGGGGGCTGCGTGGACACACGTTCCGCTGACCGGGGCTGGAACCATTCTCTCCTTTTCTTGTGCTGCGGACGTTGATGAAGCCCCGCGTGCACACACGCAGGGCACTGCTGTCTGCCCGAACCCCACAGACCGACCTGGGGTTGCGTGGGGAGGGGCCAGGTGGCCACTGCTTCCCGAGGGGATCTGAGGACGGGCTGGCACAGGCAGCTGGCTGCCCTCGGGAGCTCATGGGGGTCTCTCAGCCCAGGGCCGGCACCTCCCGCTGGGAGCTGGATTCTCCTGGCCCACGTCGATCTGCGGGTTCTCTGGCCCACAGCTGTGCCCTCAGCTCTGGGCCAGTGAAAGCAGGGCTCTTCCCAGCAAAGGAGAGACCTACTGGGGCCTCCCTTTCCCCAGTAAAACAAAGCCTCCAGGCCAGAGAGGAAGGAAGGGAACACAGCTCAGAATGTGGCCAAGCCCCAGGCTGCCTGCAGGTAGACCAGACGTCTCATGGCCGCTGCTCCCACTTTATAGGGGGCTGCTGGGGGTGAGAAACACTGGTGTTGGGGCCTGCAGGTGCCCCACTCTTAAAGACCCCCCCCCCTGGCAAATCAGGCCCTCTGCCCAGCAGCGCTCCCATCACACGGGGAGGCCAGGCTTCCCAGACGGCGGTGGGTGCTCCTTACACGGCAGCCCTGGGCACAGGGCTGCCCGGGGCAGGCTGTTCACCAGGACACTGAGGCCACGTCCAGGCCTGTGCAGGAGGGAGGGGGACCTGTCTTCAGCGATGTGGGCCCAGCCCTGGAGGGCAGGGCGGCAGCCACCTTCAGGCCGGGCCAGGCCGCCTCGAGCTGCCTAAGTGCCTGATCTTCTGGCTTCAGGGACGCGGGCCCAGCCTGCTGCCCCTGGGGACACCACCTTCCTGGGGCCACAGACACGGGCCTGGGGGTGGGGCTCGGGGACCTGAGAACATGGCCTGCCTCCCGGACTCACCGCTGGGGACCAGAGGGTCAGCCCGCACTCGGGTTATGGCTGTCCCATCCCGGGGGGACACTGGGCCCCGGGCAGTGACCCTGCAGCCCCCGGCGCCTCAGTGAGGGGGTGCCTGTGGGTGGGGGATCGGCCCCCATAGCTTTACGCCCTCTGTCCCTTCAGGGCACCATGGGCAGGATGGTGGCATCAGCCCAGCCCACAGGTGACCAAGCCCACAGGTAGGGCTTGGAGAGCAGGAGACTCCCACCCCCCTTCACCCTCGAGGACAGAGCCCGGTGCTGGGGGGTCCGCAGGAGGCAGGGAGGCCAGGAATGGATGTGCATGGAGCCCCAGGTGTGCTGGGCACCCCCCACCTGCTCTCGGGGCTCCCTCAGCCTCGGGGCGGCCCAGCACAGACGCAGCCTCCTTCCGCCACGAAAGGCCTCAGAGGTGTCAGCGGGTTTGGTGGGAAAGTGCCGGAGGCTGGGAGCTGTCCTGCTCTCCCCAGCAGTGGGGCGGAGGCCACACGGATGCTTCTTGTTTGCACACAGGGCTGGCCCGGCTGCTTTATTTAGTTTTGAGGTTTATGGGGTTTTAATTAAGTCCTATCTAATGATGCAGTTACTGATCAGCACCCAGAGTGGGGAATGTCTGAGAGACAGAGAGAGACAGGGACACAGAGGTGCTGAGCGGGAGAGCTGGAGGCTGCCTTGCTGGCCGGGTGTGTGGGTGGGAAGGTGGGCAGGCCGGATGAGGCCTTCTGGCCGCTCTCTGGTCTCAGCCCAAAACAGGCTCCTGGGCTCTGGGGTCAGAGGTCAGAGGTTTGCAGCAGTGACATGGTGGGAGGGGCACGACGGGTACTGCACTGGCAATCAGCGGGCAGGGCCGTGGACCAGCCCGCCCAGAATCCCTCCTCCCTGCGTCCCACTCCGAGCTCCTGGCTGGAGAGTCAGGCCTGCACATGCGCCTCCCACAGAGGGCCCGGGGCAGGGTCTGGCCAAGAGGGGTCTGGTCCAGGGGGACACGTCAGGGTGAGTCTGAGGGCCTGGGCTCAGCCCCTTTTCTCCTCAAGAAGACCTGGAGGACCCCCAGGCAACTGATAGCAGGTGCCAAGGGCTTGTGCACTGGTGTTCACAGCAGCCCAGGTGGGCAACCCGAGTGCCCATCGATGGGTGAACGGATGGACACACAAAATGCAGTCTGTCCATCGGTGGACATTGCTCAGCCTTAAAGGGGAGGGAAACCCTGACACAGGCTGCAGCGTGGCTGCACCTTGAAGACGGGATGCTCGGAGAAATAATCCAGGCACAGAAGGATGGATGCTGTCTGACTGCCCCACAGGAGGTCTCTGGGGGGGTCTCATCCACAGACACAGGAAGTGGACGGGGGGCCGGGGGATGGGGCCATGGGGGAGGGGAGTGAGTGTCCAGTGGGGACAGAGTATCTGTTTGGGAAGATGAACAGGTTCTGGGGATGATGGTGGGGAAGGTAACACAGCCAGGGGAATGTCTCAGTGTCCTGAGCTGTGCGCCTGGAAATGACTGACATGGAAAATTTTATATGATGTGTTTCTTACCATAGATAACAAGTTTTTAAGTTTTAATGGAGAGGGAAAGTGTTAAAGTAATAATGGAATATTTTCCCACAGTAAAAAATGAAAGTGCTCAGAAGAAAGGGACTCAGGGGCGACCCACCAAGAGAAATGGGAACCTCAAAACCTGGGCATGACTGAGTGATGCGCCAGGACCAAAGGGACTCCCAGAAGGGCTCTGGGTGGAGGTGGAAGGACGGCCCCCGGTGCCAGCCCCGCACAGAGCTGTCAGAGCCCCCTGGGCTCAGAGGCTGCCCTGGGCCACTGGGGTATCTGAGAGGTTCCAAGAGAGGTGGGGGCTGCACCACCGAACACCCTGCAGGTGATTGTCTATCCACAGTCACCCGGAACACCCTGTGGGGTGATTGTCTATTCACAGTCACCTGGAACACCCTGTGGAGTGATTGTCTATCCACAGTCGCCCGGAACACCCTGAGGGGTGATTGTCTATCCACAGTCGCCTGGAACACCCTGTGGAGTGATTGTCTATCCACAGTCGCCTGGAACACCCTGAGGGGTGATTGTCTATCCACAGTCGCCCAGAACACCCTGTGGGGTGATTGTCTATCCACAGTCGCCTGGAACACCCTGCAGGTGATTGTCTATCCACAGTTGCCTGGAACACCCTGCAGGTGATTGTCTATCCACAGTCGCCCAGAACACCCTGAGGGGTGATTGTCTATCCACAGTCGCCTGGAACACCCTGAGGGGTGATTGTCTATCCACAGTCGCCCAGAACACCCTGTGGGGTGATTGTCTATCCACAGTCGCCTGGAACACCCTGCAGGTGATTGTCTATCCACAGTTGCCTGGAACACCCTGCAGGTGATTGTCTATCCACAGTCGCCCAGAACACCCTGAGGGGTGATTGTCTATCCACAGTCGCCTGGAACACCCTGAGGGGTGATTGTCTATCCACAGTCGCCCAGAACACCCTGTGGGGTGATTGTCTATCCACAGTCGCCTGGAACACCCTGAGGGGTGATTGTCTATCCACAGTCACCCGGAACACCCTGTGGGGTGATTGTCTATTCACAGTCACCTGGAACACCCTGTGGAGTGATTGTCTATCCACAGTCGCCTGGAACACCCTGAGGGGTGATTGTCTATCCACAGTCGCCCAGAACACCCTGTGGGGTGATTGTCTATCCACAGTCGCCTGGAACACCCTGCAGGTGATTGTCTATCCACAGTTGCCTGGAACACCCTGCAGGTGATTGTCTATCCACAGTCGCCCGGAACACCCTGTGGGGTGATTGTCTATCCACAGTCGCCCAGAACACCCTGCAGGTGATTGTCTATTCACAGTCGCCCGGAACACCCTGTGGGGTGATTGTCTATCCACAGTCCCCTGGAACACCCTGCAGGTGATTGTCTATCCACAGTCGCCCAGAACACCCTGAGGGGTGATTGTCTATCCACAGTCGCCCAGAACACCCTGTGGGGTGATTGTCTATCCACAGTCGCCTGGAACACCCTGCAGGTGATTGTCTATCCACAGTTGCCTGGAACACCCTGCAGGTGATTGTCTATCCACAGTCGCCCGGAACACCCTGTGGGGTGATTGTCTATCCACAGTCGCCCAGAACACCCTGCAGGTGATTGTCTATCCACAGTCGCCCAGAACACCCTGAGGGGTGATTGTCTATCCACAGTCGCCCAGAACACCCTGTGGGGTGATTGTCTATCCACAGTTTCCCAGAACACCCTGAGGGGTGATTGTCTATCCACAGTCACCCAGAACACCCTGCAGGTGATTGTCTATTCACAGTCACCCGGAACACCCTGTGGAGTGATTGTCTATTCACAGTCGCCCGGAACACCCTGTGGGGTGATTGTCTATCCACAGTCGCCTGGAACACCCTGAGGGGTGATTGTCTATTCACAGTCACCCGGAACACCCTGAGGGGTGATTGTCTATTCACAGTCACCAAGAACACCCTGTGGGGTGATTGTCTATCCACAGTCACCCGGAACACCCTGTGGGGTGATTGTCTATCCACAGTCGCCCAGAACACCCTGTGGGGTGATTGTCTATTCACAGTCACCCGGAACACCCTGTGGAGTGATTGTCTATTCACAGTCACCCGGAACCGAGGACAGCCGCACCCCCGGCAGCCAGGACAGAGCGCTGCACACTGGCGGCTTGATCAGCGGAAGTTCACTCGCTCGGTCCTGGAGGCGGGAAGTCCTGGGTCGAGGGCCTGCAGGGCTGCCCCCCAAGGCTCTAAAGGGAGGAGTGGCACGCTCTCAACCTCCGCTGTGGGGGTCTGCCCCGGTCTTCGGCATCCTCCGCATCCTTGGCATGTGGAAGCATCACCCCAACCTCTGCCTTCACCTTTTCATGGCGTCCGTGCTCCCTGGTGTGTGTCCGTCTCCACATTTCCCCCTTTTATAAACAATAATCGCACAGGAATAGGGCCCAGCCAATGACCTTATGTCACCTCTGAAAAGACCCATCTCTAAATAAGGTCACACTGGGAGGTACTCGGGGTTCGGATGCCAACACATGAATGTGGGGGGACATAGCTCACCCATGGCCCGGGGAGTAACCTACGCCCACCACAGTGGGAGGAACAAGCAATCCTGGTAAAACGACAGCACGGCAGCGCCCAGGCACAGAAAGAACGAGTTTCTGATACAACACGCACAAATCTCAAGTTCAAAGGGTTCCCCTTTCGTCTCTCAGCACGAATCATAAAAACAGGGGAGATGGAGAGGGAAACCAGAAGGACCTAGCAGAGTGCCGGGGGGCTCTGGACCTTTTGGGAGGGCAGACTCCTCAGGCCTCTCATTACCAAGGCCCCGTCACACCTCAGTCATAGACAGGCAGGGGAGAGGACAGCAGGGCCCACTTGGGCAGCTCCATGCCCACCGGTTACAGGACCAAGGAGCTGTGGTTGCTGTTTTTTAGTCGCCAAGTCGTGTCCGACTCTGTGACCCATGGGTATAGCACGCAGGCCTCCCCACCCCTCACCACCTCTGAGTCTGCCCAGGTTCACTGAGTCAGTGACGTCACCCAAACACCTCGTCCTCTGTCAGCCTCTTCTCCTTCCACCTTCCATCTTTCCCAACCGGGGTCTTTTCCAACAAGTCGGCTACTTAAATGCTTGAAGAAGTCTGAATTTCATCTGATACTTAGGCCAATTATTGCTCCAGCTCGAGGGCACCAAACAACCCTCGAGCTTGCCGGTCCTGGAAGAGTTCCCGCAGACGCGTGGATGCTGAGAAGCCAGCACAGGGGCGGGGGTGACACCCTGGGAGCGCTCGCTGCCAAACACCTCGGCCAAACAGAAGGAAGAGCTCGACCCATGTGAGCCACCATCAGAACTCCGGACACACGGGCTTCGTGGCCAGCGGGCCGCTCACCTTGCCTACTACCACCCCTGGCCCCCATGTCTGCAGCGACCGAGGCCTCCGATGGGCTCCAGGCAGTGGCTGGAGCTGACCCTGGATGGCCTCTGGGGAAGCGCCAGAAGGGACAGCTGTCCCCACCAGACCGAGCACCAGCCCTCCAGTTCAAAGGTGCAGCCAGCACCCAGCCCTGCTGGGAGCCTTTGACCAGCTTCTCAGTGAACTGTGCCAACGCTTCCTGCCGGAGGGGAAGGCAGGAGACCTTCCCATCCCTGGGTAAACTTCCGTGGCCTGGAGCTCAGCCCACCTCATGCCAAGAGGCCAAAGGACTGAGAGGCCTGTGGTTTGGCCAAGAGCTGCTGTTTGAGCGCTGGTCTTGTTGAGCCCAGATTTCAGACAGGAAGCCGCTGTGGGCGCTGGCATCTTTAGACGACACCACACCCCCCACCCTGCAGACCCGAGACTGGTTTGCAGGAAAGGTCTTAAAAGCTGACGCTAAGCAGGGGGCACGCTGCCCCACCTCCCGGCTCTCTGTGCGGGGTCCCATCTTCAGGCAGAGGCAGGGTCGACTCTGCAGACTATAACGGAGGCAGTTCAGGCAGGGCTGAGGGGTGGGTGCCAGGGGGCCGAGGCCACACAGGGGTGGCGTCCAGGCTCCCGGGGAAGGGTCGGGCCGGGCACAGGGGCCACAGAGGGTCGCAGGAATCTCGGCCCATGGCCCACCCTGAAGCTGGAGCTGGAGCCCATGTCCAAGCAGGAAGAGGGAAGATGCGCTGATGGCTCACTGCCCTGGAGACGCCGGGAGCACCGGGAAGGCCAATTAGACAGGACACCACGGGCCCCAGGCCACTGCGGGGGCGCCTGCAACGCCAGGAAGTGAAGGCCCCCAATCTCCCTGGGGCCTTGATATATAGGCCTGCAGACACCAAGGGGGTTGGGCCTGGAAAATGCCCTACAACATCCCCCCCCTCGCCCCCAACGCCCCACCCGAGAGTGCAGGAGGAGGCAGCCTGGCTGCAGAGGGCGCAGTCACGAGGCAGAAAGAACGTGTGAGGCTGGTCGTGGGGCCTGGCTCAGCGGCTGGCAGATAGCACCCCAATTCCGGAAGAGGGGGATTCGGGGCTTAGAAGTGCTCCCGAAGAACAGGGCAGGTGCTTTCTGCTGCAGGACCAGGCCGGGAGGGCGGGGAGGGGACCTGGGGCAGCCCCGGCCTCACCCCCACCGCCCCATCTCCCGGCAGCCCAGCCTGGGTCTCGGGGGGTCAGCTTGGTGGGGTGCTGCCTACACAGTGGCGTGATCCCCAAGGCTGCTGGCGCATCTCGGCTGGCTTAGATGTCTGTCAGATGAAGAGATAGTCGACCCAACCCCGCTCAAGACTGTGCCTGGACAGAGCTGCTTCACCCTGGGCTGGGGTCTCTGAGCCGCTGGTCACACCCCGCAGCCGTGCAGGGGGTGGGCTTTCAGTGGGAACACCAACAGGCGACGGCCCCAAAGCCCGTGGCCCCTGAGCGCCCTGTCCGCTCCTCCTGGAGGCTGCTTCCCAGGGCGACTGAACTACAGTGTTGTTGCTGACTGTCTCCAGTCCTGGAGGCTGGAACCCCAGACCCAGGTGGGGGCAGGGCTGGCCTTCCTGAGGCCTCTATCCCGGGCATGCAGACGGCGTCTCCTCCCCTCGTTCTCACGTGGCCCTTCCTCTGTGTGTCTGTGTCCTGACCTCCTTGTAAGGATGTCCTCCTGTGAGGTCGGGGTCCACTCTGGTGACCTCACTTTACCTTCTGCCTCGCTTAGTCAGTCGCTCAGCCATTTCTTTGACTCTTGCGACCCCATGGACTGTAGCCTACCAGGTTCCACTGTCCATGGGATTTCCCTGGCAAGAAAACTGAAGTGGGTTGCCATTGCTTTCTCCAGAGGATCTGCCCAACCCAGGGGTCGAACCTGGGTCTCCTGCATTGGCAGGCGGGTTCTCTGCCACTGAGACACCAGGGAAGCCCCCGTTTCACGTTAACCCATCTTATCTCCAAATACTCACATCTGGGGGCTGGGCTCAGGATTCCTGTTTATGACCTGGGGACACAGCTCAGCCCGAGACAGCCTGCAAGGACAAAGGGGGACCGTGAACCCCTGCCCAGAGAGGAAATTCTGAGCTTCTCTCCAGGACCAGCAGGTGGCAGGGGGGAGGGGCGGGGGGGGGGGGGGCAGTGGCCAGAAGAGCCTTAAAGAGACGGGATCTGATTCGACCCCATGAGCAAAGTCCTGAGGGCGCCTCAAGGCTCTCAAAGCTGGGTCATGCCCCTGGGTCCCTGCTCCGCCCTCCCGGTCACAGGCTGTGGGCTCGGCCCGGCCAGCTGAGTCCAGAGTGGGACTGACCACACGGGAGATGAGGGGCTCAGGGCCACTCCAGCCTGGCCGGCGGCTCCTCTCGCCCTCACCCTCAGCTGAGACCCGGGCACCCCGCCGCGTGTTCCCGGTGCTCCTGCTGGGGCCCGAGGGGCACGCTGGACGGCGCAGGACACACTCACCAGGCCTTCCATGGGGTGATTCTAAAGCCCCAGCACTAAATCTGATGTTTGCTGCCTTTTTTGATCAATATCTCTTAACAAATGAGTAATAGTTCCTTCTAGTCTTGTTGTTCAGTCGCTGTTATGTCCTACTCTTTGAAACCCACTGGACTGCAGCATGCCAGGCTCCCCTGTCCTTCACCAACTCCTGGAACTTGCTCAACTCATGTCCATTGAGTCAGTGATGCCATCTAACCATCTCATCCTCTGTCGTCCCCTTCTCCTCCCGCCTTCAATCTTTCCCAGCATCAGGGTCTTTTCCAATGAGTCAGCTCTTCGCATCAGGTGGCCAAAGTATTGCAGCTTCAGCTTCAGCATCAGTCTTCCAGTGAATATTCAGGACTGATTTCCTTTAGGGTGGACTGGTTGGATCTCCTTGCAGTCCAAGGGACTCTCAAGAGTCTTCCCAACACCACAGTTCAAAAGCATCAATTCTTTGGTGCTCAGCCTTCTTTATGGTCCAACTCTCACATCCATACATGACCACTGGAAAAATCATAGCTCTGACTGTACAGATCTTTGTCAGCAAAGTGATGTTTCTTCTTTTTAGTACTCTGTCTGGGTTGGTCATAGCTTTTCTTCCAAGGAGCAAGTGTCTTTTAATTTCATGGCTGCAGTCATCATCCACAGTGATTTTGGAGCCCAGGAAAATAAAATCTGTCACTGCTTCCACTTTTTCCTCATCTGTTTACCATGAAGTAATGGGACCAGATGCCATAATTGTAGTTTTTGAATGTTGAGTTTTAAGGCAGCTCTTCACTCTCCTTTACCCCGATCCAGAGGCTCCTTTAGTTCCTCTTCACTTTCTGCCACAGGATGGTATCACCTGCGTATCTGAGGTTGTTGATATTTCTGGCAGCAATCTTGATTCCTTAGGAAGCATCACTACAAACAAAGCTAGTGGAGGAGATGGAAATACGGCTGAGCTATTTCAAATTCTAAAAGATGATGCTGTGAAAGTGCTGCACTCAATATACCAGCAAATTTGGAAAACTCAGCAGTGGCCACAGGACTGGAAAAGGTCAGTTTTCATTCCAATCCCAAATAAGGTCAATGCAAAGTATGTTCAAACTACTGCACGTTTACACTCATTTCACACGCTAGCAAGGTCATGCTCAAAGTCCTTCAAGCTAGGCTTCAACAGTGCATGAACTGAGAAATTCAAGCTGTGGAAGCTGGATTTGGAAAAGGCAGAGGAACCAGAGATCAGATTGCCAGCATCCATTGGATCCTAGAAAAAGCAAGGGAATTCCAGAAAAACAGCTACTTCTGCTTCATCGACTACACTAAAGCCTTTGCTCGTGTGGATCACAACAAACTGTGGAAAATTCTTCAAGAGATGGGAACACCAGACCACCTTACTGTCTCCTGAGAAACTCACATGCAGGTAAAGAAGCAACAGTTAGAATCGGACATGGAACAGACTGGTTCCAAAAGCATACCTCAAGGCTGTATATCGTCACCTTGCGTATTTAACTTACATGTAGAGTATATCATATGAAACGCTGAGCTGGATGAATCACAAGCTGGAATCAAGATTGCCAGGAGAAATATCAATAACCTCAGATATGCAGATGACACCACCATAATGGCAGAAAGCAAAGAGGAACTAAAGAGCCTCTTGATAAAGGTGAAAGAGGAGAGTGAAAAAGCTGGATTAAAACTTAACATTCAAAAAACAAAGATCATGGCATCCAGTCCCATGATTTCATGGCAAATAGATGGGGAGAAAATGGAAACAGAGACAGACTTTATTTTCTTGGGCTCTAAAATCACTGTGGATGGTGACTACAGTCATGAAATTTAAAAGACACTTGCTCCTTGAAAGAAAAGCTATGATAAACCTAGACAGTGTATTAAAAAAGCAGAGACGTCATTTGGCCAACAAAGGTGTGTATAGTCAAAGCCATGGTTTCTCCAGTAGTCATGTATGGATGTGAGAGCTGGACCATAAAGAAGGTTGAGCGCCAAAGAATTAATGCGTTTGAACTGTGGCTCTGGAGAAGACTCTTGAAAGTCTCTTGGAGAGCAAGGAGATGCAACCAGTCAATCCTAAAGGAAATCAGTCCTGAATATTCATTGGAAGGACTGATGCTGAAGCTGAAGCTCCAATACTTTGGCCACCTGTGTGAAGAGCCGACTCATTGGAGAAGACCCTGATGCTGGGAAAGATTGAGGGCAAGAGGAGAAGGGGACAACAGAGGATGAGATGGTTGGATGGCATCACTGATTCAATAGACATGAGTTTGAGCAAGCTCCAGGAGATGGTGAAGGACAGGCAAGCCCAGTGTGCTGCAATCCATGGGGTCACAGAGTCAGACATGACTGGGCAACTGGACAACAACAACCCTCCCACACGTCTGTGACCTGGGTGGGCCATTTGCAGGGGCTTTGGACGGGGGGCCCTGTTCCCCAGAGCTCTTGCCGGGAAGCACCCATTTACCAAAGGCGTCACACTGGGCCCCGCAGGCGGTGGGGAACATCTACCATCTCATGCCTTTCCCCTGTCACAGCTCTGTTCGAGAGCCTGGTGGGCAGGCCGAGGCAGTCGCCCCCAGAGCAGAGGGGCAGGGTTGCTGCCCACTGGTGTCCCGGCGGAGAGCAGACCCTCAGAGCCCTCACCAAAAAATGGGGGTGGGGGCAGAAATAGATGACCTGAAAAAAGCAAGGTAATGAACCGATACCACCCCCTGGGCTCCCCAGGTGGTGCTAATAGTAAAGAAGCCACCTGCCAACACAGGAGACGTAAGAGGTGCGGGTTCAGCCCCTACGTGGAGAAGGTCCCCTGGAGGAGGGCATGGCTGCACACTCCAGGATTCCTGCCTGGGAAATTCCATGGACAGAGGAGCCTGGAGGGGCCTGGAAGGCTACTGTCCAGTCACAGAGTCAGACACACCTGAAGTGACTTAGCACCCACCACCTTCCACCCTTCCCTGCCCCCGCTGGGGTCCGGGGGGAGCCTGGGGTCACCGAGGCGTGCGTGCATATGTTCAGCTATTCTCTGGTTCATTTGTCCGGCGTGGGTGGGGCGGAGGCGGCCCCTGACTTCTCTGGGCCTGGGGCTGTTGCCTCCACGACCGTCTGCTGATGGTCATCAAAATATTTCTAAGCCGGAAACCTCCTTCCAAACAAAACCTCATGAAACCCGTGTGTCCGGAAGAGACAAGCCAGGGCTGTTGGGCTTACACTAGCAGGTCCAGAAGTGCAGGCCACCCCTGCCCGGTCACCTGGGAGCCCCCACTTCTCAGGGGCCCCAGAAGGCGGACGCTGGGCAGAGACTGAGGCCCCCCTGCCCCACAGGCCGCAGCTCCTGCCACCGACTCCTGTCCCGCAGGCCCCAGGGCTGGCGCTGCCGGGCGGGGCTAGCGTCCACCTCCAGAGCTCACGGCCCCCACAGCCAGGCTGGGCACAGGAAGAGCTCAGAGCCTGAGGTAGGTGCAGGGGTGGGTCCGAGGCTCCCAAAACCCCGCCGTGGCCATGCAGCTGGGCGGGCAGCCCCCATTGCCTCAGCGAACTTCTGCGCCAGGGAGGGACGTAGCAGCTCTATGGCGAACCCAGGCCCACTGACCGCCCAGGAGTCCACAGGGCAGGGCCAGCAGCTGTGTGAGCTCCTGGGGTCACCGGGAGCCAGGACCCGCGCTGGGGCCGCTGCTGCAGGATCCTGACCTGGTGTCCGTCAGGGATGGGCCGGGAGGGAGCCGTCCAGCCGAGGAGAGGGCAGTGGATGGAGCGGGGGGCCTGGGTCTGCCCTGGGCAAGCCCGCTGGCCCCGGGGCAGCTTCTCCCAGCAGCCATCCATCATTCAGGCGTTAATGTGGCAGACAGGTGTCTGGGGTAAAGGGTACTAGGGGCCGTCCCAGGGGGTCAGCACCCTCCTCTTAGGCCTCCAACAATGCCCACAGATGATGCTGTGCTCAAGGGTCCTCAGCCCAGGCGCCCGGGCACCCGGCCGCCTCCCAGCCTCAGGGTCCCTGGCCACCAGCCTTGCCCTCGGCCACAAACAGTCAGATGGTCCCTCCCCAGAATTCCCACTCTGGCGGCTCAGCCAGCTCACAAAGCAGCTCCCCAACACACGCAGGAGGGTGGACACATACAGGCGAGTGGACACGTGACACATGCGGGCAAGCGGACACGCAACATACATGGGCAGGTGGACACACGTGGACACGTGTGGGCAAGTGGACCCACGCAGACACACGTGGGCAGGTGGACACACGCGGACACGCGTGGGCAGGTGAACACGTGGACACACACAGGGCTGCCTCCAGCCCAGGTCCCCAGAGCCCCCTGCAGCTCCGTCAGGTTGGTCTGAAGGGTCTGGCGGCCCTGCCAAATGCTTTACGGCGGCCCGGGCGGACCCATAAGGTCACTGTCTGTCATTTTGGCAGCAGGTGGGACGTGGTTCAGGACCAGGCTTGTGTCTATTTCCCCCAGGAGGAAGTGCATTTCACACGCATGTATGCAAATGTTTGCATACTCACACACAGGTCACACAGGCAAACACACACTCACATGCGCACAAACAGGTGCAAACGCAGCTCAGTGGCTCCTTTTTCACAAATTCAGGCTCGGAGGGCCTCCCGCAGGGGTAGCCTCCAGCATCTCGAAGGCACAGAGAGGGCTTTGTGCACGCCAAGGGCGGGACAGGCATCCAAGCACAGCGCCCCCCCTCCCATGTCCCGCGTGCAGAGCCTGGTGGCCAGGCCCCATACACCCCCCTGGAAGTGGCCAGACCTGGGCTGTGCCCAGCAGCCCACCCAGGCCCCCAGCCACTACTGAAGCACACCAGCGCGCGTGTCTGCCCAAGTTTATTTTGGAAAGCAAAGAATCGAACAAAGGCTCAGAAAATAAATACCTGCAGAGAGAAAGTCAGCTCAGAAGGCGAGGCAGCTGAAGGGATCAGCGGGAAGGGGACGCGGGACGGTGGGGGCGGGCCCTCCCCTCACCCCCGCCCGGGGGCCACCCCGAGGGGCAAGGAGCGCCGGGCCCTGCGCTGGGTGGGCAGCTCGCACAGGGTGTCCTGGCACAGGCAGCTGTCAACGTGCGTGTAGGTGTAGCGGAGCGCGCCCCCGTCCGGGCACCGCAGCGTCACCTCCCGCTGGCTGGTGCGCTGCTCCCTGCAGCACGAGCACTTGTGGTCCAGGCCCTGGGCCTCGGCCGAGTACCTGGGGGGAGGCAGGGTCAGGGTCCGCCGCCCGCTGGGGCGGGCACAGCCTCCCCCACCCGGCCCCCACCAGGCCCCGGCGCCCAGGACTCACATGGCAAAGGTCCCGCAGGACCCAGAGCAGTCGTTCATGGAGACCAACGCGGTACAGCCATTGTGTGAAATCTCCCTCACGACGGGGATGGCAGCGCAGGGGACGCTGGTCTCATTGCGAGGGACGCCTGGGGAGAGAGGCAGAGGCTGGGAGGGGGTCTCCGCCTTCTGTGGCCCTCCTGCCCCGCTCACGACCTCCTCCTGCCTTCCCAACCGCCACCCACTCCAGGGCCCTCAAGCAAGCTGGGTCATCATGGGCTCCTGGAAGGGATTCAGGCTTCCTGGGCACCCCAGGTGATGTCCTCAAAGTCAGTGTCCAGCCAGGAGTGGCACAGAGGGGACGGGGCTCCCGGGGCACCATCCCCTTCCACCCCCTCCCCTCAAGGAGCCCAGAGGGAGCCCCCGCCAGGCCTGGGCCGCAGGGCCCACCCGCCCGAGGCCCACACTCACATTTCCTGCAGCAGCCATTGGGCATGAGCGTGATGGAGCCCTAGGGGGCAGGAGAGACAGTTGGGACCCCAGACCCCCCCGTGGTGACAGTGCCCCCTGCCAAGAGGGTGGAAGGGGCAGTTCCTGCAGAAGGGCCCAGAGCGGAGCCTGCAGCTGTTGCCACATCCTGCAATGGAGCCCAGCCTCCCAGGGACATCAGGGCCCCACTCCAGGAGTGACGGGCCTGCTCACCTGGACGCAGGTGCTGGGGTCAAAGTCGGGGCAGGTGATGTTGGAGATGGATGAGATGAGCTGGTTGTGTATCTTCACGCAGCTGAAGAAGGTACAGTTGTTCAGGGGGTCACTCTTCATGTCTCTGGGCTGCGGGTTGGGGTCGGGGGAGTTCTGTGTGAGGCCTGGTGGGAGCCCTCCAGGCTGCTCCCTGACCACCTTGCCAAGTGCAGCCCATAGGCCCAGAGCTGCAGAGCCAGTGACATAGGAGGGGCCCAGGGACCCGCGGCCCACAGTCCCCAGATGGTCCATGTCCCACAGCGGTGGCCTGACTTGGAGAAGCCACCCAGAGGGCCCAAACCCCCACGACAGGTGTCCTGACGGGAGGCAGGACGTTCTCGGCCCTGCGGGCAGGGGCGGGGGCGCACCTTCAGGACCAGGCTCTGCTGGCCAGGCCGGGTGATGATGCAGTGGGTCTGCTGGCACTTCTTGCAACACTCCCCGGGAGCGTCCACCAGCTCAAAGCCCTGCAGGACACCGGGGGGTTGGCATGGGAAGAAGAAGGGCTGCTGGGGGTGAGGTGGGCGGGCCCAGCGCGCCGGGGCGTGGCGTGAGGTGGGCGGGCCCAGTGCGCCGGGGCGTGGCGTGAGGTGGGCGGGCCCAGCGCGCCCGGGCGGGGCTGCTCACCGGGCTGCACGTGGTGTTGCAGGGCACGTGGGTGCAGGCGATGACATTGAGCTGCGTGGCGTTGTCCCTGCGGTCCGTGCAGACGCAGTTCTGGCACTTGGATGAATAGACTGGAGAGCCGGGCTTTGGGCACAGGGAGGGCCGGTGAGGTGGGCCCACGCGGCGCCTCCCCTCCTCCAGGACACCGCCAAGCATCTGGCGAGCCTGACCATGAGCCTGCCCAGGACCCTGCCCCCAAAGCCCCTCTGCGCCCCCACACCGCTCCCCACGGCCAGCAGGGCTCACCTGGTACTCGGCGTGCTCCAGCACACACACGCCCTTGGGCACTTGGGAGAAAGAACCAGAACAAGGGTCAGACTGTCCTGCCGGACCCCGGGGCGGATGCACAGCCAGTGGACAGCGTGGGGGCATGGGGCTGGGTGCTTCCACCAGGCAGACCCTGAGCCCCCAGGCAGGGGCCCCTTCAGCTGTCCTCTGCCCCCCACACCCAGCTGGAGCCCTGCCCACCCTAGGCCTCGCTCCCACCTGGCCCGGCCCACCTACCACACGAGTACAGGGGGCAGCACCTCCCGGGCACAATCTCGCTCTTCACCTGGAAGCCCAGTGAGCACAGCGGGGGCTTCTCCCTGCACAGGCTAGCATTGCACTCTGCAGGCAGTGGGGACACGCCGGTGAGCTTGCAGACACTGCCCCAGGCAGGGCAGGCCCTGGGCCTGGGCCCCCTCAACCCCCGCCTGCCCAGCGCCCACGCCCCGCAGACACGCCTGAGGCCCCAGCCTCCCGGACCACGCAAGAGCCCGGCCACCGCGCGCCCTGCCGGTGGGGGCCTTACTGCAGGAGGTGACATTGCAGCAGGTGTTGGCGGGGTCCACCTCCGTGAACGGGTAGGTGCCATCCTCCTCGCACTCCAGCCGGGGCTCCAGCCGGCACATCTTGGGCTTGCAGATGATGCCGCTCCCGCCTTCCAGGCAGATGCAGTCCTTGCAGTCGAACTCGAAGTGTTCCCCGTACTGCAGGGGATGGGGAGCAGGCCCCGGTCAGCGCAAGACAGCACTGTGCCGCGTGGCCCACGGAGCGGCCAGCGGGAAACCCCGAGCCCTCCCCACCTCCACGTGCCCGGGGCAGGCTCTGGGGAGCACACTCACACCACAGCTGGGACCTGCTCTGTGGGCCCACAGGCCTGGCGCGTGGTGGAGGCACCAGGTGTGTCTGCGGGGCTCACGCAGAGCAGAGCTAAAGAACCAGCCACATGCCAGAGACACGCATGCCACAGGGCAGACAGGCCGCAGGTGTAGCCAGAGCATCCGGGGCTAGTGGGCGGATGGGCGGGGCGGGCAGGCAGGCGCACAGAGGGGCGGGTGGATGGGCCCCGCACTGGCTCAACCTTCCAGGACTTCAGGGACTCATTACTCCGCCTCCGAGGGTCCCAGGTTTTCATCCACCCCATCCCGCCCCCCAAAATGCAGGGCTCATGGGAGGGCCTGGCCCCGGCGCCGAGGGGGTGCCCTACCTCTCTGGGCACGTTGTCGGGCCCCACACAGCCTAGGAGAGAGAGGAGATAGGCCCTGTGAGCTCGGGCCCCTGCCACAGGCGCTGGGCTCAGCCCCGGGAAGGGGAGGGCAGAGGCTACGCGGTGGGCAGCCTACCACACAGGTCCACGCAGACGTCAAAGCCAGGTGCGTAGCTGGTGGTGCCTTCGGGGCAGAAGCAGCCTTCCACCAGGCGTGTGCTGTTCAGCTGAGAGGGGCTAGAGGAGGGCATCAGGAGACGGGTGTGGGGATGGGTGGGACCACCAGGCCCAGACAGGGCTGCCCAGAGCAGCACAGAGGGCCAGCCGGCCATCCCAGCACCTCCACCGTGACTGACCTGGACTTACAGCTGGGCTCCTCCGTGGGGCCACAGGCCCGGTACTCACGGTGGGCAGGGCATGTCACCGCTGGGGAAGGGCAGCGTCAGAGGGAGGGGCCTGGGCCCCCACCCCACCCCCACTGACCCCCGCCCAGCCCCTTCATAGGACCCCGTCCCACACCGGCCAAGCATGGCCTCAGCCCCTCATGCTGTCCCGAGCCAGGAGGCGGGGGTCCAGCCCCACAGGGGTTAGCACAGTCAGTCTTCAGGCGGCCTGGCTCCCCACCCAGCCACGATTCCCGCTGAGCCTGGGGCGGGGCAGGAGGGTACTCACGGCAGGCCCCGCCAGTGTGGTTCCGCCAGTCCACGCAGATGCCCTCCTGGGCACACAGGGCCGCGTAGGTCTGCAGGCTGGCACACTCCAGGTTCGAGGTGGGCACGTAGCAGCTGTCGAACAGGCAGGCTTCATAGTAGTGCTGGGGGGGCGCCACGGCGTGGCACTGGGCAAACAAGCTGTGGAGGAGGGACGCAGGTCACGAGCTGACTGGTGCCCCCAGCCTCTCACGTCGCCCTGCCCAGCACCTCCATCTGGGCTGCACCCCCTGGGGGCCCAGCTCAGCCTGTACCACCAGACCGATGCCCGTGTGCTAAGAGTGGGAACAGAGCATCAGGACTGGCCTCAGGGGTACAGGCTGGCCTCAGGGACTCGGGCTGGCCTCGAGGGCTCGAGCTGGCCTCGGGGGCACCGGCCTCGGGGGCTCGGGCTGGACTTGGGGGCTCAGGCTGGCCTCGGGGGCATGGGCTGGCCTCGGGGGCTCGGGGTGGCCTCGGGGGCCTGGGCTGGCCTCGGGGGCAGGGGCTGGCCTGAGGCCATGGCCGCCAGCACTGAGGCCAGAGGAAGAGCACTGTGCTCGGCCCCTAGAGAGGGAAGGCCTGTGTCTAAGTGGTCACCAGGTGCCAAGGTCCCCCAGCAAGGCCAGCAGGGGCCGTCCTGGCCTCCACGCACACGCCTCTGGGGGTGAGGGGCTCGCTCCCACTGATAGCAGCTTTGGCCCCCTCTCTAAGCCCAGATTCCCCTCCCCAACATCAGCTATGGATGCTAACTCTATCCTGGGTCAACCGGCCTACCCCAGCCTTCAAGCTCAGCAGACGCTGCACCATCTCAGGAGGCAGGAGAGACGGGATGGGGGGAGTCACAAAGGGCCCTGGATACCCTACAGGAGCCCAAGTCCTGGCCCCGCTGTGACTGCCATCTGCCTTCCCAGCCCCAGGCCCAGCGCCAGTGGCCTTTCCACGCAGACCAGGTTGGGGTGCGGCTTCCAGGGCGGATCACCTGTCCTTGATGAGCTCACAGAGCGGAGACGCACAGCCCTTCGTGGGGAAGCTGCTGGTGCCCGCCGAAGGCGAGGTGGTCGGGCGCCTGGTGGTGAAGCCGGTGTGGGGACAGCGTGGCTTGGAGGGGTCGTTCACCACCCAAGAGTCGGCCGCGACCTCGCAGTTGTCAATGCTCTCCCCGCTGGGCAGCACACAGTCATCCAAGGTGCTGTTGGTGCACGTGCCTGTGCGGGTGGGGAGGCCACGTGAACACACGCCAGGCCCGGCCGTCCAGCAGCGCAAGCCCCCGGGACCCCCGCTCCAGCCCGGGTCCCTGGAGGGCACCTGGCCGGGCCTAAGGGCACAGACGCGGCTCCGACTGGCCTCCCACAGGGGCCAGACCCAGACGTGGCCGGGGGCCCGTGGGGGCCTGAGCAGTGTGCAGAGCCACCCCTGGGGAGCAGCTCCCACAGCCAGCCTCTGCCAGGCCGTCCTCCCCCAGGGGCTCACCACACTGGCCCTTCGTGTTGTTGCCGAACAGGCGGTAGGGCAGCCGGATGGAGAAGGAGAGGCCGTTGTAGGACACAAGGGCGCCCAGCTCGGGGATGTCAACCATGTAGTTGATGCCCGACTCATACACCCGCAGCCCGAACTTGGTGTAGGGCAGCGCCACGGCCTGCCTGTTGACCTGCACCTGCGGCAGGAACCCCGGGGCGGGGGGTCAGGGGGTGGGGTGAGCCGTGGGGGCCACCCCTCCCCCTCCCCGCTTCCTTCCCATCACACTGGGCCAGATCCTTGTCCTGACTAATCCCAGGAGCCAGGTGGCAGGGGCACCGTCCTCACGGTCCCCCTGGGAGGCCTGGGGACCCCGAAAGCGGATAGGACTCCCTACGTGGTGTGTAGACAGCCCCTGTCCTCAGGGAGGGGGCGCCTGCCGCAGAGACCTGTGTCCAGGGTGAGTGGTTAGGGGTGTGAGCAGCGGAGGTCAGGGGGCCCCTGAAGGCCTCCAGAGTGCCCGTGAGATGTGTCCTCAGAGCACCTCTCCAAGCCTGGCTCTGGGTTGGGGGCAGCCCAGCCTCCCGCTGCGTGAGGACGCCCGCCCTGCCAGCGCACCTGCACCGCGATGGGCATCATTTGCACGGTCTTGATCAGAACCTCCTGGGTCTCGTGGCGCACGATGAGCGTGCGGGGGCAGGACACCTTGTCGTTGACGTCGCAGTGGTAGTTGTCGACATAGATCCCGAAGTTGTCCACCCGGGGGCTGATCTCCTCCACCAGTACGTACGTGCAGTTGCCCTGGTAGCTGTAGTAGAGCCCGTCGAAGGTGACGTAGTGTGGGTCCCCCCAGCCCGTGCAGTAGCCTGCGGAGGAAGTGGGGTGAGCCTGCGCCGCACCCCCAGCTGGGGGCAGGACGGGGACAGGACATGCTCAAGGCTCGGGTGGGAAGGGCAAGCAGAAACTGCGGAAGGCCCTGCAGTCTGGTTCCCGGGGCACTCAGGGCATCTGGGCCCGAGAGGGCACGCGCCCCTCGGCCCACAGCGGCCCAGCTTCGGTCCCGACGGCCCACAGCGGCCCAGCTTCGGTCCCGACGCCTCCTCTGCGCCCCGCTCTCGGCGGTGGCCACCCTCCACCAGGCCAGCCCCGGCCTTTCCTGGACCCTGGCCGAGAGGAGGAGCCAGCAGGAGGCAGGAGAAACGGCTCCCGACGGGGGCCTGACTCTCCGCGGGCACCCAGCCACCAAAGCCAGCACGACAGCCTGGGGTCTGCAGCACCCCCCAGGGAGCAGGCGGGGGTCCCCGCGCGTCGGGCTTACAGTCGCACTCCCAGTGCCAGCAGCACTTGTCGGGGTCCTCGACGCGCACGGGCGCGAGGCCGTTGGTGCAGGTGGGCATGGGTGGGGGCTCGCACTTGACCTTCACGAGCTCCACGGTGTTGTTGTACTTGCACGTGGCCCTGGTGCAGTTGCACATCCACCAGCTCTCGTTCTCCTGCGGGGGCGGGAAGGACACGGGGTCGGCGCCACCGGCCTGGCCCACACGGGAGGGCTGGGCCGTGCTGGCGAGGCCCTGCCCAGGAGGCTGAAAGCCAAGGGCGACCCTGTCCAGGAGGGCAGCCAGCCAGGGGGAGAAGGCGGGACGGCCCCCGCACACCCTGCGCCCAGCAGGCTGCCAGAAGCCTTGGCCTGACTGGGCTGGTGTGGGGCAGAGGCAGGGTACGACCTACGGGAAGGCAGCATGTGGGGGTTTAGATGCCAGAGGGGACAAAAGCCGCCGCAGACACAGACCTGCCTGGGAGGATCCAAGTCCGGGCACCCGGGGACCCCGGGGGGTGGGGTGCTGGATGTGTGGGGTTCGTGGGTGGTAGGTGTGGATGGGCTGGGTGTTGGGGAGGGTGTGGACGGGCACGACCAGTTGAAGAACTCAAGCGTGCATTCCAGCGAGCAGTTCACGTAGTAGCACGTGTCTCCATGCGTGCCGTTGTACACCAGCTCGCCTGCAAGGGGAGAGACCAGTGCTGACGCCACCCCGAGCACTCAGGCTAGCTCCCCCAGAGGCCACGAGAAAGAAGCCCACACCTCCCACTGCCCCGATCTGTGGCTGCAGCACGTGGGGCCGGCCATGGAGACATCCACCCAGGCCTAGCACCCAGCTTCCCAAGAAAGCTCTCAGTGCACACCTTTGAGTGACCCCCAAGCACCGGGAACCCAGAGCACCACGAGCCTGAGCTGCTGAATCAGAACGAAGAGCTTGCGTACCTGGGGCGTAGTAGGTCTCATTCAAGAAGCAGCATAGAACTATGGGGGAGGGGGTGACCCCACTGGTGCTCATGGTAATGTGGGGGGAGGTTCCTGGGGTCACAGTGGAGGTGGACACACTGGAGGTCCAGGTGCTGGTGGACTCTGGCGCGGTCGACGGGCGTCCTGCTGACGTGGGGCTGGAGGCGGGGCTTGTGCTGGGTAAAGGCGGCCCCGTCGTGGATCCAGGGGTGGGGGTGGTCTTCGAGGAGGTGGGACCTGGGGTCAGCGAGCCTGTAAGAATGGAGGGTGCGGTAAGGGCTGAGGGGGTCCACTCAGCGCACAGGCGGCATGGCAGCAAACACACACAGGCAGCACCCTGGAGGCATAGCACGTGGTGTGGAGGCCTCCCATCCACGTCCCAGCTCCAGGCCTTGGGGCTGGACGGGGCGTCAGGCCCATGGGCCTCGGGGTGTGTAACGGGGTGGCTACCATGGGACACGGGTCCACCCGGAGGGGCTGGCCACTGGCCCCTGAAGCCCCAGTGGGGAAGCACCAGTGGGAGTGGGGGGACAGAGGAGGGTCTCCCAGGGTGCCCGGCCAGCAGCCTCGACTCCCCACGAGGCCCCAGGTCCTTTGGTGGCTCCCACAGCGGGGCTTTGCCCACAGAACCCATCATATAGCTGTAGGCTGAGGATGTGGGCCACGGGCAGCCATGCCCAAGGAAAGACATCCCGTGGGAGCAGGCACAGGCTGAGGGTCAGCACCTCTGTGAACACTTGGCCATAGGTCTTGGTGGGACGGCCAGTGAGCCCTTCTAAAACCTTCCTGGGAACTGCATTCCCTGGGAAGAGTGGAGGTACCTGTCTGAACTCCCAGGAGCTGTGATGCACCCCTGATGAGAGGAAGAACCATGAGTACAAACCACAGTGGTGTCCAAGTACCTGGAAGGGTGGTGCCTCCCACTGGAGTGACCGTCGGCATTGTCAGCGTTGGGGTCAGTGGTGTGCTAGAGGGCTCCACAGCTGTGCTGGTGGTGGTAGATGGCCAGCCTGGCGTCACTGTGCCAGTGGGTGTTGGAGCTGGGGTCTCTGTGGTGGTGGTAGTGATGGGAGTTGGGATCTCTGTGGTTGTGGGTGTTGGGGTTGGGGTCCCTGTGGTTGTGGTTGTGGTAGGGGTTGTGGTCACTATGGTGGTGGGTGTTGCGGTTGGAGTCTCTGTTGTAGTGGTGGTAGATGGTGGGCTTGGGGTCACAGTGGTTGTGGGAGTTGGGGTTGCGGTCCCTGTGGTTGTGGTGGGGGTGGGGGTGGTGGTCTCTGTGGTTGTAGGTGTTGGGGTTGGGGTCCCAGTGGTTGTGGTACTGGTGGGGGTGGTGGTCTCTGTGGTGGTGGGTGTTGGGGTTGGGGTCCCTGTGGTTGTAGGTGTTGAGGTAGGGGTCCCAGTGGTTGTGGTACTGGTGGGGGTGGTGGTCTCTGTGGTGGTGGGTCCTGGGGTTGGGGTCCCTGTGGTTGTGGTACTGGTGGGGGTGGTGGTCCCTGTGGTTGTGGATGTTGGGGTTGGGGTCCCTGTGGTTGTGGGTGTTGGGGTTGGGGTCCCTGTGGTTGTGGTAGTGGTTGGGGTGGTGGTCTCTGTGGTCGTGGGTGTTGGGGTTGGAGTCTCTGTTGCAGTGGTGGCAGATGACGGGCTTGGGGTCACTGTGGTTGTTGGTGTGGTGGTTGTTGTCTCTCTTGAGGTGGTGCTAGAGGTTGGCATCGGAGTCCCAGTTGAAGCCATAGGGGTTGTTGTAGCTGGGGTCTCTGTAGTGGTAGGACTTGGAATCTCTGTTGAATGGGTGGTAGATGATGAACGGATAGTGGTCGTTGACGGTGTGGAGACACAGTTACGTGGAACAAAACAGCAGTAGACGTCTATCTCGTAGTTGAGGCAGGCAGGTGGGGTGGCTCCCCCTGGCTTCTGGTCCTGGTTTTTGCACACAAGCCCAACAGAGGTGTCACACACCACAGTTTGTTCAAGCTCTTGCAGAGGAGTGTTGGGAAACACGGTGGCTCTGCAGGAGATGTTGGCTACCCAGCCCCTCTTGCAGACGTTCTCAAGGGATTCAACATCTCCATCTGCTTCGGTATCGTTCGGGTTACCAGAATCCAGCCAGCCAGTCCATCTGCAGTCCGGCAGACACTGAGTGGTTGTGGGTGTTGGGGTTGTGGTCCCTGTGGTTGTGGTCGTGGTGGTGGTGGTGGTCGTGGTGGTGGTGGTGGTCTCTGTGGTTGTGGGTGTTGGAGTTGGGGTCACTGTGGTTGTTGTGGGGGTTGGGGTAATGGTTGGGGTGGTGGTTGGTGGGGTGGTGGTCAGTGGGGTGGTGGTTGGTGGGGTGGTGGTTTGTGGGCTGGTGGTTGGGGTAGTGGTGGGGATGGTGGTCTCTGTGGTTGTGGGTGTTGGAGTTGGGGTCACTGTGGTTGTTGTGGGGGTTGGGGTAATGGTTGGGGTGGTGGTTGGTGGGGTGGTGGTCAGTGGGGTGGTGGTTGGTGGGGTGGTGGTTTGTCGGCTGGTGGTTGGGGTAGTGGTGGGGGTGGTGGTCTCTGTGGTAGTGGGTGTTGGAGTTGGGGTCACTGTGGTTGTTGTGGGGGTTGGGGTAATGGTTGGGGTGGTGGTTGGCGGGGTGGTGGTCAGTGGGGTGGTGGTTGGTGGGGTGGTGGTTTGTGGGCTGGTGGTTGGGGTAGTGGTGGTGGTGGTGGTCTCTGTGGTAGTGGGTGTTGGAGTTGGGGTCACTGTGGTTGTTGTGGGGGTTGGGGTAATGGTTGGGGTGGTGGTTGGCGGGGTGGTGGTCAGTGGGGTGGTGGTTGGTGGGGTGGTGGTTTGTGGGCTGGTGGTTGGGGTAGTGGTGGGGGTGGTGGTCTCTGTGGTAGTGGGTGTTGGGGTTGGGGTCCCTGTGGTTGTGGTAGTGGTGGCGGTGGTGGTCTCTGTGGTTGTGGTAGGGGTGGTGGTCTCTGTGGTTGTAGGTGTTGGGGTTGGGGTCCCTGTGGTTGTGGTACTGGTGGGGGTGGTGGTCCCTGTGGTTGTGGATGTTGGGGTTGGGGTCCCTGTGGTTGTGGTACTGGTTGGGGTGGTGGTCTCTGTGGTCGTGGGTGTTGGGGTTGGAGTCTCTGTTGCAGTGGTGGCAGATGACGGGCTTGGGGTCACTGTGGTTGTTGGTGTGGTGCTTGTTGTCTCTCTTGAGGTGGTGCTAGAGGTTGGCATCGGAGTCCCAGTTGAAGCCATAGGGGTTGTTGTAGCTGGGATCTCTGTAGTGGTAGGACTTGGAATCTCTGTTGAATGGGTGGTAGATGATGAACGGATAGTGGTCGTTGACGGTGTGGAGACACAGTTACGTGGAACAAAACAGCAGTAGACGTCGATCTCGTAGTTGAGGCAGGCAGGTGGGGTGGCTCCCCCTGGCTTCTGGTCCTGGTTTTTGCACACAAGCCCAACAGAGGTGTCACACACCACAGTTTGTTCAAGCTCTTGCAGAGGAGTGTTGGGAAACACGGTGGCTCTGCAGGAGATGTTGGCTACCCAGCCCCTCTTGCAGACGTTCTCAAGGGATTCAACATCTCCATCTGCTTCGGTATCGTTCGGGTTACCAGAATCCAGCCAGCCAGTCCATCTGCAGTCCGGCAGACACTGAGTGGTTGTGGGTGTTGGGGTTGCGGTCCCTGTGGTTGTGGTCGTGGTGGTGGTGGTGGTCGTGGTGGTGGTGGTGGTCTCTGTGGTTGTGGGTGTTGGAGTTGGGGTCACTGTGGTTGTTGTGGGGGTTGGGGTAATGGTTGGGGTGGTGGTTGGTGGGGTGGTGGTCAGTGGGGTGGTGGTTGGTGGGGTGGTGGTTTGTGGGCTGGTGGTTGGGGTAGTGGTGGGGATGGTGGTCTCTGTGGTTGTGGGTGTTGGAGTTGGGGTCACTGTGGTTGTTGTGGGGGTTGGGGTAATGGTTGGGGTGGTGGTTGGTGGGGTGGTGGTCAGTGGGGTGGTGGTTGGTGGGGTGGTGGTTTGTGGGCTGGTGGTTGGGGTAGTGGTGGGGGTGGTGGTCTCTGTGGTAGTGGGTGTTGGAGTTGGGGTCACTGTGGTTGTTGTGGGGGTTGGGGTAATGGTTGGGGTGGTGGTTGGTGGGGTGGTGGTCGGCAGGGTGGTGGTTTGTGGGCTGGTGGTTGGGGTAGTGGTGGGGGTGGTGGTCTCTGTGGTAGTGGGTGTTGGAGTTGGGGGTCACTGTGGTTGTTGTGGGGGTTGGGGTAATGGTTGGGGTGGTGGTTGGCGGGGTGGTGGTCAGTGGGGTGGTGGTTGGTGGGGTGGTGGTTTGTGGGCTGGTGGTTGGGGTAGTGGTGGGGTGGTGGTCTCTGTGGTAGTGGGTGTTGGGGTTGGGGTCCCTGTGGTTGTGGTAGTGGTGGCGGTGGTGGTCTCTGTGGTTGTGGTAGGGGTGGTGGTCTCTGTGGTTGTAGGTGTTGGGGTTGGGGTCCCTGTGGTTGTGGTACTGGTGGGGGTGGTGGTCCCTGTGGTTGTGGATGTTGGGGTTGGGGTCCCTGTGGTTGTGGTACTGGTTGGGGTGGTGGTCTCTGTGGTCGTGGGTGTTGGGGTTGGAGTCTCTGTTGCAGTGGTGGCAGATGACGGGCTTGGGGTCACTGTGGTTGTTGGTGTGGTGCTTGTTGTCTCTCTTGAGGTGGTGCTAGAGGTTGGCATTGGAGTCCCAGTTGAAGCCATAGGGGTTGTTGTAGCTGGGGTCTCTGTAGTGGTAGGACTTGGAATCTCTGTTGAATGGGTGGTAGATGATGAACGGATAGTGGTCGTTGACGGTGTGGAGACACAGTTACGTGGAACAAAACAGCAGTAGACGTCGATCTCGTAGTTGAGGCAGGCAGGTGGGGTGGCTCCCCCTGGCTTCTGGTCCTGGTTTTTGCACACAAGCCCAACAGAGGTGTCACACACCACAGTTTGTTCAAGCTCTTGCAGAGGAGTGTTGGGAAACACGGTGGCTCTGCAGGAGATGTTGGCTACCCAGCCCCTCTTGCAGACGTTCTCAAGGGATTCAACATCTCCATCTGCTTCGGTATCGTTCGGGTTACCAGAATCCAGCCAGCCAGTCCATCTGCAGTCCGGCAGACACTGAGTGGTTGTGGGTGTTGGGGTTGCGGTCCCTGTGGTTGTGGTCGTGGTGGTGGTGGTGGTCGTGGTGGTGGTGGTGGTCTCTGTGGTTGTGGGTGTTGGAGTTGGGGTCACTGTGGTTGTTGTGGGGGTTGGGGTAATGGTTGGGGTGGTGGTTGGTGGGGTGGTGGTCAGTGGGGTGGTGGTTGGTGGGGTGGTGGTTTGTGGGCTGGTGGTTGGGGTAGTGGTGGGGATGGTGGTCTCTGTGGTAGTGGGTGTTGGAGTTGGGGTCACTGTGGTTGTTGTGGGGGTTGGGGTAATGGTTGGGGTGGTGGTTGGTGGGGTGGTGGTCAGTGGGGTGGTGGTTGGTGGGGTGGTGGTTTGTGGGCTGGTGGTTGGGGTAGTGGTGGGGGTGGTGGTCTCTGTGGTAGTGGGTGTTGGAGTTGGGGTCACTGTGGTTGTTGTGGGGGTTGGGGTAATGGTTGGCGTGGTGGTTGGTGGGGTGGTGGTCGGCAGGGTGGTGGTTTGTGGGGTAGTGGTTGGGGTAGTGGTGGGGGTGGTGGTCTCTGTGGTAGTGGGTGTTGGAGTTGGGGTCACTGTGGTTGTTGTGGGGGTTGGGGTAATGGTTGGGGTGGTGGTTGGTGGGGTGGTGGTCGGCAGGGTGGTGGTTTGTGGGCTGGTGGTTGGGGTAGTGGTGGGGGTGGTGGTCTCTGTGGTAGTGGGTGTTGGAGTTGGGGTCACTGTGGTTGTTGTGGGGGTTGGGGTAATGGTTGGGGTGGTGGTTGGCGGGGTGGTGGTCAGTGGGGTGGTGGTTGGTGGGGTGGTGGTTTGTGGGCTGGTGGTTGGGGTAGTGGTGGGGGTGGTGGTCCCTGTGGTTGTGGGTGTTGGGGTTGGGGTCCCTGTGGTTGTGGTACTGGTTGGGGTGGTGGTCTCTGTGGTCGTGGGTGTTGGGGTTGGAGTCTCTGTTGCAGTGGTGGCAGATGGCGGGCTTGGGGTCACTGTGGTTGTTGGTGTGGTGGTTGTTGTCTCTCTTGAGGTGGTGCTAGAGGTTGGCATTGGAGTCCCAGTTGAAGCCATAGGGGTTGTTGTAGCTGGGGTCTCTGTAGTGGTAGGACTTGGAATCTCTGTTGAATGGGTGGTAGATGATGAACGGATAGTGGTCGTCGACGGTGTGGAGACACAGTTACGTGGAACAAAACAGCAATAGACGTCGATCTCGTAGTTGAGGCAGGCAGGTGGGGTGGCTCCCCCTGGCTTCTGGTCCTGGTTTTTGCACACAAGCCCAACAGAGGTGTCACACACCACAGTTTGTTCAAGCTCTTGCAGAGGAGTGTTGGGAAACATGGTGGCTCTGCAGGAGATGTTGGCTACCCAGCCCCTCTTGCAGACGTTCTCAAGGGATTCAACATCTCCATCTGCTTCGGTATCGTTCGGGTTACCATAGTCCAGCCAGCCAGTCCATCTGCAGTCCGGCAGACACTGAGTGGTTGTGGGTGTTGGGGTTGGGGCCCCTGTGGTTGTGGTAGTGGTGGCGGTGGTGGTCTCTGTGGTTGTGGTGGGGGTGGTGGTCTCTGTGGTTGTAGGTGTTGGGGTTGGGGTCCCTGTGGTTGTGGTAGTTGTGGGGGTGGTGGTCTCTGTGGTGGTGGGTCCTGGGGTTGGGGTCCCTGTGGTTGTTGTACTGGTGGGGGTGGTGGTCCCTGTGGTGGTGGTAATGGTGGGGGTGGTGGTCCCTGTGGTTGTGGGTGTTGGGGTTGGGGTCCCTGTGGTTGTCGTAGTGGTGGGGGGGGTGGTCTCTGTGGTTGTCGTAGTGGTGGGGGTGGTGGTCTCTGTGGTGGTGGGTCCTGGGGTTGGGGTCCCTGTGGTTGTCGTAGTGGTGGGGGGGGTGGTCTCTGTGGTTGTGGTGGGGGTGGTGGTCTCTATGGTGGTGAGTGTTGGAATTGGCGTGCCTGTGGTTGTGGTGGTGGTGGGGGAGGTGGTCTCTGTGGAGATGGGTGTTGGGGTTGGAGTCTCTGTTGTGGTGGTAGATGGCGCACTTGGGGTCACTGTGGTGGTGGGTGTTCGGGTTGGGGTCCCTGTGGTTGTCGTAGTGGTGGGGGTGGTGGTCTCTGTGGTGGTGGGTGCTGGGGTTGGGGTGGTAGATGATGGGCCTGGGGTCTCTGTAGTGGTCGTCAAAGGTGTGGAGACACAGTTAGGTGGAACAAAACAGCAGTAGACGTTGATCTCGTAGTTGAAGCAGGCAGGTGGGGTGGCTCTCCCTGGCTTCTGGTCCTGGTTTTTGCACACAAGCCCAACAGAGGTGTTGCATACCACAGTTTGTTCAAGCTCTTGGAGGGGAGTGTTGGGAAACATGGCGGCTCTGCAGGAGATGTCGGCTACCCAGCCCGTCTCGCAGATGTTCTCAAGGGATTCAACGTCTCCGCCTGTTTTGGTATAATCTGGTTTACCAGAATCTAGCCAGCCAGTCCATCTGCAGTATGGCAGACATGGAGAGTGTGGTGTCACTGTGGTTGTGGGTGTTGGGGTTGGGGCCCCTGTGGTTGTGGTAGTGGTGGGGGTGGTGGTCTCTGTGGTCGTGGGTGTTGGGGTTGGAGTCTCTGTTGTAGTGGTGGTAGATGGCGGGCTTGGGGTCACTGTAGTTGTTGGTGTGGTGGTTGTTGTCTCTCTTGAGGTGGTGCTAGAGGTTGGCATCGGAGTCCCAGTTGAAGCCGTGGGCATTGTTGTAGCTGGGGTCTCTGTAGTGGTAGGACTTGGAATCTCTGTTGAATGGGTGGTAGATGATGAACGGGTAGTGGTCGTTGAAGGTGTGGAGACACAGTAACTTGGAACAAAACAGCAATAGACGTTGATCTCGTAGTTGAGGCAGGCAGGCGTCGGGGTGGCTCCCCCTGGCTTCTGGTCCTGGTTTTTGCACACAAGCCCAACAGAGGTGTCACACACCACAGTTTGTTCAAGCTCTTGGAGGGGAGTGTTGGGAAACACAGCGGCTCTGCAGAAGATGTTGGCTACCCAGCCCGTCTCGCAGATGTTCTCAAGGGATTCAAAGTCTCCGCCTGCTTCGGTATCATTCGGTTTACCAGAATCCAGCCAGCCAGTCCATCTGCAGTCTGGCAGACATGGGGGTGATGTCACTGTGGTGACTGTAGTTGCAGTTGGGATAGTCGTTGGCAGGGTGGTGGTTTGTGGGGTGGTGGTTGAGATGGGGGTTGGGGTAGTGGTCGGCTGGGTGGTGGTTGGTGGGGTGGTGGTCGGTGGGGTGGTGGTCAGTGGAGTAGTGGTTGGTGGGGTGGTGGTTTGTGGGGTGGTGGTCGGTGGGGTAGTGGTCAGTGGAGTAGTGGTCGGTGGGGTGGTGGTTTGTGGGGTGGTGGTCGGTGGGGTAGTGGTCAGTGGAGTAGTGGTCGGTGGGGTGGTGGTTTGTGGGCTGGTGGTTGGGGTAGTGGTGGGGGTGGTGGTCAGTGGGGTGGTGGTTGGTAGGGTGGTGGTTTGCGGGGTGGTGGTTGAGATGGGGGTTGGGGTAGTGGTCGGCTGGGTGGTGGTCAGTGGGGTGGTGGTTGGTGGAGTAGTGGTTGGTGGGGTGGTGGTTTGTGAGCTGGTGGTTGGGGTAGTGGTGGGGGTGGTGGTCTCTGTGGTGGTGGGTGTTGCGGTTGGAGTCTCTGTTGAATGGGTGGTAGATGATGGGCCTGGGGCCTTGGTAGTGGTCGTCGACGGTGTGGAGACACAGTTACGTGGAACAAAACAGCAGTAGATGTTGATCTCGTAGTTGAGGCAGGCAGGCTGGGTGGCTCCCCCTGGCTTCTGGTCCTGGTTTTTGCACACAAGCCCAACAGAGGTGTCACACACCACGGTTTGTTCAAGCTCTTGGAGGGGAGTGTTGGGAAACATGGCGGCTCTGCAGGAGATGTTGGCTACCCAGCCCCTCTTGCAGACGTTCTCAAGGGATTCAAAGTCTCCGCCTGCTTCGGTATCGTTCGGGTTACCAGAATCCAGCCAGCCAGTCCATCTGCAGTCTGGCAGACATGGGGTTGGGGTCACTGTGGTGACTGTAGTTGCAGTTGGGATAGTCGTTGGCAGGGTGGTGGTTTGTGGGGTGGTGGTTGAGATGGGGGTTGGGGTAGTGGTCGGCTGGGTGGTGGTTGGTGGCGTGGTGGTCAGTGGGGTCGTGGTCGGTGGAGTGGTGGTTGGCGGGGTGGTGGTTTGCGGGGTGGTGGTTGGGGTAGTGGTGGGGGGGGTGGTCTCTGTGGTAGTGGGTGTTGGAGTTGGGGTCACTGTGGTTGTGGTGGGGGTTGGGGTAATGGTTAGGGTGGTGGTTGGTGGGGTGGTGGTCAGTGGAGTAGTGGTTGGTGGGGTGGTGGTTTGCGGGGTGGTGGTTGGGGTAGTGGTGGGGGTGGTGGTCTCTGTGGTAGTGGGTGTTGGAGTTGGGGTCACTGTGGTTGTTGTGGGGGTTGGGGTAATGGTTGGGGTGGTGGTCAATGGGGTGGTGGTCAGCGGGGTGGTGGTCGGCAGGGTGGTGGTTTGTGGGGTAGTGGTTGGGGTAGTGGTTGGGGTGGTGGTCAGTGGGGTGGTGGTCAGTGGAGTGGTGGTTGGTGGGGTGGTGGTCAGCGGGGTAGTGGTTGGGGTGGTGGTTTGTGGGGTACTGGTTGGGGTAGTGGTTGGGGTAGTGGTCAGTGGGGTGGTGGTCGGTGGAGTGGTGGTTGGTGGGGTGGTGGTCGGCGGGGTGGTGGTTGGGGTCGAGGTAGGACACTCATCCCTCTGCCGGCAGCAAAAGACCCGTATCTTGTAGTCATAGCAGACCTCAAAAGGTCCGTTTCCAAACTGGTCTTCTTTTTTGCAAATGAACCCGAAGGAGACATTGCACTGAGCCTTCTGGCCCAGCGTCTCCCAGCTGAGGAAGGGCTCCACGGCCGCCCTGCACTCGATGTCCTGGGGGGCCCTGCAGGCTCCGTCGAACGTCTCTCGGTCCCCGCCGTCACTGTTGGTACTGGGATGGTCGTTGTTGATCCAGTCGGACCAGGAGCAGCAGGAAACTAGGCGAGCAAGACCGGCATTGGCCAGTCAGGTGGGGGCGCACCTTTCGGGAGGTCAACGGGCTCAGAGAACCCAGAGACCCTCGTGACCAGCTGTCCCCATCACCACCAAAGGGCCTGGAGCAGGCTCAGAGACTTCAGGCTGAGCCTAAACTTCCACCTTCTACTTCTCCCCTCTTTCTGCAGCTAAAAACCTGAGACCCCCATGCCCCGCCAGTGACAGACCAGGCCTGAGGCACCAGCCTAGTGCCCCTTCCTCAGCTACCTTCAAATCCATAAGCCAAACAAATGAACGAGGAAGGGCCACCCAGCTCAGCCCAGAAGCCCGCTGGCGGGGCTCAGGCTGGACTCTTGACCAGTGTTTTCACCCAGAGCTGGTCAAGTCCCCTGCATGAGTCCCTGGGCTCAGCAAATCAGGAATCAGGTCACCAAAACAGACCACCCCCAGTCCCTGAGCCGGTGGTCCGGCCTCCCAGCCCAGCCCGCATCGGGGTCTCGAGGGAGGCACGCTTTCTGCTGCTCCTCACCCTGCATCACGGGACGAGCTGCTAACGTGACTTACCGGTCGTGGGTGAAGAGGAAGGTGACGCTGCGGTAAAACGTGGGGAGAGAGAAGGTCATTGTACAGGTTTGAGGTTTGTTAAATCTCTTCATTTTCACGTTTTGTTTCCCGGTGGCTGTTATACACCCGCGGCCTGTTCAGCACTAGCTACGACTCCAGCTGAGGGACCCAGGGCACTGGCGGCCTCCTCCAGCCCTGGCTCCTGCAGGTCCGTGTGGCCGTCACCCTGCTCTGGGCTTGGGGCTGTGGTTGAAATGTGGGAGGGGGCGGGGGACACGCCCCGAGCTGAGAGGCAGGTCATTACTTCCCGCCTGCCTAGAAGGGCCGTCCCTGCCGAGCTCAGGGGAAGGCAGGCCCCCTGCAGGGGAGGGGGCCTTACTTGTGCTGGGGGTCGGAGTGGTGCTGGTGGGGGTGGTCGTGGCGGAGGTGGTCGTGGTGGGGGTTGAGGTGGCGGAGGTGGTCGTGGTGGGGGTTGAGGGTGCTGAGGTGGACACACAGACGTTGAAGTATTTCTCCACCGTCCCGTTGGGGCCACAGAACTCCCAGTAGCAGAAGGAGCCGTCCTGTGTCATGTTGACGATCTTCCCTGCGGGAGGCCAATATCTACCCATCAGGGACAAGACAGAGGCTCCCCAGGCCCCTCAGCCCGTCCACACAGGGGAGACGGGTCCCCCACCACCAACCAGCAGCCAGCCAGCGCCCGCCAGGACCCCGCGCCCAGGACCCTCAGCGGTGCCCATCAGAACATAGAGGCTGCGTCACAGAAGGGGCTTCATTCCCCATCAGGAGAAACACAGATGTGTCAGGTGAGCCCTAAGGGCTGCTGCAAACCAGAGGCACCTCCGAGCTGACAGGGGCTCAGGGCAGCCACGCGGACCTTCAGGGGGGCCGGGGACGGAAGCACAGGAGGTTGCACCCAGCCAGGACCCAGGTGGGTCCAGGAGGAGCATCCGGCGGTGGGCAGCTTACCTTCATCAACCCGGCAGACAACTTTCGAGGACTTGGTACACATGCTGAAAAGCAAGCGCGAGGCTGCAGGCCCGAGGAGGCGCCGGCCTGTGCCCTCACCCGCCCCCCACACCCCACGACAGGCCTGCAGCCTCAGGGTGACGCTGCCCCAAAGGCCGGCTCGGGACCCCACCTGGACTCCCAGTGTGGGCAGAGCAGGGACGAGGCGAGGCGCAGAGGCAACACGGGCCACCCCTCCCCCCCGCCGTGTGCGTGCGTGTGAGTGGGCGTGCATGTCTGTGTGTGTGCGCTGATCTCCCCGGGCCCCTGTGACGGGAGCTTAGGTACCAGGCGTGGCAGATGTGCCCTGCGGGCACGGACGTGCCCGGTGAGTAGTGAGTGTTGTCGATGTAGCAGCCGCACTGGTCCCTGGTGACACACGCCTTCAGCTCCTCGTCGTAGATCGGCCTGAGCTTAGGGCACCGGGGGTAGCAGCCTGGTGGGCACAGGGCGCTGGGCTTGGACCGGCGCAGAGGATGTACATCCACCCCGTCCACCTCACCCTGCCGACCCTCCCCGCCCCGCAGGCCCTCTTTTCCAGGACGCCCTCTGGGACAGCCAGGCCCCGCCCAGCCTCCTGGGGGGCATGGCCCCTGCGCCCTCCCCAGATGGTCCTCTAGTTCCCAGCTTTTCTCAGCTAGAGGCCTCCTCAGCCCCCACCTCATCCTGACCTGCTCTTTTCCCACGGCACCTTCGCTCCTGACTCAGAGGCCCCCTGACTTCCTGGTGTGCTAACCTGACCCCTTTCTGTCTCTCCCCTTGAGAGTGGGGTCTCAGCTCAGACTCCCAGCAGACTGTCTGATGAACAAACTGCAGCAGGGCGAGCTTGGCCTGCCTGGCACGCAGGGCAACACCCCACGGGGCCCCTCACCCTCCAGGTAGGACACGGAGATGTTGGAGTGGATGCCGTTGACGGTCCGACAGGTCTCGAAGCTGCGGTTCCCGCAAGGTTCGTAGTGCCACTCACACTCGTCGGGGGGGTTGTAGTAGTCGCAGAATATGGCTGGGGGTAGAGGTGCCGTCAGACTTGGGGAGGGCGGAGGCGGGGAGGGGACCACGGACACGCCCCTCCCCACTCAGCAGCTCCAGCCCCGCCCCGCGGGTGCCCGGGGGCCAGGGCAGGCCGGCGCTCACGGCACAGGTCGGGGGTCCTCCAGAACACGCAGGCGCCCTCCTTGGTGCACTCCTGGGCGTAAGAGGCCACGGCGGAGCAGAAGCACTCACAGTCCCCGCCGGCGTCGCAGGAGCAGGAGTCTTGGACGCAGGCTTCGTAGAAGGGCATGGGGTCCACCTGGGGAGGGGCGTCCATGTGCCAGGGTCCACGCTGCCCTGCCGGGGCCAGGCCCTCCCCTGTGCCCCGAGAAGCGCAGGGCCCCGAGGCTGGGACAGGGAAAGGTGACCCGGCACCACCCCCCAGGGGCCTGCCAGGGGGGTCCCACAGCGGTGCCCACCACACCCACCCCCCACTGCCGGGAGCAGACGGCTGTCTGGGCGCGCTGTGCCCTGGAAGGTATGGGAGAGCCTGGGGATCCAGCCACGTCTCTCAAAGTTAAGACTGGACCTCTGGTCATGTGTCCGGACACACAGGACGGAGCTCAGGGGTGACACTGAAGGGAGAGCACCTGGCCCGTGGCCCCGCCCACAGGCCGACACGCCCCTCCCGCCTCGCGGTGGCTCCGCCCACACCCGCGCCCCGCCCACCTTGCTGTGGCAGAGCGCGAAAACCCGGCTTTTGATGATGCTGCACTGCTTCACCGACCAGGAGCGGCGGTGCAGGTTCACGGTGCAAGGGTCCGGGGTGGTCCTCACGTCCGGACAGGTGGAGGCCTCCTTCCAGCTGTTCCCGAAGTCCAGCTCACTGTCCACCACCATGCGGTCCCGCGTGGTGAAGTCGTTTTTGGACCGCTGGTCAAAGTTCCCGCACAGGCCACACACCGCACCCTGCAGAGACAAGCCGGACAGGGGGCTTTGCCCGGGGGCCTCGCGGGAGGGAGGGGGCTGGCCCTGGGCGTGCCTGGGCGGCCCGGGCAGGCAGGGAGCTGCGCACCTTATAGGAGGGGTCGAGCTTGATGAAGATGGTGGTCTTCCTGTCCCAGATGACGATGACCCCGATGCTGGCCTCCACCACCAGGTACTGACCCACATCCCGCGTGGTGTAGGCCACGTTGTGGCCCACGTCACGCTGGATCACCATGCAGTGTCTGTCCTCCAGCTTCAGCACCGTCCTCTGTGCCCAGGGGAGAGGCCCGTCACTGGCCTGGTCCAAGGGGTCCCCAGGGACCATGCACCCCCCGGGGAGGGGCAGCACTCACCCCAATGAAGATCTTGATGGCCTTGGAGCAGGTGACCCCAGTGGTACCGCAGGGCACATTCTCGGTGATGATACTGAAGGAACCCAGGGAGGTGTTCTGGCCGCAGTAGTCCTGGGGGCCCAGGGGCACGTGAGCCAGGCTGACCCAGCCACGGGGTGAGGGGCACCCCACCCCAGCTGGGCCCCACCCCAGCCCCTCCTCTGCTGAGAGGCAGCTTAACCATCCCCCACACACGCCCCTGGGCACCCCACACCCCTGACACCCGCGGGAGGTCGTGGAATGGGAGGGCCAAGGAAGGGCTCCCCTCTGACCCCAGACCCTGTCCGCTCAGAGCCTCCTCATTGGGCTGGGACAACCCAGGGCCAGCAGTTCAGGGACCACAGAACAGAGGCGGGCTCTGCCCGTGCCCTCGGCCTCACCTGAACGGCCACGTAGGAGCAGTGTCCGTCGAAGTCATAGTACTTCCCGTCGAAGGTGATGTAGTGGCCATTCCCGTAGATGGAACAGGTGCCATGGCACACGAACTGGGTGCACGCCCAGCGCCCTTTCTGGCAGGTGCTGGGGAGAGGGAGATGGGGGCTGGAGGGGCTGCAGGGGCCTGGGCTCCCCAGCCCTGCTTAGAGAGCAGCCTGGAGCCCTGCAGAAAACCCCCAGCAGCTCATACCTCCAAGCCCTCGTACCGCAGCCCCCATCAGGACCAGGGCCCTGCAGACCCCAGCCAGCCCCACGGAGGAGGCTGTGCCCCAGGGCAGGCTCCCGGCGGAGCGCTCAGGCGTCCTGCAGACCCCAGCCAGCCCCACGGAGGAGGCCGTGCCCCAGGGCAGGCTCCCGGCGGAGCGCTCAGGCGTCAGAGGCAGGGCCGGGCTCTCACCAGGTGTTGCAGTCAACCCTGATCTTGTCCCCGGGCTGGTACAGGTCATTATTGTGCACACACGGACACGCCTCCTCCACCACGCAGCCCCCCCGGCCGTCGTCCATCAGCCCCTCAGGGCACACGCAGCCACTAATGCACTCCATCTGGTACTGGGGGGTGGTTGGAGAGAGGGGTTCAAGGACCAGATGCCAGGCCCAGGATGGCCAGCCCCTCTTCTGACACTGCAGACACTCACTCGTGTCTCCCACCCCACCCTCCGATCCTCAACCCCGCGCCCTGGTCCAGCCTCCAGAGCCCCACCCTCAGGCTCCCTGTGGGGCTGGGAGGCAAGTGAGAACGGCCTGCCCGGGGCCCCTCCACGGTCCCTACAGGGGCCCGCGGGCAGCTACTCCCTCAAGGGATGAGAGGGCAGCAAAGCCCGAGCGTCCGAGGCCCAGGATCCGGAGCCTCAGGGCCACACAGGAGCCCCCCGCGCCCCCCGCCTCAGCGGCACCCCCAGAACGCACGTGGCCGGCAGCCAGCGTCTGGCAGCTGACGGGCCTGGGGCTCCGGGTGGCCAGTGCCGTTAGGTTGCTGCAGTCGACATGGATCTTCGGGGCCTCGCAGGCTGCGGGACGGAAGGGGCCGCTGAGCCCAGCTGAAGCTGGGTGGGGGCTCGGGCGGGCAAGGGAGAGTGTAGGGGGCGGGAGGCCGCGCACGAGGTGGCGGCCACTTACCCTGGCCGATCAGCTTGACCTGTATGCAGCTCAGCCTCCCGTTCCGGCAGACGCTGAGAGGGAGAGGTGGGGTGAGCCAGGCCCAGCGGCTCTATGGGATGGGCGGGCAGGGGGTGGGCCCCCCGAGCAGACGGGGCGCACCCCTCCCCCACCCCAGGACACCCACCATCGCTCCTCCTGCCTCAGGACCACATCCCCTGCCTCCAGGTAGAGGCCGCGGTGGTAGCAGGAGCACTTGGCCAGGGGCACGCAGCGGCCCTTCTCGTCCAGAAACATGTGGTCAGGGCAGCCGCAGCCGTCCACGGGCGCGAAGCCCTGCAGGCAGTGGGTGTCGGACTCGGACAGCGAGCGGCAGGTCTGCCGGCAGGTGGTCAGGTTGTACAGGAAGACCTGAGACTTGGGGCAGGACTCCAGGTCCTTGTCTGCAGAGGGGAGGGGCCTGTGTGAGGTGGGGCAGCCCCAGCTCCTGCTCCCCAAAGGCCAGCCCCAAGCCCCGTGTCCAGCTGGGACACCCGCCCAGCCGAGGGGCCAGCAGAGCGGTCACCCCAGGCCCATCCCGGCCACACAGGGGCCACGTGCCCCACCTTCTGGGCTGAGGGGTTCCAAGCTCCTCCATGCAAGCAGATGCCCAGGCTGGTTTGCCACTGGCCCCTGCGATGTCACCCCCATCCCCTCCCCCCTCGACTGCCAGGGTGGGACGGCAGGGACCGGAAGGCCGGCCGGAGCCCGAGACTCACTGCAGACGTGCTCCCGCCAGCCCCACAGCATGACGCCCTTGGCGGCGCAGGCGCGGGCGTACGAGGACAGGGCCGCACACATGCAGTCCTCCGTGCTCTGGCAGTTGCACGTGTCATACTTGCACCTCTGGGGGGCAGACGGGCCGTGAGGTGGGAGCCGGCTGGGGAGCGTCACGCCCATGCAAGCACTCAGACACGCAGCCCGTACACGCGTGCACAAGCCCTCAGACACGCAGCCCGTACACGCGTGCACAAGCACTTGGACATGCAGCCCGTACACGCGTGCACAGCACTCAGACACGGAGCACATACACGCGTGCACAGCACTCAGACACGCAGCCTGTACACGCATGCACAGCACTCAGACACCCAGCCCGTACACGCGTGCACAAGCCCTCAGACACGCAGCCCATACCCGCGTGCACAGCACTCAGACACGCAGCCCGTACACGCGTGCACAGCACTCAGACACAGCACGTACACGCGTGCACACACACCCTTCACCGCATGTGCACACTCACACAAGCAGCGATATACATGTGCTTGTGCACACACAGCAGCTTCCCACAGGAGGGGTGGGGCTTAGCCGGGGCGGGGGCCGCTGCGTGCCCACCCACCTTGTAATACTCGGCTGGGTCCACGGTGGAGTGGCACCTCTCAAACGGGGTCTTGGGCTTCTTCAGCAGGGAGCACCAGTGCTCGGCGTAGTTGGCTGTGGAGGGTTCAGCCCCCTCAGTGGGACGGCCGCTCTAGCACGTCCCTGCGTCCCGCTTCCCCGTCACCCAGGCTGGAGCAGACATTGCCCCTCGGTGGACCAAAACAGGCCCCCCCCTTCAGGGCAGGTGCCCCTTGCCTCTCGCCAGCTCCCCAGACGTGGCAGGCGGCCAGTGGGTGTGAGGGTGTCCAGTCGAGGCCACCACCCACGGATTAGCAGACCCTCTGCTGGGTCCCTCGGCCAGCTACCACCGTGGGCCACCGTAAGCCAGCCGCAAGGCAGAAGGCAGCAGGCAGCCAGCCGGCCACACCTCACCCACCCACCACGTCCCCCCAGGAACCCCGTCTGCCTGGGGCCGGGGCCCGGTGGCCAAGCCTCACCGCTCTCGATGCTGAGGGCGCAGGGGTCCTCCAGCCAGTCCAGCTTGTCATCGCAGCTCGACTGGGCCTTCCAGGTGTTGGCGAAGCCGGCGCCCGTGGCCTCCACCAGCCCCCCGGCCGTCCTGAAGTCGTCCCCTTCGAGGCCATTGAAGTTCCCGCAGAGGCCTGAGGGGCCGGGACAGGGTTGGGAAAGGCGGGGGCCGCAGAGGCCCGACGGTGGCCGCGAGGGGGAGCCGGGCGGCGCCACTCACCCTGCACTCGGCCCTGGGCCGCCTGGTCCAGCGACAGGAAGAGCTGCATGACCGGCACCAGCTGGATCTGCAGCTTGAGGCCGAAGGTCGTGGTCACCACGAGGTGGTAGGAGGACGGTTGAAAGATGGAGAAGCTCGCTGCAAGGGAGGGGCGTGAGGCCGGGCGTGAGGGTCGGTGAGGGGGGAGGCATGAGGGGCGGTGGCAGAGGGGTGAGGGGGGGCGTGAGGGGGTGCATGAAGTGAGGTAAGGGGGGGCGTGAGGGGTGGTGGGGGGGGCGTGAGGGACGGTGGCAGAGGGGTGGGGGGGGCGTGAGTGGGTGCATGAGGGGCGGTGAGGGGCGTGAGGGGGGGTGTGAGGGGCGGTAAGGGGTGGGGGTCTGCCCATCCCCCATCTCCTCCTCCCTCCCCCGTCTCCCCCTCAAGTCGGCGCACCCGGAGCAGGACTCACCCGTCACGTGGGGCAGGTTCACCGTCTGCTCATTCAGCAGGACGCTGCCGTCCGACTTGAAGGCCACCACCTGCAGGCAAGGCCAAGGGGACACGGGCTGAGAAGGGCCGTGGGCCCGGGGGAGCTGGGAGGGTGGGAGGCAGGAACACCCACGTTCTTCTTGTTGTCGGCCAGCAGCACCACCGTCTTCAGGCAGGTCTGCTTGTCCGTGAAGCCGCAGGGGGCCAGCTCGCCCAGGAGGGCGTAGGAGTCGTTCTGGGTCTGTGGGGTGGAGGTGAGGGCGCTGTAGTCACACGGCGGGTGGGGCAGGGGCCCAGCGCCCGCACGCCGCTGAGCGCCAGCCCACCTTGGTCAGCACGTAGTAGCAGTCCCCGTGGAAGGTGTACTTCCTCCCGTCGAAGGTGGAGATGTGCGCACCGCCCTCCAGGCTGCAGGTCCCGGGGCACTGCAGGTCCTGGCACACCCAGCGGCCAGCGTTGCAGACACTGTGAGGCAGAGGGCCCAGGGTCAGGCTCGACTGCCACCCCCAGTCCGCCGGGACCCCCGGGCCACCGGGACCCCCGGCCCACCTGGACCCCCCAGCCCACAGAGATCCACCGCCCGCTGGGACCCCCGCCCTGGCACCCACCACTGCTCGCAGTTGTTGGTGATCTCCTGGCCGGGCGTGTACAGGTGTCCGTGCAGCTTGCAGCCACACTGGCTCACGGGGATGCAGCTGCCGCCCGCGATGTCATCATACACAGTGCCTGCAACAGGACACGTTCCCCTCAGCCGCCCTGATCCCGCCGCTCCCAGGGCCACAGGTGCACCTGGCCTCCCACCCACAGACCCCTCTTTGGGGGCGCTTTGGACCCACACTGTGTCTGAGGGACCTGCCTCCAGACTCAGGGTCACGGGCCAGGCTGGAGAAGGACTGTCCAGGGGTGAGGAGCAGGAAGCTGACGCTGAGTGTGTGTGCGTGCGTGTGTGGGGAGGGTCTCAGTGCTCGTGCTCTTTCTCCCGCTTGTCCCCCATCCCGCCTCCCCACTCCCCGCCCGCGTCCTCACCTTCTGGGCAGAAGCAGCCGTCCATGCGGTGCTCTTCACACAGGTTGCTGACCTCCAGGTGTGAGCAGGTGTCCATGCAGGGTGAGCCGCTCTCCAGGTAGACCATGTTCCCAGGGCAGCTCTTGGCTGGACAAGCAAAGGCAGACCCCTGAGCCAAGGGGCGGGCGCGGCGGACACCATGAAGGGTCTGGTGCACACACGTGGCCCCCAGCCCTGGACACACCAGGCCGCCCTGCCCGGCACCCACAAAGACCAGCACGTTCCCCGGGTCAACCCCCGTGAGCCCCCTGCGTCCTCCCGCCGCTGTCCCGGCACGCCGCTTACGGCAGAACGCGTCAGTCCTCCAGTTCTCTGGGCGCCCGCCGGCGTGGGAGCACTGGCGGGAGAACTCGGCGATGGTGCTGCAGATGCAGGAGGCGTTCTGCGGGCAGTGGCAGCGGTCCTGCATGCAGGCCTGCACGTACAGCTCCATGGACACCAGGCCCTGGCAGCTCGCGAAGGCCGCGGCCGTCAGCAGCCGCTCGCACTCGGCGCGCTGGGGGGCGATGCAGGAGGCGGGCATGGGTGGGGCTGCTCACGCCCCCAGCTCTCCCCACCCCCCAAAGCCCCCACCCGCACCGCGGCTGGGGACTCACGTGCTCGGAGCAGGACTCGGGGACCACCGTCTCCTCGGGGTCCTCGCACACCACATCAGGCTTGTTCACCTTCTGCATGTTCCCAAACTCGACAGGACTGAAGCGTACACCTGGGGGGTCACGGCCTTCAGCAAGGCTGGAGGGCGCCAGGGGGCCGCCCGCACCCGCCCACTGAGGCCCCCAAGGAGGCACTCACCCTCGGAGAGGAACTCCGAGTATGTCTGCAGGCCGTTGTAGTCCCCGCAGAGGCCGCACGTGTGGTTCCGGAACTTACTGTCCAGCTCGAGCTGCCGGGGGAGGGGACAGGTGAGCAGGCCGCAGGGTCGCCCCCCCCCCACAGCCAAGTGGGGCTCAGAGCCTGGTCAGCTGTGGTGGGAGACCTGGGGGCAGTTCTGGCAGCCCTGAGGGCCCAGAGGGACCCTCACAGGGTGCCCCCCCGCTCCCCACGTGGCGCCCCAGCCCCCCGGCCCTCCCCGCAACGCACCATGACTGAGTCCTCCTGGTTCCACATGAGAGTGAGCCCAGCACGGGAGTAGATCTTGGTGTAGGCGTCAGTCTTCTCGATGAGCAGCCCCGGGCTGTAGTGGGGCGTGCTGACCCTGGGGGTGGGCACGGGGGTCACGCTGGCCCATGCAGCTCCCCCTCGCAGAGGGGCCGAGGCTGTGGGCTTGGGTGGGATGGCCGCTCTCTGGGGACACTTGAGCAGTGGCTGAGCCCCTGCCCACCTGCCTGGCCAGGTGGGGCCACACACGCCTGCCCAGGGCCCTCTCCACACCCCACCTCAGGCTCCATTCCTGGTAGGAATCTCCAGGAGCCCTGGGAGGAGGGCGGGCCAACTGGGAAAGCCTCACCCAGCCTCCGAGGGCAGGCCCTGTGCCTATCCCGCACCACCTCTGGGGCCCTGTGCCCACCCCGACGCTGAGCCCGGGCTGTGGGAAACTAAACCCCGAGCAGCAGGGAAAGGGCAAAGCTTGCAGGTGGGGAACCGCTGGGCAGGAGTGCGCTCAGAGCCCCATTGTTCCCCAGACAATGCTGGACAACGTGGGGGAGGAACGGCCTCCTGTGGGCCCCGCGTAACCCTAGCCCGCCGGGCCGCCAGGACGGCGAGCCCAGAGCCTGGTGGGCTCCCAGCAGAAAAGGTCTCAGAGACGCGCGGGATAAATAAATCCCTTGAGCCCCCTCCCCAGCCCCGCACCCCTGGGAGTTCCTGCCAGGGCCTCATCAGCATTTGCTGAATGAATCGATGACCTGGACTCGGACCCCACACTCTGCTTCTGAGCCGTTGGCCAGAATAGACGCGGGCCGGGGGAGTGGGTCAGGCTGGGGGGCAGGGGCCGCAGCCCTGTCACCAGGACTCAGGAGGGGACGGGCCGGACAACTCACATGGCCCCGTTCAGCACGGTGAGCTGGCGGGTGAGGTAGATGGTGTCGTCCTTGACGGTCAGCAGGATATACTTGACCTGGGACGGGCCCCCACTGCTGCTGGGGCCGCGCTTCAGGTGCACGGCGAACTCCTTGTAGGCGTCGCGGCAGTCGGAGGCGAAGTTGTAGTCGCACAGCCCAGGGAAATGGAAGACGTCGCCGTCGAAGGTCTTGTAGTGGAAATCGCCCCAGGAGCTGCACACGCTGTGGCCGTGGTTCCGGGTTCTGCCTTCTGGGGGCCGCGGGGGGAGGCGTGAGTGGCCTGGCCGCCTCCCTCAAGGACCCTCTGCTCCGGAGGCGCCCGCCAGCTGCTCAGAGCCACTGGGGTCTTGGCCCAGGCCCTGGGGAGGTCGCCCTGCAGGGCCCTCTGCCGGCCCCCTGGTCACCCGCCCGCATGGTCTCGGGCCCCCGCAAGGGCATCTGCAGCTGCCTCGCCCTCACGCCCGTACCCTGCGGGGGCCCCTACCCTGGCCGTTGCCACACTCTGTCCAGTGATGCCCCAGCCAGTGCCCCCTCCCCCAGCTCCAGCCTGCCCGCACTCAGCAGAGGGTGGTGCCAGACCCCTCAGAGGGGGCCCCCAGGTTCGCCCCCGCCCCCCCGGCCCCGGTGGCTCCGCTGGATGGAGAGCCCCCTGTCCTGCCCTCACACAGGCTTCTCTGGCTGAAGCCGCCCCTGAGCAGAGGCGCAAACAGCCGGCTCTGCAGAGGGGACCGTCTTGGTCTCGACCCTCCAAGGGCCCCTGACACCCAGGACTGGGGGCCTGGCCCCTTCTGGTGGGCCCCTGCCTCCCTCAGAGCCACAGGCAGCTGCCCGGCCCAGCGCGTCCACCTGGGACTGTCCCCTGGACACACTGGCTGGACCATCACCTTCAAAGGGACTCCCCCTTCCCTTCTCCTTTCCTCTCTGCACCCAGAGTCAGCAGGGGTGGGGCCACAAATGCCAGGCCAGGTCGCCCACCCCAAAGCCTGGGCCGAGGAAGACCCCCTCTCCTCCAGGCAGGACCATCTGCTCTGGGGATCCTGCAGCCTTCTCACCTCTCTGGAGCTCCGTGCCCCTGGCCCAGGTCAGAGCCAGGCAGAGGGCCGCCAGGTGGGCCAGCAGCAGCCCCATGGTGGCCAGAAGGAAGGCAGGGCAGAGTGCCCAGGGCAGGGGCCAGGCCTTATATGCCCCACAGAGCCGCCAGAGGGCGGGGAGGGCAGGAGGGTGCGGGACGGGTGGGGCACCCCCCAGGTCATCAGGAAAACAGCTGTGGGGGCTCCGAGGGCCCGCTGGGGAAATATTGACTCAGGTTATCTGGGGTTTATCTTTTACTGCTCCGGTAGAGCTGGCCGTGCCCGGGATGCGGCACCGTCTGCCCGATCCCCGCACACACCCAGGGCGGACCTCCGTCCCTCCTGCTGCTGGGCCAGCCTGGGGCCAGGGGTCCTGCTGGAAGCTTGTCCCAGCAGACAGCGCGCTCCCCGCGTCCCCACCTCACCCATCCAGCACCCCCAGCACAGTGAGGCCCAGTGGGGGCCTCCCCAGGGGCCCGGATAGGCCAGTCTGTGGGGTGGGCGCCCCCTCCCACCTGGGGGCCTCCCAGAGGTCATCTGGGCCACAGCTACCCCAGCGGGGCCCTGCTTTCCCTGAACCCTGCTGCCAGAGGCAGGGCAGGCGTGGGCTACTGGGGGCCCAGGGATCCCTCACTTCAGCACAGCTCCTTCCTGGAGCCTGCGAGCTCCGTGAGGGCCTGGCTCCAGCCCACTCGCTAATCCCTTCCCTCCCCCAGCCCGGCCCGCCTCTGGAATTACATGTAATTGGAACTTGGGGAGCCCAGCATCCTCTGGGACACAGGGCACCTGGCCCCAGGCCAAGAGTGGCCATCCCCCAGGGGAAGGGGCCAGGTCCGGGCAAGGAGGTGGCTCTCAGCCCAGCACAGGCCTGGCCCTGCCGCCTCCCAGGACAGTGGGGAGGACCAGGGCCGGGGGAGGTGGCCCACAGGTGCTCCCAGACCAGGCCTCCCACAGCAGAGGGTCCTGCCCCGGAGAGGAGCTGTGGCCTCAGGCGCACCCCAGACCCTCCAAGCTGAGCCCAGCGCGTCTGGAAACGCCTCGGAAAGGGGCGTTTGGGCTGCACAGGCCCCGAACCTTAGCGATCTCTGGGCAGCCCCCGTTGCTGGTGGATAAACCGAGGTTGGGCCTCCCCTCCAAGCAGTCCGCCCGTCCTGAAAACAGTGCATCCTGGGTTCAGCTTTTGACTCTGGCCCACACGAGCGTGGACGACTGTTCACATGAGGGGGAGATGCAGGCTCCAGCCTCACAGTCCCCGGTTTCAGGGTGAGCGGGAGGGGCTCATCTTAGCAGTTACTCTGGAAGAGGGGGCCGCCTGGGGGGGCCGTGGGACCCCCTGAGTCCCTGAGCCCGGCACCCCCACAGAAGCCCCTCATGGGCCTTCCCTCTCCTGACACCCGATCCTCCCACGGCAGCGCCCAGGGCCATGAGCTCCCCCCAGCACAGGTGATGGCTCCCAGGGCCCCTGCAGGGCCAGGACATCAAGGGACGGGCACCCCAGAGTCTGAGAGGGTGACTGGGAGCCACAGTCCCCAGACCCAGCCCTCCTGAGGGTGAAGCCCCTCATCCACCCTCCCTAGACCTGGGGACACGCCTCCCCGCAGGCCCCAGGGACTCGCACAGCGCAGGGCTGGAAGCAGAAGGCCCAGGGGTTAGGGAACCAGAGCGGCAGGGCCAGCGGGCCGGCCGTGCCACTTTCCCGTGGGGCTGGCATGGCTGGCACTGAGCCCTGGGAAAACCCGAGGACGGGCCCGCCGTGGGCCCCAAGGGTAGTCATTTTCCCTGCCAGGCTCCCTCTGCTCTGGTGGGTTCAGGGATTCCTGGCCAGACACAGGGTGCCCAGCACAGCCTCTGGTCTGAGAAGGAAGGGCCCCCTGGGACTGAGGAGGTGGGGTCCCCCTTGCGTCTGAGCAGGTCAGCCCTGTGGACCCTCTGGGTGGGCAACAGGCTGCCCGAGGCCCCTGTGTCTGGCCCCCAGCCCTCTGGGCAGAGTCGCAGGTTGTGAGGCGGGCCCGTGAGCAGTGGCATCAGCCCCACTGGCTGGGGCGGGCATGGGGCGGGCTCCAGCCCCTGAGCAGGGCTGCGGACCCCCGGGTGCTTGGGTACATCCACCCGTCCATCACGCTGACTCGGGGACGCGGGAAGAGGCTCCCTCAGTGTGGCTGGAGCCCTGTCCCCGCCCCAGAGGGACCCCCACTCCTCTCAGTGAGAGGGCTGAGCAAACCACCCAGCGCTCCTCTCTGATGAAGCTGTGACACCCCAGGCCACCAGGACAGCACTCTGCCCAGCTGGGGCTGTGGGGGAGCTGAGTGCCTGCCCGCCGGTGGACCCCTGCAGAGCAGATATGCCAGCAGCCTGGGCAGTCATGGCCCTCCTCCTATAGGCCCCACACCCAGCGGTGTTTACCCTGACAAGACACTGTTCCCGAGGACCGCATGGGTCACCGCTGACTGAGGGAGGGGCCCAGAGACGTCACAAAACGCAGCCCAAGTCGGATAAGTCAGGTCCACAGACCCTGACTCATCAGGAAGGGAGGGGAGGGGAGGGGGAGGGGGAGGGGAGGGGAGGGGGAGGGGGAGGGGAGGGGGAGGGGAGGAAGGGGAGGTCAGCGGCTCCCTCCGTATGTGTGGACCCTGCTCAGACCCTGGGCCCCGCCCCAGGCCCTCGGTTCTGGTCCAGCCTCCGTGGGCAGTTGGAGGGTGCACCCAGGGGAGCCCTCTGAACACCCCAGGGAGACCCCAGCCCCAGCCAGGCCCAGACGGAATCCCTGACAGTTAAGCGTCTGAAGACTCGGTGAGGGGCTGACAAAGCATCAGCTGTGCCCACCCCCTCCCCAAGTGCTCCCGAGACGTCGGAAGGGGACTCTCAGGCCTGGAGACGCCCGCCAAGGATCTGAAGGGCCTGGTGCACACGCGCGGGCCCACGTCAGCCCCGGGCCTGCGAGCGTTTACGAGAGGACATTACCTCCACCCTGCCGCCCCACCCTGCGCCGGGTGAGGGGGCGGGTTCACACACACAGGTGTGTGTTCAGGTGTGAGTGGGCCAGGGCAGGTCAGTGGGCTGGGCCCTCACCCAGGCTCCCCGGAGCAGGCAGGCACAGGCATGGCCTCCCTGGGGGTACAGGGCCTCTGCAGTTCACGAGACCAGTTCACACGTCTCCCACCTCGAGACCCAACACTGACCCTGAGCATCGTCCTCACCGCCCCGCCTGCACCGCGGGACCACTGCTGCCTTCAGTGAGCGCTGGAGGGCTCGTCTGTGTGGGCACCTCCACGGAGCAGCGTCACAGCAGACACTTACAAGCTTCGTTTAGGGGGGGTGGGGGGATGGGGGGATGGGTGGCTGGATAGGTGGGGGGTGGGGGGTGGATGAGGGGCTGGGTGGGTGGATGGATGGATGGACAAACAGTCTCTAGGAGGGATGGGCTGTGCCTTCGGCAGCAGCTCCGCAGGGCTACCACCTCACAAGGGCACGGTGTGTGCAGGCAGTGGCCAGGAACTCAGTCAGCCCGCCTCATTAAAGCCCTCCACAGCCTTGAGAGGCGGGCGCTCACATTGCTTCATTCTGGACCAATGATCAGAAGTGTGAAGAGCCCCTGCGCTTGCCCCGCCCGAGGCCACTCACAGTGGTCCTCGCTGCCCTCAGCCCACGCTGCCCACTGCTTGGTGATGGTGTGGCCGTTGTTCGCAGAAGGTCGACTGTCGCTCTCTGTGAAACTCAGAATGAGTAACAGAAAACCCGATTCCTGCGAGCCCACAGCCCAGGAGAGGAGTCTCCTCCCCTTCCTTCCCGGAGTGGTGCCCTGGGACACAGCCCCCTCTTTCCCACCCCCAGTGGGGCGTCTCACGTGTTTAGAGTACAGTTAGATTGCTTTCTCACACGTCTGCATGCCATCCTGGGATCCCCCGGCCTCCTAGCTAACTCTTGTACTCTGCGCATCCTGAGGCTCAGTCTTTGAGCTGCAGCGCTCTATGAGTTTCAACAAACACAGTGTCACGTGCCCCAGCACAGTATCGAATCCCTTCTGCACCTCTTCAACCCTCCCCAGCAAACCCCTGCAACCAATGATCTTTTTCACCGTCACCATAGTTTTGGCTTGAATATATTTTTATGATTAATCCTAAATCTCTAATTGCTAAAATAATTCTAGAATGTCATGCCATGGGCCACGCTGTGCTCAGTCGCTCGGTCATGGCTGCCTCTTTGCTGTGCAGCCATTAGAAATTATGGCTATGATTTTCTGTTGCTAGAAGGAAAACACGATTCACTGGTCTGGAAAACTTAGAGTTTTGTCTAACAGTGCTAATCTGAAGCATGTTCTCAGTTTGACGGAAGTGTAATTGATACACAATGAACAGCATGTGTCTAAGTGCGGATCTGACCAGTTTTGACATAACGCACACCTGACACCTTCGCCACCTGAGTCGAAACGGGGGTGTGTGTGCAGCGGCCGTCCAGGAAACCTCACACCCCTTGCCCTCGGTCTGCTTCCTGCCCCTCGGGTTAGTCTGTGTTTTCTGGAATCGTATGCAAACAGCCCCACACACTGGCACTGTCTGTTGGTTTGGTTTCTTTCACTCGGGATAGTTTTTCTCCCAAAAGAGAGACTTCTATTTTGGAAAGATTATAGAAGCAATCAGCCTCGGGAAGCACCACTCCCAAATCACGGAACCTGCTGATTTTCTGGGTGTATCCCTATCTTTCGGCCATTATTAATTCTGAGAGCCCTTCTGTACTTGTGTCTAAACTTTGAACTAATTTCCCCACTACCTGCATTCATTGGAGTAGAGGCATTCCGTCCGTATTCCTCACGCACGGTGGTGGGGAACAGAGAGCGCACTGTGGGAGACCCGGCTTCCGGACGCGGGCGACCAGGTTCTCGGGGGGTCACCAGCGGCTTTCGTTTCGTTTCTTTCCTGCCTTTTGGCCGCAGCATGCAGCACGCAGAACCTCAGTTCCTGGGCCAGGGGTGGCGCCCCCATGCCCCGCAGTGGACGCGCGGCACTCTGACCACAGGACCGCCAGGGAAGCCCCCCACGACTGGGCATTCTGATTTTCTGGATTCTGGTCTCTGGCTACCTCCTCTGCTGCCATTATTGCTGCTGGCTCCTCGCAGAATCAGCATAATTATTTTGAGATCCATCCACAGTCTCACTTGCGTGCACCGTCCGTTCCTTTTTATGACTGAGTGGCTTTCTTTTGTGTGGAAATAAAAGTGTGTTTGGGGCATGTCAGGTCGCATGAGCAGTAAAGAATCTGCCTGCCAGTGCAGGAGAGGCAAGAGATTCCATCCCCGGGTCGGGAGGATCCCCTGGAGGAGGAAATGGCACCCCACTCCAGTATTCTTGTCTGGAAAATCCCATGGGCAGAAGAGCCTGGCCAGCTCCCGTCCATAGGATCGGACATGACTGAGCTGCTGAGTTCATTTCTCCTGCTGCTGATGGCCTCGGGCTGTCTCCAGTCTGACAGCATCGCAGACCACACCACCAGGAGCTTGTGCCGGACCTGTGATCCTGGGAGTCGGGTGTCTGGGCCACGCTGTTCCGAAGTCTCAGAACAGCGGGCTGTTCTCCACAGGGGTCGTGCATCCCGTCCCCCCAGCGGCAGTGAGCCCCCACTCCCCCCATGCACCCCACCCAGCCACACTTGTCCTGATAGGTGCATGGTGATGCCTCCCCCGGTTTGAGTTGCCTTTCTAACCGTTACTGAAGCTGAGAACTTGTCCGTGTCAGAAAGGTTATATGTCACCTCCTCTCTTCTCTGCTGAAGTGTCTGCTCAGATCTTTTGCCAATTTTGGGGGTTATTTGGGTGGATTTTTTTTATTCAGCTCCAAGACTGGTTTATCTATTCAAGATACCAGTCCAGTACCAGAGTTACCCTTTGCAAATATTTTTCTTCCCCTCTGTGGCTTGTTTTGCTCAGTGTCCTAACAGTGTCTTTGGAAGAGTGGGAAGTTTTCATTCTGATGAGATCCAGGCCATCCGTTTACTCTTTTATGGATGGTACCTTGTGGTATCTTATGGATGATAGAATACAGGCAGGGCAGCCCTCTCCAGGATTCTCGCCTGGTGAGTCCCGTGGACGGAGGAGCCCGCCATGGGGTCGCACCGAGTCAGACACGACTACAGTGATGTAGCAGGAAGCTTTGCCCAACCCAAGGTCAGGAATGCTTCCTGCTGAGTTCTCCTCTAGAGGTGCATCTTTAGGTTTTGAGGGGTTTGTCTGCTTCCTGTTTTTTTGCGCTGGGTCTGCATTGTTGCGTGGGCTTTCTCCGGTCGCAGCTCTTCACTGCGGCCTCTCAGGGTGGGGCTTCTCTCGTAGCGCGTGAGCCCTAGCGCGTGAGGTCAGCAGTTGCGCCGTGGGCTTAGCTGCCCCAAGGCACACAGGGTCTTCCCGGAGCCAGGGCTCGAACCCGTGTCCCTTGCCTTGGCAGGCGGATTCTTTACTGCTGGAACCCCAGGGGGGCCCTAAGCTTTAGGTTTTACACGATGAGTTGAGATTATTTTTCCATACAGTGTGAGGCATGAACTGGAGTCTCCTTTCCTTTCTTAACCCGGCTGTTGCAGCTCCTTCTGGACAAGGCCAGCCTTGCCTCCTTGCGTTCTCCTGTAAAGAGTTAGTTCTTTATATCTGTGTGTGTGTATTTCTGGACTCTCTTCTGTTACACTGACCTATTCGTCCATCCTTATGCTAATACCACACTGCTCTGACCACTGGAGCTTTGTAACGACTGTAACATCACCTAATGCTCATGTTCCAATTCTGTTTTTCTTTTCCAAAGTTGTGGGTTTTGTTTTGTTTTCTTTGGCTGTTATCTGTCCTCTGCATTTCCCTCTGAATTGTAGAATCTATTGATTTCTACCAAGAAAAATCCTGATAGTATTTTTACTGGGATTGCATTGAATATCTGGACCAATGAGACGTATTGGAAGACTTAGATCTTAGCGACACTGAACCCTCCATCCCACGAGCAAGGTCTGTCTCGCCATGTATTTGGGCCTTTGATTTCTCTCAGTGACGTTTCATGGTTTTCGCTGTACAGGTTTTCATTTCTTTTGTCAGATTTGTGTCTGAGGATTTCATGTTTTTTATGCTGTTTATCTCTGATTGTTCCTAGTATATAAAAATATAATTGATTTTTGTAACTGATCTTGTAGTACCAACAGCCTTGATAAACTCACCCACTAATTACAGTAGCTATTTTGTGATATTCCGGGTTCTCTACATAGAAGATCATGTTCCCTGTGAGTGAAGGCAGTTTTACTTCTTCCTTTCTAGTCTAATTATTTTTCTCAGAGTTCCTGGTTGCACAGGCAATGACTCCCAGCACGGTGTTGATTAGGAGGGAAGAACAGGTATCCTGATCTTGTTTCCGACTCCAGAGAAGAGCGTTCAGGCTGAAGTGTGATGCCGGCCGCAGGCCTGTAGTAGATGCCCTTTACCAGGTTGAGGAAGTTCTCTGCTATTTTTAGTTTGCTGACAGATTTTATCAGGAAGGGATGTCGAAATTCGTTACATGTCTTTTTCTGCATCTATTGAGATGATTCTATAGTTTTTCCTCTTTAGTCTGGTAATATTGTGAATTATATTGACTCATGAATGTCACACCTACCCTGTATTCCAGGAAAAAAAAAATTTAGTCATGATTTTCATTTGTTGCTGGATTCAATTTTCTAAAATTTTGTTTAGACTGTTTGCATCTATGTTCATGAGGGAGGTGGGTCTACAGATTTCCTCTCTTGGGGGCATCTTTATGTGATTTTGGCATCGGTAACACTAGCCTCAAAGAAAAAGCTGAAAATATCCCTTCGTTTTCAGTCTTTCTGGAAGAGTCTGAACAGAGTTGGTATTATTTCTTTCTTAAATGCTTGATGGACTTCACCACTAAAGTCATCTGGGCCTGGAGCTTTCTCTGTGGGGAGGTTTTTGGTTTGGTTTGGTTTTCTAGTTGTTTAATATATGGGGCTATTTTTTTTTTTTTTGCCAAAAGTAAAGGGAAGAAAGGAAGATCATTAGGAAGATGAACCAGAGAACAAAGCGCTGGAGGGAAAAACAAGGAGCCCCTGAGAGGAAGCGTGGCGTCCTCGCCACCTAACAGGCCTGGAAGTCCTGTTCTTCTTGAGTGAATTGTCTCTCAAGGAATGTCCTTTTCACTCAAGTTGCTACATTTATTGGCAGAACATTGGTCACAACATTCCCTTATTACCCCTTTAGTATCTGTAGACTCTGTGCTGGTATCACCACTCTCATTCCTAAGGTCTGTAACTTAGGTCTCCTTTTTTGCTGTCAGGCCGGCTAGAGGTTTATCAGTGTTACTGGTCTTCTCAAGGCCCAGCTTTCAGGCTCCTCGTTTTCCCTCTAGTGCTCTGTTCTCGGCTTCATCTTATTAATGGTCTTCCTTTCTTCCCTTTACTTTGGGTTTAATCTGCTCTTTTTCTCTTGTGATTTCTGATGGTGGAGTCTGAGGCCTTGACCTTTCTGTCCTCTCTTCCATTGTAGCTGCTTCGTGCCGACACGGGTCCCCTGAAAACTGCCTTCTCGGCATCCCCACCCCACCCGGGCTCTGTCTCTGGGCCCCACCTGCCCTAGTCTCTTTCCTGCCTTTGGACCCAGGACTGACCTCAGAAACCCATCCGATACCAATTATTGTCCCGTCAGAAAAAGGAGACCGCAGAAGGTGATTCAGAGCCAGTCACTCAGGCGCTGGAAGCCGTGAGGACAGGAGGCCCTGGAGGCCTCAGGGCTTGGGGGGCAGAGAGGAGGGCCTCCTGGGGGGCACAGCTGGTGCTGGAACCGCCTGCCCAAGAGCCGCCCTGGTGACGGTGATGGCACGGCTTCTCCTTCCCCTCAACCAAAAGCCGTTTCCAGGGAGCCGGCTGCCAGGGAGGCTGGAAACACAGTTTCCAAGGTCCCAGCAACAGTGTGAATCAGCTGTCACTCACAACACAGCACCTTAGACGCAGTGGGTTCAAACCATAAGCACAAGATAGATTCATAGATGATAGATAAACATGCAGAGACATAGAGATACACAGATCTACAGATGATGCCTAGCCGGTAGATAGTGCATAGACAGCCATGAACTTACCCTTGTTCCTCGGAAGAAAAGCTATAACTGACCTAGACAGCATATTAAAAAGCAGAAGCATTGCTTTTCGACAAAGGTCCGTCTAGTCTAAGCTATGGTTTTTCCAATAGTCATGTATGGATGTGAGAGCTGGACCATAAAGAAATCTGAGCACTGAAGAATTGATGCTTTTGAACCATGGTGTTGGAAAAGACTCATGAGAGTCCCTTGGACTGCAAGGAGATCCAACCAGTCCATCCTAAAGGAGATCAGTCCTGACTATTCATTGGAAGGGCTGATGTTGAAGCTGAAACTCCAATATTTTGGGCACCTGATGCAAAGAGCTGACTCCTTGGAAAAGACCCTGATGCTGGGAAAGATTGAAAGCAGGAGGAGAAGGGGATGACAGAGGATGGGATGGTCGGATAGCATCACTGACTCTATGGACATGAGTTTGAGCAAGCTCTGGGAGTTGGTGATGGACAGGGAAGCCTGGCGTGCTGCAGTACATAGGGAGACAGAGTCGGACACGGCTGAGCGACTGAACTGAACTGAATGGATAGATGATAGATAGATACTAGATACACAGGTGATAAATGCATTCGCAGATGTTAGGTAGGTGAGAATAATAATAGATATAGATAATAATAATGGGTGACGGTAGATAGCCGGGCGACAGATGTGTGTATGGTTGGTGCCCTAATGTTGCCCACCTAGGGGGCCCGCAAACAAGAAAAGGAACTGGGGCTCGTTGGGGAAGCAGGTGAGCTTCTGGGTGAGAATGTCGAGATTACCTGGTTTGTGGCATCAGAACTTGAGGAGGTGGCCAGTGGCTCGAGGTTTGTCCGAGGCCGCAGGGCGGCAGGACGCGGCCCTGCTGGCAGAGATGGGTAGGCTGAGCCACCGAAGCCGTAACTGTGATGTGACTGTAACCCATGGGATAAAACAAGCATCGAGTCCAGAGTGACTCCCATCATCGAAGAAATAAGCGAACGGGAAGGAAGCCTCGCTCGTATGAAATGACTCCCATCATCGAAGAAATAAGCGAACGGGAAGGAAGCCCCGCTCGTATGAACAGTCCGCTGCCTTCACTGCCGCGCCTTCTGCCGCTGCGGCCGGTCGCGGACCCTTCCCGCAGGGCTCACTGGGTAAGAGGGGGGTTCTCAGTACCCCAGGGGCAGGACGGTGCGGTCACGCTCTCCCACACAGCGCTCGGGGGGCCCTCCTCCTGCACGCCTCCCTCCCAACCGCGAGGAAGCGTGCAGCACACTCGAATCGGGGGGCGTCACGTAAAGTGCCCACACGGGCGCTTCAGAGAGTCCACAAAGCGAGCTAAGGCAGCGGCAGGGCAGGGGGCCAGCAGGCCCCGACCAACACCCTAGAAGCCTCGGCAGACCCACGAGGGCTCTCCAGCCCCCCGCAGACCAGCCTCATGCCTCCAGGAGAACAGGTCACATCACCCTGCCCTCCAGCTGCCCCTGGTCAGTGTGAGACCCTGGCCCACAGCCCCTCAGCTGGAGGGTGGGTGACCTGTTCTGAGAGGCCCTGCGGCCCCAGCTGGCGGGTGCCCGTGGGCGGCGAGCAGCCTCTCTTCACCCACTGCCCACATCACTGCTCACTCATCACGAGGAGAACGCAGGTGGGCGCGGGAACTGGGGGCTCGGAGGCAGGGCTGGGCGCTGAGCAGGGCCATGGCCCCTCTACGGGGGCTGCGCCAGGGTCCCCAGGCCACTGACAGTTCAGAGAAGTCAATGCTATTCAGCAAAGAGAACCAGGTGTCAATTGTCTCCACCATGTTCAGGCAGAGCAGCAGCCCAGAGCGTCACGGCAGAGCGGGGAGGGAGGCGGTCTGCATGTCCGCTGCTCCGAGCTGAGAGCGGCCCATGAGCAGGGAGGGACAGGTGCCTGGCGTCCCTCCAGCCCTGCCCGCCCGCCGGCCTGGGCACGGTGACGTCACGGCCCTCAGAGCCGCCGGCCGGCCCGCCCGGGGCCATAAATGCCTGCTTCCGGCCGTGGGCACCTCCTGACGCAAGCACTCAGCTCAGTAAAGACCAGACGTCAGCCCAGGGCCCACATCCGGCGCCCGCCGCTGGCAGGGCAGGGAGGCCCAGCCTGGACTCCAGCTGCCGTCCCGGCCTTGGTTCTGAGACCCCAGACATGACACCTGGGCCCCGGGGGAGGCTCCATGTTCAGAGACCCCAGGACACCCGTCCCGACAGCATCCCTGGCCTCTTATCAGACAGGCGCCACGGCCAGGGGCTGCCGGGGGCAGGAGGGGACTGCGAGGGCAGGGCAGGAGCCAGGTGGGCGCCTGGCCCCACGGCAAAGGGGTGTCTGAGCCCCGGGGCCCGCTGAGAATGGACCCGAGCTAGAGGCCAGGACAGCGCAGCCTGCAGGCTGCCTGTTATCCAAGAACCAGGCAGTCATACTTGGGGAGGCACAGAACCTGACCGCCCCCCGCACTGCTGGTGGGTGTGACCCCCAGGGCAGCGTGTGGGAAACGGCGCGGAGGGGCCTCAGAGCCCTTCCCACCCGCCCGCCGCCTGAGCGGGCACTCCCGCCTCCCGCACCCCAGAGACCAGCAGGCGGGCCTCCCTGCTGCCGCACGTGTTCACAGAGGCTAAGAGGGGAGAACCCAGCGTCTGTCCGCGGACGACGCTCGCACGGAGGAGGCCGTCCGGACACGCCGTGAGCGCGGCTGCCCCTTGAGGACGTGATGCTTGGAGAAATAATCCAGGCACAGAAGGACGGATGCTGTCTAATTCCACCACAGGAGGTCCCTGGAGGGCTCGCACCCGCAGACACGGGAAGCGGACTGGGGGCTGGGGGCTGGGGCCGTCGGGGGAGGGGAGTGAGTGTCCAGTGGGGACGGAGGGTCCGTTCAGGAAGATGATCAGGTTCTGGGGACGATGGGGGGAGGCACAGTCAGGGGAATGTCCTGGTGCCCCGGGCTGTGCCCCCAGAAGTTCTGTGTTAAGTGTACTTTACCAAAACAAAAGAAATTTTTTCAGAGAACATTTATTTGAAGTAATAAGTAAATAAAAGCAGGTCAGGGAAGCAGCCCCTATCTGAGACCCTCGGGGAGGGGGAAGAGAAGGGTGGGTCTGTTGAGCGGGGCTCCTGAGCAGTAGCACTTCCACATGGGGCCGCCCGCCCCCTCAGGGTCAGAGTCCCCGAGGAGGACGAGGACGAGGTCTCCCTCCTCCCTGACAACCGGACAGACTGCCCCAGCTGAAGACTCCTCCACAAAGAGCTCAGCTTATGAGGGTGATATCTCTCAGTATTCACCATATTAGGCAATAAAAATGAGAAAATTTTTAAATGTTTGTTATTTCAGTTAAAAATTAAATATACTACATGCTGACATAAATAAGCTCTTTACCAAAAAAACTCTGTTTTCCAAAACAAAAATGCAGTAAGAAGAGCGGCGTGAATACGTGTCTTTACAAATCTCCCTGACGTCGGGCTTCCCAGCAGCAGCTGGACCTCATCCCCATGCCCACCTTCGTTCTGCTGGGGACACCATCCTGGTCGAAGCATCCAGAGAAAACCCGGCCTCGCCTGGACCCGCAGCTAGAAACCAGGAGCAGGTGAGCGGCCTTTTCAGGTCATCAAGGAGGTTCTCCCCCGATCGACACTGAACCCCAGCTCGGGGTGTCTCTCTGGGCGGCAGCCGTCTGGACGGGGAGCCTACCCCGGGCGCGGTTCACTGGGGCCCCGGGGACTCATGGTCCCTCCCGCTCCAAGGACGGGTCTCTGGCCCCCGTGACTCTGTAATGTCACGCGTTGGTTGTTGGAAAATGCGGATTCAGAGCCTCCCTTTCCACGTCCACATGGGACTCACAGCAGCATCGCACGCTCGGAAAAGGGCCTGTAGGTCGGGGAGCTGCCTCGCTGATGCTGGCAGGCTCCAAAACTCTAATTTCCAGTAGAGAGCTCGAATTTACCATGGCAACAAAGACTGCTGTTTCTCTTGTTTGGGGGCAAACGCCTGCCAAGACCCCAGGTGTGAACAGCACGACCAGCCCAGCGTGGGTCGGGGTTCGCCCGTCGCCTGAGCAAGTGCTGCAGGAGGCTGGCACCCGAGGGCTCTCACCGAGGGCCCAGACTGGAGTCCGCTGCATCAGGAGCATTTGCCAGCTCTCCCCAAGGCCCCGGGCTCGCTTGGGCACTTTCTCCCGGGGGTGTGTGTGAGGGGGTCCTGCCATGGCCACGCCGGGATCCTCGCTGAGGAGCCAACAGCTTCACCCCCCAGGGCTTCTGCACCATCCGTGCCCACAGGAGCCCAGTGAAAAAGGCGAACGACTTCTCAGTCTTGTTATGAAACTAGCTCAGCGCTCCGGCCTCCCCCAGGGTGTCTCAGGGGCCGTGCTGGAGTGGGACAGGGCACCCTCCCAAGGGCTCTGTTACAACCGCCCGCTGAAGGCTGACGCCTGTGTGCGACTGCGCAAGGCAGCCAGCAAGGACCTCCCCCATGACCTCCCTGCTTTCAAAACTAGCCAGGAGAGGTTGTTTCTGCCTCAAACGACCACCACCTTCCTCGACCCCCGGCCGCGCTCCCAGCTCAGGCTGGGAGATGGCTGGATGCACGCAGGCCTGGCCTTTGGTCGATGGGTGGCCTCTCCAGGCCTGCGCCCCACTGTTGGGTGGGTGGGCTTCACTGCAGCCCCGGGCCCCCTGGAGAGCCCAGCCCCCACCGGCCCCTCCCCAGGCCGGCAGAGGAGCCCGCCGGGACCTGGGCAGGCAGTCAATGACACCTGAGCTCTCAAGGAACAAACAAAGGTGGCCATTCCCGGGAAGGGCTGACAGCTGGGGGCCAGGCTGGGGGGAAAGTCCAGCAGGGAGGGTCAGCGGTCCAGACCGCAGCCCCGCCCCGCCCCAGTTTATGGCCAGGTCCTGTTGGGGCACCGTTCCAGCACCCCCGCCCTTCCTCCTCCAGCGGCTTCTGGGGGCCCGTCAAGGGTGCAGGCCAGGAGGGAGCTCCCCAGAGAGCAGGACATGGGCAGCTGCTACCTGGTCAAACTCAGAGTCAGGGGCGGGGTCAGGGCGAGTGGAGGACAGGCGCCCCCGGCGGCCCAGGCTGCTGCCCTCTGCCCTGTGCGCCCCAACCAGGCACAGGGCCACACACTCGGGGTATAGCCTCGACAGGGACCCGCTTGCTTCCCCTGAGCCTCGTGTGTTAAACCTGCTAAAGAAGGGGGGACAGGGTCAGCCCAGAGGCCCAGGGGGCTTCTAAGAGGCAGGTTAGGGCAGGGGTGGGGTCGGGGTACAGCTTGGGCACAGGGCTGGGTCTGAGGACTAGAACGTCAGAACCAAGGGGCCTTGCGAGGGTGGTACTCAGGATCAGGAGCCCAAGACCACTGTCAGCCACCCAGCAGCCAGGCACACTGCCCTGGGAAGCAGCGAGGGCACCTACCCTGTGCGGCAGAGCCTCCAGGAGAATCTGGGGGCCTCCTCATCCCTGCACCCTTTCCCAGGTCAGGGACTCACGGGCACAGCCGCTGACCACTCCCTCTGGTCAGGGCCCAGGGGACCACCAGGGGGACCCACTGCCCTCAGGCCCAGAGCTGCCAGGTGGGGCCACCAGGCGCCTCTTACAGCTGATGAGCCGGTGCCCAGGCCACCCACCTGGCTCTGCCCTGGAGGGTGGGGCGCTGAGATGCAGACACTGGGGCCCACCTCTCCAGCCACAGGTAAGATCACTGGGAAATCACTTCCTCCAGGCTCATCTATGGGCTGGGGGGGTGGGGGAGGGAGGAATGTCCACACCTACCCAGTAGCCCCCCCAACAAGCCCCTGCAAGTCGCTCCCCCAGGCAGCCTGCAGGACCCCAAACAGCTAGGGTAAGGGAGGGGCAGGGCGGGGAGGGGGTGCTTGGCACAGCCATGGCGAACCTGGAGAGTTCTCTCAGCCATGGAGAGCTCCGTCCTAGCGCCCCTGATGCTAGTGAATGTGTGGGAAGAGGGTCTGGAACCGAGCCCTCCCGGGGTTCCAGGTCCTCCCCAGGTCCTCCCAGGCCCTCCGAGCCAGCCCACTCTTTGCTTCCCAGGCCCCCCACCCTCAACGCGCTCTGCATACAGCTGCTGCTGCTAAGTCGCTTCAGTCGTGTCCGACTCTGTGTGACCCCATAGATGGCAGCCCACCAGGCTCCCCTATCCCTGGGATTCTCAAGGCAAGAACACTGGAGTGGGTTGCCATTTCCTACTCCAACTCATGAAAGTGAAGAGTGAAAGTGAAAGTGAAGTCGCTCAGTCCTGTCTGACTGTTAGCAACCCCATGGACTGTAGCCCACCAGGCTCCTGCATCCATGGGCTTTTCCAGGCAAAAGTACTGGCGTGGGGTGCCATTGCCTTCTCTGTGCACACAGCTGGCACTCAGTAAAAGCTTGCAGTTTTTCTGTGGTGGAGGGCGGTTCCATTGCACCCTGCGGCACTTCGGGCCCTGTGTGGGCTGCCGCCTCCTGCCCCCACCTGCACCCTCCTGCCAGAGGGTGGCCTAGGGAGGGGCGGGGTCCTGGGGGTGGTCCCCCCAGACTCAGGCAGAACCTTAGGCTGGGGTGCAGGGGCAAGGGGTACTGTCCCCCTGGGGGCTGCAGGGACCTGGCGGCAAATGGGGATCAGCTCTCTGAAACTGCACATCACCATGGAGGACCATGAGCAGCCAAGGCGGGTGGAACAGGCCTCCTGTATCTGGGGTCTGGGGTCTTGCCGGCAGCTGCCCCTTCTGCACGTTCACAGGGATGGGCCGGGAGTGGGCGGGGGCCTGGCACAGCTGTGAACTGGCGACCACCAGGTCCCTCGGATCAAGTCCAGTGGAGCGCCACCTCCCACCCCGGAGCCCCACCTCCCACCCCGGAGCCCCGCACAGGCCCTGCCAGGCCCCGAGGTCCCAGGAGCCAGAGGCCCCAGGGCCCCCCAGAGCCACCTCGTCGTTGCCCACTGCAGTGCTTCCTCTGGGCGCTCCCGCAGCCAGACATGCAGGGAGCTCACCGCCCCCCGCCCCAGCCCGTCCCAGCATCCCAGGCAAGCGCGCGCCTTAGTCAGCGCAACCGGACCAAGGAAGGTCGCAGGCGCGGGAGGCACCGGGATGCGGACGTTGGCCAGCAGGTGGCGCGCGTCGCCCGCACAGCCGCCCAGAGGGAAGTCTGCGCATGTGCACTCCTGCACCGGGGGCGTAGGAGGGCCTGATCGGGGGGCGTGGTTCAGTGAGCGGGTCACGCCCCCTAGGAACGCCCCCCTGCGTGGGCGTGGCTTGAGTGGACCTCGCCCACCCGAAGATCCGCCGGGTCTGCGCCGGCCTCAGGGCCCCTGCAACCGGGTGCGGGGATCAGTCCGAAGGCGTCTCGCCGTCCCCTGACCCCACCTGTCTCCGCATCGCGGCCCTGTGACAGGTGAGCAGCGCGTGCTGCGGAGTCAGCATCCAGCTTGCGGGGCCCACAGGCTGGACCGGAGGGACCTCTGCCTGACCTTGGGCAGGTCACTGGCCTCCGCGCAGTGATGGCTGGGAATCATCAGTCGCTCTAAGCATCACACCTGCTGGGGACACTTCCCCAGCTGGCCAGCCCGCCCTGCTGGTCTGGCCCTGGGCCCTCCGTGCCTGGCCCTGCCCCATAGAGGGCCGCCCACCTCTGCGCCTGCGCAGGGAGCCAGGTGGCAGACTGCCGGTGCGGGGGAAATGGACAACCCGATGGCCTCCGTCCTCCAGAGAAGAGCCCCGACCCGGTGGTTCTGGTGTTCTGCCTACAGCCTCCGGGGATGGTCAGGGCTCTGAGGCCTCAGTCCCCACCCTAGAAGGCCCTTTGCAAACAGGCCACCAGGAGCCCACCTGGCCTACACCCCCAGGGGAGCCAGGGGGCAGGATGAAGGCGGCAGGGCCCACACTGCCGGCTGGTCCTTAGGGCAGGGCATGTGTGAGGGTTCAGAAGTGCCCAGAGTGACCGCCCCAGCTCTGGGGGTGAGAAGAGGTGGGACCCTGCCTGGAGTCGGCCACAACACCACCCCCTCCCCCCGGGCAGTGAAGCTGCACTAGAATCTGTCCCCGCTTCCCCCAGAGAGGAGCCGTCCTCCCAGGCGTGGCCACGTGTCCTCAGCATAGTGACCGTACAGAGAGCCCCTGATGCCCTGCCTTCCCATGGCGGGGAGCGCAGCCTTCAGTGGTGACCCCCCAGGAGGGGTGACCCCCCAGGAGGCCAGGGCTGGAACCGGAGCCAGGTCTGGGTGACGCAGTGTGGTGGGAGCGGGCCTCAAGGAAGCGGATGTGGCCTTTGCACCAGCAGATTACTGAGCCAGGTGAGCAGAAAAGTCAACAGAAAGCTCAAGGAGCAGCTGGGGGACCTGCCCTGCCCGTCACCCGTGGGTCAGCGTCACCCCAGGGGCAGCCGCACAGGGATGGGGCCCGGTGGGCAGCGCTGGGCTCCAGGCAGCCCCACCGACCACAGACATGCGAAGGGCAGGGCCTGGCGTGGGGCTGTGCGCGCAGGCTGCGGTAGCGGCCACGGCCACGTTTGCCACTGTTGCTGGAAGCCCACCCTGGTTCTCCAAGTTGTGAGTGCTCGGGGAGGCTGTGCCCAGAGGGCTGGGGGCCGGCTCAGGCCAGCCAGGCCCAGGCCTGCGGGTGCTACATTCATCTCAGTGATGCCCAGAAGGAGGTGGGGGGAGACTCCTACCCAGGGGTGGTCCCCCAGCGGGAGCGGGGACAGTGCTCCAGCTCAGAGGGGAACCACAGCCTCTGGAGGCCCCCAGCAACGGCAGGCAGGACCCCTGAGATGGGCTTCTCCTTTGGGACAGTGGCTCAGGACGTCTGCGGGTTGGAGGGTGCAGGCAGAGCTTCGGGAGGAATGGGTCTGCCCCCGGCTCCCCAAAAGATGAGCAAAGCACACAGAGTAGCCCCCAAAGCGGAGTCTCCAAAGGGCAGGCGGCCCCCTTTGAAGATGCACACACTCACAGGTGGAGGTGCTGACCCCAGCCTCAGAAGGGGGCCTGACGTGCAAGCAGGGGTCTTACAGACCAAACTGCTTCCGGTGAGGTCACTGAAACAGGTGGGCCCTCACCCATGTGGCGGTGTCCTCATAAAAAGAGGGGGTATGTGGCTCAGACACACAGAGCAAGAACGCCACCTGAAGATGCAGAGATGGGATAATGTGTCCACAGGCCACGGAACCCCAAGGGTGGCCAGGAAGCACTGCGGGGAGGGGCAGGTCGTGGACTGGATGCTTCTCCCAGCCTCCGGGAGTCGGCTCTGCTGAGGCCTGGCCCTCAGACGTCAGCCTCTAGAACCGGGAGGTGATAAACGCCAGGCACTCAGGCCGCCTTGGAAAAGTAAAACGGAAGTCCCCGTGGTGCTGCCTGACGCCTCACTTGGAAAACAGCCAGGAGGGGGAGGCACCCGAAGGGCCCATGCTGGCAGCGTGGCTGTGGGCGGGGCTCCTGGGGTGGCACCTTCCTTCCCGCCCTTCTCTGCATTCCCCACCTTCTGTCAGCACCTGTGAACCACATGACAAGGTTTAACAACCAAAGGATGGGAAAAAACACGTGAGGTTGACTGTGGTCAAGACACTGGGCATCAGGCAGTGAAGAACAGGGAACGCAGAGGAGATGGGCATGCACAAGGTGGGTGCCAGCTACAATTTCCTGGTCACTGCCCTGAAACTGCTGTCAGGACGAGGTGTGGGGAGGGGCTGAGACTCCTGGGGACAAGGTGGGTGGGGTTCATGGGATGCTGGAGGAGACAGGGCTGCACAGAGCAAACCCTGGGCGGGCAGAACCCCAAGCCCCACGGGGCAGGGCACACAAGTGAGGGGTGTGCCCAGGCTGGGAGGAGCCACCTGCAAGGACGGGGGAGCAGCAGCCAGGGCCCCCACGGGCAGGGAGAGGGCCCCCACGGGCAAGGGGCAGGCCCCCCAGGCCATGCTGGCAAGCCCCAGGATCACAGCGCAGTGGGCAGACAGCCCTGGCCCTGCCCACAGAGCAATGCGCCAGCCCCATCAGCAGCCCACCAGAGCAAGACCTGCCGGACCAGACGGCACCCACAAGCCTCGACCATGTCCCGCACAGAGCCCAGGATGCAGAGGAGGCCGAAAGCACCTGCCCCACAGGGCAAAAGTCACGGCGTCTGGCATCCAATCAAGATGTATCCCAGGAGGGCAGAGAAAAGGGACCGTTCAACCCACAATCAGGAGAAGAATCAGTCATTTGAAACCAGCCCAAATCTGACGTTGATGTTAGAATGAGCAGACAAGGATGTTAAAATGGTTATTATAACTATGCTGCTGCTAAGTCGCTTCAGTTGTGTCTGACTCTGTGCGACCCCATAGATGGCAGCCTACCAGGCTCCCCCATCCCTGGGATTCTCCAGGCAAGAACATTGGACTGGGTTGCCATTTCCTTCTCCAATGCATGAAAGTGAAAAGTGAAGTCTCTCAGTCGTGTCCGACTCTTAGCGGACTGCAGCCCACCAGGCTCCTCCAGCCATGGGATTTTCCAGGCGAGAGTACTGGAGTGGGGTGCCATTGCCTTCTCTGTATTATAACTATAGTCGCCTCCAATTAAAGTAAAAAATTATACTCCCTCTGTTCAATTCATAAAGCATAGAAAATAGATTGCCCATGTTAAGTAGAGACAAGGAACATATATATATATAATCCAAATTACGATTCTAGGGATGAAAACCATGGCCACGTACGAGATGAAGAGCGTGCCGGAGGGATTAACACCATTAGCCCCTACAGAAGAAAAGACGCGTGAACCTGAAGAACAGCGAGAAAAACTATCCAAAACGAAAAGCAGAAAGACAGAAGAGTCCAAAAAATAAACAGCTCATGCGTGAGCAGCGGGGAAACGTTAATCAGTTTAATTTATGTGCAACTGTTTCTACAGAGGAGAGAGGGACAGGAAACAGACAGGAGAAACAATGGCCAAAATTTGTTCAAAATAGTGAAAACAGAAGCCCAGATATGAGACACTCAATAGCCCCAAGTTCAAGAAACAGGAGGAAAACTACATGAGACAAGTCATCACATTGCTAAAACCAGTGATGGAAAGAGGTTCTAAAAGGAAGGACTCCCCTGGTAGTCCCGTGGCTAGGCCTCTGCGCTCCTGATGCCGGGGGCTGGGCTCGTCCCTGCTCGGGGGGCAGGGTCCCACACGCCGCACCAAAGTCGCCACCTGCCACAGCAAAGACCCGAGACCCTGCCGGGGGCTTCCCCGAAGACCTGCCTGCCATCGCGCAGGAAGCGGGCTTGGTTCCTGGTCTGGGAGGGTCCCACGTGCTGCAGGGCGACTGAGCCCGTGAGCCACAGCTCCCGAGCCCGAGTGCGCAGAGCCACAGGAGAAGACAGAGAAGCCGCCGACGTGAAAAGCCCACACGTGGGACTTGAGGGCGGCCCCCACTCGGGTGGAGAGGCCCTCGCCCAGCAGTGAAGCCCCAGCATGGCTGGTTAATTCATTAAAAGGGGATCTCACGTGCCATAACCAAGCCCTGGTACCGCCACATAAATCTATTTTAAAGCAAAAGACTTCCCTGGCAGTCCAGTGGCTAAGACTTCACACTTCCAATGCAGAGGCATGGGTTTGATCCCTGCTCAGGGAACTAACGTCCCACACGCCACATGATGCGGCCAAAATAAAAAGCCAGGGTGAGGGAGCGGGGGAGCACACAGAAGATGAAGAACCAGCAGAACAAAGACAGTGGTCATCCTGCAAAGCACCGTCCAAACTCAGAGGCAAAGTGAGGGTGTCCTCAGACCCACCATCGCGGGAGAGGTTCACGCCGGTCCTCTGGGCAGAAGGAGATGATCCCCGGTGGTAGCATGGGTCACACAGAGATGGAAGCGGCTGGGATGGCGGTCACACGGATAAATACAGGCTATTTAGGATTTTTTGCTCATTTTATTTAAATCTCTTTAAAAGAGAACTAAACGACAATAATGGAGAAGGCAGTGGCACCCCACTCCAGTGTTCTTGCCGGGAGAATCCCAGGGGCGGGGGAGCCTCGGGGGCTGCCGTCTGTGGGGTCGCACAGAGTCAGACACAATTGAAGCGACTTAGCAGCAGCAGCAATAATAACCCTGTAGCTAGTGAGGGTCTGTAAGGTGTGAAAGTGAAGCGCACACAGAGGTTGGGGCGGGGGGGATGGGAGGTCAGCACTGCGCGGTCTCCTCTCACACGCGCGTCTCTGAAGGTGGATCTGGCCCTGAAAGCGAAAAAAAAAAAAAAACAAGATGAAGGGTTTCAGCAGAGCAGCAGCAAAGGAGGTAAACTGAATCGTGAAAAACTGCTCAGTGGATCAACACGAGGCAGAAGAGACGGAGGAAGAGAAAGCAGCTCCCGAGGCGGCAGGTTCAGCTGACCGGGGTCAGTGACTGTGCTCAGCGCAGCCTCGGAAACCCCACAGCCAGCGGACAGCCTGGCCCGGGCCAGGCTGCGTGAACGAGCGAGCCCTGAGGAAAGTGAGCTCCACGCAAGTGAGCCCACTCAAAGCAGAAGGACAGGAAAACACGCAGCAGAGAACGCAGCGGCGACGGGACACCAGCAAAGTGGACTTCGGAGCAAAGGACACCGTTAGGGATGAAGGGGGGTCACGTCGTGAGGAGAAAGTCTGAATTCCCGGATGCACCCCCGGAAGCACAATCCATAGAGAAAACTTGGTGAACTAGCTTTTGTCAAGATTAAGAACTTCAGCTTTTTAACAGACATGGAAGACAGACTTATGGACTCGGGGAGACGGGAGGAGAGGGTGAGGTGTATGGAGAGAGCAGCTCACATGGAGAGAAGCTCACGTCACCACGTGTAAAATAGCCAAGAGGAATGTGCCGTCTGGCTCAGGAAACTCAAACAGGGGCTCTGTATCAACCTGAGGGGTGGGGTGGGAGAGGGGAGGGAGGTTCAAGAGGGAGGGGACGTGTGTATGCCTGTGGCTGATTCATGCTGAGGTTTGACAGAAAACAAGAGCATTCTGTAAAGCAATTATCCTTCAATAAAAAATTAATTAATTGGAAAAAAGTCAACTCTCTGCAAGATACTATTCAGGATTAAAAACACAAACCACCTGCTAAGGCAGGGACACGGGTTCAGTCCCTGGGCCCCGAAGACCCTGCATGCCACGGGCACTGCACCCGAGTGCCACAACTGCAGAAGTCCGCAAGCCCCAGAAACCGTGCCCCCAGACGAGAGGCCGCCCTGGGGGAAACCTGTGCCCCGCAGCTGGAGAGCCGCCCTGCTCACTGCAGGCAGAGAAGACGCAGCGCAGCCAGCAGTAAGTCAGAATATAGATTTTCAAGACAAGCCACAGACTAGGAGAAAAACCTTTGCAAAGCCTGTACCTGGTAAAGAATTTGTATCCAGAACAGATTTTTTTTTTTAATCTCTCAAAATTGAATAACAAGCAAATAATCCAATTATTTTTAACATGCAAAGATTTGAAGGACACTTGACCAAAGAAGACACACAGATGGCAGGTAAGCATGTGTGTGTGAGACCCCACTACTTGTAAGAATGGCTAAAACTTGAGAGACTGACCGTGCCAAGGGCTGGCAAGGACGTGGACGAACCAGAAATCTCATCTGTGGTGGGCGGGGTTGCAGTGGTGGGGCCACCCTGGAGAGCAGTTTGGCTTGAAAATTCCAACAGACGCCAAGTGTACAATCCAGCCATGCCCCAGTGTCTACCTGAGAGAGACAGGAACACGGATGCCAAGTGTACAATCCAGCCATGTCCCGGTGTCTACCCGAGAGAAACAGGAGCACGTGCCGCCTGAGACCAGACACACCTGTTCCAGCAGCTCCGTTTGTAATGACCACAAACCAGAAGCCTCCCAGTGGCCCCCAGTGGGGGATGGAGGAGCAGACAGGCTCACCCAAACCAGGACGACTGCTCGGCGACAAGAGGGGGCCAATGACTGGATCGAACTGCAATGTGGAGGAATCTCAAAACATGTCACTCAAAAAGCTCAGTGAAAGAAGCCAGACCAAAAAAGCACATAGTGCATGGTACCATTTACGTAAAAGTCTAGAAAATGCACGTGAGGTGACCGAGAGCAGGGCCACAGCCACTGCAGGCCTGGGACAAGTCGTTCCCAAAGGGGCACAGGACACTTCTGGGGACAAAGGAGGCCACTGCTGTCCTGGAAGGTGGTGGCGTTTTCACGGGTGTGTGCTTGGGTTGAAGCTGATCAAACGGGGCTCTGCAAGGATGGGCAGGCTCCTTCTATGGTGCTTGGCAAATATCCGGCCTTTTTTCCCACACACTGAAGGCTGGAGGCAGCCCTGCACCAAGAGAGCCCATGGGCACCATTTTCCTGCAGCCCTGCTCACCTCCTGTCTCCTGTCACACCCTGGCACTTCTCACGGCGCGTCCAGCTTCTTCGTCCTTCTGTCTGTTGTGGTGACCTGTGGTGTCCGTGATCTTTGCTAAGAGCTCCCATGACGGTTAGCATTTTTCAGCAAGAAAGCATTCTTTCTTTAAACGTTTTATTTTATGCCGCAGGATGGCTGGTTAACAACAGTTTCGGGCACACAGCAAAGCAGCCCCGCCGTGTATACACGTATCCGCTCTCCCAGCAATAAAGCATTTTTAAACTAGGCTGTATGCACGGTGTGGGCGGGTTGGTTTGTCTTTTGGCTGTGCGGGTCTTCGTCGTGGCATCCGGGCTGTCTGGTCGTGGAGCACAGACTTAGCTGCTCCACAGCATGTGGGAAGCTTAGTTTCCCAACCAGGGATTGAACCCACGTCCCCTGCATTGCAAGGTGGACTCTTGACCACTGGACCACCGGGGAAGTCCCAGAGTGTGTGTTTTAGAAATCGTGCTACTGCACACTTACTGGACTACAGGAGAGCATAAACGTAACTTTTCTATGAGCCGGAAACAAAGCGTGACGTGACCGTCATGATGCCATCTGGGCGTTGCGGTGTCTGGAACTGACCTGCAGTGTCTCCCAGGCCTGCCTGTTCATGCATGTTGTGTGTGTGTTTGTTCCATACCCACAGAGCTATGAAAAACAAGACCCACCCCCCAGCTATGCTTTTAACCTCTGGAAGGAGAAGCAGGGGCTTCCCAGGTGGCACTAGTGGTAAAGACCTGCCTGCTGATGCAGAAGACGTAAGAGACGTTGGTCCCTGGGTCGGGAAGATCCCCTGGAGGAGGGCATGGCAACCCACTCCAGTGTTCTTGCCTGAGAATCCTATGGACAGAGGAGCCTGGCAGGCTACAGTCCATGGGGTTGCAAAGAGTCAGACCGGACTGAGGCGACTTAGCAGCAGCAGCAACAGCCAGAGAAGCAGGAAGGGAAGGAAGAAGAAAGACCCGTCCTGAGCCTTGCGCCCTGCCCCCTCGCTCGGAACTGCCCCTGAGCACTAAGATCATGGGTCACAGTCCCCAGCGCCCAGCCCCCAGCGGGCAGCAGCAGGGGGCCGGGAGTTGTGCCTCTGCGTTGGGCTGGATCTGGAGTGCCTGGCGCCACCCGCCGGGACCCCTGCAGCCCGAGCCCTGCCCACGTGCCTCACCCAGCCCCCAGGCCCCTGTCCTGCAGCCCACGCCAGGCCCTCCAGTTCCATAAGCTCTGGAGCCCCGAGCAGCTGCCTTTGTGCCCCAAGTCCAGCAGCCACTCGCTGTCCTGGGCCTGCAGGGACCCGCCTGACACCCCCCCAGGCAGCCAGAGGGACCCATGGCCCCTGGACAGCAAGCCTGGCCCCAAGGCTCCCCGGGGTCAGGACCTGGCCTAAGTGGCCCCAGAAGCCCACCTGGTCCCGTGTGGCACGCGCCGAGTCTCCGTGACCAGCCTGGCAGACCAGCCCCTGTAAGCCCGGGAGCCCAGCCCTGGGACACTTCCCACTCAGTCTGCCCACCCTCCCTGCCTCCTCCTGGTCCCGGGTCACGGCCCCACCTTCGTTCTTATCTCACCCCCTTCTCCTCTGGCTGGACCCCGCCCCTCAGCACTGTCCCCTCGGCCACACAGGTGGCACTTCCTGCCTGGCCAAGGCCTCTCCCCACTCCAAGCCCGACTCTTGGCCTTGAAGGTCTGGCTGGCCCTCCTCTAGCCCACCTTCTCCAGGAAGCCTTCTTGGGCTACTCAGGGCTCTCCCCACTGTGTCTGCCCTCAGAGACCACTTGATGTGTGCTTCTGGGGGTCCCGCAGGGTCCTCCTAGAGAAGGAAATGGCAACCCACTCCAGTGTTCTTGCCTGGAGAATCCCAGGGACGGCGGAGCCTGGTGGGCTGCTGTCTATGGGGTCGCATAGAGTCAGACACGACTGACGCGACTTAGCAGCAGCAGCAGCAGCAGGGTCCTCCAACCTGATGGCCCCCAGAACTCAGGACCACTTATTTCGGGCAGCATATTTGCGTCTCCCCAAAATTCACACAGAGGTCGTGACCATGGGGCCCTCTGGTGGGCTCAGATGCCGGAACTGCCCTCCCCCCTCCACCAGGCACAGGTGGGGCCCTCCCCAGAGCCAGCCCGGGACCTGACCCAGACCCCGGCAGCCTGGGCTCGGAGCCGCCAGGCCGGCTCTGTCCAGCAGCCCGACCTAGACCCTCTGCTAAGAATGCACTCCCCCCACCACCAGCCTCTGCCCCATCCTCCCCCCTCCCCTGCACCCAGGGTCACACCCGCAGCCTCCCCCCCTCCCCGAAGCCCCCTCACAGCCACCAGCAGAGCAAACATTCAGCACTGTGCCCTCAGTGCTGTGTCTGGAGGCCCCAGCAGCCCGATAACACCCCAACCCCGACGCGGGCCCCCCGCGGATCCCTCCCGCCAGCCTTATCTGTTTGCTTTTCACCAACATCCGCCAGCTCTCAGCACAGCGAAGCCTGCGTTGGGGGGCGGAATGGGAGGGTGTTGGGGGAGGGGAGGGGGAGGGGCGGGGCGGGAGCGGGGCGGGATGGAAGGTTTGGGGGGCGGGATCAGCTGTGGAGGGGGGCCTCTGATCTGGACCAGAAGCTGCAGACATCAGTGTCCCCCACCATCTTCGAGTGGAGCCTTTGGGACCCTCAAACGGGGGGCGGGAGTGGGGGTTGGAGCCAGGAAACTGGGGGTGCCCCAGGTCCCCAGAGGCAGGGAGGGGGTGCTGATGGGGCAGTGCTGGCCCCCTAGAGGGATCGGAGGTCCCCCAACCAGAGTGGGTGGCAGGCCGTGCAGAGCACAGGGGTCACGGAGAGACGGGTGAGCACCGCCTCCTGGGAGCCAGCCTCTGGGACCCAGCTCCCTCCTCCCCAGCAGGAGGGCCAGGCGGCCAGGGCCCCTCCTGCAGGTGGGCACCCAGCCCCAGGCCCACTTTCCCAGCCCACCTCAGCTCATGTGCCCCTAAGCCTCTCTGGTCCCTGGTGAGGCCCCAGCCAGGCCAGGTGCTAAACAGACACTAAGGAGCCCAGGCCCAGCCGGCAGGGGTGGGCAGTGAGCCTGTTCAGGGACACAGCTCCACCCGGCCTGCGGCAGCCGTGGGCTTGGGCAGTGGCATCCCCGTCCCCAGGGCCCCCTACCCTGTGCCAAGGCCAGTTCTACCCCTAACCCCCTCCATGGACCATGGACACGAAGTTCTGTCCATCTGACGGCGCCATGAGGGAGCTGGGGACCACAGACAGCCCTGGGGCTGCTCTGCAGGGACAGCCCCCTCCCCAAATCTGGGCCCAGGAATCTGCAGGAAGAACTGGGGCCCAGAGGCAGTGTGGGGGCCGGCAGGGAGGCCCTGGGCCCCCGGGGGAACGCCCACCCCATCCCCTTGCAGCACCCTCTCTGGGGGCCCCTCCCAGCCCCTCCTGGCTCACTGGCCCCACCGGTGCCGGATGCAGGGCCGACCCCAGTAGCTGAGGGTGGGGGTCTAGAAGGAGGCTGCCCTCGGAGTGGACAGGAGGCCAGACAGCCACAGGTGAGGCGGCCGAGCGTGACAGGGAGGGCCCGGGCCCCTCCCAAGCCTCACGCGGCCGCTCCCTGCTAGCTGCAGGTGGGGGTCCCCAGGAAGGAGCAGTAGGCTCTAGAACCACAGTGGGGGCACCTCCCCAGCTGGCCACACACAGGATGCCAGGGTGGGGCGGGCAGGAGAGGGCAGGCGACTCCGCCCCAGCAGAGGTCCCTCGGGGAGCCTCTGCTCGGGCCACTCTGGGCCCAGGGTCTCCAGGTCGGCACGTCTCCCCAGCGTCCGCTCTCAGGCCGCGGAGGGTCCTGGTCCCACGGCCACTCGTGACCTCACCTTTCTCCTGGGAAAGACTCAGCCAGTGGCTGTTCACCCCTGGCCTTGAAGCCCAGGTCCAGGGCAGTCGCAACCTTGCCCCCAGCTCAGCGCAAGGTCACTGCTGGCCCTGCGTGAACGCCCAGCTCCCCAGCTCCTGGTCATCACAGCCCCCTCTGCCACCCGGCCAGTTCACAAACAGGCCCGGGCACAGGAGCCACAAGGCCGACCCCTCAGGACTGAAATTCAGCTGTGCTGAAGCCTCCACCCTCGAGCCTCAGGGCCGCCAGAGTGACACGCAGCCCCAACAGGAGCCTCTAGAAGCATCCACAGGCCGTGAGTGCAGAGTCCTCATCCGAGCCCTCGACCCCAACCCCGGGGAGCCGCAGCCTAGGGGTCGGTGCCCACCCTCCCAACTGAGCCAGGAGGCCGAGGTGGCAGCTGTGAGGCAGGGCTCCGCAGCGGACAATCGCCCGCTTGTCTGGGGCTCTGTCCTCAAGGCCGCCGGCCGGCCGACGGGACAGTGGCGAGATGGCCACACACAGGCTTATCTCCACACTGTTTGCGCAGCACATTCCCGCGCCCCCAGAGCAGCGACAACAATGTCCTGCTTTGTGATTTCCCGTGTGGAGAGGGAAACCCCTCCCAAGCACCCCCACACCACCCTCTCCGGGACGGAGCAGGGCCTGGGCGCCAGCCGTGCTGAAAGGCCAGAGCCGTTCACTCACTTCAGGGCCTGGGCCACCTGTGGTACAGATCCTGGGCCACACGTGTGACTTTTCCAGGAAACTCAGACCGAGTCACACGTGCACACACACGGGCCTCTGTGTCCCGGCCCCGGGCGCAGCCGACTGCAGCCCGCCGACATCCAACCGGACATCCGGCTGGTGACGCCTGCCCCCTGGACCCCAACAAGCGGACCCCTTGCCTGCCACAAGCCCCGCCCCCTTCCCGGTCCGAGACCACGTGTGGGCCCCTCCAGGCACTGGGACACACGGAACATGCGGATGGCCCTGGGCAAGGGGCCTGCTGGGAGACGCAGCTGCCCCCAGCGTGCAGGGCGCGGTCTGGATGGAGGGGGGACTGGGTGGGGAGGGGCACCCGGGGCCGTGTGTGGGAAACTCAGGCAGCTGGTGCCAAGGCCCTGTGGCTGGGCGCCTGCTGGGGAGGAGCAGCAGGCGGGCACGTGGCCCGACGGAGGAGCTCGGGGGCAGGTGGGCACCTGGTCCGACGGAGGAGCTCAAGGCCCAGGAGGGTCCAGGCAGGGTTCTGCTGGGGCGGAACGGCAGGCGGGCACATGGCCTGATGGAGGAGCTCGGGGGCAGGGGGGCACATGGCCTGACGGGGGAGCTCGGGGGCCCAGGAGGGTCCAGGCAGGGTCCTGCTGGGGTGGAGCAGCAGGCGGGCACGTGGCCCGATGGAGGAGCTCGGGGGCAGGCGGGCACCTGGCCCGACGGAGGAGCTCGGGGCCCCAGGAGGGTCCAGGCAGGGGGAGGGAACATGTGCCGGGAGAGAGAAGGGCTTGGGGCTCTTTTCCATCACAGTCCCCCCACCCCCCTCTGGAGCCTCACGCTGCCCACCCTGGGCAGCACCCAGGCCCCAGGCCGACTGGTGTGGGTGGTCCGGTGGCTGTCAGAGCCCTGCTTCCCTGCAGCCCCTCATCTGGGTGCATGCGCCCTCCTGGAGCCCCCGCTAGGCGGAGGCCTGAGAGCAGGCCCACTCCCCTGCCCCTGAGGGACCCCAGCCCTCATCTGTCAGCCTGCCCTGAGCCTTCACCTGGAGCAGCCCTGGGGCAGCCCCCCACCGAGGCCCCCAGCAAAGCGTGACCAACGGCCAAGGGCACCCAGTCACCCCCAGAACAAAGGCGGCTGCAGGGACAGCCACGGAGGTTCCAGGGCAGGCCCCCACCCGCCTGTGCCCACGCACCCCTAGTCCTGGGACGCCCGACAGGGTGCGGAGAGCAGCGGGGAGAGACGATAGAGGACATCCCGCCTGCCCACCCCCCGGCCTTTAAACACTATTCCACAAAACTGAAATTTCTTTAGGTGAGCACACAGCAGCTTCTGTACTTGTGAGCTGGGAGCAGGCGGCCAGGCTGTGGTCTGTGAGATGTGGTGAGGCCCCAGACACAGATCCTCTGTGGAAGGAGCCAGGCCTCAGCACCCCCAAGTCCCTGTGGGCAGAACCCCCTCAGGAAGCGGGGTGCCCCCTCCATGCCGGCCCCTACTCAGAGCCAGGTACCCTGGAGAGGCTGGAGGATTCTGAACACCTGTGCCCCAACCCTCCCCTCGCCCGATCGTGACCCTCAGCTGACCCTCGCCCTGACCCCTTGCAGGGCTGGCGTGTGAACTGCCCGTGAACAAGTGCCCACCAGCACCCCTCCCCGCTTCCTGCTCCTCCAGATGCTGCCCCAGGAGCCACACCCTTAGCCCCCACGCAGAGGGTGTGGGCAGAGCCTCTGCTCCTCTGCCTGAAGGGGCCAAGCACCCAGGGCTGGCCTTGGACTCCCCCAAGAGATGCGCCCAGTGGGCAGCCCTGAGCCCACCTCGCCCCTGCCGCACCTGAGGTCAGCAGCTCAGAGCATGTGCGCGCTGCACAACCAGGGTCCCGGGAGGCCAGCCAAGAAGGCGGCTTCCAGGGGTGAGCTGGTCAAACAGGGTCCCCACACTGGGGAGCTGAGGTGGCCCCACAAGCTCCTGGGACCTCCAGGGAGGTGTTTATCTGAGCCCCAGGCCGGCTGCATGATAACCCCCCACCCGGGACCCCCAAGGGCAGGGGTTGACCTCTGGAGGTCCCTCCACGGGCAGTCAACCCTCCCAGGTGGGGGTGGGCCTGGCAGGCTGGTGCCGTTTCAGGGACAAGGGTCCAGGTGAGAATGAAGCCCCCCCAGGAGCCCTCCCCCCAGCGGCGCCCTAGTGGGGAGCCCAGCATCTCCCCTAACACGCCCCAGACACGCCCCTCTCAGTGCAGCTGAAGGTGCCGGCCTGACTCCTTGCAGTGACCCCGGGAGACTCCTGGCAACTGCAGCTCGAGTAAACACCGGAGATGTTTGCGGGACCCCAGAGGGTGTGTGCCAGCCCCCTGCCCAGAGGTGAGTAATTATGGGGCTGCTGCCTGCTCAAGAATTTTCCAAAGGCCACGTCCTGATAAAGCAGCGCCGGAGATCCTGTTTGGCCACCGTGGTGCCCGGCCGGCCGTGGCGCTGGGGGACGGAGCGTGGGGCTCGGCGGGCGTGGCGGGCGAGCCTCACCCTACATAAGGCACTGGGCGCCTGCTCGGGTCGCACTGGTGCAGCCGGCCGCGGTGTCCCCCGCGGAGGCACGAGTCCAGCAGCGGCCGCTCCCGCCTCGCGCCATGCTCGGGCCTCGGCTGCTGCTGCTCCTCTCCTGCGGGGGGGCCCTGCTCGGCGCCGGTGAGTGGGGGCCATGGGCATCGGGGTGCCAGACCCCTCGGGGCCCCTCCACGTGGGAGCGTCTCCAGGCCTTCTCACCTCAGAGACCTGGCGGGAGGCAGGCGAGCCATGTGGACGCTGATGACCAGGAGACGACCGACAGGCCAGGGTGGCCTGTCCCTGCCCCATGGCTGCCCTGCTGGCCAAGGCCCACATGTCCACGCGAGTCGGGGGACAGGGGTCCCTCGGAACGCAGGCGTGCGGGGCGGGGGACAGTGGTGGGGCCTCAGTGCCTGAAGCCTGGCACTGGCACTGGCACTCCCCACCGGGCCCTGGGTCCTGAGAGGCCTCTGGGGTCCCCAGGGGCAGCCAGAGGGCGTGCAGGGGGCCTTGTGGGCACTGAAGTCAAAAGACTCAGGGAGAGAGCTGACTCCAGAGAGTCCTGGCTACTAATAGCAAGCCCGAGGGGGGCTCTGGGCCTCAGTTTCCCGGTCTGTAAAGTGGGGTGACACTCCCCTGTGTGATGATGTGAGGATCAAAGAAACGGGGGCTAGAAGGGCCGCCCCACCCAGTCTCACCTGTCAGGCCATGGGGACATGGGTCCCCCTCCTCCTCCTCCAGGACCCTCAGCCAAGCACCCCTCAGAAGGGGCCAGCCCAGAGGGGTCACCCCATGGCCAGCGGAAGCCCTTCCTGTTGGCTGACAGCAAGCACCAGGCCTGACCCAGAGCCCGGTCTCGAGCCAGGAGGAAGCCTACCTCCTCAGCTCCTGCCCCGCTGTGCCCCTTGGCAGCCCCAGGGCCCCTCTAACCTCAATGTGGAGCCAGGGAGAGGTGCCCGGCCCAGGGGCAGGCTGCGAGGCCAGTGGGCAGCCCTAGGCCCATTCCACCCCTCACCTCCCACGAAGCCCCTTCCGCACCCCCAGGCACCAGCTTTCTCACCAGGGGTGGCTCTGAGCACCCAGGACCCCTGCCCAGCCAAGACCACCTCCCTGGGCCCAATCCAGGCCCTGGGGACCCCCAGACCTGGGCCCAGAACCAGGGGGAGGGAGACGCCAGGAGCCTGCCAGGGTGGGTGTAGGACGCAGGGGCGGCGAGGAGCATGGCTTTGGAGCCGTGGGGGTTTGGGCTGCGGACACGGTGGGGCTGGGAGTGGGACAGGGTGTCTAAGCGCTGACCCCGCACTGGCCCCGGGGGAGGCGGGAGGGAGGCCCTGCCTTCCTGGACCAGAGGCTCCGACCTTGGGGTCTGGAGGCCGGGGACTCTGGGATGGAGGCCTCTGAGCGGGGCCCAGGCCGACCAGAACGGGCAGTGCAGGAAAGGCCGCCAAGCGTGCAGAAGGAACACCGTGTGTGCCAGGCCCACAGGGCCCGTCCAGGGTGGCACAGCCAACGTGACTCCAGGCGTTGTGGGGGCTGGTGGTGAGCTGAGAAGAGGTGCCAGGGGCACACCCGCGTGGTGGGTGCTGTAGGGGAGGAGGCCGAGTCACCACCCCTTGAGCCGGCTGGGGACCCCACGGCCATCAGTCAGGCGGGCCCGCTCCTGGTGCCACCCAGAGGGACGATGCGGGCAGCCACCATGCTGGGACTCGGGAGTCGGCGTGGCCAGGAACCCGCGCACCCTGAGGCAGGGGGCACAGCGGACCGGGGCAGAGACGGGACCCCGGGGCACACTCAGATGACCCTGCCACCCACCAGCACTGGGACCTCACCCCCAGACGTGGGCGGCCACACGCTGATGGGGGGCCCTGTCCTCGCAGGTCTGGAGGACAGCTCCTCGGTGCCCCCAGGGCTCCACAGGGCGAAGGATCCCCCACAGCCAGATGAGGCTCACGGGCAGCCCTCCGTCCTGAGGAACTGCCCAGGGCACAGGGCCACGGCCCAGCTACAGGGCGAGTGTGGCCTGGAGTCTCCGCGAGGGGAGACCCCAGCCCACCCCTCCCCCAGGGGAGATGAGCTTCTCCTGCAGAGGGGGCCACGGGTCCTGCTGAGCGCGGGCTAAGCTGCTGCTTCACGTCCCAGAGCCCAGCCCCGACAGAGGCCCACACTCCCGTGAGGCAGACCCCAGCCCAGAGCTGGGTGGGCATGGGGATGCGGGCCTCTCCCCACCCACCCCCGGGGGGCGCCTGGAGACTGGGAGGGGCTCCAGACCCACTCTGCCAGCTGGGAGGACGCAGAACTCCAAGACCGCACGCTCTCTGCAGCTCCCGACGACAGGGGCCGGTGCTCCACGTGGGGGGCCGGCCACTTCTCCACCTTCGATGGCCACACGTACGACTTCTCGGGGACCTGCAACTACGTCTTTGCGGCCGTCTGCAAGGATGCCCCATCCACCTTCAGCGTCCAGCTACGGCGAGAGCCTGCTGGGAACATCTCCCGGATCATTGTGGAGCTGGGGGCCTCTGCGGTCACCGTGCAGGACACAGTCATCACCATCAAGGACGTGGGGTAGGCCGGAAAGCCGGGAGGGGCAGCTGGGGGCCGGGGGCGGCGCTGACCACAGCTGCCCTGCAGGGTGGTCAGCCTGCCCCACACCAGCAACGGGCTCCAGATCACACCCTTCGGACAGAGCGTGAGGCTGCTGGCCAAGCAGCTGGAAATGGAGCTGGTGGTCATGTGGGGTCCCGGTGCCCATCTCATGGTGAGGGCGTCAGCAGGGGGCGGGGGGCGGGCTGGGGAGCCTGGGCTTCCCAGGGGCTTGAGGACAAGCTAGTGAGAACGGGGATCCCCAGTGAGGAGCTGGGCGGGCAGGCCTGGGTCCTCCCCTGTGAGGGGCCTCTGCGCCCCTGGAGCGGGTGTGAGTAGCTCCTGGGGGGCCCCGGGGCCCTGTGCCCCTCCCCGCCCACCCAACGGCAGTGCCCACCCCTGCAGGTGCTGGTGGAGAGGAAGTACATGGGCAAGATGTGCGGGCTGTGTGGGAACTTCGACGGCGAGAAGACCAACGAGTTTCTGAGCGAGAACGGTAGGTGAGGGCTGGCGGCCCCCGCTGTGGCCCGGCAACCGGGGTGCTGACCCCGCCCTGCCCCCCCAGGCCAACTGCTGGAGCCCCACAAGTACGCTGCCCTCCAGAAGCTGGATGACCCCAACGAGATCTGTGCCTATGAGGCCATCCCCAGCCCCCGGCTCCTGCAGGCAGAGCACGTGTGTGAGGCGGCGGGGCCGGGCTCCCGGGGTTGGAGGTGGGGGGCCTATCACCAGGGTGGGGCCAGCCCATGGGGTCTGACAGGGACCCAGGCCAGCAACACCCCAGCCTTGCAGGGCATGTGTGTGGTGGGGAACGTGCCTTGGCCCCCATGACCCTGCGTGGCCCTGTGTCCAGGCCCAGACCTGCCTGCAGCTGCTGACCCTGGTGGCGCCCGAGTGCACCGTGCCCCAGGAGCCCTTCCTGCTGAGCTGCCAGGCGGACATGGCCGCATGCGTGGAGCCCGGCCGGCGTAACTGCAGCTGCGCCACGCTGTCCGAGTACTCACGCCAGTGCAGCATGGCCGGCCAGCCCGTCAGCAGCTGGCGGGGCCTCGACCTCTGCTGTGAGTCCCGGGGAACGAGGAGAGGGCCAGGGCGGGTGGTGGGGGGTCAGGCTGGGGGCCGCAGGCCCCTCTCACAGGGCAGCTCGACCTGCAGCTGTGGGCCAGTGCCCGGCCAACCAGGTGTACCGCGAGTGCGGCGAGACCTGCGTGCAGACCTGCTCCAACCCGCAGCACAGCTGCTCCAGCTTCTGCACCTTCGGCTGCTTCTGCCCAGAAGGTGAGGGCATCACCCTCCCAGGACCCCCTAGCGGAGCCCAGAGCCGGGCCTCCATGCCCCCAACCCCAGGCTGGGAGCCAGGACCCGCGGCCCCAGACGCTCCACTGGGACTTGCCCCAGCGAAGGCTCTGCCTGCCCTGTGCACGTGCAGGTGCCCACCCTCAGGGAGCAGGGCGGTGGCGGGGCAGGGCCTGCCACCCATGGGGCAGCACTCAGGGAGGGGGTAGGGCGGAGGGGAAGGGCTCTCCCATGACCCCACAGGCGGGGCAGGGCCCAGCCGCAGCCCCAGGAAGCCCCTCTCCTGCAGGGATGGTTCTGGATGACATCTCGAAAAACCACAGCTGTGTTCCCGAGCCCCAGTGCCCCTGCATGCTCAGCGGGGTGGCTTATGCCCCCGGGGAGGTCACAACAGCTGCCTGCCAGACCTGGTGAGTGCCGGGCCGCGGGAGAGGGCGTGCAGGCCAGCGGGGGCTGCTGGGGAACGCTGGCTCACGCCTGCCACCCACAGCCGGTGCTCGGGGGGCCACTGGGAGTGTGAGGAGCGGCCCTGCCCACGGCGCTGTGCCCTGGAGGGCGGCTCCTTCGTCACCACGTTCGACGCCAGGCCCTTCCGCTTCCATGGCACCTGCACCTACGTCCTTGTGCAGGTAGGACACACCCCCACCAGGGGCCCCGCCACAGGCGGGGGGACACCGTGAGCGCCCTGGGGCCTGACCTGAGCCACCCTCCCCCAGAGCCCCCAGCTCCCTGACGGTGGCTCGCTCATGGCTGTGTTCGACAAGTCTGGGTACTCTCACTCGGAGACCTCCCTGGTTGCTGTCATCTACAAGTCCAGCAAGGTGAGGCCACCCTACCTGTGCCCCAGGCAGACACACCCCAGCTCCCGCTTCACCCTGCCTGGCCCACACGAGGTGGGGGCTTCCCCTGCTCCCGGCCCCCTGTAACTCAAGCCTCCTTCCCCCAGGACAAAATCGTGATTTCTCAGGATGAGGTGGTCACCAACAACGGGGACACCAAGTGGCTGCCATACAAGACTCGTATGTCCCCAGCCCTACCCGGCACCCAGGGCCTCACTGAGCTGGGTCCCAAAGCAGGCCACCCGCTGAGGCTCCTGTCCCCTCAGGAAACATCACGGTCTTCAGGCAGACATCCACCCACCTTCAGATGGTCACCACCTTCGGGCTAGAGCTTGTGATCCAGCTGTGGCCCGTGTTCCAGCTGTACATCACCGTCGGGCCCCAGTTCAGAGGCCAGACCAGAGGTGAGTCCCACCCCAGTCTGCCCAGGGCTGGCCCAGATGCCCCTCCCTGCCCGGCCTGGCCACCCCAGAGGAGAAGGGCCCGGCAGAGCCTGGCGCTGACCCAGCCCATCCAGCACCACAGCTGGCCCTCCCAGTGTGGTTAGGGGAGGAGGGGGCCTCAGGGAGCGCAGGGCAGGACAGGAAGGAGCACAGGCCACCCACCCTCGCCACCGGCCCAGGGCTCTGCGGCAACTTCAACGGGGACACGACGGACGATTTCACCACGAGCATGGGCATCGCCGAGGGCACTGCCTCGCTCTTCGTGGACTCCTGGCGAGCAGGAAACTGCCCCGCTGCGCTGGAGCGTGAGATCGACCCCTGCTCCATGAGCCAGCTCAACAGTGAGTGCTGCCCAGCAGGGGCGGGGTGGGCGGGAGACCCCGGGCAGCTGATCCATGCCCGCCTGTCCCCCCAGAGGTGTGTGCGGAGACCCACTGCGCGGTGCTGGTGCAGAAGGGCACGGTGTTTGAGAACTGCCACGCCACCGTGGACCCCAAGCCCTTCTACAAGGTGGGTGGGGCCGTGGGCATGGAGAGGCCCCTGGGGAGACCCTCGGGGTTCCAGGAGGACGCTCATGGCCACTGTCTGCCCGCAGAGGTGCGTGTACCAGGCCTGCAACTACGAGGAGACATTCCCGCACATCTGCGCTGCCCTCGGTGACTACGCGCTGGCGTGCGCCTCACGGGGCGTCCTGCTGCAGGGCTGGAGGAGCAGCGTGGACAACTGCAGTGCGTGGGGGGGGCGGGACCTGTGTGGCGGGCTCAGCGGAGTGGGAGGGGCCTGTGTGGTGGGCGGGACTTGTGGCGGCGGGCAAAGTGGGGCTGGAGGTGTCTGCGGGGCTTGTGGGTGGGCGTGGCCTATGGGGGCGGGCACAGCAGGTGGGCGTGGCCTGCGAGGCGGGCACAGAGGGCGCCTCCCCAGGATCTGTCTCCTGTCCCCCGGACCCCCGCAGGCATTCCCTGCACAGGCAACCAGACGTTCAGCTACGACAGCCAGGCCTGTGACCACACGTGCCTGTCGCTAACTGACCGCGAGGCCGAGTGCCACCCCAGTGCTGTGCCGGTGGACGGCTGCAACTGCCCCGAGGGCACCTACCTGAACCACAAGGCCGAGTGTGTGCGCAAGGCCCAGTGCCCCTGCCTCCTGGACAACCACGGGTTCATCCTGGCCGACCAGTCCACCATGGTCAACGGGGTCGTCTGGTGAGCAAGGGCTCCGGAGGGCAGCTGCCCGGCCTGCGGCCCTGTCGAGGCAGTGCTCACCCGGCTTCTCTCCCACAGCCACTGCATCAGTGGGCGGTTGAGCTGTCCAGTGCGGCCTCAGATGCTTTTGGGTATGTGGCTACGGCCAAGGCTGGCGGAGCTGGACTGCGGGGGCCTCGGCTCCTCTGTGTCCACCTCACCCCGGGCCCCTTGTCTCTGCAGCAACCTGCTCAGCCCCAAAGACCTTCCAGTCCTGCAGTCAGTCCTCGGAGGACAAGTTTGGGGCAGCCTGCGCCCCCACCTGTCAGATGCTGGCCACTGGCACCCCCTGTGTAAGGAGCGAGGGGCAACGGTGCTCCTTGGTAGAGCAGAGCCCACTGCCTGAGGAAGCCGAGGGTGCCCTGGGGCGGACACTCCCACAGTGGGCGTCCCACAGCTCCTTGGTCCATGAGAGGATTCCCACGGGCCCTTCAGGGACGGCAGGCCATGCTCCATCCCACCCACCCCATGACGCGTGTGACCGACGGCCTGGCCGCCAAGCGTGCTCCTCTGTGGGCTCCCCGAGGACTGAGGGCCCTGCTGCTTGGGAAGGGGCTAGAGCAGCCCAGCCGTGATGCCCCTAAGGGCGGGGCGGGGCAGCTTTGATAAGAGAAAGGCCCAGAGCAGGGTTTATGCAGGGAGAGGCCTGGGAAGAACACAGTAGGGGGCCTCAGAAGGGCCCAGGGCTCTAGTGGCCGCAAGTGGGGCTACCCTCCAGGGGCCACCGACCCTCCTCCCCCAGGTGCCCACGAAGTGTGAGCCCGGATGTGTCTGTGCCAAGGGGCTCTACGAGAATGCCAGCGGGCAGTGCGTGCCCCCCGAGGAGTGCCCATGCGAGTTTGCCGGCATCTCCTATCCCCGGGGCGCTGAGCTCCACACCGACTGTAAGAGCTGGTGAGCTGCAACCCCACCCGCAAACCCTGGTGGCCCAACTGTCGTCAGGTGCTTGGCGTTGGCAGGGGCCCCTCCTACCCACAAGGTCAAGGGTCCTGTGGGGCGCTTGTGCCCAGGTCATCCCCCGAACTCCAGGACACCCTGCTCCTCCCACAGCATCTGCTCAAACGGGACATGGTCCTGCCAGCAGAGCGCCCACTGCCCGTCCACCTGCAGCCTCTATGGGGAGGGCCACGTGGTCACCTTTGACGGGCAGCGCTTTGTGTTCGATGGCAATTGCGAGTACATCCTGGTCACGGTGAGTGCGCGCCAGGCCACGGGGCCAATGTGGGGCTGGGGGCCACGGGGCCGGCTCCTCAACACCCCTTCCCCACAGGACGGCTGCAATGCCAGTGACTCGCAGCCCACCTTCAAGATCCTGACAGAGAACGTCGTGTGCGCAAAGTCGGGTGCCACCTGCTCGAGGGCCATAAAGATCCTCCTGGGGGTAAGCAAGCGGGCAGCCTCCCCAACCGCCACGGGGCCCCAGAGCCTGGCCACTCAGGATCCTTGCTGACCTCTGCCCCTGACCTCCACGTCCACACCATGCTGGCAGTGTCCCCCAGAACTGGACAACGGTGCAGCGGGGAGGGGTCTCCCCCAAGCCTGACCCTCAGCCCTCAGCAGATTCCAGGGTGCCCTGGGACCTTCTCCCAACAAGGCTCTAGAGGGCAGGCCCCCAGGCCAGGAAAGCTCAGGCCAGGAGGGGGAAGACCCACAGCACTGAGCTGCTGCCCAGAGCGCAGGCAGCTGGTGACAGCTGCGCCCCCCAGGGCCTGTCCATCGTGCTGGCAGACGCCAACTACACGGTGAGCGGGGAGGACCCCGGCGTGCACTTCCGGGTCAAGGCTGGCTCCCTGCACCTGGTGCTGGACATCACCATCGGCAGCACGTACAACCTGACCCTCACCTGGAACAAGCACATGACCGTCTTCATCAAGGTCGCCCGCGCCTCCCAGGTACTGCTGCCCGCCCTGCGGCCTGGGGGTGTGGGGAGCCCCTGCCCGCCTGGCACCTGACACCGGCCCCCGCAGGATCCCCTCTGCGGCCTATGTGGCAACTACAATGGGAATATGAAAGACGACTTCCAGACACGCAGCAAGTACTTGGCATCCAGCGAGCTGGAGTTTGTGAACTCCTGGAAGGAGAGCCCACTGTGCGGCGACACCACCTTCGCGCTGGACCCCTGTAGCCTCAACACCTTCCGCCAATCTTGGGCCGAGCGCAAGTGCAGCATCATCAACAGCCAAACCTTCGCAGCCTGCCACGGCCAGGTGGGCCCCGCCCCGTCCGCCCTCGCCCCGCCCACCATGGCCAGGTGGGCCCCGCCCCGTCCGCCCTCGCCCCGCCCACCATGGCCAGGTGGGCCCCCGCCCCGCCCACCACAGCCAGGTGGGCTCCGCCCCGTCCCGCCCTCGCCCCGCCCGCCCTTGCCCCTCCCCACCTGGTGGGCCCCGTCCCGCCCCATCGCTCCCGCGCCCCGCCCCGCCCACGCCAAGCGGTCTGGGCAGGTCAGCGGGGCCAGGCCAGGTCCCACCTGACCCCGAGGGGCGCCCACAGGTCTACCGCCTGCCCTACTACGAGGCCTGCGTGCAGGACACGTGTGCGTGCGACACTGGCGGGGACTGCGAGTGCCTATGTGATGCTGTGGCCGCCTACGCCAAGGCCTGCGTGGACAAGGGCGTGTGTGTGGACTGGCGGTCCCCTGACTTCTGCCGTGAGTCCTGCTCTGGCCCTCCAGCCTCTGCAGGGCCGTGGCTGAGCTGCCAGGCTGCGGCGCTTCTCCAGGATGGGCGGCAGGCCATGCCCAGGGAGGCCTTGCAGAGGGACCCTGATCCCTGAAGGGCACTGAGCCTGGCGGGCGGACCCTGAGCCCAGCAGAGGGACCCTGAGCCCGGGAGGACCCTGATCCCGGGGGGACCCTGAGCCCGTGGGGACCCTGAGCCCGTGGGGACCCTGAGCCCATGGGGACCCTGAGCCCGGGGGGACCCTGAGCCCGGGGGGACCCTGAGCCCGTGGGGACCCTGATCCCGGGGGGACCCTGAGCCCGTGGGGACCCTGAGCCCGGGGGGACCCTGATCCTGGGGGGACCCTAAGCCCGTGGGGACCCTGAGCCCGTGGGGACCCTGAGCCCGGGAGGACCCTGATCCCGGGGGGACCCTAAGCCCGTGGGGACCCTGAGCCTGTGGGGACCCTGAGCCCGTGGGGACCCTGAGCCCGGCGGGGGGACCCTGAGCCCGTGGGGACCCTGAGCCCAGGGGGACCCTGAGCCCGGCGGGGGGACCCTGAGCCCGGGGGGACCCTGATCCTGGGGGGACCCTGAGCCCGTGGGGACCCTGAGCCCAGGGGGACCCTGAGCCCGTGGGGACCCTGAGCCCGTGGGGACCCTGAGCCCAGGGGGACCCTGAGCCCACGGGGACCCTGGGGACCCTGAGCCCAGGGGGACCCTGATCCCGGGGGGACCCTAAGCCCGTGGGGACCCTGAGCCTGTGGGGACCCTGAGCCCGGCGGGGGGACCCTGAGCCCGGCGGGCGGACCCTGAGCCCAGCAGAGGGACCCTGATCCCGGGGGGACCCTGATCCTGGGGGGACCCTGAGCCCGGGGGGACCCTGAGCCCGGCTCCACCACTGATGGTGCCCCTCCCCGTAGCCGTGTACTGTGAGTTCTACAACACGCACACGCAGGTGGGTGGCGAGTTCCAGTACACCCAGGAGGCCAACTGCACGTGGCACTACCAGCCGTGCCTCTGCCCCGCGTCACCACAGAGCGTCCCTGACAACGTCGAAGGTCTGGGCGTGGGAGAGATGGGAGGAGGGCGGCCTGCAGCATTAGGACCACTGACAGGCGGGATGGGGAGCCAGATGGCAGGGAGCCTGACAGGCCCTCCGGGAGGGCTGAGGCCGGGGGAAGAGGGGCTTCCGGCTCGGGCATTGAGGTCTGGCCATTCTCTGCGTGCACCTCTCAGGTTGCTACAACTGCTCCCGGGATGAGTACTTCGATCACGACAAGGGGACGTGCATGCCATGCAGTAAGCTCAGCCCACTGCCCGCAAGCCCCCACCCCTCACAGAGCTCCCGGTGAGCCCCTGTGCACCCTGCTCCCTGGGACACAGCCAGACACCCAGGGAAAAGGGTCAGCCCTTGCTTCCCTGCACCAAACACCCACTCTCCTGGCCTCTGAGAGTATGGGTGCACCAAACACCCACTCTCCCAGCCTCTGAGAGTGTGGATGCACCAAACACCCACTCTCCCGGCCCTGGTCGCAGGGCATACCCAGGCCTGCTGAGGAGTGTGGGTACAGGGCAGGGACCTCCCCTGGGTTCAGCAACAGGCAGCTGGGGGGCACTGACCATCACCTGCAGCGACCCTGGGGCAGCATCCGGCCGGCCCTGCCAGTCCCCTCCAGGCCCATCCATGCCGACATGGGGAGTGGGGGAAGGATGGGAAGCAGGAGTCCCGACACTTCCATGGCAGCTCCAACTCCTGGGTTCCTGACAACCCCTGGGACACAACCGAAGGCTTTGCAGGGCCTCCCTGGGTGGGGGGCAGGGGACGGGAGGGCAGCGCTCCTGACCAGCCCCCTTCTTGCAGTGCCGGTGCCCACCACGCCAGCGCCAACAGGTGATTGCACACACGAGTGGGATCGTGGTGATGCGGGCTCTTCCCCGGCTCTCCCGGCTCTACTCCACGGGACGGCCCAGGAGGCCAGCCTCTGTCTGTCCACCGGGGCAGCAGCCGGGCACACGGGTGTCGGGGGCAGGTGCACCTGGGCCAGCCCTGGGGGAAGGAGCCAGACGGGAAGGGCAGGCAGGCCCCAACGCCCGGCCACTGAGCACCGCGGGGCCGCCTGCCCAGCAAAGGAGGCTCAGAGGCCCAGCAGGGAAGAGGGCTCCTCCTCAAGGGCGTGCGGGGGCAGCTGCCGACTCCACAGCAGCAGCACGCGTGTCCCCCACAGGCTCGCCTGCCACAGAAACCACGCCGGCCACGGCCACGGCCAGCACCGCGCTGATCCCCAGCACTGGGCTCGGCTCCCCAACAACACCCACGGGGCCCATGCAGACGCCCAGCCTCCCAGCCACGGCTTCTTCATCCACACAGGCAGGGACAGCCCCGACCACCCGGACACAACCAACGGTCTCCTCGGAGGGTAAGGCCCAGGCAGAGGCCCAACGGTGTGTGAGGAAGCACCCGGGGTGTGTGGGTGGGGCTGAAGGGGACACCAGGCACCGTCCCTGCAGAGTCACCTTGGAGCACCTCTGCTGTCACCACCCGGGCCACATCTGCACCGGTCCCCACAGCCACGCAAAGGTCCACAGCCACGGGCCCTCCCGTGACCTGGGCCACCACGCGGCCCACGGGGCCCTCCCTCAGCACCGCCACGCAGTCCACAGCTCGGGCCACGGTGCGCACCACAGCAGCCTCGCCAAGCCTGGCAACATCAGGGACCGCCACAGGGAATGCCTCACCAAGCCTGGCAACGTCGGGGACCGCCACAGGGAACCCCGCAAGTAAGCATGCCACCATTGTCTGTCCCTGCAGAGAGGCCTCCACGGGGCAGCCCTGGTGCCCAGCCTGAGCCTCTGGGCCACGGGGAAGAGAGCAGCCTTGGGCGGCCCCTATGACCATGGGTCTAAGATGGGGGCGGCCCTCCCAGCTCATTACACTCCTCTCTATACATCTCCCAGACCACCAGACCCAAGCAGCCTTCCCCCATGGCCACCCTCACTGAGGGATCCACAGGCCTCAGGGTGCAAGGGCTCCAAAAGGCCCCTGAGCCACGCACAGGCCCCAGCTCGGGGGCAGGGCCACCAACTTCCCATTCCCCTGAGAGCAGGAGGGAAGAGGAAGCACCTGCCTGAGGCCGGGGCAGAGGAGCCCACCCTGAGAGTAGGGCTGCTAGGGAGGGACCCCAAAACCCACTGCAGACATTCAGGATGCAACAAGGGCCCACAGACAATGCCGGGACAGGGGGCTGGGAGAGGAACCAGAGTCATCCAGAAAGCTGCTGGACACCCCCGCAGGCACACTAGAGCCACAGGTGTGGAGGCTGATGTGGAAGGCGTGGGCGACCCCAAAGCAGGGTACGAGGGGGAGGGAGTGAAATGACGCCCTGCTTTCAACAGCATCCTCAACACATCGATGGACCCCCGAAACTCCCATCAGCCAGGAGACACAGCGCACGGAGCCCCCACGACCGCCAGAGGGCACCACAGGGCCCAGCACAGCACACACGGGCCTGAGACCAACGGCCCCCACCACTGGGGCCGAGGGCAGCGCCAGCCCCAACACACCGGCTCCTCCCTCCACGGCCATGCCCATCACCCACTCCAGCACCACCCTTCCACTCCCTGTCCCCACCACACCCCAGACATCAACTCCACCCACAACCACCACACCCACAGCCACACCCACAGCCACACCACTGACAGAGACCACCACACCCACAGTCACAGCCTACCCAACCCCACCACCTCCAGAGACCCTTCCTGTCCACGTGTCAACATCGGCCACCTCCTCAGTGACTCCAACCTCTCACCAGGTTATCACCCCGACCGAGTCCCACACCACCTTCTCCACCACAAAGACAACTGGCACCCCTTCTCTATCAACACACACCCCTGTCACAGAGACAGTGCTCACACCCACAGCCACACCACTGACTACCACCACCACACCTACAGTCACACCACTGACAACCACCACAGGGACCACCACACCCACAGCCACGCCACTGACAGAGACCACCACACCCACAGCCACACCACTGACAGAGACCACCACACCCACAGCCACACCACAGACAACCACCACCACAGGGACCTCCAAACCCACAGCCACGCCACTGACAGAGACAACCACACCCAGAGCCACACCACTGAAAACCACCACCACACCTACAGTCACACCACTGACAACCACCACCACAGGGACCACGACACCCACAGCCACACCACTGACAAAGACCACCACACCCACAGCCACACCACAGACAACCACCACCACAGGGACCTCCAAACCCACAGCCACGCCACTGACAGAGACAACCACACCCACAGCCACTCCACTGACAGAGACAACCACACCCACAGCCACACCACAGACAACCACCACCACAGGGACCTCCAAACCCACAGCCACGCCACTGACAGAGACAACCACACCCAGAGCCACACCACTGAAAACCACCACCACACCTACAGTCACACCACTGACAACCACCACCACAGGGACCACGACACCCACAGCCACACCACTGACAAAGACCACCACACCCACAGCCACACCACAGACAACCACCACCACAGGGACCTCCAAACCCACAGCCACGCCACTGACAGAGACCACCACACCCACAGCCACACCACTGACAGAGACCACCACACCCACAGCCACACCACAGACAACCACCACCACAGGGACCTCCAAACCCACAGCCACGCCACTGACAGAGACAACCACACCCAGAGCCACACCACTGAAAACCACCACCACACCTACAGTCACACCACTGACAACCACCACCACAGGGACCACGACACCCACAGCCACACCACTGACAAAGACCACCACACCCACAGCCACACCACAGACAACCACCACCACAGGGACCTCCAAACCCACAGCCACGCCACTGACAGAGACAACCACACCCACAGCCACTCCACTGACAGAGACAACCACACCCACAGCCACACCACTGACAGAGACCACGACACACACAGCCACACCACTGACAGAGACCACGACACCCACAGCCACACCACAGACAGAGACCACCACATCCACAGCCACACCACTGACAGAGACCACAACACCCACACAACTGACAAAGACCACCACACCCACAGCCACACCACTGACAACCACCACCACAGGGACCACCAAACCCACAGCCACGCCACTGAGAGAGACCACCACAGAAACCACCACAACCACACCACTGACAGAGACCACCACACCCACAGTCACACCCTACCCAACCCCACCACCTCCAGAGACCCTTCCTGTCCACGTGTCAACATCGGCCACCTCCTCAGTGACTCCAACCTCTCACCAGGTTATCACCCTGACCGAGTCCCACACCACCTTCTCCACCACAAAGACAACTGGCACTCCTTCTCTATCAACACACACCCCTGTCACAGAGACAGTGCTCACACCCACAGCCACACCACTGACTACCACCACCACACCTACAGTCACACCACTGACAACCACCACAGGGACCACCACACCCACAGCCACACCACTGACAACCACCACCACAGGGACCTCCAAACCCACAGCCACGCCACTGACAGAGACCACCACACCCACAGCCACACCACTGACAGAGACCACCACACCCACAGCCACACCACTGACAAAGACCACCACACCCACAGTCATACCACTGACAAAGACCACAACAGAGACCACCACACCCACAGACACACCACTGACAGAAACCACATCCACAGCCACACCAATGACAAAGACCACCACACCCACAGCCACACCACTGACAGAGACCACCACAGAAACCACCACAACCACACCACTGACAGAGACCACCACAGAAACCACCACACCCACAGCCACACCACTGACAGAAACCACATCCACAGCCACACCAATGACAAAGACCACATCCACAGCCACACCACTGACAGAGACGACCACAGAAACCACCACAGTCACACCACTGACAGAGACCACCACACCCACAGCCACACCACTGAGAGATACCACCACAGAAACCACCACCACCACACCACTGACAGAGATCACCACACCCACAGCCACACCACTGACAAAGACCATGACACCCACAGCCACACCACTGACAAAGACCACCACACCCGCAGTCACATCACTGACAGAGACCACCACATCCACAGTCACATCACTGACAACAACCACAACAGAGACCACCACACCCACAGCCACACTGCTGACAATGACCACCACACCCACAGTCACACTACTGACAGAGACCACCACATCCACAGTCACATCACTGACAACAACCACAACAGAGACCACCACACCCACAGCCACACCGCTGACAATGACCACCACACCCACAGTCACACTACTGACAAAGACCACAACACCCACAGCCACACCACTGACAAAGACCATGACACCCACAGCCACACCACTGACAAAGACCACCACACCCACAGTCACATCACTGACAGAGACCACCACATCCACAGTCACATCACTGACAACAACCACAACAGAGACCACCACACCCACAGCCACACTGCTGACAATGACCACCACACCCACAGTCACACTACTGACAGAGACCACCACATCCACAGTCACATCACTGACAACAACCACAACAGAGACCACCACACCCACAGCCACACCGCTGACAATGACCACCACACCCACAGTCACACTACTGACAAAGACCACCACACCCACAGCCACACCACTGACAGAGACCACCACATCCACAGTCACATCACTGACAACAACCACAACAGAGACCACCACACCCACAGCCACACCGCTGACAATGACCACCACACCCACAGTCACACTACTGACAAAGACCACCACACCCACAGCCACACCACTTACAGAGACCACCACACCAACCACCACACCACTGACAGAGACCACCACAGAAACCACCACACCCACCGCCACACCACTGACAGAGACCACCACAGCCACACCACTGACAGAAACCACCACATCCACTGTCACATCACTGACAAAGACCACCACAAAAACCACTACACCCACAGTCACACAACTGACAGAGACTATAACAGAGACCACCACACCCACAGTCACACCACTGACAGAAACCACCACACCCACAGTCACACCACTGACAGAGACCACAACAGAGACCACCACACCCACAGTCACACCACTGACAAAGACTACCACACCCACACCACTGACAGAAACCACCACACCCACACCACAGACAGAGACCACCACACCCACAGCCACACCACTGACAAAGACCACCACACCCACAGCCACACCACTGACAGAAACCACCACATCCACAGTCACATCACTGACAAAGACCACCACAAAAACCACTACACCCACAGTGACATCACTGACAGAGACCACAACAGAGACCACCACACCCACAGGCACACCACTGACAAAGACCACCACAGAAACCACCACACCCACAGGAACACCACTGACAACCACCACCATACCCACAGTCACACCACTGACAGAGACTACAATAGAGAGCACCACACCCACAGACACACCACTGACAGAAACCACAACATCCACACCACTGACAAAGATCACCACACCCACAGTCACACCACTGACAAAGACCACCACACCCACAGCCACACCACTGACAAAGACCACAACAGAGACCACCACACCCACACCACTGACAAAGACCACCACAAAAACCACTACACCCACAATCACACCACTGATAGAAACCACCACAGCCACACCACTCACAGAAACCAGCACACCCACAATCACACCACTGACAAAGACCACAACAGAGACCACCACACCCACCCACTGACAAAGACCACCACAAAAACCACTACACCCACAATCACACCACTGACAGAAACCACCACAGAAACCAGCACAGCCACACCACTGACAGAGACCATCATATCCACAGTCACACCACTGACAAAGACCACAACAGAGACCACCACACCCACAGACACACGACTGACAAAGACCACCACACCCACAGCCACACCACTGACAGAAACCACCACATCCACAGTCACATCACTGACAAAGACCACCACAAAAACCACTACACCCACAGCCACACCACTGACAGGGACCACCACACCCACAGCCACACCACTGACAGAGACCACAACAGAAACCACCACACCCACAGGCACACCACTGACAAAGACCACCACAAAAACCACTACACCCACAGTCACACAACTGACAGAGACTATAACAGAGACCACCACACCCACAGTTACACCACTGACAGAAACCACCACATCCACAGTCACATCACTGACAAAGACCACCACAAAAACCACTATACCCACAGCCACACCACTGACAGAGACCACCACACCCACAGCCACACCAATGACAAAGACCACCATACCCACAGCCACACCACTGACAAAGACCACCACACCCACAGCCACACCACTGACAAAGACCACCACACCCACAGTCACACTACTGACAAAGACCACAACAGAGACCACCACACCCACAGACACACCATTGACAGAAACCACCACATCCACACCACTGACAAACACCACCACACCCACAGCTACACCACTGACAAAGACCACCACAAAAACCACTACACCCACAGTGACATCACTGACAGAGACTACAACAGAGACAACCACACCCACAGTCACACTATGGACCAAGACAACCAGAGAAACCACCACATCCACAGTCACACCACTGACAAAGACCACCACACCCACAGCCACACCACTGACAAAGACCACCACATCCACACCAGTGACAAAGACCACCACATCCACAGCCACACCACTGACAAAGACCACCACACCCACAGCCACACCACTGACAGAGACCACCACACCCACAGTCACACCACTGACAAAGACCACAACAGAGACCACCACACCCACACCACTGACAAAGACCACCACAAAAACCACCACAGTCACACCACTGACAAAGACCACAACAGAAACCACCACACCCACAGCCACAACACTGACACAGACCACAACAGAAACCACTACACCCACAGTCACATCACTGACAGAGACTACAACAGAGACAACCACACCCACAGTCACACTATGGACCAAGACAACCAGAGAAACCACCACATCCACAGTCACACCACTGACAAAGACCACCACACCCACAGTCACACTACTGACAAAGACCACAACAGAGACCACCACACCCACAGACACACCATTGACAGAAACCACCACATCCACACCACTGACAAACACCACCACACCCACAGCTACACCACTGACAAAGACCACCACAAAAACCACTACACCCACAGTGACATCACTGACAGAGACTACAACAGAGACAACCACACCCACAGTCACACTATGGACCAAGACAACCAGAGAAACCACCACATCCACAGTCACACCACTGACAAAGACCACCACACCCACAGCCACACCACTGACAAAGACCACCACATCCACACCAGTGACAAAGACCACCACACCCACAGTCACACCACTGACAAATACCACAACAGAGACCACCACACCCACAGAAACACCACTGACAGAAACCACAACATCCACACCACTGACAAAGACCACCACACCCACAGCCACACCACTGACAAAGACCACCACACCCACAGTCACACCACTGACAAATACCACAACAGAGACCACCACACCCACAGAAACACCACTGACAGAAACCACAACATCCACACCACTAACAAAGACCACCATACCCACAGCCACACCACTGACAAAGACCACCACAAAAACCACTACACCCACAGTGACATCACTGACAGAGACTACAACAGAGACCACCACACCCACAGTCACACCACTGACAAAGACTACCACACCCACACCACTGACAGAAACCACCACACCCACACCACAGACAGAGACCACCACACCCACAGCCACACCACTGACAAAGACCACCACACCCACAGCCACACCACTGACAGAAACCACCACATCCACAGTCACATCACTGACAAAGACCACCACAAAAACCACTACACCCACAGTGACATCACTGACAGAGACCACAACAGAGACCACCACACCCACAGGCACACCACTGACAAAGACCACCACAGAAACCACCACACCCACAGGAACACCACTGACAACCACCACCATACCCACAGTCACACCACTGACAGAGACTACAATAGAGAGCACCACACCCACAGACACACCACTGACAGAAACCACAACATCCACACCACTGACAAAGATCACCACACCCACAGTCACACCACTGACAAAGACCACCACACCCACAGCCACACCACTGACAAAGACCACAACAGAGACCACCACACCCACACCACTGACAAAGACCACCACAAAAACCACTACACCCACAATCACACCACTGATAGAAACCACCACAGCCACACCACTCACAGAAACCAGCACACCCACAATCACACCACTGACAAAGACCACAACAGAGACCACCACACCCACCCCACTGACAAAGACCACCACAAAAACCACTACACCCACAATCACACCACTGACAGAAACCACCACAGAAACCAGCACAGCCACACCACTGACAGAGACCATCATATCCACAGTCACACCACTGACAAAGACCACAACAGAGACCACCACACCCACAGACACACGACTGACAAAGACCACCACACCCACAGCCACACCACTGACAGAAACCACCACATCCACAGTCACATCACTGACAAAGACCACCACAAAAACCACTACACCCACAGCCACACCACTGACAGAGACCACCACACCCACAGCCACGCCACTGACAGAGACCACAACAGAAACCACCACACCCACAGGCACACCACTGACAAAGACCACCACAAAAACCACTACACCCACAGTCACACAACTGACAGAGACTATAACAGAGACCACCACACCCACAGGCACACCACTGACAGAAACCACCACATCCACAGTCACATCACTGACAAAGACCACCACAAAAACCACTACACCCACAGCCACACCACTGACAGAGACCACAACAGAAACCACCACACCCACAGGCACACCACTGACAAAGACCACCACAGAAACCACCACACCCACAGGAACACCACTGACAGAAACCACAACATCCACACCACTGACAAAGACCACCATACCCACAGCCACACCACTGACAAAGACCACCACAAAAACCACTACACCCACAGTGACATCACTGACAGAGACTACAACAGAGACAACCACACCCACAGTCACACTATGGACCAAGACAACCAGAGAAACCACCACACCCACAGCCACACCACTGACAAAGACCACCACACCCACAGCCACACCACTGACAGAGACCACCACACCCACAGTCACACCACTGACAAAGACCACAACAGAGACCACCACACCCACACCACTGACAAAGACCACCACAAAAACCACCACAGTCACACCACTGACAAAGACCACAACAGAAACCACCACACCCACAGCCACAACACTGACACAGACCACAACAGAAACCACTACACCCACAGTCACATCACTGACAGAGACCACCATAGAAACCACTACACCCACAGGCACACCACTGACAGAGACCACCACAGAAACCACTACACCCACAGTCACACCACTGACAGAGACCACCACAGAAACCACTACACCCACAGTCACATCACTGACAGAGACCACCACAGAAACCAGCACAGCCACACCAATGACAGAGACCACCACACCCACAGCCACACCACTGACAATGACCACAACAGAGACCACCACACCCATACCACTGACAAAGACCACCACAGAAACCACCACATCCACAGTCACACCACTGACAGAGACCACAACAGAAACCACCACACCAACAGGCACACCACTGACAACCACCACCATACCCACACCCACACCACTGACAGAGACCACCACACCCACAGCCACACCACTGACAAAGACAACCAGAGAAACTACCACATCCACAGCCACTCCACTGACAGAGACTACCACACCCACAGCCACACCACTGACAGAGACCACCACACCCACAGCCACACCACTGACAAAGACAACCAGAAAAACTACCACATCCACAGCCACTCCACTGACAGAGACCAGCACAAAAACCACTACACCCACAGTCACACCACTGACAGACACCACCACACCCACAGTCACACCACTGACAAAGACAACAGAGACCACCACACCCACAGACACACCACTGACAAAGACCACCACAAAAACCACTACACCCACAATCACACCACTGACAGAAACCACCACAGAAACCAGCACAGCCACACCACTGACAGAGACCACCACATTCACAGCCATACCACTGACAAAGACTACAACACAAACCACCACAGTCACAGCCACTCCACTGACAAAGACCACAACAGAGACCACCACACCCACACCACTGACAAAGACCACCACAAAAACCACCACAGTCACACCACTGACAAAGACCACAACAGAAACCACCACACCCACACCACTGACAGAGACCACCACACCCACAGTCACACCACTGACAAAGACCACCAAATCCCCAGCCACACCACTGACAACCACAATAGAAACCACCACAGTCACAGCCACTCCAGTGACAAAGACCACAACAGAGACCACCACACCACTGACAAAGACCACCACACCCAGAGCCACACCACTGACAACCACAACAGAAACCACCACACCCACACCACTGACAAAGACCACCACACCCACAGACACACCACTGACAGAGACCACAACAGAGACCACCACACCCACACCACTGACAGAGACCACCACACCCACAGACACACCACTGACAAAGACCACAACAGAAACCACCACACCCACAGCCACACCACTGACAATGACCACAACAGAGACCACCACACCCACACCACTGACAAAGACCACCACAGAAACCACCACACCTACACCACTGACAGAGACCACCACACCCACAGTCACACCACTGACAGAGACCACCACAGAAACCACTACACCCACAGTCACACCACTGACAGAGACCACCACAGAAACCACTACACCCACAGTCACACCACTGACAGAGACCACCACACCCACAGCCACACCACTGACAGAGACCACAACAGAGACCACCACACCCACAGCCACACCACTGACAATGACCACAACAGAGACCACCACACCCACACCACTGACAAAGACCAACACAGAAACCACCACACCCACAGTCACACCACTGACAGAGACCACCATAGAAACCACTACACCCACAGGCACATCACTGACAGAGACCACCACAGAAACCACTACACCCACAGTCACAGCACTGACAGAGACCACCACAGAAACCAGCACAGCCACACCAATGACAGAGACCACCACACCCACAGCCACACCACTGACAATGACCACAACAGAGACCACCACACCCATACCACTGACAAAGACCACCATAGAAACCACCACACCAACAGGCACACCACTGACAACCACCACCATACCCACACCCACACCACTGACAGAGACCACCACACCCACAGCCACACCACTGACAAAGACAACCAGAAAAACTACCACATCCACAGCCACTCCACTGACAGAGACTACCACACCCACAGCCACACCACTGACAGAGACCACCACACCCACAGCCACACCACTGACAAAGACAACCAGAAAAACTACCACATCCACAGCCACACCACTGACAGAGACCACCACACCCACAGGCACACCACTGACAAAGACAACCAGAAAAACTACCACATCCACAGCCACTCCACTGACAGAGACCAGCACAAAAACCACTACACCCACAGTCACACCACTGACAGAGACCACCACAGAAACCACTACACCCACAGCCACACCACTGACAAAGACTACCACAGAACCCACCACAGCCCCACCACTGACAAAGACCACCACAGACACCACTACAGCCACACCACTGACAAAGACCATCACACCCACAGGCACACCACTGACAACCACCACAGCAGAAACCACCACACCCAGAGCTACACCACTGACAGAGACCACCACACCCACAGTCACACCACTGACAAAGACCACCACAGAGACCACCACAGCCACACCACTGACAAAGACTACCACAGAACCCACCACAGCCCCACCACTGACAAAGACCACCACAGACACCACTACAGCCACACCACTGACAAAGACCATCACACCCACAGGCACACCACTGACAACCACCACAGCAGAAACCACCACACCCAGAGCCACACCACTGACAGAGACCACCACACCCACAGTCACACCACTGACAAAGACCACCACAGAGACCACCACAGCCACACCACTGACAGAGACCACCACACCCACAGCCACACCACTGATAGAGACCACCACACCCACAGCCACACCACTGATAGAGACCACCACACCCACAGCCACACCACTGACAAAGACCACCACAGAGACCACCACAGCCACACCACTGACAAAGACCACCGCAGAGACCACCACAGCCACACCACTGACAAAGACCACCGCAGAGACCACCACAGCCACACCACTGACAAAGACCACAACAGAAACCACCACAGCCACACCACTGACAAAGACCACCATAGGGTCCACCACACCTATAGCCACACCACTGACAAAGACCACCACAGAGACCACTACATCCACAGCCACACCACTGACAAAGACCACTGCACCTACAGTCCCACCACTGACAAAGACCACAACAGGGACCACTCAAGCCCAAAACTTGGTCAGCACAATAACAACCTCCACAGCCCCAATATCACATTCTACTTCAACCATCCTCCCTGTAAGCACTTCTCCACTGCTCAGTACTATCTCCCTTCCATCTACCAGTAGAGGCACTGGAACACCCGTGACACACACAACAGCTGCCCCCACTGGGCCACACACTCCATTCACCACTCACTCCAGTGCCACCTTTTCTGTCCACACCACCTCTCACACAACAGTTCTGCCAACAGGAACATCCTTCCGGACCACCACCACCCATTCCACCCCATCACATCCAGAGACCCTTCCCATCCATGTGTCAACATCTGTGACTTCAACCTCTCACCAAGTCATCACCCCAACTGAGTCCCATGCTACCTACTCCACCACAAAGCCTACTGGCACCCCAACGCCATTGACACACGTCCCGGTCACATCCATGGCACCCACATCCATATCCCCACTGCTGACAACAACAATAGGGAGCACCACACCCACAACCCTGCCACTCACAAAGACCACAACAGGGACCACACAAACCCAGAGCTCAGTCAGCACAGCACCACTACAAAGCTCTAGCTTCAGCTCTCCATTGTCTTCTCCAGCTTCTCTGAACCCAAGCCAAAGTCCTTTAACCACTTCTGTTTCTGTGTCGACTCTTCCCCATTACCCCTCTTCTTCCACTGTCCCAATCCCCTCCTCCTTGCCCACTGTTTCCTCTCCTCCTCCTCACGGGTCCTCGAACACCTCTCCTTTGATATCGTCTTCCCCTTCCCCTTCTGCAGTCTCCACTTCACACAGCATCCCAAGCGTCAGCTCAGCTCCACACAGTCCCTCGCCCTCTGCACCTCTGACCATGTCACAAACAGCGTCCCTGCCAACCAGCCCCCCTTCCCCAGCCGCCTCCACACCCATCAGGGCCTCCCTGTCACCTCCATCAGCTCCCACCCTGTCCCCTGCCCCCACTGTTAGTACGGTCATCCTGTCTACACCCCGGACCACGGTCAGCAGTCCCACTTCCTCTGTCCCATCCTCTCAGTCCACCACCGCCCAGTCCACCTCTCTCACCACCCAAACCCCCACCCACGGCCTCCTGTCTTCTACACTGGGGGTGACAGCCGTCCCAAGTTCTCCAGCCACCAACCTCACCACCAGACAGCCGAGTACCACCAGGCTGCAGACTACTGTGTTCCTAGCCAGCTCCATCACTGCACACGGAAGCTCCTCCCTCCCCACCACCAGGTCTGTGTCCACTGAGAGCCAGTCCATCTCCTCTCTCGTCACATCTCTTCCCAGCTCTGCAGGTGAGTGACAGCTCTGCAGCCACCTCATGACCCACGGGGCACACTTCTCAGCCTTGTCTGTGTGTTCTGGACAACACTCTGGGCCACTCCCATTGGATCCCCGCCTTTTCTTGTCCCCTCACACCTCCTGATGACCCTGTGGGTGCTGCCTCTCCCCCAACCTCTGCTGCACCCCATCACGCCTTGCCCACACCCACAGAGGCTGGTCCGGCTCTCACAGCAAGTGTATGTTTCTCCCCTCTAAAGCTATCACTTGCCCTGCCTAGGGACGGTCGGGCAGCACAGGACCACGAGCAGACTTGGGGTCATGCACAACCAGCTGGAGCTGCAGCCGCAGCCTCTGGCCAGCCCTGGCGTGCCACCCCAGGTCTCCAAGCTCTGGTGCTTCAGCCATGTCCTGGGGGTGTCTGGAAGGACAGGGCCACAGCTCCCCCACCCCCTCTCCATCCTGCCCTCTGCTGTATGCTGCTCACATGTCCTCTGGGCCTCTCCTCGGCCTTTCTTGGCCAGGTCAGTGAACTCCAGCCTGGCCAGCCTCACCCAGGTTACAGAAAGCACACACACAGCTCACTTCAGGTGCTTGCCAGGGGCTGAACTGGAACTAGTGGCTGGGGTGCCCAGGCCTCAGTGCTGCAGGTGCCTCCAGCTCTGCTCTGCCTTCCTGCTCGAGACCTGCCCGAGCCCCCTGTCCTCCAGGGATGCCTCTCCCTTGCATGGCATGCCTCTCCCTTGCATGGCATGCATCCCCAGGCTTCCCACAGTGGGACACCTGCCACTGCAGGATGGCACTGACAGGCAGCCTGCTCTCTTGAGGGACGAGGACCAGGGAGAGGCTGCCTGTCGAGGAGGAGACCAGAGTGTGGGGTGAGAGCAGGAGCAGGAGATGGAGCAGAGGAGGGCTGGGGCAATGGGAACCATAGGGACGCACCCCGAGCTCTGTCCCTACCAAGCCTCTCACCTCACCTCCAGTGGAAAAGCAAGGCAGGCAAGGCTTGAAGCCACAGGCAGGCCTCGCATGGGGGCAGGTGGGAAGGTGAGAGCCACTGTGCAGTCTTCCCTTTTTCACTGAAGTCCCACACTGGCAGTTCTCTGACGGGCACCCAAGCCTGTCCACTGCAATGGATGCAGGGCAGAGCTCACAGCCGGGTCCACATCCAGCCTGCCCCCAGTAGCACAGACCGCTGCAGGGAGTTCGTGCGATACCATCTGTTCCCAAGGGGTACACTGACACCTACCCCATCCCTCTCACAGGTACTGAGACCAGCAGATCAGAGACAGCTCCGCCCACAGGTTGGTGCTGGGCCGGGAGGGAAGGTGGCGAGGGAGGCTGGGGGCTGAGCATGGCTCCACCAGGGCCAGGGCTGGAATCGGCCTCACCCTCTGAGAAACCCTCGACCTTAAGGGACATCCAATGCAGCCAGTTTTCAGTAAGAAAAAACACAACGAGAGACTTAACGTTAGGCTTTGTTTCTACACAAAGCTGTGAGGTCTGACCTTGGTGGGGCTCAGACAAGGGGAGATGGCCCGGGCCCCAGGGTGGGGACCCAGGAGAGACACCACTGTGGGCAGGTGCCCAAGTGGCCCCGTTCAGATCATCTAAGCAGTCAGGCAGCTGGCAGCCTTCCCTCGGCGGAGCCAGCACCACCCACTGTGCCGCAGAACAAGGGGTTAAAAACCGCCGTCCTAGAGCCAGGTACGTCAGCTCCTGCTCTCGAGGGGGCCAGGTGCGGAGCCCCCAGAGGCCACGCCCCGGGGTTGCTGTCTGACGCCTGCCTCTCCACGCCCAGGGGCCTGCAGCGTGAAGGTGTCTGAGGAAGAAGTCACTTACCAGGGGTGCACGGCCAACATCACAGTGACCCGCTGCGAGGGTGTGTGCACCTCCTCGGCCAGGTGAGCCATCGGCCCTGTGCAGCACCTGTCCGGGTCCTGGGCTGGGAGCCCGCCCTGCCCAACAGAGGCACTTCTCACAGAAGCTAGGGAAGATCCACCGAGAGCTCCCAGCCCCAGCAGCGTGCCGCCCCGTCAGGTCACCCTGGCCCCCACACACACACCTGTCTGCGCCACACCTGCTGGGAGCAGGGGAGCTCAGAAACGGGAGCCAGCCCCTGCCTGAAGGCCCAGGCTGGGATCCTGGCGCCCACCTCTCCAAGGGCCCGGGAGGGGCACCCTGAGGCAGCTGCCCTGACGCACGCTCCACCACTGCTCCTCTGCAGCTTCAACACCAACACCATGCAAGTGGCCACCACCTGCAGCTGCTGCCACCCCATCAGCTCCTACGAGAAGCAGCTCGTGCTGCCCTGCACGGACCCTGCGGTGCGGGGGCAGCAGCTGGTGCTCACGGTGCAAGTGTTCAGCAGCTGTGCATGCCGCCGCCGGCGCTGCGGAGACTAGAGCTGCATCCACAAAACCGCCCCGACACGCTGGGCCCCGCAGCCCCTCCCGAGGCATAGCCGCGGCCTCCGAGAGCCTCCGAGGGGGCTCGCCTGGGCCCCCAGAGAGAAAGGAGGTGCAGGTGGGCTTCTGCAGACCCGACTGGACCCAGCAGGCTGCACTGGACTGGCTGGCCTCCGGGGCCACACAGGGCACTGCCTGCACGCCCACGGCTCGTGCACACAGCCTCCAGGCCTGCTGGGACCAGGACCCGGGGTGAGAGCAGCAAGGAAGGCCGTCCAGAACGGGCTCCTGGGAGGCCGGGCCCCCGAGCAGAGGATCGGGGAGAGACACAGGTCACGGCGCACAGAGGGAAGCAAAGGGGGAGGAGCACCCCAGCTGCCTGCCGACAAAGCTCACCCTGGGGAGGGGGCACCAGGCGCTGTGCCCCACAGCCCCGGTGAACGGGTGACAAATAAACGCACTGGTCAAAGCATGAAGGCTCACGAGGACTCCTGCTGGCTCCCATGCCCTCGCGTTCAGAGCCCCCAGATCCACTCCTGGTCCCCGGGACTGGCCCGACATCAGTCTGGGCGCAGCAGGGACACTGCTGTGGCCCCAGGCCCTCCCCTCCCCTCCCCTGCAGGCCCTTGCCCCGCTCCTAGCTCAGGACCACTCTCCCGTGACACCCTCGTCTTAAGGGACCCTGCACCCCACCTGCGGCGGGGGTCGCCCTGCCTGAGCTCAGCAGGCTTAGTCTCCAGGAAGGAACTCCTGGGCCCACTTGTCCCCTAGACCCCCACCCTCTAGAAGGCGGGCCCCCGACACGCACAGTGAGTCCTGCAGGCTCAACCCACATTCTGAGTCCAAGTGCAGAGCAAAAGGCACGTCATCTGGGCACACCGAGGCTCCTGCCCTGTGACCGGGAATTGGGGCCAGATGATGGCCCGTGTCATCAGCGCTTATGGCCCCACGGGACCCTTCCCTCTAGAGACCACACGTTCCCATCAGCACCCCGGCACTGCTTTTGCTTTGCAGATGGACACTCAGCTAGAATGGTGGGTGGAGGGAGGGCATCGGCTAACAGGAAACCAGCCCAGAGCTGGGCAGTCCACAAACTGGGGCTTGAACAAAAAGCAGGACGGCCACACCATCCACCTGCCGTGCCAAGTGGCGCCACCAGCTGCCTCACACGCATAGCCTCAGGCCCCATGGCTGCACATGGAGGACTGTGCAGGGTGTCAGGTGTGGAAACCTTGAGTGGGGCATCAGCGGTATGGTGGGGCCCCAGCACCCACTTGGTGACTCCCGGAAGTTGCCTCCCCAAGGACCTGCACCCGGCAGAGGGCCGCCATGTTCCCGACCCATGTGGCGGCCCCCACGGGGCGGTGAGCAGCCTGGTCTCCCCTGGAAACCCAGGGAACGACACAGGCCCCACCTCGGCACCTCAGGGTGCAGGTGAGGCATGGAGAGCCAGGCACGTGGGGGCTGTTGCCACCTCAGGCCCGCCCCCCAGCACACAGGCCTCCCTGCTCCCACCCACCGGCCAGGGTCCGTGGCACCTCAGCCTGCAGTCGTGACCCCAACAGGTTAGGGACACTGCACAGGGAAGAGACGGCTCACCTTCCAGAATATTCTCTAGAAGCCATGCCACACCCTGCAATCACAACCGGGACCCAGCCCTGGGCCGCTGTGGTGACCATGACCCAAATGAATTCAAAGACGCGTGAGGCCAGGAACACACCCTCCAGGGCCACCAGGGACCCTCCTCCCCCTGTGCACACCAGGACTCAGTCGGAGGGCCTTACAAGCCTCCCTTTAACAACACAGTGCTGGGGAGGGACGCCGCACTCAGTCTAGGCAGGACAAGTTTTCCCTGACAGTCACTGAGAACACAACCCCGTCTTAACTTGTAGATGCAGAACTCAGCCTCCACAGGCCCCCAGGCCTCTAGCAAATACACCCACAGCCATGGCAGCCTCCCCATCACCCATCCAAGCAGCCGAGATCTAGTCCTGCAGACAGAACACTGCCTCTCCTCTGAGGGCATCAGAGATGAACTACCAATAAGAGACACGGCACCCTGAGAGAATTTCAAAAAACACTTTCCACTTCCATTTGAACTTCTGATTTCCCTTTAATGTGCAGACTTAACCACAGAACTGTCTTTGATTTCTGTAAGAGTTGATCCCGGGAGCCATGCCCTTCTTCCTGACTCGGCAGGCTGGCTGGGTCCAGGCTGAGCCTCCTCTTCCTCAAGGGCACACAGGCTCCGAATCCATCCCCAGGAGGGACGAGGCCGAGGGGCGGGGCTGGGAGGCGCTGGGGGCTGCAACGCCGGGCAGGGCACGGACCTGCAGCTCAGCAACAAAGACAGCGGTGGAGACGAGAAGAGATGCACAGACGGGAGCCTGACGCTCCGCCCTTGCTGCTTTAAAACTGTTCTGACAGCAATTCACACAACCTCTGAGAGACAGTCTCCCTGCTCGTCCGCAGTGTCAGTCGGTACATCTGGAACAGAGAACACAGCAGGTAGTGGTGGGGTAGGGGCGCTCCGGGCAGCGGACCACCTTGGGGCCAGGCCCTGACGAGCAGCCCCCAAAGGCCCTGCTCAGCCCTTCCCTGAAGGCACCCAGTTTGACAGACTCAAGCATCAAAGGCACTTCCCGCTAAAATAAAAGCTTGACATAACAAGCACTCGTGTACATGGGGGCCAACTGGAGCCTTCAAGCACAGCTGCTGGGCATCAGGACCGCACTGCGGCGGGGCAGCAACGCTGACGGTGCCTGGACGCCATGAGCCTGCCAGCCCACCCGGGTGGCACCCATGAGAAATGAAGCCACATGCACACAAAGGACACCCGGTGTTTGCAGCAGCCCCAGGTCCACGGACAGGCGTGCTGGGCGAGCCAACAGTGCCCTCCCCACAGGGAGACACACGTTCCACAGGGCCCCCACGGACACGGCAGCAACAAGCGCCTGCCGAAGCGGGGGCCCCACGCCGCAGAGCGCAGCCTCCCGGGAGGCCAGGGCCGACGAGGTGCCCAGGAACTTCGTGGAGCAATGGGGTGTCTCGTGCGCCAGTGGGCGGCGGTGGTGGTGACACAGGTGTGCGCTGCTGTGCAGCGCACCAGACGACCAGCCCGGGACCCGCCCATCTCCCTGTGCATAAACTCCACTGCAGTAAACACCACTCAAGCGTGTTCAGTGACGTCACAGGGCTATACCTGGGCTTGCAGGTTGGGCTCCAGACGCAGCAGGCACCCAATCTGGGCGGTCCTGGTGTGTATGATGCCGGCGCCCACAAAGTTCGCAGGATTAGGGTCGACTTCCTCCAGGAGCGCAGAGCCAAAGCCGATAATCTGGGAAGAAAGGGGAGAAACAGGAGCCCATGGCACCAGCGCCAGCAGAGGGGAGCGTCCTCCAAGAGGAGCACACACCAGCCTCCTGAGAGGGCCAGGCCACGCCCCGACCTAGGAACGCCCATCGCCACACGGGTACCTTGGCCTTGGTGACCTCTGTGTCCATCGGGTGCTTGGCCTTGAAGATGCTCTGCACCTCCTGCTGGGGGCTGTGGGGACAGAGCAGCCGTCCTGTCAGCGGGCTGCAGCCTGGGCCCCGCCCACCTGCCCACCTACGGACAAGCTGCCACTCACTTGCTCAGCTGCTTCCAGCGCTGGAAGAAATCCTGAGAAGCCATTTCCGTGGGCTGGAAAAACTTGTTGAGTGTGATAGGCAGCTTCACAGACACATTCTGAAAGGTTCCCCCGTACCTGTGAGCAACACAGAGGTCCCCTGGGAGGAGTCCACAAATGCGCAGAAAACCCGAGACTCGGCCAGGACCAGATCCTGAGTGCGAGACCCCTGGGGCACAGAAGGGCGGCCCGGGGCCCCAGGAAGACTGTCCATCTCCAGCACACAGTCATCAAGAGCCAAGGACACTGGGAAACACACCCTCAGCCAACGCTGCCAGATTGGTCACAATGACCACGGACAGTTGCCACCTCTTCTCGTTCCCCAGCAGTCCAAGTCAGTTTAAATTGCGTGGGTCGTTCCTTTTTTCCATAAAATGACTAAAGAAGAGTGCCTACAGAATGAAACAAAATTCTGCACATCTATTTCCCTAGATATTACACGGTACACTGTCTTCAGGTCTCTACGTAGCTCATGTTTCAGAGCATGCTTTTCCAAAGTTTAACGTTACAAATACCCAACAGCGTAGCCTGGTCACTCACTCTACTGGTCACTGAAAAACAGCAGGAACGAGCACAGCAACAACACAAACATGCCACAAAGACAGGCAGTCTGTGTGTGGGGCGTGTGACACAGAGCACGCACCCAGGGAGGACCCTCACTGGCACTCCTGCGCAGCCGGCCTCCGGGCAGCAGGCCCCCGCCACGGCACTGACAGCTACAGCCACGCACTGTCCTGGCCTGACACCCACCTGAACTGGATGTTGAGGACCGGCGCCTCCGTGAAGTCAGACACACACTCGATGTTGACCGCCTGCTGCACCTGTGCGCCCCCATCCACAGTTGGGTCCACGGGCTTGGTCTGCAGGCTCAGATGTGCGGGAGTCAAGGATGCCAAGGGAATGAGGGCAATGCAGCTGAGCCCTGCGGCCATAGGGGCGCCAGGAGGGGCTCAGCAGGACAGAGCACTCATCCTGCCTGCAGACAAAACCTGCATGCTGTCTTTAACGGCTAGCCACAAACACTGAGCATCAACAGTCTACGTTTGAAAGGTGTTTATCTTAAAAATAGATCTTAGGAGGAGAAGGGCACAACAGAAGATGAGATGGTTGGATGGCATCACCAACTCAATGGACGTGAGTTTGAACAACCTCTGGGAGTTGGTGGTGGACAGGGAAGCCTGGTGTGCTCCACTCCACGGGGTCGCAGAGAGTCAGACACAACTGAACTCACTGAAAAATAGATCTGGTCTGAGGTGAGGAGGTTCCTGCTTCACACAGTTTCTCCAAAGAAGGTGGTGTCCTTGGCGGTCAAGTTCGGCTGCCCACCCCTCACTATCTGGGAGTCCATCCTCCCAGACAGACCCCTACATGGCGAGGCTGACGGACGGGAGGCGCTCATGCCCAGCCCTGCTGTCCGCCAGGGCTGTCTGCGACTGCAGCGGGTCCCGGTGCCCCAGCCCTGGCTCTGCCTGGGGACTCCTCTAGGGACAAGAGGCTGGAGCGCGCCTGCAGGCAGTTCTCAGGGTTATGGACACACAGCCTGAGAGCAGTCAGAGACCCTGAAGCTGCAGGACCAGCCCCGAGAGCGTCTGTCCTCCCAGTCCATCCTCCCACCCACTCTGCCTGTGGCCCGAGGGGCAACAGGACCAAGGATATTGGCCTGGAGGTCGTCCGAACAGATAAGTGTCGGAGTAAAATTCAGGAACTGTGTGGAGGTCTTGTTACCATAAAATATGAACATCCGACCTGGAAGGAAGCAGAGCAGCTTGTTCACAGGGCGCATCACAGCCCCTGAGCTGCAGGGGGAGAGCAGAGCCCCCAGCCCACCCCGACTGCACCCCGAGCCCTCGGCCGTAGCGTGGGGAGCCCTGTGCCATCAGAGCAGAAGATGTCACGTAGGCCTCCGTGAACGTCTGCGCCCGTGGAGGCCAGGATGGAACATGACCTCACACCTCCTAGAGCACATGCAGGTGTGCATGGTTCCCCCACGGTGTAAGGAACACCAAGCGCCTGGCTGACCCCACGGCAGCCCAGAGTTAACGCCTAAGCTCCACGTGAAGTTCTGAGTTTCAGTGAGAAGAGTCGGGGTCCCTGCGGGGCAGACACACCGCCTCCTCCCTGCTTACTCCCCACTCGCTTCCAGGACAGGCTCCAGGAGGGTACGGGGAGGGGGCTATCCCAACAGTCAGCCTGTGTAATTTTGGGGGGGATATGGGGGGAGCAAAAACAGCTTTTTTAACAAGTGTGGTAAAATATACATACCCTGCAATTTACCATCTAACCATTTCCAGTCGCACAGCTTGGGACACTAGAACATTCCCCTGGCTGTGTTACCTTCCCCACCATCATCCCCAGAAATCTGTTCATCTTCCCAAATGGACACGCCATCCCCACTGGACACTCACTCCCCTCCCCACATGGCCTCAGCCCCCGGCCCCCAGTCTACTTCCTGTGTCTATGGATGAGACCCCTCCAGGGACCTTTTCTGGGGGAAGTCAGACAGCATCTGTCCTTCTGTGCCTGGATTATTTCTCTGAGCATCACGTCCTCAAGGGTCATCCACGCTGCAGCCTGTGTCAGGGTTTCCTTCCCCTGTAAGGCTGAGTAACACCCGTGGTGGGTTTACCCCACATTCGGTGCACGCACTCATCGGGTGGGCACTGGGGCTGTCTCCGCCTTCTGGCGACTGTGCATGATGCTGCTGTGAATGTGGGTGTGCAAGTGTCTGCTCAGCCCTGCTTTCTTGTCACATCTTTTGGGTAAACACCCAGAAGAGGAAAGGCTAGGTCACGTACACGGTGATCCCACTTTTAATCTTGTAAGAAACCTCCACTGTTTCCGCAACAGCTGCCCCGCTGACAGGCCTACCAACAGCGCGCAGGGCTCCGGTCCCTCCCGGCCGCCGGCGCTGGCTCCGCGCTCACGGCAGCCGCTGCGGGTGTGAACACACCTCAGTGTGGCCTCACCACATCCCCAGGTTGTTAGTGATGCAGGCACCTTGTCTAGCGCTTCTGGACACCTGAATGTCTTCCTCAAAGAAATGTCTATTCAAGACTTTTGCCCATTTTTTCATCTGGTTCTTTCCCTGTTTTTAACTTGGAGTCCTTTATATATTCTGGAAACTAGACCCTTAAAAGAGACGTTTTCATTAAAGAAGTAAAACGCATACCTAAATTCTGCCGAAACTCAGACTTCAGTCCGATCTGAAGCAGCTGGTTTTCAAACAACACACCGTTATTTTTACAGACAAACCTGGGGACAAGGGACAGCGTGTGAGTCACTCAAAGTCACCCAGTGAAAATACCAAGGTAAGTTCTGAAAAAGGGTTTAAGGAACACGAAGGCTGGAAACCTTCTCTGGGACAGAACGAGAAAAGCAGGCGACATTCCAATGGGCACTGCTGCAAGCACCCCCGCAGACAGGAGGTGAGTCGAGCGGGGCCCTCAGTGGCGGGTCAGCCTGCTTTCCGTGACAGTGCTGCTCACCTGCCCGCGGCTCCCCACTGACACAGGCACCCCCACACACCCCCGCACCGCCCGGCCCTCCCCTGCTCCCCTGGCCCCTGGTGCTGGCAAAGCTCCGTGGAAGACAACGAAACCAGAACACCTTCTCACACCACACGCAAAATGAACTCGAAGCAGGTGAAAGACCTGAACGTGAGACCTGAGACCACTGAACTCCTAGGAGAGAATATGGGCAGAGCGCTCTTTCACATAAATCACAGGAGGTATTTCCCTGGATCAGCTTGGGGCAAAAGAAACAAATGCAAAAACAATGGGATCTAATTAAAAGCTTTCACACAGTAGAGAACCATCAGCAAAACCCACTGAACGGGAGAAAACATCTGCAAACGGCAGAACCAGCGCAGGGTTAAGCTCCAACCATACAGACAGCTCATGCAGCTCAAATCACAGCAACCAAGCCACCCAATTAAAAAAAGGGCAGAGGACCTGAACCGACACTTTTCCAAAGAAGACATACAGACGGCCACAGGCAGGTGAAAAGATGGTCAACATCACTAACCATCAGGGAGATGGGGACCAGAACAATGAGGTGTCACCTCACACAGGTCAGAACAGCCGTCACCACGGACAGAGACACGTGTCAGTGAGCACACGGCGGGGGAGGGCCCGCGCACGCTGCTGGCGGGTGAGAGCTGCTGCAGACGCGGGCACGGCACCGAGTCCTCAGAGAACAACGCTAGGGCTGCCGTGAAAGGGGAAGGGCCAGTCGCAGAGTCGTGCCCAACTCTGTGACCCCATGGGCTGTAGCCCGCCAGGCTCCTCTGTCCATGGGATTCTCCAGGCAAGAACAGTGGAGTGGGCTGCCATTCCCTTCTTCAGGGGGTCTTCCCCACCCAGGACGACCACATGGCTCAGCAATCCCAGTCCAGGGTGAACGCCCGTCCACGTGCCCCACAGTCAGCACAGCACAGGTCACAACAGCAAGATACGGAAGCCACCCAAGGGTCCGTCAGTGGGTGAGTGGATACCGACGTGGGGTGTGTGTGTGTATACACACGTACACACACACGCACGCACACACATACGTGACACAGTACTACTCAGCCACGGAAAAGAATGAAACTGTCACGTGTGACAACATGGGTGGGCCGGAGGGCATTATGGGAAGAGAAATGAACCAGAGCGACAGAGACTGTGTGTCACCATTCACACGTGGAACCGAAGAACTAAACGAATGTAACCAACAGAAGCAGACTCACAGACAGAGGAGACACCAGCGGTTACCAGAGGGGAGAAGAAAGGGGGAGGGAAGCCGGCGTGGGGGTGGGGAGGTGCAGACAGGGGCGCACAGGAAGCGATCCGGACGCGCCCCGCGCTTGGGTTAGACAGCCGGTGTTCTGGAGTCTACAGAAGCTGTGAGTCACTGACATGACGCTGTAAACCAACCAACTACATCTCAATCTAAAAAAAAAGTGTTTTCAGCCACAGCCAGACGAGGAGGAGCCCTGCACAGCTGCCCGCCCAGTCACTCCCGCAACATAGGAAGCAGGCGGCGTGCGGGGCGGGCAGAGGGTGGAGGCTGCAGACCACAGCCGCCGCCACAGCCCAGGACCGAGGCCGGGCAGCTGCTCTGCTCTTGGTGGGGGGTGCCCACCTTTCATCCAAACGTAAGATTCAAGAGACAGAGGCACAAAGAGCAAGCCGAGAAGAGACAGGACCCACCAAGCACTGGAGGCAGGGAGGGAGGGAGGCCTCAGGGAACCCAGCGAAGGCAAGCCCATGCAGCACTCCGCCAGCCCACAGCAGGGACACCGATGTGGGACACCGGTCACACAGGTGACGAGTGGAGAGCGGACAGAGGCGGCGCAGGAAGGGCCTGTGGGGTCTGTTGGCACAGATCCCACGAGACAAAGCAGTGACTATGCAACTGAAGAGCGCTTCTTAAACACCAGCTGGGCCCCTGGAGGGCAGCCGTGGGCATAACTGGAGGACCAGGAGCACAGTGCAGAGGATGGGGTGAGCTACAGCAAGAGCCCTGGGGCGGCCCGCTCCCTCGCCCACCTGGAGTCCCAGCTTCCTCAGTAACTGGAGACAGGGAGTCCAGGGCACAGGCCCAGCAGGGTGAGGGGCTGCAGGGATGGACGCTGGCTGCCGCCTGCCGCCTGGCTGGGACACACTCAGGAGAGAGGGAGGCCCCCTCGGGACGGGAGGCAGACTACCTGGCAAAGTTGTCCTCGGAGCCGGGAGCCAGGGGCGCAGCCGCGGAGGGCGAGTCTGAGAAGACATCCACGAGCAGCCCGCCGGAAGAGGGCGGGGGGCCTGCGGGGACAGGGGGTGCAGCCCCCAGACCCAGGAGGTCTGCCGATGGAGACGGCGTGGACTGGAAAACAGGGAAAGAGGTCAGTGCAGAAGCTGCCGGGCACGACTTCACGCAGTGCAAGTGCCTGTGCCCTCACCACCCACAGCGCCAAAAAGCAACGTCTGGTTTTAGGAACACAGCTCTGCACGTTACTGTCAAGCATCTAAGAGAGTCTTAAGAGGTGAAATGACTAAGCAGGAACCACATTAGCATGCACCCTCAAATGTCTCTAAGTCCTACTGTGTTACACAGAAAAAGTAGATAAAAGTTCTGCAGAATAGATTTCTTTTTAACTGCTTTGTTGTTTTGGCTTTTTACGTTTTGACACGAGGCAGAAGACAAAGAACAAAGTCCTTCCAACGCCCCTCTCAGACCACAGGAGACGCAGCGTGCAGCTCATCAGTCACTCACGGGTCCCCTTGCCCGCTGCACAGGGGTGGCACTGCCCCTGCCCGGGCACACAAGTTCCAGAAGCCCGCAGGGTTCTTATGATCCTGAGGATCATGTTGAAGCAAGAACCCGGCCTGTGAGAACTCATTTGGACCCTCCTGCGGGCCAGCGTCCACTTACAACTCCCGAGTCCCTCCTGGAGTCACTGCGTGCCTGCAGTGAGCACCACGCTGGTTCTGGAGCACTCATGTTTAAGAGCCACCCCTCCTCTCTCCAGCACGCGGACGCACCCAACCCAGGCAACAGCCCGTCTGCCCTCAGGTTATACTGAGGACTTACACGTGGGGACCATTCGCAGGTGTTCAGTCACTCAGTAGTTACCGACTCTGTAAGACCGCACGGGCTGCAACATATCAGGCCTCCCTGTCCATCACCAACTCCCAGAGTTTACTCAGACTCATGTCCATTGAGTCAGTGATCCCATCCAACCATCTCATCCTGTCATCCCCTTCTCCTCCTGCCTTCAATCTTTCCCAGCATCAGGGTCTTTTCAAATGAATGAATTCTTCACATCAGGTGGCCAAAAAGTATTAGAGCTTCCATGTCAGCATCAGTCCTTCCAATGAATATTCAGGACTGACTTCCTTTAGGATTGATTGGTTTGATCTCCTTGCAGTCCAAGGGATTCTCAACAGTCTTCTCCAGCATCACAGTTCAAAAGCATCAATTCTTCGAAGCTCAGCCTTCTATCTTTATGGTCCAACTCTCACATCTGTACATGACTACTGGAAGAACCGTAACCTTGACTGTACAGAACTTTGTTGGCAAGCTAACGTCTCTGTTTTTTACTATACTGTCCAGGTTTGTCACAGCTTTTCTTCCAAGGAACAAGTGTCTTAATTTCATGGCTGCAGTCACCATCCGCAGTGATTTGAGAGCCCAAGAAAATAAAATCTGTCAGTGCTTCCACTTTTTCCCCTTCTACTTGCCAAGAAGTGATGGGACCAGAGAATCCCATCGACAGAGGAACTTGACAGGCAATAGTCCAAAGGGTCACAGAGTTGGACACAACTGAAGCAACTCAGCACACACACAGGATGGGACGAGATGGCACCTAGTTTTTGAATGTTGAGCTTTAAGCCAGCATTTTCCACTCTCCTCTTTAACCCTCATCGAGAGGCTCACTCTTTACTTCCTCTTCACTTTGTGCCATTAGAGTGATATCATCTGCTTATCTGAGGTTGTTGATATTTCTCCAAGCAATCTTGATTCTAGTTTGTGATTCAACCAGCCCAGCATTTCACATGATGTACTCTGCATAGAAGTTAAATTAGCAAGGTGACAATATACAGCCTTTCCCAATTGGGAACCACTTCGTTGTTCCATGTCCAGTTCTAACTATTGCTTCTTGACCTGTATACAGATTTCTCAGAAGACAGGGAAGGTGGTCTGGTAGTCCCACCTCCTTAAGAGGTTTTCCGGTTTGTTGTGATCCACACAAAAGCTGTAGTGTAGTCAATGATGCAGCAGCAGATGTTTCTCTGGAATTCCCTTGCTTTCTCCATGATCAAATGTTGGCAATTTCATCTCTGGTTCCTCTGCCTTTTCTAAATCCAGTGTCTATATCTCAAAGTTCTCGGTTCACATTCTGCTGAAACCAAGCTTGAAGGATTTTGAGCATTATCTTGCTAGCATGTGAAATGACAATTGTGAGGCAGTTTGAACATTCTTTGGCATAGAACTTCTTAGGGACTGGAATAAAAACTCATCTTTTCCAGTCCTGTGGCCACTGCTGAATTTTCCAAACTTGCTGGCATACTGAGTACAGCACATTAACAGCATCATCTTTCAGGATTCAAAACAGCTTAGCTGGAATTTCATGACCTCCACTAGCTTTGTTCACAGAAACGCTTCCTAAAGCCCTCTTGACTTCACACCCCAGGATGTCCAGCTCTAGGTGACATCCTGGATGAAACCACGACCTCAGCACAAGTTACTACTTATCTCCCTTTTAACATCTGGAACACTGCACTGCACTTCTTAGACAACTACATGTGTAGGCAGATGATCTCATGTATGGATTCCACACGAAGACAAGGAAGTGTCACAGAACACACGTGTGCAGAGAGGCCGTGGGTCTGGGAGGCCTGAGGACTCACGGGCGGCAGCTCGCGAAGGCCCAGCCACAGTAGGAAGCGGGCTGGTGGGCAGGGTGGCGTCAGATGCAGAACAGGCCAGGCTGGAATCCCCAGGAGAAGGGAGGGCCCAGAGGACCGGTGGGGAAGGATCAGCAGAAGCTTCGGTGCGGCTGGGGAGTCTGGGGGACAAGTCACAGGCATCCCCGCCCACCAGCCAGGTTGCTGTGGTTGCTGGGAGCCTGCCCACCAGCTCAGGGGCTGCTCCCGGGGGCCCTGAACCCCTGTTGACCCCACCACCTGCTGCAAGACGTCTACCGCTGGTTCCTGAAGAGCAGTTCAAATGCTTTCTAAGGTAGAAAAGCCCTTTTGTCCCACTAAGTCAAATGTGAACACACAAAAGCTAGGTGGTTCCTTGAGGAGATCCCCCAGGATGCCAGCTCCCTCCCCAGACCCCTTGCAGGGCCTCCACCTGGCAACACTGGAGTCACTCCCTACACCGGTGACCTGGCCCTCTTCTGAGGACGCGGGGAGACCCTCCCCAAGGAGCTGGCCTGGTGCACAGTCTGCACAGGTTACAGCTGCTCAAAGTGCTGCAGACCATGGCGGGGCAGCTCTGGGCTCCCCTGCCAGCCCAAAGCCCAGGGGACAGGCAGCCTGCAGACACCTCCACAGATGCACAGACAAGCATCCCGGAGCCACAGGAGCCGAGCCCCCCGGACAGTCCCAAACAAAACCACCTCCAGGGGGGACGTGCAACCCTAAGCAAAAGGGATTCCAGCTGATGCTACACAGAAGTGAAAGGCATAACAGGTTCCCCAATAAAACCCAGATATCTCAGCGCCACTTCAAGGTGGGGCCTCCCCTCTGAGTTTGGAGGCAGAAGCCCTGGGACGAGAATCCCACGCAGGAGGGACCCCGGCCCTTCTCTGCCCTCCTGCCTCACCTCCCCTGCCCCCATCAGACCACCTGAGCCCTGGGGACACACAAGAACTCCGTCCCCAGGACCACCCTGGGCACCTCTGCAGAGCCGGCGCCAGGTCTGGGGTGGGAGGTCCTGACTGTGACGGGCCCCAAGCCCAGGGCCAGGCGTGAGCACAGGCTTCACAGTGGGCCCGGGGTCAGGTGAGTGCCCCCACACGTAGAGCGCCAGGGCTCACACACAAGCATCCCGGCGCCATACATAAACAAACCACCCTGGCCCCAGGCTGCCCATGCACGAGCACGCGGCACCTCTACCCCGGGCGCATCCTCACTGGGGCCGCCGGACAGTGTGAGCAGCTGGCCACATCGCCGGACCAGCATCCAGGGTGGGGCCTGCTCTCCAGGCTGCCTCCCGACGCGGCAGCCACAAAGCCCGCGGTGGCTGGGAGCCCCCCCAACGGGGACAAGAGAGGAAACACAGCTCTGAAAACGGCGCCTTCCTCAACAGACATCAGAGGGCACGTTCTCAGGGCACTTGTATGAACAGGGAGCTCGCTCTAACCCGCTCACTACTGGACCCCAGGAGGTGGAGGCCCTGGATACCAGCCCGGGCTGGCAGGAGAGGTCCCCATGCAGCCGTCACCCAAAAATGACCACATTTTCCAAATCCAAAGCCAAGAGGAGACGTAGGAACTGACCGTGGACCCCAGATGACCGTCTGACAGTCTAACGACAGACACTGCGTCTGGGTCAGCCCACCCAGGACACCATCCCGGGTCCTGAACCTCGGGCACCAGGCGCCCCAAAGCTTGTGCAGGCGGGGCCCTCGGGAGGACCCACCACGGCGCTGGTGCTGGCCAGGGCGGGCTCGGGGCCCCCGTTGACATCGGCGCTTCTCTCCCGCTTGGCCTCCTCCAGGTCGGTCACGGTGCTTGGACCCTTCTTCTTCTTGAGCTTGGCCAGGATGGAGGACTCGCGCTCTGGAAAGGGGGGCATCTCCTCCAGGACAGTTGCCTGGTGGGAAAGGAGCCCAGGTCAGCAGGGCACAAAGCCCCACGGCCTCCAGCCCCTACCCAGGGCAGCCCAGGGATGGGGGCGGGGGGACGGCGGGACGGGGGGAACGGGGCAGGGACGACAGGGGGGAACGGGGCGGGGACGGCAGGGACCAGGTGGCCCAGGGATGGGGTGGAATTGGGGGAATGGCGGGGACAGGGGGGATGGGGGGGATGGGGGAGGACGGGGGGATGGCGGGGACCAGGCAGCCCAGGAGTGAGGGGGAATGGGGGGGACGGGGGGATGGGGGATGATGGGGGGTGGGGTGGGGATGGGGGGACAGGGGGACAGGGCAGCCCGGGGATGGGGGGATGTGGGGATGGGGATGACAGGGGGTGATGGGGATGACGGGGGGGATGGGGATGACAGGGGGGATGGGAAGGGGGGGATGGGGGGGTCGCACCAGGATATCGGTGCTGGCGACGGTGCTGAGCCGCAGGTACTCGACCGCACGCTGCTGCAGCTCCACGTCGGCATTCTTCAGCTGGCTGTCACTGCGCAGCACGTCCTGGATGGTGCCCTTCACCTCCGGGAAGAGGTTCACGAACTTGATGTAGGTGGACAAGAGAAGCGCCCTGGTGGGCACGCTGCACAGGTGGAACTTGGAGTGCAGAAGGTGGAACTGGGTCAGGGGGCTGCGGGGTGGAGGGGACACACGGGGCAGCGTTACCTCTCGTCTCACGCTGCACCGCGCCCGCCCTGCCTGAGCCCCGGGGATGGGTGAGCAGGGAGCGATGAGGAGCCCCACCCTCGCCAGGACCTGCACGTTTCCAGCTCCAGGCCAAGTACAGGCTCCTCCGAAACAGCGTCGGCCACTAGCCACACCTCCTTTCTCCCAGAATCCCCGCATTCTGCACAGTTGTCCTGAACGGACGTGCCCTCACTCTGGGCTGTCCAGGACTTCAAGACGTCAGCTGGCCTCAATCAGGCCTCAGGTGAGAGCTCGGGGCACAGGACCAGCACCTGGACACAGGGCTCTGGCCCCCGGGCGACTCACCTGGACCTTGGGTCTCCTGCTATCAAGTTCCCGAACTCCCCGAGGATGTAGCCACCAACTTTGACCAGGTTCTCGTGGCAGGCCGGGGCCTGCAGAGCCTGTGGAGGAGCACGCCCTGAACCCAGTGCCCAGAGCTCACGCACAGGTAGAGGCGGCATGGGCTCAGCCTCCAGAGAAAGCGGCTGAGCTGCGTGAGGACCCATGAGTGCGGCCCAGGGGCCTTCCCAGGGAGCCGGCGCTGCACATGGCCTCAGTCACCAGAACCTCCTGAGCCATCTGTCCCGCTTCCAACCACACTGCCCACCCCATCCCCCACTCCTGGCCACTTCAGCAGAGGGGTCAGCAGCAGGGGAGCCCCGGGGACAGGTCCACGGTCAATCCCACCCCTTCAACAAGAGCCGCTCCCAAAAATTATGGTTCAGACCCTGGACAGGGGCGGGGGCACATGGAGGCCAGTGGGAGCCCCCTGCCCTGGGCAGCTTGCCCAGGCAGCCTCTGGCCGACCGAGAGCACCTCACCCGGGGCAGCCGTGTGGGAATCAGGGAGACACAGCACTGAGACACGTGTGGAGGTGGACGCGGGCCCAGAGCTGGCAGGGAAGCAGGGAGGGCTGGCACACCTCGAACACCGTCTTGGCGGCGTAACCCTGCACGTCGTCCCGGTTGATGACGATCTGTATGACGCGGTACCACACCTCTTCACTCACGTAGTCGCCGGCAATGCGGATCAGGTTCAGGATGGTGTCCACATACCACGTGTAGTCCACGGCGTACTTCTCTGCCAGAATGGCCACCTTCAGCACCTGCAGGGCACAGCCGCCCAGGAAGGGACTCAGGAGGGTCTGAACCCGCACCAGAGCGCCCCCAGCTGCTCAAAGGAATCTTGAAAGTTTAAGGTTCCAGGACAGACGCGGAAGGACACGCCAAGCAGAACAAGTGAACCAGTGAGATGGATTCTGCAAGAGGCACAGTGGACCCCGCCCACCCCTCCGCACTCAGCTGCCCAGGACGCACCGCGCTCGCTGGCCTCCTGCTCCAACCAGTCCTTCTCACTTGCTCCCTATGCTCTGCTGCCCGGGGGTGCCTGCTCCGGGCTGTGGGAAGCAGGCCCCTCGCCTACGCAGGCACAGCCTCCGCTTGCACGGAGCCACCCTGGGCAGCATGGACAGTGCACCCAGAGCCCGGCCCTCTGGCAGGGCGGCCCTCACGCCCACCTTGCCCCGGCCTGACCTCCCGACCACGCCCCAGAGCCCTGTCCACCTGCTGTGAGCCTTCTCTGGCCTCCACATCGACCCTCCATAACGAGCCCAGAGGCCATCCTGGAGCACCTGCCCTGTCAATGCCCTCGGCGTCAAGTCCTCCAAGCCCAGAGCTGCCCCTAAAGCTGGACACTGGAGGCCCCTCACCGCCACACTGGCCCGAGTGCCTGCATGCCCCAACCTGCTCCCTTGGTGCTGAGCTCCCTGCCTCCGGAGCCTCTGCAGGGCAGGTGCAAAGTTAGGATCAGGGCCTCTGCAGAGTGACTCCAAAAAACTGGAGCTCTACTCAAAACGCTGATAAAAAAGCTGAACAAAGCACAGCACTCTCATCCAGCCCGTAGCAGACCCCATGAAGAAGCGCTTCAGCTCAGATGCAACCACAGAGGCCCTGATGACAGAGGCCCCAAGACTCACAATCTCTTCTCGGATGGAGTAATCCGCTGTCTCCAGGTAGCTCAGCATCTCAGCCACGATCTGCTGGGCGTTGCTGCGGTCGCACATGGCGTAGAGGAGGTCCACGGCCCGTTGCCGCACACTCACATCCCGCTCCGTCTGGGGGTGAGCACAGGAGCAGCAGCGTGAGGGGTGCTGGGCGGGCATGGGGGGCTCCCTCCGTCCCAGTGCCCCCTCGGAGCTCGCCCCCTCACCATCCAAGTCCAGTGTCCTGTGGAGCCCTAACCCCACGCACTAACCACTGCCCTGGCTCCTGCTCTGACAGGCCGGCTCATGCTCTGTCCCGGGATGGGGGGGCGGGGGCGGGTCAAAGGCCACCCACTGTGTGGTCACAGACTGGCCCCTTCTGCATCACCTGGGAGCCCGTCACCGTGCCGACTCCTGGCCCCACCCCAGACCCTGAGAAGCGAGGGCGCAGCCGCTCCACAGCACTGGACAGCGGGAGAGGCGCTGCCAAGAGCCGCCACGGCCCACACAGGCGGCTTTCTGATCCAGGCAGCGACTGCAAGAGACGCCACAACCACCCAGGCAGAATTCAAAATGCCAGAAAGCAAATTCCCAACCTTTGGAAGCCCTCACGTTCAAAACTCACACCAAAAATGCCCAGTAAGTCCACGTAAACCCCAAGGAACAGGGTGAGACCTGTTCCCAGCTCCAGCGTAGGACCCGGGCGGCAGCCGCGAGCTCCCCCGCCTGCCTCTGGTTTCCTAACGTGCACGACCAGTTGTGTCTGACCCTGAGGAAACCCTCCTGAAGCAGAAGATCCTGCTCTGGAATTTGAATTCCCTGGGAAAGCAAATATTCTTTTGCCAAGAGTGAGTTTTTTGCAGACATGGACAAAATATCTTATCCTTACACGAAAAGAACAGTTTCACTGACCTCAGCTTGTCTTTCTTTTTTTGGTTTGAACCGACCTCAACTTTTATTGCAGGTCTGCCCACGTGCCAGACCCCTGGGAGCTGCCCGTGGGCACAGCCTCTCAGGGCAAAGCGCAGAACCACCCAGGGACCCACGCACCCGAGCAGACCGCCCCGGGGCCGAGCATGTAGGACCCCGGAACCCACGAGTAGCTCCCACCCAGCCTGAGACACGGGACAGTGCGCTTGCCTTCAGGGCGTTGATGACCGTCTCGATGTGCGTCTTCACGGCCTCGTGGGAGAACTCGGAGCTGGCCAGCGTGCACATGCTCTCCAGGGCCAGGTAGCGCAGGTTGGTCTCCCGGTGCTGCAGGAACTGGCCCAGCTGGTTACAGGCCCGGACCAGCAGGTTCGGCTCGCTGCACAGACGGGAGAGACAGGTGGGCAGGGGTCCCCTGCTCGGCCAGGGCTGCCGTCACAGCCACCACGGCCTCCCAGGACACAAGGCCTAACGCTCACTTTGGTCAGTACCACACGAGGACCCCCAGCGCGTTTCTCAGTGCATCCACGGGACCCACCTCCAGAGGGCCAAGGCTGGCCAGCAACCTGAGCCTCCACACCAAACTGGCCAGGGGACCCCAGTTTTCATCATGCCTTGACCAGAGGTGACACGCTCAGCCAGAGAACCTGCCTGTTTCATCCCCTAACAGCGGGATGAAAGCCCCGACGTGGAGAAGGTAAACGCAGGTGGAGATGGTACACAGAGGTCACTGGTGTTCAAGCGCCAGCTCCACGCACCCCAGGGTTTGGGGGGATGGTCTTTGCTCGCTTTTCATTCTGTCCTCGTGACGTCTGCGCCCTTCCGACACAGCCGAGACTGGTGCACCCCCCAGCAGGGGAGCTGGCTAACAGTGCCCAGTCCGTGGAACCATGGCACTCTGGTGGGTGCACCTGCTGGGACCTGGAGACACCCCCACCCCACCCAGCGCGGCCCGCACACACCTTCCTGCCACAGCCTTGACCCACGCAGCCCGTGGGACACACGCTCACACGGGTTCCTGGGTGGCCCTGGGAGCGGCTGGCTGGGTGGGATGCCCAGGAGCAGGGGGAGCCCCCGGGGGAGGCGAGAGCAGGGCACCCAGCTGTGTGTGGAGGGCGGAGGCTGAGCGCGGCCCACCTGTCGTGGTGGATGACCAGGCTGAGCGCGAGGCCCACAGCACCCAGCTGTGTGTGGAGCGTGGAGGCTGAGCGCGGCCCACCTGTCAGCACCCAGCTGTGTGTGGAGGGGGGAGGCTGAGCGCGGCCCACCTGTCGTGGTGCATGACCATGTGGAGGGGGGAGGCTGAGCGCGGCCCACCTGTCGTGGTGCGTGACCATGTGGAGGGGGGGAGGCTGAGCGGGGCCCACCTGTCGTGGTGCGTGACCAGGCTGATGGCCTCGAAGAGCACGGCGTTCTTGGCGTTGGAGTGCTGCACCTTCTTGGACTTGGGCGGCTCCTGGGCTTTGTTGAGAATCGCCTCCAGGCACTCGGTCAGGCGGCCACGCACTGCAGGGTCTTCTGGGCAAAACAGACAGCCGTTGGCGGCTCCCCGCGGCCCGCCCTGCCCCAGCCCCAGTAACCCTCGCCTCAGCCTCTCAGAAGGCCAAGGTCCCAACTCAAACCCTGAGGCTGCTTAAGTCAGAGGATCTGACGGCCAAGATAACATTTTAACACAAGTAAGAGACGCAAGTTTTTGCTGAAATATAGATTATATAAGTTGAGGAAAATAAATCTCAGTGACGTGCACAAAAAACACCTGATATGGAAGTTTGGGGGGATGGGTAGGAATGAAAGGTTTCTCCCCACTACCTGCTATCACCACAAGAAACAGAGAAAACACACGAAGAGCAACAAAAACAGAAGGGAAATTTTAAAATTTTAGTCAAAGCAGACCAAGAAAGACTAAGAAAGTAATAGAAACGTGAGAACTCCAGAAACTGCCGTGGCACTGCATTTAAAGCGCCTGTCTAACGACCACTCAGGGCGGGCCGGGCCCCCAGGCGCCGGGTGGGGGGCGGCAGGGTCCCCGAAGCCGCCAGGGGTGGGACAGGGCTGAAAGCGGGAGGAGACACCGAGACCCACCCCCAGGGGCTCCAAGTCGCCCCAGCCTGGGAGTCAGAAGGCAGCGGTCAGTTCCACCGAGAGAACGACTGCCCTGCGCGGGGGTGGAGGCCCACCGGCTGGAGGGGTGAGGCCTCATGAGCCCCGCGCCTACTCAGCTCTGCTGCAGGGTGAGCAGCTCACACTTTAATATAAAAAACACTCAGGACACAAAGTGACTTGAATTTAACAGACATACCCTGTACAAAAACAAATGAAGGCTAAAGTGTGGAGGTTACAACAAGAAAGCCATCTTTGTAGAAGGCAATTTGGAAGTGTGCAATAGGAACTCTCATGAGCGTTCTCGAACCAGTGATTCTAGTTACTTGCCATATTTTAGAATAAAACAAACATAACAATATCCATGACACGCACTTTAAAGTAACACAAACTTAACAATTTTGGATGTGAAGTTTCAACTGGTTTCAAGAATTATTTTAAAAGACTGTTTCAAAAACCCACAAGGATCTGATCCTACATGTACATAATACACAGAAGCAGAGCTCATCCCAGCCGTAATGAAGTGAGCGTCCTCGACTAGCTGCTCCAGGAAAGCCAAGAGCTGTGAGAGCATCAGAGAGACCCGGAGGACCGGAGCCGGGGCCAGGAGAGCGAAAGGTGACTTGTTAAGACTGCGTGTGTGCACGTATGCTCAGTCGCTCAACCCAAAACCTAACGCTCAAAGGCCGCAGCAAGCCCTGCCCCAGGCTCTGTGCTCGGCTGTTACCTGGGGGCGGGTAGCACTGCAGGAGCCGCAGGAGCTTGACCGACAGCCAGGGGGCCGGGACAAAGTAGTAGGTGTAATCCTGAAGGTCCGTGGAGGCCGACGTCACGATCTGCGAGAAAGCACAGCAAGATGAGATGCGGGGCTGGAGTCCCCAAGAGCCCCATGCCGTGTGCTAAGAACAGACACGCTTGTCCAGGTCTGAGGAACAGGAGCGCAGCCCCCAGCCCCAGAAGAGCCACTGCACAAGGACACCCCCGCCCCAAGGGACACAGGCCTGCGGGCACCCCGCCCTCAGGACCCAGGTCTCCAGAGCCTGGGCAGGGAGCCCCACCTTTCCCGACTGGCCCCACGCCCCACCATCCTCAGGGCCGGCCCGAGAGCACAGGGTCTCCACTCTCACCCCCACCACCTGCGCCCCGGGGTCTGGGCAGATGACACACCACACCCCGTGCACACACCCGCAAACCCACTACACGTGCCCCCAGACCCCACGGCTGGGGCTCGGAGTGGCTCCCCTCACAGGCTCGGCCTTGACACCAGGTCACCTGAGAGGGGGGAGCTCCAGGCTGGGCAGAGCAGTGGGGGGCCCAGCAGGAGCAGCCAGTGGGCAGGCGCACGGAGCAGGCCCGACCACGCCGCCAGGGACACAGCCGGCCACCCAAGGCTGCCTTTCCAGTGCCCCTCAGGCAGCTAAACCAGGCTCAGAGTTAAACTTAGAGCATTAAATGCACTTATGTGAAACAAATACAAAAACAAAAGTATTGGAGAATTAATCTCAAGGGTTTGGAAGAGACTAGCAAATTAGCCCAAAGATAGTGGAGGAAAGAAAACAATAAAGATACAAGCAGAAAGTAATAAGGTACAGAAACCAAAACAGGACCAATAAAGTCAAAAGAAACTCTTTCACACTTGATGAGCTACATCCAGCACCACAAAAGGGCAAATACCCAACACAAAACGAGGACGGGAGGCCACAGCGCAGGGCAGCAAGGGACTTTCTGCCCAAACACCTGAGCGTTCGTGCAAGTTAGCAAGCGGTTAAGAAAATGCCACTTAACAAAACAAAATCTGAGGCCTCATCACTTACTACATAAACTGAATCCATAATTAGCGGTCGCCCCACAAAGAAAATCCTTCGTTCACATGGCTTCACCAGTTAATTAATAAAATTGTTAGCAAAGATATAACAAGGAATTTCCTTAATGTGGCAAAGGACACGGATGTGGACGAAACCTGCCGATGTCATACGTGACAGCGAGACATCAAAGGCTTCCCTCCAACGTAAAAAACACACCGACCACCTCTCACATTCAGCGCTGCGGGGCACGCCCGAGCCGGAGACCAATCACCTCTCACATTCAGCGCTGCGGGGCAGGCCCGAGCTGGAGACCAATCACCTCTCACATTCAGCACTGCGGGGCAGGCCCGAGCTGGAGCAATAAAGCAGAAAGTACAAATAAACATGCACCAGGAAAGGAAAGAAGCGGTCACTGTCCACAGAACACGTGATGGAAGACAAAGGTGATCCAAAGCAACCTACATATAAACCGCCAGGTCTGACAGGTGAGTTTGGCAAAGTCGCCAACATCAAGAGCAGTAAGTATACAAAGTCCACCTGCACAAACCAGCACCGACTTTTATGATAACATTTTTAAGGTGTCACTGAGAAGAGCGTTTTTAAAATAAAGTATATAAAGATAAGTTAAACAAAAATAAAAGAACCTCTTCTTGAAAAGCTATGAAACATATTTGACAGAAATTAAAGACTAAGTAAATAGATACACCGTGGCCACAGACTCAAAACCTTAATACTGCAAAGATCTGAATTCTCCTGAAACTACAGATAAAGGTAGCCCCGTTGGGACTCTGGGGATGGGGCTCACTGGTGTTACTGGACATCAAATTAACCCAAAGTCACATCACTGGCGCCAAGATACACAGAGAACCAGAGGGGCTCAGCACAGACAGCGGCATCTGTGCGAGGGCAGGTTACTTTACTGCAAAACCAGGGTGTGCGGAGGGAGGGGCCTTCGCAGCGGTGCTGGGATGACGACACGACGCAAGAAAAGGCCCCACCACAACGTGATGCGGCTCAGCGGGACTGTCGACCTGCAGTGCGCCCTCAGAAGAGGGACAGACCACACGTTTGGGGACACGAGGCATTAACCCCAGAGGAAGCATGAGGAAGCCTGACTACATTCAAACGTGGCGTTTCTGATCAGAGAAGACTTCACCAGAGAGTGAGGTGGCAAGGCACAGAGCAGGCTGAGACTTTTAAACACAGAGCAGGCTGAACCACAGAAAGTTGCTGTCATATTTGTAAATCAGTAATGGTTAAATTTTCCAGTTTACTGTGATCCACACAGTCAAAGGCTTTGGCATAACCAATAAAGAAGAAATAGATGTTTTTCTGGAACTCCTTGCTTTTTCGATGATCCAGTGGATGCTGGCAATTTGATCTCTGGTTCCTCTCCCTTTTCTAAAACCAGCTTGAACATCTGGAAGTTCACAGTTGACATATTACTGAAGCCTGGCTTGGAGAATTTTGAGCATTACTTTACTAGCGTGTGAGATGAGTGCAATTGTGTGGTAGTTTGAGCATTCTTTGGCATTGCCTTTCTTTGGGATTGGAATGAAAACTGACCTTTTCCAGTCCTGTGGCCACTGCTGAGTTTTCCACATTTGCTGGCATATTGAGTGCAGCACTTTGACAGCATCATCTTTCAGGATTTGAAATAGCTCAACTGGAATTCCATCACCTCCACTAGCTTTGTTCGTAGTGATGCTTTCTTGACTTCACATTCCAGGATATCTAGCTCTAGGTGAGTGATCACACCATCGTGATTATCTGGGTCATGAAGATCATTTTTGTACAGTTCTTCTGTGTATTCTTGCCATCTCTTCTTAGTATCTTCTGCTTCTGTTAGCTCCATACCATTTCTGTCCTTTATCAAGCCCATCTTTGCATGAAATGTTCCCTTGTATCTCTAATTTTCTTGAAGAGATCTCCAGTCTTTCCCATTCTGTTGTTTCCCTCTATTTCTTTGCATTGATCACTGAGGAAGGCTTTCTTATCTCTCCTTACTATTCTTTGGAACTCTGCATTCAGATGCTTATATCTTTCCTTTTCTCCTTTGCTTTTTGCTTCTCTTCTTTTCACAGCTCTTTGTAATCCCTCCCCAGACAGTCATTTTGCTTTTTTGCATTTCTTTTCTATGGGAATGGTCTTGATCCCTGTCTCCTGTACAATGTCACGAACCTCATTCCATAGTTCATCAGGCACTCTATCAGATCTAGGCCCTTAAATCTATTTCTCACTTCCACTGTATAATCATAAGGGATGTGATCTAGGTCATACCTGAATGGTCTAGTGGTTTTCCCTACTTTCTTCAATTTCAGTCTGAATTTGGCAATAAGGAGTTCATGGTCTGAGCCACAGTCAGCTCCTGGTCTTGTTTTTGCTGACTGTATAGAGCTTCTCCATCTTTGGCTGCAAAGAATATAATCAATCTGATTTCGGTGTTGACCATCTGGTGATGTCCATGTATAGAGTCTTCTCCGTGTTGTTGGAAGAGGGTGTTTGTTATGACCAGTGCATTTTCTTGGCAAAACTCTATTAGCCTTTGCCCTATTTCATTCCATATTCCAAGGCCAAATCTGCCTGTTACTCCAGGTGTTTCTTGACTTCCTACTTTTGCATTCCAGTCCCCTATAATGAAAAGGACATCTTTGTTGGGTGTTAGTTCTAAAAGGTCTTGTAGGTTTTCACAGAACTGTTCAACTTCAGCTTCTTCAGCGTTACTGGTTGGGGCATAGACCTGGATTACTGTGATATTGAATGGTTTACCTTGGAAACCAAAGGAACATTTCATGCAAAGTTGAGCTCGATAAAGGACAGAAATGGTATGGAGCTAACAGAAGCAGAAGATATTAAGAAGAGATGGCAAGAATACACAGAAGAACTGTACAAAAAAGATCTTCACGACCCAGATGATCACGATGGTGTGATCACTGACCAAGAGCCAGACATCCTAGAATGTGAAGTCAAGTGGGCCTTAGAAAGCATCACTACGAACAAAGCTAGTGGAGGTGATGGAATTCCAGTTGAGCTAGTCCAAATCCTGAAAGATGATGCTGTCAAAGTGCTGCACTCAATATGCCAGCACATTTGGAAAACTCAGCAGTGGCCACAGGACTGGAAAAGGTCAGTTTTCATTCCAATCCCAAAGAAAGGCAATGCCAAAGAATGCTCAAACTACCACACAATTGCACTCATCTCACACGCTAGTAAAGTAATGCTTAAAATTCTCCAAGCCAGGCTTCAGCAATATGTGAACCGTGAACTTCCTGATGTTCAAGCTCGTTTTAGAAAAGGCAGAGGAACCAGAGATCAAATTGCCAACATCCGCTGGATCATCGAAAAAGCAAGAGAGTTCCAGAAAAACATCTATTTCTGCTTTATTGACTATACCAAAGCCTTTGACCGTGTGGATCACAATAAACTGTGGACAATTCTGAAAGAGATGGAAATACCAGACCACCTGATCTGCCTCTTGAGAAATTTGTATGCAGGTCAGGAAGCAACAGTTAGAACTGGACATGGAACAACAGACTGGTTCCAAATAGGAAAAGGAGTTCGTCAAGGCTGTATATTGTCACCCTGTTTATTTAACTTATACACAGAATACATCATGAGAAACGCTGGACTGGAAGAAGCACAAGCTGGAATCAAGATTGCCAGGAGAAATATGAGTAACCTCAGATATGCAGATGACACCACCCTCATGGCAGAAAGTGAAGAGGAACTCAAAAGCCTCTTGATGAAAGTGAAAGTGGAGAGTGAAAAGTTGGCTTAAAGCTCAACATTCAGAAAACGAAGATCATGGATGGCATCCGGTCCTACCACTTCATGGGAAATAGATGGGAAAACGGTGGAAACAGTGTCAGACTTTATTTTTCTGGGCTCCAAAATCACTACAGATGGTGACTGCAGCCATGAAATTAAAAGACGCTTACTCCTTGGAAGGAAAGTTATGACCAACCTAGATAGCATGTTCAAAAGCAGAGACATTACTTGGCCAACAAAGGTCCATCTAGTCAAGGCTATGATTTTTCTAGTGGTCATGTACGGATGTGAGAGTTGGACTGTGAAGAAAGCTGAGCGCCGAAGAATCGATGCTTTTGAACTGTGGTGTTGGAGAAGACTCTTGAGAGTCCCTTGGACTGCAAGGAGATCCAACCAGTCCATCCTAAAGGAGATCAGTCCTGGGTGTTCACTGGAAGGACTGAGGCTAAAGCTGAAACTCCAATACTTTGGCCACCTCATGCGAAGAGCTGACTCATTGGAAAAGACCCTGATGCTGGGAGGGATTGGGGGCAGGAGGAGAAGGGGACGATAGAGGATGAGATGGCTGGATGGCATCACCGACTCGACGGACGTGAGTTTGAGTAGACTCCGGGAGTTGGTGATGGACAGGGAGGCCTGGCGTGCTGGGATTCATGGGGTCACAAAGAGTCGGACATGACTGAGTGACTGAACTAAACTGAATGGTTTAATGCTGGAAATTTTGTTTGGTTTAACCTAATCTAACCAACAAAGTGTTTATATCTAAGAAATACAAAGAGGAGGTTTCTGTGGCAGTCCACACTTCCACTGCAGGGGGAGTGGGCTCAGGGAACCCACTGGTCAGGGAACTCAGACCCCACATGCCGGGAGGTGGCTTAGTTGTTCAGTTGTGTCTGACTTTGGGGCCCGACGGACTGTAGCACGCCAGGCTGCACTGTGCTTTCCAGGCAAGAACACTGGAGTGGGCTGCCATTCCCTTCTCCATGCCAAGAGGTGCTGCCAAAAAAAATAAACAAGAGTTTTTACAAAACAACAAAAAAGATGACATTGTGGGAAAAGGTATGAAAGACTGAACAGGCTCTTCACAAAAGAAGATATTCAAAATGCCAACAAAGGGATTTCGCTGGTGGGCCCGTAGTTCAGATGAAATGGTCCCAGAGCAGGGGACACAGGTTCAACCCCTGGTCAGGGAACTAAGATCCCGCTTACTGTATGGTGTGGCCAAAATAGATAAAATAAAGGGATGTTATCTTGAGAAAAAGTTTTTTTAAAGCCAGCAAACACACCGAGCTGCCCTAGCTACTGGGTGATCAAGAAAATGCAGACTAGGTGAGAACGCACAGGACCAAGTGCCCAGAAGGGTTAAGACCAAGAGGCCGCAGGCCGGGGAGGGGCCACGGGCTCCTCACAGTGGCCATCAGAGGGGACACCCAAGCGCTGGGCAAGACAGGGCACAGAGAGGCGAACCTGCTGCCCAGCAACACGCGTCAACCATCAGCAAGAGAAACGACTCCGTGACTTCACGACCCTGATGATCAGAGCGAGCCGGTCACAGAGCAACACGGGCCGCGAGCCCTCGTCAGCAGGAGGCACAGCACAGGCACGCAGCAGCCACCAGGGGCAGGCTCTGCCCTTCATGTTTCCTGCGCCAACAAGACACCCCTGACACGGGTCAAAGGAAAGCCCACCAGTCACTAACCAAGACACACGTCCACCGCTGAATCACAGACTGCCCAAAGGCCTTGCCTACTGAAAGGGACACGTTAGTTAAATAAAGTGACAAAGACCAAAACCCACCCTGAGCTCCCCTCCCCTCGGCAGACTTACTCTGCTTAACCTGGAGACGGCCAGAGACACAGAGGTCTTGAACTCTTCCGGGTTCTTCTGTGCCAAGGTGGTGATGAGGCTGGTGGCGGCAGTTACCACACCCTGAGAAGACACACACACACGTTCAGACGCCCGCCGGAGGCCCTGCAGACAGCCTCTCGTCTGAAACATCTTCTAAACGAACGTTAAACTCAGCAACAACTGGCCACCCTGGGGCCACTCCCATCAGTCCTCGATGTTTCAAGAAAGCGAGACGCACACGTCGTTGTTGCCTTGCTTACTGTTCTCTCTGAAAACGTGGAGACCCGGCACACTTCATCCCAGAGCCCTGCCTGAGGGAGGCGGCGCGGGGCAACAGCCCCAGGCCCCGCGTCCACCCACCCACCTCCTCGTTGCCCTGACTTAGGTCACTCCGTGTGGACCACATAAGGACAGACACGTTACATTCAGACTCACAGGAATCTTTCCAACCCAAATCTGAGACCGTGGAGAACAGTAAAGCCCATTCTTGCCCATTTTCAAATGTGGTCCAACCCATGTCTCTGCCCCCTGACAGGGGAGCTCCACCAGGCCTGGATGAGACCCGACCCCCCATTGAGGTCAAGGGAGCTGGTCAGCTCCCCAGCGCGGTGCCCCACATTCCCTGCACACTTGCAGGGGTCTGTGCAGGAAGAGGCTGTGAGGAGAGGGCTGGGGGCCCCCACGCCCAGGCTGCCTCCTCCCCCTCCTTCCAGGCGACGCCTGGGCCATGTCGGACTCGGGAGGGGCCTGGCCGCAGGCAGAGCTTTATGCATGTCACAGCCCCCCGCCTCCCCTGCTACTCTCAGAAGGGCCGCTTGCTTCTTCTGGGTGGACAAGGGGTCCTCTTCCTGGGGGTCCCCAACCTTGAGACCAAAGAAACCAACCCCAAGTCTCTGGTGGCAAAGCCAGGAGATGCGTGACACAGAAGCCACACCCACAGAGGACAGGTGCCAGTTCACCTTGGGCTGCGATGCACCCCACCCTGCCCACCACCGCTGGGCTCCTGCAGCCTAGAACCACGCAGGCACCAATCCGTGCACCAGCCACACAGCCACGCAGGTGAAAACACAAAGTAAAGAGACAGCCGGGCACAGAAACATCCCAGGCGCGGGGCCTCCTGGCTGAGACGCCCCCCGCCCCAAGGAGAGGTCGCCTGTGCGGACCCGATTTCCCCCGTGAGTGTGAGACGCGGAGGGACGCTCGCAGGCTGCCCCACGGCGGGCGAGCCCGCACGGCCACCACCCTCGCCCCGTGGTCCACCTGTGTGGACCGTTTAGTCCTCATTTCATCCTTAAGGCAGATTTCTCTTGTGGGAAAACACGCAGTAGCCAGCTAACATGCTAACATCTCTCTGCTCAATGGGAAACTCCGCGTGGAATCCTGACTCTCTCGTCTGTAGACAGGATTCCAGCAAGACAAGGCCAGCTGCGGCATCAGCTCCTACCTGACCCTGCCTCCCAGCGTCAGCGTGGACAAGGGCCCGTGACTCATGGCCAGCCCAGACACCACCTCATTGCACATCTCGCTGCTCTGACGATGCCCTGCCGACGATGTGGAGCAGGCTCGGGCCTGGCTCATGTCCAGCCATGTGGATTAGGCGGGCTGTGTGCCAGAGCCCCCGGGGCCACAGGACAGCCCTAACCGGGGTGCAGAAAGACGCGCCTCTGCAGGCCCTGTGGACGCAGCACACCTGCAACATGCTGGGCTGTGCTGTTTGTCTCTGCACCCAGCAAGCAGGAGCCCCTCCAACGCCTGGACAGGGTGAGTCAGAGACCCCGTCTCATCTGCCCTGACCCCAGGGGAGGGGCTCCCAGCCTCTACCTGCAGGCTCTCCCAGCTCGACGACTGGGCCAGGGATGTCCCCCTCAGCAGCCTGGAAGTCACACAAGGCTGCTCACGTGGCTGTGGCCCCGCAGAGGCTGCCCCGCAGAGGAGTGTGGGTGTGGCCTAGAGGCACCTACCAGATGCTGGTCGTTGAGGAGGTGCACCACGCGGGACGTCCAGTCGCCCACGGGGACGAGGTCCGGGGACGCCCTGTGCAGGCGCAGCAGGCACAGCGCAGCGCTCTGCTTCACGCTGTCCATGGTGTCCCTGACAGACGGGCGGGAGTGAGGCCAGCGTGGCCCAGAGCCCACGGACGACGCCCGCGGCCCCAGGGGACAGAGCCCACGGACGACGCCCGCGGCCCCAGGGGACAGAGCCCACGGACGACGCCCGCGGCCCCAGGGGACAGAGCCCACGGACGACGCCCCACAGGCCCCCAGGGGACAGAGCCCACGGACGACGCCCCACAGGCCCCAGGGGACAGAGCCCACGGACAACATCCCACAGCCCCAGGGGATAGAGCCCATGGACACCACCCCGTGGCCCCAGGGGACAGAGCCCAAGGACACCACCCTGCGGCCCCAGGGGACAGAGCCCACGGACAACACCCCACGGGCCCCAGGGGACAGAGCCCATGGATGACACCCCGCAGCCCCCAAGGGACAGAGGTGCACCAGAGATGGGGCTGGAGGGACACAGGGGAAAAGGTTTCTTCGGGCTCTCCACGCAATCAAGCTTGGGCTGCCACAGCCCGCGGAGACCGAGAGGAGGCGGGGTGAGGCTCTGGCCCAGGACAGAGGCCCACGTGGACCTCCTGACAGCTAAGCCAGCAATGCCAACCCGCCTCCTCCCCACGGCTGTTACCAAGAAGGGAGGCTAAGAGACCCACAGAGCCTTCAGGACTCACACACTTGACTTATGCATGCGGGAGGTGACCGTGCCCTCAGCAGGCCGCCAGACACGTACCCGGCAACGAGGATTTTGGGAATCTCCCCTGCAAACGCCTCGGCCATCTCCCGGCTGCCCACGTTGGCAATGCAGTGCAGGGCCAGGCCCATGAAGGTGGGGTTGCGGCTGGCCAGGTCGTTCTTGATGGCGTTGTTGATCAGGCGGATGAGCTCACTGTTGGAGTTCACCAGCACGGAGATGAAGAGATAGCCCTGGGTTCCAGAGAGGAGAGAGACCACCGCTGGACATACTCGGTCGGCCCCGAGCCCCACCAGAGTCTGCTCGGCGCACTGCTGGGGTCAGGCCACAGAGCCCACGGACAACAACCCGTGGCCCCAGGGGACCAGAGCCCTCCTCGGACAGTTCTGCAGGACAAACCTGAGGCACTGTCCCCATGGGCATCAGACACCTTGGAGCCCCACCCTCAGCCCAGTCACTGGTCCACGGGGACCTGAACAGGATGGAAGGGCCTGCCTCGGCTGTGACGGGAACACTGCGGACCACCTTCCCTCTCTCAGCTGTCTCAGGGCCCCAGCGTCCCCTCACCACTGGGCCAAACTCCAGCCTCGTGCTGTCCCCGCTGTCCATGCCCTCCCCACGCCAGGGACAGCACCTCTCAGCCCCGTGGGTCTCGGGAGGAACTCGCCTTCTGCTCTGGGCTCTGGCCACCCTGCCCTCCCGCACATGGGCCTTGGCGCGTGCCCTGTCCCCTCCGCCCCCACGTACCCCGTCCTCAGCCTCAGCTCAGGTCTTCCTCCCGCCAGAGCCCTGCCTACTAGCCGCCCACTGCTCAGAGTCCAGAGGGCTCCACCCGCCTCGGTTCCTGGCCACGGCCACAGCTCCGCTCGCTCTCTGTAGCGGGCTGACGGCCTCACCCCTGGAGAAGAGCCGAGTCCACCCCTGCTTACGGTCACTGTGTCCCCAGGGCCCCCAGCACACTGCCGGGTCTATGGAAGGCACTCGGTAATCTCTTGGTGGGAGTGAGTGAGTGTGAGTGAGTGAGTGTGAGTGAGTGAGTGTGAGTGAGTGAGTGTGAGTGAGTGTGTGAGTGTGAGTGTGAGTGTGCACTTAGTTGCTCGGTCGTGTCTGATTCAGCAACCCCACAGACAGCAGACCGGCAGGCTCCTCTGTCCGTGGGATCTCCCAGGCAAGAACACTAGAACTGGGTGCATTTCCTACGCAGAGGACCTTCCCGCCAGGGACGGAGCCCACGCCTCCTGCACTGGCGGCAGGAGCTTCACCACTAGTGCCCGTTCTTCACCACTAGCGCTCGGGAAGCTCGTTTCTTGGTGAGTAAACACCAATACTTAACAAAACCCCTGGGGCATCAAGGGTACTTTTTCACTTTCTGCAAGTTAAATTTTTCTGGGCAAGTAAGAGGAAAATATTCCTCTATAACACTTGAGTAAACACACAAATAATTTTACTCCAAGCGGATACAGGGCTAGAGGCACGAAGCTAGGGGTCCTCAGGGCCTAGACACGGGCACTCACCTCAGCAGACAGTGGGGCTGGGCGAGGCGCAGACACCTGCCCTCTGCTCTTAAGTCAGATGGGGGGGTGGGGGGGCGGCGGTAGCACACGTGCGCGGGCACTGAGGGGAGGGAGTGTGCCAACCCTCCCTCTGGGGTGGGCCCCTAGGACATGGTGCCCTACCGCCAGCTCCCACCTAAACCCGGGGAAATCCCCAGACAGACGCAGGTGCAGAGCAAGAGCCAGGCACCAGAGGCCCCAGTGAGAAGCAGCACCCCGCTGCGCACTCACGATCTGCTTCTCGGTGTATCTGTTGGAGCTGAGCAGGTTCACGGCCTCCATGTGCCCGAAGTCGATGTCGTGGCCCAGCAGGAAGATGAACAGCAGCTTGCACACATACTTCTTCTTGCTGTAGCCATCCAGGGCTTTGTCGCCTGCGGGAAGGGGCAGCGCAGGAATAGGGCGCCGGGCCCACCTCCAGGAGGCTGGCCAGACTGCCACACTGTCAGGCTCGCGCCCCGCGCTGCTGAGCTGGTCGCCATATGAGAGCCGAGCGTCTGGGTCCCTCACAGACCCCAAACCAGCGTCCCAGCCAGCAGCAGAAACAGTCCCCCAGCACAGCCGGGGTGTCAGCCCCGCCAGCACAGCCCTGCCACGCCACCCTGACCTCACCAGCAGCTTAACCTTTAGAGACGTTTATTCATTTAGGCAGGACAACACACTCTAAATAATCTCTCATTTCACCCAGCGTTAGGACAAATCACCCACCGAAAAGTCACACAAAACCACCAGAAGGGCTTGTTTCCCCACCCTGATGGCAGCATGACTCGGCCTCTCCCGGGAGACCGTGGCAAGGCAGGTTCACGACACGTCACTGTCAGCACAGAAAGTGTTGCTTTAAAAAGGACCACCAGACAGTGCCGTTTTACAAGCAGAGGTTCTCATTTCACCCCAGAAGCACGCAGCATCCCCGGGCAGCCTGCAGAGGTGACAGCAGGAAGAACGGCCCCTCAAGCGAGGCACTGCAGTGACCCTGACCGCAGGGTCAAGGGCCAAGCAGGATGTGGGGGCCGGGAAGGCGAGAGCAGCCACAGCCCTCATGGCGAGGGCGGGTCACCTGTGTCCCGGGATAAGCCCCGGCCACCTCAAAGGGCATCGAGAAGAAAGACCCCAAGACTCCGGAGGTGAGAGTGGACCACGAGTCAGCCAGCCAGCTGGACGCCTTATCTGGGAGCTCTGAGACCCGTCCTTCTCAGCGGCAAACTGGCATTCCACTTAATGATCAAACAACATCAAGTCAGAGCGGGCCTGGCTCCCTGCTCCTCCCACTGCGACCTGCACCAGAGAAGCCAGCTCACTGCTTCCCGATAGGACCACAGCCCCATCCCCCCAGGAGAGCATCTGAGCTGAGGGCATGGGGCCCAGGCGACCGCGCCTCACCCCCCAGCCTGGCTGCCCCTCAAGGACCAGCCCGCTCGCCATCACCTCTGGAAGCCTCCTCCGACGAGCAGCCAGAAGTGCTGCCCCCCCTCACCCCCGGAGAGCGGCCCCAGCCCCAGGAACAGCGCCAGGCCACATGCGGGACACAGAGACTTGCAGATGCGCTAGATGCCGAGCGCGCAGGAAGGGCAATCATGGCCACAACGGGAGTCTTGGCCCTGGAGCTGCCGAGACACAGGGAAAGAGCCAGTGTCTCCAGGGCAAGGCACCTGAGCTCAGCGACCGCATCCTGCGCAGGACTCCCACCTGAGCTCCTGGTTCACCTCTCACAGAGACCCGTTCAACCCTGGCTCTAACCCTCAGCAAGTACCTGCCTATGTTCAGGGGCAGGGACAGCAATACGCCAAGTGTGGACCAAGAGGGAGCCCCATGGGCCCCGAGCCCAGTCTGCGTGGCCCGGGCTGGGAGCTGCTGCGGGGCTGCAGCACCAGCGTGTCTGCCCAGGACCCCACAGGCCAACTGCACTCAGCTGTTCCACCACGTAAGGACCACCACACCCCCACTGGGAAAACCAAGGCCTAACTATTAGCTGTACCACGTGCAGGCAAGAACGTGGAGGAGCTGGGAACTCACACTCGGCTGAGCGGGCACAAAACGGGGCAGCCGCTCTGGAAAATACGGGACAGGTTCTTAAAAGGTCAAACACCTGTCACACAAGCCAGCGGCTCCACCCTCAGGAGCCTTCCTGAAGGGAAGGACACCACGCGTCCACACCAGCCCCGCATGCAGGACTCACAGCAGCTCCACACCGCGCACGGGGAGCCAGCACAACACGCAGCCGCCAGGACGCGGGCGGACCGCGAAGGCACACTCAAAGTCAGTGAGCAGACACACGCAGCCCGCCAGGACGCAGGTGGACACGGCGGCCTCTGCTGCAAGAAGAGCAGCAGGACTGCACTGCCAGAGACGCGAGGGGGCGCTCACGGGGGCCGCGCTCCACCTTGGCTGTGGGGGTGGCTGCGTGAACACTTGGATCTGCTGAAACCCACAGTGCACACTCGACTGATTGTAAGTTATATCTCAGAAAGCCAATTAAAAAAAAAAATTACTGTGTCAGAATCTCCCAGAAAAAAAGAGTGAAAGATTAAAGCACACAGGCTAAGGGATGGCAAGCACTGAAGCCGCGAAGGCCGCCAGGCGGGAGGACAGATGAGTGAGCCCGCGACGCACGCACTCAAGCTCCCTCGAGGAAAAGAGGTGTTTTTTCCAAGTTCTTCTACACCTGTAAAAACATACATTCCTTACAGAAACTCCTTCCATTCGTCTTTCTATCCCAGCACCTGGGACTAGTGAGCACCAGCAGTGAATGAGCACGTGAACACATCCCTGAAGCCCAGCACCAAGACGACACACCTGCCCCCCGACAGGACATCACAGCTGCCGTCTCTAGAGGCCCCAAGACCGAGGTCAGGCCCGCAGAGTCCACAAGCAGCCCGACCCCCGCTCTTGAGTTCCCAGGCCAGCCGGGCAGCCAGGGCAGGGGAGCTGCCTGCCCACGAGGGGTGCAGGGCTGCCCAGGGGAGACCAGCGGCTGCCTTCAGGCTTCGAAGCCAGGGCAGCGTCCATGTGAGACCACCGGTTCTGTCGTGGACCAGGTCTCACGTGGACGCTGCCCTGGCGCCAGGCCCCGTCCACGCCTCCCGCCCCAGCTGTGTGTCTCCAAGGACCCACGCCCACACGCCCACCACGGCCTTCCTCTGCCAGCGTCCGGGACCGACTGCTTCTGGCCTGAAGTAGGCCATTTAGACTCTCCATTAGCACAGGCTCCCTGCTGGGAAACTCTCCGTTTCATCTGGAAAGGCCTCTTTTAGCTTCATTCTCGTGGAGCCGGCAGCTGGATGCAGACGGCTGGGGCTGCACCTTCCAGCGCGCTGACAGCAGCCCCCTCCCTGCTGCCCCTCGGCCCTGCCGAGCCGGCAGGGACGGCTCCTGTGAGGACGGCCCATCTCCTTCTCCCTCTGGCGACCAAACACCTCTTGTCTGAGGCTCAGCATTTTCACATCGGCGTCTCTAGATGTGGAGTCATTATTTACTGTAACCGTGGCCACTGCCTCTGAGGTTTGAGCGTCACGAATCTTTACGCGTCCTCTGTCACACCAGCTGTCTCTCCTCCCAGGAGGCCAGCCAATCTTCCAGACTTCGTCCCCCACCCCCGTCTCTCACCCACTCTCCATCACAGGACAGGCTGCCTCCTCACCCGTCTTCCAGGACACTGTCCCTCTTTAATAAGCCTGTTGTTACACCCACGTAAGCTCTTTATTTTAGTTACTCCATGTTTTGCTCCTAGAATTTCCATTTGGTCTTATTTCAAAATCTGCTATGTGAGTTTTTTTATACTAAGGTCCCACTGAAATTTCAAGTTTGTCTTTTACTGCTTTACGAACAGTGACCCGCCCCCTGCCACCCCGAGTCCAGTCCCAGCGGCCCCTGCGAGTCCAGTGCTGTCGCCCCTCTGGCTCCTGCTGAGCCATCGGCTCCTCTGTGACGGTGCTGGGACGTCACCCTTGAAAAGTCAGCTGCAGATGGTAAGTGACGCCTAGCACATGGCTCCACCTGCGACGGCCGCCTCCTCCTCCAGAAGACTGGGACAGGGCTGGCTCCCCGGCCACTCCCGCCCCAAGGGCCCGGCCTCTCAGGGCTCAGCTTCAAGTGGAAAGAGGCCTCTTGTTGGTGAGCCCTGGTCAGCACTAGACCCCAGCTGCTCAACCTCAGCACTGGGCCTCCTCAGGCCAGGTGGTTCTGGGGTGTCTGGTGGCCTGCCTGGCCTCCACCCAGTAGGTGGCAGCAGCTCACCAAACCCAGGTGGGTCAGCCTCTGTCCCTGGAGACAAAAATCCTCCTGACTGATAGTAGTGAAGTCGCTCAGTCCTGTCCGACTCTTTGCGACCCCATGAACTGTAGCCTACCAGGTTCCTCCATCTATGGGATTTTCCAGGCAAGAGTACTGGAGTGGGTTGCCATATAACCACCATCCAAGACTCTGAAGAATGGAAAAGACTAGAGATCTCTTCAAGAATATCAGAGATATCAAGGGAACATTTCATGCAAGGATGAGCACAATAAAGGACAGAAATGGCAAGGACCGAACAGAAGCAAAAGAGATTAGGAAGAGGTGGCAACGATACACAGAACTAGATGATAAAGGCTTAATGACCCGGATAACCATGACGGTGTGGTCACTCACCTACAACCAGACATCCTAGAGTGTGAAGTCAAGTGTGCCTTATTAGGAAGCGTTACTAGGAACAAAGCTAGTGAAGGTGATGGAATTCCAACTGAACTATTTCAAATCCTACAAGATGATGCTGTTAAAATGCTGTTCTCAATATGTCAGCAAATTTGGAAAACTCAGCAGGGACCACAGGACTGGAAAAGGTCAGTTTTCATTCCAATCCCAAAGAAAAGCAATGCCAAAGAATATTCACACTACCACACAATTGTGCTCATTTTGCATGCTAGTAAGGTTATGTTCAAAATCCTTCAAGCTAGGCTTCAGCAGTACATGAACTGAGAACTTCCAGATGTACAAGCTGGACCAAGAAAAGGCAGAGGAATCAGAGGTCAAATTGCCAATATCCACTGGATCATAGAAAAAGCAAGGGAATTCCAGAAAAACAGCTACTTCTACTTCAGTGACTACACTAAAGCCTTTGACTGTGTGGATCACAACAAATTGTGAAAAATTCTTAAAGAGACCGGAATACCAGACTATCTTACCTGTCTCCAGAGAAACCTGTATGCAGGAAAGAAGCAACAGTTAGAACCAGACATGGAACAATGGAATGGTTCAAAATTGGGAAAGGAGTACAACAAGGCTGTATACTGTCACCCTGCTTATTTAACTTACATGCAGAGTACATCATGAGAAATGCTGGGATGGATGGATCACAAGCTAGAATTAAGATTTCTGGGAAATATCAACGACCTCAAATATGTAGATGACACTACTATGATGGCAGAAAGTGAAGAGGAACTAAAGAGCCTCTTGATGAGGGTGAAAAAGGAGAGTGAAAAAGTTGACTTGACACTCAACATAAAAAAAAAAAATTAAGATCATGGCATCTGGTCCCATCACTCCATGGCAAGCAGACGTGGGAAAAAATAAAAGCAGTGACAGGCTTTCTTGGGCTCCAAAACCACTGCAGATGGCGACTGCAGCCATGAAATTAAAAGACACTTGTTTGGAAGGAAAGCTATGACAAACCTAGAGAGTGTATTAAAAAAGCAGAGACATCACTTTGCCGACAAAGGTTTGTCTAGTCAAAGCTATGGTTTTTCCAGTAGTCATGTATGAATGTGAGAGCTGGACTATAAAGAAGGCTGAGTCCCGAAGAATTGATGCTTTTGAACTGTGGTGCTGGAGAAGACTCTGTAGAGAGTCCCTTGGACTGCAAGGAGATCAAACCAGTTCATCCTAAAGGAAATCAGTCCTGAATATCCATTGGAAGGACTGATGCTGATGCTGAAGCTCCAATACTTCGGCCACCTGATGCAAAGAACTGACTCACTGGAAAAGACGCTGATGCTGGGAAAGACTGAAGGCAGGATGAGAAGGGGACGGCAGAGGATGAGATGGTTGGATGGCATCACTGACTGAGTTGGTGGACAGGAGTTTGAGCAAGCTCCAGGAGATGGTGAAGGACAGGGGTCCACTGGGTGGGGTGCGAACGTGCAGCCACCGTGGAGACAGCTGGGCGGCTTCTCACAAACGTGCACACAGTCTCACCACATGATCCGCAGTCACGCTCCTTGAAAACACAACCACAGTAAAACCTGCACACTGATGTTTATAGCAGCTTTATTCATAGCTGCCCACACCTGGAAACAACCCAGATGTCCTCCTTCAGTAGGTGAATGGATGAATGAACGGCGGTACACCGAGCAATGGAGTGTCAGCCGTGTAAAAGGAAATGAGTTGTCAGGCCACAACGAGACACGAAGGAACCTTAAATGCATAAACCAAGCGAGAGGAGCCAACGAGAGCAGCACATACTGTGTGGCTCCAGCGCTGTGACGTTCTAGAAAAGGTGAACCATGGAGAGAGGACAAAAAGCAGAGGGTGCGGGGCTGCGGCGGGAGGGGAGAGGCAGCACACAGCAAGGGCGTCCGCGACGGGGAGCCGCGCCGTGTGCGGCTGTGACGAAAGGCGTGCGCCGGGACGCGTGGGGACAGCGGGGGCCTGAGCCACCTTTGCGCCTCCCTCTCAATCTTGCTGGGAGCATGAAACTGCTACCCAAGAGCACCGGGGAGACTGCACGTGACGTGCACACATGGAGGTTTCCAGAGGGCACTAGTGGTAAAGAATCCACCGGCCAATGCAGGAGGGTTGGATCCCTGGGTCAGGATCCCCTGGAGGAGAGCATGGCAGCCCACTCCAGCATTCATGCCTGGAAAATCCCATGGACCGAGGAGCCTGGCGGGCTACATACAGTCCACAAGGTCACAAAAAGTCAAACACTTCTGAAGTGCGTTAGCACCCATGTATAAACCAGGTAACTAGTGAAGACCTACTGCACAGCACGGGGCCTCTCCTCAGTGATCTGTGGTGACACGAAGGAAATCCAAACGTAAGGGGACGCATGAACACGCATAGCTGACTCGCCCTGCTGTACAGCAGAAACCGACACCGCCGCCCCTGACGGCACGGGGATGAGAGCCTGCTGCCAGTGCAGGGGAGGCGGGCTCCATCCCTGGCGCAGGAGGAGCCCACGTGCTGCAGAGCAGCTCACCCCGCGCCACAACCACCTCAAGCCGGCACACCCGGGCCTGTGCTCCGCCAGAGAAGCCCCCGGCCTGCATCAACAGAGAAAGCTTGCCAAAGCAAGGAAGACCCAGCAGCAGCCAAAAACAACTAAATTTAAAAAAAGAAAAACTGACATTGTAAAACAACTACACTCCAATAAAAATTTAAAAATAAATACAACTGCTCCACAAAAAAGTCAATTTTCAAAAACTTTAAGCAATGAAAGTTATAGACATCCACACACACACACACACACGCACACGCGCGCGCGCGAAACATTCATATAAGCAAAGCACTCCACATAAAATTCCAAGGCTTTCTCAGGCCTCCCAGAGGATCCCCGGACTGGCCAACAGTAAGACAGATGCCTCCCCGAGTCCGGCAGGAACAGTCCTGGCCCCACGAGGGCCTGCGTCCTGCCGGCACGGATGTCCGCGCTGGCCCGAGGCAGCACCCGCCGGCAGCCCTGCAGTCCGCGGTCCCTCCGGCTCGGTGGGTTCGCCTCGCCCTCTCCTCAACGCACTTTTTCTAGGCAGCTTCAGCCACTCTTCCGGCTAAGGTCTGCTCAGAGATTTGAACCAGGTCTCAAATTTGTAAAAATTAACTGAAAAATTAAAGTCTACGGGACTCATAAACATGTCCCAAGAACGAAAATCCACACCTGACAGTGCTCCCGAATGAGGCCGCTCAGGGAGCGCCCGCCCCCAGGCTGGCCGGCGTGGGGCGGAGACTGAGCGCAGGGCCCGCGAGGTCTCGCAGACACAGGCGAGGGGCCGCCGGCAGGAAGCGCTCAGGCAAGCGCGGCGCCCACGCAGAGCAGGCCAGCGCCGTCAGGGAGCTGGCTGGAGCTCCTGCACCCTGTGGAGCAGAGTCGGTGGGGACTGCTCCAGCCAGAGTCCTCCCAGCTCCAGGAAAAGGCTGGACGGGGGAGGAGCCCCGCTATCCAGAATCAACTCTACACAGACCATCAAACTACTCCAGAATAACCACCGGCTTTACTTTAAACATCAACAGAGCCAGGACAGCATCTGTACTGAGGCTTTCGCTCTGATTTGAAATGAAAAAAACAAAGATGCGATTAAGAGATTAAGTCCCTTTTGCAAAAGAATATTGTGTGTGGACAACGGTTAGACACTCTTACCTTTAAATTTGGATCTAATGTTTGCCAGCTCTTTGTTTATTCTCTTTATTTCTGCTTCTTTACTTTTGCCTAAAAAGAGAAAACACAAAGGCATCTTACTTTAACTGATTTCTAAACAAACACCTCTTTCCTGACAGCAGTGACACATCCGCTAAAGGCAGGACCAGGCTCACAGGAGCCCAGGGGAGAGGCCACCTGCCTCCACCTGAGGCCATCGGTCGGGCGCAGCCCCTCGTCAGGACCAGCGAGTCTGTGGACGCTCCTAGAGTGAGGGGAGCCCCCCAACGGCGCGCAGCTTGCTCTGCTCGCCTTCTCGCCACAGTCCCGGGCCGGGCGCGCGGCGTCGCTGAGCATGCTCCATGATAAACCACTCTCAGCTAAGCGACTGCTCCAAAAGGTGACTTTTACTTCAAGATCATTTTTTAAAGCATCAAGTTTTAACTACTGTAGGCTTCCAATTTTCTTTATGAAATTCACCAACCCACAACATCTGACAGGTGCCCTTCTATAGTAAGCAGTGAAGTCTGGGGACCGTCCATTACATAAAGAAGGAAGGAAGACATACAAGCTGACAGTCACACCCCCACACCCCGCTCTGCGCTCCTCACCCTCCTCCCCACGGTCTGCCTGTGTGCTCATCTCAGCCCCCTGACAGCTGTGTACACAGGCCTGAGGAGCAGGCGCCGTTCCCGGGGCCACACGTCTCAACAGCACCGCACAGAGGAGGCTGCTCGTCACACCGCAGGCTGAGCTGTGCGCTCCCTCTGTAAGGTCCCCGATGCTGCTTCAAACCAGGAATGCAGGCAAGTAAGTCCCCACCCCAGAGGGAGGAGAGGTTTCCACAGCAACCACCCCGGGGCCACCGACAGGCTGGGCACTCACAGACGCCCTGAAGACACATGGCCCACCACCCAGCTTCCACTGCTGCTGGAGAGGCAACCTCCTCCCAGGGAACTCCCAGCACCAGCTATCTTTCACCACTAACTTGCTAACAAACAGGGCTGCACCTCTCCAAAATGAATCCTCCTTCGAGCCCCTTCTATTCTAGCAAGGCCCCAGCTGGGCGGAGCCGCAAGCTCCCCCACCAGGCACTGCTCAAAGTGCCCAGACTCAGGTTAAAACACTTCTGCCCTCAGGGAGACGATGCTCCACCTGGGGACTTCGGGGTGAGTAGAGGCTGGGGGTCTTTAACACGAGCACAGTGGTCAGCTCTAGTGAGCGAGGGGCAGGCCAAGGGGACTGGACTCTCCTTCCCAGCCCCGAGTGCTGGCTTCTTCCTCCGGAAGAGGCGCCCCAGCACTCAAGGGCACCCTACAAAGCTGCAGGCGGGGCAGTGGGTCAAGCACAAACCTTCCTGAAGTTTTCCTGAAAAGGCACCGCCCGCGGCAGCAGCCTTTACCGACTGGGTGAGAGGGCTACGGAACCAGGCCGTGGGCGCCTTCCGCCCACAGGACCTGCAGGGGCACCACAGTGCGGCCTGAGCACGGGCAGGCAGCCTCGGGCGTGCGCCACTCTGCGTGCCCGCGGGCGCAGCTGCGCGTGTGCCCATGCTGGCGTGCGTCTGTGTGAGTGTGCTTCTCCTGAGAGTGCAAGAACTGGTCTGTGCTGCTCCTTGGTAGGTGAACTCTGCTCTGTCCGCCAAGCCCGAGGGAAACAGGCCTGCGTGGCAGGAACTTAGCTGAGCAGAAATGACAAAGGACTAGGAGCGCAGAGGGCAGCATGCAGAACGGAGGGGGTCGACAGCTACTGCCCACGGCGGGGAAGGCACCCCACAACTGCAGGCACGAGGCTGGAGTTCAGGGGGAGGAGGCACAGGATCGAGGGGGCCCTGGGGGCGTGCCCTACCTCCAAGGCGGGGGCACGAAGCTGGGGCCTGTTAGCCAAAGCCTGGCCGATTTGCAACGCACACACACACATTCATTTTCACAAGCGGCGCGAAGGCTCTCCCAAGGACAAGGGCAGGCTCTGGAGCGGGGCCCTAAGGCTGGATCCGAGCACTGCCTCTGGTTTGCTCTGCAACCAAGGGACAATGACTTCGCATCTCTGAGCACAGCTCCCTTGACAAGGAAAGCACTGAAAGCCACAAGGCCTCACGCCAACACACCACGGCGGGCAGGCAGGAGGAATTCAGTTCAGTCGCTCAGTCATGTCCAACTCTTTGTGAACCCACGGACTGCAGCACGTAGGCTTTCTCGGCCATCACCAACTCCCAGAGCTTGCTTAAACTCATGGCCATCAAGTCAGTGATGCCATCTGACCATCTCTCTAGTCCCCTTCTCCTCCCGCCTTCAACCTTTCCCAGCATCAGGGTCTTTTCCAATGACTCAGTCCTTCCCATCAGGTGGCCAAAGGCCAGCACAGCTGCGTCCCCGTGCTCACTCTTGCTCCGGTGCTTCCCCGCCAGACTCCAAGCCGCGTGCCTTCAGTGATGCTCAGTGCCTTACCTGGCGAGGCGGCGGAGTAGAAGGACACGCACTCATCTTCTCCTGCGAGAACTCCAAAATTACAACTCGTTGCTGAACAACCATCGACAGGAGAATGTTGGATCCCACCAAAAAAAGACGCCCCACGTCCAAGGGCACAGAAGCTCCAGCAAGACGACAGGAGGGACAAGACCACGCTCAGAATCAAACCCACACCCACCAGAGACGCTCAGAGGGCTCACACAAACCCTTGTGAGCACCAGGACCAGAGCCTGAGCCAGACCTCGGAGCCTCCCGCGAGGGACAGCTTGGCAGCGGCCTGCCACGATGCAGAGGCTCCGGGTGTGGCTCCCCGGGTCACACAGCCTGTGACCTGAGCCCTTGTGGAGGAGGTCGTCATTAACCCCACCACAGCGCTGCTGAGCAGACGACCCACAAACTGCAGAACAATTATACCAAAGAAATTCTCGATGGTAAAGTTCTAGGACCCATAACCCCACAGGTTTCCCTCGCAGCTCCATTGGCAAAGAATCTGCCCGGAGTGCAGGAAACCCAGGTTCAATTCCTGAGTCGGGAAACCCCTGGAGAAGGAAATGGCAAACCCACTCCAGTATTCTTGCCTGGAGAATCCCACAGACAGAGTAGCCTGGCAGGCTACAGTCCCTGGGGTCACAAGACTTAGCAACTAATCCACCACCAGGAGCCATAACAGATTTCCCAACCTGGGGATCTGGAAAAGGTACAGAGAAATCCCAGAGAATGTGACTTTGAGGCTGGTAGGATTTGATTACAGAACTTACACAGGACTGGGGAAACAGACTCTGGGACGGCACAAATAAAATCTTGTGGGCACCAGGACCCAGGAGAAAGGAGCAGTGACCCCACAAGAGACTGACCCAGACTTGCCCAGGAGTGCCCAGGGGTCTCTGGGGAGGCGTGGGTGGGCGGGGGCCTGCTGCAGGGCTGGGGGCACTGAGTGCAGCAGTGCATCATGGGACCTTCTGAAGGAGGTCGCCATTATCCTCATCACCCCCACCATAGTTTGGTCTCAGGTCAAACAACAGGGAGGAAACACAGCCCCGCCCATCAACAGAAAATTGGGTTAAAGATTTACTGAGCACGGCCCCGCCCATCAGAACAAGACCCAGTTTCCCCCACAGTCAGTCTCTCCTCAGGAAGCTTCCACGAGCTTCTTATCCTTCTTCATCAGAGGGCAACAAAATGAAAACCACAATCACAGAAAACTAACCAATCTGACCTCATGGCCCACAGCCTTGTCTAAGTCAGTGAAACTAGGAGCCATGCCGTGTACGGCCACCCAAGACAGACAGGTCACGGTGCAGAGTTCTGACAAAACATGGTCCACTGGAGAAGGGAATGGCAAACCACTTCAGTGCTCTTGCCTTGAGAACCCCATGAGCAGCATGAAGAGGCAGAAGGGACAGACCCAGGGGACCCCACAGGGCAGAGTGTGGGCACTGCTCCTGGCTCAGAGATGCCAAGAGCACTGCCCGGCGGACACAGCAGAGGAGGGCGTCTGCGCGACAGGAGAGCCACCCTGGACTGTGTCCCAGTCCGGAGGACTAACCTCACCTAAAGAACACCGCAGGGGACCGGGTCACAGCCCACACAGAGATGCCACGCAGCAGGCAGACGGCCCCACAGACAGAGCAGCACTGAAGCCTCCAGCCCCAGACAAGCCGGTGAACAGCAAGAAAAGCGGAGAAGGGACTAAAAAATTCACAGAACAACTCAGATGCTAGGTAAGAGAAATCAGGTAAAACAGAATTTAAAAATCATTTCAAAAATGAATAAAAAGAGGGGATTCTCTGGCAGTCCAGTTGTTAAGACCCTGTGCGCTCACTGCCAAGGACCTGGGTTCAATCCCTGCCCAGGGAACTGAGGCCCCACAAGCTGGGCAGCACAGCCGGAAAGAAAACGAGCAGAAGCCACACACAGAGGTCTGAGGAGAAGTGGAAGGTGCGAAGAGTGAAGAACAAAAGCGTTCAGAGCAAACAGAAATGAAGACGCCTCCCCGGCGGCTCAGGGGTGAGGAACACGCCTGCTAATGCAGGGGACGCGGGCCAGGCCCTGATTCAGGAGCGTCCCGCACGCCACGGGGCAACGAAGCCCGCGCGCCGCAGCCACTGAGCCTGTGCTCCAGGGCCCGCGAGCCACAACTGCTGACGCCCTCACGGCTGACAGCTGAGGGTCCGTCCCCTGCCAGGTAACACACCTGCAAGCCTCAAGGCACAGCCAAAAAAGAAAGAAAAAAAAATCCTTTGAACATCTGGGGAAAAAAAAGCAGCTGATACAAGGAAGAAAATGAGACTTCCTCAGGTCTCTGACCCTAGGGGGCTCAGGTCTGGGCTGGACCACTGGGTCCACTGGCTGGACTGTGCCTGGGTGCCCTCATCACCCGGGGAAGACAACACCTCGGGGACCGAGGACATGAACAGTGGCCCTCACGGGCTGGCAGTGCTTCGGCTCCGCAGAGCGAGGCTGTGCCTGAGCCACGGCCCCGGGGACCCCCACAGGCCCGGGGACCCCCACGGCCTCGGGGACCCCAACAGGCCAAGAGGACCCCCACAGCCTCGGGGACCCCCACAGGACCGGGGACCCCCACAGGCCCGAGGACCCCCACAGGCCCAGAGGACCCTCACAGGCCTGGGGACGCCCCTCCCCACCCCCACCACCCAGGAACTGCTCAGGTTCTGACTCTCCCGGAACAGGCCATGAGGGAGACACACCACAGACAGATCAACATGTCCAAATCCACACTTATGACCTAAATTCACCACACCGCCACCCTCTTCCACGTGGTGAGGACGCCGGGGAGAAACACGAGCCCGGCGCCACCCCCAGGCTCATGAGAGTGAACGGCCCTCCCGGCCAAGCACCTCGCCACCAAGCCCCACCGGCCCACACTGCTGGGAGCAGCTGTAGCAAAAAGTCTGCTCTTTTCAGAAAAAGCAGCAGACCTGGAGAAGGAGAGGTGGCTGCCCACCCTGACTCAGAAGCCCATCCTGACGGGCTGGCCGCAGCCAGAGCAGCCGGATGTGGGGCTGAGCCTCAAAGGCCTGCAGCGAGACCCCCGTGCGGACCCCACCAGAACACGGCAGGCCTGTCGGCCACAGAAAACACCAAGCTTCTAACAGGCAGTTCACACAGTGGATGTCGGAGCTCTGGGAGCTAATGAGAAACCCAGACCAGCCTACAACCACCACCCCCAACCAAGCTACAGTATGCACCTGGTCAGGAGCAAAGAACGCACTCCAAAGGGACAGGCTTTGAAAAACAGCCTGGAGTTCTACAATCACCACCCGGTTCTTTCTCCTGGAATTACACGCTGGTTCACAACGTGCTGGGTAACGACTCCTTCTTGTCTGCTAGCTGAGCTCTTCAGCTTACAGCGCCAAGTGTTCTCAGAATAGCCTAATTTCAAACAAAAAGCACAGGGGCCTATCACAGCTCATGAGAACTAACACAGCAAACTGCAAAAATCTTACAGCAACAAGTCTGAAATTTACAATAAAACTTGATTGAAACAAAGAAGTTCAGTCTGTGTGTACAATGACTTCCCTGAGGAAGCCAAAAGCCCAAAACTGACAACAGAAAAGCCTGCTTCTGAAGAGAGCAGGCTGTGCTGCGGGCGGACGCGGGGAGGACCGCGCCCCAGGCCGAGCCTGGCCTCTCCTGCCTCACGCGGGAGCCGAGCCCCACACAGCGCGTGACGAGGGCCACACCACGGACCGCCTGGGCGCACGCAGGCCGTCAGGACTATTCTCGGAGTTCTCCCTTTATGCTACCTCTACTGCACAGGAAGGCTGGGCCTCAGAGCAGAAATCCTTCAAACAGTGGCCGAGAACCAAAGACTTCAGGGAACACTGAGAGCTGCTGTGCCACAGAAGATAAAACCAGCTTGGTCCAGACAAACGCTAACAGTGTGTCTTATTTTAACAACGGAGACGTAACTCACGTTCCCACAACTCACTCATCTGAAGCGCACAACTCCGCGACTTCGGGCACATTCAGAGGTGTGCGTCCATCGCTACTGTCTGATTTTGGAAGATGTTCATCTCCGCAAAAAGAAACCCCATACCCTCCAGCAGTCACTGCTCACCCCTCCCTCCTCGGCCAGGCTCCACTCTTCATCTCCACGGCTCACCTCCTCTAAACGCCTCACACACAAACAACCTGTCCATGTTCTTCTGTGGCCAGTCTCCTTCAGCACTCACAGAAGACGCCACAACTGTTTCAAGGTAGCCTGGGTCAGGACCTCATCCCCTCTCACTGCTGAATAATACTGCGTTATACAGATACACCACATTTGGTCATCTGTCCATCGCTTGATGAATCTGGGGCTTGTTACCACTTTTTGGTTACTGTGACTATGTTGCTAGGAACATTTATGAACAAGTTTTTGTGTGAATCCACATTTCTAGAACTGCTGGGTCGAATGACAGCTCCACGTCTAACCCGGTGGAACTGACGAGATGTCTTCGCAAAGGCAGCACCATCTCTGCTGTGGTCGTCTCCTCGCTCCGTCCTGTCCGACTCTTTGAGACGTCATGGCCTGTAGCCCGCCAGCTCCTCTGTGGGAGTTCCCAGGCAAGAATACTGGAGTGGGTTGCCATTTTCTTCCGGCCATTTCTTCCTGCCATTCCGACACAGGAATCAAACCCCATCTCCTGCATTGGCAGGTGGATTCTTCACCACTGGCCACCAGGAAAGCCCATCTTACCACTATGAAAGAGCCAGGGTTCCAATTCTCCACAATTTTGCCGACACTTGTTACGTCCGTCATTTCAATTCTAGCCATCCTAGGGTGTGAGAAGTGGCTGTCACTGTGTTTTTGATTTGCCAGTTGCCTAATGGCTTCTGTTTTCACCTGGACGTCTGTGTATCTACTTTACCCGTCTTTACTAAGGCTATCTGCCTTTTCTCTTTTGGGGGCCACACCACACGGCTTGTGGGATCTTAGTTCCTCGGAGGCCACAGACTGAAGGCAGGCACTCTGCAGTGACAGTAAGGACTGCTAACCCCTGAACTGCCAGGGAAGGCCCTGCTGTGCTGTGATCTTATCTTCATTTATCTCACAGTATTTTTTTAATCTCCCTTGTGTCCTCTTTTTGGAGGGTGTTTGATTTCCACAGATTAGTGAATTTCCCAAATTTTCTCTCATTCAGTTCAGTCGCTCAGTCCTGTCCGACTCTTTGCAATCCCAGGGACTGGCAGCACGCCTCCCCGTCCATCACCAACTCCCAGACCTTGCTCAGACTCATGTCCACCAAGTCCGTGATGCCACCCAACCATCTCATCTTCTATTGTCTCCTTCTCCTCATGCCTTCCATCTTTCCAAACATCAGGGTCTTTTCCAATGAGTCAGTTCTTCACATCAGGTGGCCAAAGTATTGGAGTTTCAGCTCCAGCATCAGTCCTTCCAATGAACATTCAGGACTGATTTCCTTTAGGATAGACTGGTTGGATCTCCTTGCAGTCTAAGGGACTCTCAAGAGTTTTCTCCAATACCACAGTTGGAGAAAATCATCAATTCTTTGGCGCTCAGCTTTCTTTATGGTCCAACTGTCACATCCATAGGTGACTACTGGAAAAACCATAGCCTTGACTATACGGACCTTTGTCAGCAAAGTGATCTCTCTGCTTTTCAACATGCTGTCTAGGCTTGTCATAGCTTTTCTTCCAAGGAGCATCTTTTAATTTCGTGGCTGCAGTCACCATCTGCAGTGATTTTGGAGCCCAAGAAAACAAAGTCTCTCACTGTTTGCATTGTTTCCCCATCTATTTGCCATGAAGTGATGAGACCGGATGCCATGATCCTAGTTTTCTGAATGCTGAGTTTTAACCCCGCCTTTTCACTCTCCTCTTTCACCTTCATCAGGAGGCTCTTCAGTGCTTCTTCGCTTTCTGCCATAAGAGTGGTGTTATCTGCATATTTGAGGTTACTGATATTTCTCCCGGCAATCTTATTCCAGCTTGTGCTTCATCCAGCCCAGCATTTCGCATGATGTACTCTGCATATAAGTTAAATAAGCAGGGTGACAAGATACAGTCTTGATGTACTCCTTTCCCAATTTGAACCAGTCCGTTGTTCCATGTCCAGTTCTAAGTGTTGCTTCTTGACCTGCATACAGGTTTCACAGGAGGCTGGTAAGGAGGTCTGGCACTCCCATCTCTTTAAGAATTTTCCAAAGTTTGTTGTGATCCACACAGTCAAAGGCTTTAGCATAGTCAATGAAGCAGAAATAGATGTTTTTCTGGAATTCTCTTGCTTTTTCTATGATCTAACAGGTGTTGGCAATTTGATCTCTGGTTCCTCTGCCTTTTCCAAATCCAGTTTAAACTTCTGGAAGTTCTCAGTTCACGTACTGTTAAAGCCTAGCTTGGAGAACTTTGAGCATTACTTTGCTGGTGTGTGAGATGAGTGCAATTGTGCAGTAGTTTGAACATTCTTTGGCACTGCCATTCTTTGGGATTAGAATGACAGCTGACCTTTTCCAGTCCTGTGGCCACTGCTGAGTTTTCCAAATTTGCTGGCATAATGAGTGCAGCACTTTCACAGCATCATCTTTTAGAATTTGAAATAGCTCAAGTGGAATTCCATCACCTCTACTAGCTTTGTTCATAGTGATGCTTCCTAAGGCCCACTTGACTTCACATTCTAGGATGTCTGGCTCTAGGTGAGTGATCAAACCATCATGGTTATCTGGGTCATTAAGATCCTTTTTGTATAGTTTTTCTGTGTATTCTTGCCACCTCTTCTTAATATCTTCTGCTTCTGTTAGGTCCATACCATTTCTGTCCTTTATTCTGCCCATCTTTGCATGAAATGTTCCCTTGGTATCTCTAATTTTCTTGAAGAGATCTCTAGTCTTTCCCATTCTATTACTATCCTCTATTTCTTTTCATTGATCACTGAGGAAGGCTTTCTTATCTCTCCTTGCTATTCTTTGGAACTCTGCATTCAGATGGTATTTCTTTCCTTTTCTCCTTTGCCTTTCACTTCTTCTCTCAGCTATTTGTAAGCCCTCCTCAGACAACCATTTCGCCTTTTCGCATCTCTCTTTCTTGTGGATGGTCTTGATCACTGCCTCCTGTACAATGTCACAAACCTCTGTCTATAGTTCTTCAGGCACTCTATCAGATCTAACCTCATGAATCTATTTGTCACTTCCACTGTATAATCGTAAGGGATTTGATTTACGTCATGCCTGAATGGGTCCAGTGGTTTTCCCTACTTTTTTCAATTTAAGTCTGAATTTTGCAACAAGGAGTTCATAATCTGAGCCAGAGTCAGCTCCTGGTCTTGTTTTTGCTGACTGTATACAGCTTCTCCATCTTCAGCTGCAAAGAATATAATCAATTTGATTTTGGTATTGACCATCTGGTGATATCCAGATGTAGAGGCATCTCTTGTGGTGTTGGAAGAGGGTGTTTTCTGTGACCAGTGTGTTTTCTTGGCAAAACTCTGTTAGCTTTGCCCTGCTTCATCTTGTACTCCAAGGCCAAACTTGCCTGTTACTCCAAGCATCTCTTGACTTCCTACTTTTGCATTCTAGTCCCCTATGAAGAAAAGGATATCTTTTTCGGTGTTAGTTCTAGAAGGTCTTGTAGGTCATGATAGAACCATTCAAATTCAGCTTCTTCGGCATTAGTGGATGGGGCACAGACTTGGATTACTGTGATACTGAATGATTTGCCCTGGAAACAAACAGAGATCATTCTGTCATTTTTGAGACTGCACTCCAGCACTGCATTTCAGACTCTCTTGTGCCTATGAGGGCTACTCCAATACTTCTAAGGGATTCCTGCCCACAGTAGTTACCGATTTCTAATTTCACTGCACTGTGGTTGGTGAACACACTTTGTATGATTCCAATCCTTTGAGGCTTTTTTTAACGGCTTAACATACAGTGCATCCTGATAACATACAGTGCATCCTGATAACATACAGTGCATCCTGATAACATACAGTGCATTCTGATAACATACAGTGCATCCTGATAACATATAGTGCGTTCTGAGTGACGTTCCCGGGCACCTGAGAACAACGTGCACACCTGCTCTGCCGGCGGCACCGGCCACAGAGGCCCGTGAGGTCCAGCGGCTGACGGTGACGTCTCCTCTTCACTGCTGCTCTCCGTCCACTGTCTATTACTGAGCGCCAGGTACTAACGTCCCAACTACTGACACGACTGTTGAAGTGTCTGTCTCTCCCTTCACTTCTTCGTGTATCTTACTTCATGTACCCTGAGGCTCTGGTACTGGGTTTAGAACTGGAACTCCCCGGCGACCCAGTGGTTAGGGCTCAGCACTTTCACTGCCATGGCCCAGGTTCAGTCCCTGGTCAGGGAACTTAAGATTCTGCAATCCATGAGGCATGATCACAAAAAAAGAATCGATATACTGACCCTCTACCATTGTAAAACACTCTTCTACGGCTCTAATAGCAGTTCGTCAGGAAGTCTCTTTTGTCTGATATTAGTGTAGCCACTCCAGCTCTCTTCTGGTTACTATCTGCAAAGCATATCATTTTTCTTCCTTGCACTAGCATCTTTTGTTTATACCTTTTAATCTACAGTGTCTTTTGAACAAAGTATTTAGTTGGACCATGCTTTTTTTTTTAACCCATTCTGCCAACCTGTCTTTTCATTCAAGGGCTTAATTCATTTACATTTAAGATAATTACTAATAAGGTAGGATTTATGCCTGCGATTTTGCTATGTTTCCTAATGGCTGTCATGTTCCTGCATTCTTCCACTGCCTTCTTTTGCACACCATGCATGCTAAGTCACTTCAGTCCTGTCCAACTTTGCAGCTCTATGGTCTGCAGCCCTCTAGGCTGCTCTGTCCATAGGATTCTCCAGGCATGAACATTGGAGTGGGTTGCCACGCCCCTCTCCAGGGCATCTTCCCCACGCAGGGATGGAGCCCGTGTCTCCTCCACTGGCAAGCTCTTCACCACTGGTGCCAGCCGGGAAGCAGAAGTGCTTTTCAGTACACAGTTCAACTCCGTTTCTTTTTACTATTTGTTTTTTAGTTACTTTCCCAGTAGCTGCCTGGGGATCGTAATTAACACTTAAAACAATCTAGTTTGATTAATATAAATTTAATTTTAGGGAATTCCCTGGCAGTCCATGGTTAGGACTTGGCACGTTCACTGCCATGGCCTGGGTTCAACCCCTGGTTAAGGAACTAAGATCCCACAAGCCATGTGGCACGGCCAAAGGAAAAATTTCAGTAGTATAGAGAAATTCTGTTCCAATATAGCGCTGTTCCTTCCCTCCTCCTGTGCGGTAGTTTTGTCATACAAATTATACATTTAAACATTACAAGATCATCAGTATAATTTTATTTGGGCTTCCCTTGTGGCTCAGCTGGTAAAAAACCCACCTGCAATGTGGGAGACCTGTGTTCGACCCCGGGTTGGGAGGATCCCCTGGAGGAGCGAGCGGCTCCCAATTCCAGTGTTCTGGCCTGGAGAATCCCACGGATTTCTAACTTCACTCCACTGTGGCTGGTAAACACACTTTGTATGGTTTGGATCCTTTAAAATTTGAGGCTTTTTTTTAATAGCTTAACATACAGTCTATTCTGAAGAATGTCCCCTGTGTACCTGGGAATTTTATTTAAACTATATTAAAATTAGTTAAAAACTACGGTTTTATGCAGTTTTCTTTTAAATCAGGTAGGAGACCAGACATTACAGAAATATAAAGTCTTTTAGATTTGCCTATGCAGCTGTCTTTACCACTGCTCTCTACTTCTGCATGTATTCTACCATCGAGTATCCCTCATCGTTGCCTGACCACTCCCTTTAGCATTTTTTTAAATTATTTATTTTTGGCTGTGCTGGGTCTTTGCTGCTGCACGCAGGCTTTCTCTAGTTGCAGCAAGCAGGGGCTACTCTCCAGTTGCACTGAGCGGGCGTCTCACTGCGGTGGCTTCTCTTGTTGCAGAGTATGGGACATACAAGCCCAGTAGTGGTGCACGGGCTTAACTGCTCGCAGCAAGTGAGAGCCTCCCAGATCAGGGATCAAACCTGTGTCTCCTGCATTGGCAGGTGGATTCTTAACCGCTGGACCACCAAGGAAGTTCTCCCTTGAATATTTATTGCAGCACAGGTCTGCTAGCAAGAAATTTCCTCATTCTTGTTTATTTAGCAATACCTTAATTTCTTCATTTATGAAAAATGGTTTTGTGTGTTAAAAAGCACAACAGAGATGTCACTTTGCCGACAAAGGTCCTTATAGTCAAAGCAATGGTTTTTCCAGTAGTCACGTACGAATGTGAGAGTTGGACTATAAAGAAGGCTCAGTACAAAAGAACTGATGACTTCAAATTGTGGTACTGGATCTTGAGAGTCCTTTGGATTGCAAGGAGATCAGACCAGTCCATCCTAAAGGAAATCAACCCTGAATATTGACTGGAAGGACTGATGCTGAAGCTGAGGCTCCAATACTCTGGCCACCTGATGCAAAGAACCATCTCACTGGAAAAGACTGATGCTGGGAAAGATTGAAAGCAAAAGGAGAGGGGAGGGCAGAGGATGAAATGGCTGGACAGCACCGCTGACTCAACATACATGAATGTGAGCAAGCTCCAGGAGACAGCAAGCACAGAGGAGCCTGGTGTGCTGCAGTCGTGGGGTCACAAAGAGACAGGTCTTAGCGACTGAACAACAGTGCACCTGATGGTGTCCCACAGTCTCTGAGGCTCTGTTCATCTTTCTTCATTCTTTTTGCTTTCTGTTCCTCAACTGGATCTGTGCTTACCTTAATTTAGATCTTAATTTAATTAAAGTAAAAATCCTATTCCCAAATTCACTGATTTCTTTCTTCTGCCAGTTCAAATCTACTCTTGACCCCTCTAGTGAATTTTCATTTTTCAGTTATTGTATTTTCAACTCCAGAATTCCTATTTCATGTTTTTTAAAATAGCATCTACCTTTTTACTGATGGCTTCTATTTGGTGAGATATCACTCTCATACATTAATTATTTGGGCATAGTTTATTTTAGTTCTTTAGCAATTTACAGTCCTCGTCGAGTATTATTAAGCCTAACATCTGGGCCCTTTCAAGGACAGTTTCTACTGACTACATTTTTCCTGTGTAAAGACGATATTTTCCTCTTTCTTCGTGCATCTTATCAGTTCTTACTGAAAGCTGGCATTTCAGACAATACACTGAGGCAGCCCTGGAATTCAGACTGTCCCCTTCCCCAGGGGCTGTCGCTGCTGCTGTTGCTGCTCAGGGACTTTCCTGCGAAGCCTGTAAGTCCCCATAGTTTGCAGCTACCCTGAGTCTCTGCTCAGTTAGCTGAGTCATCAGTGACTGACTAGTCAGGGAGTCCTTACATGTGTTGACTAGTGAGTGTCCGGGATGCCGCCAGATCTGTGGACACGCTGAGGCCCACTTTCAGCCCTCAGGCAGTTATCCTCTGCCTTCACTTCTCGTCTGTGCAGGACTCAGGTCTAGACAGCATGAGGCCAGGCCCCTCTCAGGTCCCCCTGGGCACACACACAGCCCTGCCAAGCACCCTTCAAGATCCACAGCAGTCTGTCAGAGCTGCTCAGGTCCCCGGGCCACAGATACTCCCACTATTTCAGCCCCCAGCTTTGATCGTAACAAAGACACAAGGGTGGGCTCCTCCTCATCAGCTCTGCAAATGGGCTCCTCCAGAGAGCCGAGGCCAGTCAGTAACACCGCTCTGAGCAGAGGACTCCTGAGGGACCCCAGATCCGATCTGGGCCTCCCAAGAGCTGCAAGGCCGCTGCAAGGGCTGTAAGACACGGCTGTCAGCTACCCAGGTCACGGCAGAGGAGGACGAGAAGTCAAGTGGAGGTTCAGCAGTTTTACTTGAATAAATCTTCCTGAGATTATGTCAACTTTTAGTTTATTTCCAGAGCTCCAGCACAGTTGCGTTTGACCATTTTTGCTAGTGTTTCACTGCTTTTACAGAGGAGTGGGTTTATGAGGGCCTCACTCTGCCACCCTTACTGAATGGCATCTCTGCTGCACGTCACGCCTCTATGGTACAGAGCGCTTCCCCACCCACGGCCCTGGCAGCTCTGACTCCCAGATCCCCACATCCACCCTGCCTTTCCACTCCTCCTGCCGGGACTCAGATGCCTGCCATCTCCTCCAGACCAGAGCAATCAACCTTGTCCTAACTGGCTTCCCTGCCTCAAACTTCATCTAAAATCATCCTCTGCATTCAAAATTACTATTCTACTAATACAAGATAAATGGTAAAGCATCACTCTGCTGTTTAAGACATGTCGACGGCCCCCACGCCACAGAGGAGGTGCGCACGACCAGCTCCAGCGGTTGCCACGCCAAGCGCTCCCACCGCACCCCCCGCCTGCAGGCACGGTCATTCCGGGACCCCCACAAGCCCCGCTGTGTCCCGCCCATCTGTGGCGCTCCCGCTTCCTGCACCTGCAGCTCAGAAAGGCTGCCCGAGCGTGCCCCGCGCCACCACACCTGGCCACCCTCTCCGGACCATCGCCAGCCCTCCCTGAGGAGCTGACTACCCTGGTTTTCACTACTCGCCTCACACACTCTCCACTCTGGCTACAAGGGCTGGGCCCCTGTGGGGGAGAGGCCACAGCTCATCACCCTCAGCGTTTAGCACACGAGGAAGAACAGGCTCTGCACAAGGCCCTCTCCCTGTGACCTACTTCCAGCATCCCGACCTCACCTCCGACCTACCTTCCTCTGGGCCTGCTCCGCGGCAGCCGAGCAGCCTCCTGCTGTCTCTTCCACACTCGGACTATCACCCCCCACAAAGGCCTTCACACCTGCTGTCCCCTCCAGCGAGAGCATGACCCAGTGCCTTCCAGTCTGCACAACTGCCACCTTCAGAGCGAGACCAGCCCCGGCCACGCGTCTGAAGTGGAGCGCCCACAGCCCCGTGTCCCCCGCCACCTCCTCACCTGCACGTTTCCCTCTTGCACATCCTGTCTTCTCACATATGATGCAACTTTTTGTTTTCTATTTCCACCCACCAGAACGTAAGCTCCACAGGAGTGGGCAGTTCTGCGTGTTTTAGGCACGGCTATATCCCCTGGCGCTCAGCAGGTGCCCGGTGAGGAATGCACACCCTGCGGAGTGTGCCCCATGAGAGCAGCGGATGTCCTGCACTAGCAACGGTCCCCAGGGCTTTCAAGTGACCGAGCCAGGAAAACAACGAGCGTCACTGCGCCCAGAACGGCCACCAGAGCAGGTGGCGTGCTCATCCCCAGCGCAGAGCTCTGCACGAGGTTCCCTGTCCCTGAGCCCACCCTATCGGGGGTCTGGCCCGCTCTCCTCCAGGAGGACACTCACCCCCTCCACTGCCGCCAGCACATCCGATCGCGACTAGAACACCTCTCGCCTCCCACGCAGGCCTCCTCTGACCCACTTCCTCTGAGATCCAGAGGCCTTCACGTACAGGTGGACCTGTCACTCACCTGGCTCTTCAGCAGCCTCCCACACGACACCTCAGGGAACTCAGACTGCCGCGGGGAAGGGCCGCGCCCTCCGTGCTGCGGCGTGCAGGGCTCTCGGGGCCTGGAGCAGGGCCACGCGGGCAACTCAGCCCAGCCTTGCTCCCTCCGGGCCCAGCTCGCGTGCTGTGTCCTGGAGAGGCCTCTGTGAACACCCTACCTGACGCAGGCTCCCTTCCATGCTCCACCGCGATGACATATACTCTACAAATATTTCCAGTTTCAGAAGTTGGAGCTCAGGGTTCAAAGTAACTCTTCGAAAAGTTAGGAATTCAGACTCTCCTGACTGATTCATCATCGGCAATTACAGAATCCACTGGCGTCCCCATAGACTTCCATTTACCACGCTCCATCACCAGCAACAAACTGCCTAGTTGCCACAGGTCACACCTGTGAGGCAGATCCTCCCAAGACGCCTGTCCCCTGCCCTGATCTCTGGGGCCTGGAGCACTGTGAACTGAGCCCTAAGAAGCAGGTGTTCTGTGAACAGAGACCAAGCCCACCCGCTTGCTGCCTCGAGTAAGAAGTAAAGTAAGAGCCATAAAATTCTAGGTTCTCTCAGCAATTCTACTAGAAACTCATGTCAAACATGTCTAGTGAGAACCACCCACCCACACTAAGTTCACAATAAAAGGTATTATCAATCCACTCAGGAGTCAAAAGGTAAAAGCACACAGTCACATTATTCTTTCCCAGGACCTCCCTCAGGGAGCCATTAATCCATGGCATAGATAATGGCCACCAAGGTGATGAAGGTCTGCATGGTGTGTGTGTGTGTAATATACAGAATCAGTCCAAAACTTATTTAAAAGGAGAAGACTATGATGAGAGTGGACACCACCACAGCCCTGGACACTGGAAAGAGACCATGGTTGTGGACTCATCTAACAGAGCAAGCTGGACTCCAGCCGCCCGCAGGAGGGACCAGCGAGAAGCAAGTCCTCGTCAGAGAGTCTGGCAGCCTCAGGACCTGAAGGTGCCTCAGGAGGGGCCCTGGGGGCCAGGCTGGAAGAGACAGAAGGAGCAGCAGCCGCTCCCCCAGCCCGGCCACACCCCTAAATCCCAGCAGAAGACAGCAGGCTGCCCCCCACAAAGCAGGAACACCCACCTGCAGGCCTGGTGACACCACCACACGCTGGAGGGAGGCTCAGAAAAGCAGAGCCGAGAGACCCCCGCCCAGAGCAACCGCAGCCAGGCTCCCCACACCCGCCTCCCCACCCAGCAGGAAGGGAGCCTGAAGCTTCTCTGAAGACGACGGAGAAGACAGCTGACACATGGCTTCCCTCGTGAGAGAGACCCTCAGCCCTCACACCTCGGCCCACAGCGAGGCCTCTGCCGAAGCCCGACCCATGCCGGCCGTCACTGGTCCATATGATGGCCAGACACTGATCACGAGGCACCCGGGCCAGCTCCCAGCACGAGCCAGAGACGGACACAGACCTGCAGAAAAAGAATTCAGACCAGAGGGGCAACGCAGAGGAGCAAACCCCAGACAGTAGACATTCTCACACGAACAGAAGAAAGCACCCTTCAGGAACCAGATGCCAGCAGCAAAGGGCCACCCTGCCAAGAAGGAAGCCCTGGAGGGGAGGGAAGAAGAAGTCAGGAGTCTGGGATCAATGTATACACACCGCTATATATGCAGTGGATGACCAACATGGGCCTACTGCATAGCCCAGCAAACTCAACTCAGCATTTTGTAAAGACCCATAAGGAGAAAGAATCTTTAAAAAGTAGACACACGAGTGTGTGTGACTGGCTCACTTTGCTGCACACCTGAAACTAACACAACACTGTGAATCAGCCCTGCTCCAGTTTAAAAGAGAGCGCGAGAGAGCCCTTAAGACGTGCAGCAAAGAGAACTCTCGCCCACTATCCATGGAAAGGAAACTGGGGCAGCACCTATGGAGAGCAGTTACTACATGATCTGGCCATCCCACTCCTGGACACACACCCAGAAGAAACCCTAATTCAAAAAGGTGCAGGCACCCCCGTGTCCACAGCAGCGCTACTCACAGCAGCCAAGACATGGGGGCAGCTTAAGCGTTCACTGACAGATGACTCGCGTATACACAGCCTTAATAAACATGGTATGGAAGTGAAGTGAAGTGAAACTCGCTCAGTTGTGTCCGACTCTTTGTGAACACATGGACTATGCAGTCCATGGAATTCTCCAGGCCAGAATACTGGAGAGGGGAGCCTTTCCCTTCTCCAGGGGATCTTCCCAACCTAGGGATCGATTCCAGGTCTCCCGCATTGCGGGCGGATCTTTACCAGCTGAGCCACCAGGGAAGTCCTGAATATGGTATATGTACACACATACACATGTACCCACACGTGCGTATGGTACATTCTTTATAAACATGCTGTGTAAGTATATACACACGCACAGTACTCAGCCATGAGAAAGAACAAGCTAACGCCATCTGCAGAAACACGAACAGGCTCAAAGATTATCATACTCAGTGACGTCAAACAGAGAAATATCGTATGGTATCACCTGTACGTGGAATCTAAAGTGATACAAATGAGCTTATTTATAAAACAAAAACAGAACTTCTTTGGCGGTACACTGGGTAAGAATCTCCCTGCCAAAGCAGGGAACAAGAGTTCAATCCCTGGTCCAGAAAGATTCCGGATGCTGTGGAGCAACTAAGCCCAAGCACCACAGCTACTGAGCCCACATCCCGTGCACCAAGAGCCTGTGTTCAACAAGAGAAGCCACTGCAAGGAGAATGCTGCACGCAGCAACCAAGACCCAGCAGAGCCAAAAATAAATAAATACACGTTTTTTGAAAAGTCAAATCATTATCATTCTCGGCCAAGAATAATATTTTCAGACAGTAATTAAATGCTCTAAATCAAGTAAATTAAAAACTGTGACACATCAGAACACAGGAAAAGGAAAGCTTACTTAAGTTAAATCCTCATCTTCCACAGTAAGATAAGAAGTCAATAAATAATGGCTAAATGGAGAAAAACACGCATGACTGATATGCAATTTAACATGTAATTTAGAATAAGTAATCACATTTTTAAAGTAAATATGAGAAGAGATGGATGTAAAATGAAAATAATCAACTTAAGCTTAGGAATGAGGGAATGGGGTGAGGGTCCACTGTTTTATAATTAAGGGGACGGCACCCACTCCAGTGTTCTTGCCTGGAGAATCCCATGCACGGAGAAGCCTGGTGGGCTGCAGTCCATGGGGTCGCACAGAGTCGAACACGACTGAAGTGACTTAGCAGTAGCAGCAGCACCCACTCCAGTATGGTCGCCTGGAGAATTCCGTGGACAGAGGAACCTGAGGGCTACAGTCCATGGGGTCAGTAAAAGTCAGACACAAAGGAGCGACTAACCCTCTCTTAAACTACATTCTTGATTTTGTTTTTCATTTCTTTAAATATTTACTTAGGAACAAGTAAATAGCAAAAACTAATATAATTGGGAAGACCTGCCCAAACACTTACTATGACACTACCCCTTCCCCGCCATACAGGATGAATGACCCCCAGACCCGCTGGCCCTAACCGTGGTGCCTTAGAAGATCTGGTGCCCCAGAGCTGCCGTTCCAACAGTCACGCTCCCCGCACGCCACAGCAGGGACCCCCAGGGCCTCATCCTTGCAGCTCTAGTGAGCAACTAGATCAGGAGAGCAAATTCTGAGTCCCACCGCCCCGCCCAAGCACTACGACCCACTCTCTCTGCCCCTCTCAGCCCTCACCCCAGCCCAGCCAGTCTCCACCCATCGCGAAAAGCATGCCTGACCCGCCTCCTCCATCGGAGCACTTGCTGGCAAAACCCCTCCCCTCCACCCTGGCCCGTCACTCCTGGTCCGCCTCCCCACCCCTAGGGGTCCTCACCTTTCTCACCTGGTCCAGAGGCTCCTAACTGTCTTCCCTCCTATCTCCCCAAAGCCAAGTCCTTCCTCTGCTCACCTGCAAGATCCCGCCACGCACCCCACCTTCCTCCCGCTCTGAAGCGCAGGTACAGTGGCTCCCCACCCACCGCCAGCATTCCAAGGACGCCTGCCCCCAGCTTCCCCACCCACACTGCAAGCCCCTTTCGTTTTTCCCTTTAGGTTCCCCTCAACACAGGATGTGTGCATGTGTGTTCAGTCACTAAACTGTGTCTGCCTCTGCGACCCCATGGACTGTAGCCGCCAGGCTCCTCTGTCCATGGGATTTCCCAGGCAAGAACAGTGGAGTGGACTGACACTTCCTTCTCCAGGGGATCTTCCTGACCCAGGGATCAAACTCCCGTGTCTCCCGCGTTGGCAGGTGGATTCTTTGCCACTGAGCCACCTGGGGAACCCCAACACTGTACAACGCGTGTATGTTAAACTTACTTATCTCATGTCTGCCTCACTGGGACATGAGCCACACGAGGGCACTCCTGGTCGGTTTTTCTGTTCCATGTGTGAAATATGCACCCAGGAATTTGCTGAACAAATGCGTTAATCTTAAAAAAGCACTCTTGACCCAATTGTGATGGGCCGAATGCCCCTCAAAGACACTCACACCCCAATCCTAGGACCCCGTGAGTCTGCAGATGTCACTAAACCTGGGGAGCCCCGGGAGCCCTGCAGGAGCCCCGGGAGCGGTCAGGGAGACCCAGGTCTGGATGGACTGGCTGAGGGCATGGGGAGGGGAGTGGGAGAAGAAGGCAGGCAGTCTCCAGGAGGACTGAGGCTCTGGGAGGCGCAGGCCGAGCACCTGCTGCCAGGCTGTGCCCGCTCTGATCCCAGGAGTGTGGCTGTGCGCTGGGAAAAGGGCGCTCCCGTGTCAGAGCAGCCCTGGGGTCTCTACCTCCTCCCTCCCATTTCCCAGTTCTTCTCCTGGGAGCTGCCCGTCAGGCCCCCCGCCCAGTCCCCTCCTTCGACCCCCTGGCCAGCCCTCCTCCCTGGCCCAGGCCCCCCTGGACTCAGGTACATCTGGAGCTCTGGCCATCCTCCTGGAGAGCTGGCTCAGCAACGCGCTTCAGAGGAGAGGTCCGGAGCCCCAGTCGCTTGGGTCTGGGTCCTCAGGGGACCATTTCAGGAGCCGTGCCTCGGCCTCCTTGGCCTCCGCCCCTTTCTCCATGAAACAGGGAGCACCTCAGTACCCGCTGTGAAGTATCAGCTGCGTAAACAGAGGTAAAGCTTCTGTGACGATCGCCACCCCCTCCGTCAGCTTCTAGCTCGGATTCCAGCCTCGTGGTCTCACATGCCACCTACACACGACACCGTCCGCTCACCTCCGAATTCCACCCTTGGGGTCCGCACGCACGCTCCACATTACTCCCAAACCTACTGCTGTCAACAGGGTCAGGGTCTACCCCCCCCCACCTCAGGCGGTACAAACCTGAGAGAAATATAGGAAACAATAGTTTTCAGACACTGGACCACAGCCTGTGGGAGACAGCGGCCACTGAGAGACAGGACAGCAACGCGAGGAGCCCCACCACTTCCTGGGGGCCCAGCCAGAGGCCTCTGTGAGGGCGGACACAGGAGGCTGGATGCAGTCCTGTAGGAGCCGCACCACTTCCCGGGGGCCCAGCCCCGAGGCCCCTGAAGTGAGGGCGTGCACGCAGAGTAACATGGAAGTCAGTCCTGTCTACTCTCACAGAATCTAAGTCTCTGAAAGAACAGGGACTGGGGCCCTTCAGTTACGCACTGAATCCCTGATGCCTAGAATAATGCCCGGCACGCAGCAGGCACCAACAGGTTTGTCAAATGAATGAATGAATTGAACAATTATGTCAAAAAATAAGAGTCCAGAAAAACAAATTTTTAAATACGCACGTTCAAAACACCCTTCACTCTTGGCGTTGTATCAAAACTATTACAAAACAACAAAAACGCAATATGAAAAACAGTATTTTCTTAGCTACTTATACAGCAGATTTACGTCAGATCTACAGTAAATGCTGCATCAGAGAACACGCATCAGACACATAAGCCCCAGCAGAACAGCGCCTCCTGTCCCTCTGCAACCAGCTTCCCCGTAAGACAGTCTGGGAGGCTGTGGACACGAGGACCCACAGCCCGTCCACGGAAGGCAGCCTGAGAAAGGCCAGGCCTTGGAAACTGGACGACTCAGCACCACAGACCCACAGGCCCTCCACCCCTGCGGCACCCTCCGTGCCGGGGAGGCTGGCGCGCTGCTCCAAGCGAGGACGACTCAGGCCGCAGGTGAGCGATGAGAGCACCAAGTCTGAACGGGGAACTGACTGAATGGAAGCTGTGTGCTACCTGAGAGGAGCCCCTGAGGCTGTGAGGAGCGAGTCCAGGGCAGGAGGCCCGAGGAAGGCGCCCGGCACGTGCGGACGAGCCTCCATCCCCCACAGCCCCCAGTGCGACCGAGCACTCGCCTCATCACCGGAGACTCTGCTCTCGCAGGCACGGCGAGGGTCAGAAGAAGGTTCTGGTCTGGTAGTACCGTACCAGACACACACCCCGCACAGTAACCGGCCAGAAAAAGCTGTTTTTCAATAGCAATAAATACAATCCAAAAGTATTCCAAAATATTCACTTTTTTGCTCTATTTTTCCCACTGTGCTTTAAAAGACTATTCAGTATCAATGTAGTGCCCTTTTTCAGTGCTGTTTAAACTGCAACAGAAACTCATAATTGCCCTCCCAACCCCAGCACACGAAGGAAGGCTGGCCTTAGGAAAAGCAAAGCAGGATCCCCACACAGCGCCTGACCCCTGACCCCACCCTAAGCAGCTCAAGGTGCTCTAAGTACACGGAACACCTAATCCTCAAGACACCCTTCTGCTGCCATCAGAAGGGATCTTTAAAGGGGAAAAACAGGCACTGCAGTGCAAAACAGAAGCCAAGCAACCCAATTTGGATTTGGTGTTCACACTTTTAAGCGATCCTGCAGATGAGGGCAGGTGGGAATGGCCACACAAGGGAGACACGTCAAGTACAAGGAGGTGGTGAACATAAAGCCGCTCAAGGCTCACAGAGCTGGGGAGGGGTAGATGTTTTCTTGTTTTTAATTTTTTGCCTATGCTGTGTGACTTGCAGGATCTTAGTTCCCGGAACAGGGATACAACGCAGGCCACTGGTAGTGAAAACACCAAGTTCTACCCACTGGACTGCTGGGGAATTCCCTCACTGGGTTTAAATTTGGGGAAAAATGAAGACTCCCAGCTGTCTTGGGCCACAATTTGCAAAACTGAGAAAGAAAAAGGGACAGACTCAGGATGCGACTCCAAGCATCAGCCAGACGCCCCTTCCTTAACAAGCACGTCCAATCCTCAGCCAGCCACTCCCCCTACCCAGGGCCAGGAGTGAGCCAGGGAAGAGGGGCTGGTCTCCCTGCAGAGACAGTCCTCTCTTTCTGGGGCACAGGCCTGTGCGGGCACCTCACTCCCCTCCTTAAACCTGGAGCACCCCAACTCCCACAGACGCCGAGGGGCAGACTGCTGGCCCACCCCACACCTGCCCACCTCCCCAGGTCCCACCAGGCGGCTCCCCCAGCAGCCCCTGACCCCCTGCCCTCGAGTGCACGGGCAGGCGCCGTGAGCCCGGCCGTCCTCCTCTTTGCAGGGCAGAGACTGCACCCCAAGGGGACGCGATGCACTGGGCAAGGCCAGGCCTGCCTCTTCCTTTGTGGCACCGCACCTCGCGGCCCCACACCCTTCCTGGTCCTCTTCCCACGTTGGCCTCCAAGGCACTGCTTTAAGTCGGGCACTTCCTCCCAACGTGCTCTCTCTTCTACGCATCCTGGCGTCCCTCACAAGCCTCCCTCCACAGAGGGCAAGGGCTGACCTCAGCACACAGCCCCAGCTGCCCACTACGAGTGAACACCCACCGCCACCCAGCCTGAAATTCTCCTCCTAGGCAAGTGACACGCACTGCTTTCCGTGACATCTCACCTGTGTCGATTTTCATCCCAAAGTCAGGAAGACTCTGAAGAAGGCCAACGCCAGAATCAGTGAGTTCAGTTTTGTGGTCTGAAGCCTCAGACACCCTGTGACCTAGTGAAAACTGCTCATTTTTGTCTTCTAATGAGTATCTCTCAATTCGTTTGGTAAGCTGATGGTGAAGGGACTTCCCTTTACTCCACCCTGCACCCACGGGAGCTGACAGAAGCCATGGGCTCTCTACCTCCCCCTGTGGGGCCCACCAAGCCCAGTGACACCCAGAGGGAGGGAGGCATCCCCGCACACCCTCCTTCATTTCCTCACACGGAGCAGGGTGGGGAGCGAGGACCACACAGGCTTCGATGGACAAAGACGCTGGACAGAGCCTCAGGCCGACGTGGAGTGCGCCCAGGTGGACTCGCACTCCCGCTTTGGTTGCCAAGCACCCGCGTCCCTCTGCTCCTCCCTCTGCCCCCTCCCTAGACCTCCGCTCTCCAACCTAGGGGCTCTCTCAGGGCAAGGACCCACCTCCGCCACCCTGTCGACCGACTCTGAGGACGCAGAGCGGGAACTCACGTCCCGTGTGTCTGTCTGCAAGCACCTCTGGGCCCGGGAGCTTCGTGCTCAGCTGCTCAGAACCCCAGCGGTGTTTCACACAACAGGCCCAGATGCTTCCCTTTAACCGAAACCTGAGGCCCACGCCATCCAGAACTCAGAACTGCTCAGCCTCTGGGAGGAAGCCCAGCACGTGACCGGGGCCACGGCCCCCACGCGTCCCGTTCACCGGGAGGGGACCGCCTAGAGCTTCACGGCAGCGCTGCACCACACATGTCTGCCACAGACTCACCAGGACTTTCCCTCCTTGGAGCCTCAGGGGCCTTGAAATCTGGACGAAGGGAGGCCGACCTCGCACCCAAGACCCGCAAGTGACGTTCGAGCAAAGAGAGAGCCCTGCTGCTCAGAGCTCCCACCAGGGCCCCTGGGGCTGCTCACAGTAATGCCAAGTGTCTTTTCCCATACCACTCCTGAACCTTACCCTCGGGTCTGACCCTGTATGACTTTTTTAAAGCCAAGAAATGCCACTTAATCCCCAAAAGACGGTCTTTCCAATAATTTCACAGCTATAAAATCCTGATATGTGTTGCTGCCAAAAAATAAATAAATAAACAGAGTGACAACCATTTTAAGAGGAAAGAGAGGTAATGCTGAGAATCTGGCCTGAGAATACACTCCTCACCAGGGCACCTCGACATCTCACAGAGGACAGAGAGAGGAGCCAGGACACGGCGGGGACACGGGGACTCCCTGGAAGCCGCAGCGTGCAGTCAGACCAAAGACTTCCTTCCTCTTCCAGCCTGGAGGCCCAGCCCTTCCCCGAGCCTCAGCACAAACTTCCTAAATCTAAGGAATATAAATTATGCGTAAGAGTGCAAAAGGAAATATGCAACAAGAGCACTTTTTTCAAAAAGTCAGCATTTTTTAAATGTACAGACAAGACTAAACTGAACCTTACTTAAATCAAAAAAAACTTTAAAAAGTTAAAATGCAGACTGACCATCCCTGATTCTGATCTTTACTACTACCCCGGAAAATCAAGTGTGAACCCTGTGTTTCATTTTAACATTGAAGTTTTACGCTGAATTTAAATTTTCATGTCCAATTTATGACTCATAACAAATGGAATTTTACAAACAAGTAAAATTTTTTAAACTGTAGTCATGCTAAAATACAATTCAAAGGAGTTCCCAGTTTCAGCGAAGTTATTAACAACAGAAGCGGGGGGATCAAGCTCCGTGGTGACCAGAGGACAGGGCACTGCCCGCCGCCCTCCAGCTAAATCACTGCGCCGGCAGCAAAACCACATGCTTGCTCCAAGAGCACGGAAACCGCTTTCGGCCAATGGCTAATTACATCTGTCCCCTTGAATCCCTTCATTTGAGTGAGTGCCTGGAGGGATTAAATGAAAAGCCTCCAAGCACCTTGGAAGTGTCTCGACTCGTCTGTGCAGCCCCAGCTCCCGCCACCGCGTGCATGGAGGAACAGATGGCATTTTCCTGCCCGCTGGCGACACGATGGGCTCCACAAGAACGAGTCTCACCCCTTCTCTCCCTCAGCGCGGTCCCCGTTACTCTGTGGTCAGTTCTGACATTTTCAGCAGGTTCTACATCTGGAGCAATGTTCTAGCATCAACAAGTCAATGCGTAAACCTCCTCCGCTGATACTATCGTATGTGCAAAAGCAAACAGAAGTTCCCAAACAACCAAGTAAAGAGCAAATAGCTATTATTTTACCAGTTTCAGCAGTTCTTTCCTTCTGTTTGCTCTCTGTTTGTTGTTTTGGCCACTCCATGCAGCGTGCAGGATCTTAGTCCCTGACCAGGGATGGAACTCGTGCCCCTGGGCCTGGGAGGGCAGAGTCTTAGCCACTGGGCCACCAACGAAGGCCCAGATCCTTCACTGTGACTTCAGTGCTTGAACGGATGGCCCTCCAGGGACTGTGCCAGTGAGAAAAGCCAGCCTCAGCAGGTCACACACTGCACCGCTTCACTCACACGACATCCTTGAGAGGGTGACGCAGAGACGGAGAACACACGAGTGGCCAGGGCAGGCGCTGACTACACGACGTGGCAGAGGGCTTTGTGATGGTGAGACAGCTCTGCGTCTGCTGAGCTGGGGTCACGTGAAGCTGCACCTGGGGAAAGCAGAGGCCTTGGGGCTTCCCTGGCAGTCCAGTGGAGGACTCCTCGCTGTCACTGCGGAGGGCCCTGCTCGGGGAACAAAGATTCCGCAAGCCTTGTGGCACACCCAAAAAGAACGTACAGACCTACACACGCGTGCGCCCATGCACACGCACGTACATCCCTCATACAACACCTGAGAAACGCGACCACACCTGGCAGGCTGTACCAGTGTCCGCTTCCTGCTGTTGGAGCTATACTGTCGTGAGAGAGGGGGGACGGCTGAGGAATGCTGGGGCCTCCCTGTCCTTTTCTTTGCAACTTCCTATGGCTCCATGTTTATTTCTGAATAAAGAAATTATTTTACAACTGGGACTAAATAAAAGGAATAGAATCTTTTTAACATGTTTAAAAATGATCGAGAGAAACAGTTCATGAACTCCCACACACCACATTCACTGAGTCAAACCTAGCGGGCTGAAGTCAGTAAGACAGGATCAAGTTAATGTATGAGGCACGGAGCTGGCTTGGTAACTGAGCCACAAAGCTACATGGAGCACCAGGACACGGGCACCGCTCAGGCCCGGCAGCAGCTTGCAGCCAGCCGCCACGTGAGGCAGAGCTCACGCTAAGGGGGACATTTAAGAGACCACATCATGCGGAAAGGTAAAGGAAGCCACAATTTTAGAGATGAAACACTTCAGTGATACTTCAGCTACACACTCCGTCCGTGTCAGTGGGGGAGACGGAGCTCTGCGGCCGTGGGTCCAGGTGCCCTCTCTGCACAGGGGTCACTCTCACGACAGGAAAGCAGAGCCACAAGCAGAGGAAGCGGGGACCCCTCACCTGCCACTGAGGGCTCAAGCTCAGAGCAGCTCTGACCAGGTGGCAGGCTCTCAGGTCAGACCTCCTCCTCCTCCTCCCTGCTGTGCCCACCGCTCACCGGCCTGGCCACAACAGGCTCCGGATCACTACCAGGGTAGAGCTTCTCTGCACTCACCTACTCAGCTATGGGGTGACCGCCTCACACAGACACTGCGTGTGGCCCCCACCCTGTGGGGCTTTCAGGGCGGGGCGGGGAGAGGACAGAGAGCCACGAACTGCCCACGCTGTCCTGACAGGAGAGGACAGCCTCGCGTCTGATGCAGGGTAGCAAGAAGGTGCGGTAGGAAAGCTGGTTTTGAGGAGGGGGCCACGTTAAACAGAGGCCTGAGCCCACCCCTGGCCCTCCGAAGGATTAGGCACTTCTTACAGCAGCTCCTTCATTGAAGACACTGTCTAATTCACTGTTCCACACCAGCTGCTCAGGGCCCAGAGTGGGGGTCCCCACCAGGGCAACAGCTGGAAACATTTCTGGTTGTCACAACGGAAGCATTTAGAAGGTAGAGGCCACAGGAGGGAGTCACACAAGTGATCAGCACCAAATGCCACAGGCAGAGGTGGAGAGTCCGCACGCTGTGGCAGACCCAGCACAGAACACATCCAGTTAGCAGAACTAGTCTACAAAACTGAGAAAAGGGATTTCAAGCTCAATGACCTGCCCAAAGCAATTTTCTTCCAAAATGAAAGGACAGATGTCAAGGTTAATTTAAGGCAGCTGAGCCCTGGCCCAAGGGTCTCCTGAAGCAGCAATACACCCACACTTAGCTTTACAAGACACATTACGACTATGCATGTTATTATCTAGAAAATCACATTACACAGCAGAGGACAACAGGATACTGCCCTACTTGTAAAAGCACAGACCTCAGGGTGTGTTTCCACATGGATTTCTTGCAGAAAAGGGGAAGGAACAGAAGCTAGAACCTTCCACAGTCTGGGTCCTCCACCCCAGTCTAAGGAAGTGAGGCGATCACGGGAGGGCTCCGGACAACATGTACCAGCAGGTGGTTACATGCATTCTCTAAAACATACAGTGAACCTCAGCCACTGAAATCCACAAATGTCTGGTAGGTAAAAAATGAGAATTAAAGCCAGACGAGAAACTGGTTTTGTGTATTTCATTTTTTTAATTAAATACAGGGAAAAGTGAAGTCGCTCAGTCATGTCCGAATCTTTGCGACCCCATGGACTGTATAGCCTGCCAGGCTCCTCCACCCATGGGATTTTCCAGGCAAGAATAGTGGAGTGGGCTCCGATTTCCTTCTCCAGGGGACCTTCCCGACCAAGGGATGGAAGCCTGGTCTCCCACACCGCAGGCAGACTCTTTACCATCTGAGCCCCCAGGGAAGCCCAAATAAAGGGAACATGACCTGAAAATCAACAGGAGTTTCTGCACACCAAAGTTAAATGTATGGGTGGTCGAAGGGTGCACCCCCTGCCTCCAGCCAGGTTCACCTTTCCGTGTGGATTTTTCCACTCTGTGAGGGGCAGGCACATGTCGCTGAAAACGCGATCCCCGACCAAAGATAGTGGGCAGAGCATTTCCCCTAGGCCATCCCACCCCACCGCCTGGGGCCAATTCCCTGGGAACGAGTCACTTTAATCAGGGCCTAACAGGCCGCCAGGACCCGGGTCAAGCAGCTGCTTCCCCGCAAGACGCGGGTTTCGCTACTCCCACTCCCAGTGAAAAGGCACGCTATTCTGGAAAACGCTGGGTTAGATGCTTCGTTACTAGAAAGACCGGCCGACTGCTCCGGGTGACATCATGCTGGGGAGGGGCGGCTTCGCTAGAAGCCCCTCAGCAGAGCCAAGACCCCTGCGCGGGTGCTGAACGCTGCCCGCACCCCGGACCCAGCCCCAACCCCAGGTCCCCTGCCCTCCAAGTCCGCGCCCCGGACTCCAGCCCCAGCCCGAGGACCCCCACCCGCCAGGTCTGCGCCCGGGAGCCCAGCCCCAACCCCAGGACCCCCGCCCGGAACCCTAGCCCCAACCTCAGGACCCCCGCCCTCCAAGTCCGTGCCCGGGAGCCCAGCCCCCACCTGCCCTCCAAGTCCGCGCCCCGGACCCCAGCCCCCAACCCCACGACCCCCGCCCGCCAGGTCCGCGCCTCGGACCTCCGCCCTCCAGGTCCGCGTCCCAGACCCCAGCCCCCGAAGGCCAGTGCCGGCCAGCCCTTCACCCCGGCCTGCGCCCCCGCCCCCCGCAGGCCGGTCCGGCGCCCAGCCACTCACAGTTGCGGATATCCGAGATGAACACCGCCAGGCCCCGCATCCCGTCCCCCTTCGACACGGCCGGCATCTTCGGGCCTGGGGAGCGGCCTGGGCTGGCGGGCCCTGGGAAGGAGAGGGCAGCGGGCCGCAGGAGCGGGAGCCGGGAGGAGCCGCCTCGACCCAGTCGCCTCAGGCTCCAGCGCCGCTCTCGGGGCCGCCGCGCGCGCGCGCACGCACGCACGCTGGCTCGCGCGGCGACCGACGGCGGCCGGGGCGCGGGGACGAGCACGTCGGCGGCGGGCCCGCAGGCCCGGGCGGCGGCCCCGGGCGCCGGGCGCCGCGGGAGGGGCCCGGCGGAGGCGAGGGAGCGCAGGCCTCCGCCGCGCAGACTCCTCACTGCCGACCCCCACCCGGGAGCCCCCACCGCCCCCCGCCCCGATCCCGCCGCCGCGCCTCCGCCCACCCTCTCACCGCCCTCCCGCCCGGCTCTGGGGCCGCCTGCCGTCGGCCTCCCGCCATCCAGAGCTCTGGGCCAGCTGCCCATCACCCATCCGTCCAGAGGCAGCCCGTCTCTTTACAAAGGGGAGACTGAGCCCTGAAGACAGCTTCCCCCCCACCCCCCACCCCCACCCCTTGACAGCACCAGGGGACCAGGGCTCAGTCTTGAATCCAGTTCCTTGGTGACCAACCGCACCCTTTGCCACTGTTGCCGCCACCCACCTCCGCAGCCTGGGGAGGTGGAGGCGAGGACCAGGGCCCACCCGCAGTGCACTGCAGGGATCTTAGCGGGCAGAGACCCCAGGAGTTTGTCTGGAGAACAGGTGGCCCCACCGAGCTCTCCTTCACGAAGTGGGATGGCCTCGCTCTCTCCAGAGAGGTTCCAATGCCACAGCCCAGACCCACCCCGGCTCACTTCCCAGTAAGAGGCTGGGCCCCTGATGGACCCTGGCTAGGAGAACAAAGGGACAGCTCCCCTTCCATGGACCAAGGACCCAAGCTCTGGTCCTTTGGGACCCCTGGGGGAAGCCAGAACCTGTGGAGACCCGAATGCATATAAGGCAGCAATTTCACCACCTTCCAAAACTTGCAAAGGGGGGACGGGGCTGCAGAGGCCTTCCTGAAGGAGATACCCCCTAGGGCCTGTTTCCCCAGGGGAGGAGATAACCCTACCGTAGCCAGGCCTGGGGACTCAAGTGAGGAGACCATGACCCACCCCTGGCAGCCACTCACTGGGCAGGGCAGTGCCAAGAGGCTGCAGGGGCTCATGCATGGCATAGACAGATGGCAAACTCAGCCCACAGTAGAGGGGCTTCTCAGAGGACAGACTCAGAGATGGACAGGCATCACACCGCTCTCAGTGCTGACCCTGGGCTTCCTACGCCTCCTGGGATCACTGCACATGTGTGTGTATGTTGGCGGGGGGTCGGGGCGGGGGAGTCGGTGTCCAGAGACTGGTGAGACGTGCCACTGGCCGTGAGAAAGACCCCAGCCTCCTGCCTCCTGGCGCGCCTTCACCTGCCCTTCAGGTCACTTAACCTTTCGGCAGCACGCAGTGCTCCCTTTCTTGGGTTGTGTGAACTGCACCAGCCCGTGCTGGTTCCCAGGCCCTCCTCCTTCCATGGCCAATGGGAGGGAAGGCCCCAACACTTGTATTCTGAAGAAGAAACAAAGGCGGAGGAGCCCAGAGCCAGGGGCCGTGGTATCCAGAGTGATCCTTCTTGTACCTGAGCCTGTCAGTTTTACGAGTGAACCAGTTTCCTCCCTATAATATCTGGAGGGGGTTGTTGACAATAACTTTCCGAAAAATTGGGGTTGGCATCCTGGCCCAGACGGGGCCGGAGGTCCAAGCAGCCGTGCGTGTTCGGGGACAGGATGTGGTGTCCTGGGCCCCCGTGGCCCACTGTGCTCACCAGGAATGATGTGCTCAGCCAGGCTCCAGGGACTGAGCATATCCCCCGTCTTGGCCAGCAGGCAGGGCATCAGGAATTCAAGAACTCTGTGGTGGGTGGGGCCTTTGAAGGAAGCCAGACCACCTGGAGGACAGAGATGAGCTCAAGCCCCTGACTGCTCATCTCGGGGAGGCAGGAACCTGCCTGTGGCGGCCCGTCTCCTCTCTCATAGCCATTAAACTGAGTCCGGAGTCACACACGGCAGATTTGGATTGTTCCGAAAGAGACACGGAAGGTGAACCTGTGGCCTCCGGCTGGGGCCCAGAGAAGGTGGGTGGGGGGTGGGGCAGCCCAGGTGACACCAAGCCCTATTCTCCAGGAGCCCCGTCACCCTCCACAGCCCTTTTCCCCTCATTAGACAGTGTTGTCCCCATACTTGAAGACCCAGTCATGACATCCTTGGAGAGGTTACTTTGTAGGAGAAAAGTCAGTTTGCCCCCAAACCTCCTGGCCCAGCCCCATCCACTGAGACCTGGGACAGTGAGGTCCCAACACCCAGTCACACCCGGATGTGAAGGCTTGGCCACCAGGAGAACTGCAGGAAGCTGAGTGTCTGTCAGTAGAACTGTAGAATGTGTTCAGGATGGATTCTGAGAGAGCAGACCAATCCCAAGGGGCACTCGGCGATCTGGGTCACCTGAGTCTGCCTGGGCAGTTGAGGGTCTGGAGGCTGGACGCAGTGGCCCCGTGTTTAAACAGGGTTGAGATGCTGGAAACTCCTGCATATGATGCAGGGAAAGGAACTCAGTGCTGTGCTCTCTCCCAGTTCTGGAGGCTGGACGCTGTTGATCAAGTAGGACTGGTTCCTTCGAGGCTGAGACTGAGGATCTGGTCCAGACCTCTGTTCTTGGCCTCTCGACAGCCGTCTTCAGCCTGTGTCTCTCACACCATCTTCCCTCGATGCTTGTCTGTGTCTAAATTTCCCCTTTTTACAAAGACACTCGTCATGCTGGATCAGGGGCCAAGTACGAACTCCTCTTAATGAATTACACCTGCAACGACCCAGATACGGTCCCATCAGAGCTATGGGGACTGAGGACTTCCGCGTGTGAAACTTCAGAGGACACAATTCAACCCAGGACAGACGATGACTTGAGTGAGCACTTTTGGGGACCTGATTTTGAATCCCTGCCCCTCCTTTTCCATTCTCCTACCTGGAACACGGTTCTGATGGCTGGAGCTCAGTTGCACACCACCCCCGCACTGTGTGAGCCTCAGGCCATCCATGTTTGTGCCGCTGTGACTGGGGGCTCTGTTACACCTGCCAAACCTAGATGCTGATTCCCACCTGTTCCCACGCCCAAGGTGCTGTGTCAGCGGGATTCTGGTGCCTGGGACGTGTCAGAATGGCCCCCCAATCTGTCCTGTGGCTTGTCATCAAGACCACATTCGAGGGCCATCTGGCTGCAACATCTGTCACCCCATTGATCACCCCATTGATCTGGCTGGCTAGGCGGGTGTCCCCTTCCTCCTTCACAGCTCCATATGCTTCCCTCCCAAAGCTGCATGCTCATTTGAACAGGACAACCTCCCCCAATAGCAGAGGACTGTTCTGCGGTCAAGAGATTTGAGTAGCTGTACGCCCCTGCTGGAACCTCCAGACAAGCTCTCGAGGTCCGTTTGGAAGAAAATTTAGGGTAGTCAGGCTTCTAAGACTCCACGAATGCGTGCTAAGTCCTTTCAGTTGTGTCTGACTCTTTGCAACTCTACGGACTGTAGCCCGCCAGGCTCCTCTGTCCATGAATTCTCCAGGCAAGAATACTGGAATGGGTTGCCATGCCCTCCTCCAGGGCATCTTCCCAAGCCAGGGAACCAACCTACATCACTTACATCTCTTGCATTGGCAGGTGGGTTCTGGCCCACCAGTGCCACCTGGGAATCCCCTCCAAGACGCCAGACACCCACAAACGAGGTGCTGCTTGCAGCAGTCTACCTTTCTTTAAACAAAGAAACAAAAACAAACACCCAAAAGCCCCCACACAAAGACCATTTCACATCCGTTCCCCTTGGGCTTGAAGGGGCCTTACGAGCACTGTCACTCCTGAGCTGCGGGAGCCGCACAGCTGATGACACTGACCAGGGGAGGGGTGGGGGAGGTGGCTATGAAGACCCTGCCCCCTCCACGATGCTGCCAGGTCAGGCATCCCGTTCACCTCCAGAGCAGGAACGCATGACTCAGTCTCCCTAAGGTACCTGTTGAAAAACACACCCCTTGACCTTAAAGCACAGATCAGCCAGGCCGGTAGACAGCCAGCTATCACGGAACAGGCCTCTTGTTTTAGTGCGTTTGGGGCGTCTCGGGCCTACACTCACCCACTGCAGCTCTTGCCTCTAAGGGTGAGCTGATGGAATCTATGCCAATTTTAAGATTAGCCTGAGAAAAACAGCTTTGGGAAAGAAAATATGCCTAAAAATATCACTCCAGGCCTTCAGCACCACCATAGGCTCAGACAGAATCTGCCTATGATGCAGGGGACGTAGGTTTGATCCCTGGGTTGGGAAGATCCCCTGGAGAAGGGCATGGCAACCCACTCCAGTATTCTTGCCTGGAGAATCCCATGCAGCCTGGTGGGCTGCCGTCCATGGGGCTGCAAAGAGCTGGACACGACTGAGTGGCTCGCTCATGGTAGTTTCCTCCAGACGCTGCAGCGAATCATCACAGACTGATGGCTCGGGAGTGCCAGAAGTGGACCCTCTCGTGGTTCCAGCAGCCGGAAGTCCAGGGTCAGGGTACGTGCAGCGGGGGTTCTGCTGGAGGTGATGAGCAGCACTCCACTTCCCGCCTCTTCTAGCTTCAAGGGGCTGCCTGCAGCCTCGGCTAGGGGATGTGGGACCCCGTCTCTGCCTCCCTCAGCCCATGGCCTTCTCCCCCATGTCTGTCTCTGATCTTCCTCCCTCTCCTAAGGATCCCAGTCATTGGATTGAGGTCTCCGCCTAGATCCAAGCTGACCTTGTCCCAAGCTTCTTACTCACATCCGCAAAGACTCTATTTCCAAACACGGTCTGCGTCACAGGGGCCGGAGATCGGGACGTGGACGGCCTGCCAGGGTCCACCACTCCACGTGCCGCACTACAGCCCCCAAGACACGCTGCCCATTTGGCTTTGCGGACCCACGTACCGTCTCACACTTGCTATGGCATTTTCATGTGGGCATGGGGTGGCGGGAAGCATTAAAATCCAGGACCCACAGCACAAAGCACACGGCCCTGTGCACGGCCCCCGCCTGTCACAGAAGCCCACCTTGGGGCGCAGCACCTGCCCTGCCGCTGACTGGACACCCACGTGCCGGTCAGGCTGTGACGCCCCAGCCAGGTGAGCTGGGGCAGGGCGCAGGGACAGAAGCTTGCTGTGCTGGCTTGGAGCGGTATCTGGAAGCTTCCGCTCCATGTGACCCGCCCTGCGCCCTTGCCCTTCTCCCTCTGGACTTTGCTTATCCCAGCACCCAGGGAGGATGTCTCAATCCACAAGCAGGGGAGGGCTGGGCGGCAGGAAATCCGGACGCACGTCCCTCCTCCTGGCCTTCCGGCCTGAGAACCGAACTGAGGCCCAGAAGTGACAGGACACCCTCGGTGATCATGCTTGTGCCCTGCCCTTGGGGTGACCCCATTAAAACACGACAAGTCATGGGAGGCCCCTGGCAGGAAAGACTAACCCTGTGCTGACTCGGCAAGTGAAGGGCGCCTTGGGGCTACCGGCGAGGACAGGGACCCCCCTCGCCCCCGCCCCTGGGAGCACCAGCTGGCCCAGGGGAGACACAAGCCCAGCCTCCTGGAGCTCCACAGCCACCAGGCACCACCAGCAGCCACGTGTGGGTGCTCTCGGGGTATCTACAGGCAATGGGCTCCCCACAGTAGGTCAGGGATGCCCTCAAGGTCACCCTGGAGAGGCCGCCACTGACTTGGACTCCTCAGCTGGCCAGGTGCCCCTGAGGTGGGGTGCTCTAGCTCTGCAGTGTCCCAGAACACGGGGGAGGGCTCAGTGGTGGCAGGAGGGCTGGCCTCTGAAGGCCCTCTTGCTCCATGGGGCCTGCATCTGCCCTGGTGTGTCCTCTGGTGTTGCATCTGCAACAGGCTGGGAACAAGGTGGGCCAGACCTGGGCTCGCCATTCAGAGCCTGGACCTGACAGGGCAGGCTGCTCCTCAGGCAACAGGGCCAGCGATGGGGGCTAAGGGTTAGAGTTTAGGGGCTGAGCAAGGGGGTTATACTCAGACTTACATTAAATTTAAATAATTGGGATTCGATTTATTAATGTTCCAATTTAAAAGCTTCATTTTTTAACCTGCTAAGTTAAATTTTACAAGCCCTGTTATCCCCTTTATAAACCTGACAGATTTTATAGTCATTTTTAAGGGGCCTCTGCCATCTTTGGAGAAGGAAATGGCAACCCACTCCAGTGTTCTTGCCTGGAGAATCCCAGGGACGGGGGAGCCTGGTGGGCTGCCATCTATGGGGTCGCACAGAGTCGGACACGACTGAAGTGACTTAGCAGCAGCCATCTACAAACTCAGTTAATTAAGCATTTTCAACACTTCAAACAGAATTTATCTTTTATTTCATTTCCTTTTATGTGCTCCAGCTTGTCTGAATTGAGAACAAAGTATCAGGTACTTCAAGAACTCATATACTCAATCGGTTAAATATTTAAAATGGTGAACCCCAAATTGTTGCAAATATTCCAGAAACATGAACAACCCAATGTGTTCAGATTTCACTTAATCTGTAAATGCTAACATTTGGCTGAGATTCTCTTAAGACACTTGACGGTTGGTATGTGACATGCCTTAGGCACACTCGCCAGCCCCCATCCCCTGGGAAGACCGTGGGGGTCAGCTGGCAGGAATAGGAGGAAGAGAAAGAAGGAAATCTGAGTAGGAATAAAGAGAACAAAGTTCAGTTCAGGGAGAAGCCTCTTGAACAGAAATGGGGAAACAGCCGTGGGGCGGGTATCAGGGCTGGCCCAGCAGGATGGGCTGTGCGGTTTTCTGGAGGAAACTGCTGGGAACAGCTCTGGATGGCGGGTGTCCGCCAGCTTGTATCAGGTGGTGAATGCTCCAGGACCAAAATTGCTTGCGACTGTGTCTGTTCCAGAGGCGCACTGACTTGCTGGGAGCTGAGATTGGGGGTGGGGTGGGGCGGTTACTGTTAGCCTCTGGAGGGTTCCAGCTTTGTAGGATCCACGTGAGAAGTGCCGCCCTTCCCAGAGGCAGGGACAGAGAGAGCGCTGACTCTAGGATTCCTGGGGTTTACGATGTCCAGGGGCCATCCAGAGGGTCTGGAGCATGTGTCCCTACTCTAGACAGTGCTGTGGGCACCACGGGCCTCCAGATGACGACCAAAACCAAAGACTAAGTAAGAAGCGCCCACCCAGGGAGACGTAAGGGCTGACAGAGGAGGGCCAGTTTGGGGGGCGGCCACCAGGCGGTGGGAGGAAAGTCTGGGGAGGCGATTCCCGCACCCAGGAGAGAACGCTTAAGTGTGGGGAGGTCGGGCCTGCGCGGTCCTCCTGGCCGCCGGCCTGGCCGGGCAGACGCGCTCGAGCCCACGGCGCTCCCTAGCGGTCACCCACGTGGTCGCCGCGCACACGGCGCCCCCGGAGCCAGGTCCTCCGCCGGACGTGCGCTCGCCGGGGCCCAGACCTCTGAGCCACCTCTCGAGCGCGAGCGTAAGGTTCCCAGGAGAACCCGGAGCCCGTGGAAGGTGGCGGTCGGCGCGCGCGACAGCCCCCAGGATCTCCTGGCGTTCGCGTCTCCAACCGGCCGCCTCGGCGCGGGCCCTTCCTCTCCGCCCTCTTCCGTGGCCCGCCCCTCGGCCCGGCCCGCCCCTCGGCCTACTCTCGGCCTGCCCTCGGCCTCCCCTAGCCCGAGAGTTAGCCCCACCCAGTCCGCAAGGCTCCGCCCCTAAGTCCCGCCCCTCAACCTCGCCCCGCCCCTCCCAGTCCAGGCTCCTCCCCTTGGCGCACCCCCGGCCCCGCCCCCCGTTCCCCCCGCGTCCCACCCTGGCCTGTCACCAGGCCCCCTCTTCGGCCCGGCCCCGCCTCCAGCGTGCCTTGCCCGGCGGAGGCCCGGAAGCTGGCGTGGCGCGCTAGCGGCGGCGCTCGGGCGTTCAGAGGCGGGACTTCCGGTGGCGTTCGCGCGGGTCTTCCGGCCGACTCCAAGGGCCGGCGCGTCTCCGGGACATGCAGGTGAGCGCCGCGGCGGCGGCCGGGCTGGCGTCCGCGCCCCGCCCCGTGGCCGCGGTTCTCCTCGGCGGAGCGAGCCTGCGGGCGGTGCGTGTGGAAGCCGGAGGCGCGGCGCGAAGGAGGACGGCGAGTGTGGACTAGAGGCTGTGCGAGCGGTTGTGTGTGAGGTAGTGAGGGGGTGTGAGTGGGAGTGACGGACGCGGGGCGGCGGCGCGCGAGGGGCCGCGCCCCTTGGCTGTCCCTTGGCGTCCGCCGCAGCCCTGGGGCGGGCGGCCTTTTCGCGCTGGAGGGCGCCACCGAGAGCGGAGGCCAGAGGCCGGGGCGACGGGCTGGTGGGCGGGCGGCGGGCCTGCTCCCCCTGCGCCCAGCAGGCTGTCCTGGGCTTCCTCTGTCTTCGCCGAGGGAACACGACGGTACCTGCGACCCGCCCTGTGGACGGCACCCCAGAGTCGCAAGTGTCCCTCCGCCAGAGCTGGGCTTCTGCTCTTACACTGCATCCATTTCCAAGCGCACCCTCGGCCCTCCCTGCAGGAACAGAGTTGGCCCCCAAATTTGTGCCCACCGACGAGAATCTGACGGACACTACCCGAGCTATGGGGACGAAACCGTTCTGTTCACGGGACAGTCGGCTCTGGGTCCCGCTGGGTGTGATGATCACTCAGTGCGCAGCGGTCAGCATCTCTCGAACTGCACATTGCTGAGCAGAGACAAGTTGGCTGGATTAAAATTGGTTTTTTAAGAAGGAAACGGAGAACGTGAGAGTGCATCCCAGAGCAGGGTCAGCACCGATCAGCTGTTTGCTGCCTGTGCACTCAAGACACATGCACGCTTGGGACGCTTGTGTGTGTGCTGAGCTCTGTGGAGAGTGTGATGGAAGAGTTGGCTTTCAGACGCACTGACAAGCCCCCAGGGACACCTCTCACATCACAGCCAACATGTCCCCACTACCCAGTCAGGCAGGCCATCTGGAAAGTTCCACGGCCATTGGAGAGCAGCCCTGCACGTGTGAGCAGCTGGCATGTCAGTGCTTCCCCAGTGCTGTGGAGCCGCACTCCAGAGCTGGCCCAGCGGGCACAGAGTTGCAGGGGTCTGTGGCCATACCAGCCCGCTCGCACCAGGTGCAGAAGCCAGCAGGGCCCATCTTCCTTCCTCCAGATAGCCCCACTGCCACCCTTTCCTCTTTCTTCTCTCGCGTGGTGTGAAAGCACGGGTCCTAGGGCAGGCAGATGGTGGGCAGAGGGGTCTCAGCGCGGGCGCGACAGCAGGCAGACCAGCCAGCCGTGGGCAGAGGGGTCTCAGCGCGGGCACGACAGCAGGCAGACCAGCCAGCCGTGGGCAGAGGCTGGGAAGGGCCACAGAATGTGCCTCCAGGTGACGGCTGAGTGGGTCCTAGGGGACCAGGTCCTGCTTTATTTCTCTTCCTGCTCCATCCTTGGGGGCCCTGACCTCCACCCTGGGGCCAGGGAGGAGCCCGCAGGCATGAGAGGCCTGAGGGGACAGGGCTGAAGACGCGGTGCCCTGCAGGGTTGGCCCCTTGCAGCTCAGCAGGCACAGTCAGCCCTGCCAAGGGAGAACCCCACCCCCAGGCCGAGGCTGAGGAGGAGCCCAGGCCCCCGGGCATGGTGCCACAGGGCCAGGGTTGGGACTGGGTGGCTGCCGTCCTGGATGGATCTGATGGCCGGGAGGGAGAGGAGGGGACACAGGGTGGCAAATCAGGCCTGAGTCTCCATATCCTTTCCCACTTCCCCTCAAGAGCACCTGATCAGCCGTGGGTGCCTCTCTGCCTGGGGGCGAGGGGATGGGGGAGGCTCCTAGGCTCCCCGACCCAGGCCCTGTCCTGCAGGCCCCAGGGAGTGGCAGCCCAGACCAGGCGCGTGCTGTCTGTGCAGGACTGTAGGCTGAGGGGGAGGTTTGAGGGGAGTGAGCTCCAAGCCAGGAGGTCGTGGTGGTGGAGGCCCCAGGCACCCACACAGGCCTGGCTCTGCTGGCTCTTGATAGGGCACCCTGCCTGGCCAGGGCTCTGGTGTCCCCAGGGGTGTCCACCCAACGAGCAAGGGCCTGGGTTGCCTGTGGGGTCTCCTCTGGACCAGCTGGACCTTGGTCAGGCTGAGAGGGGATGTGCTGCCGAGACTGAGACACCGTTGACCTACAGGCTCTCACACCGACTATCTCAAAACCTCAACAAGGAGTGCACGTGGCCTGGCCCCGAATGTTGCCCAGCTGTCCTCAGAGAGAAGGACGTGGAGGCGGGGTCAGGGTGGTGGTGCCGGTGGGCTGAGAGTCCGGTGGAGAAGCCCAGGGAGGACAGAGCGACTGGACTCCAGCAGCCTGCGCATGTGCCTGGCGTCCCCTCTCCCCCGCTGTGGGCGTGCTCGTCAGACTCAGTAAAGACAGCGTCGTGCTTGGTGTGTGCACGTTGTGCCATTTGTACGGGGGGTGTGACCACCACGGTGCCCTCAGGATGCCAGCGTGTGGGAGCGTGGGGTTTGAACAGCTGCAGTGAGCGTCTTAAAGCTTTTCCCGTGTAGACAATAAGTCCCCCAGAGTGGAATTTTTAAAAAGAAAAAAGGAAACACAGATTGGAAAGCACAGGACTTGTGACCAGGCAGTCACCTGAACTTGAATTCCCAGGAACAGCTCCGGGGGTGAAGCCGCCCTTGAGGTCGCGTCACTCTCAGTCCTCGCGGCGGGGAGGCGGTGGGGGTGGCGCTGCTGGCTCATCTCAGCGTCCATTCCTTTGGCTGCTGGTGAAGCCAAGAGCTGAGGTGCTGTTTCTGGGGCCTGAGGGGGTCTGTGTGTTATGGGGTGTCTCTGTGTGTTACACAGTGTGATTTTTCTTTTTCTCATTGGAGTATCTTTTTTTTTTTTAATTTGTACGAATTCTTTTTATGTCATCTATAGATATGGGGTAGAAGTTCATCGTCAAGTATTTTATTGTTTTGCGTTTACTTCTTTAACCCAGTTTTTTGTTTCCTAAATGATAGGGTCACGTTTTTATGTAGTAAAGTGTAGATGTTTCCCTGGTAACTTCTACTGATGCTGATTTAGGGGGAAAAGCATCCCCCTGTCCAGCTCCCACCCCAGGTTTACCTACACGGGCATGTTTTTTTCTAGTCCTCTCCACGGCTCTGTGGTTTTATACTCAAGTCAGTAGCTGGTAGCCAGAATATCTCTGTGCTTGTGGGGGGTGGAGGCCAAGCTTTGCTCAGTCGGCCCCGGCTGTGATTGGGCAGCCCTGAGGCAGTGGGACGGCTCCCGGCCTGCAGCAGGGAAGGCCCTTTCGGGGCGTCTGGGGGAGCTGGAGCCCAGCGATGCTGGCCACTGGACTCCAGCCTTCAGGGCTGGCTCGGTGCTCGGCCTAGTGCTGGGAGGCTCCAGGCTCCGTCAGGACCAGAGCCCCAGGAGGCAGGGGGAACACCCACCTGCCAGGGTCTCCATGGGCTCTGTCTCTCTGCAGCCCCCTGGACCCTGAGGTTGGGCCCTGCTGTGACCCGCCCAGCATGCGGGTGCTCCTCGGCACGCTGTGGCTCACTCTGGCCTGCAGCTCTGTGCATGCCACGCTGTCGAAGTCAGACGCCAAAAAGGCCGCCTCGAAGACGCTGCAGGAGAAGGTAGGTGGTCTGGGGACTCTCCAGAGGGCTGACCATCACACCTCCTTTCCCACTGGGGGCTGGGAGCCGACTGCAAGCCGGGAGCTTCACCTCTGGGCGGACAGCACCGTGCCCCTCGGGGCTCCGGCCGGCTGGCCTCAGAGGGAGCAGCTTCTGGTGCTGGGGCCCGAGGGCAGGCCTGCCCCTGCTGGGCTCGCATCTCTGCCCGTGCCCCCGGGTTCCCCCTCACCCCACCTGCTGCCTCCCTCGACCCCTATGTTCCTCCCTGCTTCACGGGGCGAGTCAATCGAGCTCTGCCAGGTGTGGCTGTGGCTGTGCCGGTTTCCGGGAGGGCCTCGGGAGGCAGGGTGAGTCTTCAGGGACTGTCCACCCCGGCCTGACGGCCTTGCCCTGCGGACTCCTGGTCAGCAGCGCTGATTCTGGGACGGGGTCCCTCCTGATCGAAAGGATGCTGCGGCCCCAGGGCTCAGCCTGGGGACGCGCCCTGACGGTGTCCTCCCTACCTTCCTGTCTCAGACTCAGGTTTCGGGCAAGCCCGCCCAGGAGCGGGGTCTGGTGGTGACAGACCTCAGGGCTGAGGACGTCGTCCTTGAGCACCGCAGCTACTGCTCGGCCAAGGCCCACAGGAAGCACTTCGCTGGGGACGTCCTGGGCTACATCACGCCGGTAGGCCGGGCCCGGGGGCTGGGTGGCGGACCCTGAAGGCAGGGTGGCTGCTCGGGTCTGCATTCTCACCTCCCCAGGCCGCTCTAACCCGAGGGAGCGGTGGGAGTGATGCCTCCCAGCAAAGTGACGAGGATGGCGGCAGAGTTCTGCTGCACACGAGGCGGGCGGCCCTGCGGAACCCCGCCTGGAGGTGGTCCCCTGCCCTCTGGCCCCCGCTGCCAGTAGGCTCACTGGTTCTCCTCTCTCTGCCAGTGGAACCGACACGGGTACGATGTCGCCAAGATCTTCGGAGGCAAGTTCACCCACGTCGCCCCCGTGTGGCTGCAGCTGAGGAGGCATGGCCGCGAGATGTTCGAGGTCACGGGCCTGGACGACGTGGACCAAGGTTCCGACCCGTCGCTTGTCTGTGCCCATCTGGGGTCTGGGAGAGTGAGTGAGCGAGCGAGTGTGTGTGTGTGTGAAGATGAGTGAGTCTGGTGTGAGTACGTGAGTGTCACGCCTGCCTGGCGTTCAGCTGCATCCCCGTTTGCCTCCGTGGTGTGTACACGGTGTCCCGGGGGAGGATCTGTGGAGGAGGCGGGGGTCTGGCTGTCCTGACAGCCGTGCTTTGCACCTGAGTTTACTCGGGTATTTTCCCCTTTGTTTTCAGAGAGAGAACACGTTGGCCAGAAGCGGGGCTCCCCGACACCGGGGGTGGAGGGGTGTGGGTCCAAGGGCAGCTGGGCAGCGTCAGCTCCTGCTCTCTGGTGCCCTCAGCGCTGAGAGACGGGCCGGGCCCCGCGGGGTGGGGGCCCTGGTGCGGCCACATGCCCCCAGCCCTGGCTGCTCTGCAGGGCAGGGGCCAGCGCAGGACCCCAGGTTCCCCTGCCGCCTCTCTTCCGTGCTCCTCCTGGGGGAGGTCAGGTCCGGGGGCAGGGGAGGGGCTGTACCCCCACGCTGAGTGTCCTCTCCACGTCCCACAGGGTGGCTGCGGGCAGTCAGGAAACAAGCCAAGGGCCTGCGCATAGGTGAGTCCGCGGGGTCAGGCCTGTGGGCCCTTAGGCCGCACCCCAGCGGGTGGAGGTCGTGGAGCGTGCTAGGTAGGGGAGGGGCCAGGGCCTTCACACCTACCTGCTTGCTCAGGCCGCGCCGCCTAGCATGCTCAGCATGTGTCTCTTTGGACTGCTCAGAAATGAGGCCGCCCCAGCCCAGCATTCGTGGCCTCGACCCAGCCGGACCCCAGTGGCCCTGCTACCTGCCTTGGTCAGCCCACCAAGTCCAGCCCCTTCCCCTGTGGTCTTGCCCTCCCATCTCTCCATTCACCCTTGAGGGTTCATGGAGCTCTGCTGGAGGCCGTGCCCAGGGGTGGCGCTCACCCTGCCCTGGCTCATGGCTGGTGAAGGAGGGCCACGTGGCCAAGTACGCTGGGGCCTGGGGAGGAGGCCGGGGCTGGGAGAGGACCTGCAGTTCATTTCACGGGGAGCTGGTAGGGGACGGTCCAGTGAGAGCCGGGCAACGAGGAGCTGGATGAGCCAGGGTCTGGACGCTCGGGGACTTGGTGGGTGAAGGAGGAAAGGGCCAGTGTCTGCATCCCTAGCGCTGCCCACGCCCCTCCCTCCCCAGGCCACTTGGCACCAGGGTGCCCGCCCTGGCCGCTGGTAGTGGTCATTCTGCCCTGGAGGCCAAGGGCCCGCCTCGGGCCGGGCTAGCCCAGGAGGGTCATGGTCTGCGCATCTGCCCCCAGTGCCTCGTCTCCGGTTCGAGGACTGGACGTACGAGGACTTTGACAGCGTCCTGGACAACGAGGACGAGATCGAGGAGCTCAGCAGGACCGTCGTCCAGGTGGCCAAGGTGACGCCCGGGGCTCCCTCCTGACCACGTGCGTCTCGGGCGCAGGGGCTGCCCTCCCGGGGGACACACTGCCTGGGCCAGTGCCGGGCTGCAGGGCAGGGAGAGCCCTCGGGGCCCCCGGGGGCGGTGTCTGGGGGGTCACGTGAGTGGGCGGGACCGAGAGTCACGTGAGCGGGCGCGACCAGAGCTGCAGCTTCTCTGCCCCTGGGCCCACAGTCAGGAGGGGGAGCCGGGGCTGGCTGTGCCTGTGCCCCCTCCTCCTGGAGCCCTGCCCACCTGCCCCTGTCCTTTCAGAGCCAGCACTTTGACGGCCTGGTGGTGGAGGTCTGGAACCAGCTGCTGGTCCAGAAGCACGCGTGAGTGGGCCTGGGCAGCGTGCGGGGTGTGGGGCATGCGCGTGTCCTTCCCAGCTGCCAGTGTCAGGAAGAGGCTGAGGCCGGACACGAAGGGACTTCGTCTGGAGGGAGGGCCGTCTTCCCACAGTCTGTGCTGGTGCTGGGGTGGCACCCCGAGGAGGTCAGAGAGCGGCTCCAAGGAGTCTGGGAGCGGCTGCGGGTGGGTGCCCGGCTAAGCACTGCTGGGGCGAGCCTGACAGAGCCTTCGGGGCCTTGGCCAGGAGACAGCCGAGCGGGGTCGGGGCGCCTGCGGGCAAATGGCCACGGGCTCCTCTGGGAGAAGAGCCTGCCGTCCAGCCTCGGCCCTGCCTCAGCCAGCTGGGGGGCTGTCTAGCCCCGAGGAGGTCCCCCCTCCCCTGAGGCCCACAGCCAGACCCCCCTCAGCCAGGGTGACTGGGAAGGCAGGTCCCCTCCGGCAGCCACTGCCCTGGTTCCGTCAGGCCCAGGGGGTCAGCCCCACAGGAGGAGGAGTGCGCCAGGCATGGGGGCCTGCAGCCACCGCAACCGTGGCTGCCCTGCACCCGAGCCCCGCTGCTCCATGCCTCCAGCCCAGGGGCCCCCCACTCTGGCAGGGTTCCCCCCCGCCATCCCTCTTGCAGCTGCGGGCTGCTCTCCGCCTGCTCGGAGGTGGCATCCACGGGCCCTCGGGCCTATTAGTGTAGCAGGAGAGTATTCTCGAGGGGCCGTGTGGGGGCCAAGACTCCTGCCTGAGACCCCAGGAAGCTGCGGCTGGAGCCCAGCTTGCCGGGCTCTGCCTGGGAGTGGAGGCAGCCTGATGCAGGCCCCACCATGGTTCCTGCTTCTCTCTGCGCCGACCACACTCCCCACCGTGGTGCTTCCGCCCTGGGGGCGCCCCAAGGCTGGAGTTGAGAAGGAGAATGGGTGGAGAACGGTGGCCCGAGCCCAGCTGAGGGCAGGGGGCCCCTGTGTCGGGAGCCAACACCCCACTGTGCTCTGGTGGCCCCTGTGGTGGCTTTTGGTTGAGAAACGATCTCGCCACCCCTGGGCTCTGCCTCCGTCCCTGCTGAGTGGTGGCCCTGCCGAGAACGCCTGAGAGGGGCTGGGGGAGCCGGCCTCGTCCGGGCGGCTCAGGAGGGTGCGCACAGCAGGCAGGCGGCGGGGCGGGGGCGGGGCTGGCCAGCCTGGCGGATGGCTTTGGACCCGGCTCCCTGGGCGTGTGATGCGGGCGATGCACCATGTCCGGCCCTGGGTGGCAGGTCCCCAGACCCCTCCCGGGACAGCCTGCTGCGTAGGAGTGAGTAGGGGCTGCCCGGCTGTTGTAAGACGCCTGTCTTCTGTGTTCACGCCGGTAGGCCAGCGGGTGGGTGGCCCCGGGAAGCCCTGGGGAACTCGTCCCAGCAGACCCCCGCTGGGCAGGCACTGCCCCTGGGCCACAAGACCACCTCCTCTTAGAGACTCAGCCACCGGGTGGTCCCCAAAGCCGGGCAGGCACTGATGGTTATGGGCACAGGTGGTGTGCCAGCTCCCGGCCTCAGGGAGGGGCTGAGCTGGGTTCTGCAGCCGTGCGCTCCCCAGGGGCATCCCTGACCCCACAGCCACAGCCAGAGCGGTGTCTCCTTGGCCCTGGGATCCTCTCTCTGAGGGTGGGCCTGAGGAGACTGAGAGGCTGCCCCATGCCCGCCTCCGCAGGGTGGCCGCAGCTGTGTCCTGCACGGCCTTGGGCTATGTAGACTGGCTCGAGCTGAGCGGGACCAGGGGCGCACAGCCCCCCACCTGCCCGCGCCGGGCAGGGGCACTCACCACTTCTCTAGACTGAGGTGGTTCCTGAGGGTCTGTGGGGAAGGACCCAGGTCAGTCACCGGGCCCACACCCTCCCAGGCAGTGCGGGGCCAGGCCAGAGTGGACCCAGCCCGGAGCTGGCCCAAGACCTTCCTTCCCGGCAGGGCGGCCCCTGGGGGCTGAGCCAGCCTCTGCGTGGTCCGTGCTCCCAGCAGACCTGAGATGCCACCACGCCCCTCGCCCTCACGACCGGAGGAGCCGTGAGGCTGTGCCTCGGAGATGCTGCTCCTTGGGTCCAGGAGTGCTTGGTTGACCCTCCTGGGGCTGGGAAGGCGGGGCTCCGTGCCGGCGACTGCTTGGGGTGGGGTGACTGCCAAGGGGGCGGGAGGTCAGGGCCCCGCACGAGGCCCATCGGCGGAGCTGCCCCGCACCCTCATCCCCAGGCGCCTCCGGGGCACCCCTGCCCGCAGCACCCCAGAGTCGCAGGCTCCTTCCTCACCCCTGCCTGGCTGCGTGTCCGGCAGGGTTCAGAGGTGACGGGGCGCTGCACGGCCCCCTCCCTGTTCCGCCCCCACGCTTCGGGGGTCGGGGGTCCCCTCCCTGTTCCGCCCCCACGCTTCGGGGGTCGGGGGTCTGGACTATGGGCTACAGCGGGGGCTGTGAGGCCAGGGTGGGTGGAGGGTGGCCCGGGCGTTGCCCAGCGCCGCTGCCCCTGACCTGTGCTCCGCTTCTCTGCAGGGGGCTCATTCATCTGCTCACCCACATGGCCGAGGCGCTGCACCAGGCCCGGCTGCTGGTCTTCCTGGTCATCCCGCCCGCCGTCGCCCCGGGGTAAGTGCTGTGCCTGCTCCTCCAGGAGGCCCTTCCTGGCCCCCACCCAGCCCCGGCCTGGTCACACCGGCTACTGCCTGTGTGGGGGACCCTGTCGGCACGTTCTCACGGGCCCGCAGGTCAGGGGTCTGCAGCTCAGGGCCCGAGCTGCCTCAGGCCAGGCCTCCTGCCACTCAGCCCAGCCACTTCCGCCACCCCAGCCCTGAGACAGGGAGCTGGGCCCGGTGCCAGCTGTCAGCACTGTGGCCTGACTGCCATCCAGCCCGCACTTGGCACGGAGGAGGCCCAGGTGGTGACCTAGGGCTGAGGGCTGAGCAGAGGGGTGGTGAGGACCCAGAGGGACCAGTCATCGGCTCGCTGCAGAGCTCGGGCCAGTGTGTGGGACAGGGTGGGTGGCCTCTGGACCCGCGCAGTCTGGCCTCAGACAGGAGAGGCTGCAGCCACCCTGGGCGGCTGCCCTCCTGCGCCTGACGCTCCCACCCAGCGGCGTCTCCACGTGTCCCCAGAAACTTCGGCTGTGGTCTACAGCCTGCAGGAGGGCCCTCGGCCCCAGGTGTCACCTCCTACGCTTCTGAGTGCGTGCTGACGCGTGGGACACACGTGTGTGAGGGACCAGAGGTCCTCCAGGATGGGGGCCCTGGCCTGGAAGGGCCGGGGCAGTGGACACCGCGTGGTCCGTGGGCTCAGCTGCAAGTGCAGCGCCTGTGGCTTGGGACGTGGAGCCCCAGTTGACCTTGGTGATTGGCGTTGGGGCCATCCGTGGAGACAGGCTCCTCTGGCCCAGGGAGGGCCTGGGTCACGGGTGGGACCGGCCCCCTTGCAGGCCCCTCATGCTGACAGGTGTGCAGGGCAGACCCCCGTGTGCTAGAGGGTGTGGGGGAGGGTGAGCGGGCCTGACGCCCCTAGAGGGGCTGACCTCTAGGCCTGGCCTCCAAGGGCAGTGGGCTCAGGACGGGGTGGGGAGCAGCCTTCCAGCCTGGGTCCCCTCTCTGGGCAGTGACCGGGGAGGACGCACCCTCGGGTGGCAGCGAGAGGAGAGTCGGGGGCAGGGGCCATGGCCTGTGTGGCCAGGCTGACAGCGGGGGCCCTGGGCACGGCCGCCTCTCCTGGCCCAGGCCATGTCTCAGGGACACAGCCTGGCTGCACCCTTGCACTGGCGAGCAAGCCTCCCTTCCTCCAGAGGCCTCAGTGGCCAAGGTTTGTCTTGTTGGCTTTGTCCTTCTCCACCCGCACTTCGGGACAGCAGCCCCGCAGAGGAACCAGTGAGCTGTAAACAGATCTTCTGGCCTTTCTGCAGCGTCAGTCGCTTCACAGAGGCTGCGCTGCTGCCCGTGGGAACGGCAGCCCGGGGGGTATCTGCGTGGCAGCCTTTTGCTGCTGTGGCCTGTGTCTCCTCCTCCCATTTGGGGGCTGTTGGCACAGGTGGCCATCCTGACCTTGAGCCCTGCTCCCGAGGCCTCAGCTTGGCCCTCACCGATGGCCCAGCACCAGTCAGCGGGCTGAATGAGAGCTCTGGGCCACCCTGGCTCTAGGAGGGCCCTGAGTCAGTCCTCGCCTCCACCCCTCAGGCTGTCTCTTCTGAGAATCGAGCTCCCAGAGCCCTGGAGCATGGTGGACTGACTTCCTTTCCAGGACCTTCCCCGCAGTGAGCTCGCATCCTCATGGACAGGTGCCCCCTTGACGGGTGCTGCATCTAGCTGTCCTCCAGTCACCCCTGGGGTTTAGGGTCACCACGGGAAGGGGGTGGTGAGGGTCCTTCCCCGGGAGGGACACCCCTGCCCAGGCTGACCCCCATTGACGTCTCCTGAGCTCCAGGGGTGGCCTGGGGCCAGACCGTGGAGGCTCAGCGGGGCCGTGGGCAGGGGTCACCCCTGGACACAGCGGGTGCAGGTGGCGGAGGTCCACACCGGAGGGGAGGAGCCCTTGCTGACAGTGGGACGGCCCGGACCTGCAGGCGCGGTTCTGCTCTATCACGTAGGCTGGCTGTGGGCAGGAGGCCCTGGGGCGGGCCCGTGGGGGCGGTGGGGGGCGCCGACAGCGGGCCCACCCCCTCGCCCGCTGGGCCACCCTGGGCAAGGCTCTACAGGCGGTGTCCGTGGGCCAGGGGATGCCCGCCTGTGGTCAGTGGCAGGGCCAGGGATGTGCACGGTCTGCGCTGGTCCTGAGGACGCTCGGCCTGCAGAGGACTGGTTTGGGGCAGGGCTTGGGTGTCCAGCCCAGTAGGCGGCATCTCGCCCTGGGGGTTGTGGCTTCACAGTGTCATGTGGCTGTAGGGGCCGGGATGGGGCGGGGAGCCTGGCCTGAAACGTGGGGCTGGTGTGGGGTTCAAACTGCCCGGCTCCTCCCAGCTGAGCGGGGTGGTCTGGAGTGCAGCCCCGGGCCTGTGGCTGCCACCACCCGGTGGAAGTGTCTGGTTCCCAACTGCGTCCCGTGCTCCTGGCCACAGTCAGTGCTCGTCAGGGGGTCTCGCCTGTGACCCCTGGGGCTCTCCTGGCCCCTCTCCCCAGGAGCCTGGTGTCTCTGGGAGGCCTGAGTCAGGCCTCCAGGCCCCTCCCTCCAAAGGCTCGGGGGGGTGGCCTTTGCTCAGCGGGCTTGGGGGTAGCCTGGCGATGGGGGGTAGCCTGGCGATGGGGGGTAGCCTGGCGATGGGGGGTAGCCTGGCGATGGGGGGTAGCCTGGCGATGGGGTGTCTTAGGGTTGCCTGGACCCCATGGAACTGGTGACTGAGGCTGAGGTCCACATGGTGGACCGCCCCTGCCCAGGAACTGGAGGCGCTGGCCTAGAGGAGGGATTGTTTTCTCTTCTCACACTGTGGGGGGGACGCAGAGCCCACTGCACCCCACCTAGGGACATAGCAGGGTCGTAAAGGCTGCTACAGCAGAGCAGATGGCTGGCAGTCGGCTGTGTCCTACAGACAGCCCCTGGGGCCCCCACCTGCCCAGACCTGAGGCCTCCAGAGGGAGGGCGCCGTGCCTGAGGCTGAGTGGAAGTGGGCGGGCCTAGGCTGCCCGTTCCCATGTGAGAGAGGCCTCTGGGGCCTGGGCAGGAGTGGGGGTTCTCCACAGAGCCCTGACCCAGCTGCGGGCCACCCTGTGCACCCGAGTGCTGCTCCCCTCCAGGTAAAGAGACTGAGGTGTCTTCCTGGAGCAGGGGCAGAAGGGGCCTGAGCTGGGAGCCCCTGGCCGGCATGCCCCGTCCTCCGCTGAGCCCAGGTCAGCTGGGGAGAGGCTGTGACCAGGAGGTGGGCACGGAAACCATGCCGTCTTTTTGCAGGACCAACAAGCTGGGCATGTTCACGAACACGGAGTTTGAGCAGCTGGCACCCGTGCTGGATGGCTTCAGCCTCATGACCTACGACTACTCCACAGCACAGCCGTGAGTGGGGCTTGGGGCCCATGCGCTCTCGCTCGGCACGTGGGGGCCTAGCCCCCGGCAGGCCTGCCCACTGGACGCCCGGGTGCGGTCCCGCCTCCCGCCAGCCTGCTCAGGCTGTGACCCGCGGTCAGCTCTCAGCTCCAGAATCTCGAAGGGCCCAGTCTCTTCTCCCAGAGCCCAAAGTCAGCCTTGTGTTGGGCGACCTTCTTGTTTTGGGGTGACTTAGGGCACCTGGCCACCCCATGGGAATGCCATCCTGGGGTGTCCCTCCACGTCTCCCGGCCCTGGCTGCCCCATGCCAGGTGCTGGGTCCACCTCCACGCCCCGGAGAAGGTGCTCCTGTGTCGGGGGTCACGCTGCTGCCCCAGCCCTCCAGGGCCTCCCCTGAGCGCTCTGCCGCCTGAGGGTCCTGGGCGACGCAGACGCCCAGCACAGGTCCAGCAGGGCCGTCCATCTGCTGCCGTCCTTGCCGTGGTGTGCGTGGACTCCTGCCCCAACCCGGGCGCCCGAGGCCTCGGCCCGGTGCTGAAACCCACTCCTCCCCGACCCTGCAGAGCCGGCCCCAACGCGCCGCTGCCCTGGGTGCGAGCCTGCGTCCAGGTCCTGGACCCCAAGTCCAAGTGGCGGAGCAAGATCCTGCTGGGGCTCAACTTCTACGGCATGGACTACTCGGCCTCCAAGGATGCCCGTGAGCCCATCATCGGGGCCAGGTGAGCTGGTGGCCCCATCTCCCGCGGCACCCTCGTTGTGGGAGGTGAGAGGCTGCAGTGGGGAGGAGGCCGGGCAGGGTCTGACCTCAGGCCGGCTGTCTGCGGGCGCCATCCCGGCCCCGCCTCTCGCCCCATGTCGGCAGGAGCGTCCTCGACACAGTGCAGGCGGCCTGCCACCCCGCGTTCTGTGCTGTGGCCCGGAGGAGCCCTTTGTGTTCCCGGCCGCGTGGTCGTGCTCCCGCTACGTGTGGGCTCTGTGTGCTGGGCTCTGAAGCCGTTGCCGCGCCATCCGCCCGGGCGTGCCGTCCCACCAGCTGCTCGCCCCATGTGGTTGCCCCACACTCATCCCCGCCTAGCGCCCACCGCACCGCAGTAACCACACGCTTTCACGGAGACTTGTTTATGTTCTTTGCGCCTGGTTCTTGTTGAGCTTTTTAAACCTTGGGCTTATCCTTTCTGCCGTGTTTGGGAAGGACGTAGCCGGTTCCTCACCTCCTTCTCTCCTCCTTTTCCAGGCCCGCGAGCAGGCATGTGTCGGGCCGGTCTGTCTCTCCCACTCCCGGGAGCCCTCACTCTGTCCTGGAGGCTCTGTCTCTGTGTCTCTTGCTCTCCAAGCCAGCACCCCATTTCCCGGCCGTGTCTTACTCAGGGCCTCTCCCTCCCACGTGTCCCGGTAGCTCTCGTCTGGGGGTTTGTCTGGGACGCCGAGTGCGTGTGTGGTGCTGCCAGGCGGGCAGCCCTGTCCCCTCCGTGTCGCCGAGCAGCTCTCCGGGGCCTGTGCTCCGGCCACACCCGCGTCTCACCCGGCCGTGCGCCCCCAGCCCGCTGCCCTTACGCTGTGAGCCGTCTTGGCCCCGAACGCTGTGAGCTGTCCCGTGAGGAGGACGGTCCCGAGGCCAGTGACCCGAGTGTGTGTGCCCGTTGCTGCTCCCCGTGGGCAGGGAGCATGCTGGCCCGCTGGCCCTGGGGACTCAGCACGCAGCCCAGCAGCACCTGAGCGCCGGCCGCCTGCCAGCTGGCCTCGGCCCATCCCGCTCTACTCCCTCAGGGCCGCCCTGCGGAGGGACAGGCCACTCGCTGGGTTGGCCCTTGGCTGGTCTCAGGAGTCCCGGTGGGGTGGGGCACCCGTTTCCTGGCCCCCGCCCCAGGCAAGTCCCCAGGGTCGGCTGTGCTGAGGCCTGGGAGGGCCTCCAGCTGCTGGGGGAGCACCGTGGGAGGGAATCTGGACAGGACGGCTCTGCCCAGGGCTTGCTGGGGTCACCCAGCGGAGGGGTCCCCCACCCCGCCCAGAGGCGGAACAGGGAGGGAGGCCTGTGGGGGTGGGGCAGAGGGTTCCCAGGCCCAGGGGCGTGTCAGGGACCACCCTGCACAGACCCCAGAGGGCGCAGACTCCAGAGGATGCCACCCGCTTCCCTTGACCTCAGGGTGCCCACTCGGGTCTTGCCCAGGGCACTTACACTAGGGAGAGGCTGAAGGAGGCCCAGGTGGGGTTGACCACTGTTTTGAGGAGTCATGTGGGTTTCTGAGGGGCCATGGGCAGGGGGTGCTTCTGAGGAACCTCGCCCAGCCCCGTCTTCTCAGCCTCAGCCGTCCCGTGGGGCATCCCATGGCTCAGCAAGGCGGTCCGGCGGGGAGACCAGGCCCGGGGCTCCATTCCTCCCCCCTCGGCCGCTGGAGGCCCAGCAGAGCCTGTCCAGAGCCCCTCCCTCGACCCGGTGACCCCACCGCTGTCTCCTCCTCCCTAGGGCCCTAGCCAGCCATCTGCTGCCTGTGCCCTAGGGGATCCTCGGGCAGGGGCTGGCCCTGGGTTGCTCTGATCTCCTCTGCCCATGGCAGAGGAGATTTCTTCCAGACCATCCCCCGACGTGCAGGGGGCTGACCCACGTGGGGGCTCTGGGGACAGGCGGAGCCTCTGCAGGGCAGGGAGCAGCCCCCCTCAGGCCATGTCTGGGGAGCCAGATGGGAGGGCTTAGTGAGGCCCCAGATGGAGGCCTGTCTCTGGGGGCGGGCAGGCTGCCTCTGCAGGGGGTGGGCGTGTTCACAGGCCCAGAGCCCCAGAGTCGCAGCCCACCAGGCCGCACCCCTCACTGGGCCCCCGGGAGCCCTCAGCGGGCGACCAGCAGGTGTGGGGGCAGTGAGCCCGGGACCTGGCACCCTGCTGCCCTGACAGCAGCCCAGGCCGGCCTGTCCCAGGACCACCCGCCCTCCCAGCTCCGCCTCCCCAGCGCTGATCTGGCCGTGTGTGGCAGGTGTCCCCTCCAGGGACAGCGGGCGATCAGTGCCTCACCATCTGCTCCTCACACAGAGCCAGCACCTCCAGCGGGGGTGGGAGGCTGGCTCTGCCAGCCGGAGGGTTGGGGGGGTCTCGTGGCCTCTGCCTGCCTCGGTGGGAGGGGGCGGTGGGGAGGCAGTCTGCACTCTCTGGATCCTCTGACCACTGCCTCTGCTCTCCACCCCAGGTGACTTGAGGCCCCATCGCCCCACGGCCTCATCGCTTCCTGCCCTCGAGGAGGTGGAGTGGCTGTAAAACTCTTGAGAGGTTGGGGCGCCCCACATGCAGACTCGGGGTGCCCCACATGTCTGGGTGCTGATGTGGGGATCGCCATGGTTGCTGAGCCTCCGCTCTGGGAGGCTGTTGGCACTGCCCTGGTGGTCAGGGTGCCTGGCCAGCCCCCTGAACGCCCCCAGGCCAAGTGGTTACCCACCCCCCGGCAGCCCCCAGACTGGGCTCTGCTGCCCCTGTTCAGAGGCCCACCAGGACCTCCATGAGAGCCAGCCCCAGCAGGACACAGCCAGACCGGCCCAGGGCTGGGCCGTGCCCGGCAACACCCCCCCACCACTCACGGGCCAGGGGGCCCGGGGTCAAGCTTACGGGGCTTGGGCCGTCCTGCCCCGGGGTCTTGCGCTGCCCTGGATGGGGCTGGCGGCTCCCGCGGCTCTGGTCTTTCCCGTCGTTGCACCGCGTTCTGTGCGGAGACCCTCTCCCCTGCTGGCCCCTGGGTTTCGCCGTCCTCCCTGAGTGCCTGAGTGTCCTGCCCTCACTGTGCCCGGAGCCTCCCCGTGCACCCTGACCCTTCATCGCGGTCCCTGCTGGCTCTCCCCTCAGGGGCACTCCAGGGGGCCCACGGGGGTTGTGCTGCCTGTAGGTGACTGAGGTCTTCCGTGTACACTGCCTGTAGGTCCTGGGAGGCGGGATGGGGGAAGGGCGCCGCCTCGCATCGCACGTGGCGGTGCCCACCAGACTCCCCACGTGGGCCTGCAGCAGGGGACCCTGCCCCTTCCACGCACCTGGCCGGGTCCTCAGCAGTTCGGAGGCAGTGCCCTCCGGGGCAGGTCCTTTCAGTCCTGCGGGGACCATGGCAGAGAGCGCAGGGCGCCCAGGCCCCAGTGGGAGGCGGGAAGCCCACCCCTACTGCCCTGACGGCCCCCTTCAGCCTGCTCTCTGCTTGCTCGCCCAGAGAGGGGGGCTGTGCAGTTCGTCTCCAGGCCCAGAATCCTCCTCCGACCTGTCTGCTGTGTCTTCGTGTATGATTCTCTTTGCCATTGCCTGAACCTTTTGAGTGGGGAGATGTCTTTCACTCGCTGTAAGGTCCGCTGTGGCAAAGCGCCTGACTCAGCAACGTTCAGAACCTTGTCAGGCTACGCAGCCACCTTCTCTGTTGCCGGGTCCCGGCAGCTCCCTCGCCCCCTGTGGCCGCTGACCTGGGATTCGCCTGTGACTTGCCTCAACGGGACGTTTCGTAGAGATGGGTCAGGCGGCCTGTGGCCGAGGCCTTCCGCTTTAGCTCAGGGACCGCTCAGGCCCCACGTGTACCTTTTCCTCATTCAGCCTTGCCCCCCACACCCCCGCCTCTGCACCTGGGCCGCCGTGGCCGTGCTCTCCCTCCGCAGCGCTCTGTTTGGCTGTCCCCACCCAGGGTGCTCACTCCCTGCTCCTCCACCTCCCACCCCGGTGAGCGTGGGGTCCTAAAATGGCTCCAGCCCTGGCATAGGCCTCAGCCTCCGGGGTGAGGAACTGACCCCAACAGAGTGCAGCCTCAGCTGCCCCCACAGCTCCCCGGCTCCAGCAGGCAGCTCTGTGAGGAGTGCGTGGCCAGGGCTCCCCAAACCCGAGGGCCTGGAGCCACCTGCCCAGCAGCATCTGTCCCTGACCCAGGACAGGACTCAGGGGCTCAGAAACACCCACCCCACCGCACGTCCCACATCTCCTTAGCCCCAGGGCAGACGGGTCCAAAGCAGCAAGTGATCCCTGTGATTCCAGGAGCGTGGCTTTGGTTAAGGATGATGCCATCATTTTGGACAGTTGGACCTGGTGTGGTGGGCATCCTGGGTCCTGGCCCAAACCCCTTGGGGAGCCCCACGTCCTCTGCCGCTGCCGCGGGTTCCCCACTGCTCTGTGCAGCCCTGACCCCCAATGCCCCACTGGCGTCCGTGGTCCAGCCCAAAGCACACAGCAGCCCCAGGCCCAGGGGTGGGCCGGCCGCACCTGCCCCCCCCAGCCCATCTGGGTGCCAGCTGCCGGCCAGGGAGACTCAGTGTGAGCTGCAGACCCCCGCTGTCCTGGCCACGCAGCACCCTGGAGACCAGCCTGTCTTCATGTGTGTTGGGGGCGGGTCTGAAACCAGTGGCTTCTGGCAGTGAGACCAGGCCCACCGCGGGCCTGGGGCAGCCGCGTCCACAGCAAGTGGGTAGGGAGGACAGCCTGGCTCCCCAGAGGGCCCGGACACCGCTGTTTCCTTGGGAAGGGGGGCATGCGGAGCCGAGGCTGCCCCCAGGGCTTGCTCGCCTGTCCTCCACCAGGTGGGGCCCAGGAGCACTGCTTGTGCCACCCGCCTGGCGCTGTGCCCACACTGCGGGCTCGCCCACACTGCTCTGCCCGTGGTGCTGTCGGGTCAGGGCAGTGCCCCGGCCCCCACATTTGAGCAGCCTCTGTCGGGGCCCCTGTCCCCTGCCCCCACAGCCCTGGCCCAAGCGTTGGAGACCCCCCAGTGCCCTGCTTCCTGGCATTTCAGCATGCCCAGGCCACCCCACGTGGCCTTCCCACCCTGCCTGCTGTCGCTGGCATTCTGTGGCCCACCAGGGGTGGTCTGGAGAATGCCCCGGTTAGCCCCCAGCTGCCGTGACGGCAGCGGGCACCCACACCCATCTGGGTGGGTGGGGAGGGCCCTGCACCCACACTCCATCTCCCCCAGGTACATCCAGACACTGAAGGACCACCGGCCCCAGGTCGTGTGGGACAGCCAGGCCGCAGAGCACTTCTTCGAGTACAAGAAGTGAGTGTCAGGGAAGGCCCACGGGGTGGTCCCGTCGGTGCAGGCCCAGCCCAAGGAGGGGCACGAACCTGTGCCCTGGGCTGGCAGGGCGGGGCCAGGAGGAGCCGAGGCCACTGTGGACGGACGATCTGGGTCTGCTCTCTTGCAGAAGCCGCGGCGGGAGGCACGTCGTCTTCTATCCGACGCTGAAGGTGGGTGCGGGGCTGAGGCTGCGGGTGGGTCGGCCCCCGGTGAGGCGGCCGCGGGCAGCAGCCTCGGGGCCGGGACTGAGGCTGCGGGTGGGGCGGCCCCCGGTGAGGCGGCAGCGGGCAGCCGGGCCTCGGGGCCGGGTCTGAGGCTGCAGGTGGGTTGGCCCTCGGTGAGGTGGCCACGGGCAGCAGCCTCAGGGCCGGGGCGGCCGGGCCAACACTCCCCCCACCTCAGTCCTTGCAGGAGCGGCTGGAGCTGGCCCAGGAGCTGGGCGTGGGGCTGTCCATCTGGGAGCTCGGGCAAGGCCTGGACTATTTCTACGACCTGCTGTAGGCCGGGCTTGCAGCCAGCACGCCCTTTTCTGAGAGACAGAGGGACTAATGTGTGAAATACAGACTGTTTTCCATTTCCGGATCTGTGTGTGTTGTGGCCGCCGCGGGAACCAAGCAGGCTGGGGACCCAGGCCCCTCAGGGCACTGACTTGGGGTGGGGAGTCCTAGCAGGGCCGGGGGAGGTAAGGATGCAGACCCTCCACCCGGCCTTGGCTGCCTGGCCTCCGCTGTCTGGTGAGGCAGGGTCCGTAGTCCCCACCGCACAGGCGGTGGAGTCCCGCGTGGTCTGTAGTCCCTGAGGGTTCAGAGGCTCCAGGGCAACCCCAGGTGCCCTGCTTGTGGACGCTCAGGCAGGCGTCACCCCAGGGCCACACAAAGGGACCTGGCCTGCCTGCCCAGGAGCTTGCTGGGCACCACGTGGCAGAGGCGTGGAGGCACATTGCGGAAACCGAGGCTCAGAGAGGCAGGCCCCACCCCCAGGGCAGGGCGTAGGCTGTGGCCACTGACAGCTCACTGCGGGCCGCTGCCCCCAGGTATGGCTGTTCTACCAGGAGGGCATGTTGGGAAGAAGTGCTGTTGCTGGGAGTTGAAGGACAGCTGACCAGGCCCACCGGCTCCACGCAGAGGGTCCCTCTGTGACAGTGCTGCTGGCCAGATAATGGCCGTGAGCGCGGGCGCGGCCCTGGGGAGCTTGCTGGGGGGGTTCTAAGAGGCTAGGTCTCATCTTCGGGGTCGTGGCCCGGCTGGACCCTCGCAAGCTGTCCCGAGGAAGAGCCCTGCAGCTCGTGGTGTGGGTCTCACAGAAGACCCCAGACTGGCTGAGGGGCAGCCCGCCTGGGCACCCCATTTAGGTCAGTGGGTGCGGATGGGCTCTTTGAGATGGTGGGTCCAATGCCCCCCCAGGCCCCACCCTGCCGGGCCCCCAGGGGTGGGGCTGTAGGCACTGGCTGGTCCCCGTGCTGTGAGGAGCTGGGTGGAAGGGTGAGGACTGGGCCGGGAGGGGCCCTGGGTTCTGGTGTAGGGGACAGACCCACCATGGGGTCGGCGTGGTCAGTACCTGTGGATGTGGAGACGGGGGGTGATCTGACACCAGGCAGAAGGCTCCTCGGCCTGGGTTGGAGGATGAGGGAACCAGCAAAGGGCACAGGGAGCTGGGAAGGCGGGCCTGGCACTGTACCCTTGCGGGCATCCACAGGGAAGGGGGAGCCCGGGAACCCCCCGGAGGCAGGGGACCCACACAAGGCTGCGGGCAGGGTGGCCTTGGAGACAAGGGCCCCCTGCGTCCCGCGGAGCCAGAGGGGAAGCGGAGTCGGGGGCCTGCCAGTCGTCCCCGAGACACGGGCGGCAGAGCCCACCACGCAGGGGCCTCGTAGGCGGAGGTGGACAGGGGCGTGAGCGGGCCGTGGGCACGGGGCAGAGGGCGCCAGCGGGGCTGGGGGACGGCTTGGCTGGAACATTCTCACTTCCACTTGCTTCCTGTGGCGCCTAGACGTTCCCAGGTGTGATCTGCTGTTACTTCTGACCACCCCTGGTGTTCTGGGGGTTTCCACGGAGGACAGGGGGGACATGGGGATGGGATGGGACGGGGTGGGCGGCCGGGAGGGGCCAGGCGCCCTGGTGGTCTGAGCTGTGCGGTAGTAAGTGGCCGGCCAGGCGTCCTCAGGGCAGGTGTGCCGCACTGCAGGGATGTGGGGGTGGTTGGCAGGGTGGGCCTGCGGGCGCTGGGGGAGGGGCTGGAGGCCGAGCAGCCTGCCACGGGCCGGGGGCAGGGGGTTAGGTGCCCCAGAGAGTGCCCTCCCCCAGCCTCCACGCCCAGGAGTCCCATCCCCGTCTCCGAGGTGCCTCCATGCACTTCAGCCGTTTCCCCAGTTTGGGTGGGCCCTGTGACGGCTGTTTCCATCCCGACAGCCCATTTTATTCACAAAACCCACGAGTGACACTTAGGGATGAAGCTTTCAGGAACAAGACGAGAACAGAACGAAGGGGAAAGGGGGGGGGGGGCTGAGCTCCATTTCAGGACACCCCTGGGGGAGGCGGCGGCCCTGAGGCTGGGGGAGCACCCCCAAGTCAGGAGCGGGGGCACGGAGACGGAGCGCCCACAGCACCCGCCACAGGTGGGTCAGCAAGACTCGGGGCCCCTCTGCCACAGCGTGGAGCCCACCCCCCGGGCCTCCTTGCCGACCCGTGCAGGCAGGGGGGCCATGCCCGTCCAGGAGCCCCGCTCCAAGCACCAGGCAGTGGGAGTGGGTGCAGGGCCCACAGGGTCCGCCTGGGTGTGGCTCCCCGGGGTCAGGCACTGAGACACACGGGGTGGGGGGGCTGCTGCCCACACTTTATTAGACGTGCCCGGAGCCTGCCGTGGCCCCGCTGTGGGGTGTGGGGGAGCAGCCTGCAGCCTGTCTCCAGCACCAGGGCCAGCGGGGAGCCCCTCATCTCCCACCCCAACCCAGACAGGGCTGGTGGGGAAACACTGCCCTGGAGAACACTTGGGCAAGAAAAGCGCCAGAAGCCCCCGTGGACCCCAGCCCCACGCCCGCTTGGGTACAGCGCTCCTGAGGCCAGGAGTCCTAGGGGCTCCCAGGCCCAGGCTGGTGAGAGGTCCAGCTCCTGGGGGGGCGGGGGTGTGGGCGACGTCCTTTGGCAGCGAAGCAGGGTGGTGGGCAGCTGGCGGCTACGCACAGTAGGCATCTGCCCTCACCACCTGGCAGTACATGGTCATGGCGAAGGTCAGGCCCAAGATCTGCGGGGACAGCAGGGGCCGGGCAGGGCCGCTCAGGACCACGGCCAGTGGCCCCCGGGGAAGCCTTGGGCCTGGGGGCCTAGAGGCGCCCCGTGGGCCAGACCCAGACCCGCTTTCCCCTTGGAGTGGGTTTGGCCACCCTGGGCCCCGCTGGTCTCAGGGCCTAGGAGTTCCAGGCTGGGCCCCCAACAGCTGCCCTCCACTCCTCTGTCTGACTGCGATCACCCCTCTGGGAGTGTCTGGCTGTGACCTCTGCCTGCACTCCAGAAACAGGCTGCCCTGACACTGCTTGGTGCTACCCCTGGGGCTGGCACTCAGGTCTTGCATGAAAGCTGGGGAGCTAGGGCTGGCCGGCCGGGCCTCACCAGGGTCTGCACTGCCCGCCTTCACTCCGCACTGGGCAGTCCTGGGACCACCCCCTCCCCCCAGAGCCCTGGGCAGGGGTGTGGGGACACAGCTGGTGCACAGACCTCAGCAGAGGCACCCAGGCTGTGCTTCCGTCCACGAGGAGATCAGACCCTCAGCTCAGGAGTCTGTCCCTGAGGTGTCACAGGTCACCTCCCCGTGGATGCCGTCTTTGACAACCCCCCAGGAGGCCCCCTGCACCTCTGCTGGGGACCCAGGCTCCTCTGCTGCCCTGTTCTTCGGGCTCAGGGCTGGGGTGGGGCCCCTCCTACCTGCACCAGGGCCGTGCACAGCCCAAAGACGCCCACGGCCAGCAGGTTCTCCTGGAGCCACATCTTCACGGTCTCATAACACGGCTGGAGGAAGAGTCGGCGTCACGGGGGCGGTGAGGTCGGCCCTTCGCCCCCAGGGGCCTGGGCCGTGGCTGGCCGGAGGGCACAGACTCACCGCTTTCCACCAGGTGCCGGGTGCGTGCAGCCCGCAGCTCTCGCTGAACTCCAGGCAGCAGGAGTCAGGAACGCGTGTGGCATTGTAGACCTCGAACCAGTCGGTGTAGTTGGAGACCCCGCAGCAGCGGAACTGCGGGAGAGAGGTGGGCTGGGACTGTGCACGGAGGGGTCCCGCCCTCCCCCTCCCCCGGCCACACCGGCCGGCCCCCGCCCCGCCCCGCCCCGCCTCACGTCGGTCTGGATGATGCTCCAGGCGTTGGTGAGGCCCACGTTGCCTGGGGTGCCGTACAGGTGCAGGCCTTTCTTCAGGTCCCGCTGGGCGTACCTGTCGATCTGCAGGACGGCAGGGCCACGCTGTGGCCAGCTCCACCTACCTCGGCCAGACCCGCGCCCACGCTGGCCCCCGGTGCCCTCTGTCCACCTCCCTGCAGTCACCCCTCCCAGAAGGCACCACCAAGCTCTGGCACCCCAAAGTCTCCCTGGGCCTCTCGTGGTGCTAATGACGGGATCCGAGTCAGACGCATCAGCACGAGCTTATGGCAGTTAACTTGCAGATGGAGACAGACAGGCACCGAACACCCAGGGCAGCGTCTGCACACGCCCACCGGGACCCACGGCTCTGCGTGGCCGGCCAACAAGGCCCAGATCTTGGTTACTAAGACCGTTCGTTCTCCATAAAGGAACCAGGCTCCCTGGAGAAATGGCAGATTCCAGGGCTGGGGCAGGGGCCCCCCAGGATAGATGTGGGGAGTGTCTCTTAGCAGAGGTGTTGGAGGAGCAGGTAAGGGATGTGGGAGCCACAGAGCTCCAGTAGCCAGAGCTAAACCAGATGAACAAAAAGTAAGTCTTGGGGTATAGCCAGAGAATAAAACATGTAAGTGCACCCTCACATGTGTCATTAAGCAACAGCAGGGGGTGGGAGACACCCCCATCGAGCTGACGCGCAGCTGAAGGCGGGCCGCCTGGGTGCTCAGACTCTCCGGAGCCTGCGAGGCCCTGCTGTCCCCCCCAGGCCTGGCCGCCAGGACCTGTGCTTGTAACCAGAGCCGGGCTGGGCCCGGCGTCTGTCCATGCAGAGCTGGGGTCCCTAGGGTCGGTTCTCAGCCCCTCCCGCCCCCTTGCCTCTGGGAGGGTGCAGCCCCGTGCCCGCCATGGGGCAGTTGTACCTTGTCAGTGTAGGCGAAGAAGAGGATGGTGATGCAGGCCTCGAGCAGGAACACCAGCAGCAGGGCCACGAAGAACTGCGGGCCGGGACCGCCAGCCTCAGCCGTGCGGCCCACCTGGCTCGCACGGACGGCCCCACCCGCCCCGCACAGGGTCCTGGGGGCTGAGAGGGCTGGGACAGGAGCTGGGAGGGGGTCTCGGAGAAAACAGGCCCAGTGCCAGTCGGAGGGGCTGTGCCTGGCACACGTGTGGGGGCACGTGTACACGTGCGCCTGTGTCTGTCAGGGCCGCCCCCCGCCCGGCCTGCTCCCCCACTGGACTCACGGTGAGCAGGAGGCATTTGTTCTCCTTGATGGCCCCGATGCAGCCCACGAAGCCGATGGCCATCACGAAGGCGCCGGTGACGATGAGCAGGTTGGCGGCCGACAGCGACGGGAAGGAGGAGGACAGGGTGGCGAAGTTCCCCTGCGTGGCTGCCAGCCAGATGCCCACGCCCAGGATGCCGCAGCCGCCCAGCTGGGCCAGGGCGCAGAGGGGGGCGCGGGTGAGGAGCCCGCCAGGCGCCCGCTGACCACCTGGCCTGCCGGCCGCACTGGGTCCCCCCATGCATCCTGGGCCCCAGCCGTCCCCCCGGAGGGGCTGCCCCCAAGCCCACACCAGCCCACTCCCTGGCCCGCTCCCCCGACCACTGCAGCTTTTACTGAACTTCATAATTGCTCCTTACAAAAATCGATTCAAACAGGAGGAAGAGGCAGGGGAGGCCAGGCGGTGATGAATCCGGGGAGACGCCTGGCCCCGGGGGGGCGGGGGCGGCCAGAGGGGTGGGGAGCCAGAGCCAGCTGGGACTCTGAAGCCTTGGGGATGCCCCAAGATGAAATGGGAGCTCAAGCCCAAGGCTGGCAGGGTCTGTTGACCGTAAGGAAGTGTGTGTCTGTGTGTGTGTCCAGGCTGGGCAGGGTCTGCTGGCTATAAGGACACATGTGTGTTGTGTCCCCATTAGGAGACTGCACACGTGAGTGTGTCCCCGTAAGGAGACGTGTGAGAGTGTGTGTTCCCATAAGGAGACGTGTGCACACGTGAGTGTGTCCCCATAAGGAGATGTGAGCGTCCCCTAAGGAGACGTGTGTGTCCCCATAAGGAGATGTGTGCACACGTGTGTGTCCCCATAAGGAGACGTGTGAGAGTGTGTGTTCCCATAAGGAGACATGTGCACACGTGCGTGTGTCCCCATAAGGAGACGTGTGAGAGTGTGTGTTCCCATAAGGAGACGTGTGCACACGTGCATGTGTCCCCATAAGGAGACGTGCATATGTTCCCATAAGGAGACGTGTGCACACATGAGCGTGTCCCCATAAGGAGATGTGAGCGTGTCCCCATAAGGAGATGTGTGAAAGTGTGTGTGTATGTTCCCATAAGGAGACGTGTGCACACGTGCGTGTGTCCCCATAAGGAGACGTGTGCACGCGTGTGTGCGCCCCTCCTGTGGGAGAGGGATGACCCCCATGTGGCAGGCCCCCACCAGGTGCAGGGACAGAGCTGTCCACAGTGCTGACCACAGGCAAGGCCACTTGAGGCAGCAGGGCACTCGCCCCTGCCTGGGGGCGCCATCAGGGGACCCTGAAGAGGCTGGGACGGGCGCGGGTCACGAGCCCTCCCACCAGCCGACGGGCAGGAAACGGGTGCTCAGGGCCACCCCAGGTCCATGGGCTCTCCAGGTGCCCATGTGGACCACACATACGGACGGTCTCCCCTGGCCTCCACCCAGCGTCGCAGCAGAGGGGGGACCCAGGTCAGGGGCAGGGGCTGCCCCCCCGGAAGAAGCCGAAGCAGGCACCCTGGTCCCACGCCTGCCCATCCCTGCTGACCGGGCACACCCTCTCCCGCTCCAGGGGCTCAGCCCAGGTCAAGCCCCGAGGCTGGCGCTGGTGGGGGGTGCGGGGCTGCCTCTGAGCAGAGGGGAGCACCTTCCTCTAAAACCCAACAGCCAGCCAGCTAGCTCCGCCCTTGAGGTCGGCACGGAAGCTCTGGTCCACAGGACAAGCGCCTCCGAGCCCCTGGCCCCGCGGGGACCTGGGGAGGGTCACGGGAGGCCATCTGGGGGGAGCGTCCTGCAGGGCTGGGCCCGCCCGGGAGGGCATCACCCGGGGCAGCCTCACACACGCCGTGATGCGGACCTGGCCCACGGTGACACCCAGACACGTCACCCGGCCCTCCGCACTCAGGCACAGACCAGCCACCAACAACCGCGCGAACGCGATGCGGGCACGTGGGTAAGAAAATTACCTGTAATTGTGAAGCTGCTTCTGTGTAGGCAGCTTTTAAAACATTTTGGCAGGAAGATTACAGCCTCCGAGTACGGGGGAAACGGGCCCTGTGAAACCCAGATGGAGGAGCAACGCAGAAGCGCCTGAGGTCCCTCCCAGGACGGGCCCGCGGGCAGCAGCGGGCAAGGGACACCACCCCACCCCATCCCACTGTGTCCTCCCTGCCCCTCCCCAGCCCTGCTGGGGCCCAGGAGCAGACCCCCACTCCACGGCAGCACCCCCCAGACCCCCCATCCCACCCCTGCAGTCCCCAGGGCAATCCTGTCTCCATCTCACACCTGGAGTGCACACCCTACCCCCTGTGCCCAGCCTGGCACGCGCTCCCCACCTCCTGCTGTCTCTTTTCTTGTCCATATTTTGGGGGACTGGCCTAGGGCTAGGCAGGTGGGGCCCCTTGGTGAGGCCCACGGGGGCGCCAGCCCTCCAGTCACGTGGCTCGGCATGGCAGATGGCCGGGCAGCTGGCCCGATCCTTGGAACGGGGTGAAGGGCCAGGTGCCCACAGGGGCCAAGTGTGTGTCAGAAGCCCCTCACCAGGCAGCTGGCACCATCTCGGGGGTGGGGCCGGGCACAGTGGGGTGACATCCCCCTCCCAGCCAAGAACAGCCCCAGGGGAAGGGAGGAGCCCATCTCTGTGAAGTTCAAGGGTGGAAAAACCTGTCCCCTGGGCTAGAAATCAGGTCTGCAGGTGCCCAGGGTGGGGGCTGGGGGCCTGAATGCCGGGGCTCGGGCACCACCCTGGTGGGGAGCGGAAACTCTGTGCAACGAAGGGGCTGCCCCAGCGGCGCAGCGGGGAAGACTCTGCACCTGCAGAGCAGTGGGCACAATCCCTGGTCCAGTCCGGGAACTCGAAGCCCACGTGCCGCACGGCCATAAACAAAGAATCTATGCAACTGACTGTTATTGTTTTCCTTACACTCCAGAAAGCCCTGCGTCCCTCCAGGCTGCGAGAGAGGGGCCGGCGCCAGCCCACAGACCCCGCCCCCAGACCGGTGTCCGAGAGGAGGGGGCTGCCCTTCCGGGGCAGCTGGGGAGCAGATGGGCAGGACCTCAGCAGGGAGCTAGGGCTGCACCCCCACACAGGCCCCGGGGCCTCTCCACTGCCCCCTGGCCCCCTTAGGGGCTGAAGCCACACCTCTCTGCCCCAAACAGCTCCCGAGGTCTCTGACCAACTGCTGCCACCCCCACCCATGTGAGAAGCCACCGAGTCCCTGATCGGAGGGGGCTGGCGTGCTGGTAGGGGTGGGACAGGGAGACCCACCGCTGCTGCCACAGGGGACCAACCCCGGGCCGCAGAGGCCCTGTCTTCCAGCTGCTGGCCCCAGAGATGGGCCTCAGGCGGGACAGCCGTCCTGGGGCATCCTGACCCCTGACCTGACCGGGACAGCCAAGGACCCCGGCTTCCCACACTCTTACCACCCACCCCGGCTCATGGTCGCCGGCAGCAGGACCCCCACCACCCCGCCCCCTCCCTGCTGCAGGAAGAAAGCGGAACCCGGACACACAGCCTCCCCCAGCACCCCCCCCCCAAAAAGCCCGAGCCAAGAGCAGTCACGGGGGCTGAGGCCCGCAGACCCCCGGCCCTGCGCCATGGCCTCCAGCAGGGCCCCTTGGCCTGTTTCCCCGAGGGCAGGGGTGCCAGCGGGGGTGGTCCCAGGTCTGCGGAGCCCTGTGGCCCTCGGGCCCTCTCTCACCGTTCTGGGAGACCGGGGCCAGAGGCTAGGCCCAGTCTGCAGCTCCTCAAGGGGGAAAACCAGGCGCCCCCTGGGCTGGTGGGGGGGGGACACAGGATCCACAGAGAGTAGGACTTGCCCAGGGAACCAGGGAGGCCCGGCCCGCGCTGCGGGGGAGGCAGGGCAGGGAGCGCTCCTGCCTGGACAGGGCTGGGGGACGCAGCAAAGCTAACCACGCCCGGGAGCAGCCGGCTGCAGGCTGAGGCCCAGCCAGTCATGGGAGCATCTTCGCCTTTCAGAACCAGCCCTGCCTCCATTCAGGACCACCCCCACCACCAAGACCACCCCCATGGCTGCAGAAACTACCCCGGGGAGCCCTGAGCACCCCCCAGAGCTGGGGAGGGGCAGGGAGAGTGCCCAGGGGCTGCTCAGCCCCACCGCACCTCCCGATCCCCGCACACAGCCCTCCTCCCAAGGGGATCCCCCTGACTCAGGGACCCCAGCCCTAAGCTGCCCACCGCCTGCACGCCTGGAAGGTAGCGGTGCCCCTGGAAGGCGGCGGTGTCCCCAGTGGGGCTGTGCCTCCCCTGGAGGGCCCGGCGGCCCTGGGTGGGTGGACAGTCTGGGGGTTGGCCAGCACCTGGGCCTCACCCCACCCTGTGCCCCCTGCAGCCCACCTGGGCCTTGCTCCATCTCAGGGCACCCCTTCGCAAGCACCGAGGATACCATCGAGTCTCCTGAGCCACGCTGTTGACCCGCAGGCCACACAAGACCCAGCAGATTCACACGAGCACCTGCAGCTGGAGGTCCCAGCGCGGCCCTTCCGGCCCCCGTCCAGGAGCCCCCAGGGAAGACCCGTCCAGCAGAGCATGGTAGCCTCCAGAGCCAGCCCCGTCCCCACACTCAGCCAGGACCCCGGGACGGACAGGAGGGGCAGGAGGCGCTTCTGGGGAGGCCGGCTTAGGCCCAGGCGGAGAGAGCCGGGTGCGAGGTGGGCCCGCTGGGTCTGCAGTGGAGAAGGGGCTCTGGGGTGGCTCAAAGGCGAGTGTGCCCTGCTGGGCTGCGGCGCAAGAGGGGCCCAGGGGCACCGCAGCTCGACCTGCGAGCGGCGTCCCACCTCCCTCAGCTGCTCCCGAGTGGGAAACACCGGGGCAAAACATACCTCCAGTGGGGGCTCAGCACCCCCAGAGAGCAACGTGCCGATCCCGAGAAAGGGGGGCTCTGCCCCCTCCGCAGCCCCGTCAGCAGCAGCAAGGGCCCGGCTGACACCTGCACTGGGCCCAGCGGGGTGGGGTCCGGCCAGCCCCCCAGCCGTGCTCACCACCCCTGGCCTCAGTGTTTCCTGGGGGTCCTCTCTCCGACTGCAGATCCCCGCCAGGCACCAAGGTGGGGTGTGGACGGACCAAGCCAGCCCCCGGGCCAGGGCACCTGGCCGGGAAGTGTAATTGGATAATAAAGGGATTGGATTTTCTAGCCCTGGAGAGGGTCCCCAGGGGTTCCTGACTTGTTCTTTCCAGGGCTGAGGATGGCACCCAGGGCAGGAATCACTGGAGCGTGTCCGCCCTGCAGCTGGGCTGGAGGTGCCTTCGGGGTTCACAGGGCAGAGACAGCTCTGGCGGGCCTTTTGGGGGGCTGCCCCCCGGGCACAGGCCCCTCGAGGGCCCCCTCTCCTCCTCCCAACAAGCAGATACCCCCGCTCTGAGAAGGCGGGGTGGGGGCAGGTGGAGAAGCAGGTCCTGCCTCCCCGGGAACTCCCCCTGCCCCCGCCCATCCCCCATCCGCCCACCGCCCTTCCTGCTCACCAGTCACACGGCCACCTGCAGCCCTCTCCCGTCACACTGCCCGGGGCGGACTGACCCTGCCAGCTGCCCGCCGCTCGCCACACCGGTGCCCGCCGCTCCTGGCTGCAGCCCCCCGCTCCTGGCCGGTGTCCACCGCTCCTGGCCGGTGCCCTGCTCCTGGTCGGTGCCCGCCCCCCGGTCCTGGCCAGTGCCCCCGAACCTGGTTGGTGCCCCTGCTCCTGGCCAGGGCCCCGTGAGGAGGAGACAGCCGCACCCCCCACTCCTGGGCAGAGCGCAGCCTCAGCTGCCTCTGCTGCTCGCTCCTGGCCTCTGGGGGCTTCTCAGCTCCAGGCCCGCCCCTCCCAGGAGCTCCTTGCAGAGAATGACCTTTTGAGTGACCCCTGGGGAGGTGGGCAACTGGGGCAGGAGCCTCCCCCTCTTCCCAGCGACCTCGTACTTCTTAGGCCAGAGCCCAGGAGAGGCAGGAGGTGCAGCAAGGTGGTGCTTTCTGAGCCTTTTGCGGTAAGTGGAGCTCAGGCGAACGCGTTTACAGTGGGCGGCCTCCTTCTGGGGTCCAGAGCCCCCGCAGGAAGGACAGCCACACCCCCATGCTCTCACCATGGAAGGAGAGCCGCATCAGGAATTATCAATGGAGCGGCTGTGACCTTGGCATCATCTCCCCACAGGCCCTGCAGCCCGGCTGTGGGACCCCAGGCCCGGCCGGGTTTGCTCCCCGTGCAAGTGTGACACCCCGCAGGCACGCCCAGCCCCCCCACCTGGGTCTGGACGGCAACTCTGTCCTCCAGTGTTGGGGTTTTTCGAGGAACGGGGCCCCCCTGTAGCACCAACAGCTCTGACCCTGGACACAAGCACCTCATCTGAGCAAACCCAGCCACCTTAGAGAAAGTTAGAGAAGCCCCCCACCTGGCTGGAGGTGCAGCAGAGGGCCAGACAGCCCTCCCGCTGGCCCCCAGCCCCTGTCCTGCCCAGGAGCCGGTCCAGAGGAGGGCTCGCCCTCCCAGCCCCACCACCCCCCAGCCCCTCTGCAAGTGCGGTCCCTGGATCCAGGAAGGCGGGTCTGCTGGGGAGGCTGTGCCCACGAAGAGCGAGGGCACGGCGGAGAAGGAGCCAGCGGCCCGGCAGAGAGCAGGAGCGGGGCCCCACGCTGCCCCATGGCAGGTGTGGGACACGTCCAGTCTCAGCAAGAGACAGAGCGGAGGAGATGCAGGGCGGCCGCCCAGGGTGCAGACTTGGCGGACCCCAGCAATACCGGAACCCCCAGGAGCCGCGCTGCCCTGGCCCCAGCGATCCCAGACACACCCCCAGCCAGCGTCCCGAGTGTCCCGCCACACCCCCCAGCGGGAGCGGCGACCCGGGCCCGCCGCCACTCACCCAGAAGAGCAGGTTGAAGGCGAACATGAGGTACTTGACGCCCTGCAGGCAGCCGCGCGCCATGCTGCAGCGCTTCAGCTCTAGGAGGAAGATGAAGGACAGGTCCAGGTAGAAGACCACGTACTTGTTGCCCTTAGGCGACGTGTAGCGCGCCTGGGCCGCCTTGGGGCCGGGGCTGGCGTGCAGGCCGAAGAAGGGGCCGCCGCGCGCGAAGCCCGGTTCCTTGCCCGGCGGCGACGGGCTGCGCCGGTACGTGGACTCGTCCGTGCTCGAGCGGCGCATCGCGCGGGGCCGCCGGGCTCCCCGCCCCGGCCCGCGGGGACACCCGGCGCGCCGCTCCGCTAGGACCCGCGGCGGGCCGCGGACACCTGCCCGCGCGCCGCAGCCGCGGCCTGCCCGGCCCGCGCGGCTCGCGCGGACCCCGCCCCGCCGCCCTGGCCGCCCCGCCCCGCGCCGGCCAATCGCAGCCCCGGCCCGCCCCCGGTCCGCCCCGCGCGGGCCCCGCCCCCGGCGCGCCCCGCCCGCCGCTCCTCCGCCCGCCCGCCGAGCGCCCGCGGGGGCTGGGCGCGCGGGGCCGGCAGCGCTCAGCCCTGGCGCGACGCCCCGGCCTTGCCCGGAAGCCGCAGCGAGCTGGGACCCCGCTGGCGGCCGGGTTCGGCGGCCTCCGACCGCACGCGAAACGCAAAGCGCTTTGCAGATGAGGGGTGACCCACTTGCTGCCTGGGGGCGACGTGGGGCAGCTCCGGCTCCCCGCCCCGATCGAGGCAGCGCAGGGGGCGCAGCCGGAACACACCCGGGGTGCACCCCGCGCCGGCGAGGGCTGCGCGGGGCCATGGGTCAGCCTGGGGACCCCAGCCGGGGGCGGTCCCGGGAGACCAGGCAGAGGGGAAGGACAAGCCTCCGGGAAGGGCCGGGGCAGGGGGAGCCCGGAGGGCGGCCAGCCCGCCAGGCAGGGTGTGGGAGTCATCACTGGGCCCAAGGCAGGCCACAGGCGTGTGCAGGGCTGGCAGCCCCTCCAGGCCCAGAGCCCGCGGGACCCTCTGCCCTCGCCCTGGTCCTGGCTTCCTGGGCACGTGCGACGTGCAGTCACACAGGACCCCTCGCGGGCGGGACATGCTGCTGCCACTGTCTGGAGAGTCTCCATAATCTCTGACGAAGGTGCCCTGACCATCACATCACTCCGGCCTCTCCCAGACACCTGCACACAAGCCCTGGCAGCACACTGGAGCTCCAAGGCCCCCTGCACAGGCAGAGTGCTGTGCCCTGGTGCTGTGCAGGCAGACGGGACAGACGCCCCTCTGCTGTGCCCCCACAGCCCACCCCACTGGTGGAGGCCCTGGGTGTGGAGGGAAGACCCCCACCCGAGGCCCGGACACCGCCCCTCCTGCCTGCAGCCCCCCTCCTCCTCTCGGTTCAGCAGGGGGCCCGGCCTTGGGGAGCGTGGTGCGACAGGCAGGGACGCCCCCGCCCTGGACTGGGTCTACCCGCTCACCAAGGCCACGCAGGGCAGCACCCACCCTGTCGGGTGGTGCAGGAAGCTGCAGTCGGAGGACGGAAGGACTCAACTCGGCCAAGGTCAGCAGAACTCAGAGGGAAGAAAGGAACGGGGAGGGGAGGGGGAGGGGAGAAAAAGAAGTTGGGGGGAAGCGACAAAGCGACAGTGAGGACACCGAGCCTGAGCCCTGCTGGGCTCCCGAGAAGGGACACGCTGCCAACCACGGGCCCAGTGGAGAGGCCAGCCGTGGAGGGTCCCCACAGGCTCCGCAGAGACTGCGAGTGGCAGCGGTGACCCCTGGTGACCTGGTGACCTGGTGGCCCCAGCAGCCTCTGGCCACCTCCCCTTGGCCCAACTCTGCCAGGCCACACGCCCAAGCCAGGGACAGCCACTCAGGGCCCTGAGAGGCGCAGTGGGCACAGGCGGGCTGAAGGGCAGCGCCTCTGAAGACAGGGCTGGGGGCCGGGAGCCTCCCCTCCACCCTTCAGCCCACCGCAAGGCTGGCTGGTTGCCACAAGGGACCCAGCACCCAGGGTGCCCTCTCCCCTGCCTCACTCGGCCAACACCACGCCAACGCCCCAGAATTCCTGAAAACCCTCTCCAGTCTCTAAAACCCTGCTCCGGCCCCCGCCGTGAGCCGCTGAGCCTGAGCTGAGATTCACCCTGGAGACAACCAAGGATGCCGGGGCCAGCGGGAACACGGACGAGAGCACACGGCCCGGCGAGCCCCGGGACCCCGCCCCCGGCGCCCAGCAGCTCCCCCAGCAGCGGGACACACACCGAGAGGGCCACACCGGACTGGCTGGGTCCCGGTCTGTCCCGGGACCAGGAGAACCTCCACCAGCGAGGCCCTGCCCTACCTGGCTTACCGGGGAAGAAGGCGGGCGGTGCCCAGTGGTCCTGAGGGCTGGCCAGCCGGCAGGTGAGCGGTCAGCAAGGCCAAAGCCGCAGCTCTGTGGAGGGAAGACAGGCGGAGTGGAGGCCACGCTGCGGCTCGTTCCCAGCCTCTGCAGGGGCTCTGCACCCGGGGCAGGACCCCTGCGGGGAGAGAGGGCGGCCGGGGGCCGGGGGCGATGTGCTCAGACTTAGGGCCCAGCCCGGGGGCTGCCTCCCCGCCCTCTGAGGTGCCCGGAGGCACAAGCGTGCCCGCGCGGGGCTGCACTCGGACAACACACGTGGTCAGCAGACGGAAGGCCATCCAGCCCCCAGCGGCCCCACAACCCAGAGCCCAGCCTGATGGTCCACGTCCCCCAGGGCCCTGCACCCCACGCCCTCCCGCTTCCCAGAGACAGACGCCCTGAGCCCCCAGCCTCCCCGCGGAGCCAGCCTACGATGCGTCACGAGGCCCATTAATGTGCACTTAATGGACTCGCATGAAGAGAGGACTCTGTCACCCCTACCAGCCAAGTATTTCGGGGGAGGAGGGCCAAGGCCACACTCCGCCCCCACGCCTGACCCCTCGGACAGGGGCTCCCTGCAGCCGGGATGGGGGGCTGGTGGTCTTCCAGCAGCCGGCAGCAGACAGCAAAGGCTCATGTGCCTGCCGCCCTGCCCACCCGCTCCCGGGCCGCCCTCTGCCACGCGTCCTCTCAAACCCACACCTGCGGCAGATGCGAAGCCACGGAGCGGGTGGAGGCTTGGCAGCCTGAGACCCATTCCCTCACTCGGGGGGTGACCAGCACCCACCGCTGTGAGAAAGGAGGCACCCAGACCAGGCCCAGGACCCCACCCCCGCCTCAGCGACCCCTGTGCCCCTGCGCCCAGGGAGGACGCGCCCAGGGAGGGGCTCAGGCCCAGGAGTACAGAGGGCAGGGGCGCGAGGGGGGCCCCCTCTCCGGAGCTCACAGCGACACTGCAGACACTGAAACCCACGCCCCCAGCCCCCAGCCCTGAGGCCGCCTCCACAGCCGCAACCCCCGGGCCTGGGCTCAGCAGATGGGCCTCCCAGCCAGGCCCTGAGGGAGAGCTCCACCCACACCCCTCCCAGCCTCCGACCCCTCTAGACCCTCACCCAGTGCAGCCCCGGGACCCTCCACGGGTGACCGCCATGCCCCTCCGTGAACCCAGGGCCCCACCCCATCCGGGGCAGCCCAGACTCAAGCCTACAGTCGTGGGGGTGGCGGCTACAGGGCCAGACAGGACCTGGCTGGCCCCACGCCTCACCTGGCCCGGCCTCCTCCTCCAGGAAGCCTCCTGCCCCCAGCCTGCTCTGGGCCTCCTCCGTGTGCAGGATCGCACAGGCCTGGGTCCCCAGAATCACACACGCAGCAGGTGATCAGGATGGGCAGAGCAAGAAGCCCAGACAGCCCTTGCCCAGCCTGCCAGCCCCGGGCTGGGCCTCTGGGACCCTCCGGGGCCCAGGGCAGGGGCAGGAGGGAGCCCGGGGGAGTGTGGGCACCTACCTGGCCAGACCGAGGCCCAGCTCAGAGAAAGACCTCCCCGAACACCGTGAGTGCTGGCCCGGCGACCTTGGAGGCCTGCAGCGGGCGGGCCCCAGCAGAGCCGGTGAGCATGCCCACAGCTCAGGGTGCCGAGCTGGCCGCCCAGCCCGGGCCCCCAGGTTGCCGGCTCTGAGGCGGCTGAGAGGAGCCAGGAGGCCCCGCCAACACAAACAGGCCTGCGGAGCCGCCTTCCTGCTGCTGCTTCAGCCCCCGACCTCGGGGGAGGGGCACGCAAGCACCCAGGCCCACAGGCCTTCCCCCCACTGGCCTGGAAGACACTGCCTCCAGGAGAGGGGTCCCCATGGAAGAGGCCACCCAGGGGCCTCCAGCACTTCCCCGGGCCCAGTGAGGCCAACCCCGAGGACAGGGGCTCCCCTCAGGACCCTCCCGCCACCCCGGGACCTGGGAGCTCTCTTCCCCACCTGGACACCGACACTCCAGCCCGCCCCCTGTACACCAGTGCTCTCTGGGAGCCCCATGCATGGCCGAGCGGGCCATCCTCAAGGGCCCTGCCTGTCCACAGGGTCACTAGGTTGCACAGCTGGTCTGCAAACACCGCCCAGTACCCCAGCCCCCGGGGCCCAGAGGGTCACCGCGGGTGCAGCAGGTGGGCGACCCCGTCAAACCCCGACGAGGCATCCACGCACCCCGCTCACCACGCCGCCCCCCACGTGTGAGCACAGCTTACCCAGAGCCGCCAGAGCTTGGGCGCTCGGGGCTGCGCTGGGACCCTCGCCCCCTCCCCCTTACAGAAGGGGAGGCGGACGCTGTGGTCCAGGACGGGGCGCAGGGTCAGCTGCCTCCTGGGCGGCTCCGTCTCTTAGGTGGCGTTTCCAGGACAACACCCGGGCCACAGGGTCTCAGTGGCTGAAGCTCGGATCGCGGGTTTCCCCTTGTCCCCCCCTGCCCTGAAGTGACCCTCCTCTGGCAGGAAGTAGGGCGCACGGGTTCCAGACCACATGTGAACACCACCCCCGCCCCGGTCCTGTGCCCCCGCCCGTGGGGGCAGGACCCCCCTCCTTGGAAACCCAGCGCTTCACTCTCCCTGCCCATCTCCAGGCCAAGCCCGAGGCCTGGGCCACATCTGCGCTCACTCCCAGGGGCCCTGCCGCAGGCCTGTCCCACCCACCGCGCCCTCACAAGTGCACCAGGCCCTTGGGGCACTCTCTGCCCCTGCCCAGCCTGCCCCCTCAGCACCCACAGGGAGGGAGAAGGCCCAGCGGGGGAGAAGGCTGAGGTGAGGCCCCCCAGGGTCCTCAGGTCCAGCCTGGCCAGGCCTGAGCCAGGGCGGAGTGGGCACAGAGGCCAAGTGCCCAAGGGGCCTCTGAGCACACGTGTGCTGGCGGCCTGTGCCACCACGCCGCTCAGCAAGCCCCTCCTGGGAAACCAGGGAGCTGCAGGGAGGAGTCCCCCTCCAAATCCACACGCAGTTCTCAGAATTCCAGGAATGTCAACTTGGCTCTCCCGCCCCTCAGTCTCTGGGAGTAAACAGCCCCTGGGCCAGAGCGGGGTGCGGTGGGCCAGAGCGGGGTGCGGTGGGCCAGGGGCCCCTCCCCCAGGAAGCCCGCACGCACCCACCCCTGCTCTATCAGAGCCCCCCGCCTGTCCCCCTCACCTCCGCAGACACGGTCGCCTCTACAGCTGAGCCTGGGTCCACCCCAGGCCACTGTGACTCAAGGCCCCATCCCAGCCGGGGACAGGATGTGCGTCCAGTCAGCCTGGGGAGGGGGGGCAGGCAGGGCAGGGAAGTGGCTTTTGCTCGTGGCTCCGCACGTGGCAGGGTGGGGGACGGTGAATGCCACTGGGGAGGGTGACCAGAGCCAAACTCCAGACTGGCAGAAGCGCTGGCCAGCCTCCCCAGGACCCTGGGACCTCCACCTCCATGCTCCTCGACTTACAGTCAGAGTCCACCACCCACCCCAAGAGGACTCTGAGCTGACGCCTAGGACCCAACATGGTGGGCCCACCCACCCCAACCAGAGACCCTGACGCCCCAGGCCAGCAAACGTGAGGAGACCCTGCCTAGGTGCCTGGGTCACAGGTGCCACCGTGCCTAGGTCACCCTCCTCAGTCCAAAGCTCGCCTCCTCCAGGGAGCCTTCCTTGCTTCTCGGTGCACACGGCCCTCCCCAGCCGCCAGTCACAGGATCAGGGGGCTCACCTCTAGCCACTTCCCGAGACACAGCGCCACCCCCCCCACCCCGCTCCCTTTAAACCCCCACCGCCTCCAGCTCCCAGAGCCTCTGTCCGGACTCTTCAAGTCTCCGCTCTAACCCTAACACCCCGAGCGCCCCCCTGACCCGCAGAGCGGGCGCTCCCGGGTCACAGGCGCCCGCCCGGCCGAGCGCGGACTGGGGCCTGGGCCGCCAGCGCCTCCCGCGGGAAGAAGGCAGGAGCGGGGCCAAGCTGACCGCGGCGACGGCCGGAGCCCCCCACCGGCTGGGTCGCCCCGCGCCCGCCCGCCTCCAGGGATACGGGCAGCTACCGGGCCGGGACCGTTACTGTGCGGGCGACCCGGGCCAGGCGGCGACCTCGAGGGTCCCTCGGACTCTGCGCAGAGACCTCCGAGTGCCGGCGGGCAGCGGCTCCAGGCGGAGAGGCCGCCCCCTGCCCGGCCCCTCTGGCCGCTCTCCGCGCCCCAGACCCGGCTCGCAACTTGTTGCTGAAACGCGGCTCGAGCTCTGCGCTCGGGGCGCCGATTCGCGCGGGTCCGGCGCGGGCGCGGGCGCGGGCCCTGCCGCACTCCGCCCGCGTCCCGGCGGGGGCGCTGTACCTGCCTCGCGCCCGCCCGCGGCGTCAGTCAGCCGGGCACGAGGAACGCGAACGCCGCCGCCGAGCCCTTGCGGCCCCGCGCGGACGCCGTAGGCCGGGACGTACCAAGGCGCGTGCGGGGGGCTCCCGCCGCGGACCCGCCCCCGGACCTGGACCCCGGACCCCAGACCTGGACCCCGGACCCCGCACCTGGACCCCGGACCCGCGCCCGGGCGGAGGAGCCGCCGTCGCGGCGGGAGGCGGAGGCCGGCGGCGCCGGGCGGCCGCGGGAGGTGCACGGGCCGGGCCGGCACCCCCGCGCCATGGGCGCGCCGGGGCGGAAGCGCCGGGGGATCCGGGCGTCGGGCCGCCGGACCGGAAGCTTCTGGCTCCCGCGCCGCCGCCATGATCATCCCTGTTCGCTGCTTCACGTGTGGCAAGATCGTCGGCAACAAGTGGGAGGCCTACCTGGGCCTGCTGCAGGCCGAGTACACCGAGGGGTGAGCGGCGCGCTCCCGGCCGCCGGTCTGCGGGGCCCGGGGTGGCGGGTGGGGGGCCCGGCCTGCGGCGTCGGCGTCTCGGGCGGGTGTCGAGGATCCAGGCTTGAGGGGTTGGGGTCTTGAGGCGGCACTCAGGGGTCTCGGTCTCCAGGTCAGGGGCAAGGGACGTTCATCAGATCCCAGGTGACCCTGGCAAGACTTTTATTCCCCGAGCCTTTGCCAGCCCTGTTCTGCAGACCTGCTCTCAGGAAAGCGTCTCCCACCCCGCAGTTCAGGCAGAAGAGGGGAGCTGGTTGTCAAGCGCTGGTGTCTGGGGACTCGAGTATCCTGGCTCCACGCCTCCACCGCAAATAGGCCCCTGGCCACCTCTGTTCATCAGCTCCCTAAGGTCTCCCTGCTATGAGGCCCATCCCTGTGTCCTCAAAGACATTGATGGTGGGAAAGGTTGCAGGGAAAAGGAGAAGGGAGCGGCAGAGGAGGACATAGTTAGGTAGCATTATCAACTCAATGGACAGGAATTTAAGCCAACTCTGAGAGATAGTGGAGAACAGAGGAGCTTATCGTGCTGCGGTCCATGGGGTCACGGACACGACTGAGCGACTGAACAACAAACCGTGTCCTGCAGACTCACTGGCTTTTTTAGGACATCGGACAAGCTTCTGATCACATAGCCCTCATCATCAGGCTTTTGTGCGGTCTCTTTTCCGTGTTTGCCCCTTGGCACTGCAGTTACCGCCTTACTTGTCTGAGTTTACCCTAGATGAGAGTCTTAATTTGGTCCTTGTGTGGACAGCCCCATCTTTATCAAAATGTGAACCTCGGGGACCTGGAGCATGCCAGCCAGGCGGGGTTCTCAGTGCAGCTGGTTGGGTGGACTGGGAAGCACCAGACGGCCTTAGCATTTGCACCAGGCTCCAGGGAGGCTGCTGGAATGACGACAGATCAGATCAGATCAGTCACTCAGTCGTGTCTGACTCTTTGCGACCCCATGAATCGCAGCACGCCAGGCCTCCCTGTCCATCACCAACTCCCGGAGTTCACCCAGACTCACGTCCATCGAGTCAGTGATGCCATCCAGCCATCTCATCCTCTGTCGTCCCCTTCTCCTCCTGCCCCCAATCCCTCCCAGCATCAGAGTCTTTTCCAATGAGTCAACTCTTCACATGAGGTGGCCAAAGTACTGGAGTTTCAGCTTCAGCATCATTCCTTCCGAAGAAATCCCAGGGCTGATCTCCTTCAGAATGGACTGGTTGGATCTCCTTGCAGTCCAAGGGACTCTTTCTCCAACACCACAGTTCAAAAGCATCAATTCTTTGGCGCTCAGCTTTCTTCACAGTCCAACTCTCACATCCATACATGACCACAGGAAAAACCATAGCCTTGACTAGACAGATCTTTGTTGGCAAAGTAATGTCTTTGCTTTTGAACATCCTATCTAGGTTGGTCATAACTTTCCTTCCAAGGAGTAAGCGTCTTTTAATTTCATGGCTGCAGTCACCATCTGCACTGATTTTGGAGCCCATAAAAATAAAGTCTGACACTGTTTCCACTGTTTCTCCATCTATTTCCCATGAAGTGATGGGACGGGATGCCATGATCTTCGTTTTCTGAATGTTGAGCTTTAAGCCAATTTTTTCACTCTCCACTTTCACCTTCGTCAAGAGGCTTTTTAATTCCTCTTCACTTTCTGCCATAAGGGTGGTGTCATCTGCATATTTGAGGTTATTGATATTTCTCCCGGCAATCTTGATTCCAGCTTGTGTTTCTTCCAGTCCAGCGTTTCTCATGATGTACTCTGCATATAAGTTAAATAAACAGGGTGACAATATACAGCCTTGACGTACTCCTTCTCCTATTTGGATCCAGTCTGTTGTTCCATGTCCAGTTCTAACTGTTGCTTCCTGACCTGCATACAGATTTCTCAAGAGGCAGATCAGGTGGTCTGGTATTCCCATCTCTTTCAGAATTTTCCACAGTTTATTGTGATCCACACAGTCAAAGGCTTTGGCATAGTCAATAAAGCAGAAATAGATGTTTTTCTGGAACTCTTGCTTTTTCCATGATCCAGTGGATGTTGGCAATTTGATCTCTGGTTCCTCTGCCTTTTCTAAAACCAGCTTGAACATCAGGAAGTTCACGGTTCACATTTTGCTGAAGCCTGGCTTGGAGAATTTTGAGCATTACTTTACTAGCGTGTGAGATGAGTGCAATCGTGCAGTAGTTTGAACATTCTTTGGCATTGCCTTTCTTTGGGATTGGAATGAAAACTGACCTTTTCCAGTCCTGTGGCCACTGCTGAGTTTTCCAAATTTGCTGGCATATTGAGTGCGGCACTTTGACAGCATCGTCTTTCAGAATTTGGAATAGCTCAACTGGAATTCTATCACCTCCACTAGCTTTGTTCGTAGTGATGCTTTCTAAGGCCCACTTGACTTCACATTCTAGGATGTCTGGCTCTAGGTCAGTGATCACACCATCGTGATTATCTGGGTCGTGAAGATCTTTTTTGTACAGTTTTTCTGTGTATTCTTGCCACCTCTTCCTAATATCTTCTGCTTCTGTTATGTCCAACTATTTCTGTCCTTTATCGAACCTATCTTTGCATGAAATGTCCCCTTGGTATCTCTGATTTTCTTGAAGAGATCCCTAGTCTTTCCCATTCTGTTGTTTTCCTCTATTTCTTTGCATTGATCGCTGAGGAAGGCTTTCTTATCTCTTCTTGCTGTTCTTTGGAACTCTGCATTCAGATGTTTATATCTTTCCTTTTCTCCTTTGCTTTTCGCTTCTCTTCTTTTCACAGCTATTTGTAAGGCCTCCCCAGACAGCCATTTTGCTTTTTTGCATTTTTTTTCCATGGGGATGGTCTTGATCCCTGTCTCCTGTACAATGTCACGAACCTCATTCCATAGCTTATCAGGCACTCTATCTATCAGATCTAGGCCTTTAAATCTATTTCTCATTTCCACTGTATAATCATAAGGGATTTGATTCAGGTCATACCTGAATGGTCTACTGGTTTTCCCTACTTTCTTCAATTTGAGTCTGAATTTGGCAATAAGGAGTTCATGATCTGAGCCACAGTCAGCTCCTGGTCTTGTTTTTGCTGATTGTATAGAGTTTCTCCATCTTTGGCTGCAAAGAATATAATCAATCTGATTTTGGTGTTGACCATCTGGTGATGTCCATGTATAGTCTTCTCTTGTGTTGTTGGGAGAGGGTGTTTGTTATGACCAGTACATTTTCTTGGTAAAACTCTATTAGTCTTTGCCCTGCTTCATTCCGTATTCCAAGGCCAAATTTGCCTGTTACTTCAGGTGTTTCTTGACTTCCTACTTTTGTGTTCCAGTCCCCTGTAATGAAAAGGACATCTTTTTTGGGTGTTAATTCTAAAAGGTCTTGTAGGTCTTCATAGAACCGTTCAACTTGAGCTTCTTCAGTGTTACTGGTTGGGGCATAGACTTGGATTACTGTGATATTGCATGGTTTGCCTTGGAAACGAATAGAGATCATTCTGTCATTTTTGAGATTGCATCCAAGTACTGCATTTCGGACTCTTGTTGACCATGATGGCTACTCCATTTCTTCTGAGGGATTCCTGCCCGCAGTAGTAGATATAATGGTCATCTGAGTTAAATTCACCCATTCCAGTCCATTTGAGTTCGCTGATTCCTAGAATGTCGACATTCACTCTTGCCATCTCTTGTTTGACCGCTTCCAATTTGCCTTGATTCATGGACCTGACATTCCAGGTTCCTATGCAATATTGCTCTTTACAGCATCGGACCTTGCTTCTATCACCAGTCACATCCACAGCTGGGTATTGTTTTTGCTTTGGCTCCATCCCTTCATTCTTTCTGGAGTTGTTTCTCCACTGATCTCCAGTAGCATATTGGGCACCTACTGACCTGGGGAGTATCTCTTTCGGTATCCTATCATTTTGCCTTTTTATACTGTTCATGGGGTTCTCAAGGCAAGAATACTGGTTTGCCATTCCCTTCTCCAGTGGAGCACATTCTGTCAGATCTCTCCACCATGACCCACCCATCTTGGGTTGTCCCACGGGCATGGCTTAGCTTCATTGAGTTAGACAAGGCTGTGGTCCTAGTGTGATTAGATTGACTAGTTTTCTGTGTGTATGGTTGCAGTGTGTCTGTCCTCTGATGTCCTCTTGCAACACCTACCCTCTTACTTGGGTTCCTCTTACCTTGGGCGTGGGGCTGGCAGCCTGCCCCAGACTCCGCCCCGAGATGCCCCAGGCCAGGTCTGGGTGCTACGCTGGTGCCCGCACACAGGAGGCTTTGAGGGTGACTGGAGCCACGTCTCTGGGAGGGGCGAGGGGGCTGCTTCCGCCGGGCGAGGCCCTCTGTCTGCCAGGAGGAGCAGGCTGCAACCAGGTTTCTCCCCACCTGCAGGGACGCCCTGGATGCGCTGGGCCTGAAGCGCTACTGCTGCCGCCGCATGCTGCTTGCCCACGTGGACCTGATCGAGAAGCTGCTCAACTACGCACCCTTGGAGAAGTGACCCCGCGATGTGGCAGGCAGTGTCTCGCCCACGGCTTGTTCCCCTGGGGTGTGGGGCGCTGGAAGCCACGCCCGCCCATGGCTCTGTTGGCGTGGGTCTTTCTCTCTGGAAAGAACTGTCTAATAAATGTTTCTGAGGACAGCCAGGAGGTCCTAACAGTTGGTCTGGCTTTGTGGGCTGCCCCGCCGGTTCCTGGGTTCTGCTTGGTGCATGAGGCCACTCGCAGGTACCCGAGGCCCTCACGGCCCAGGAGGAGGGCAGGCCTTCCACACAGCAGAGCTCGGCACGGGGCTTCCTTCCTCTGTGGGCGCACTTGGCCCCACAGAAGGCACAGATGTCACGAGTGCTTGAGGTGGGAGCGCCGGCGTCCCACGGCGCCGTGCTGGGTGCCCTTCGGCCGAGAACAGAGGTTCCCACCCCCTCCCCCAGTATCTAAAGCACCAGACTTGCTGAGCTCCGCGTGCCGTGCCCCTGTGGTCACAGCTGCGCGTCCTGAACGTGCTGCCGCCAGAAGCTTGCAGGCTCCACCCGAGGCAGGCAGGCAGCTCCGCTCCAGAGGGCACGCGCCTCTGTGGCCAGCCCCGAGACCCCACAGTAGGTGGGGGGTCCCCCGAGGCAGCTCTCCTGGGCATCTGTTCTGAACGGGCTCTCGGTGCCCAGGCGTTAAGTGCGTTGCCCTGAAGACCAACTAGAGAGCTGTCTGGCGGGGGCAGGGGTGGGGGCAGCTCATCCCGGTCCAGCTCAGGCTGAGGCTTCAAACCAGAAGCTGTCACTTTGGCGGGGCTCAGGCAGGCCCTGGTGCCTCCAGCAGCTCAGGGCAGGAGGGAGGCAGCCTTCCTGAGGCCACCTGCCCAGGCGTCTGATGGGTGGTCTCTGCAGAGACCAGGCCCAGCACCCTTCTCTGGCCCCGCCCTGCCGGCAGACGTCCTGCCAGACCCCAGCTGACTCGCTCCCAAGACCCCCACTCTGGTCCCTGGTCCCTGTGCGGTGGCCAGACAGGCCTTTGGAAACCGCAAGCGGTCCAGTCACCCGCTCCCTCGGGGCTCTGCCGCATCACCAGACCTGCATCCAGGGAGTAGCTGAGCTCCTGCGGGGCCTGTCTGCAGCTGGCCCAGCCTCTGTCCCATGGAGCCCCATGTCCGCCTCTTGCGGCCCTGGGGGTGGGTCTGTTCACTCTGCCAATGTGACAGCCCTTGGAGACCAGAACTCCCTCTGTCAGTGAAGTCATCTCAGCCATCCATTCCACAGATGTTTATTGAGCACCTATCAAGTAGCAAGAGCAGTCCTAGGCATGGACTACAGCAGTGACTATAACCCTCAGGGTCCTGCCTCTGGGGGAGTGTGACAGCGGTGACCTAGTCAGTACGAGGCTGCAGACGGCGGTCAGCGGGGGAGCGGCCGAGGCCCAGCCCGGAGGGCTCTTCCCTGGTTGAGGAGGAGGCCCAGTACCCGGGGGGCCTGGGGGAGGCACCTGGGGCCTCCTCACCTGCTGCTGCCCAGCTCCCCGCACCAGCCCATTTCTGTCCCAACTGGCACAGGCCTCAGGGAGCACCCCAAGGCCACGATCTCAGACCAAAGGAGACGGTGGTAGGAGGGGGTAACCCCCAGCCCAGCAGATAGGTGGGGCTGACCTTAGGTCTTGGGACTTTGGTGTGTAGCTAAAGGCACTTGAAGCTGCCTCTGGGCTTGGGGGTTCCCAGAGGGCACGGTGATGGCACAGTGGGGGTCCAGGCAGCAGAATAGTCTCCCCGGTAGGGGACGGGGCAGAGTCGCCGCCTGGACCGCAGCACTCTGGCTCTCAGGAGTGTCAGTAGTCAACGCATGGTGAGAAGCTGCAGCGCACGGAGGGCGGGTGCCCGTGGACACACTCAGTAGTGCTCCAGCTTCAGGCTCTTGTACAGGCAGCAGGTGAAGAGCATCCCGAACACCTGAGCACAGGGCCAGCAAGAGCACGTCAGCCCCGGCCCGCAACACACATGGCACACGGGCGAGGCCCAGCCCCCCACAAACCTGCACACGGGTGATGCCCAGCCCCCCATGCACACCACATCTGTACACTGGCGATACCCAGCTCCTCCCACACACCTGCACACGGGTGATGCACAGCCCCCGCAACACACCGCACACGGGCGAGGTACAGCCCCCACCACACACCTGCACATGGGCGATGCCCAGCCCCCCACACACACCGTACACGGGTGATGCCCAGCCCCCCATGCACACCACACCTGCACACGGGCGATGCCCAGCCCCCCACACACACCTGCACACGAGTGATACCCAGCCCCCCCGACACCACACCTGCACACGGGCGATGCCCAGCCCCCCACACACACCTGCACACAGGCGATGCCCAGCCCACACACACCTGCACACGGGCCATGCCCAGCACCCCCCCACACACACACACCTGTACACAGGCAATGCCCAGGCCCACGGCCCCGATGATCCTCAGGTGCTCCTGGATGAAGGTCTCCAGCTTGGTGATGCAGCCGCCCTGCAGGGGTGGAGGGGCTGCTGAAGGTGGCGAGTCCTCCAGTCGCCTCGGGGACGGGGCCACCCAGCATCCCAGGCCGCTCAGCAGGCCCCACCGGCCTACCTCCACTTTGTAGATGTTGGAGGCGTGGTCCCGCCGCCCACAGCCGGGCACCACAGTCTTGCAGCAGCTGTCAGGGACCACTCGCCCGCCCGCCTCGCCCGAGTGGATCCACTCGCTGTCCTGCCAGTCTCTCGAGTTGTTGCTGCCGCAGCAGTGAAACTGCAGCAGGAACAGAGCTCAGGCAGAGCCCCGGGCCCAGCCCTGTGGCGGGGCTCCCGCAGAGGCCCAGGAGGCCCCGCCCCGCGCCTCCCAGCCACCCACCTCCTGCTGCAGCTTGTCCACAGCGCTGGTCACGCCCTCGTGGCCCGGCTGGTGGTACCGCCTGGTCATGGTGTCCTTGAGGTTCTCCTTGAGTTCTGCGTTCAGCTGGGGTGAGGGAGGGACAGCTGCAGCCTTGGTCGAAGACTCCGAGGTGGGGCAGGGTGGGAGTGGGCGTAGACCGGGAGGGGGGGCATGCAGAAGGACTCTGGGAAGGGCTGGGGTCAGGGAATGGGCGTTGGATGCTGGCTCAGACGGGTGGTTGTAGGCCAGGGGGCTGGGAGTCACCCAGATGGCCGTGGGCAGGGTCGGCGGCAGGGAAGGCACTCCAGATTCCCTGGACACCTGCCTCAGCCAAGCAGGCAGCTCGGGTGCGGAGGGCCGGCTGGCGGTCCCTGTGGCCCACCCTCCACCTGTGGCCCCGCCCCCTCTCCAGGGCCTGAGGGCGCAAGGCTCCGCACTGCAGCCTAGTGCGTCTTTGTCCTTCCTAGCCCACGCGTGTGTGCCCCTACACGGCAGGCCTGTGCGTGTGTGGCCCAGCGCGTGGGTGTCCGTGTCCCTAAGTGCACGCCCACGCCCTCACACGGCCTGTCCCAGCCCTCACCTGCTGGTAGTAGATGTAGGCCAGGGCCCCGGCAATGATCTCCAGCAGAAAGATGATGAGGAGCAGGCCGAAGTACTGGGGGAGGCGCAGGGACTCAGGTGGGCTGGGGCGCGGACACCCCCATTCCGTGAGGACGCCCAGCGCCAGGCGTGACAGAGCACAGCCACTGCCCTCAGCTGCCAAGTGGCCACACAGTGGGGGCCCCCGGCAGCAGGTGAGGGCTGGGGACCCCCAGGCCTCCCAGTGCTCCTCCTCAGGTGTCTTCCCTCTGCTGGCCCAGCTGGGATACGAGGACCCACAGGTGGGCAAGGAGCCCCTCCCAGGTGAGCACAGCAGAGTCTGTCTGTCCTGCAGTCTCACCCATCATTCCCTTCTAAGCCCTCCTAACCCAGAACCAACCCCGGGCAGCCTGGCGGGGAGCCCCACCCCCACCCTCGGTGCGGCAAGCCCTGCTGACCAGACGCAGCAGGTTCCTCCGCTCCTTGAAGGTGGCACAGCAGCCCAGTGCCCCGGTCACCATAACAACAATGCCCGCCACCACCAGGATGTAGGCTGTGGCCAGATAGGTGCCCGAGGCCAGCAGGCTGATGTAGTCGCTCTTGAGGGCCAGCGTCCAGATGCCCACGGCCATGACGGCCAGACCAGCCAGCTGCGGGCAGTGCACACCGGTCAGCACATCCGGCCCCGGGCGTGGACCCCCGGCAAGGCTCCTCCGAGGTCGGGGAAGGGGGTGCCCACTGCTCACCCAGAAACAGCAGTTGAAGGTGAAGAGCAGGTACTTGAGGCAGACGGTGCCACATGTTGTCGACTTCTCCCCAAACTCGCCCATCCTGGGGCCAGTGGGTGGGGGACGGGCTGCCCAGGAGGACAGCCAAACGCCAGCGGGGAGAGGAGCGGGGGACACGTGTCCAGCCCAGGTTGGGGCCAAGCCAACCGCCTGCCTGGGTGACGATTCTGGGAGCGTCTGTGGGAACCAGGACCCCTCCCGGGAGGGCTGCACGGCAGCCCTCGCCATCACTGCAGCAAGGGCGGACGTGGTGCCCGCAGCCCAGCTGAAGCCTGGGGGGCCCGGCTTCCCTGACCAGCGCCCAGGGCACTGGGAGAGGCATGGAGGACCCCCAACCACCACCAGGGGCTGACTCAGCCCTGCAGGCAGCCAGGTAGGACGGCCCAGCAGGCACCCCGGGTGAGCTCAGACAGGCCCCCCACACCACCCCACCCCAAACATTCCCAGGGCCCCACGTCACAGGGTGGCAGGATCCTACTGGCTGCTGGGGCGGGGGGGTGGGGGGGGGGGCAGAAGCTGCTCAAAAGTAGACTGATCTGTGCTTTTCTAACTTAGTCCTATGGCCTTGGAGAAGGCCCTTAGGCCTCATAAAGGGCCGGCCTGCCTTCCTTCCAGCCAGAGCTGGCAGGCGCCACCCCCAGACCTGGGGGTCCTTCCTGAAGGGGGACAGCCACACCGACCCAGGGGGAAGTGTTGCTCCAGCCTGTGCCCCTCCCCAGAGCCACCCCACCCTCTCCTTTCTGGGTGTCTGCATGAGCGGGGTGGAGACACAGAGGGCAGAGGAGCCCTGGGGCCCTGTTTCCAGACAGACACAGCATCTCCCCGAGCTGGACTTCTGGCTGCTGCGCCTAGCACTCACCTGGCTGGTGGGATGGCTCCTCTGTAGGGCAGGTAGACAGAAGTTCCCGCCTGAAGAGGCTCCACTAGAGGGCCAGGGACAGGCCACAGGTCAGGCTCAACCTGGATGGGCAGGATCCCACCATCCCTCCTTGTAGCTGACCCAGGTACTGGCCGCGAGCTGGCGCGTCCGCCCCGCCCCCCGCCCGCGGAGAAGGGAGCGGCCAGGCCCGGTATTTTGGCCTGGGCTAGGGCGGGGCAGGGCAGAAGACATTTCTGGACAGTCCGATCCTGGGAGGGGCCGCACGCCTCCTCCAAGCCCCTTAGTCTGAGCCTTGGCACCTGGCCTGTAACTGGCCCTTCCCCCACCAAGCGGCAGTAACTGCCGCCCGGGAAGAAGAAAAAGTGCAGACCCCCCGCGCCGGCGGACCTGGGACTGTCCCGGGGTCCGGGGTCCTGGGAAGGCTGTTTCCAGGCACAGGCTCCACCCGCACGGCCCGCCCTTGGGCGAAGGGCTGAGGAGCGGGCCGCCTTTCCGGGAGTGCCCGGAGGAGGTGAGCCCCCAGGGAAGGGCCAGCCAGAAATAGCTCCCGAGGCCCTGGACACGGCCGCCCCACCCCCGGCTCCCGAAGCCCAGCCGGGCCTGTCAGCGGCCCACGCCCCAAGGTGGGGGACTCCCAGCTCGGCTCCCGCCCGGCCGGTGAGGAATTCGCGCGTCACCGCGATGAAGTCACCGCCGCCGCCACCCCCACGCCCAGGCGGGGCGCACGGCCCGCCCACTCGCACCGGCGGAGAGGAGGGCACCGGTGTTCGCGCAGTGCGTGGGGTGTTCGGGAGGAGCCCCCGGCCCGAGGGGGCCGCAAGGACCGTCCGGAGACCAAGGAGGCGCCTTGCCCTCGCCCGGCGGACCCTCGGCCCGCCGGGCCTCCGGGCACTCGTCTACCCCCGGTAGGAGCCTGCGGGGCCGCCAGGCGCGCAGCTTCTCCCGGTCGTCGGTGCCCGGCGGTGCACTCACCGGCCACGCGTCCGAGTCCGGCGGGCGGCGGGCGGCGGGGTCGGCAGCGGCGGCTGGGAGAGCAGAGAAGACACAGCCGGCCCGGGCCTGCGACCTAGACGCGAGGTGCCGCCCCGGGCCCCGCCCCGAGCCCGCAGGCCCCGCCCCCGGCCGGCGACGCAGGCGGGTCCGGACAGCGCTCGGCGCGCGCGGGCGGGGCACCAGCCCCGGCGGCGGCCTGAGGGCCACCCGAGGAGGCCGAGGCCAGGCGGGCTGCGGCCCGAGGCACCCGCTCGGGAGGAGCGGCGGGGGCGGGGCGGGGCTGCGGGGGTCCCCGGGACGGACGCGGGCCTGCCCGGGGGAGGGCCTAGAGGTGCGGTCAAGGGCAGAGAGGGGCCTCTCTGGGCGCCGTGCGGAGGACGGCTTGCAGGGGAGGCCCGGGTCACGGCGTGAGAGGGTCCGGACAGGAGGGTGTCGCCTGGGAGTGGTGGGAAAAGGTTCGGGAACGAGGGCAGATGCTGCGACCGGCTGCGCTGGGGATCTAGAGCGGAGTGCCCGACGGCTCGAGGCGGCGCCGTCGGTGGGGACAGCTCTCCCGGGACAGTGGGCGGCCCTCGTCCCCTGCTCCCTGCCCGAGGCTCGGGCTGGCAGGGCGGAGGGGCACTGGGGACAGCTTAGGCCCACCTCCGGCTCCTCCACTCAGGACTCCAGTGGGCTGAACTAGCCAACCCAGGGCTGTGTGAGGACTGGCATGGGGAGGGGGTGGCCCTGGAGGCTGGGGGCGGTCAGAGAACCCGGCCCACTGCTTCCTGGCCGACTGGCCTCAGTCCCTTGGTCCCTACAACTCTGGCGGACGGTGAGGGCTTGCGGACACGTCCAGTGGACACACAAGGACGATGGACACCTGGTCCAAATGCTACGGCTCCCACACACACAGGAGGCCGAGGAGGGTGAAGTCAGGGGACTTTATTCGGAGGAGGGGGTTTTCCGCTAGTTTTGATGCGCTGGGGATAGAATGAGGACCACAGGAAGGGACATGAGTCCCTGACCCCCCCAGGTTAGTTCCTTCATGTCTGCAAGTCAGGCAGGCCGGGGAGCTCAATGGGGAGAGCTCACATCCTGGATAGGCAGCCCCCAGTCACGCCGAGTCGCCTTCAAGGGGCGGCTTCTCTGAGTAGCCAGGTGAAGCCCAGTGAGTCACTCGGGCTGGTCAGCGGGCACTGGGCAGGTGGCCGGAGCCGCGTCTTGGGGGGCGAGCCCAGCTACTGCAACAGCAGCAGCAGGGGGCGCCCAGCAGGGGGGCGGAGCTCAGAGCCTTCCTGCGGCTGCTACCCAGCCTCTGGGCTTCACAGACGTCCCTCTCGTCTCGGAGCCGCGTGTTCAGCTCCCTGGGGAATAGCAGTCCACAGACTCTGAGGGGGTCTCAAGAGGAAGCACGCCTGGGTGGGGGACGCGGGCACGGAAGGGCTTCCTCGCGGTGGGGGGCGGTGGGGGGCGCTGGGTGGAAGCCGGCGGGGCGCGGACCCCTTCCGGACGCACCTGAGAAGCTCCAGTTGCCGCAGGAGGCTGAGCTTCTCTTTCTGCATGTTCCTCGAGACCGCGACCACATCTCTGCAGGACGGAGGTGGTGATGCGGATGCAGGAAGGCGCCTCGGGGTGCCGCACGGCCCCCTGGAGGACCCGCCCCACGGAGACCCCAGAGGCGGGGCTGGAGCCGGGGGCGACGGCAGCCCGGAGCTCCAGGCGCGCCCCTCCCCGGGGCCCGCCCCCGAGGGCCCGGCCCGCCCCCGGCACCGTTGGGCTTGCTCGCGGCGGCCCTGCGCGTCGCCCTCCAGTCTGCGGAGCTGCTCCTGCACGCCCTCCAGTTGCGTCCGCAGCGCCTCGTTGGCCAGCCACAGCTGTGCGTTCTGCGCCTGCGCCTCCAGCTGCTCGGAGGTCCGGGCCTGCAGCTGTTGTTCCAGCTGGGGGAGCGGGGGGGTCGAGGCTGGAGAGAGCCCTTCAAGTCGCCAGGGAGTGCGTGGGGACGGCGGGGCTTGGGCCCGGGCTGGGCCTCCATGCATCCCTCCGCGCGGCGGCTGCTCACCTCCCGCTGCCGCAGCCCCGCGCGCTCCAGCTCCTGCTCGCGACTCTGCAGCTCCAGTTCCAGGCGGCCTCTCCGCTCCTCCTGGGGGAGGCCCTAGGACGCGCGGGGACACCTGAGCCCCCGCGGGCGGCAGGGGCGCGGGTAGGACCAGTTCCGTCCAAGAAGGCAGCCCCCCGGAGACCCGCGCGCCCGGGCTGGGCCCACCTGACCCCGCAGGCGCTGGCGCTGCTCGCGCAGCTGCTGCTCCATCTCCTCGTACAGACACCGCACTTCCCTCTGGTGCTCGCTCTCCCGCCTGCGGGGAACCGAGGGTGAGACGGCGGCTGAAAGCCTGCCAGCACCGCAGCCAGGAGCCCCTCCGCCTGGCCCTCCGGCCGCACCCGGCCTCCCAGCCCTCACCTCCGCAGAGCGTGCTCCAGGCCGTCCCGCTCTCTGGCCGCCTCCTCCAGGCAGGCTGACGCGCGCATCAGAACGTCCTCGAAGGAGCCCAGCAGTTCGGGCCGCTCACGCTGCAGCCGGGTCCAGAGCGCCCGAATTGCCTGCTGCCTGGGGTGGGTGGGTAGGGGCTGAAGCCGAAGGGAGGACTCCCCCACCCGGAAGGGTGAGCCCCAGAGGCCCCCTGGCCTTGGACAAGCAGGGCACCCTCTTCCGCGTGGCCTGGCAGGAGGTGTGTACAAGCGGGGTTGTGTCCTTGTGTACCCAGGGCTGTGCCTGTGCTGGGTGCAGCCGTGACTGCTGACTCCAGAAATGCAAATTCTGTGGGAAATCACGCCCGGCTCACAGTAGTGGCAGCTGAGAGGGCCGGACCCAGCCTGGCCGAGGGTCCCTGTCTGGGAACAGGCACGCAGGCGACCTGGACAGGCCTGCGCAGGTGGACCGAGCAGTGGAGGGTGCTGGGGTCGGGCCAACATCGACTTACTCGCCCAGGACCCGGGCCACCCCCAGCTGCTCCAGCGCCGAGCTGAGCAGCTCCTCGTCCTCCTCCACTGAGCCCCCAGCGCCTTGCACATCCAACCAGCCCGACTCGAAGGTCTCCTCTGGAGCCCGGGAGGGCAGAGCACCCGCGGTGGCCTCCGCGCCCACGAACTTGCCTGCAGGGCGTGGGAGGAAGAGACTGTTACCCCCCACAGCTCAGCCCACCGCCCCCCTCACATATCCTGCCCTTCTCTGAGCCCGGTTTCCTGTTTTTCTTCCTGACTCTGGTCCGACTCCCGTCCTGGGAATGGGAGGTGACAGCTGGGCTCAGGCCAGAATGAGGCACGCCTAGCTCCCAGCCTCACTAGGGTTAGGCTCGGGCAGAGGGGTGGTAGCCGGTGAGCACACCGCCGCATTTGGGGGCTCTCCGTGTGTTTGTGTGTGCTCTGGAGGGAGGCCACGGAGGGGTGTGGGCTGCCGACCTTGTGGGCCCCAAGTCACGCGTGCCAGTGGGCTGGGGGTGGGGCTCAGGGCCCAGGCTCACCCAGGCCGAGGCAGAACTCCCGAGCGGTGAGGAAGCCGGTGTGCGCCTGGTCCAGGCTTTCAAACACAGCCTCCAGCTGCTCGGGCGTGAGGGGCAGGTCGCTCTGCAGGCCCTGGCAGGGCGGATGGCAGGGCTGAGTGGCCAAGGTCAGCCCCGGGGGCAGGCAGCTTCTGGGGGCGGGGGCTCACCTGCAGGTCGTGCCGGGTGATGAAGCCCTTGGCCTCCTTGTCGCACAGCAGGAACAGCTCCTGGGCCTGCTCCAGCATCGTGGCCAGGGGCCCCGACGTGCGGCCGTGCTCCCACCCCTCCTCCTCCTGGGCCTCCCCAGCCCCGGGGGCGCTGGCCATGGCGGTGGGCTCAGCCTTGGGTGGCCTGAGCAGAGCTGAGAAGAGAAGAGGAGAGAGGAGAAGGGCAGGCAAAGCGGGTGTGAGGCAAAGGCAGCCGAGGGCTAAGCGGGAGCGGTGGGCACCCAGAGGTGGGGCGCAGAGGAGCCTCCCTGCCCCCATGGGAAGCGGGAGAGGGCTTGGCAGAGGGGCCGCCAGGGGGCGTGTGGCCCAATTTCAGGCAGTGGGGCCGGCGGGCGGGGGCCTGGGTGGAGCTAGGCAGGCTCAAGGCCACCCTCGAAGCCAGCAGGTGCAGGAGAGGCTGCATTAAGGGAGGCGGGCTGGGGGCTGCTCTAGATCTTGTGACTGAAATGAGGTGGGGGCTCGCGAGAGGGGGCAAGGGCTTGGGTGAGGGAATGGTAAGCCGCAGAGGACTTGAACAGGTCCTGGAATTGCCGACCTGGGCACGGGGCTGACCAGGCCGGGCCAATGAGAGTACCAGGCGGTCCTGGCTGCTCAGCGCCGACCCTGGGCCCCGCCTCCGGCCAGCTGGCAGGCAGGCTGGCTCCGCCCTCCCTGCCCGCAGCCCCTCCCACCGACCTGGGGCCCCACGGAGGGCAGGTGCAGGGTCCAGCCCGGGCCTCGAGGCCTTCCAAGGCCCTTGTCGGGAACCTCAGGGTCTAGCCTAGCAGCCTTTCCTGCTGGCACCGTGCTCACAGCCACACTGGCCTCCTTCCCAGGGGGTGCCCTGCCCGTTCATCAGACCACCTCTTGTTCCCGCAAAGCCCTGACCCCCGAATTTCCCGAAGCCAGCCCCAGTGTGGCATCACCCCCCGACCTGGGACCCTGGGGTCGTCGCCCCTCAGTCCAAGACTGTGATTCTCCCCCCCACCCATATTCCCGGGGGTGGGGGGCGACCGATAAAGAGGGCGGGTCTGAGGAAGGGCGGGAGGAGGGGACGTGGGCGGAGACCACTCCCCCAGCGCGGGCTCGACCGCCCCCGGCCCAGCGCAGGCATTCCACCCCACCAGCGGCTCCCTGGCTCCCTGGGACCCGAGGGCCATCCCAGCCGGAAGCTGCACTGTGTCCCGGCCGCGGAGCGGAGAGTGGGGAGGACTCCTGAGCCCCCACGCCCTGGGGCCCCAGTCTGCCCTGCCCGTGCCACTGCGCGCCCCCAGGGGCACCGGAGTCCCTGGCCGTGATATGCAGGGATCCATGAACCCTGTGGCGACCTGGCGGGGCGGGTGTGGAGGTACGCGGCCAGCGCAGGCAGGGGTTGGGGGGTGGGGTGGGGGGTACCTGCCAGGCGCCTGCCTACCTGCGAGCTTCACCGCCACACCTGCGCGCACTGGGCTGTCCACCCGCCAGTACCGAGACCCCGGCAGGGCCGGCCGGGCGGAGCCGCCGCCGCTGTCCCCGCGTCCCCGCCGTGTCCCCGCCTCTCAGCACTGCCCTGTAGCCCAGCACTCAGCCCGCCCGCCCTTGCATGCAGCCCCCGACCCCCAGGGTCTGTCCTGTCCGAGCCTGAGCTCCTGGTGGGGTGGAGACGACCCCGGGGACACTTCCTGCACAGGGCCAAGGAGGGGGGGCAGTCCTCAGGATCTCGATTTCAGGCCCCGAAGAGCGTGCAGGAAAAACCAGGCAGGAAATAGACCAAAATATTTTCAACGGTTATCTCTAGGAGTGGCGTGACTTTCCTCTCTTCCCTATGCTTCTCCAACATTCTTTCCCATATTTTTTTTAAACAATAAACAAGTAGTATACTACAACACGGTATTTAAATCAGTGCTTTAGAGGCCTGTGTGTGTGAGGGGGAGTGACTGGGTGGGGGGGCTGGCAGGAGGTTCCTGTCTCAGCAGGCGCCCCAAACCCTCCTTGGGGGCATAGCCCTGACTGTAGCTCCCGTTGGGGGAGGGTTGCCAGAAGGTGCTGGGTGGGGACTGTGTGTGACGTCCTTGCAGGGGGAGAAAATGCCAGCTTCTTCCCAGGGGTCCCCCTCCCAGGTCCCGGCCCGGCCCTGCACCCACCTGGAGGGGCTGGCCTCCCGGGGCCCTCCTGGCAGCGCTGGGGGCTGGAGGCCTCCGCTCCCCCAGGGATCCTGCTGAACTAGAACTGGCTGGGCCTACAGGACAGGACCTTGAGACCAAGGGGTGGCCCCTGGCACAGGCGCGCAGGGACCTGCTGAGCCGGCTCTCCCGGTCGCAGCCCCGGCCCGACCGTTATTGTTGGCTGGGGGCTGCGGCCATGGGGAAGCACGGAGGGCAGGTGCGGGCAAACCCCCAGCAGCAATCAGCTCTGGACTGCCAGCCAAGCACCCCGCTCCGCTCAGAAACCCCCCTTGCCCCATGGGCCCTTGTGGTCACCAAGGGGGGCTGGCCGCATCCCCTCAGACTGCCCAGGCAGGGCAGAGGAGGCCTCCAGAGCATGTCTCACCCACAAGACCCAGCCCCCCTCACCACACCTGCTCCATCCTATATTCGGGCAGGGGGCTGGGTACACTGTTGGGGGCGGGGAGGCTCCTGATGACAGGGGCAAGACCCACACCTCCCACCAGCCTGGGGCCAAACGCCCACTGTGGAGCATCCCCCCTCCATACCCCTCCACCCACCACCGCCCACCTCTCCCCTGCGCTCACCTGGGGAACCTCAGCCTCCACAGCCATCCAACCGGGAAATCATCCCACACCCCCAGGACACCATGAAGTTGTAAACTAAACAGTTCTGTTTTTATTTTGCAAGGATCTTGGTCCCAAATATTTCCATTGGCCCTTGGAAAGCTGTGCCCAAGGGTCCCAGCCAGTGGAGTGGGCGGCAGCCTAGGAAGCCCTCGGTGCTTTGAGGGGGAGCCCCAGGGCTGGCTGGCAGGCCCTGAATGCCAGGCTAGAGGGATGCAGGACCCCGGGAATCCCTGGCCTGAAGCTGCAGAGACACGACATTGGCGGGGCAGGCAGCCGCACACAAGTGAAAGAGGCAGGGCTGGGCTGTGGCATTTATTACATCTGCTTTGACAAAAATAAATAATTCACACACATTCTTCAGAAACATGAAAAATGAAGCCGGCGGAGCAGGTGCGAAGTTCTCAGGAGTAATACCGCGCTCACAGGCGGGGGTGCCGGGCAGGGGCCGCAGGGGCGGGGCCCCAGCGTGCTGGCCCAGCACCAGGGCGGGGCCCCAAAGGGGGGGTTAAGGCACAGGCAGGGGGTCCCTGTGGCCACGCTGGGAGGGCTACCCGGCCCTCCTCTGTGCAACGAATGAGCGGCTGGTGGACCGCAAAGCCCCCTTGGGCAGCGTGAGGGCCTCCAGCTCCTCAGTCTGCAGGGTGGTGGAGAGGGGCTGCGGAGGGGAGCTCAGCTGGCCCTGGGGCCCCGCCTCACGGGGCAGGGACGCTGCGGGGCCTGGGGGGGCGGGCGTGGGCCAGCCCTCAGCACCAGGGCCGGAAGGCCAGGGCCCTGGGCCCTTAGCAAGGGGGCGAGCTGGGCGGGTGCTGCGGGGGCTCGGGGGCCGGGCCGGCAGGGACGCGCATGCGCAGGGCGTCCGGCGGGAAGGCCACGTTGGTGCAGAAGAGCCCGAGCAGCAGTTGCCGCTGGCACTCCTCCCATTTGGCCAGTACATCCCCCAGCGACAGGCTGTTGCGCATCCAGCTGGGCAGCACCTCGCTGTAGGCGGCGCAGGACAGCGGCACGGAGGGCAACGAGCGGGCGCGGCGCAGCACCACCTGCCCCGACAGCCTGCAGGAGAGCGGGATGGAGGGAGGGTGGGCTTGCGTGGGGGTCGCCTGGGAGGCTGCGGGCCGGGGTGGGCACGGCGTCGAGGGGCTCACCTGGAGGGCAGGTGGTTGCCCAGCTTCCTCTTGGCGCGTATCATCAGGTACTGGCAGATGCTGCCTGTCTGCTCCTTCATCCACCGGATGTCCTCAGGGACGTCAGGCAGCCACTCGAGCAAGCTGGGGCAGGGTGCAAGGCATGGCCTCAGGGACCGCGGCGGGCCGGCCCGGTCTGTGCCCTGGCTCTGGGGCCCGACATGGCATCTCTGCAGCATCTTAAACCAGCTGTCTCTCTCTCTCCTTGTGTCTTTGTGCCCACCACCCAGGAATGACTCCCAAGTCCGTCCCGGGGGCCTGCCCCTGCTGCTCACCGGATGGTGAAGGACACCGCGCTCTCCAGGGGCAGAGTGTAGGGCACCATCATGGCCATGGCCAGACGCACGGGCAGCATGTTGGAGAGTGTGGTCAGCAGGTCCGTGGGCTCCATGCAGGCCTCCAGCAGGGCTGTGGGTACAGGAGGGCGGTTGGTGGCAGGTCCGCAGGGGAGGCGGAGACCAGGACCCCTCCGCCCCTCCCCCCAGACCCCCTTCCCCCACGAACCCTCATTGAGCCTTGAGGGCAGGTGCTCCAGGATGTGATCCTCCCTGGGCGGAGGCAGGTGGTCCTTCCCTCCAGTCCTCTCCATGGCCACTGCCCCCTCCTCTGCATCTGCATCCTCGGGGGCAGGGGGCTGGCTAGGGGGCAGTGCCAGCAAGGGGTTGGGCCGGTTCAGGAGACCTGGGTGGGGAGGACGCGACAGGCCATCAGCGGGGCTGCGGCTGGCTGACCCACAGGGGACGGCCAAGCAGAGCCCACCCAGCCCTGGGCAGCCTGCGCACCGTTCCGCCGCAGGAAGCGGAGGCCATCCCTGTAGCCCTGTTTGCACATCTCTCGAAGCACCTGAGGCAGGGGAGGCGTAAACTGGGGCAGGGGGCCATACACACCCTGTTTCTGCCCCCCTGGGGTCCACGGGGTCTCTGCACCATCCCCCCACCACACCCTAAGCAAACTTGAATCCAGGGCCAGATCCAGGTTGGACAGAGGCTGGGCAAGTTGCGGGCTATCGCCAGGAGAGGCCCCCAGGCAGGTGTCCCCCGAGCCGGCGGTGACGGCGGCCTCACCAGGGGCTCGGGCGGGAACAGGGCCTTGGAGAGGCGGTAGAGGTTGCGCAGGTTGAACTGGATGCTGGTGTTGGTGACTCGGAGCTCGTGGATGTTGGTGGAGCTGTCCTGCGGGCAGATGTCACTCTCGCCCGAGAAGGGGGACACCGTGATGGTGTTCTTGAGCTCATAGAGCGGCAGGTTGTCTGAGATGCCACCGTCCACGTAGCGCTGTGGCAGGGACACTGGGTCACACGGGGAGGGCCCAGCAGGGGGTGCTGATGCCCCCCCCCCCGGGGCCATTTCATCTGGGCCTTTCACCCACTGGGCACTGGCCACTGAACAGATGGCCAGACGGCGGGGTTGGGGAGAACACCACCGGAAATGTTCATCCGCGCCAGCTCACCAGCTCTTGAGTAACTGGGGAAGTGAGGCCACAGTCCGGGGGACACAGATGGCGCTCCTCCCCGCACTCTGGGGAAGTGAGGTGACAGGCCGGCTGGAGGGCGGGGCTGGGGGGCACTCATCCCACCCCCCACACAGGAGCCGACTTGTCACCCGGGCAGGGCGCCCAGGGGATACTCACCACCCCCTGGAGGGAAGGGGGGATGAGGCCGCAGTACACGGGGATGAAGGTGCTGCAGACATTGGCCTGGGGGTAGGGACAGAGGGGGCAGTGAGCAGGGGTCTTCGGGTTCCTACCGCACCCTGGTATGGCCCGTGGGGCCCACCTGGATAAGCTCCTCTTTGGAGTTGAAGTGGGTTATAATGACGTTCTCGCCATCAGAGACACGGGTCAGAGAGATGCCTAGGCGGCCGCTGGCACACTCATAGCAATCAGCAGGCAGAATCTTCAGCAGGCAGCCCCGGATGGTCTTCACCATGTTGAAGGAAGGGTGCAGTGGGCCCAAGAACCGCTTCCGGGCCTCCTTGGACACCTCGATGATGTTGGCACCAGCTTCACCTGGAGCAGCAGGGCCAAGAGTCAGGCCAGGGCTCCATGCCCAGGGACCATGGCACAGACTCAAGCCAGCCCTATCCACCCTGGAGGAGTCTCCGTGTCCACCACGGGGCCTGGCCCACAACTGGGACTTTTGCCACCTGTTCCTGGGAAGAGAGAGGCTCCTGGGAGGGCAGATAGCTGAGGCCATGGCCTGCCCTCTGCCCAGTATTTCCCAATGCTCTCCCTGATCCATGAATCACAGAGCCTGGCGTGGCCTGGCACCCAGCCCCCCCCCCCCCCCCAGGAAGGGTAGAAGCCACAGGCTCAACTCTGAGCAGCCTCAGCCTTCACCCACTTGGCCAGATCCAGATCCACAGACCCTAATGCCACCCGGGGGCATGACACCAGCTTGCATCCCATTGCAGCCCCTCAACATAGCTCTGGGGGCCATGGGCACTGGCTGGGGACAAAGCCGGAGTGCGAGGGGCCCAGGAGTAGCCGGGGCAGGAAGGCCCCAGAGGCACTGGGATCACCACTGGGGTCAGGGATGAGGCAGGGTGCAGGCTCCAGCTGCCCAAGACCACTGGCGCTTGTGAGAAAGCTTTCTTGGGAGCATGTGTTGGGGGGAGGCACCATGCGGGCCATGTCCTCAACAAGGTACCACGGACCTAGGGGTGTCCTGAGACCAACAGGGGGTCTGAGGAGCACTGGGTGGAGGCCGCCTGGAGGGGAAAGGGCCTGGCCACAGGGTGAATTCCCGTCTGCTCCTCCCACCCCAACCTCTCAGGGCAAAAGTCACCGGCAGGGGGCAGGGGAGAACCCTGGACAGGCTCCTGCTGGGCGGGGCATTCCAGAAGCTAATGACCCCTCTGTCACTTTGGCTGCCTCCAGGAGAACTCCGTGTGCCGTAAACATCACTGGCAAGGGCCGCCGGAGGGAGGAGTGCGGGTGGAGGAAGCCGACGCCGGGACTTGAGAGTCTCCACGCGCCTCTGGCCCCATGGAGGGGGCAAAGCCGCGGACCCAGACCCACAAGTGGGCGGTGTGCCAGGAGCGAGAGAGCCGGGGAGAGCTTGTGTTGGCCAGGCCCAGGCCTGACCTGCTGGGTCCTCCTCCAAGAGTCCTCGGGAGGCACCAGGCCACAGTGACCAGACGCTCTCTCAGAGGCCAACTCCATACCTTGCCCCGGGGCCATGGCAGTCTGGAATGCCGAAGCCCCAGGACACAGTGACCGCTGGCACCCGGTCTTACACGCCCGGGGCAGGCGGACAGCCTAGACCCCACCCCGTCTCTCGAGGTCCCGCCCACGAACTACTTTCTCTTTCCAATGAAATAACTCCTCTGCTCCTGCCCGCCCCCCAACCTTTGCGCCCGACAGGCGGGCCCTAGGCGGCAGCACCGGGCCCTACCCCAATCCCCGGGCACCCTCGGAGCAAAACAAGGCAGGCCCCGCCCCTGGCTGGCGCCGGGAATTGGACCCTCGGCCCGGGTCCCGAGTAGAGACCCCCTCCCACCTCCCCATGGTGACGGAAGGGGCCGCTCCACCCTCGCGAGGGGCATCTGCCCAGCCCCCCCGGCCCTCTTACCCAGGCAGGCCCCGGTGACCAACGCCGTGGCCGTGAGCGCCCCGGCCGAGGCGCCGTAGATGTGCGTGGCGTTGGCCACCAGGAAGGGCGCGTGCTCGCGGAGGCAGGAGGCCACGCCGATATGGTAGACGCCGAGGAAGCCGCAGCCCGCGAACGAGATGTTCCACGTCGTCTCCTTGGGGAACATCGCGGCGGCCCGCCGGGCTCCCGGGCTCCGCAGGCCGCCCTGTGCGCCGCGCGCTCGCCGCTCGCTCTGGAGCCGGGGCTACACCGGCCGGCTGGCCCCTCGGTGGCGGTGGCTCGGGGTCTCAGCCGGCGGAGCTGGGGACTCTGCGCGGAGGCGGCGATTTTAGCAGGGGGCGGGGCGGAGCCGGCTCGCGCGGGCCTATCGGGGGGCGCGGGGAACGGCCGCGCCCCCGGCTCCGAGGCCCCGCCCCCCAGGGGCCCTGCCCTCCCCGGAAGCCCACCTGGACCCGGAGACCCCGCCCCGAGCCCCGGCCCCGAAACTGAGGCCCCGCCCGCCGTCCAGCCCCCTGGGCTCCGAAGCGCCGCACCTGCGGCCCCGCCAAAGACAGTAGCCAGGCCCGGACGGGAGTCCACGTCCCCCACCTCCTGCTGCCTTCCCCGCCCCCACCACCGTGGACGGCGGAAAGGGGCGGACGGGGGCCCAGAGGAGTGGGGATGGCCGCTCTCAGGCCCGGGACGTCGGCATCTGAGCTGGACACCCGGGAGCGGAGGGCCCTGCTGTCCGGGCAGCATCTCGCCTCCCTCAGGCGTAGGCCTCCGCCCGCCCGGGACTCCGAGGAGCTCGCCGCGGGCCAGGGACCTGAAGGACCCACCGAGACTCATCCACAGAATCACCCGTAAACACACAGGGCTGCATGCAAACCACAATTCCCAGAGAGAACATTGGCGTCTCAGACCCACACCAGACCTCCCGGCCGAGCTCCGACCGCCCCGCAGCCAACTCTACCTGGGCACTAAGTTGGTTTCCATCGGCCTCCTGTCCCAGCTCCTCAGGCTGTGGTGTCTACTCCGGGGTGACTCCAGCCCTGACCCGCCCTAACTAATTGCCCAGGCAGGTGCTGGTAACATCACCCTCCCACCCCCTTCCGCATTTTTCTCCTGGATTGCAGGGCAGGGCTATCCTGACTTGTATCCAGAACTAGCTCTGCACCTCACTTGTTTACTGGCTCAGTCCTGTCTGACTCTTTTCTGACTCCATGGACTGTAGCCCACCAGGCTCCTCTGTCCATGGGAGTTCCCAGGCAAGAATACTGGAGTGGGTTGCCATTTCCTTTTTGGGAACTTCTGGACTCAGGGTTCAAACCCATGTCTCCTGCATTGGCGGGATTCTTTACTGCTGAGCCACCAGGTCATCCGGCACCTCACTTCACCTCCCAAACAAGGGGCTTATCTATGCTGAAGACAGGTGGCCAGCGTGCATGTCACCCTTGACATTCGCTCCCCAGGCAGGAGTTTAGTTCAGGACCCAGCCCAGGGCTGCTCCCCAATCAGGCCCAGGCAGAGCCAGAGCAGGGCCTCCCCAGGACAGGGCCATCGGGCATCATGCCAACCAGTCCTCAGCTCCAAGCCACCTGTACTTGGCATGTGTGCCTGGCATGGGAATCCGCACCAGTAGAGCAGTGAGGAAAGTCAGCCCAGGCTGGCCCCACGTGGGGAGGGGGTTGGGCTGAAGTGGGAGAGAGTGTTCCCACAAGTTCAAATAAGGACTGAGAAGGTGAAACATGGACGGCACAGGGCCACCCACCCTACAGACACTCAAGGGCCCTGGGTAGGAGGCCGGGGGGAGCTGGGTCCTGGGAAAAGGGAAGGCAGCGGGTGAGGGTGTTTGACTTAGAACCCCGAATGCTTTGGATGGAGGTGCAGCACAGGATTGGGGTGCCTGAGCCCTTGGGGAGGCTGCTGGACACAGCAGGAGATGAGGGGGAACACAGTGGGAATGGAACAGACCCCCAAGGCCAGCCTGCAGAGCTCAGGGGGTCACCAGGGTGGACCACCAAGGAGGAGCTGGACACTGTGAGCTCAGCCAGGGGCCTAAGGCTGTCCCTGCAGCCTGCTCTGGGGGAGGCCAGAGTCCGGGTCGTTTCTGAGGGAATGAGGCTGTGCCACCCCAGTGCAGGGAGACCTCTGCTCCCATTTCCACACGCTAGCTGACTTGTTTTGGGTACATAACCCTCCCTTTAGGCCCCTGGGACCAGTTCTGGAGCCAGGAACATCAAGCCCTTCCCAGAATGCTGCCTGTGGAGTGGGAGGAGGACCTGCCCCTTCCCCCAGGCAGTACAGATGAGAGTCCCTGGGGGTTGCTGACCACCAGGCAGGGGTCCTCTGCCCCCACAGGGTCGAGCCTAGGATTGCGAGTTCTGCCCCTGGACCCTGGGTCCACTCCTCTGGGAGGGGCCCCAATACCCTAGCCTTGGGCCACAGCCCCAGTTCAGCTGTGTCCCTGGGCACACAGAGCCCCCCCAAGCCCCACCACACCCCAGACCTTTTCCCCGTCCTGTGTCCTCACCCCCGTCCAAGCCCCCACTCCTCAGGGCCAGCACTTCTGCCCTGGGGCCTCTTCCGGAGGCCCCCACCCCTCTGTCCTGCCATCTCCTGTGCTGCACTCGCCACTCTCCTCTGGAACTGTGAGCCCACAGCTCCATAAATGCCTACTGCGAGGTGAGCTCCTAGCACTTGCCCACCACACCACAGCCTTCAGAAAGGCAGAGGATCTACTGGGTAGCCTGGCATTGGCAGGCAGAGGCCCAAGGCCGTGAAGACTGCCAACAGCTACAGGGCCAGGATAGTGAGATGAATTGATGCTTTTCAACTGTGGTGTTGAAGACTCTAGAGCATCCCTTGGACTGCAAGGAGATCCAACCAGTCCATCCTAAAGGAAATCAGTCCTGAATATTCATTGGAAGGATTGATGGTGAAGCTGAGACTCCAATAGTTTGGTCACTTGATGCAAAGAACTTACTCACTGGCAAAGACCCTGAAGCTGGCAAGATTGAAGGTGGGAGAAGGGGATGACAGGATGAGATAGTTGGATGGCATCACCAACTCAACGGACAGGAATTTGAGTAAGCTCCAGGAGTTAGGGATAGATGGGGAGGCCTGGTGTGCTGCAGTCCACGGGGAACCAGTTGGACATGACTGAGCGAGACTGAACTGGGCAGTGAGGGCCTCTCCCCTCTGCCCTGTATTCTAGGCCAGAACCTGGAAGAAGGGGCATGGGCAGGCCTACCACTAAAGGACCTGAAGAGCGCGCAACCCAGCGCTGCTGTCTGCAAGCCACTTCCACATCTGCCCAGCAAAGACAGCCGGGGACACTGAGGCTCAGAGCAGCTGGGGCATGGGCAGGCCTACCGCTAAAGGACCTGAAGAGCGCGCAACCCAGCGCTGCTGTCTGCAAGCCACTTCCACATCTGCCCAGCAAAGACAGCTGGGGACACTGAGGCTCAGAGCAGCTGAGTGACACCCGAGTTGCTCGGGAGCTAAGGTGGAGCTGGGGTGCTGACTCGAACAAGACCAGGCGCCCGACTCCTACGACGGAATCCTTGTGTAACTGAAACCACTCAGTCTAACGGGAACTGCTGGCCTCAACTGGAGGTACCAGCCTCATAGAGCAGAGGCCACCCTCCCCAGGTTCTGAAAATTTTCTGGACGGGGAGTCCCCTGAAAGCCTTATTCCCTCCAAGACCCTGGCAGTCCTCAGGAGCAGGGACAACGTCCAAGAAAGAGGCTCAAGGCTTGGCCATACTCAAGACCCACAGGAAGTGACCCTTCCCGGGAACCCCAGTCCTGGCTCTTCAGACTTCACCGAACAAGGGTCCCGGTTCATCCCAGAACGAGACAAGGATGCAGAGACCACACTGACAAACCACGCACAGAAAGCTCAAGAAATACATAAAAAGGGTTTTATTTGCAGGGGAGCGGGACTCTAGTCAAACAAGCCGAAGCCCATGTCATCATCTGACTCCTCCGACTCTTCCTTCTTCTCCTCCTTCTTCTCCTCTGCTGTGGGGAGAAAGCATGGTGAGCTCAGTCGCAGTGCAGGCCACACACCCAGCAGAGACAGACCTCAGGGCGTGTGCACCAACAGCTGCCTGGACCTCCGCTTACCTGCGGCTGGAGCAGAACCCGCAGCGGGTGCTGCCGATCCTGGGGCAGCGGAGACGGCCACAGCCCCACCAGCCGGCACACTGGCCAGCTTGCCGATACCTGCAGAGACCAAAGGGGAAGTGAGCCCTGGTGTTCCACCTGAATGTCATCTCAGAGTGAAGGGGCACTGTCCAGCTCATCCGGGTCTGTGTCAGATTCCCATTTTCCCAGACACGGGCTTCTAGGAATCCCTCCAGCAGACCTGCAGGCCCACGGTGCCCTACCCGGGAGATAAGCTGGACAAACATGCTTACGACCAGGCAGAGAGAATCCACTGTCCCAGTGTCCAGATCCTCACCCCCCCACAGTGAGCTCACAGACAAAAACAACTCCCCCAAAGCTCAACTCCCAAGCAAGCCCAGCTCCAGCCTGACCTCACAGGGCAGGGCCTGTGGTCAGTCCTAGCCCCCTGTGGTGAGACTTGTTTACAGACGCTCACTGAGGGCACAGCCACCCCTGCCGCTCTGCCCAGGGGTTGTCTAGAAGCGCCCATAGCATGAGCCCACGGAGACCCTGCTCACTCCTCTGGGTAAGGCTTCTAGGGTGCTCTGGTCCACAAGCGAAGCCTGGCAGGCCACAGGCTGACCGGCAGGGATTAGAATGGACCGTGCAAACCAAAGCCTCGAACACGACCTCACCCTGAGCAATGACGTCCTCGATGTTCTTTCCGTGGAGCTCACTGATGACCTAGAGCAGATGAGGAGCGGGGTCACCAGAGGCCACACACAGCGCCCCCGCACAGCAGTTATGACCCACGCAGGACAGGTAAGACACCCACATGAGAACTAACACCAAAACTTACTGCTGAAAAGAAACGCAAAATACCTCACTTCACACTCAATACCTATCAAAATAACCTTCCCTAGGTTCAAAGAGAGCTTCCCTGGTGGCCCAGTCAGTAAAGATTCCACCTGCAACGCGGGAGAGACCAGGGTACCATCCCTGGGTCGGGAAGCATTCTTGCCTGGAGACTCCCCACGGACAGAGGAACCTGATGGGCTACAGTTCATGGGGCGGCATAGTCGGACACCACGGAGTGACTAAGCACAGCACAGCACTTCGATTCCTGGGTTGGGACGATCCCTTGGAGAAGGAAATGGCAACCCACTCCAATATTCTCGCCTGGGAAATCCCATGGACAGAGGAATCTGACGGTCTACAGCCCATCGGGTCGCAACAGTCAGACACGACTTAGCGAGTAAACCACCACCACACTGAGTTCAAAAAAATAAAGTTAACGTGGGCTTGTTTACAGTTAAAAAAAAAAAGTTTACACGTGACTTGTTCCCACTGAGCCACGCTATCGCGGACTTGACTTCATCCCCACTTTTTCTTACTTTGGGCTGTACCAGTACATTTGGGCAGTTCGAAAACCACATGGGCGGGCAAAGGCCTTCCACTAAACCCGCGGCAACCTACTTCCCTGGGTTGGGTAGGAGAGGGAGCCCCGTATGCGGCGTATAGGGTCGGCGGGGCCTTCAGGCCCCTGCGAGGCGGCTACCTTGTTGAGCCGATCGTCGTCTGCCTCGATGCCCACGCTGTCCAGGATCTTTTTGATGTCCTTGGCGCTGGGGGAGGAGTTGCCCCCGAGGGCGGCCAACAAGTAGGAGGCAACGTAACGCATCCTAGCGCGTGAGACAAGGACACGGCATTAAGGGCGGCCTCGGGTCCCTGCGAGGCCAGTGTACGGCCGCGCGCGGCTGGTGCGGAGCCGCCGCCGAGGCCTGGCCCACGCCCTGCCCCGCCCGCCCCCCACGGCACTCACGACCGCGGCCAGGCCCCGCGGCCTGGCCCTCCCGGCCCACTCACTCAGCGGCGGCAGAGCAGCCTCGCGCGTGCGACCTCGGTGGCGTCAGGGACGGAAAGGAAGGCGCCGGTTCTGGGGGCGGGAGTAATTCGCTACCCAGAAGCCTCCGGGACTTGCGCTCGGCGCCCGACGAGGGCGCCTCCTAGTGACGTCACGCAGCGCCTAGCCAATGAGGACGCGGGAGACGCCATTATCCCGTCTGTCCCGCAGCCGCCACCGCAAAAGCGGAAGGCAGTTCCAGGGCTGTCTTCGTATATATAATGGGGTGACTGCCGCCCGAGATCCCTGGGGGAAGTGGGGCTGAGAGAGGAGCGAGTCCGGAGTGTAGGTTTCTCCCTTCAGGGTTCCCAGGATGCCGCGCGGCGCCTACAGCTCCCAGCATACAGAGCGGCCTCCGCGCGCTGGTCGCTTCTCTGCCGGAGCGGCGGACGCGGCCGGCGAACTACAAGTCCCATGGTGCACGGCTACAGGAAGCGAGGCGGCGCCGCTGCGGGCCGCACGTGGCCCGGCGCCGCTGCTGGGGTCGGGCCAGCTACGCAGCAGGAGTTGGCTGTCCGGCCTGGCCCAGACGGGCGGGCGAGTCGCCCCGCGCGTTTACTCCGCGGAACCCAGCCACTGCTCACTCCATCCCTAGTACCACGGCGGGGGCCCCAGGAGAAGCTGGGAGGCTCTGTCACCGCCTCTCGGAGGAGCGGAGCCAGAACCTTCCACGCCCGTGTGATCCGCCCCCACCTGGGCTGTGCCCTTTCGGAAGAGACATCAGCTTAGCCATGGACACAGCACACATTGCTCCTTCACTCCTTGTCGGGGACCTTGCTGCAGGCTGGCCTCAGTCCCCCCCCCAGGCCAGGCCCGGTTCTGCTTCCTCAGAACTTAGGTTCTAGTGCACGGACCAGAGTAGTTAAACGAGGCAGTCCCAGGCTGACGTAAACCCTGAGCGAAGAGGGCTGAAGGATGAGCGAGCGCCTGCCCTGCGAAGATCGGAGCGAGCATCAGGCCCCAGGAGTAAAGGCCTTGCTGAGGTGGCTGGAGATGGGTTCAGAGGCAGCAGGCAGCCCGGGCGGGCTCGTGTTAGGGCCCAGCCCCGATGTGATAACGCAGGCCCCACGGAAATCCCATTACATCGATGAGGGTCAGGCATAGAAAAGTTTTTTTGCTCAAAGTCACACAGCTGGTGAGGAAAACCATCTGGCGAGGATGGGACTGTTGCAGTCACACGGGAAAGTGGTCAGTTGTGATTTTTTTTAATGGCACGATAATACATACTGTAAAACCACTTTAATCATACAGTTCAGTGGCACTAGATTCGTTCATACCGACGTGCAACCATCGCCACGGTGTATCCAGAACTTTTCCCCTCCTGAATTCTAAACAGTAACGCCCCCTCCCTCCCCCAGCCCGCGGCTCCCGTTTACTTTCCATTTCCATGTTGACTGCTGTAGGGATCTTACATAAATGGACTCCTACAGAATTCGTCCTCTTGTGTCTGGCTTATTTCATTAAGCGGAATACCCTTAAAGTTCATTCACATTGTAACATGTGTCAGGACTTCGTTACCTTTTGTTGCTCAGTTGCTCGATCCTGTTGGACTCTACAACCCCATGGACTGCAGCATGCCAGACTTCCCTGTCCTTCACTAGCTCCCAGGGTTTGCTCAAACTCACGTCCATTGAGTTGATGACTCATTACTTTTTAAGTCTGAGTGATGTTCCTGCATGTGTGTGTGTGTGTGTTTGTGTGTGTGTTTATTCTGGCATTTATGTGGAAACTGAAGGGGGAATAGGAGCTGGGGAGAACACAGGCCTAGCAGGAACTGCCCGTCCAGGTGGGGAGGGTGGCGGAAAGAGGGTAGAGAGGTGTCATTTGGGGCAGAACAGGCTGGAGCAGACGTGTATGTTCACAGGCACCTCTTCTGTGACGTGAGGAAGGACCAGTCTGGAAAGCTTTCTTGAGAGACAGATCTGGTTTGAGGTCCTTGACTTTGGCCTTCACCAGCTAGTGGCCTTGGGCCACATCTGATCGCTCCCATCTCCTTTTCCTCACTGTGAGACGCTGAGAAAGGAGGCAGCCTATGGGGAAGCCCGCTGGGGCTGGGGGGGCGGGGGGCGGGGGGCGGCGCTGGGAGGTGGCCCAGAGTGCGCCCATTAAGGTAGGGTCATGGAAGGTGGGCCCTGGGCTCTACGGGGCCTGAGAGGACGCCTTTGGGGACTGGCTGTCCTCGGTGCTGTCCTCCGGTAGGAGGTGGGTGTGGGGCAGCAGCTGCGATCAGCCCTCAGGACCCCCTCCAGCCAGAGATCGCACTAGTTGATTTTAACACGGGGCCGGGAGTGCATGGCCAGAGCAGAGCGGGCCCAGGGCCCGAGAACCTCGGAAGGGTTGGGTTTTGTGGCGCGAAAAGCGGGCCTTCCCGCGGGAAGGCCGGTCGCACAGACGCACGCCGGCCGACAGGAAGCTGAGTGCGGCAGGGCGGTGTCTGGCAGAGAGCAGGCGGGGCGGGCGGGACCCTGAGACCCCTGCCGGCGGAGCCTGCAGACGCCAGGCGAGCTTCCCACGCGGCCGGACCCGGAAACGCGCCGCCCGGAGCGCAGGTGACGCGCGGACCGCGGGCGCGTCTAGGGGACGCGGAGGTTGGGGTGCGGGTGTTGCGGTGCGGTCTCTCCCCCAGGACACGCCGCAAGCGGTCGTGGCCGCGACTGCGCGGGGCACCGACCTCCCCTGCGGACCGAGGTGCGAGCTGGAAGTGGCGGGAAAGTCCTCCTCCAGGGGCCAGGAAGTGGGGTCCCGTCCTCATGAACCCCCTTGCACTGCTTGGACAGACGCGGGCAGGATCACTGGTGTCCTTGCCTGGGCTACCGCCCCACGTGGTAGATGAGAGCCAGTGCCTCGGTTGGAGCCGAGAAATGTGAAGGTTGGAGGTGGGACTCTGGTGCCCAGCAGGCAGAGTTGGGGGGGCTGGACTAGGAGTCCCTTTTCAAGTTTGTAGACTCGGGGTGTGAAGCCTCCCTCCCCCAGTCCCTCAGGCATGTCCCCAAGCCCCTCTGCACTCACAGGTCTCCTGCCTGCCGCCTTCCCAGCCCCGGGGAGTCCTGTTGCCCAGCCCATGTCAGTGACAGTTGTCCAGCCTAGGTGTTGGACTCTGGACCAGTGGGCCTGGCTCTCTGCAGCCTGAGTTCCCCTTCCTCTGGCTGGGAGAACGCCCAGCCCGCTCCTCCCCCTGACTGCAGCCTCTTTGGGTCCTGCCTGAGCAGGCCTGCCTGGCGAGCTGGGACATGTCTGGTCCCCGAGGACGGCTGGTGGGCGATGGCTGCGATGGAGGCGGGGCCGGTGCCTGCGACATTGGCCCAAGAAGATGCTGCGAGAGATGCTTCAGAGGCTGCGGGTGCGGGGCCGGAGGCGCCCCTGCTCCCGGCAGGGAACCGGCTAAGCCTGCACCTGCACCCCGGGGGCTGCCGCCGGCTGCTGCGCCTGTGTGCCCAGCAGGCCCCTCAGCTGCTGGAGGTGGACTTCTTGCAGCTGAGTGGCCACGAGGACCCTCAGCTGCTGGAGGCTGCCCTGGCCCGGCTGCCTTGGAGCCTGCCACGCCTCCGCTCCCTGGTCCTCAAAGGTGAGCGCCCCCAGTCCCAGCCCTGGCCCAGCCTCTCTCTAGCTCCTGCCTCTGCTTCCTGGTCCCGAAAGGTGGACCCCGGCCCGAGCCCTGTCCCCTGCACAGCTCTACCCAGCTGCATTCCCCCAAGAGGAAGCTGGCTGGGCCTGGGCTCCCAGACCCAGCAGCTGCACAGTGGGGTCTCCAGCAGACCCCAGGGTGGGTCTTTCTCCCGAGGTGGGTCACCGGTGGGTGACGGCTCTCAGCTGAGATGAGACCGCACCGTCTGTGTGCCCGCTTCACCTGCAGGTGGTCTCCAGCATCTGTCTGTCTCAGTTTTGGTGGGGTTGGGGTGGAGCTCTGCGTTCCCATGCACCCGTTTCCCTGGCTGGCAGAGCTGGGCCCACCTGGGACTCCGATATGAGGGCCACGTCAGTCTGCCTCTCCCCCATCAGGTGGGCAACGTCGGGAGGCCCTGGGTGCCTGCCTCCGGGGGTCCCTTGCCACACTGCCCGCCAGCCTGAGCAGCCTAGCCCGCTTGGCCCACCTGGATCTGAGCTTCAACAGCCTGGAGACGCTGCCAGCCTGCGTCCCCCAGATGTGTGGCCTGGACGCCCTCCTGCTGTCTCGTAACTGCCTCTCAGAACTGCCCGCGGCCCTGGGGGCCCTCCCCGCTCTCACCTTCCTCGCCGTCACCCACAACCGCCTGCGAACGCTGCCCCCAGCCCTGGGAGCCCTGTCCAGCCTGCAGCGCCTCGATCTCTCTGGGAACTTGCTGGAGGCCCTGCCCCCTGAGATCGGAGGCCTAGGCAGCCTGGCCGAGCTCAATCTGGCCTCCAATCGGCTGCAGAGCCTCCCCAGCTCCCTCGGTGAGTTGCGGCCCTGGCTCCCCGGGCCCAGTGGGGAATGTCTGTGGGCCGCCGGCTGCCCTGCCCCCCTCCGCGGCTGTCTTTCCTCTGCGGTGCCCTGTACACGCGGGCTGGCCCGCCTGAGCGTTCGCCTTCCCCGGCAGCTCTTGCGTGCCCCCCGCTTCCCTGGCTGTCGAGTCTTCCCACCTGCACAGGCCTCCCCAAGCTCTCTAGTCCAGCTACAGGGCGGAGACTGAAAGGGCTTCCCAGGAGGCCCCAGTGTGAGCCGCCTGGCCTGGCGCTCGGGGACTGGGGTGGCCGTGGTATTCCTCTGCTGGCCCTAAGCCGGCGCCTCCCGCAGCGGGGCTGCGGGCCCTACGGCTCTTCATTCTGCACAGCAACCTCCTGGCTTCGGTGCCCGCCAGCCTGGCCCGCCTCCCGCTGCTCACCCGGCTCGACCTGAGGGACAACCAGCTCCGGGACGTGCCCCCTGAGCTGCTGGACGCCCCCTTCGTGCGCCTGCAAGGAAACCCCTTGGGCAGGCCCCCTCCTGACCCCCCCAGCCCCCCAGGTAGGGTCACGGTGGGGCTGGGGGCAGACCACAGACAGGACGCAGGTGTCATCAGTGGCCTAACCTCACATCTGTCCTTGCCCAGGGCCACCCGTGGTCCCAGAAATGCCTAGGCTGTTGCTGACCTCAGATCGGGACAGGTATGGCGTGAGGGAGGGGCTGGGCTGGAAAAGCCTCTGTCCACCCCGTCACCCTGCCTTCACTGTACACCTTGCCTGTGCCTCGGGGGTCTCCCACAGGTGCCCGGGGCGCCAGATTCAGACCGAGGGGACCCTGCTGTGTCTGACCCTGTGCGCTCCTGTCTTCCCTTAGCTTTGCCGTGACCCCCCAAGGCTGCTCCGTGACCTTGGCCTGTGGCGTCCGCCTGCAGTTCCCCGCGGGGGCCACTGCTGCCCCCATGACCATCCGCTACCGCCTGTGGCTGCCAGAGCCACGCCTCGTGCCCCTGGGTCCCCACGACGCTCTCCTCAGTGGTGTCCTAGAGCTGCAGCCCCACGGGGTGGCTTTCCAGCAGGCACGACCGGGGCAGGGTGGGGTGGGCGAGGGCCCCAGCGAGGAGGGTCCGGTGTGGCCCCGGCGCTCATGCCCCCCTCGCCTGGCAGGAGGTGGGCCTGTGGCTGCTCTTCGTGCCCCCACGGGCCCGGCGTTGCCGTGAGGTGGTGGTCAGGACGCTGAGTGACAACAGCTGGAGCGACCTGGAGACCCACCTAGAGGAGGAGACACCCAAGGTGAGGGCAGCCTGGAGACCCACCTAGAGCAGGAGACACCCAAGGTGAGGGCGGCCTGGAGACCCACCTAGAGCAGGAGACACCCAAGGTGAGGGCGGCCTGGAGACCCGCCTAGAGCAGGAGACACCCAAGGTGAGGGCGGCCTGCACCACCTGGGAAGGGCCGGCCCTGACCCTGTGCCCTGCGCCCGCGGCCCTGCTCCGGCCCGCTGGCCCTGACCCCATGCTCTGCACCCACGCCCGCCAGCCCTGACCCCATGCTCTGCACCCGTATCCGCCGGCCCTGACCCCGTGCCCTGCACCCATGCCCACGGCCCTGCCCCAGCCCGCCGGCCCTGACCCCATGCTCTGCACCCGTGCCCGCCGGCCCTGACCCCATGCTCTGCGGCCCTGACCCCGTGGCCCTGCCCCGGCCCGCCGGCCCTGACCCCGTGCCCTGCACCCGTGCCCGCGGCCCTGCCCCAGCCCACCGGCCCTGACCCTGTGCCTTGCACCCGTGCCCGCGGCCCTGACCCCGTGCTCTGCACCCACGCCAGCGGCTCTGGGCCCACTGTCAGGTGCCCCACTTCTCCTGGTTCCTCGTGGTTTCGCGCCCTGTGTCCGATGCCTGCCTGGTGCCACCAGAGGGGACGCTGCTGTGCTCCTCGGGACACGCCGGGGTCAGGGTCACCTTCCCCGCGGGGGCCACCGAGGAGCCCCGGCACGTTCGCATGCAGGTAGGGGCTGGGATGCCCGCTGGGGTGGCGGGGGCGCCCAGGCACAGAAGTGACCACGAGGGCGGCCCGTCTGCTCCAGGTGGTGCGTGTGGGCAGCAGAGAGCTGCCGGCCCTGCTGGGGGAGCCCGAGGCGGCCTCCAGCCCCCTGCTCTGCCTCTCGCAGAGCGGACCCTCGAGCTTCCTTCGGCCAGTCACCATCCAGCTGCCTCTGCCGCCCGGCGTCACAGGTGAGGGCAGCCGTGTGGCACGGGGCGGGGGTGGTGCTCAGAAGGGGCGCCCCGGTCAGAGGCCTCAGCCGTTGTCCCCGCCAGGCCTGAGTCTGGACCGTGCCCGCCTGCACCTGCTGCATCGGGCTGCCCCCGCGGCCGCCTGGGACGACATCACGGCGCAGGTGGCCCTGGAGCTCACGCACCTGTACGCACGCTTCCAGGTCACGCGCTTCTCCTGGTCAGTGCCCCCACCTCCTCAGCCCCCTCCCCACGTCCCCCCAGCCTGCAGGGCCCCCCTCACCCCCGCCTTCCCAGGTACTGGCTCTGGTACACCACCAAGGCCTGCGTGGGGAGCCTGGCACGGAAGGCCTGGGAGCGGCTGCGGCTGTACCGTGTGAACCTCATCGCACTGCAGAGACGCCGGGACCCCGAGCAGGTCCTGCTGCAGTGCCTGCCCCGCAACAAGGTGGGGGCGGCAGAGGGCTGGGGGGCGGGGGGAGGGGTGCAGGGCGTCGGGCGCCCAGCCAGTGGGTCCCCCGCCCCCCCAGGTGGACGCCACCCTGCGGCGGCTGCTGGAGCGATACCGCGGCCCTGAGCCCTCAGACACCGTGGAGATGTTTGAGGGCGAGAAGTTCTTCGCTGCCTTCGAGAGGGGAATTGACATTGATGCAGGTGTGCCCCGGCGCCCAGAGAAGGGATGCTGGGTCTGCCCCCGAGTCCCTGCTGAGCCCCCCTGTGCCCACAGACCGCCCAGACTGCGTGGAGGGCAGGCTGTGCTTTGTTTTCTATTCCCACCTGAAGAACCTGAAGGAGGTGTACGTGACCACTGCCCTGGACCGACGGGCTCGGGCCGTGAGAGGCCAGGTGGGCCAGTGGGGTGGGCGCCCCGGGCTGCCCGGGCCAAAGCCAGAGCGCTGAAGCCCACCTCCTCCTCTCCCCCAGGTGTCCTTCTACCGGGGCGAGGTGCCGGAGGTGGTGCCTGAGGAGGCAGAAGCTGCCCGGCAGAAGAGGGGCCCAGCTGCCCTGTGGATGGCCACTCTGCCCATCAAGCTGCCCGTGAGGCCTAGCTGGGGAGCCCCGTGTGGAGGGGAGGGGGGAGGAGCCGCCAGGGTGGGCTGGGGTGAGGCCGGGGCTCACTGCCACCTCGACCTGCCCGCAGAGATTGCAGGGATGCGAGGGCCCGACTCGGGAGCCTGGCCTATCCCTGGCACCTCTGAACCTGGGCGACGCCGAGACCGGCTTCCTGACCCAGAGCAACCTGCTGAACGTGGCCGGGCGCCTGGGCCCCGACTGGCCGGCTGTGGCCCTGCATCTGGGCCTGCCCTACCGTGAGCTCCAGCGCATCCGGCATGAGTTCCGGTCAGTTCTGAGCCTCTCGTCCTGCTGGCCTCCCCCTGGAGGCTGGCTGAGGTTCCGTCCAGGGGAGGCGGGGGCAGGGCAGATGGGCAGGAAGGGGAGGTTTTGGCCACCCCTGCCCCAGGGAGCAAGACCCCCGTGCTGGGAGGGAGAACAAGGCCCTGGGTGTGGTGGGTGGTCTTGGCGGGCCCCCCTGACTGCTCCCCTGTCCCCCCAGGGATGACCTGGATGGGCAGATCCGCCACATGCTCTTCTCCTGGGCGGAGCGCCAGGCTGGGCAGCCAGGGGCCGTGGGGCGCCTCGTGCAGGCCCTGGAGCAGAGTGACCGGCGGGACGTGGCCGAAGAGGTGCGGGCTGTCCTGGAGCTTGGCCGCCGCAAGTACCAGGAGGGCATCCGGCACACGAGCCTGGCCCCCGGAAACCTCACCTCGCCTGACCGGTTGCCGTCACCCTCCCCAGAGCCTGCCCAGGCCTAGACCCCAGACTTCGGGCTGGACCCTGAGGCTCCCGTTTTCAAACTTTCCCTGCGTGTGAGCAAAGTGCCCCCCCACCCGTGTAACACACATGCACTGGCCTGGTCGCTGTCTCAGCTCTGACTTTCTCGGGTGGAGAGGCCAGTGGAAGGCCAGGGGTGGCCAAGTGATCTGAGGCCTGGCCCTGCTCTGCTGCAAGCCGGCCTGCTCTCATTCCCACTGGTCTGCGCCCAGCGCCTGCATTGGGCCCTGATCTCGGGGAGGGAGTGGAGTCCCAGCTACAAAGTAACGGCTGCTGCCCCATGAATACAGTCGTGTGCAGGACGGCGCATCTGCCTTTTGGTTGGGGGCCTGGTGCTTGGCCAATTCAGTTCCCACGGCTCCTCCCTTAGGGACACTTCGTCCCAGCGCACCCCCCATCCGCTGGCCCGACGGAAGTAGTCCCTGGCCCGTGCACCGGCGCGAGGTCGGACGCCCAGTGAAAACCCGTGGAGACCCGGAGCGCGGGGCTGGCGCCGGGCTGGGGCCTGCCGAGCGCAGTGGCCGTGGCGGCCAGGAGGGGGAGCCCGAGTCCGCCAGCCAACCGCCGGCCGGGGGCGGAGCGCGCGCGGCGCCGAGCGGACGCGCCCCCGCGCTTAGGTGCAGCCGGGCGCGCGGCGAGGCGGGGAGGCCAGCGCGGCGGCAGAGGCGGCGGCAGCGGCGGCAGAGCGCGCGGTGAGTGCCCACCTGGCGGCTCCTTCCGCTGCACCCACCCGAGTGCAGCCCGGCCGCGGAGTCGAGGGGCACCACGGCGACTATGGGAGGTGACATCTGCCCGGACGAGGCGGTTTCTGCGGGGCCCGCGCCGGCGGATGCTCGGATCCGCTGCCGCCGGAGTGTAGGAGGCCGGGCCCCGGGCGGTGCCGGGCGCGCTCCCAGCGCACACGTGTCCTCGCCGGTCGGGAGACGGAGGCCAGTCCCCAAGGAACGATCCGGGCCATGGGGGACACGCACGTGGGGCCCTGCGGGATGTACTTGGACACGTGGGTGGCTGAAGTCGCCATCGCCTGGCGGGCTTCAGCGTGGCGATCCGGGCCTCATGGGGACTCCTTCCAGCTGGACAGGGAGTTGAGCCGGGCTTCCAGTCGCAGCCCTGAACCCCCACTCCGCGCCTCCTTTGTCGCCGGGTTGGCGCCCCTCCAGCCGGCGGGACTGAAAGCGCCTCCCCGGGGCAAGGGGCGGGGGGAGATGAATGGGGAGAGAAGGGCCGGCCCCAGACTCGGAGCCTCACAGCCTTTCCCTTTCTTGGGGGTGAAGGAGTCCAGTGGCTTAGTTCGTGGCAGATTTTACCTCCTGGGGGGCCTCTGAGCTGAGCTGCCCACAGCTTCGCCTGCAGCCCGGGTTGAGGACGCTGCGGGAGCCGGGGGAACCGACCGGGAGGGCTGACAGCCCGGGGCCTGAGGCCGGGCTGGGGCTGCCGGGTCTCTATGGCAACCTGGGGTGCAGGGGAGGGCCCTCCGAGCTGTCTCATGAGCAGGCGGTAGGAACCATCGAGTGAGGACAGGAAAAGGCTTCCTGGCCCAGAGGACCCCTTGTCAGTCCTCCGCTGGCAGAGGCCCTCCCCACACTACTCGGTTCTGAAGTGTCTCCCCCATCCCAGCGCCAGGGTGGGACCCAGGGCTGACGGTCTCAGGCTGGGATCTCCAGGCCTGCCTCTATTCCCGAGACAGCTGCTCCCCTTCCCACCTTGGAGAGTGTCCGACTTCCTGGACCCCAGCATCCAGGTGTCCCTCACACTGGGCAGGAAGTGGGGTCTGGTGGGCTCGCTCAGGTCCAAGAGGGCAGAGTGTGGACCTTGTCCCCAAGGGTCGGGGACAACAGTCAGCTGTGGCCAGTTTGCACCTGGGGGGTGGGGAGAGAGGGTCAGGTTGAAGTGCAGAGGTCAGGCTCTTCTCTGAGACTGGGGCACTGAGGCTCTGGGTGAGTTTGTAGGGAGGAATCTGGGGGGTCAGAGGGTTTTGGGAGTGTGGGTGGCAGCCAGTGGTCTCTGCGACCCAGCCACCCCCTGGCCTTTGCAGCAGACAAGCGTGTCTTCTCCGCTCCTGCATGAGTTTTCCCTGAAATGCACCTCCCAGAAGACACACGGTCCACAGACACAGTGGGCACAGCCCATCTCCACCCCACAGCTCCGGATTCCCTGTGCCCGGGCACAGAGAGAGCCCCGTTCCTGGGGTCCCAGGGCCCTAACCAGAGCCCGCCTGCTGGCTGCAGAGGAAAACTCGGGGAGCAGCTGGGTGCACGGTGGCCGCGGGCTGGGGCCCCTCGAACCGGCTGCGTGGCTTGGCTGGGTTAGCCCGTCAGACCCGCTGCCTCACGGGCCGAAGGGGGCTCGGAGGCCAGCCCAAGCCTCCCAGAAGCTGTCACACCCCCTTCTCATCCCTTCTCCCGCGGCGCCAGGGCGCCTTATCCCGCCCAAAGTGAAAGAGAAAGTCGCCCCCCCCCCAGGCCCGCCCCGCCCCGCCCCGCCCCGCCCCGCAGCCAATCCCCGCCGCCGGCACCGCCCCCGGCTGCTGGCCCTCCCCCGCCCGCCCGCCGCCCGCGGGCTGGAGTCTCCAGGAGGAGCCGTGGAGGAGCCGGTCCTACGCGCCCGGGGTGAGCGGGACGACGGCGGGGGCGGCGGGCTGCCGAGCGGGCAGGGGGCCTCCCGGCCCGGGGAAGCCGGGGTGAAGGTCACCAGTCCGCGAGCGACGGCAGGTGTGAGCCAGCCGTGTGACCCGACTAGCGACGCTGCGGGTGCGAGGCAGGGACAGCTGGTCTTGGCGTGGGCTGGGGGGCGCCCCCCGCCAGAGGTCCCTGGGGCCGGCTCTGGCTCCCTAGCCCTGCCCCTAGCCTGCCCCCCGGGAAGAGGTGGTGGAGCAGCCACAGCGAGCCCGTGTGTGTGTGTGTGTGTGTGTGTGTGTGCGCGCGCGCGCGTGCAGTCGGGGTGAAGTTCCTGGGAGGGTGGGCACAGGCTGGCTATGGCTGAGCTGGTGCTTTCTCCAGGGGAGCCGTGGTCTGGGGCTCCAGCCCGGAGGTGCCATGGGGCAGGGGCTGCACCTGCCCTGGCTGCATCTACCTGGGCAGCTGTGAGCTGAGCCCCGCGGGGGGCCCTGGGGCTCTGTCACCCCTATCCCGACAGAGCAGGCTGCTCGAGGATGGGGTTGACACAGCCCAGCCCAGGGGAGGAGGCACCTGGCCCTTTAAAGGGCTCCGTGCATGTGAGCGTGAGCAAGGCCAGCTGGGAGGACGCACTGGTGAGGACTCTTGAGAGGAAGCCGCCAGGTGGCCCAGGGATGGGACCAGGTGGTGGGCCTCCTGGCACGCTTCGAGCCCACGACGTGTAGCCCGCCTGAGCGGGGTTGGGGGCCTGGGGAGCCGCTCGGAGCCCCTGCGGGGGCCCTGGAAGGGAAACAAGGAAGCCTGTTCCTCTGGTGCGCCTCTCCCGTCTGCCCACCCCCGCTGGTTGCAGTCCCTTCTCTCCTAGGACAGAAGCGCTGGTTTGGAAATACCCTTGAAAGCAGAAGACCAGCCTCCGCCCTGCGCTCCCTCCCCCGCTGTCTGGCATCCAGCTCCGCAGCTCCTACCTGGGTGCTCCCGAGTTAAATGGCCGATAAGCAGATCAGGTCAGAACCCAGCCCCGCCTCACCCCACCCTGCCCTCCCCCCGGCCGACCTATGGCCGAGGAGGCCGCCTGACCTCCATCTGCCCACGCAGCCTGCCAGCCAAGCTCATCAATGGCGGCATCGCCGGCCTGATCGGGGTCACCTGTGTGTTCCCCATCGACCTGGCCAAGACGAGGCTGCAGAACCAGCAGAATGGCCAGCGCATGTACACCAGCATGTGAGCCAGCGAGCTGGGGGGGTGGGGGGCAGGCCTGGGGGCACTCCTGCCCGGGTCAGGGCAGGGGGCCGGTGCTGGACCCTGGCTGACCCCTGGCTCCCTCCTACCCCCGGGGCTGCAGGTCTGACTGCCTCATCAAGACCATCCGCTCAGAAGGCTACTTCGGGATGTACCGTGGTGAGGCTGGGCAGGGTCTGGAGGGTCTGGATGGATGGTGGGGCCGCGCCCCGTGGGGCCTGGCTGTAGCTGCACAGTGGCGGGGGTCGAGGAAGGGCAGCTCTCAGCGCCATCCTCCACCGCTGCCAGCACCCAGCACGACGGGACCTCCTCCCAGGACAGGCGGGACCCTGTCTGCGCCGGACACTGGCGGGGGTAGTGGTGGGGGGGCTGATTGCAAAGCCGCTTAGCAGACAACCGCCAAGCCTGGATTTGCCCAGATGCTGTGCAGCAGAGTCCTTGCACTGAGAGGGGCTCACGCTGCCTCCTCAGCTCTGGATCCCCCCCAGGTCCCCCGCCTCTGCCTCCTCAGCTCTGGACCCCCCCAGGTCCCCCGCCTCTGTACTGCAGGGGGGTGTTCCTCACGGAGGCCCGCCTGCTGGACCGGGAGGGTTGCCTGAAGGAGGAGGCGCTGCCCCCACCCCCGCTGGGCACATGTGGGTGAGAGGGCAGGAGGAGCTGCCAAGGTGCAAGGGGGCGGGGGGAGGGCTCTGCCAACTGAGAGGCAAGTGCCCACCAAGAGCGTCCGGGTCCCGGCCCTGGCCACTGACCCATCCGCATGCCACACAGGAGCCGCCGTGAACCTGACCCTCGTCACCCCCGAGAAGGCCATCAAGCTGGCGGCCAATGACTTCTTCAGATACCAGCTCTCCAAGGATGGGTAAGGCGCTGGTTGACTGCTGGGGGCCACAGTCACGAAGGGAGGGGGATCTGTGCCTCCAGAGGACGAAGGATCTGTCGTCGTGGGGGCCCCTCACCCCGACCTGCAGGGCCTGCTTCCTCCGCCTCCGATGCTGAATCCTTGGTGCTCAGGCCCCAGGGGTCCTTGGCCCCTAGCCATTGCCTGCTGCCTCTTGTAGGCTGGGATTTGGGGGCACTGGCCAGTTTTCCCTATCACCCGAGGGTGGGGTGAAAGGGCAGTAGTCCCGTGGAGCACTTGAGCCCCCCACCCCGCCTCCAGTTTTGTTTGCTGAGAACAGCCCTCGCCCGTCCCCAGCCCCGCTGTGAGCGTCTGTCTCTCGGCTCGGTGCCTGTTACTGGAGGGCGGCGGGGGCGGGGCCTGCCTCTGTCTTCACCGGTCCCGCCCCTTCACGTCCCCCAGCCGCAGGGGCCTCTGACTCTGCCTTGCAGCCCCGCCCTCTTTACTGCAGGCAGCAGTTGACCCTGTTTAAGGAGATGCTGGCGGGCTGCGGGGCCGGCACGTGCCAGGTGATCGTGACCACCCCCATGGAGATGCTGAAGATCCAGCTCCAGGACGCAGGCCGCCTCGGTGAGGCTGTGGGGGGCGGGGCGCGGGGGGGACACCAGCTGGACCCCGTCCCTGCCCCCACCCTGTGCTCGGAGGGAGACCAGCAGGCCACCCCCTTTCTCCCCAGCCGCCCAGAGGAAGATCCTGTCCGCCCAGGCCCAGCTTTCGGGCCAGGGGAGCGCCCAGCCCTCCGTGGAGGCTCCGGCCACCCCCCGCCCCACAGCCACTCAGTTGACCCGGGACCTGCTGCGGAGCCGAGGCATCGCTGGCCTCTACAAGGGCCTGGGGGCCACGCTGCTCAGGTTGAGGGGCAGGCAGGGCGAGGGGAGGCCTACCCACCCGTCCGCCCCACGCGTCCCAGCCAGTCACCCTGCGATCCCCCGACAGGGACGTCCCCTTCTCCATCGTCTACTTCCCCCTCTTCGCCAACCTGAACGAGCTGGGCCGGCCAGCATCTGGGGAGAAGTCGCCTTTCTACGTGTCCTTCCTGGCCGGCTGCGTGGCTGGGAGCGCGGCTGCCGTGGCCGTCAACCCCTGTGACGGTTGGTGCCCAGCTTGGGGCAGGGCAGGGCTGGGGGGTGGGTCCAGGCTGAGGGCGCACGCTGACCTGCGTGCCCCTTGCAGTGGTTAAGACCCGTCTCCAGTCGCTGCAGCGTGGCATCAACGAGGACACGTACTCGGGATTCCTGGACTGTGCCAGGTGGGCGAGCCCCCAGGGGCCGGGGAGGGCAGGGCAGCCCCAGCGTTGTGGCTCTGACACCTCCGCCCCCGCCGTCTCCCCGCAGGAAGATCCTCCAGAACGAGGGCCCCTCCGCCTTCCTGAAGGGCGCTTACTGCCGCGCCCTGGTCATCGCCCCACTGTTTGGCATCGCTCAAGTGGTCTACTTCCTGGGCATTGCCGAGACCCTGCTGGGGCTGCCGCGCGTCCAGCCCTGAGCCTGGGCAGCCGCCCCTTGCCCTCCAGTCGAGCGGGACCAGAGCGGGGCCCAAGGCAGGCAGCCCCCCCGGGGACAGCACGAGAGTCTCTCCACAGACGGGTGGGGGTGGGGAGGGGGAGTGCAGGGTGCACACACGCGCCTGGCGGGGCCCTGCCTACACAACCCCCGGGATCAACGTCTTACCTAGAAACGGCAGAAATTGTTACATTCCTGGAGCCAGCCCTGCCCACCTTTGCCCCAGTCTGAACAACCCCCAGGGATAGAGCTGGTCTCTGGACTGGGGGCCCCCAGCCTGGGCTGGGCAAGCTGGACCCTCTCCTCCAGTCTACCAGCTCCTGTCCCCAAGGCTTGGCCCCTAGTCCACAGAGGGGACCCCGCACAAACCTATTTATTAACTTGCCGAGCACAAGCGGCTCTGTCCACCCCTCCGTCTGTCCGTCCAGCCTCCCCCGCTGCTGTTCTCTTGCCTTGGCCAGCCTTGCAGGAGGATCGGGCTCTCCTGCCCCCCATATTGAGCCAGGAATCCTAGACTGGGGGTGGCCCTGAGTGCTGACTCCCAGGACAGGTCCTCCGCCCCCACTGTGGGACCCAGCCCATGCGAGGTTTGTGCACGTGTGTGTGTGTGTATGTGTGTGTGTGAATGTTGGGGGCGGGTGGTGGCCTCCCTCTGCTGTCTTGGCCCCTCAGGGGTAGGGCTGTCAGGGGCTCCAGCCATCCCCATGTGGCCAGGCAGTGTGTGTGTGCAGGAGCGTGTGAGCGTGTGGGTGTGTGCCCTTGACTCGCCAGTGACCCCGTCCAGGAATCCGTCTCTCCGCCCGGCCCTACTTCTGAGGCCACGCCCCCTCGAGGTCCGGGAGGGCGAGCATGAGGACCAGTATGGAGCCCGGGAGCATCTTCTCCTGGGGGACACCAGGAGCTGCCCCTCCAGTCTTCCCCGGGCCTAGCCTGCCCTCCGGGCCTCTGGGTAAGGCCCCTGACCACACTTGGTAAAGCTCCGCCCTCCCCCACCCTTGATGTTGTGAACTGAGGCAGCTCTGTCCTGACCTGCCCCGCCCCCAGCCACGTGGTCGTGTTGGTGAGTGATCTGATGTGCCGGTGCTGTGTCCTCCACCCCCGGGCCCCCTCCCTGGAGGCCCCTTCCCAGTGACACTACCTGGGGCTCAGGCCTGGGCCCCCCAGTTCACGGTTGTTCCTGGGAGCTGCTCTCTCCCGTCACATCTGTACCTTGGAAGCTGCTGCTGCTGCTTACAGAATTATATTTTTTTCTTTTGAAGAGTTTTAAGAAGTTGTAACTTTTTGTGTCTTGTCCTGTAAGAAGATAAATAAATATTCTAAGTAGATGCCTCTTCTAGACTCTTGGGGGTGAAGGGCGTCCCGCTCGTCTGGTAACTGGCTCCCCTCCCCCTGCTGTCCTGGGTCCGCCTGCCCAGCTATGACGGGCACACTGGCTGTGAAGGAGCCTGGTTAGAATGGCCTGACTACCTCTCGGTCTGATGGAGGTGCGAGAAAGCCAGCCTCAGCCGCTCACCTTCTTGACGCTAAGCCGCCCTTCAGATCAAAAGTGGAACTGGGTTTGGGGCCCCCAGAAGTCCCGGCCGCTCCGGGGCGCTGTGGTGGCCACTAGCAGGTGGGCGGAGCCCGCGCTGATGCGGTCCCCGCCCTGCTTCCTGCGCCGGAACAGTGCATTGTGGGAAACTCCCAGTCCTTGCAACCGCAGCCGCGCCCGCCGCCCTCAGTCCGGTCGGCCGTGGTCCCGCAGAGAGCGCGCGGCCCTGAGGTGGGAGCGCCGCGAGCAGCAGCGTAAGGCGGAGGGGACTCTGCGGCGCGGGGTCTGGGGCGGGAGCGGGGCGCGGGGCCCCTGAACAGAGCGGCAGGTTCTCCGCTATGAAGGTCACCGGGGGCGCTCCGGGGTCCCCTGCTCTCTTGGGCACAGCCGCCTGGAGGGGGAGGGGCAGCCGGTGACGTCAGTATGAGCCCAAAATAACCAAAGGTCTGGGGGAGGGGGAGCGTGGACCACCAGCCCTTTGAGAACTTGATGCCCAGCAGCGGGGTGCCCTCCAGAATGACAGGGGTGAGGGGCTCTTGGGTTCCCTGGAGGTGGGTCAGTCCTCCCCAGGACACCCCCGTCCCGCACGTGACCTTCAGGCGACCTTCATTGTGTCACTGTGCATGGCCAGGGGACCCGGGTGCCACCTCCCACACAGGCTCCCTCCCCCTGCAGGCGCAGGTGCGAGTTCCTCAGCATCCCAGGAGCTGTGGACAGCAGGGTCCACTCCCGAGAGGGAAGATGGGTCCAGAGAGGCGAGGCCACCAGCCCCCTGCCCCACGCCTGACTCAGGATCAGGGCCAGGCCTTCCCTACTGCCCAGAGCGCCTAGTCTCTGCCTGGCCCTGCCTTGGGGGTGCCTGCTCCAGGCTCACCCCAGGGACTCCCTTTGCCCCCAGAGGCAGGAATGACCTCAGGGTCAGAAAGGGCTCCCCGCTCTGAAGCTGGAGCAGGCAAGGCCAGTCCTGGGGTGGGCACTGAGAGGGGGTCTATGACCAGCTGGGAGCCCAGGCCTGTTGCTGCCCTCCCGCCGGCTTCTCCAGCCTCTGGTGAGACACCCTGGTTTTGTCCAAGCCAGGTCCTGGCGACCTTCGGTCCATTTTGACCCCATGTAACTGAAAGCCCAGACTCTGGGTTCCCACGCTGCCCTCCCCACCCCCAGCCCACTCAGCCCTGAGAAGGATGCACGGTCAGTTCTGCCCAGGCCCACCTCCCCAGCCACACGGCTTCTCAGGGCTGGGTGGGTGCTCTCTTCCCGGTCAGGACCTCCCCACCCTGGGCCGACATGATGGACATAGGACATGCGTGGGCAAGACCATTTCACAGATGAGGGAACTGTAGCAGGCCTCATCCCAGCACCCCAGCCCAAAGGAGGGCCCACAGCGCCCGCCCGTGTGCTCGGAGGGGCTTCTCAGGAGGTGGCTGAGGCCAGCTGGAGGCTGAGCCCCAGGAGAGGAGTGTCCAGAGAGCTAGCGGGTCTCTAAGGGAAAAGGACGTGGGGCTGCACAGGACAACAGCCTCATCGGGTCTCCCCCCGCAGGCCCATAGGATGCCCAGGGGTGAACTGTCCTGAGCTGCCGTGGTCTAGACGCCTGCCTGCCCCCGCGTGCCCCACACAGCCCGCCCGCACACCCAGCATGGAGTCCAGAGGGAAGTCGACTAACAGCCCCAAGGCCGACGCTAAGGCCACGGCCGAGACCCGAGCCCCTGCCGCCGTGGACGGGAAGGCCCCGTCCTCTAAGCCAGGGAAGAAGGAGGCCCAGGCAGAGAAGCAGGAGCCGCCGGCAGCCCCCACGCCGCCACCTGCCAAGAAGACCCCAGCCAAGGCAGACCCGGCCCTTCTCAACAATCACAGCAACCTGAAGCCGGCCCCCGCGGCCCCCAGCACCCCCGATGCGGCCCCCGCGCCCAAGGGCCCTGGGGACGGGGCTGAGGAGGGCGGGGCCCCCACTGGGGGCCCCGGCAGCCGGGGGCCCTGCCCTTTCGAGAACTTGACCCCGCTGCTGGTGGCCGGGGGTGTGGCTGTGGCTGCTGCAGCCCTCGTTCTCGGGGTGGCCTTCCTGGTCCGAAAAAAATGATGGCCGGTGCCCAGGCTGGGCACAGCCACTTCCTGTACAGACCTTGGGAGTCTAGTGCATGCCGAATTCACACACCGCTATCTATACATATGTAATACCTATATCGTGTCCCCCACATACAAGCAGACGGAGAGAGAGGTGGACAGGCCCCTACAGCAGTGGAGACCCAGCCCCCTTGAGCAGTCCCGAGGGCAGAAGGAGGCCAGGCTCTGCGGGTGGATCCCTGACACAGGGTGGGGGCTCCATGTGGACCCAGGCACCAGCGGACGGATGGAGAAGCGGGCTCTGCAGGTGGCCTGCCTGCCCAAGTATGCCAGCCTGTGCCAAGGGCCCCAGTGGTCCTGTGGTCTTCTGGCAGCAGCTCCTGATGAATGCCCAGGGTAGTAGGGCTGGGCAGGGGCCTGGGATGGATTCTGAGCTGGGTCCAGCAGACATGGGGACATTAAAGGGTGTAGCTGTTTGGCCCATTTCTGCTGTTTGCGTGTAGCCAGGATGGGGGTTCCTCTGGGTGGGCTGCCTCAGTGGGCTGATCTGAGGTGGGTGGTCACATTGGCTGAGTTTCCGTGCCTCCTGCCTGCTTGCTTGAGCCCTGGCTGGGTGGACAGACAGCTCAAAGGCTCGTGTCAGAGGCACTTTTGAAGTTTACCTTCTGGTTGACCCCAGGGGGCCCCTGAAGCTGGGCCCTACTCTTCCTTCCCTGAACCCCTCCCCATTCTGCAGCGGTTGTCCTGGGGGCAGGTGAGAGCCTGGCGGGGAGGCAGCCGTGCCTGCCCAGTGCCCGCAGACAGCCCCTCCTGCCCACCCAGGGTCCTTGGAGTCTAAGAAGCGTATAAATGCAATAACAGGTAGAATAGAACTGCTGGGCAGGCGACCATCACCCTCTGCCACTGCCCCGTTGAGCCTGCAGGGAGACGCGCTCTGCTGGGAGCATGTCATGGCAGCGGTGGGCACTGGGAGCCCGACATGCCCTTGCCTGGCCAGCTGGCCACTGGAACCCTGGGCCTGAGTGGAGGTCAGTTTGAAATAAACTCTGTTATCTAAAGACTGGGCTGGCGTCCTCAACTGCACGCGGTTGGGAGAGGCGGGGTGGCCGGTCTGGGTGCAGGGGTCATCTGCCCACACTGCGGGCTTTCCGGGGAGGGCCAGGGCCCCCAGGTGCCCCTCCCAGCCTCTCCCGCCACCTGGTGCCCTTGACCCGGGTGGGTTCCACTCGTGGCTCTGCCCAGGTCTGGCCCCACCTGGATGGCTGCACCCGGCCTTCCCGCCAGCCCTGGCCCTAGAGGACCCAGTGCAAGTTGCAGGACCCACCCCCGGCTCTGCACCCACACCTCAGGCCCACACTAACCTGGGGCATTTCCCTGGGACACGCACCCCTCGCCCTGAGCTGCCTGGCCCAGGCCCAGCCACCAAGGGGAGGTGCCAGAGCCCACAGGCTCGTTCACAGGCCCTGCAGCTGCCCACGCCGCCCCTCTCCAGCCAGCTGGTCCCCTCTCCCACTCTCTGTTCCGCTTGTACCGTAAATGCAAAAAAAGAAGAAAAAAGTGTCCTCCGTGTGGGGACTCGGGGCAGGACAGGGTGGCTGTGAAGGTGAGTTCTGTCCCCGCAGCCGGGAGCTGAGGGTCCGGCTCTCGGCCGCGGTGGCGCTCTCTCGGGGCGCTGCCTCAGTTCTCTGTTACTTTTTTATCTTTGGCTGCGCTGGGCCCCGCTGCCGCACACGGGCCTTCCCTAGGCGTGGCGAGTGGGGCTGCTCCCTGGCTGTGGGGCTTCTCTTGCAGCTCGGGCTCAGCAGGCATGGCCACAGGCTGAGTGGCTTTGAGGCAGGGGTAAGCGTACCAGGAACCAAGCCTGTGTCCCTGCGTTGGCAGGCGGATTCTTCACTCAGCTCAGTTCAGTCGCTCAGTCGTGTCCGGCTCTGCGACCCCATGGACTGCAGCACACCAAGCCTCCCTGTCCTTCACCAACTCCCGGAGTTTACTCAAACTCATGTCTACTGAGTCCATGATGCCATCCAACCTTCTCATCCTCTGTCGCCCCTTCTCCTCTGCCCTCAATTTTTCCCAGCATCAGGGTCTTTTCTAATGAGTCAGCTCTTCCCATCAGGTGGCCAAAGTACTGGAGTTTCAGCTTCAACATCAGTCTCTCCAAAGAAATCCCAGGGCTGATCTCCTTCAGAATGGACTGGTTGGATCTCCTTACTGTCCAAGGGACTCTCAAGAGTCTTCTCCAACACCACAGTTCAAAAGCATCAATTCTTTGGCGCTCAGCTTTCTTTATAGTCTAACTCTCACACCCATACGTGACTACTGGAAAAACCATCGCCTTGACTAGATGGACCTTTTTTGGTAAAGTAATGTCTCTGTTTTTTAATCTGCTGTCTAGCTTGGTCATAACTTTCCTTCCAAGGAGTAAGCGTCTTTTAATTTCATGGCTGCAGTCACCATCTGCAGTGATCTTGGAGCCCAGAAAAATAAAGTCTGACACTGTCTCCACTGTTTCCCCCATTTTATCCTAACCCTGAGGGCGTGCAGGTCCTGGGCCCTGAGCACATTCACACTGTGGGAGCGTCACCCCATCGGCCCTCGGAAACGATTCCTCTTCCCAAACTGACCCTCTGTCCCCGTTAACACCCGTTCATTCTGTCTCTGCGGGCGACCTCAGGTGAATGGAGTCAGACCGGATTTGTCCTTCTGTGTCTGCTTATTTCTCTGAGCATCACGTCCTCAAGGGTCACCCACGGTGTAGTGTGTGTCAGGATTTCCTTCCTTTTAAGTCCCACCCTATGCGTGGACCACAGTTTGCGGATCCATCATTCGCTGATGGGTGGACTTGCCTCCACTTGTCGGCCGCTGCGACTGTGGGCCCAGCACCCAGCTCGCTCGAGGACCTGCTCAGAGTGGGGCGGCCGGGCTCCACGGTGCGTGCCCCTTAAACTCGGCAGCTGTGTCTCGTGCATGTGGGGCGGCCGGGAGAGAAGCGTGCCTCTCGCCCAGCGACACGGGAGTGGGCGAAGCCTAGAGGTTGACAGCCCGTCTGAGCGGGGCCACCTTGGGTCGTTCCATCTGCACGGACCCAACTGCTGCTGTTTACTGAGTCCTTGGCTGTCTGGGCTTTGCCTTTTCTGATTTTTCTGTTGCTGCCATTTGTCTGTTTTTCTGCGATGAGAGGCCTTCTTGTCATTTATTTGGAGGATTTTTTTTTGGTCTGGCTGCACGGCCTGGGAGATCTTAGTTCCCCGACCAAAGGTTGACAAGGATTGAACCCTGGCCGAGGCGGTCAAAGCGCAGAGCTCTAACCAGCGGACCACAGGGCACTCCCGCGTGCATTTCTTCCTGTGTCTCATATTCCAAGCCTTTGCCAACGGCACTTATCTGTATTCAGTGGCTGGCTTGCATCTGTTTCCTTTGTCTAGAAGTCCCCAAATCTCAAGTTATCACGCGTAACCGTTGATCCCTTTACTGTCTAACCTTCTGGAATCTTTTCTAATATAACACTCTTGGCATTTACTCACAGCAAGGACTTAACCCATCTGAACCTCGGGTTTCATGGGGACTAAGCTGAGGAGCTCGTGGTATCTCTCTCCCACCAGAGATGAAGGGGGCCAGGGTCAGGCAGTGAAGGGCCCCCCGCAGCCCCTTGGTGGCTGTGCCTCCTGCTGCCACTTTGCACACAGCCAGGGTCTGTCCTGAGCCCGAGTCGGCCTGCACCTGCCTCAAGGCCATACTGTAGTTTTGTGATACTACTTTGTAATCTCCTCTTGTTTCCGTCTGCAATGCGGGAGACCTGGTGTTTGATCCCTGGGTTGGCAAGATCCCCTGCAGAAGGGAAAGGCCACTCCAGTATTCTGGCCTGGAGAATCCCATGGACTGTAGAGTCCATGGGGTCACAAGGAGGACACAACTGAGCAGCTTTCACTTTCACTAAGAGAAACACAGCATCTAAGCTTTAGGGATGCTATGCTGCTCTCGTTTCCTTATTTCGTCGGAATTTCCACGCATGCTCAGTTACTGGTGGCCCCTTCCGGGGAAGGTTAGAATTGGGCAGCTGAGGTCCCCAGGGTGCCATGAGGGTTCTGAGGCCCAGCTTTTAAAGTGTATGTATATATATTTATGTGTTTATGGCTGTGCCGAGTCTTTGTTGCTGTGTGTGGGCTTTCTCTAGTTGCGGAGACTGGGAGCTGCGCTCTTAGCTGCAGTGGGCAGGCTTCCCGTCGCAACGGCTTCTCTGGTTTCTGACGACAGGTTCCAGCCCATGCGGGTTTCAGTAGCTGTGGCTTGCGGGCTTAGCTGCCCCATGACGTGTGGAATCTTCCCGGACCAGGGGTCAAACTGGCATCCTCTGTGTTGCAAGGTGGATTCTTACCAGGGAAGCCCCTCAGCTTCTGGTTCACAGCATTCCTAAGCTTTAGGAAGGTAGGGATGCTTCCAAATGATAAAAAAATAAAACCTCTTGGGGACACCCAGTGAAAATGAAAGTCGCTCAGTTGTGTCCTTCTTGTGACCCCACGGACTCTACAGTCCATGGAATTCTCCAGACCAGAATACTGGAGTGGGTAGCCGTTCCCTTCTCCAGGAGATCTTGCCAACCCAGGGATCGAACACCAGGTCTCCTGCAATTGTAGGTGGATCTTTACCAGCTGAGCCACCAGGGAAGCCCTGCTGACTTCAATGACCTTTACTACAGTACCACTTTTGAGTGGGAGTGGGCGAGGCTCACAAAATACCAGATATCAAAAGTACTCCATATAGAAGAAGCTCACACTGTAAATCGCACGCAGGCTTACAAGGACCTCTGAAAGCCAGAACTCAGACGGTAGCAGCATGTCCAGGACAGAGGCCCCGTGGGCGGGGCCAGCAGGGTAGGCTGGGTCGCACGTGGGGTCACGGCACAGGGATGCAGAAGGTGCCTGTGGGGGTCCGGGCTGCTTTCCTCTCTAGCACCCTCTCCTCCCCCGAGAGTGTGCAGCTCCCTTTTGGGGACCTGGGACCTCATTCTTGGTGCATCCAGGGCTGGGCCGGGCCAGTGCTTCAGGCCAGGTAGGGGCCTCCAGAACCTCTTTTCCTCCACCAGGGCAGAGTAGCAGAGGCCTGGGGAGGGCAGAGCTGGCCGGCGACCTGCTGCTCTGGACCATCCCGTGGATGCTGAGTCGGGCCTGGACTCCTGGGCCTTCAGCCCCGCCCTGGCCATGGCTCCCTGCCCTCAGGGAGGTGAAAGGGCAGGCAGGCAGAGGCTCCCGGCTTCCCAGTGACCGACCCCACCGTGCCTGTGCTTCCCATTCGGGGCCTTCAGCCCGTGGAGCCACGCTGGCTGTCTGAGGGCCGCTGAGCAGACAAGAGCCCCATGCCGCCACCTGCCCCCCAAGAGCAGCTCCTGTCCTGGCTGGAGGGGAGGGCACACCTGTTGTGTTGTGGAGAGAGCTCAGGAGATGCCCCTGGGACCCACGCCAGCTCCCCATCCAGCTCTGTGGGACCTGGAAGTGTGTTTGTGGGAAATCCCCTTCAGATGCTCCTCTGGACCCTCCCAGGCCTCTGTCGCTCCCTGTCCTGATGTCCTGGGCTCTGGGATAGGCCAGACTGCGAACGCCTGCCTCCCTTTCACGTCACCCCACTCCAGGCCACAAAACGCCACTGCCTGGCAGCCTGGGGTCAGCAGTGCAGGCAGCGGCTCTGCGCTCTCAGCAGTCCTGCCGACGCTCCCGCTCCAGGCGCAGGGACCCCGTGCCCAGCCGGCGGCCACGGCCTCGGCAGTCCTAGGTTTAGGGCCGTTGTAGCACAAGCCACAGGTGCTTGGGATCTAAGTCTGTGGACGCCTCCCAGCCCAGCCTCGGCCAAAAGAGAGCCCGGAGCTGAGAAGCTTGGCCCTGATGGGAAGAGGGCTGCTTCCTGGCCTGGGACCTGGGCCCCTCTGCTGCCTGTCTGGGAAGCTAGGCTGCCCATGGCACATCCTCCCTGAGACAGCCTCAATCCCAAGTCCCTGTATGGGAGGTCCACCCAGCAGGCCGACTGGGATAACAAAGGGGCACTCAAGGCAGTCCTTGCATGGGGTGTTCTCAGAAAGGGAGTATTGGGTAGACAGTGCCTTGGTGCCCATGGGCTTTGAGGGATGGTTAGGAGTTTGATGGGCAGAGAGATGGGTTCCAGCATTCGGGAGATAGAAATAGGAAGTGAAATGGCTCCCAGGGAAAGGCTCAGATGTGCTTTGAAAAGAGGAAGTTGCCAGGGGAGAAAGCAGAGGAGACCTGAGGCACTGGCCAGCCCCACCAGGCAGAAAGTCCCCCAGAAATGGCCCCCCAGTCACCCGTTCTTGGCTTCCAGGGTGAGCAGGTTCTAGGGACAGGAATGAAACGCTGTTGCAGGAAAACATGACCTTTGGTCCCCAGGGACTTTGTGCCTCGGGGGCCCAAACAACTGCAAGAGCCCAGGTTCAAGGGCGTCACAACCCCAACGGCAGAGCCCTAGTCAACCCCCAGGCCTCCCCTACCTTCTACTGTTCCACTGGGCACTCACTGTTGATGATCAGGAACTTGCGTAGCCTGTAGGTGATGCCCAGGGGGAGGCAGGTGAGCTGACACTTCAGGTGTGACCCGGGGTAACAACTGTGGGAGGGGGCTCAGCAGGATGGGATGGGGGGCTCTGAAGGGGAGCCCCTTCTTCTCACCTCTAGACTGAGCGATGGACCAGGGGACAGTCACCTGGCCTGGGCTGCTGGTCCTTCTGGTCCGCGCCTGCCCTCAGAAGAGCAGACACCTGCCAGTCACTCCTGCAGCACCCACCATCATGCCCAGGTGCGCTTGGCCATCTGGCCCGGGTGTTGGCCTCAGGGCCAGGCCTGAGTAACAGGCACCTCTTCACCGCTGCCCCTTCCCATGTGAGGGTAGGGCCGCTCCCTGGTATGAGAACCTGCTCAGGAAGGGGCAGTGAGACTCCTAGCCCACCCGGGGGACACCTCAATTGCCCTGACAGGTCATCTTGTGGGTGTCCGCCCCCCTGGACACTGACAGGGGCCGACAGTGACAGGCAGACCACCGCCGGACCCAGAATGAGGCTTCTGGACAGGGAGGCCGCATGCCACCACCGCTGCCATGTCCTGCAAGTTGCCGAATGCCACGCGGGACGCATTCCTTGCAGGCTGGCCCACGGCCTCGACCTCGGTTTCGGGAGGGTCAGGAACCGTGTTCCCGACCGCGAGCGGGGGTTGGGCTAGGAGTCTGCTCCATGCAGCTGCGGTCCCGTGGCCCAGCTCAGACCTCTCTGCAGGATCTCCGGGGCCACGACGCGGACGCGGTCCGGGACCGCGTCCAAGGGCTCAGCTGCCCGCGGCTGGCGGCGGACTTGACCCGGAATCGGACCCGAACTCGAGCTCGGGGTGGGAGGAGGCGGAGCCAGCGCAGCTCAGCCCCGCCCCCAGGCCGCGCGGCGCGTCACCGCGCCCGGAAGCGCGCACTGCCGCCCCGCGCACGCGCCCCGCCGCCCGGGCACGCGCCCCGCCTCCCCGCGCACGCGCAGCGGTACCAGCCCCGCGCAGTCCCGTCATGGCGTCCGAGCGGCTCCCGAGCCGGCCCGCCTGCCTCCTCGTGGCCAGCGGCGCCGCGGAAGGTGAGGCTCGCGAGGGCGGGGTCGGGGCTGCGAGCGCTCCCGCCCGAGCCGAGCTTCGGTGGAGAGCGGCCCGCGGTGGTGCTCGCTGCGGGCTGGCCAGTGCACCCGGCCGCCGCCCGGGGACGCGGTGGGGGACTGTCCCGGGGCCCTGCGGTGCGCGAGCCGCGCCCCCCGGCAGTGTCCCGGGTGAAGGTGCGAGCGGAGCCGGACGGCCGGGCCCCGCGCCACGAGCGCCGCTTCTCGGCCGAGGCCTCGGGTGCTCAGGGCCGGCGGTCGGGGGCGCCGGGCGCCTCGGCCTCCGCAAGGAGGTCGATAGGCGGGGAGGCGGGGCGCCCAGGCGGGTCCCGGGGTCCCGCTCCGGAGCCTGCCTCCGGCCTGACTTCAGCTGCTGCCCAAGGGGGCGGGGGAGCGAGGGCAGCGGGTCACGGGGTCGCAGTGTGCTGAGCCCCAGGCGGGGCCCCTGAGCTGCCCCCCAGGACGGAGACACTGAGGGGCACCACCCGCCGTGGAGAGATCAAGGCTGAGCCACTGAGAGTGGGGTTCAGCCCTGGAGTCGTGGGTGACTGCTGGGAGCAGGGTAATGGTGAGGAGGGGTCGCGCCGGCCTGGGTGTGCCCCAGGGGAGGGTGTTGAGGACATGGGTTGAGGGCACAGCTCTGAAAGGCTGCTGGGCTCTGCGGGCAGGATGAGTAGGCCCTTCAGGGGACCCTGGGCCAAAGCAGGTAGGGTAGAGGGGGCTGGAGGAACCGGGCAGCACTGGGGAGACTGCCTTTGCCAGATATGCAGGCTGTCTACCGTGTGCATGTACTGATCCGCAAGACTGGAGAGGGATGAGGTCCAAGATGAGGTTCAGGGGTGGGGTCCCCTGATTAAAGGCGGAAGGATGCAGATCAGGTCCCTTTAGAAGCAGGTGTCTGTGATGGAGTCTCAGCCCCCAGAAGTGGAGAGCCTTCCCCCTGGGTCCACAGAGAAGAGGGCGGGGCACAGTGCCAGGGCTGGGGTGGCATGCAGGACCCAGGAGCTCCGTGAGGGAAGGAGCCCACCGCCCCGATCCCGCATGCACCCCCTTCCCCTAGGACACAGGCCGCGGCCCCGCCTCCAGAGCCACAGGCTTCTATCACTGCCCCCCTCTCGCTGAAATCAGCGGGTGTGTGTGGGTCTCAGTCCCTGGTGATGGAGCGGTAGGGAACCTCACACTTGAGTTTTCCTTCTGGAAAAGGCCTGTAGTGGTCAGGCTCGGGAGAGAGCGAGACCCCCTTCAGGGGATTGCGGGGTGGACCCTGGGTGAGGTGGGGTGAAGGGCTGCTCCCCAGGGTGGTCCAGACCGGGAGAAGCCCTGAACCCACCGGGCTGCGTCTTCTCGCAGGTGTGTCGGCCCAGTCCTTCCTCCACTGCTTCACGCTGGCCAGCGCTGCCTTCAACCTGCAAGTGGCCACGCCTGGGGTGAGTCCGGCTCCCCGTGTCTCCAGGAGAGTGACGTCATTCCTGGGGGGACCTACGGGGTTGGGACCCCAGGGAGCACTGAGAGCCTCCCCAGAGGTGCCTGGGACACCTGCTTCCACTCGACAGGCGGAGACTGTGGCCAGCAGGGGCTGAGGGGCTGGGCCGACAGTGTCTTTGTCCCGAGGGGCTGCTGGCAGTCCCAGCCCTTGTCAGTTTCCTGGAGCCTCCATATGCCAGTAGCAGGGGGTGAGGTGCTGACCCTTGGCCTCTGGGCCCCCACAGGGGAAGACCATGGACTTCGTCGACGTGAATGAGAGCAACGCACGCTGGGTGCAGGACTTCCGCCTCAAAGCTTACGCCAGCCCCGCCAAGCTGGAGTCCATTGACGGTGTGGGGCCTGGGAGGGCCTTGGGGGGTGCGATTCCTGCTGGGTCCTGACCCCAAACTGCTTTCTCGAATTCCTGGAGCATTCTGGGGCTTGCCATGGAGCACCGTGACCATCCGGGCCATGTCCTGTCCGGTGGCCAGACCTCCCAGCAGGGGAGGGAGCTGGCGGGTACGCAGGTGGTTTGCGGGCCTTGGGAGCCTTAGCTGGTGGGGGCAGCAGGAGCAGAGAGGAGCCGGCTGCTGGCCTCGTCGTCCGTGACTGACAGGGCTGTGGTCCTCCAGGTGCCCGCTACCACGCCCTGCTGATCCCCAGCTGTCCCGGGGCCCTGGTGGACCTGGCCAGCAGCGGGTCCCTGGCTCGCATCTTGCAGCACTTCCACTCTGAGAGCAGTAGGTGGCCTCGGGCCCGGGCTGGGGGTGGGCGGTACGAGATTCATGGAAGATGGGACCGCGCCAACAGGGAGGAGTGCCTGATGGGGGTGTGGGGGCTGGTGTTCGTGGGCGTCGTTGGGGTTCAGGTTTTGGTGGGAATGCCGTCATTTCAGGAGCTGCCTAGGGTCAGTGTGGAGCGCTATGGTCCTGACCAGTAAGTGGACAGGTTTACCCAGCGTGTATACGTGTGCGTGTGACGCGCGCACACACACACATGAAGGTGGGCGTCCCTTCCACCACCAGCCCCCTGACTTGCCCCTGTGGTGCCTCAGCCTGGTTCCCTTGGGGGCTGTGGGCTGGGAACCCCGCCCCCCGCAAGATGGGCAGGCAGGATGCTGGCTTGGTTCTTGGTGGGGTTTGTGGGTGGTGGTGGGGCAGGGGGCTGGAAAACTGCCCTGAGGAGACGTGTCTGCTCCAAGGGAACGGGGCACACTGCCCTGGCCTGGCGTCGAGACGAGCGGGCGAACCCAGGGCTGCACACAGCGTCCTTTGTTGGTGGAAACGAGGCCTCCTGTCCATGGGCAGTGCTTGTCCGGGCACTCAGCCGTGGGAACGCACTTGTGCCAGCCTGCCCTCTGAGACGGGGCTTGGGGCCAGGGGCCTGGGGTTGAGCGGAGGGCTGGGCACCCCCTGCCCCCCATCTGCTGCATTCGGAGGAGGGGGCTCCAGGCACTGCCCAGAGGCCGGGTCAGGCAGCTCTGATGGGCAGAGGGTGGTACTCCCGTGTGAGGGGTGGACCCAGCAGCCGCCTTCCTCCCGCCGAGCCTGGCTCTCAGCCCCTGAACAGCTTGAGGGGATCTGAGCTCTGAACAAACCCCAGTCTTGTGTGGGAGGGCCGGGGAGGTGGGGGTGTCGCTTGGGCCTGGGTGGCCGCGGCGTCAAGCTGGCGCTGGCCCTGCTTACAGAACCCATCTGCGCTGTGGGCCACGGCGTGGCCGCCCTCTGCTGCGCCACTAGTGAGGACAGGTCCTGGGTGTTCCAAGGCTACAGCGTCACCGGGGTGAGTGCACGGATGGACGGACGGGCGGGGCAGCGGTGCAGGAGCCGCGGGGGCGGGGCCCCTGGGGGGGCAGCAGTTGTTGGCCCAGTCAGGACTCGGACCCCAGCGCCAGGCAGGGGGCTTGCAGCAGGAGCCTCTTGAGGCCTGCTGAGTGGGTGACTGCTCGTGGGTCCTGGGGCAGGTCTGGGGGGGCTCCTCTGGGGGCACTGCAGCACCCCCTTGTCGGGCTCCGTGCCTGACCCTCGGCCCTGAGCTCACCTGCTTGGACCTTTCTGGTGGCCCCGTGTCCTGATGCTGGGGAAGACCCAGAAAGCTTTGCCCCTGCTGTGGACCCCTCCCCACGGGCAGCCCCTGGTGGGGGCATGGCCCCCTGACCCTGGGCACTGCCCCGGCCCCACAGCCCTCAGTGTACGAGCTCGTGCGGGCGCCGGGTTTCGCCCACCTGCCCCTGATTGTGGAGGACTTCGTGAAGGACGCGGGGGCCTGCTTCAGCGGTGAGCGGCTGGGCTGAGCGTCCAGAGGGCTGTGGGGACCCTGGTCACGAGCCCCAGCTGGGACGGCGGGGCAGGGCGGCGGGGTCTGGGGGCCGCCCTGCACACGGCCTGAGGCCCCGGCGCTCGGGTCCCCTGCAGCCAGCGAGCCTGACGCCATGCATGTGGTGCTGGATCGCCACCTGGTCACCGGGCAGAACGCCAGCTCCACCGTCCCTGCCGTGCAGAACCTGCTCTTCCTCTGTGGCAGCCGGTGAGGGGCCGCGGCAGGTGGCAGTGGGACCCCGCCTGGTGCCCAGCCCCTTTGTCTGAACTGGCATCTACCCCGCAGGAAGTGAGGAGGCCCCGGGCCAGGCCCCGAGCAGATGCCACCACCTCCAGATGTCCTGGGTGTCCCCCGAGACCCTGCCTCGTGACACCCGGCCTGCCTGGGCCCTGGTGGAACTGCTGGGGGGCTCTGAGGATCCTCCCTGAATGGGTCGGCCTCGGGGGACGGACTGAGCCGGTGACTGTGGTGGGTCTCCCTGGGGAGGGGTGGGGAGTGCTGAGCGGGCTGTCCGTGGGCCCGGAGCACCCCGAGTGCTCCACAGTCAGCTGTGGGGTCCTGGGGGGACACAGAGCCTTCCTGGAAGCCAGGGCGATTGCTGACCAGGACCCTGGGATCCTGTTCCTGGCCTCCCTGTGGTCTCCCCACCCCTTTGGGCCTTGGTGGGGGCAGGAGGGTAGGGCCCTCGCCCTGACGCTGGCCTGGCACGCTGTTTCAGACACGATGGCAACCCCACGTAAGGCCAGGGTGGATCAGGTGGACGCTGCGGCGTCTCCACGTCCCTTCCAACACTGGGAGAAAAGCTCGTGGATACAGCACACGGGCACCCTGCCAAGTGGTGTCCAGGTCCTGACGGCCAGGCCTGCTTCGGGGTGGACGTGGCAGAGCCCTGAGCTCCTTTTGGAGTGTGGCCGGCCGGCCTGGGGTGGCGGACGGTCCTGGGTGCCAGGTGGCTGCCCAGCCAGCGGACTCCAGTGCAGCCTGGGTGCTCTCCAGCTTCCTCAGGGTGCCCGCCCGGCCTGTGGCCCACAGCGGGGCCCTGGAGCTGCCCTGCCCCACGTGTCGCCTTCTCTCAGCCTGGCTCTGCCCTGGCTAGCCCCTTGGAAGGGAGGAGGAGGGAGGCAGCCAGGCGCCTCAGCCCCAGCGCCGCAGACCAGGCCATGCCCTACACGTACCCGCCTCTGCCAGCGGCTCCAGACACCTGCTGGCCTCCGCACCCCGGGCCTGGGCCCCTTCCCCAGCCATCCCGTGTGTGGCACCAGCTGGTGACGGACCTGGCTGGACAAAAGCGTTTTTAGAATGGTAATGCAAATAAAGAGAGAAATGATTACGCCTCAGGGGCATCTTCTGAGTGTCCGTACCTGACCTGGGTGGGCTCTGCGGGGCGGGGCCCTCCCCAGCCTTCCTCACTGGCCCTCCCCAGCCTTCCTCACTGGCCCCACGTGGCCAGGTCTCCAGGCCCAGGGCCCAGCAAGAGGCCCCCTGGGATTTCCCACATGCTGTGTTGAAAACAGACCCTGAGCTCCAAGTCCGCAAAAACGGCGTGTGGGCGTCTGGGTGGTTTTTTCCATGAGTCGTAGCTTCCGTCAAAGGAGCGTTCTTATTAGTGGATAGTTTTCACGTCGTGCCCAGTGAAGGACACCCGATGAGACGTCCAGGAGATTCACAATGGACTGGCCGTTTGTGGGAGGGCGTGGGGCCAGCCCAGGGGGCCAGTGTGTCCCACGGCCTGGCTGCAGGGGGTCTTCACGTGTCAGCTGTATCCGCTGTCTGCACCGAGGCCCCGGGCCAGGCGGCATGGCAAGCGACTTCCACCTCCTAGGGCACAGCCTGTTCACCAGCTCAGTGCAGGGAGTCTGGGGTGTTGCTGGGGGCTTGCAGAAAGCCGCGGCCCTCTGACCCAAGCTGGCGAGGCAGCTTGCGGGGGGCTGAGGAAGCCCCAACCCGTCAGCACACTGGCAGCGTGGCCCGTGTGGCGCCTGCCCTGAGCCCTGTCCACCCAGCACTGCTCCTGCTTCTCGGGAGGGCAGCCAGAGGCAGCTCCACAGCCACACTCCCAGGGGCACCGCTCCCCTGCAGGGAGCTATGGGGAAGAAGCCCGGCCTGGCAGGGCCCCTCGGGAGAGGAGTGGGTACATCCAGACCTGAGGTGTGTCCCGCAGGCCCGTCCCAACATCTGGCTCCCCTGGTGCAGACCCGGACACCCAGCCACCCCGTCCTGCTCCCAGGCCATCCCCCCAGACCCTGCCCTCCCGCCCCCGCCGACCCCCCTTCACTGTTTCAGGAACTCAGGCTGGTCGCAGGGAGAGAAAGGGGCTCCCCTGTGGACCCCTGTCACCACCCACCGCCAAGCCCTCAGTGCAGCACACCCACCGCAAAGCCCAAATGGAGCAGCAAAGGTCCGCACACGCTGCTCGCCTGTGCTCACACCTGTGCTCACACCTGTGCCCGGTGTGAGTGTGGAAGCTGAGGCCCGTACACGTTGTGCTGTCCCCACAAGGTGGCACCACCAACCCCAAAGGAACCTGGGCCAGAGGCAGGGGAGGAACGTGTCCCCACAGCAGGCCTCTCCGCCAGGGCAGCACACCCCTGCCCAGCTCCGCAGGCACAGCCTAGAAGCCTGGGAGTCCCCGCCTTCAGAGTCAAAGCTCTTGGGTCACTGCCCAGCAGCAGGCAAGGGGCTGTCACCACTGACTGGGGGTCCCCATGGGGCTGCCGGCCTAATCCCGCCTTCATCAGGCCCCGGGAAGGAGACAGGAAGCAAAAGTGAGGGCTTTAATGCGCTGAGCAGATTTTTACATAAATCAGAAATCTATGATTCGTCCCCGCTCCAATTAGTAAAAAAAATCCAAGATTCATCACAAAGCATGTGCAATTAGGCCCCAATTCAGAGACGCACAGATCCGTGGTCCAGCCTCGGGTGCCGCACTATTTTCCATTCTCTGCGCTGAACATTCGTTCCTGGAAACGAATGGTGTGAGCTCGTGTGCCCACCAGGCTGCCCCGACCCCGCCCTTGGCCAGGCCGGCGGCCCTGGGCCCTCCCGACGGCGGCCCCGCCACCGGGCCCCTCCTACCCGCCCATGACCCCTCCTGCCCACGTCCCAACCGTGGCCCCGGCGCTCACTCTCAGCATCCGCTCCAGCTTCACCGCGTCCGCGGCGAACCTGCGGATCCCGTCAGAGAGCTTCTCCACAGCCATGCGGTCCTCGTTGTGCAGCCAGCGGAAGGCCTTCTCGTCCAGCTGGATCTTCTCCAGGTCACTGGCCTGGGCTGCGGAGCAGATGCCCGGGCCATGGGCTCAGAGCCTCGCCCAGGGGTGGAGGCAGCCCACCCCGAGGCTCCAGGTTCCAGAGCCTCAAGGGACCAAGGCATTGGTGCCTGTGGAGCCCGAGGCGGTGGGAGGCGGGAGGGGACGGTCTTACCTGCTTTGGCCGAGAGCACAGGCGTCAGCTTGCTGTGGTCCTTGAGCAGCTCCCCCAGGAGCTGGGGCGAGATGGTGAGGAAGTCACAGCCAGCCAGGGCCTTGATCTCGCCCGTGTTGCGGAAGGAGGCACCCATGACGATGGTCTTGTAGCCGAACTTCTTGTAATAGTTGTAGATCTTGGTGACGCTCTTCACTCCTGGGGGGACACACCAGAGCTGCCATCCGTGCCGCCCAACCCTCCGTCCTGGGGCCCCCTGGGAGCACGCAACACAGCACCCCTCTGCCCCGGCCCGGGCGGCCACTGACCGGGGTCCTCCTGGGGTTCGTAGGACTTCTTGTCTGTGTTGGCCACATGCCAGTCAAGGATGCGGCCCACGAAGGGCGAGATGAGCGTCACGCCGGCCTCGGCGCAGGCCACGGCCTGGGCGAAGGAGAAGAGCAGGGTCATGTTGCACCGGATGCCGTGGTGCTCCTCCAGCTCCCTGCGGGGACGGGGAGAGCGCGCGCGTCAGCCCTGAAAGGCAGGGCTGGGTCGCTCCACCCTCGTGAGTAACTGTGGAAGGGTCACCAGGGCGAGCTCAGGCCAGCGGCTTGTGGGCAACCAGACCTCATCAAACCCGCATTTCAGAACAGGGACCAAGGTGAGAGGCCCCCGAGAGCTGCAGACAGTCCTCGCCTCGTCACAGAACCTCTGCGCTGGGCCAGTGCAGGAGACACAGGCTCAGTCCCTGGTCCGGGAAGATCCCACAGGCCCGGAGCCCCAGAGCTTGTGCGCCACAACAAGAGGAGCCGCCGCAATGAGGAGCCCCCACCCTCCCACCTGGAGAAAAGCCAGGCAGCCGTGAAGACCCAGCACAGCCAAAAAAAAGGGACCTTTGGGCTGGAGATCATGGAGTCGGCTCCAACCACAGCACCGTCCTGCCTCAATCCCACAGCCTCACTGGCCCCACGGCCCCCGCCTGCCCTCTGGGTCAGCCTGTAGAAAGCCCGTCCCCCAGATGACACGTCAGGGCCGACCATGAGAAGGGGGTCCTGGCCACGCTCTACCACCTGCCAGCTGAGTTCCTGTCCCAGTGGATGGTTTCAGAGCTGCCCCGCTGCCGGGCCACAGGGAAGCAGGCAAGAAGCACAGCCCTGGGGGCACAGGGCCGCCTTGGTGGCCAACGCCATGAGCACTGGGCCAGTAACTCCACCGCTGGTGTGTGCCCACAGGAGACCACCCCAAGCACACGCTCAGCGTGATCCGACACGGGCAGCCACGTGCCCCAGGAAGATGTGCTTGGAAGGTGTGCACACACAGGGAGACCTCCTTAAGGGGGACCCAGGTGTGGCGCGCGTGAGCCTGGAACAGGAGCCAAGCAAGGGAAGCCACACACGAAGGCCATGTGCGGCACAGCCCTGTCCCTCGGGAGCGTTCAGAGGCAGAAGGTGCGTGGCGTAACAACACAGGGACCCGTGGGGGTGGCCAGGCGCTCCAAGGACAGCCAAGCCTGGGCACCAGGGCAGCGTCCTGTCCACGCCCGCCTGCCCCCTCCGCGCCCAGGGTGCTTGGGGGGAGCCAACTCCCACTCTGTCCTTGGCAGACGACACCTCTGCCGGCGGCACCGCGCAGGCCCACTGCCCGAGGGGCCTACCCGGGACGGGCAGAGGCCCCAGCAGCTCCGCGCTCATGGGGACACTTACTTTCCGGCCTGAATTCCTTCCCAGGTGGACGAGAGCTTTATCAGGATCCGCTCCTTGCTGATCCCAGCCTCCTTGTACAGCTCAATGAGGCGCCGGGCGCGGGCCACCATCGCATCCTTATCAAAGGAGAGCCTGCAGGGCACAGGGCGCCTGGCTTGCAGCGGCTGAGTGGGGCAGACGCAAGCGGAGGCCAGGCGCCCACAGCAGCGTGTGGCGCTGCGAACGACAGCGGCTGCTGCTCTCGACCCCCACTCGTTGGCCCTGAGGCCTTACCTGGCGTCCACTTCCGTGGATACGCGGCCTGGAATTTTCTTCAGTATTTCTGCCCCAAACAACACAAAAAGTTTATCAATAGCATTTGTAATCTGTTCCTCTTGTGACCTGAAATTCCAAGGGAAAAAATTAGGTTAGAAGCTTCTTTCTTTTAAATGTACAGGATTCTGCAAAAATTGTTACCTGCTTCCCAAATTCTTTTCCCACCGTCTGTTTTTCTTAAAAACCTTTCAAAGTGGTGATAAAACACACAGCAGAAAACTTACCACCTTACTCATTTTTTTTTCTTTTTAGATTTCAGCAACAGCACACAGCTCGTGGGACCCCTCAGCTCCCCGACCAGGGGCTGGACTCGAGCACACCGCTCTCTCCCCAGTGGCGCAGCCGGTTCGGGCACTGAGGTGCTCACACGGGCGCGGCCACGGCCGCCTCATCCCCAGTGTCTCCATCCTTCAAGCTGAGCCCTGCCATCTTTGGGGGCTTGAACAAAACACTCTTCCCACCCTCTCTGAAGCTACCTGGGCAGATGAATAAGGGGCACAGTGCGGCTCCAAGATGGACCGGAAAGATCTCCGGCCTGAGAGCAGGGCCAGTCTGCTGATCACTAAGGGCACTGCCTCGTCACCAATTCCAGGAGCATCGAGAAGGGAGGGGAGCCGCAGCACGGGGTGCACGGCGGGGGTCAGGGCAGGCCCAGGGCATGACTGCCACCCCTGCACACGGCTGACCTCAGCACACGGGGCGCCAGAGAGGGACAGGCCAGCCCAGCACAGCTCCTGCCAGGGGCCACTGTTTCCTGCGAGCCCACTCTCAGCTGAGCAGTACCACCCAGATGAACATTTAAAATGATACCCAGCAAAGGCGAGTCTATGGAGAGAAGAACCAGTCTGTGGTCGCAGGCGGAGGCACGAGAGAACATTCTAGGAGGCGAGAACATTCTCGGACTGGACTGTGGCTGCACCACTGTATAGGTGAACGCATCAGAACGAACTGCTCCCTGAGACAGTGACTCTCACTCCAACGAGACTATCAGAAGGAACAAGATGCCAGGAAGCAGCTGCACGGCCGCCAGGGCTGAGGACACAGACTACAGCGGGGGAAGGACTCGGGTGCCATCCACACGCTCCTGCCACCAAAACTCAGTGAACTGTCTACTCCCAATGGGTGATGCCCGCAAGAAAGCAGACAGCGTTCCTTCCCGGAGCCTAAAACACTGGCGAACTGGCCTCGGGAGGGAAGCAAGCAGACCCGGCCAGCACCCACGGCCCCACACTCACCCGCCCAGCTTCCTGCCGTAAGCAATGGCCTCCTCCACCAGCTCCTGGTAGGTTGGCATCTGTGCCGCAGCCAGGATCAGGGACGGGTTGGTGGTGGCATCCTGGGGCTTGTACTCGTCGATGGCTGGGAAGTAATTGTGGGAAACAGGGGTCAGTGGAGTGCCCGCTTCCACCCAGAAACCTGAGATGACCCCTGAAAGCCCTAAACACAGGGACAGAGCCAAGTAGGGTGCGGCCACACTTCATGCAGGAAGGCTGGCCAGGAGGCAGCTGAGCACAGGGAGGAAACCTGGAGGCTAAGCCAGCGAGCAGCCGTGCCAAGAGCCGAGAGCTGCCCAGCACCAAGGAGCAAGGAGGGAGGTAGCCAGGAGGAGACCAACGGCGTCCGCAGGTGCTGGCGCCCAGGTCAGCCGCGGAGGGGCTGGACACGGGCCTTCAAACTATTCTTTTAACACACTTGTTCCTTCCTGATAACCACGCGGGAATTCCAAGGAGTCTTGAGGCCCTGGCTGTCACAGGGCAGTGCTGAGCTCAAGTTCATCAAAACTCAGCTTCCAGGATTAGCCAGTTCAGTAAGTTGATTTGGCAAGCTAGCATTTTCAAAGTATCTTCTGATGACAAAACCACAGAGATGGAAAACAGGGAAGGGGGTGGCTCTCAGGGGCCGGGAACAGCTGTATCCTGCCCGTCCTGGTGGCCCTAAGAACCCACCACAGAGGACGACCCCTCCTCTGTGCAGCTGGAAATCAGGGAACACAGGGCCGGTCTGCAGCCTGTTCACAGCGCCGTGTTGGCACCAAGGCCCCTATCCTGATATCACACCACGGCCACACAGAACACCCGGGGAGGTGATGGCAAAAGGATTCGTGGGACCCGATGGGCGAATTCTGCAACTTCCTGGAGTCTGTTAGTTATTTCAAAACAACAAGTTAAGAAAGCACGCTCTGGAGTGGAGCTTACACAAATGTGTGAAACCCAGTGTAATGCGCTGAAGATAGTACCTTGATAAAGCTGACTTTTAACAAAATTAAAAACAAAATCTGGGGTCAACAGATGGGCTTCAGGCTCCAGGAACCCTTAACAGAATACAAAACCTGGCATGGGGCATGGAGTGGGAAGAGCAGCCACAGCTTTGACTTATTTTCAAAGAGGCTTATGATGCCCCAAAGGCAAAACCCTTCAGTTCACAAAGTGACTGTAAAACTGAAATTACAACTATGTAAGATTTAGATATATATGGGCTTCTCTGGTAGCTCAGTTGGTAAAGAATCTGTCTACAATGCAGGAGACCCAGGTTAGATACCTGGGTTGGGAAGATCCCCTGGAGAAGGGAATGGCTACCCACTCCAATATTCCATAGAGGAGCTTGGTGGGCTACAGTCCATGGGGTCACAAAGAGATGGACAAAACTGAGCCACCAACACACATCTGTACATATCACCATATATGTGATCACATCACATATAACATACTGTACACATCACCAATAAATGTATTTTTAAATAAAGTCACTAACACTCACTTAGCAATCTTCAATGTCAGCACTTGGGTTTCAATGTTTCCAAAGAGGAGAACATAGAGCAAGCATTCCCCAAGAGGCCTCTGGACACACTGGGCCGACACTGACAGAGGCCACGGGTAATTGACCTGAAGACCAGCCAGCCTGCAGCTGCTGCCCAGTGAAACCAACAGGAAACCAGCACAGACTCAGCAAAGATGGGAGACACTCCACACGAAGAAGGAGCAAACCAGGACTTCCCGGTGGTGCAGTGGGTAAGAGTCTGCCTGCCCTTGCGGGGGACGTGGGTTGGGTCCCTGGGCCTGGATGACCCCACACGCCCTGGGGCAACTAGTCCTGGTGCGCCACAGCTACTGAGCCTCGAGCCATAAGTACCAAGCCCGAGCCCGAGACCCCGTGCTCCACAAGAGAGACCACCACACTGAGAGGCCCTCCACTGCAGCGGGAGCTCAGCCCCTGCGTGCCGCAACTAGAGAAAAGCCCGTGCAGAGCAGTGCAGCCAAAAATAAATAAAATTAGAATCAAAAAGGAGCAGAAAGACGTGCAGCCACTTTCCCAGACTCTCTGTCCTGATGAGGTCACTGCCAGAGGCCTGGACCAGGGAGGGACGGGTGGGAAGAAGCCGGTGGCCTCGCAGGTCAGCTGGAGCTGGAATTGCCCAGGGCCCCCAGCTCTGACCAGGAGGGAACCTTCTGTCAGCTGGTTTAATGTACAGGTTGGACTCAAGCCCATCACCATCTCCAGCGTTTATGTTTAAGCAGCCAAATATGCTTACTCATTTTCCTCAGCTCTGTGAGATAGAGTCTTATTCTTACCAAAGAGGAAATAAAGCCTGTTTCTCAAGTCACCATGAGAAAGCAGAAACGAGGAAGTCCCTTCCCTACCGTGTGCCCTGGAGCACTCCCAGCACGGAACATTTCACGATTTCTCTGACAACCTTCATGGTTCACAGAGGATGTGAATGGAGGTTCACCTAGTCTGGGTTTCCGCTGCAGAGGATGGGAAGGCCAAGCCCCCCAGTTCCCTCCCAGGAAGGCGAATCAAGCCAGGAAAACCTATACCTGGCGCAAGCTCTGCTTGCCTCCCTGCAGTGAGTGGGGCTGTACCTCCGGGGATCCTTGGTCCCAGGCGGTGAACGTCTAACTGGCCCGCACGCGGCCATGGTCACCAGCGTGCAGCTGTCCCCTGGGCAGGGGTGGGAAGTGTGCGCAACACGGGGTTTCAAAAGCAGGCGGTGTCATTCGCAGAGTCCGGCCTTTCTGGGCCCAAAACTAACTCATGTTCCTGCTCAACATTCGCGCAACGCAACTGCCCCGTGTGACCACAAGTGGTTCGCATCTCCACGGCGGACCAGGAATCGCTGTCCAAATCTAAGTACTTGGGACACCGTCCTCTGACCCACTGGCGGTCACCGCGGGCTCCAGCAGCGCAGAGGACGGGGGCGCTGGGCCCCGCGCATTCGGGTCCTGAGGCACCCACGCCCCGGCCGACGGTGAAGGGGGCCGAGCACGGGGCGCCGAGAGCAAGCGAGAAGTGGGGCGGGGAACAGCAGGGCCGAAGCGGGGGCGGGGGGCGAGGGAGAGGGGCGCCAAGGAGGAGGGGGGCAGACTTCCCGGCCCAGGAAGCCGGGTGGCCGGGCTTCGCCGCCGCCCCTGCGCCCCTCAGCCGCGCGTCCGCGCTCCCGGGCCCTCCCGCGCCTCCCCACACCGCCGGGCGGGCCGGCGCCCCGCGCGCCCGAAGTCTCTCGCTGCTGCCCGGCCCGCCCCATGAGCTCGGGGGCCAGCGCGGCCTCACCGTGGAAGTCGCCCGTGTCGGCCACCACGGTGGTGAACTGCTTGAGCTGGTCCAGCGCGTTCTCCATCCTCTGCCGCTTCACCGGGGAGCCCGACATGGCGAGCGGCGGAGCGAGCGGGGGACCCACAATGCCCCGCGGGCCCCGCCCCCAGCCGCAGCCAATCCGGGCGCGGCGCGGGAGGGCGGGCCTGCGCGCCGGCACCGGCGGGGCCCCGCCCCCGAGACGGCGCCCCACCCCCCGGAGCCTCGCCCCGCCCCCGGGGCGGCCCCAGTCCCCCGGAGCCGCGCCTCAGGAGCTGTACTCATCCAGGGCGGGGTGCCCCGGGGCGGCGCCCCGGAGCGCTGAGTCCCCTGGGCGCTGAGTCCCCCGGGCGGTATGCCCCCAGAAGTGGTTATGCCGGAGGGGCGCACATCCTTCTGGTGATGCAGCCCCCGGATGGTTTTGCAGGGAGCGATGCACCCCCGAGAGGCGCTCCCGCCTCCACGACGCGTCCCTGGGGGCCGTGATTCCCGGAGCGTGCACCCCCTGCAGCGGGGCGCCTCCGGGGCGTGGAAGTGATTAGTTCCCTGGACTGATGCGTCCCCGCCGCGGAGCTCCCCCCGGAGTGAAGCACACCCAGGGCTGCGTGGTCCCCGACGGCGCGCCGGCTCAATTCCCTCCTCTCGTTTGCAGCGGCAACTGGAGTGAGGGTCGTCGAGCATCAAGGAGTTAAGGCTGAGGCTTCAGGCCGCGGTCAAGCGGAGTCTCAGAGAGACCTGGACACCTGAGACTCTGCATCTGAGCCTCCGCCTCAGGAGGCCATAAGGGGCCCTGGGCATGCGGGCCTGGGTCTGGGAGTCTGGGTCGCCGCCCCTCGCCCCCCGGCCGTTCTGAAGCCAGGGGCACCCAGTGTACAATTCTGTCCTTGAGACCGAAATCTCACCTTCTCTGTGCTCTGGTGTGGAATTCAATCTCGGTGACATAGAGTTTTGGGTGAAGTAGAAAAGGATTGGGCTTCCCAGGGGGCTTAGTGGTAAAGAATCCACCTGCCAAGCCAGAGACACAGGTTCAATGCCTGGGTCAAGAAGCTCCCCTGGAGAAGGAAATGGCAACCTACTCTAGTATTTTTGCTTGGGAAAATGCATGGACAGAGGAGACTAGTGGGTTACAGTTCATGGGGTGCCAAAGAGCTGGAGAAAATTTAGCTACTAAACCACAGCAGGAAGAGATGGATCGCTTTATTGCTTTGCCAGGCAAAGAGGCGCACAGCGGCCCCTGTCCTCAAGACCATGTGTCCCAGCTTGGGGAAGACAGTGACAAGTTTTATATTAATTTCCAAAGAGAGTGTGATCAGCTTGAGGACATTCTTCTAATAGTTTCGTGAGGTAAGCAGGAGTCAACATCATCAACCTTCAGGTCCAGCTGATCTGGGCTCTCCATGCTTGTGGGCAGCATGCCATCATTAACAGTTAACTTCTCCACTTGGAGAAGCTTCAGCGTCTGCAGAAGAGCTCAAAGATATAGTTATGTCTGTCTGCTGAAGGGAAAACAGGACCCTGCCCCAAGACTGCCCTTGACTGTTTTTTCTCCCTGTTCTCACATCCCCTCCCTTCCCTAAGAACAACTGCTTAAATCTACTTGAAACTCAGGGAAGGTCATAGAGGCTGGGTGAAAGCTGTTTCCTGTAATAAAAGAAATGGGGACATAGAGGCGTCATGCCCAGGACCTCCACAGTACCCTGCACAGCATCACCCTCAGGCCTGGCAGCTGCTCCAAGCCCTCCTAGGTTGGGTGAGCCTGGAGGCTGGGGAGGGGCTGAAATCAGGCTTGTGGTTTCATTTTCTCCTGTGGATCCAGAGCCCAGGACAGGCCATCGACCCTGGGAACCACATCTGGGAATCCCTCCTATCGAAGTAGTACTAAGTTTAGAAGTATGAAATAAAATTCACATTTTATGGGAAGACAAGAAAAATATAAACATAAAAAATTTTCTCTGCCCTTTGGCCTCCTCTCTCCTGCACTGTGCATCCCGTGTCTGCATTTTATACACGGAAAACCTCCCCACTGACTGTTGGATCACAGAAAAAGCAAGGAAATTCCAGGAAAACATCTGCTTCTGCTTCATTGGCTATACTAAAGCCTTTGACTGTGTGGATCACAACAAACTGAAAAATTCTTAGAGATGGGAATACCAGACCACCACATCTGCCTCCTGAGAAACCTGTATGCAGGTCAAGAAGCAACAGTTAGAACTGGACATGGGACAACGGACTGGTTCAAAATTGGGAAAGGAGTACATCAAGACTGTATCTTGTCACCCTGCTTATCTAACTTATATGCAGAGTACATCATGCGAAATGCCAGGCTGGATGAAGCACAAGCTGGAATCAAGATTGCAGGGAGAAATATCGGTAACCTCAGATACGCAGACAAAACCACTCTAATGGCAGAAAGCAAATGAAAAAAATAAAAGTGAGCCACTCACTTCAGTTCAGTTGCTCAGTCGTATCCCACCCTTTGCGACCCCATGGACTACAGCACACCAGGCTTCCCTGTCCATCACCAATTCCTGGAGCTTGCTCAAACTCATGTCCATTGAGTCTGTGATGCCATCCAACCATCTCATACTCTGTCCCTTTCTCCTGCCTTCAATCTTTCCCAGTATCAGAGTCTTTTCCAGTGAGTCAGCTCTTCACATCAGGTGGCCAAAGTACTGGAGTTTCAGCTTCAGCATCAGTCCTTCCAGTGAATATTCAGGACTGATTTCCTTTAGGACTGACTGGTTTGAACTCCTTGCCGTCCAAGGGACTCTGAAGAGTCTTCTCCAACACCATAGTTCAAAAGCATCAATTCTTCCTCATTCAGCTTTCTTTATAGTCTGGAGGAGTCTTTGGACCTAGAAAAGAAAACAACAGTCGCAAAGGCCCTTGCTGAATCATCTAACTTCGGAGAAAACAAAACAAGACTTTAGGTCCCGCCCTGAGGCTCCAGGCCGGTTGCATCCATCTGGGACTTATCAGCCCCTGTCCAGAAACCTTCCAACCCCTACACCTGCCCAGAAGACTTATCACCCCCTGCCCAACTACAAATGCCATCTCATCTAAAGAATACCCAAAACATCCCGCCTGATTAACGTTTCCCTTATCGCTTCCACAAACCTCCCTATAAATATGGAGCCTCCCTGATCCCTCTCTGCGCTCAGCCTGGTCCTTAGGCCGACTGTCCTTTTATTCAGGCAAGGCTGCTCCTTGCCTGAATAAAAGTAACCTACTTCTGTTGAGGTCGTCTTTCCTTTTCTGCCTCAGCCCGAACTATACCTTACATAGTCCAACTCTCACATCCATACATGACTATTGGAAAAACCATAACTTTGACTAGACCAGACGGACCTTTGTTGGCAAAGTGATGTCTCTGCTTTGGTCATAGCTTTTCTTCCAAAGAGCAAGCGTCTTTTAACTTCATGGCTGCAGTCACCATCTGCAGTGATTTTGGAGCCCAAGAAAATAAAGTCTGTCACTGTTTCCATTGTTTCTCCATCTATTTGCCATGAAGTGATGGAACTGCATGCCATGATCTTAGTTTTCTGAATGTTGAGCTTTAAGCCAGCTTTTTCACTCTCCTCTTTCACTTTCATCAAGAGGCTCTTTAGTTCCTCTTCACTTTCTGCCATAAGGGTGGTGCCATCTGTGTATCTGAGGTTTTGATATTTCTCCCTGCAATCTTGACTCCAGCTTGTGCTTCATCCAGCCTGGCATTTCGCATGATGTACTCTGCATAGAAGTTAAATAAGCAGGGGGACAGTGTACAGCCTTGATGTACTCCTTTCCCAATTTGGAACCAGTCTGTTGTTCCATGTCTGGTTCTAACTGTTGCTTCTTGACCTGCATACAGATTTCTCGGGAGGCAGGTCAGGTGGTCTGGTATTCCCATCTCTTTAAAAATTTTCCAGTTTGTTGTGATCTACACAGTCAAAAGCTTTGGCGTAATCAATAAAGCAGAAGTACATGTTTTTCTGGAATTCTTTTGCTTTTTCAATGATCCAATGGATGTTGGCAATTTGATCTCTGATTCCTCTGCCTTTTCTAAATCCAGCTTGAACATCTGGAAGTTCATGGTTCACGTACTGTTGAAGCCTGGCTTGGAGAATTTCGAGCATTATTTTGCTAGCATGTGAGATGAGTGCAATTGTGTGGTAGTTTGTGCATTCTTTGGCATTGCCCTTCTTTCAGATTGAAATGAAAACTGACTTTTTCCAGTCCTGTGGCCACTGGGCAAAGTGAGTCGCTCAGTCTTGCCCATTTCTTGTGAACCAATGGAATTCTCCAGGCCAGAATACTGGAGTGGGTAGCTGTCCCCTTCTCCAGGGGATCTTCCCAACCCAGGCAAGGATCAAACCCAGGTCTTCCGAACTGCAGGCAGATTCTTTACCAGTTGAGCTACCAGGGAAGTTGGTAGCTCAACAATGGCAGAAAGCAAAGAGGAGCTAAAGAGCCTCTTAATGAAAGTGAAAGAGATGAGCAAAAAAGATGGCTTAAAACTCAACATTCAAAAAACTAAGAACATGGCATCCGGTTCCATCCCTTCATGGCCAATAGATGGGGAAAAAATGGAAACAATGACACTTTTATTTTCTTGGGCTCCAAAATCACTGCAGACAGTGACTGTAACCGTGAATTCAAAGACGCTGCTCCCTGGAAGAAAAGCTATGACCAGCCTAGACAGCATATTAAAAAGCAGAGACAGCACTTTGCCAGCAAAAGGCCATATAGTCGAAGCCAGGGTTTTTCCAGTAGTCATGTATGGATGTGAGAGTTGAACCATAAAGAAGACTGAGTGCCAAAGAATTGATGCTTTAAAACAGTAGTCTTGGAGGAGACTCTTGAGAGTCCCTTGGACTGCAGGAGATCAAATCAGTCAGTCCTAAAGGAAATCAACCCTGAATATTCATTGGAAGGACTGAGGCTGAAGCTGAAGCTCCAATACTTTAGCCACCTGATGCGAAGAGCTGACTCATTGGAAAGAGCCTGATGCTGGGAAAGATTGAGGGCAGGAGAAGAGGGCGACAGAGTATGAGATGGTTGGATGGCATCACCGACTCAATGGACATGAGTCTCACCAAACTCTGGGAGATAGTGAAGGACAGGGAAGCCTGGTGTGCTGCAGTCCACGGGGTCACAAAGAGTCGGACACGACTGAGTGACTGAACAACAGTGATCCAGGCTGTCAGGTGAAAGAACAACGTCACCACCCTTCTACAGACTTGAATAATCACTCTGATAGCCCTACTTTGACCTCACAAGGTCAGTCTCCTGCCAGATGCAAAGGAGGAGCTGGTGAGGCAATCGTCCTGTCTACCTGCGCAGGACAGTCATCTCCTCTTCCCTTCTCTCTGACTACAGAATTGTAGCCCGCTTAATCCTTGGACAGAACTCCCTGCCCGCCACAACTGCATCTTTTACACACATCCTATGTTAATAAACCCACTTCCTGCCTAACACCTTGCTTCTCACTGAATTCCCCCTGTGCTGAGACACAGAGAACATGAGCCTCATTAAGTCCTAAGACCAGATGTGCAGTCTTAGTTGGGAGACTATGGGTTTACTCTGGGTCCGAGTCCTGCTCACGTGAGTTTGAGCCCCAGTCTGAGGCGAAGGGTTTCAGGGTCTCAGGAGTCTGTCATCAGCATCCGGCTTCAGTTGCTCTGGAGTCTGCCATCCTGTGGTCTGGAAGTCTCACCGTCCACCGGCGGGCGGTGCCTTGGTTCCTGAAGGACAGTGCGGAGAATCCGGTGGGAGCAGCTGGGGCTCTTTTATTCTTAACTATTGTCTTTGCTTCTCTTGTTTACCCTTGCTTCCCTCACCTCTGCGATTAGTAGCTGCCTGTCCCTGCTCTTTGGACTCAGGAAGGGGCTGGGAGACTAGACCCTTTTTCAACAAACGGGAAGTGAGGGACACAGAGGGCTTTTGTGCCCGACAGGCCCCCAGTTTCTGGGTTTCAGAAGGGACGAGGAGACTGGGCGATGGGAGCGTTTTACAGCCGAGGTTTCAGGGTGAGGCAAGACCAGCATCATCGGCTCTGGGTGGAGCTTCTCTCTCTCCTTAACTGATCTGGTTTTGGCTGCATCAATCTTGGTCGGGCTGGCGGGCTCTTCCCCGCGGCGCCCCGGCTTCTCTGCAGTTGTGCCACGCGGGCTCCAGAGCGTGTGGCTCTCTACTTGCAGTGCTCGCCCCTAGCCCCCCACCAGGAATGGAGCCTGAAGCCCCTGCACTGGAGGTGCGGAGTCCTAACCCCGGGACCACTGGGGAGCCTCTCCCTCCAGGAACTTTCTGAGAAGTCTGTTTTCTGGCTGCCCCAGGAAGCCTGTGGTGCAGGGCAGGCTCTGAGAACATTGGCACTGTGTTTTTAAGGGGTAGTGGTCACTCAGTGTCGACAGTTAACAAAACACAACAAAATACAAACCCTCACAAACAACACCTGCTTGGTGTCTGCCGGTTCCCGATGTAAGTGTCCCAGGGGGCTCCCCAGGTGGTGCTGGTGGTAAGGAACCCGCCTGCCAATACACAGAACATGAGACAGGTTTGACCCCTGCGTCGGGAAGATCCCGTGGAGAAGAATACCAGTGTTCTTACCTGGAGAATCCCATGGACAGAGGAGCCTGGCGGCTACAGTCTATGAGGTCACAAAGAGTTGGACACGACTGAGCAACCAACACACCCACTCCAGTATTCTTGCCTGGAGAATAGCAGGCACAGAGGGGCCAGGCGGGGTACAGTCCACACGGCTGAAAAGAGTCAGACCCTGAGTGACTTAGCATGCATGCACACAAGTGTCCTGGGGTGGAAGGTCGCACAGCGATGGGGCGTGGCCTGCCAGGCAGCCCCTGGGCGTGGAGTCCACTGGGCGCCTCTCTCTGCCTTCTGCCCATCTGGGCCCCACCCTGGGGAGGGGAGAAAAGTGGGAAATTCTAGGGGAAGGAGGGGGCTTTTTGCCTGCAGGAGGCCCCACCCCAGCTGTGCTCTGGCAAGCACTCACCCCCTTGGCCTCAGTCAGGGCTTCAGCAGAGTTGAGGTCCCCGTGGGCTGAGAACAGCTGATGCAACGCAGCGGAGGCGAGGCGCTGGGCTGGGCAGGAGGAGGAGGTCTGGCCGGGCTGGGGCTCCGGGGGCCACGGTCACTTCCAGGAGCTGCAGAACTCGGGCCAGGAGGGAGGTGTCCACACACCTGGCCCCTGACACTGTGCTGTCTCAGGGAACGCCAGACGTTTCTCCCAACCCCGTGATGAAATATAGTTCACATTTTATGACAAGAAAAATGAAGTGATGAAACTTTTCTCCACTTTTGAGCTCCCGCCCCCTTCTGGGTGTGGGGTGAGTCTGCATTAACCTCCTTGGGAGCCAACATTCCTTCTTAATCTTGTAGAGTCACCCTCTGTGCTGCGGATCTGAGTTGTGTAAACTGCCCACATGTCCTGTAACCTTTGTCTCAAAAGCTTTCGTAACCCTGCCTTGACCTCGACTGGGTGCAACAGTCCTCAGCTTCTCAAAGACTGTCTCCAGCGTCATAATCCTCAGGTTGGCTCAAACCATTTTTTTCTACTTCATTTTTAGATTGGTTATTGATTTTTTTTTTTTCTTCCATTGAGACCAGGAGAAACAAGCAGTCAAGGGCAGCCTGGGGGCAGGGCTGTGTTTCCCCATCAGGATACAGACAACTACATCTTTGAGCTCTTCAGAGGCTGAAACCCCCTCCAGGTGGGAGAAATGAACAATTAATGATGACGTGCTGCCCACAAGCATGGGGACCCCGGACCAGTTGGACCTGAAGGGTGACGATGTGGACTCCTGCTCACCTCACCACGAATCCATCAGAAGAATGTCCACAAGCTGATCACACCTTCTTAGTCACTATCGTCCCAGGGTGGAGACACAGAGTTTTCCAAAGCATGAGCCCTCTGTGTCTCCCTCGCCTGGCAAAGCAATGACGCTCTCCTTTTCAACTTCACCCAAAGGTCTGTCTCTGAGACTTGCCTCGGTCCCGCTGGGCGGAGAGGCTGGGCTTTTGGCCCCAGCTGTGAAGATGGTGTTGGGCGGTGGCTGGTGCCCCGTCCACTAACTCTCAGGGGTTGGTGTGGCTCAGAAAGGGGGAGCCCAGAGAACCCACAGGCTCTGCGTCACCACGTGGACGCTCTAACACAAACCCAGACGGGGGTCGTGCGGGGCCAGCGTTTGAAACGTAAGTTTAGGGGGCCGGGGTACAGCTAAAGCCTCAGGGTCGCAGAAGGAGCGAGATGTGGGGACAGGGCTCCTGGGAAAAGGCTCTCCGGGGACCGCCTGGCCAGCTCTGACCCAGAGGGGCCAGTGCTGCCGAAACCTTGGCTCTCTGTGCTCCAGTGCCAAGCAGAAATATGGAGACAGAGTTTTGGAGAAGGAAAGAGTGGCTTTGTTTGCCAAACAAAGGGAAAACACATTAGGCTAGCCACTCAAGAACTCCCCCTCTCCCTGGAGAGTAGGGAGAGGCTGTGCCCCCAGCGTAGGTGATAAGGATCAAGGCAGTAACAGTCTTGCATTCTTCTGCAAAGTTTCAGAAGGGTGGGGCTGCTGACAAGGTTGGCCTGCGTGCAAGGTCTGGTCCTTTTAATCTTTTTATTTCTTTATGTCTGGCTGGGTCCTCCTTGGTTGTGACATACAGGCTTAGTCATCCTGTGGCATGCGGAGACTTCCTGGACCAGGGATTGGGCCCATATCCCTGAATTGGCAGGTTAAAAATTGTTAAATTTTTAAAATTTTTAAAAATTGTTAAAAAATATTTCGTTGATTTCATTCAATGTATCTGGCTGCCATATGCCTCAGTCGTGGCCCGAAGGGCCCTTGTTGTATCATGCAGGGTGATCACTGCAGCGCGGGCTCCCCTCTCATGTGCAGAGGCTCAGCGTTCGCAGAGCATCAGGCATGGGGGACGCTTGTTCCCTGACCGGGAACTGAACCCGCATCCACTGTGCTGCAAAGCCAACTCCCAGCCCCTGGATCACCAAGCCAGTCCTGAGGCCAGTTAGTACACACTGGGACTCAGGCCCAGCTGAAACCCTCTGTCTTCCAGCTGAGGCCACAGACCTGTTTCAGGACCTAATGGAGCTCAGGTTCTTGAGTGTCACTGCACAAAGAATTCAGTGAGAGACAAAGTGACTGAGAGGTAAGAAGTCAGTTTATTCAGAGAGAAACATACTCCACAGCCAGCACATACGTGGGCCTTTGCGGAGGGCTTAACCCTAACCCTAACCCTAACCCTAACCCTAATCTTTATCCGTGGGCATTGGAAACCCCTTGGTTTCTGCACTGAAGCTGTTCCAGCTTTGTCAGTGGCACCCCACTCCAGTACTCTTGCCTGGAGAATCCTGGGGATGGGGGAGCCTGGTGGGCTGCAGTCCATGGGGTCGCTAAGAGTCCGACACGACTAAGCGACTTCCCTTTCACTTTTCGCTTTCCTGCATTGGAGAAGGAAATGGCAACCCACTCGTGTTCTTGCCTGGAGAATCCTGGGGATGGGGGAGCCTGGTGGGCTGCCATCTGTGGGGTCACACAGAGTCGGACACGACTGAAGCGACTTAGCAGCAGCAGCAGCAGCGCTTCTTGAAATGTGGTGTGGTTCGTTTTTATGGGCTGGGTAATTCCATAGGCTAATGAATGGGAGCTGAGCACTGAAGAATTGATGCTTTTGAACTGTGGTGTTGGAGAAGACTCTTGAGAGTCCCTTGGACTGCAGGGAGACCAAACTACTCAATCCTGAAGGAAACCAGTCCTGAATATTCATTGGAAGGACTGATGCTGAAACTGAAACTCCAATACTTTGGCCACCTGATGCGAAGAACTGACTCACTGGAAAAGACTCTGATGCCGGGAAAGATTGAAGGCAGGAGGAGAAGGGGACGCCTGGAGTGGGTAGCCTATCCCTTCTCCAGGGGATCTTCCTGACCCAGGAATAGAACAGGGGTCTCCTGCATTGCAGGTGGATTCTTTACCAAATGAATCACCAGGAAAGCCCAGCGATAGCGTGAAAGTGAAAGTGGAGTCGCTCAGTCGTGTCCGACTCTCGGCAACCCCAGGGACTGTACCTGCCAGGCTCCTCCACCCATGGGATTTTCCAGGCAAGACTGTTGGAGTGGGGTGCCATTGCCTTCGCTAGGGAACTGTCCCGACCCAGGCTCTAACCCGGGTCTCCCACATCGCAGGCAGACTCTCTACCATCTGGGCCACAAGGGGGTGAACAACCACAGTTGGAGGGGTGGAGCCTCCACGAGAGCCCAAAGAGGGAGGTTCAGAGCGCATCTAGCTTGGCTATCCAGAAGGCTTCCATGTGCCAGGCCCCAAACTCCACAGGGACAGAAGCACCTGTGCTTGGAACTCTCCCAAACCTCAGCCCAAGTATCTCTCCATCTGGCAGTTCTTTCATGCTCTTTAATACCCTTTATGATAAACTAGCGATCTACTACGTAAACCGGCTTCTTGAATTCTGCGAGCGGCTCTAGCAAATCAATCCCATCAGAGGAGGGGTCGCGGGAAGCCCCGCTCTGTGGTCGCTTGGTCAGAAGCCCAAGCGGACCCCGTCTCTTCGCCTCTCCTGTGGCTTCTGCTGCCTCGGCCTCTCCCGCCCCCCACGCCCTGGGGGTGCCCTCTGGGGACATCCCAGACCTCCCCTCACGTCACAGGCGGCACTGGGCCTCCCCCTGCGTCCTGCTCTGTCTGTCTGAGGCGGAAGTGGAGCCTGCACCTTTCCCGGTGGTGGCCGAGTTTGAGTCTCTGCCCAGGGACGCTTGCAGCCCAGCCTGCCCGGGGAACGTGGACACCACCCCTCGCTTTGTCCAGTCCGTCCAGGGCTGCCCAGCTCCCCAGGCTCTGCCCTTTATCATTGGTCTCCTCATAAATTCTGTGTCAGCAGTTCTTAAGCCATTGGGCCTCAGGACACTTTTACACACTTAAAAATTATTAAGGGTCCCAAAGAACTTTTATCTTGTGGGTGTTATCCATCCATATTTACTGTATTAGAAAATAAAACTGTGACAATTTAGAGACCCAAATTTATTCTTTCTTTTGAAATAACAATGACAGACAGTTGCAGAAAACATCAACTTTGCCATTTTCCTCAGCTGATCCTCTAAACTCACTTCTAACCCTCTATGTGCTCACCAATCCTGAACCAATTATGTCTTGAATTTGCCCAATTCTAATCCCAGCTCCAAATCTCAGGCACACCTTACCCTCACCCCCGTAAACCCTGCCAAGACTCTCAAGGTAGCTGAGCCCAAGTAGCTTCATCAACATGTCCCTTTATGGCATTTTGGGGTGCCAGCATTCAACACATAAAGAGCAGGTTTCTATGAAAAAGAAGAGCGGCGTGAATACGTGTCTTTACGAATCTCCCTGACGTCAGGCTTCCCAGCAGCAGCTGGACCTCATCCCCATGCCCACCTTCGTTCTGTTGGGGACACCATCCTGGTCGAAGCATCCAGAGAAAACCCGGCCTCGCCCAGACTCGGAGCTAGAAACCAGGAGCAGGTGAGCGGCCTTTTCGGGTCCTCGAGGAGGTTCTCCCCCGATCGACACTGAACCCCAGCTCAGGGTGTCTCTCCGGGCGGCCACCGTCTGGACGGGGAGCCTACCCCGGGCGCGGCTCACTGGGGCCCCGGGGACTCATGGTCCCTCCCGCTCCAAGGACGGGTCTCTGGCCCCCGTGACTCTGTAACATCACGCATCGGTTGTTGAAAAATGCGGATTCAGAGCCTCCCTTTCCACGTCCACGTGGGACTCACAGCAGCATCGCACGCTCGGAAAAGGGCCTGTAGGTCGGGGAGCTGCCTCGCTGATGCTGGCAGGCTCCAAAACTCTAATTTCCAGTAGAGAGCTTGAATTTACCATGGCAACAAAGACTGCTGTTTCTCTTGTTTGGGGGCAAACGCCTGCCAAGACCCCAGGTGTGAACAGCACGGCCGGCCCAGCGTGGGTCGGGGTTCACCCGTCGCCCGAGCAAGTGCTGCAGGAGGCTGGCACCCGAGGGCTCTTGCCAAGGGCCCAGACTGGAGTCCGCTGCGTCAGGGGCATTTGCCAGCTCGCCCGAGGCCCCGGGCTCGCTCGGGCACTTCCTCCCGGGGGTGTGTGTGAGGGGGTCCTGCCATGGCCACACCAGGATCCTCGCCAAGGAGCCAACAGCTTCACCCCCCGGGGCTTCTGCACCATCCGTGCCCACCGGAGCCACGTGAAAAAGGCGAATCACCCTGTACTAGTTTTTGAGGCTGTGGTAACAGAGGACCATAGCCCGTAAGGCTTCAACACCGGGAACTCATTGTCTCGAAGTCCTGGAGGCTGGAAGCCCAAGACCAGGTGTCAGCAGCTTGGCTGCGATCTTTGAGGCTCCTCGTGTTGTAGAAGCAGCAGCCTGATCCCCGCCTCTGTCTGCAGGTGACCTTCTCCCTGCATGTCTATGACCAAGTGTCCTCTGTCGATAAGGACAGTAGTCACGTTGGGTCAGCCCATCCTAATGACCCCGCCTTATATGAACTGGGGGATACAGCCCAGCCTGTAACATTCTGCTGTCTTGTTATGTCTAGAGTTCAGGGCCCCCCAGGGGCCTGCGGACCCCGCCCGGGAGGATGCTCTGTGGGGGTCACTACAGAACAGGCCAGGTGCTCTTCAACTTTAATTCTGCCCCTCACGTTAGCCTAGCAATTCCCACAGCAAGCACTTTTGGGGGAGGGTTAATAGGAATCGTTTTTGTTTCTCCACATGGAGCTGTTCTCAGCACCGCCACCTGTGAAGCCGCCCTGCCGAGCACACCTTCCCCCGGTGACAGGCACGCGTTGTGCCTCTACTGTGGTCCCGGCAGCTGACACGGGTGTGAAGACATCTTGCCTCCTGTGCTAATTTTGTGCAGTAACCTTTCAGTGAGTCAAGTATTTTGAAAAAGTCAGAAAGAAATGGAAAAGAAGAATCTCCACCCAAAATGGCATTGGGCCCCACTGGCCTTTTGGCCTGGCCCGAGTCGGGGAGGAGACGGGGCGGGGGGGGGGGGGGGGGCGGAACCAGAGGCCCGCGGGCGGGAAGGCGGCCACAAAGACAGCCTGTCCACAGCACAGAGCCGGCCTTGTTGGTGGGGACATCCGTGGGCAGCACAGCTGGGCGGGCACTGGGCGAGACGGCCCGCTCTGCCTGTGGTCAAACCTCCGCAGCCCCCACCCTCCGCCCCAGGCTGTGCCATCAGACCCCACCTCTCCCCTGCGTGACCAGTGTGGGCTGGGGGCCTCCCAGGCTCTGCCCCTCCATGGGGCTCCTGGCAGGGACCCCGGCCCTTGTGCCTTGTCTGTGCCTGCTTCTGGGGCCGAGATCGCCAGGCCCCAGGGAGGGAAGTGCTCAGTTACCCCCTAACCTGGCAGCCCTGCAGAGTGACGCCCTGGGGTAGGAAGCACAGGGATTCCTCGCAGGGACCTCAATAGCTGAGTGACCTGGGCCCTGCATGTGTCTGTCCTTGGGGGACAGGGAGCCCTGCGACCTGAGCAGACCCCTGAGGCGGGGGCGCCTCAGAACCAGCAGCTCCTGGTCAGGAAAGGGGGGCCTGGGAGCTGGGGGAGTGGGCTCCCCTCAGGCTGCCCAAGAGGCAGGATGGGCCAGAGGGGGCTGTGGCGGGAGGTGGCCTGTGGGGGGAGGAGGGAGGCTGGGCAAGGAGGCAGGTGTAGGTTTTGGGGCTCCCAAGAGACAAATGACCCAGCCTGGAGGCAGGGTCCCCGAAGTCCAGACCATCCAGCTGATGACAGCGTCTGGCTGGGTGGGGACAGCGGGTGCGCTGGGGGCTGTCCCTCTGACCTCCAGGTCTAGTGTGGACAGCCCTGGGCCAGCAGAGGCCGCGCCAGGAGCCAGGGGCGGCTAGGGTGCTCAGGCCTGCTCAGGGAGGGTCTCAGCCAAGCAGGGGGGCTGGCAGTCCTGGCCCAGGGGGCTGTGCTTTCTGATGGGTGGGTGGATGCCCAGTTCTCCCCTCTTCCTCTTGAGCTTCTTGTCTGTGGAATCCTGCCCAGGCATGGGACCAAGGACACTCCTCTCAAGGCCTGGAGCCGGAGGGAGCACCTTCCTTTCCCAGAAGAGGGCTCCGTGGTGGTCAAGTCTTGATATTGCCCAGAAGGCACCAGACACCCCCAGCTGCCCTTGACCCGGCCGGGCTGAGCCCGACAGACGTGGCCCAGCATGGCCCGACAGAGCTGTGAGTCATCAGGGCTTCTGAAGCCCAGCCCAGCAGGGGCCAGCCCCCTACTACCACCATCTCCCACCCTGAAAGCCATAACCAGCCTCTGTGTCCAAGCGTCCTGTGGTCGCCCACCAGGCAGAGACCCTGGAATCCCGGGGGGTCCTCCCCGGCTCTAGGGGTGCAGGGGCAGGTAGCAGGTGCACGCCCCCTCCTGGCCTGCCGGCTCGCAATGCGCACAATGGCCAGCAGAGGGCACCACAGGCCGTCGCCGAGGGTGGGCCTGGTGTGGTCTCGCCGCCGGCCAGGCGCCCCTTGCACGCCCCTGACCCCTGCCTTCAGGGCCCCCAGTCCCTGCATCGGCCCCACCCTCGCCGGCTGCCTGCCCCGCCCCGCAGGCCCCACGCCCTCTCTGGGGCCCCTCCCGTGGCTTGGGGCTCACCCTCCGAGTCTAGTTTCTAGTTTCGATCTTGACCCCGTGACTCACGCCCCGTCCCTGTTGGAGGTTTGACAGACCTGCTCCCCCGCTCCCATCCGGCCTTCCGGACCTCGGGGCTGGGAGAGCCACGGCCCTGCAGTGGGCGCACAGCCACAGCTCTCAGGAGTGTCCTCTGGGCCCTCTCGCCCGGGTGTCGAGGGGTGAGCAGCCTCAAGGGAACGTCCCCAGCCCGGCCTGGCCACTGCCTGCCTCTGCCCAGCAATTCTTCCAAACGTGCAATCCCAGGGGGGCTCCAGAACCCACAGCGACCCCAGCGCATCTCCAAGACACAGACACGGGGCTGCTGGGAGACTGAAGTGGTTTAATGGCGTGGATCCCGAGCCTTGGTCACCTCTCCTCCTCGGGGTGTGACCGCAGAGTCCAGGGCTCTGAGACTCACCTCCCACTGCACAGCAGGCCAGGCGGAGCAGGCCTAAGACCGGGTCAGAGGAAGCTCTGAGCGCCTGAGCTACGCGGAGGGCTGGGGACAGGCGTGGGGGGGGGGGGGGGGCTGGCCCGCTGGGGACAGGTGTGGGGCGTTGAGGCGTTCCCAGGGCCAGTCCTCTGGTGAATGGGGTTCAGTCCGTCCTCAATCCTCCAGGCGGTGAAGGAGTGCCCCAGGCACACCCCACTCCTGGGGGGAGCCCCCCAGGCCACCCCAGGAGAGCAGAGCACTGGGTGGGTGCTGAGGCAATCTAGGCCCTCAAGGGGCACCAGCCTGGCCAGCTCAGAGCCAAGGGCAGCGGGGTGGCTGAGGTCTGCTGCCCTCGGCCCGCAGCCGGCCTTTGGGGGGGTGGAGTGCGGGGGCGAGGCCTGAGGAAAGGTCCCTGACGGCTCTGAGGGTTCCTGCGGCCTCGGCCTCGGGAACAGAGGGTACAGGCGGCGCTCCGGGATCAGGGGGCAGGCGGAGGAGGAGCTGGCACCGCCTCGCGGCAAGTTTGGCTGCAGTGAGTGTGGGGGCGGCCCGGGGGGCGTGCGCGGGGGCAGCGCCGAGCCGAGGTCAGGCCCCAGGGGCCCCAGCCAGCGTGACTGTCCATCCGAGTCCTGGGTCCGAAACACGTCCGCGAACAAAAATAACACTCCAGCCGCGGGGCGCGTCCCCAGCCGCAGGCCTAACTGTCCTCCTCTGCGCGCCTCTGGGTCTTGGAATGGAACTTGCTCATGAGCTCCTCCAGCTCCGACCCACCCTGCTGCTTCTGGGGGAGAGGGGACGTCGGTCAGGGTCCCGCCAGCCGCCGTCCCGGCACCGCGGGGCGGACCGGCTCACCTCCAGGAAGGCCTTCTGCACGGTGAGCTGGCTGTACACGCGGGCGCCCTCCTCCCCGCACACCTTCCGCAGCTCGTCCTTGTTGAGAGAGAAGAGCTGTGGGCCGGTCAGGACGCCCAGGTGCTCCACGACCCTGCGGGGCGAGCGCCAGCGTGAGCGCGGCCCCGACCCCGCGCGCCGCGCGCCGCAGGCCTGGGCCTCCCTCCCGGCGCGGACCTCGCCCCACCGCTCACCCCACCCCCGCTCACCGCGCGCTGAAGGCCTTGGCCTCCAGCCAGGCGCGGACCTCGCGGGGCCCGGACGCGTGGGTGAGCGGCGGGGGCGCCGGCTGGCTGCGCTCCGCCCGGAAGGGCCGCGCCGGCTGCGCCCGGATGTTGCTGATCTTCTTCACCAGCTCGTCGTTGACCTCATCCATGTGCTGCATCAGCTCTGCGGGTGTCAGGGGCTCAGACCCGCGCAGCCGGGACGAGGGCTCCCCTCCCCTGCCGCCTCCCGACGGGGTGCGGGCCGCTGGGGTCCAGGGGCCCCATCCCTCACCGTCTTTGTTTCCGGCGAAGCTGGGGGGCAGCTTGTGGGTTGGGCTGGCAGGACCCCAGTATTTCACTCCCTGCAGGGGGAGGGGGGGCAGAGCACGGGGTGGGGACGCCGTTAGGTCAGCTCGGCATCCCTCCCCAGCCCTCTCCCCCCACTCCCCGTTCCTCCCCCCACCCCCAGGACCTGCTCGGAACCCCCACCTTCCCAGCCTTGGCCCAGACCCAGGAGCTTTCATCAGTCCCCGCAGGGAGGGTCCGAGCTGGGTCTTTCGCGACCTCGCCCCGCCCCTGCCGACCTGTAGTGGGACGGGGCAGACCTCCCCTCACCTGCTCCTGGGGGACGTCCTCCAGCCGGGTCTCTGCCAGGATGTTGCCCGGCACGTAGCCTGCCTGGCCGCTGCGATTCCGAAGCTTCCACCACTGGTGACCGTCCTCCAGCACCTGCAGCCCCGCATCCCGCCATCGCATCCCGCCATCGCATCCCGCCATCGCCTCCCGCCATCGCCCTGGTCCACAGCTCCCCGCCCCCGCCCAAGCAACGGGGACCAGTGTGGGCTTCGGGGACCACCAGGGGGAGCCCCTCTTTACCAACGGGCCAGAGAGGGTTCTGCAGTCCCCTCTGAGCCAGCCCACGCCCAGTCCCATGATGATGACCACATCCTGGCCCCCGGCCTCCCAGCCTGTTCCCAGTCCCCCTGGGGTGTCCTGAGCCTCTAGCCTGACTGTGGATATAGATCACTCCCGCCCGCGAGCCGCTCCACTTTTTAGTGGGTGGCCTGGATTCAGGACTGGCACGAAATATGGGAAGTGCCTTGAGGGGGCTCCCGGGTAGATGTGAATGACAAGGCTCTGCTGGGTTGGGGGGTTCCTCACCCAGCACAGGGAGAGTCCTCCTTTTTCCTGAGTCCTGCCCAGCTCAGGGGCCCTTGACACCCCTCTGAGATCCCCAAGGGGGATCAGCCAGGCTGTGCTGGGGGTGCCAGGCTGAGGACCCAGAGTGGAGCCCCAGGGCCAGGCAGACGCCTTTTCTGCGACACCCCCCCGTAGCCCCCACTCACCTCCAGGACCTCGTCCCTGAGTACTGACAGCTCGTTGGCGTTGCGGGCCGTGAAGTCATAGAGGACCTTGACGTACTTGGCCATGGCTGGCACAGACTCGTAGCCTCTGTGTGGGACAGGAGGGACTGAGGCCCTGCACTGGGCTGGGGTCTCTCCTCGGCCTGGGGCCGGGCCGGGCACAGCTTCCCAGGTGCGTGGCTGCCTCCTGTCTGCGGCGCAGAGGCTGCGGCTGTCAGCTGGGCTGGAAACTGTGACAGCCCCGTTGCGTCTGGGGCCCCCTGCGTGGGGGGGGGGCAGCAGAGGCGGGTGGCACGCGGGGGCCTGTGGGCACAGCAAGGCCCGCCCCAGCCCAGGCCCCCTCAGGAGTCTCCAGGTCCAGCTCCCAGGGGACACAGCGTCAGCTGACCATCGGGGGCCGGGCAGAAGCTTTCAGAGCCACAGCCCCTCTGGCGCTACAGACAGCGCACGGACATGCACCACACGGGGTGTCCCAGCCCCGGGAAGGAGCAGGCCTGCGCCTGTCACCGGTGCTGGGCCATCACTCCTGGACAGCCTGCTGCTAGGGCACAAGGGCACCACTCACATGGTGTGGGCTCAGGACCCGGGCACGCGGGGGGTGGGGCTGCGGTGGCTCCTGGGGCCCTGGCTGGGGGTGTGTCAGGATGGGCTCGGGTGGACCAGCCAGAGGCTGGAGATCAAAGGATGAAAATGTTTCTTAAAGGTGACCCTAGGCCAGGGACCAGGGGCATCAGGCTGCTGATGTGGGGTGGAAGGAGGGGCACACTTGTCTAAACATGGATTCCAGCTCCTCCCTTCCTGAGACTGAATCCTGGGGTCTGGGAGGTAAGGTGCTCCCCACACAAGTCCAGACCAGGACTGAGAACAGAGGAGGAGAGGAGGGGAGGAAGGACGGGGACTCCCCGAGGCCCTGGGGCTGGGAGATGTGGTCCATGGAAACGCGTATGGAGTGGGGAGGAAGGCTGTCCCCGTGGGGACCCTAAGCCTCCTCCTGGGGCTCTGAGGCTGGGTCTAAATCAGCCCCGACTGGGTGACTGGGATCGGCGAGACCACTTAAGTCCAGCGGTTTAGTACGCTTCTACAAGTTTCTAAAGCATAAACGTGGACACACGGGAAAGGTGACATCAGGTAGTGGATTTACACGTGCTTTCCACGTTTTCTCAACTGCACACAACAGAGGTGAAAGGAAACGCTGCTCCAGTGCGGAAAAGGCTGGCGGTCGGAACACGCCTCCGGCCGCCATCTGGTGGCAGTGAAGCCACCGCAGTCGTCCAGTCTGTGAACTGCAGCACGCCGGGCTTCCCTGCCCTTCACTATCCCCCAGGCTGCTCAGACTCATGTCCACTGAATCGGTGATGCGGCCCACAGCAGAGCCTCGGTGACTGGAGGGATGAGCGGCGCCCCCCCTCACCCTGAGGGGAGCTTACCTGTGAGTGTGCTGGGAGCTGACCTGGGGGAGGACGTCTCCTGGGGGCGTGGGCTCCGGTACCAGGCCGTGCTTCGGGGAGTTTCTAAAGGACGGTCGGCTCACCGGAGCCGGCTGTGGGGAAGGAGGCGCCTAGGTTTGGTGTGCAGCAGGGGCTGAGCCAGGAGGGCGGGCAGTGAGCGGAGGGCGGAGGTGGGGTCGGAAGGGGCTGCAGGAGCTCTGACCTCGTCGCCGGGAGCTGCCAGCCCCTCCACCTCCCAGGGGGCCTCCTGCAGCACGTCCAGGGGTGGCTCCCAGCCACTGTGGAACCTGGGCACGTATGGGGGCGCCTGCGGCTCCCGTGGCCACTCAGAGCTGGGGCGGAAGGGCCTGGGGTGAGCTGCGCCCGCTGACCGAGCCAACCCCGCTCAGGACCCCATCCTGGTGTGCCCCGTGCAGCTGCCCTACCGGGGGCGTGTCCAGGTCTCCCCCAGGGATTCCCACAGTGCCATCTCCTTGGGGACCAGGTGGCCACGCAGGAAGCCCACAGCGTCGCGGGACAGCAGGGGCCTGGACACAGAGCGAGCGATGTTCGGGCCACCGCAAGTGCTGACGATCTGGGGGGCACAGCATGGGTCAGAGGGGGCTGCTGGCCGATTCCCCCCTCCCCAACACCTCCCCCACTCCCCTACCCTCATCTCCCAACCCCTTTATCCCCCGCAGCGCTACAGGCTGGCCCACTGTGTCTGCAGCTCTGAGCGTGGATGCCAGCCCCAGCCAACTGCCCAACGTGGGCACCTGCTTCTCCCAGTCACCAGCAAGCCCCCAGGTCCCCGCTTCCCCCAGCCCCAGGCACCAGGTCCAGAGGTCCGAAGAGGAAGTGCACCAGCTCAGCCGCGCTGGGATTCTCGATGTGCTTCTGCAGCTTGGCCTGGGGGAGGGGAGCGGGCACACGGGTGGGGGAGGGGAGCAGACGCGCGGGTCGGGGGGAGGGGAGCGGACACACGGGTGGGGCGGAGGGGCGCGGGCACACGGGTGGTGAGGGGAGCGGGCACACGGATGTGGGGGGAGGTGGCACCGCGCGCAAGCGGGGCCCCATTCCCCACGTCAGCTCGGCGGGACGGGGCGGTCCTTGCCCTCACCAGCAGGTTGAAGGCCAGTTTAGTCTTCTGGAAACAGTCCACAAACTCAGCCTCCGAGGGGGGCCGCGCCCGTAGCGTGAGGACGCCCTCTGGACGGGGGCCGGACGTTAGCCTGGCTGGCCCGCTGTCGCCGTGCCCGGTGGGTCTGGCCTCAGCCTGAGGCTGCCCGCCAGCTCGGCCGCACCTTCCCCGCTCAGGGGTCACTCTGCCCCCCGCCCCGCCCCCGCGCCCGCCCCGGCCCCGCACCTGCCGGCCCCTTCTTCCCCTTCTTCTTTCCCTTTTTGCGCTGGTTCAGCTGCTTGAAGGCCTCCGCCGCCTTCTGCAGCCGCGCCACGAACCACTCAATGTCGTCCAGGGCGCAGTTGAGGATTTGCTGGGGTCAGATTAGGGCAGGGGTCAACCTCAGGCGGCCCGACCCGCCGCAGACACCCCCACCTGCTGCCTCTTGGCCCCCGGGCCGGGGGAGGGTGTGGTTGGGGGGCTGGTCGAGGGGCCCGGAGTGCCTGGGGCGCCCCGCGCGAGACCCACCGTCTCCTTCTCAATCCTCTGCGCCAGCGCGGCCCGCGGCTCCTCCTCCAGCGACTCGCGGCGGCGGAGGCCTGCAGGGGGCAGAGCTGCGGCTGACCGGCCCGCCGCCCCCCTCTGCTGCCGCCCCCAGCCCCGCCCCGCGGGGCCCACCTAGCTCTCCCAGCGGCGTCAGCAGGCCCACTCGGTTCTTGGTGGAAGGGGAGTCCCCGCCGAAGCGCTGGAAGGGGATGGGGGCCGGGCCCGGGGCCGCGGGCAGGATCGACCGCCGCTGCCGGATCTTCTCCATGTGGCCCCTGAGGCGGACGAGGGGCGGCTCAGCCCGGTGCAGCCCCGCCCAGGCCCGCCGCCCCAGTCCCCCGAGCCCCTACTTGAGGGTCTGCGGCCGCATCTTCTTGCCCAGGCGGCAGTCAGCCAGCGCGCTCTCGATGTCCTCCTGCACGAGCTCCGCCTGCGGGGTGGGGGCGGGGGGCGTCAGGCCGGCTCTGAGGCCGGACGCGGGCCCCCTCCCCGCGAGCCCACGGCCGCCCGCCTACCTCCACCTCGTCGCAGTGGAAGAAGTGGACGTCGGGCTTGCTCTGGTCCGCGTCCTGGCACACGAGCAGCAGCACGGACGGGTAGCGCAGCTGGTTGAGCACCGTCTGGCTGTGCCGCACGCTGGGCAGAGGGAAGTTCTCCAGCTCCTCCTGGGGGACAGGAGGCCGGGACCGGCTCACGGGGGCGGGCCCAGGGAGGGGGCGCCACGGACACGGGCTGACTGGCCAGGCCTGTGGCCTTCACGCCACAGACACGGGCCAGAAGGGACCGGCGCAAAGACGCGGCCGGCACCGGCAAGGTCCACACCGCTCGCCCGCCTCGGTCCAGCCCCGGAGGGCTCTGGCGAGGGGGGCGTGGCCCTGTGGGCGTGGCTCCCCTGACTCCAGCCCGGCCGGGTCCTCCTGCCCTCTGCCCTCCGCCTTCAGGTCCCACAGACAGGCCCAGCGCGCCTGGGTCACTGCCGCCACCCGCCTGGCAGGACCAGCCCGCGCCCTCCTCCCCGCGAGGTACCTGCGACTCCATATCCAGCAGTCGCAGCGACTGGTCGTTGACCTGCAGCAGCATCTCCTGTGTCCAGATCTTCTCCTTGGAGCTCAGCTGCACCAGCTTCCGGATGGCGTCTTCCACAGACGTGATGGCCTCACTCTTGTCCATGATGAACGTAGCCAGGTGCTGGGCGGGTGGGCAGGGTGTCACCCTGGGTGCAGCCCTCCTGGTGTCAAGGGCCAAGGGGCTGTGCCTTGGGGTCTGAGGGGGCCACGCCAACCCTGGGGGTCTGAGGGGGAACAGCCCTGACCTGGGGGTCTGAAGAGACAAAGCCCCACCTTGGGGCTGTCTGTGGAGGCCACAGACGGGCTCCGGTGAACCCCTTAGCAGCCCTGCATACATCCCCCCCAGCCTCGTCCGCCCGTGGCTCGGGGATGCAGGCCCCCTGGTCCCCTGCAGCCGGGTGGGGCCTCCACCCCTGCTGTCTCTGCCCACCTGGCTGCTCCCAACTCACTCTTCCTTCCAGACGCTCCTGGGGCGCTTTCCTCCTTGACTGCCCAGCCACAGCCTCCCTGTCACCACCTCCCTGACCTGCCCTTTTGTTTATCGTCCTCTGATTTACGTGGGGTACCACGCGCTTCTCTGCCGCCTGCCTGCTGTCTCCCGTGACAGGGCCGGGCCCACGGCAGGCCCCGGTGAGCGTGTAGGGAGGGAGTGAGCAGCCCACAGGGGCCCCCGGCTGGCCAGCCCTGCCCAGCCCCTCCTCTCTCTGGAAGCCTGGCTCAGGTGCCTTGTCCTCCCAGGAGCCCCCGAGTGTCTGTGCCAACCTTTGCTGAATTCAGGAAATGGTGCTGAGACAGCTGGGTGAACAACTGACATAAACTCTTAAGCAGGCAAGGCTTAGCCACAGAACTGGATGCGTGAAGGGTGACTTCACATAACCTCAGAAAGGCTTCTCCCCTGGGGGACTTTGCTAAGCCAGGAAGAAAACCCAGATACTCAGAAGATCAGGACTTCCCTGTGGCTAAGGCTGCGCTGCCGCTGCAGGGGCCACAGGTTCGATCCCTGCTTGGGGAGCTAGGATTCCACGTGCCACGCAGCATGGCCACAAGGAAATAAAAAAAGGAAATAAAAAGACAAAACCCATAAATTTGACCTAAAAAAACATTCTGCTTGTGAAAAAAATACCGCATACAAAGTTCTAAAAAAGTGAGAAAACACAAAATAATAGCTATAATAGATGCGATGCAGACTAATGTTTTAAAATAGAAAAAGATTGATCTGTATTACAATGATAGTTCTTGCTTTGTTAAGAGCTCTGTCTTGTTTAATAATTAAGGACACCAACAGTAAATGAATAAATAATGAAAGCATACGTGAATAAGTATAAAAGATTAACGGCCCGATTGAAAAACTGACACAAGGCATGGACAGGGAGTCTACAGGGAAATAGACATGGAGGAACCCTTTGGTTAGAAAATTATCTGCCGGGGACGCCCCTGGCAGGCCACTGGTTAGGACTCTGAGCTCTGACCGCCGAGGACCCAGTCCCTGGTCTGGGAACTTAGAGCCCACAAGCCACATGGTGCAGCCAAAAAACAAAAGAGGAAACTTTTATGCAGACTCGTTCAATACCAGAAGTGCAGATCGAAGCCTCATGAGACTATTCCTTCAAGAATGAGTTTCCCCCATTCGGTTGCTCTTGTGGGCGACGCTGGCCAGTTAAGATGTGGAGAAAGGGGGCCTCGCCTGGCAGCTCCGGGAGGAGTTGGTGACACCGGGCCGGGCCAGGGGCTTCCCTCTCATGTCTCCACCCAGGCAGCCTGCACATGTGCAGCTGCGAGGCCGCTCCCCGCACAACTCAGAGGCTGGGCTACAGGGCCACGGGCAGCTTAGAGAGGGAGCAGAAACACGCCGAGACTGTCAGGCAGCCAGTCTGTCTGCTAAGCATACCAAGCATACCGCCCGTGCGTTCCGATCCCCTGAAGACACAGCCTGTGTCCTCTGACACAGTAGGGTTAAATCAGCAATCAATACCAGACTCACCTGTGAAACCTGCTAACCAGAAATTGAGCAACATCTTTCTAAATTACTCTGGGTCCACATGTGTGGAAACTGAACAACACACTTCCAGACAGCAAGTGAGTGAAAGGGAATCAATCACCAGGAAAATAAAATACCTGGTGACCGAGGAGAACAGACAGGAAATGTACCCAAACTTACGGGATGTAGCAAAGGCAGCGCTAGAGGGAACTCACGCCCATAAATGTTTACATTGTTAAATGCTTAAAAAGAAGAAAAATCTAAACAACCCATGGGCCAAAGAAGTCACAAGGAAAAGTAGAAAATATTCCAAGTTGCATCAAGGTGGACAGGGTTAGAGATTATCACAGTCAGTGACGTAAGGCAGACAACTGTCTCATGATGTCACTCATACAGGACTTCCCTGTAGCTCAAGTGGTAAAGAACCTGCCTGCGAAGGAGACCAGGGTTCAGTCTCTGGGTCGGGAAGATCCTCTGGAGGAGGGAATGGCAACACACTCCAGTGTTCTTGCCTGGAGAATTCCATGGACTGAGGGACCTGGTGGGTACAGTTCGTGGGGCCTCGAAGAGTCGGACACGACTGAGTGACTAACACACATCACTCATATGTGGAATCTAATTTTAAAATACGATACAAATGAGCTTACTCACAAAACAGAAACAGACCCACAGATTTCAGAAACAAGCTATGGTTACCAAAGGCAACAGCAATGGTCTGAGCATTCTTCTTAAGAAACTAGAAAATGACAACCAAATGAAACCCTGTGGGACTTCCCTGGTGGCCCAGTGGCTAAGACTCTGCAGGGGCGGGTGTTCAATCCCTGGTCAGGGAACCAGATTCAGTGAAGACGGAAGACCCCACATGCTGTCGCTAAGGCCTCTCACAGCCGCGAAAATAAAAAAAGGAAACCAGAACAAGTGGGAAAAAGGGAATCACAGCCGCAGAAATAAATGTTAAAAAAGGAGACCAGAGCAAGTGGGAAGAAGGAAATTAAGAGCAGAAATCAACAAACTAGTAAAACAAACAGAAAAATCAACAAAGCCCAAGGCTGGTTCTGAAAGGATTGATGTAATTGATAAACACTTAGCAAGACTGATCAAGACAAAAATAGAGAAAACACAAATGATCAATAACCAGAAGGAAGGAGGGGACATAACTAGAGATCGTACAGGCACAAAAGTGAATTCATAATAAAAGAAACCTTGCCAGAAAGAAAACTGTATATTCAGGGCCTCACAGGTGAATCCTAACAAATACTTAAAGGAAGAAGTCACAACCTTCCATTAACTGTTTCTGAGGACGAGAGGAGCAGCAACATCGCTCCACTCATCTTATAAGGCCAACATAATTCTGATACCAAAACCTACTAAGGGCTTTGCAGGAAGAGAAAACTATAGACCAATGTTCTAATAAAAGTGCAAAAAATCCTTAACAAAATATTAGCAAATTAGTCTTGCCAACACATAAAAAAGATAATAAACCATTAATAAATGAAATGTATCCTAGAAATGCAAGGCTGGTTCAACATTTTAAAAAAACAGAGTGATTCAAGACTTCCTAGTGGTCTGGTAACCAGTTAAGAGCCTGCTTGCCAAAGCAGGGGACACAGGTTGCATCCCTGTTCCAGGAAGATCCCACATACCAAGGGGCAGCTAAGCCCATGTGCCCCCACTACTGAACCCGAGTGCCTCAGCCCGTGCTCTGCAACGAGAGAAGGCATTACAATGAGAGGAAGCCCATGTGCAGCACAGCAGACCCAACGCAGCCAAAAAACCCAAAAACCCAGCACGATTCATACATTAACAGGATGGCAAGGACATCTCAATTGAGGAAGCACTTGATAAAATTTGACAACTTTCATGATAAAAACTCTCAGCAAACAAAACAATGGAAAGGAACTTTCCCATTCTCGTAAAGGCTATCCACAGAAACAGGCAGCTTATAAAACAGGGAATTCTGAGTATTTTCTTCTAGACTGGACACAGGCAAGGATGCCCAGTATCATTATTGTGGAGCACTATCCTGAGGGTTCTAGCAAGAGCAATAAAGTAAGAAAGACGAAATGGTTAAAATTAAGAACTTAAGTACTGTATTTTCAGACAAAACGACTCATAAAAAATCCAATGAATCCACGAGCAGTTCCTGAAACAAATAGATGAGTTCAGCGAAGTCTTAGGATACTCAATCACTTTACAAAATTCAATTGTACAAGACAAAGGCTACAAGACAACTGGAAAATTAAATTAAAAAATGATATAATTTATAACAGTATATAAAAATCAAACACCTAAGGAGTGTTTTAACAAAGAGCTGTGAGACCTCTGTAGTAAAAAATCACAAAAAAGGCCTGAGAGAAATTAGAGAAGACCTTTAAGTGAAGAGGCGCCATGTTTATGGGTGGGAAAGACACAATGTTAAGTCTCCCTAAACTGATCCTTGGACTTGACTCAGTGCAAATCAAAATTCTAGCAGGCTTCTGCGGGGAGGGGTGAAAATGGACAGTTTGATTCTAAAATGTAAATGCAAGCCCAAAGAACTTAGAATAGTGAAGAAAACCTTAAAGAAAAAGAACAAAATTGCCTGGTTTCAAGATGGTTAATAAGCTAGGAAGAGGTAAAATTGTATGAAGCACAGAGAATCCAGGAACAGACCCATCCAGACCCAAATAGTCGATCTTTGACAAAGGCGCCAAAGTGATTATGAGGGAGAAAAAATAGCTTCCTTGTAACTGCACTTCCCTACAGGGAATGTTAGCCTTGAGTCTCAAACCAAAAAATGAATTTAAAATGGATTATAGCTCTAAAAGGTGGAAGTGGTGACAGAATCCCTCTTCATGGGCTCTAAAATCACTGCAGATGGTGACTGCAGTCATGAAACTAGAAGATGATTACTCCTTGGCAAGAAAGCTATGACAAACCTAGGCAGTGTGTTAAAAAGCAAAGACATCATTTTGCCGATGTCTGTATGGTCAAGGCTGTGGTCTTTCTAGTAGTCATGTACAGATGTGAGAGCAGGACCATAAAGAAGGCTGAGCACCTAAGAACTGATGCTTTCAAACTGTGGTGTTGGAGAAGACTCTTGAGAGTCCCTTGGACAGCACGGAGATCAAACCAGTCAATCTTAAAGGAAATCAACCCTGAATACTCATTGGAAGGACTGACACAGAAGCTGAAGCTCCAATACTCTGGCCACCTGATGTGAAGAACTGACTCAATGGAAAAGACCCTGCTGCTGGGAAGGACTGTGGGCAGGAGGAGAAGGGGACAGCAGAGGATGAGATGGTTGGATGGCATCACCAATGCAATGGATACGAACTTGGGTAAACTCCGGGAGATGGAGAGGGACAGGGAAGCCTGGCGTGCTGTGGTCCCTGGGTCTCGAAGAGTCAGACGGGACTTGGAGACTGAGCAACAGCAACACAGACCTAAATGTAACAGCCTCGACTACAAAGTGGGGCTTTCCACGTGGGGCTAGTGGGAGAGTCTGCCTGCCAGTGCAGAAGACGCGAGAGGCCTGGGTTGGATCCCTGAATCGGGAAGATCTCAGCCCGTGGGGTCACAAAGAGTTGGACATAACTGAAGCGACTTTAGCACACACACACACACTACAAAGTATCTAGAAGAAAATGCAAGACGTTTTCACAGCCTTGGGTCAAGCAATGACCGAAGCAAGTAAGACTTCTCAAGCTCCCCAAAGCAACCCGACCATGAAAGAAAAAAATGGATGTGACTGGAAGTCATCAAAATTAAACATTTCTACCCGCTTCAACACAGTTAATGCATGTGCATTGACAAGCCAGACTGGGAGGAGGTATTTCTTATCCATACACCTTTAGCTGAATGCGAAGGACCCCCCACTGTTCAATAAGGAGCCCATACATCTGATGTGGACACAGGCAGCTCCCCACGAAGGTCCAGGGGCCAGGCGGGGCTTTGGACCTGGAGAACTCTTCCGTACACACAGCATCTTTGAAATAAGTTTACCAAGCAGAAGAGCAAAGATGCTCGTAAACTCTAACGAATTCAGTTTTAGAGGATTCTCAAAAACGCGGAACTGCAGGAATGGAGGGTGGGGGCGGCTGCAGCCACAAAGGACAGAGCTGTCCAGTGTCCTGGGCGCGCTGGTGCAGAACCTCACGCTCCAACCCCCGAGGCCAGCTTCACAGGCTGCTGCTGCTGCTAAGTCACTTCAATCGTGTCCAACTCTACGCAACCCAACAGATGGCAGCCCACCAACTCCCCCCATCCCTGGGATTCTCCAGGCAAGAACACTGGAGTGGGTTGCCATTGCCTTCTCCACACAGTGTGTTAGTGTGGAATAAAGAAACAAATCCACAAGCCTTGGGCGCCCCCTCCCATTGCCAGGGTCGGTCTGATCGTGTCACCACCTCTCTCAGCTTCAGTTTCCTCATCTGGGTGGTGGTTTAGTCACTAAGTCGTGTCCGACTCTTTGCAACCCCATGGACTATAGCCCACTAGGCTCCTCTGTCCGTGGGATTTTCCAGGCAAGAATACTGGAGCGGGTTGACATTTCCTTCTCTAGGGAATCTTCCTGACCCAGGGATGGAACCCATAGACCCGCATCTCCTACAGGCAGATTCTTTCACTTCTGAACCACCAGGGAATGCAGGCGGGGCCACAAATCACCCACTTCCTCAGCCCTGCTGGCTGCTGAGTGGGCAGAAGAGGTGTCCTGAGCTGGGGTCCTTCACAGGCTTCTGCTGCTGCTGCTAAGTGTCCGACTCTGTGCGACCCCATAGACAGCAGCCCACCAGGCTCCCCTGTCGCTGGGATTCTCCAGGCAAGAACACTGGAGTGGGTTGCCATTTCCTTCTCCAATGCATAAAAATAAAAAGTGAAAGTGAAGTTGTTCAGTCGTGTCCGACCCTCAGCGACCCCATGGACTGCAGCCTACCAGGCTCCTCCGTCCATGGGATTTTCCAGGCAAGAGTACTGGAGTGGGGTTCCATTGCCTTCTCCGCCTTCACAGGCTAGTTTGGACTAAAATCTAGGAGAAGGGCTGGGAGGCCCCAGTGACCAGGTGGCTCCTCACCAGGAGGGCAAAGTCCCTCTGCGGAGGGCTGCCTTGGGTGCTGAGCCAGCAGCAGGCAGGAGCTGGCTGAACAGAGGCCTCCTGGGCAGGCTGGCACAAGGGGCTGATCACAGCACAGCCCCGGGCAAGAGCCCCAGGACCCCCTTGGCTCAGTGGACCCGCTCTCTAGACAAGAAGGCTGAGGCTCAGAAAGCAGTGACTCCCATGGCTTCTGGGGCATGGAGGGTTCTCTGGGGAGGAAAGTATTTACCTTCCTGCTCCAGGGTCTCCCCCACCTTCCTGTTCCAGGTCCCCCCACCTTCCTGTTCCAGGTCCCCCCACCTTCCTGCTCCAGGACCCCCCACCTTCCTGCTCCAGGACCCCCCTACCTTCCTGCTCCAGGGTCCCCCCACCTTCCTGCTCTGGGGTTCCCCCACCTTCCTCCTCCAGGACCCCCCACCTTTCTGCTCCAGGATCTCCCACCTTCCTGCTCCAGGATCCCACCCTCACCTTCCTGCTCCAGGGTCCCCCACTTTCCTGCTCCAGGACCCCACCCTCACCTTCCTGCTTCAGGATCCCCCACCTTCCTGCTCTAGGACCCCACCCTCACCTTCCTGCTCCAGGACCCCCACACCTTCCTGCTCCAGGACTCCCCCACCTTCCTACTCCAAGGTCCCCCCACCTTCCTGCTCTGGGGTTCCCCCACCTTCCTGCTCCAGGACCCCCCACCTTCCTGCTCCAGGACCCCCCACCTTCCTGCTCCAGGATCTCCCACCTTCCTGCTCCAGGACCCCACCCTCACGTTCCTGCTCCAGGACCCCCCACCTTCCTGCTCCAGGATCTCCCACCTTCCTGCTCCAGGACCCCACCCTCACGTTCCTGCTCCAGGACTCCCCCACCTTTCTGTTCCAGGACCCCACTCTCACCTTCCTGCTCCAGGGTCCCCCCACCTTCCTGCTCCGGGTCCCCCCCACCTTCCTGCTATGGGGTCCCCCACCTTCCTGCTCCAGGTACCCCCCTTCCTCCCTCCTCATCCTTTCCCAGCCCTCTTGTCCTACAGGTTTGGACAGTGACCAGGAACCAGGAACTTGCCAGCTGCCAGGAACAGGAAGGTCATTTAAAAAACATGTTTCCTGGGTTCTAAGTGTGAATTAAAACTGACCCGGGAGCAAAGGCCTCCTGAGCTGTCAGCTGGTCTAGAGCTGTCAGATGGTGTGGTCGCCCATCTTTCCCAGCTCCATGGGAGTGGCTGTCAAGGCCCCCAGGAGGAGCTCAGAAGCGAGTCTGACGGCTCCACCCTCCCGCTCCAGCCTCCGCTGTGGGGCCAGGAGAACAGTTTCCTCCCGACTGGGCCCTCCGTCTGAGGGCTGCAGGGGCACCCAGAGTCCATCCTCTCCCTGACGCAGCCCCAGGGCTCCTGCACCTCTCACACTGGGAGCTCCCCGGACAGGAGGGGGGCTCCCCACTTGCTGGGAGCTCAGAATGTGGCCTGCTGCCGGACCACGCCTCCCGGGGCCTCTGTTTCCCTACTGGCATGGGGACTCGGGCGTACAGAGCAGAGGAGCGCCCTGTGGGGTGGGGGGCTCACCTGGACGTGGTACTGGGAGGTCTCGTGCATGATGACGTTGGAGTTGGAGTACTTCTTTCTCTGCTCTGTACAGGAGACACTGTCATTCGGCCCAACAGGCAGGACCCGGGCAGGGCCGAGGGGAGGCCAGAGCGCAGGCTGCCTGTGGGCCCCTCATGACCACCAGGACGGACGTGGGCACACAGAATAGGGGGTGGCCTCTCCTGGCAGAACCTGGGGCTCCCTCTGTCCACAGGAGGGATCCCCAGCTCAGCGAGGTGAAGGCACGGCTGTGCCCAGGTCTGCCCTGGAGCGGGTGTAGGAGGCTCAGCCTCTCCCCGAGGAGGCCCCAGGCCCACCTGCCTGGGGAGGGGTCTCGTCCAGGCCTTGCCCTGATTCCAAGAGCTGCCAGAGACCATCTCCCTGCCCTTCCCAGGGCTCCTTGCTTCCCAGGGCCTGCATGACTGGGGGAAGGTCAGAGCTGGGGAGGGGGCTGGCCAGGCCCCGCCCTCCGGGAGCAGACACCTGGCACTCAGCCCAGCAGGAGCCCCAGCACCCCCCCTCCGGAGGATCGGGTGGCAGAGAGGAGGGCAGAGAATCAATATTGATGCTCCCTGAATTATTCCTAAGGCCTCTCCCCTTACCGGCCCACTGCGGGAGGGCTGTTCCGTGGCCAGAGTTTGGGGGCGGGGCCTGAGCACCTGTTGGTTGGTTTGGGCCCAGGGGCCTCCTCTGGGGGCCCAGGCTGATCTGCCTTCCCCGGTGGGGGCCTGGCACAGCCCTGGGGGGGGCCGTAGGGGAGACCCTCCCCGCCCTGCCGAGCTGTCCCCAGCCTCCTGTTCTTACACCTCACTCACCAAACAGGTCCTTCGCACTCATCTTGGGCACACCGTCAGGCCGGCCCAGGCTGCCACTGCAGGGGAGGGGTTGGTGAGGGTGGGGCCATGCCACACCCTCCCTTGGGATGGCTAGGCGGGTGGAGGTGTTGAGGGGTGGGCGGGTGGGGCGGGGGCTCACTTGGCGGCACCCGGGCAACAGCTCACGGACCCTGATTGGCTCATGGTGTCCTCGACGGTGGCTGGCGGGAAGAGGGCAGACCTCAGTGTGGCCGGAGTCCAGGGCTTGGTGCCCGGCCCACACCTGAGTGGACAGGGGAATCAAGCGACCCCTCGGCCGGACCTGGCCGGGGCCCTGCCGCTCCCATGCGGGGCCTGGGTCTCCTCCTCCCCACTCCCCAGGCCAGGGCCTGGCCAGATTCCGCAGGGTGCCTGGGCAGGTGGTCCTCAGGGAGCAGAGCCCAGCCTTCTGGACACAGCAGGCCCAGTCCTGCTCCACGTCCCGGCTGGTGCTCAGGGGCCCCCAGGGCGTGCCAGCAGGGGAGCCCCAGCCCCAGAGGCTGTCTGGGGTAGAGTTTTGAGGAAGATGTCCCAGGGCTCTGCAGGGGCCTCAGGGGAAGCAGGCACCTTCCAAGCAGAGGGAATAGCAAGTTTAAAGGTCCTGAGGCAGGTCAGGGCCTGGCAAGGCAGCAGAGCTGAGGCGAGAGCCTGGCGAAGCAGGCAGGGGCCTAGGGGCACAGAGCCACCCCTGGGTGCCAAGCACAGCCTGGCATCCCTGGGCCAGAATGACATGCCCTGTGGGATTGTGTGCTCCGTGGGGACACCGGGCCCACACTTGCACCCAGCAGGTGTCACCGGTGACACCATCCATCTGTGGCTTTAGTGTTAGGGGCCTGCAGGGTCGGGTCACAAGCCAGGGGTGCTGGCATCCAGGGCAGGGACTGCCTAAGACTTTCTGGCTTGACCAGGTTCTACCTACAGAGAAGCTCCCAAGAGGGTTGAGGGACTGGGGGCTTCAGGTCACCCCCCCGCCCCACATCCCCAGGGTCTGGACTTGGCAAGATTCCTCTGCCCATCTGTCTGTGGAGAATGTTCGGAATGCTTCTGACCTCAGTAGGTGAACCGGAGTGTTTGCTTAGTGGGACTCCTGGCGGGCTGAGCTGAGGGTGCTGGGCACGTGTCTCCAATACACACACACACACACCCCTGGGTGAAACCCAGGCCTGTGGGCGGACACCTGGGTTGTTCTCTGACTCCCTGGGGTGGGGTGGGGGGCTCAGGGCTGGCCAGGAAGGTGATTCTAGGCGCTGGCATCTGGGCTGGGGAGCAGCTGGGGGAGGGGCTGCCTACAGGGCGGGAGTGGGGAGCACGGGCTTCGGCCGGCTGGGGTGGGGCCGGCACTGGCCCTGAGGGCCGCAGGCTGCACTTCGGTTGCACTGTGGCCATTTTCCGGGTGCACAGGGATGACCGCATATTGTGCCGGTCAGGCCTGGAGGGGAGGAGGCCCCAGCAGGGCAGGGAGGGCGGAGGGACCAGCTCCAAGTTCAAATTCCAGCTCCCAGAAGAGTGACCTTGGGGAGGAGTCAGCTTGAGGCCAGGGAGCCAGGTGGGGCCCTGGGACGGGGGAGCCCCTCCGGCTGGGCTGTGCCCAGGTCTGGACGCTGCGGGTACTGCTGGGCGGGGCAGGAGCCACTGCTGCCATGGGCAAGGCTGGAGCAGAGTAGGGGTCCCGGGGTCAGCTGCCCTAGCGGAGGCCAGGGCGGAGGAGTCGCCCGCCAGGCCCTGCCTCCCAGCAGAGCTGGGGCTGACTATGTGGGGGCAGGGACACAGGTGGTCAGTGGGCACTTCAGAAGCCCGGGAGCCCTGCCCGCCGACCTCCCCTGCCATGGCAGACACCTGAGACACAGTGGCTGCCCAGGCCAGGCCAGCACAACCCAGACTGGAGGCACATGGGCCGCACCGCGGGGCCCCCAGCTCCCCCTGCCCTCCACCTCCCACACCCCAGACTTGACCGAGTGCCTGACCCTGGACTGGGGCTCACTCCCCGGCTCCCACACCCAGGAAGCCAGCCCCAAAGGAGCCCCCAGCCTGCCCGGCATCGGGTCGGGGGGCGGGGTCCGAGGCCTTTGAGGGGCAGGAGAACCCCCTCAACACCTTCTTCACTGGAGGAGGGGCTTCCTCCTACTGAGCCCAAGGTTGGGAGGGGCTGTCTGACTCAGAAGCCACTGGCTTACAAACATCCCCAGCTCACGGCGCCGCCCCAGAACCAGACGGGGCAGGCCAGGCCGCAGGCCCCGCTCCTGGCCGCCAGCCCAGGGAAAGCCCGCGGACCCCGCGCGGCCCAGCCCGGCCTGTAGACCCAGGCGGAGCCCCGCGTCGTGCCGCCACCTGGGGAAACCGAGGCCCGGGGACCCGCCGTCCGTCGCTCCAGCGCCGAGCCGGTGCGGGCTCCGAGCGGGGTCGGGGCGCTCACCTGCTCTTCTCGCAGCCCCGCTCCTGGCCGTCCGTCCGCTGGTCCCTTCGTCCGCGCGTCCGCCTGCCCGTCTGTCGGTGCCTGGCTCGGAAGGAGGGAGGGGCGCGCGGAGGGGCCGGGGCGGGGCGCGGGGAGGAACCTGAGCGGCAGGTTAGTCACCTCGAGCGGGCTGGCCCTAGGCAGGGGCGGGGGCACGCGAATGCCCCGCCCCACGAGCCCCCGGGACAGTGCCCCCACCACACACGCCCTACCTGCGCAAACCCCGCCCGGAGAGCCGGGCCGCCGGTGGGCGCGCGGGCGGGGCCGCGAGCCCGTCCCTCGCAGAGGGGTGCGCAGGAGGGCGTACCTTGACGTTTCGACGTCCTGCCGGCAGGCCGAGCTGCCTGCGGATCCCCGGGGAGGGCAGACGTGCCCCTGCTAGGTGCCCCCAGCCTCGGGACCGAGGCCCATTCTCTTCGCGGGGTGCCCCTCTGGTCTGGAGGGGGCGCCAGTCTCCAAGATAGGGCCATTGGCCAGAGACCCTGCAGTCCTGTGCCCTGAGCCGGTCAGGTGGGGGGGTGGAGAGGCGTCCTCCTAAAGTCTTTCTGCACGCTGCCCAGCCCAGGTGGGCACTCCGTGAGGGGTGGGGTTGTTCCTTGGCGGGGGTTGGGATGCCTATGGCCCAGGCTGTCCTTGAGTGGCCGGGCAGTCGGCGTGAAGGCGCTACAGGCAGCGACCCCCGGCCTCAGGCCAGGCCGCAAGCTCTGCCGGTAGTTGTCTTTCCTCCTCCTGAGCTGACCCCCCCCAGGATGCTGCTGCCCACCAAGCTGGGTGAAGAGGAAGTGAAGAGGAGGGCAGGCACCCCCAGGGCTCTCCTACTGTTCCTGGGTGGGGGAAGCAGGAAAGCGTGTGTGGGGCGTTGGAGTCCCAGGGTCGAGGAGAGCCGGGCAGCTTGCCAGGAAGCCCCGGGGGAGGAGGCACCTGTCCTGGAATGTCGGTGGCACTGCCCCTTCCCACACTGTGGGGACCTCCCTGCCCACGGCCTGGGGTTCCAGGCTAGCTTGCACAGGGGTGCAGGGAGTGGCTTCGTCCTCCGGCCCAGCCCTGCCCCTGAGCCCTGGCGAGCCCTGGCTTCCTGATTCTCCCCATCTGCTGACAACCCCAAGGGGAAGGCAAGCCTGCCCTCGCCCGCTCTTCCTGGAGGCTGAGCCTGAACAGGCAAAACGGGAGAAGGGAGCTGCCGAGGTGGGCACCCTCTGCTCTTCAGAGCAGAACTGACCCCCTCAAGGATGCTGCTGGGAGCCTGGAGTCCCAGACTGCCTGTGGCTACCTCCAACATGGAGTGACCTGTGGCCAAACTGATGGGGGTGTCTAGGGCCTGGCCCAGATCCTCAGGAGGGTCGCAAACCCGGAAGGCATCAGGCATCTTGCCACAGGGAGTGGCTGTGGCATCCTCAGAGGCTTCCGGAGCCTACGCGGGGTGCAGGGGGTGGGACTCCACAGGAGGGCGCCTCGCATGCCCTCGGGTTACAGGTGCTCACGGGTGCTGAGCCCAAGGAGTCAGGGGGCAGAGAGGCGCTCCCGTGCCCACTCGGCCCTGAGGACAAGACCAGTGGGGTGATAATTCGGCCCCCCTCTCTGAGGCCAGCCCCGAGGAGGCCCAGGCCGGCGGAGTGCTGCTCCAGAGCTGCTGGGCCTGGGCCCTGATGGACCTGACCTGGGTGGAGGGAGAAGCCTGGAGGCAGGTGGCTTCAGTCAGGGGCAGTTCAGGGAGGTACAGACGTTCCTTTATTTTAAAGATACAACGAAGAAAAAATATCCAGATATTCAAACACAGTGTTATTCGAAACAGAGAAGATGTGCAACTGAAACAAACGCAGGAAGGTCACTAGAAAACACCAGCTCAGATTCCTCCCGGGAACATTCACCGAGGATCTGTGAATGGCACAAATCCCCAGAGAACGCTGCCGCCAGCTCCCGCAGGTCTGCAGCGTCCAGATCACCTTTCCTCAGCACCCCCGGGGAAAGGGGGACTAGGCAGCCCGCGAGTACCTCCTGTGGGAGGCAGAGCCCAGGACCCCCAGGCTGCCCTGCTGCAGGGGGAGCAGAGAGCCTTCTGCCTTGGTGCCCAGGCCTTCTGCCCTGGTGCCCAGCCCCACCTCTGCCACGCACACCCCACCGCAAACACACAGTCTCTCTAACACTGGGGCCGGTGAGCACAAAGATGCCCTTCCTGCTCGAGGGGACAGCGGGGGACCACCTGCCCTGAGGAGGGCTCCTGTCCAGGGCTGTCCCACGGGGCTGGCACTGCTCACCTAGCTGACGAAGGCAGCAATGGCCACCACCTGCAGCACGGCCTCCAGGCCGTGGAGTGCCAGGAGCGGGGCGCCGAGGGCCGAGTCCGCACGCAGTACCAGGGTCTGCCAGAGCAGGAAGTAGGCAGACAGCAGGGCGCTGCCCACGGTGAGGACCAGGCTGGCGGCCAGCGGCACCTCAGCCTCCATCAGGTTGCCTGTGGTCCCTGGAGAGCAGAACAGACGTGATGGGCGGGCAGGGCCTTCTGGACATGGGCGCCTGGGAGGGCCCTGGTGGCGCAGCTGTGAGACCAGAGCCAGTTTCTGACTGTCATGGGGCATCCGAGGGTGTCAGGGGGCGACCCCGAGTGACCATCACGGGGGACAGGAGTGCCCGCATGAGGCCCTGCTCTGGATGACCATCAGGGGGACGGGAGTGCTCTACTGAAACCCTCCTGAGTGACCATCACGGGGGACAGGAGTGCCCGCATGAGTGACCATCACAGGGGGGGGAAGTGCTCTCACTGAGGCCCAGCTGTGGGTCTCCAGGTCAGCAGTGGTGGGGCAGCAGCAGTCTAGATTTCTGAAAGTGATCCCAACTGTCTTCTGACAGCTTTTCCTAATTCCACATGGACTGAGAGGATTTTCTTTAAAATCTCCAAAACCGTTTTCCTCTACGCTGTCATTCTGGAAGATGTCACACACACTCACAAGAAGACGAAGCGGCTGCACGTCTCATAACCCAGCGGCAGGCACGTAAGACGCTCACCTCCAGCCGCCCCAGGTGGGGGCGCAGAAGATGCCCCAGGGGCCCCGGGGGTGAGGGGCACCGGGAGACAGGGCGGGGGCAGAGGCCGTTCTCACCCACCCCGCTCCCGCGTCACATGCTCGGGGCCCCAGCTGTGCCCGCTGTTCTCGTCTATCCGCCGCTCTGGAGCAGGAGGGGAACACACAGCGTGACCTCCTTTAAGAGATGTGCTTGTCTGTGTGCCTGCGACCGGGAGTGGGGAGGCCTGGGCGCTGGCAGTGAGCTGTGAAGCGGGGAGGGGGACACAGTTCTATCAGGGCTTCTACGCTGTGGGGCCTTAGGAGACCAACTGTGGTACAAAGTGATGCATGTTTAAAGGTTCCATGTGAAGCTAGCAACGCCGGTGTCTCAAGTACTATATGGTTTTCAGTCAACTCACCGAAATATAACCGAATCGCTTCCAGAATCCCCATCAGAAACAGCAGAGTCAGGTCGAGGACCAGGCAACTGTGAGGATAAGTGAAAACCTGACCTGGAGACAAACCAGCAACAGAGCAGAGGTCTCGTCACAGGCGCCAGGGCGCCCACACCTTCGCGCTGCCTCTTTCCGCGTGACTCACTTTTATACACGAGCAGCAGGAGCGTAGCTAGGAAATACAGGGCGTAGTACGTTCCACTCAGACAGAGCAGCATCTGCAGCGGGAGCGACGAGAGCTGGCCAGCGGTTAAGGACTCTCAGGCCCAGCAGACAGCCCTGCCAGGGCACCCGCCCCAGGGAGGCCAACAGGAGGCTCTGACGTCTGTTCGGAGGCCCTGCAGGTGGGTAGGTCCAGCCCAGGCCCCTGCGGGTGGCCATGGAGACCTGACCACCAGCCCCTGCCAGGCTTCCAGTGCCGCCTCGCCTGGCAGGACCCCTGTGGGATGGGAGGCGGGGCTGGGCTTCCCTCCCGGGACATTGTCGCCTGAGGACCCAGCACACCTCTGGTGACCGTAGGCTGAAAGCCTCAGCTTCCTGGGCTTTCCCAAGTGCATCACCCTGATCTGGGTCCCAGTTATAAGACTGAAAGCAGAAAATAACTTTTCCTCATTTTCTTCAAAGAAAATGTCTTTCTTTGAGGGATGGGGGCGGGGGGACAGTTAAATTTTTTGCCCAGAGCTTTGCTCAGCTCCAAACACTTGTCATTTCTCTAAGTGTTCCAGGCGAGGGTTTTCAGTTTCCTGTGCCTCCTGGGTGGGAGTCAGGCAGCTGGCAGCGCGGGGCTGAGCAGGAGGCAGTGGTGGAGGAGGTCTGTCAACTCTCTCCACCTGGCAGAGGATGCCCCCCCCCCCAACTCAGAACCCACAAGAGAGGTGGTGGTGGGGCTTAAAGGAGCAAAAAGCAGGAGCCAGGAGCCAACTGCAGGTGCCCTGTGTGGAGGCCTGGGTCCTGGGCTGACAGAGGGCCAGGGGACAGAGCAGCAGGATACCACCGTAGAGGAAGCTTTCCCTGGAAGAGAAGGAACCAGTCAGGGAGGCCCCAAGTCTTGGCCTGTTCTGTTGTCCAGCATCACTGGCCCACAGCGAGGCTCCTTTCCGACACCTCTGCACCCGTCATCCCTCCAAGGAGGATCTGACCACCTGCTGTGCTGAACCTAAGGCGGGGAGGCAGGGCGTCCTGACAAGGTGAAGCCCGGACGCACGCTCAACACCAAAGGCCAGGACAGAGGGATCTGCTCCATCGCCGGGGAGGAGCCAGACCCGCAACTTTCTTGTCTCCTGTGGCTTCTGCACCTGGCCACGCGTGTGCAGATGAAGACCTTTTCTCATTCAGGTCTTTGCTGTTGATAAGAGACATTTGCTTTTCTCTGGAATTTTATTCATAAAATTAAATCTCTCCCCAAATAAGCATTTTCTAAGCCAGCAATCCAAGTTCTTTCCACCCCTTCCCACCACACAGCAGTTATGCATTCTCCCTGCATCGTGAGATGAGTGTGGGCCTCAGAATCTGCCAGCAGCAGGTGGGATGGTGCTCTCTCCCACACCACATCCTCCTTAGTCCCAAGCAGGCAAGAGAGAAACCTTTGGCCTGAGTGAGCTCTGGGGGACATCAAAGGGTTAGACCCTGCTCCCTGGGCAGATCCGAGGTCCTCTAGGGAGTCTCACTTGGGTAGAGGTCTTAAGTGGTTGGAACGGGACATGAGCGACAGAGAAGCAGCAGGTGCTGAGTGCAGGGAGCCAAGGCGGGTGCCAGCCCCATCATTAATAAAACCCGCGTGGCCATACAGGAAGAGTGGGCTCTAAGCCGGATGCACTGTTTGCCAAGCCCGGGGAAGCTCGGAGGCCTCACTACCTGTCACCATCTGGGTGGACTTCTCGCTAATCAGGAGTTTCCTCTCTTCCGATCCTTCTCTTGACAGTGCGCTGCAGACCTTCAGATCTGCCGCCTGATCATTGTTACAGACTGAGATGGTGGGGCTCAGGGAAAATACGCTGTAGAAAACCCGTCAGCTATTTGGGATTTAAACAATGAACGGCAAGGGTAGCTACGGTGTTCCAATAATTTTCGATCTACAGAAAGAGGCTCATTCTGACAAGACAGCCCGGGCTTTTAGGACTTCACATTTTTGTCAATGATCTACTGCAATAACAATGCGGCTGTGAACAGGTGTCCATGTTAGTCACTCAGTCGTGTCCGACTTTTTGTGACCCCATAGACTGTAGCCCGCCAGGCTCCTCTGTCCATAGGATTCTCCAGACAAGAGTACTGGAGTGGGTTGCCATTCCCTTCTCCAGGGGATCTTCCCGACCCAGGGATCGAACCCCGGGTCGACTGCAAGCGGAGTCTTCACAGTCTGAGCCACTTGTCAGAAGTTGGATGCAGAAGCAAAGAGAACAAACGTCCTCCCTTTGGTGACACAGGAAGGGTGTGAAGGGACCGTGCCCTAGTGGGAACGCGATTTTCACCGCATGAGAACGTGCAAACTTCAGACCGGCGGCCCGGCACCAGTCCGCGCTTTGGAACTCCGCGGCCGGAAAGCCCGGCGGGCGCTCAGAGCGCGGACAGCGCCGCCGGCGGGCTCGGCGCTCCAGACCCCCGGGCCCCGACGGCGGTGCGGAAACGGCTCTTCCCTCGGGTCGAGCGCCCCGGCCGCCCGGACTTCGCACGGGCCCCGGCGAAGGGCGCCGCCGGGCCAGGCCGAGCCGAACCGGGGAGCCCCCGCCTCCCGGCCTCAGACCAAGCCGTCCCGCTCGCTGCTGGCCGAGAAGCACAGCGGCGCCCGTCTGGGTCGAGGGGCGCCGCGCGTCGCCCGGGGGAGCCGGGACCGCACCGCCGCGGGCCCGGGGCCGGCTCTGCGGGCGGCGGCCTCACCTAGTGAACACGCTGAGTCCACTGGTTAATAACACGCGCGAGGTGTCCCCGCACCGGGAAGAACCGAGCCAAGCGGACCGCTCCCCCGGGGGGCCCTCCGGGACCTCCCGCCCCCGCCCCTCAGGCGCCGCCAGCCGCTCACCTCGCCGCGGGGCCGCCATCTTGCCCCCGGGCCCCGCCCCGCTCCTGCCCGCCCCGCCCGCCGAGTCCGCCGCGATCCCGGCAGCCTCTCGGCGCGGGACTCGAACGGAATACCTTCGGCCATTTTCGCTTCTGCTCCCGAAGGGGCTCGACGGCGCCGCGTTTCGGGACTTGATTCCGAACCGTGGCCGAGGCCCGATTAGCCTGTCCGACAGCGCTCGGGCACTTTCGGCCAGGAGGAGGAAGCGAGCCGAGACGCGAGAGGATCCCGGCTCGGGAGCGTTCGGCTCCTCTCGGCTCCTCCTCGGGCGGGCTCGGCTCCCTAGGCGGGCGGAGCCGGTGGCGCAAGAGTTTCTAGGCCGGGCCGCGCCGCGTCGGAGGCCGGCAGAGTCGGCTTCACAGTAGGTGCCTTCGCCGGCTGAGGACACGCCGGCGCGGCCTCCTGAGCGCGGAGAAGGACGGGCGCGGAGTCGCTCGGAAACCCTCGGGCGGCCTCGGACCAATTCGGGCTGACTCGGCTCCGCACTTCGGCCCACTTCGGCCCAAGTCGGCCCTCGTCGTTTCTGGACTGCAGGCCTCGGCTTGGCTCGACCGGGCCGCTTCGTGCCGGTTCGGCTCCTGTTCGGGTGGCGCCGGCTCGGCTCGGCAGCCGGCCTCGGGCGGCCTCGGGTCGGCTCGGTTCAGCTCGGCTCGGTTCGGGCGACCCTCCTCTGGAAGGCTCGGCTCGGCTCGGCCCGGCTCGGGCGGCCTCCTCGGGCGGCGCGCTTCGGGCTCTGTCCCGGCCTTCGGGCGGCCCCGGCCGGAGCCTTCGGGCGGGCTCGGCGGAGTCCGGATGGAGGACTCGGACTCGGCCGCCAAGCAGCTGGGCCTGGCCGAGGCGGCGGCGGTGGCGGCCGCGGCCGCTGTGGCGGCGGCGGCCGCGGCCGCGGCGGGAGGCGAGGCGGAGGAGCCGGTGCTCAGCAGGGACGAGGACTCGGAGGAGGACGGAGACTCGGAGTCGGAGCGCGAGACGCGGCGGGTGACGGCCGTGGCGGTGATGGCCGCCGAGCCCGGGCACATGGACATGGGCGCCGAGGCCCTGCCGGGCCCCGACGAGGCCGCCGCGGCCGCCGCCTTCGCAGGCAAGTGCCGGCCGCCCGCGGTTCGCGCCCACCTGCCCGCACCTGCCGCGCGCCCGCCCTGCTGTCTCGTCCCCCGCGCACACCTGCCCTGCCTCTGCCCAGCACATCCGCGCACGCACGTCGTGTGCCCCGTGGTCCCTGCACACCTGCCCCGGGGAGCGCCCCGGCCCTTTCCTGCCGCACACTTGCTCCCTGAACGCCTTTACCTCCTTTCAGGATTGCGTTCTTTCCGGAACCTTCTCAGCACCTGCCTCTTGCCCTGCCCGTTCTCCCTTCCTTATGTCCTGGTTGCTGGTGACACGGGGGTCAGACCCAGGTCCTGTCCTGGAGGAGCGCGGGGATGGGCGTATCTGGTCACCTAGAATCCTGCTGGCCGGGTCCAGATGGCACTCGAGCCCTGGGGAGTGAGGCGTGCTCAGCCAGGGAGAGCCCGCAAGCGTTGGGGGCAGTGGCTCTAGAGGCCAGGACCCTGTTCCTCAGTGCCCGCTCTGGCCTGTCCCCATGACCGCCCCCCCCCCCCCCGCCCGTTTCCTTGATGGGTCTTCCCTTCCACGTTTTTGTTCTTGATGAATAGAACATGCTCATTCTCAAGGTTCCTGAGCCACGCCCCAAAGCGCCCTTTAGAGGTTGTGCCTCCCTGGGACACCATCCTGAAGGAGGTAGAGACTTTCCCAAGTGACGGTCCCTCCCACGTGAGGCTCCCGGTTGGCCCACAGAGCCAGGCGCTGGAACCTTTGGGGAGTGTCCTGGGGCTCTTCTTCCAGAAGGAACTTCGTGGGTTTCAGAACTGGACAGCGGCCTCCGCATCCAGGTTCTCCTGCGTTTATCTGGCGCTGGAGGTGCTGGGTGGGGCCAGCTCCCCTGCTGCCCGCCTTGCCTCTGGTCTGCCTGTGCTGTGGTCTTTTGGGATTCTCGCAGAAGCATGGGAAGAAGGGTTTGTGGCCCTTAAACAAGGGTTCCACTTTCGTTGCTAAATTGGTTTAACATTGAGATCTTGAATACTTAGACTTTTCTTCAGGTTTATGTTATATGCACACATCTTTCTGAAGGCGGAAAAGAACTATGATGCTGTTTGTCCTAATATCAGAGAAATGTATTGCATCAGGTTTTTTTTAATTTTTGACTTTCGATTTTGCTGGGTCTTTATCGCCGCGCGGGCTTTGCTGCTGCTTCGCCGCTGCTGGCTGTGAGTGGAGCCTGCTGTCTAGCGGTGGTGCACAGGTCTCTCGTTCCAGCGGCTCCTCTTGTTGCGGAGGTCGGCCTTGGGGTGTGTCGGCTTCGGTGGTTGCACCTCCTGGGCTCTAGAGCACAGGCTCAGTAGTTGGGGTGCATGGGCTTACCTGCCTTGCTGCGTGTGGGATCTGCCCAGACCAGGGGTCGAATCTGTCTCCTGCGCTGGCAGGTGGGTTCTTTTTGAGCCACCGGGGAAGCCCCAATGTCAGGTGTTTGTTTTTTTCCTTGCACAGTTTTATAGTTGTGTTTTTTGAGTGTGTTAAAACTTGTTTGTTGTGAGTTACTGAGGTCAGGTGACTCCTGGGTTTCAGTAGCTCAACAGGACGTGTGCTGGGCTGAGGCTGCCTCCTCTGGGCTGCTGGCCAGCTGTGTAGACCTGAGCATGGGCTCAGGCCCCTTAGCCCCAGGCTCCCTGGGAAATGGTGGAGAAGACACACGGGAGAGGGATTTTCAGAGCAATTCACAGAGCACAGTGAGCACCCTCTGTCAATCTGAGCACCTCTGCCAGGCACAGGCCCAGCTAGGCTTGGGACATTCTGGAATGCGGTGCCACCCCTGAAGTGGGGCGAGCATCAGGGGAAGGCTGTCAGGGCAGCCCATCAGGTGTGGGTTGTGGGGCGGCGGTGCAGGGAGGTGGGGTACGCAGGCTGCTGGGAGGGGCCAGGCTCCATGTTGGGGGGCGGGGGGCACCGACAGGTCTGATGGGTTTCAGGAAGAAGAGGTCAGTGGCAGGTCGAGGTGATGGAGGGGGAGGGAGGGATGGACCTCAGCCAGAACCGTGCTGACCCGTGGGGTCTGGGAGGGTCCCCACAACAAGGGACGGGACTCTGGGGTCTGAGAAGCTCCTTCTGGGTGGTTTTTTTTTTCCCCAGGAGGGAGCACAAGGCCAGGGCAGTTTGGCAGAGCTGTGACCAGCTCAGTGGGTCTTCACCGTGCGTGACAGGCTCTGCGGGGATGGAGAGGTAGCCTCTTATCCTTGGAAGGATCAGGTCTATCAGACTGTGTTCTGGAAACATTGGTCGGGCATTTCATGCCCAGGGTTAGGCCTCCCTTGGCAGTTCAGGGACCTGCCGTGGCAACTGCCCACCACCCCGTCCCCTGGTGGCCTCTGGCTCCAGCCAGGCGCTGAGTCAGGCTCCTGTGTTGCAGAGGTGACCACCGTGACAGTAGCCAACGTGGGTGCCTCGGCAGACAACGTCTTTACCACGTCTGTGGCGAATGCGGCCTCGCTCTCAGGCCACGTGCTGGTAAGACACTAGGGCCAATTCCGGCCCAAGGAGGGTGGCCCGTTCCCCGGGGACCCTGAGCCCGCCCTCCGCCGAGCTCCCCGGGGGGAGCGGGAGCACGCCTGGGGGTCTGTACACTTGAAGCAAAGTTGTCACTGGGACAGCGACTGGCAGGAAGCTCACTTGCGAGTGTGAGGGCGGCAGGTCAGTGGAGGCCTCGGGGACGCAGGTTTAAGAGCATGGGTTTATATGCTCTGGTGCCCAGAGACACCGGCCGGTAGCCAGGCAGCAGCTCCGTGCCTCGGGCCGGTATCCAACCCAACAGCGGGCTCTCTGGTCCTAAGGGTCGGGAAGTTAGGGCGCCCGCGTCCACAGGCTCTGACGACAGGAAGGCCCGGAATCTGGTGTGACCTTCCTGGACACCGACAGGGAGAGGGCGGCTCGAGTTTCCGCACGTCCCGCCTGCCTCATTAGAAAGACCCTTTGTGGCTCTCGAACCAGCACAAAACGTTCTGCTTTTCTGCTCCAGAGTCGCACGAGTACAGCGATTCACACTCACGCAGGGCCGACGCCCTGACTGAGGCAGTGACCCCGCAGGTCTGTGAGAGCAGGCCGGGTGTGCGTGTGCCTATGGGTGGGGGCCCTCAGCCCCGCAGTCGACTCCTCACCTCCTCTGGTGTGAAGGCAGCGTTTTCAGAGAGGAGCAAAGGCCTCTGCCTCGGTGCTTCCCTCTCAGCGTGGTAGCAAGAGCACGTCCCAGACCTCGGTGTGCAGGGTCCCTAGTCCACTGCAGGGCTATCTGGGCGAGGCCGTGAGGTGTGCCTGGGGGCAGTCGGGGTGGGCTCGGCTTCCTCACGGGCAGTGGGGCGTCTCACTGGCCGGGGGGAGGCAGTTGAGGTCACAGCAGCATACAGGCCCGTGGGGAGGCGTGTGGGCAGTGTGGCTTGGGAGGCCCCTTCTCTGCGTGGGACTTGGGCATGAGAACAGGTCCCATACCAACCGGATCTTGGCTCCTGTACCAATGGACTTGGCCTCTTGGAGACCGTCCCTTGAGACCTGTGACCTCGTGAGAGCTTTCCAGGCAGAAGAGAGGGCCTTTCCTGTGCCGGAAGCGTGTTTATCCCTTAATTTGGACAAGCCACATGAGCATTTGCTCGGGGCCACGCAGACCTCGCCTCTGGTTGGTCTTGGCTCAGTGTCTGAAAGAGGCCCCCCTGGGGGTGGTGTCATCTGGAACCTGTCTGGGGGACCACAGCCTGGTACAGAGGGGTGCCGCGGCTGTCTCTGAGACAGTGGGTGTTCTGTCCTGCAGTCGGGCAGGACAGCCCTTCAGATTGGGGACAGCCTGAACCCTGAGAAGGCCACACTTATCGTCGTGCACACGGACGGCAGCATCGTGGAGACCGCCGGGCTGAAGGCACCTGCAGCCCCTCTCACCCCAGGTACCGTCTGCCCACTCCAGGCCTCCGGGGCCAAGTGCCCCCTGGGCTGCTGTGTATTCCTGGGTGAGCTTCTGTGTTTTGTGGGGAACTTGAATATCGAATACTGATTAAGTAGAAAATGTTCCAGGCAGTGAGAGTTGCCCAGGATTGTGGGGGCGGGGTGCTGAGCTGAGGAGGACCTGTGAGAGTCGAGCTGTCCCTGTGCTTCCCTGTGGTCCAGGCTGTGCTTAGGGTCTCTCACGGTGCTTTCTTTGCTCAAGGACCTCAGTCTCCTCCCACTCCTCTGGCTCCCGGTCAAGAGAAGGGTGGCACCAAGTACAACTGGGACCCGTCGGTGTACGACAGCGAGCTGCCCGTGCGCTGCCGCAACATCAGCGGCACCTTATACAAGAGCAGGCTTGGCTCAGGTGGGTGGGGGCGGCCCTGGAGGATGTGGGTGGGCCCAGGTGGGCGGGGGGCGGGCCCTGGAGGATGTGGGTGGGCCCAGGTGGGCGGGGGGCGGGCCCTGGAGGATGTGGGTGGGCCCAGGTGGGCGGGGGCGGGCCCAGGAGGATGTGGGTGGGCCCAGGTGGGCGGGGGCGGGCCCAGGAGGATGTGGCTGGGCCCAGGTGGGTGGGGGCGGGCCCAGGAGGATGTGGCTGGGCCCAGGTGGGCGAGGGGCGGGCCCAGGAGGATGTGGGTGGGCCCAGGTGGGCGGGGGGCGGGCCCAGGTAAGTGAGGGGTGGGCCCAGGTGGGTGTGCAGCCTCCACATAAGCTGGGGTCAAGGAAGGCTGTAATGGCATAGACTAGTTAAACAAACAGGCGCTTTGAGGGGGCCGTAGGCCCGGACCATGTTTCCTGAGGTCTTGGGTCCACTTGGTGTCCGGTCGGCAGGAAGCTCTGCAAGTGGGCAGAGGTCATCAGCTCCACGAGGGAGGGGGTCGAGGCATGGTGCCCAGGGCATCAGGTGGATGCTTGGGCATGTGGTCAGATGCAATGCCCGCGGGTGTGGGTTCATGGCGGGGTGCAAGGGGGCAGTTGGCCTGGTGTGAGCAGGGAGCACAGCAGGTGGCCTGTCCTTTCAGGAGGCCGGGGTCGCTGTATCAAGCAGGGAGAGAACTGGTACAGCCCCACCGAGTTTGAAGCCATGGCAGGAAGGGCTAGCAGCAAAGACTGGAAGAGGAGCATCCGCTATGCGGGGCGGCCACTGCAGTGCCTCATCCAGGTACCCCAGCGCTCACCTCCCCACCTCCCGCCTCCCAGGGTGTCAGCTACGGGGCTCTGAAGGCCCACAGGCCAGAGTCAGACAGATAGCGTTTGAGTCCTCCACTTACTTGCCGTGTGACCTGGGGCAAGTCACTTAACCTTTCTGTTTTCCTGTGTTTCGAATGGGACGTTGAGCAGGTTTGCACAGTACCTTGTGCAAGGATGAGGAATGGATGAGGCAACACAGCTTCCATTTCAGTGAGCACACGTGAGTTCATTTATTAACAGGAGAAAATCAAATGGAAGTTTAATAACGTGTGTGGCAGAGAGACCCAATAAGACTGAGTAACTCTGTCCGTGACTTTCTGAAAGATACCAACCATCTCTCTTGAGCTTATCCAAGGGGAGAGGGCCCCTGCTCCTGTTTCCAGTTTAGCTCTTGGGGTTGGCAGAGGCGTCACGCCCATACTCCCTGGATGGGAAAGGTGGATGGTGTGTGCAGAGAGGTTCTGGAAACAATGGGTTCCATCCTCATGGCGGGGGTCAGGGTAGAGCTGGTTGGAGCCTGGGCCTGTCGCTTGAGGGCCACCCTCTCATTTGTTGTGGTGTCTCAGATCCTCTCCGGTGTTGCCATGTCTCTGAGACCCTGTCCCGTGTCGCGGTGTCTCTGAGGCCCTCTCCTGTGTCATCGTGTCTCTCACGCCCTCTCCCGTGCTGCGGTGTCGCAGTGTCTCTGAGACCCTCTCCCATGTCGCGGTGTCTCATGCCCTCTCCGGTGTTGCAGTGTCTCTCACACCCTCTCCCGCGTCGTAGTGTCTCTCAGACCCTCTCCCGTGTCACGGTGTCTCACGCCCTCTCCCGTGTCGCGGTGTCTCTGAGACCCTCTCCCGTGCCACGGTGTCTCCGAGACCCTCTCCCATGTCGCGGTGTCTCCGAGACTCTCTCCCATGTCGCGGTGTCTCTCACGCCCTCTCCCGTGTCACGGTGTCTCCGAGACCTTCTCCCGTGTCACGGTGTCTCCGAGACTCTCTCCCGTGTCGCGGTGTCTCTCACGCCCTCTCCCGTGTCACGGTGTCTCTGAGACCCTCTCCCATGTCATGGTGTCTCCGAGACCCTCTCCCGTGTCGCGGTGTCTCACGCCCTCTCCCGTGTCGTGGTGTCTCACGCCCTCTCCCGTGTTGCGGTGTCTCACGCCCTCTCCCGTGTTGCAGTGTCTCACGCCCTCTCCCGTGTCGTGGTGTCTCTCAGACCCTCTCCCGTGTCGTGGTGTCTCACGCCCTCTCCCGTGTTGCGGTGTCTCACGCCCTCTCCTGTGTCGCGGTGTCTTTTGAACCCCAGGATGGCATCCTGAACCCTCATGCAGCCTCCTGCACCTGTGCCGCCTGCTGTGACGACATGACCCTGGTGAGTGCCCCTTCAGCCCCTCTCCGGCTGCTTCCCCCTTAGTTTCCCCTCAGACTCTGTTCTTCGGCTGTTGCTCTGGTGGCTGAGGCCTCAAGTGGGCCCCTGGACTGCTCAGAGGACCCGAAGGGGACCTTCCTAGATAAAGTAAACCGCGTGACGTCCCCGTCCTGCCCCCCCAGGCTTTTCTCACGGTGATGACAATGCGCTGTTTTACGTTTTGCATTTTTAACATCATTTTGTAAAAAATATCGCACGGAACTGCTTTGTTTAGAGAACACTAACGTCTTCGCAAGTCTTTGCTTACCCGGGTCCCTAACTGTTAAAGGCGGGCGTCGTCCCGACTGACTCCGCTGAGCGGCGTTCAGCGTGAGGCCAGTGTGCCCTGTGTGAACCACCAGCTTTGTTTCAGGAGTTCTTATTATTGAATATTATTTTTAAATGTCTCAAAAGTTAAAAACCTGCTTAATGAGGTTTCCTCTTAAGAATTTTTTTAAAGGTTTTGTTTTTAGTACTTTTAAAACACTTATTTACTTTTGGTTGCCCTGGGTCTCTGCTGCCGTGCGGGCTTTCTCCAGCTGCAGTGGGCGGGCCGCTGTGCTCGCAGCGTGCGGGCCTCTGGCTGCGGAGCGTGGCTCTGGGGCACGCAGGCCTCAGCAGTGGCCGTGCCCGGGCTCGGTATTGTGGTGCACGGGCTTAGTTGCTCTGCAGCATGTGGAATCTTCCCAGACCAGGGATCGAACCCGTGTCCCCTGCATCGGCAGGCAGATTCTCATTCACTGTACCATGAAGGAAGTCCTCCTTTTTAAAGTTCGATCGCTCATCTGGTTAACTATTAGCAGCTGTGTAGGAAAGCCAACTGGAGAGACGTTCTTGACTGGGAAAACCAAATATCCTAAAACCGTCTAGTTTGTATACAGATCACATGTGATTCTAATAGAACGTTGTTGTTCAGTCACTGAGTCTCGTTCGACTCTGTGACCCCACGGACTGCAGCACACCAGGCTTTCCTGTCCTTTACTATTTGCCAGTTTCCTCAAACTCATGTCCAGTGAGTCGATGATGCCTTCCAACCATCTCATCCTCTGTCACCCCCTTCTCCTCCTACCCTCAATCTTTCCCAGGATCAGGATCTTTTCCAGTGAGTCGGCTTTTGGCATCAGGTGGCCGAAGAATTACCCAGCAGGATATTTGTGTGAGAATAAGATACTTTTAAAGTTTGCTTGAGGGGACCGGCAGGTGATGTTCTTGGATATCCTGCAGGGGTCAAAGGAACAGAGCAGGAGGTTTGCCCCGTCAGGAAGTGTGGAACACACAACAGGATTGTCTGTGGTCTCTGCAAATGGCGAAACCCCAAGGTGTCACCTGCAGGGTGGAACCTGGATGCTGAAAGCTAGAAGCTGCCAGAAGAGAACTCAGGGATGCTATGGACCTATGGGGTGGCAGCCTCTGTGTGGGGAACGTGTTCTTCTCCCCAAATAGATCTACAGGTTTGACGTGGCTCCCTTCACAGTCCTGGCAGGATTTTAAGGATTCTAAGGTTTCTATGGAAAGGCAGAGGAGATGGAATTGCAGCAGAGCTCTGAGAATGAAGACTAAGACTGCAGAGGCCACAGCTCGGGCCCCAGACCTGCCAAGTGGTGTCCTTGGGTGAGAGTGTGTGGTTTTGCGGAGGAGGGCCTGTCAATCTAGGGGCAGACCAGCCACCCACACTCGGACCCAGAAGGCGTGGGGCCAGTCGGACACTGTAGGCATAGAGTGACCCTTGACCCAGACGTCCTACTTCGTATACCAGTGAATTAAAAGTGGATTCTAGAGTCAGATTTGTTGAAAACAAAATTAAAGTTTCTAGAAGAAAATCTGTGATCTCAAGTTAGACCTGGGGTTTCTTAGACGTGGAACCACAGGTGCAGTCCACGAAATAAAGTCTCGTACGTCTCCTTCGTCAAACGGACACGCTTTGGCTCCGAGTCAGGAACGGTGGTCTGCAGAGCTCCATGGGCCAACCCCCAGAGACATAACCCTCATTGGCGAAATAATGGAAAAACCTGCTTAGAATCTCTGAAAGCTGTCCTGGTGGCATATAGCAAAAAATATTTATCCAGGAGAATTTTGTGAGTCTGGTGTGTGAGCCAGGGCCTGTTCCCTGCCCGCGGCCCTGCTCGGCTGAGGGAAAGCTCCGCTCCAGGCCCCCGGCCCCATCGTCCCGGCCCCACTCGCCCGTACCCCACACGGTGGAAGTCCCCGCGGTAGTCACGGCAGCAACAGGACCACAGAGTTAGGCTGATGGCCGTGAGTGCTGCCCAGGCTCCGCTCCAGGGCAGTGTGTGGGCGGATGCCAGCTAAGCGACTGTCCTGGGGCGTTTCCTCTAGATGTGTCCCAAAAGCCCCCAGCACAGAGCCCCAGGTGCCTGGATCCCACAGCGGAGCAGTTTGCAGAGGGTAGAGCAGTCGGCTGGAAAGAGCAGAGCCAGCAGCTGGTGCGGCAGCTTGACTGCTGCTGCCCGGAGGGGCCGCGGGGGACAGCTCGTGCAGGACTCCAGCCGGGAAGCCTGGAGGAGAGCAGACGTCTGCACGGCGGTCCAGTACAGCGCCCAGGATGTCCAGCTTCAACAGAAGTCATGAGACGTGTAAAGGAACGGGGGTGTGTGGACCCCACAGAAGAGCAGCAGCAGGCAGTGGACCCTTCCCGTCGTAGCAGCAGCTGACAGGGCTTCCAGGCAGGCTCCGTGTCTGCAGGGCAGAAGCGTCCTCAGCAGGGGTCTCGATCTCGGTCTCGGTCTGCGGGGCCGGGGCAGGCACCATGGCCTGGGTGCCACCACCAGGCACCACTCCCGGGGCAGCAGCAGCACACGTGGGCTTTCTCACAGCTGTGGAGGCGGCAGCCCGGGTCCCAGCGCTTGTTTGCTGCTGGCAGGGGCTCCTCTTGGCCTGCAGGCTCTCACTCACGTGGCAGTTAGGGGGTGTTTCTGGTATTTCCTCCTCCAGGGACACTAATCCCACCAGGTTAGGGCCCCCCCCATCCTTACTCCTAATGCAGCCACACTGCTGGTTGAGACCTCACAGTTCAGCCCAGAAGGTGTGACAACATCTCATCACGTGGAGAAAAATCACAAAAGGGAGGAGCCCAGCGGAGATCCTGGGGTTGAGAAGAAAGTCCACGCTTGGGTCCACAGCACATGCGGAAGGGCAGCAGGGAGGGCCAGTTAGCCCACGGGGTCTCGGGCACGAGCTGGGAGGCTCCCCAGCCTTCCCCTTGTCCTGCCTTGGTGCTCCATCTAGGGCCTCTGCTCCTGCGCGTCTGGGCCTGTGGGGCGCCCCCTGGCCTCGTGGGCCCCGTTTGTTTTCTGTCTCCTGGGCATTCCTGAAACTCTGATGTGGACGATGCTCACTGTTTGAAGCGCTTTCACTCACTCGGTCTCCCTGAAAGCACCTCTTCTGTTACTTCGAGGCACTGGGGGCTGAAGAGAGCTAAGAGCTGGGCGTGTCCCTGCATGGGTGCGTCCCTGGGCAGGGCAGCCGTCGGGACAGAGTCGGGTGGTTCCCTCACATCTCCCTCTGTCCCCCCACCCCCTAGAGCGGCCCCGTCAGGCTCTTCGTGCCCTACAAGAGGCGCAAGAAGGAGAGCGAGCTGCCGGCCACGCCCGTCAAGAAGGACGCACCCAAGAACATCACCCTGCTCCCCGCCACCGCCGCCACCACCTGTGAGTGTCCGCGCAGCCCCTGCCGCCACGCGTGCTCTTAGTGTGTGCTGCTCACGCGTGTGGCCAAGGGCTTTGGGTCTAAAACGGCACAGCTCCTGCTCCCAGAGGCTCCTTGGCCTCCTGGGTCCCGGCTTCTCCTCCGCATTGGCTTCATGCCAAGTGCGCAGGTCTGGGTCTCGGGCAGCCCCCCGCCCTCAGAGGCTGCGTACGCCCCAGTGGGCAGGCGAGGCTGGTAGGAGTTGAGGGAGGAGCCCTTGCTCCTGAAACCTTGAGACGGTGGGTCGGGGTGGAGGGAAGACCCAAAGGGAGGGAAGGTCTGGGGGCTGATGGGTCCTCAGAGACTGTCCACGACCCAGTGGGTCCTTTGGGGCCTGGAGGACACGGAGCTCTGAGATGCTGGGAGGCGTGGCTGCTGTTTCTCTTCAACTTCAGTGAGTGTTTTCCTTAGAGAGGGTACACACATGTGTGTGTTTAGGATCCAACAGCCAGAGCCGCCTCTGGGGGCGTGGGCCTTGCCCTCACTGGCGTTAGGCACCACCCTGTGGAGATGGGCTGGGGGGCCCCCGGGTACTGCTGTGCACCCCACGCCACCCCTGCCCCATTGGTGGGTTTCCGGCTGGCCGAGTAACGGCTGCCCTGCCCTTGCAGTCACCGTGACCCCCTCAGGACAGATCACTACCTCGGGTGCGCTGACCTTTGACCGGGCGTCCACCGTAGAGGCCACTGCGGTCATCTCGGAAAGTCCAGCCCAGGGCGACGTCTTTGCAGGAGCCACAGGCAAGTGGTCTCAGCCCTGGTGCCCTGGCCCCGAGAGACTCCCCTTTCACCGGTAGGAGCCATGGAGACCCCAAAGGAGGGAGTGGGGCTGGGGGCTTGGCCGGTGGTGGAGGACCAGGACCTGAAAAGCTGAGGCTGCTGGTGGAACATAGAGAGAGCCGGCGGGCAGAGGCGCCCTGTGCATCTGTAAACTCTGAGGCCACGTTAGGGAGCAAAAGGGAGCAGCGGGAGCCCACCTGCTCCTGTGCCATCCTGCCCCACTCCGGGCCCCCGCGCGTCGTTGGTTCTGGTTCCTTCTGGGCCCCCGTGCGTCATCAGTTCTGGTTCCCTCCCGGCCCCCGCGCCTCATCTGTTCTGGTTCCCTCCGGGCCCCCGCGCCTCGTCGGTTCTGGTTCCCTCCGGGCCCCCACACGTCGTCAGTTCTGGTTCCCTCCGGGCTCCCGCGCGTCATCAGTTCTGGTTCCCTCCCGGCCCCCGCGCCTCATCTGTTCTGGTTCCCTCCGGGCCCCCGAGCCTCGTCGGTTCTGGTTCCCTCCCGGCCCCCGAGCCTCATCGGTTCTGGTTCCCTCCCGGCCCCCGAGCCTCATCAGTTCTGGTTCCCTCCCGGCCCCCGAGCCTCATCGGTTCTGGTTCCCTCCGGGCCCCCGCGCGTCGTCAGTTCTGGTTCCCTCCGGGCCCCGGCGCTGTCGTCGGTTCTGGTTCCCTCCGGGCCCCCGCGCGTCATCAGTTCTGGTTCCCTCCCGGCCCCCGCGCGTCGTCGGTTCTGTCCCCCTCCGGGCCCCGGCGCTGTATTCGGTTCTGGTTCCCTCCGGGCCCCTGCGCGTCATCAGTTCTGGTTCGCTCTGGGCCCCAGTGCGTCGTCGGTTCCCTTTCCTTCTGGGCCCCTGGCGCTGTTGTCTCAACAGTCCGCTTCCTCCACTTGTGAGCTCGGGGGCTGTCTGGCTGGGCGCGTAGCAGCGGGGTCACGGGCATGGCGCCCCTCTCCGCACAGTGCAGGAAGCGAGCGTGCAGCCTCCGTGCAGGGTCGGCCACCCGGAGCCCCACTACCCCGGTTATCAGGACAGCTGCCAGATCACACCGTTCCCAGAGGCCGCACTGCCGACGTCTCATCCCAAAATAGGTGAGTGAGGAGGAGCCCCGCTCCCGAGGTCTGGGGAGGCAGGGCTGTTTGTAGACCGGAAGCTACTGCCAGATGCTAGGTGGGGCAAGGCTGCTCACCTAGTGCCCTGTGCCCTGCAGAGCCTAGAATCTGCCGGGCTCCACCCGGGACGCTGCTCTGGGTCAGTGTCCCCGAGGGCACTTGTCCCCTGGCTTCAGGTGCGAGAGTGTGCGTGTCCGTGACTCACTGGCCTGAAGCTTGCCAGCACGTCCTTGTGTGTGTGTATCTGATTGTCACCACCTGCCTCCCCCGACCCACCTCCTAAAGCCTAGCCCCAGCCCCGGCAGAGCCCCGGCAGGCTGCGGCCAGCCTCAGGGGTGTTCACCCACGTGGCCGCGGCACTCCTGCCTACCTGCTCCTTGCTGATTCCAGTGTGGACTCGGGGTTTCCTGTTTCCTTCAGGGCGGTGCAGCCTGTTCCTGGGGTGATCGTGTCGGGGTGGGTTCTGGTCTAGACCGCGGGGCCCCCGAGAGCAGCTGCTGCCCCCTCTGTCTGCCCTGTCCCACTGCCCCTCCCCTTAGGTCCCACGCAGCGAGGGCTGGAGGCTCGCTTCAGGGTCCTGTCTTCCAGACCCCATGCTTCCGCTCCCGGGGGCAGGTTCACAGCCAAGGTCTGGCCACTCTGTGGGTCTGGCTCCTGAGCACTGACTCTGCATCTCCTGCAGCTCTTGTCTAGTGGTTCACCCAGGAGCTGAAAATGGGCCTTGGTGGGGCATTTGCGCCAAGGACTCAGCCGGTGCTCCCATCAGGGTTTTTCCTCAGAGGAGGCCGACGTGCACAGCAAGGCCTGGGTGTGCGTGTCTCCCCCGGGGCATCTCTGCCCAGGTCCCTTGGGACAGAGGTGGGCAGGCCTCGTGCGTCCAAAGTGTGAGTCTCCATGTCCTGTCCAGAGCCAGCGTCGCCCCAGGTTCCCTTTCCACCCCCGTGATTTCTTCTGCAGCTGAGAGGAACCTGCCCCCCGCTAGCCCTGATCTGTGCCCCAGACCCCGTGCCCACAGACGGCCCTGAAGTTTTCTGTGTGAGCAGAAACGAAACCAGGAGGCTTCAGCTCCTGCTTGCACTTGGCGTGCCATCCGTGGTCGGGCAGCTGTAGCCGCAGCAGGGGTCAGAGGGGGCGCCGGGGGGGGGGGGGGGGGGGGGAGGGCGTCTCTGCACCTGCAGTACCTTAGGTCCCCTCTAGGCCTGCGCTCTGTGCACCAGCCCGGTCTCCCTCACTCAGTGAGAACACGGAGGCCCTTGGAGCCAGGTGACGTGCTGACTCCTTGCTCTGTTTTGCTTCCCTCGGGCTAGTGCTGACGTCCCTGCCGGCCCTGGCAGCGCCGCCCTCCACCCCCACCAAAGCTGTCTCCCCCGCGGTGGTCAGTGGGCTGGAGGTGTCGGAGCAGCGGACCTGGCTGTACCTGGAGGAGATGGTTAACTCCCTGCTCAGCACCGCGCAGCAGCTGAAGACGCTGTTCGAACAGACCAAGCAGGCCAGCTCCTACCGGGAGGCTGCCGCGGCCCAGGCCAGAGCCCAGGCGGACGCCGAGCGGAAGGAGGTACCGTCCGCGCCACGGGTGTGCGCCGCCTTCCCGGGCAGGGGCGCAGGGGGCGCACACGCAAGTGAAGCTTGTCTGCTAGCAAGGCAGGCGTCCCCCTCGGGTGTTCAGCTCTCACACACACTCCAGTACCACCTGTGGCAGACGGCGCGCGTCCCGTCAGGCCAGCCTCCCCGGGGACTGTCTCCTGTGACGCGGAGTCGCGGGGGCAGTGGGGGTGTTGCCGGTCACAGTTGCTGTGGACTGTAGTTTGTAAACGGACCACGTTGATTTTTTCTCACCAAATCTATATAAGAAAAATTTTCACTTTACTACTTTTTGTAGACAACAGGAAAGAAAGTTTTATCGCATTCTTAATTATGCTTTTGTTTTGCTGAGGCTTGCAGAATCTGGCAGGGGGCTGGGGAGGACTGTCACAGCCAGGACGCAGTGGGCTGAAAGCCCACCTGCGTCTTGTGGAGGCCCCTTTACTCTGATGGGTCCCGAGCGGCCGCTTAGCACGGTCGCCTGTCTGCTGTCGGCTGATTCTGACCCTCTGGTCGTCTCAGGACCCGCTGTGCGCACTCCTCCCCTTGCACCTGGGGACACCCTGCTCCTGCTGGTTCCAGGCACCTTGGTTCCAGGCACCTTGGTTCCAGGCAGAAGCTCTGAGCTCTGCTGGGTTCTGTGTGCTCACCTGGCAAGCGCGGGACTTGGTCCTCACGAGCAGCTGAGCTGGCTGCTCCCCCGCCCGTCGTGTGGGGATCTGTCTCGGCTTCCGCTGCTGGGCATGGCTGTAGGCCTGGTCTGGGCAGGACGGGCGTGGTCTTGCTGCTGCTCTCATGCGTGGGGCTGCAGGCTCTCCTGGAGGGGGTGGGGGCACCGTGGGCACAGCTGTCTCACCCATTGTTTCTGCTGGCTCGGCCCCGTGCTGGCTCCCTGGGGACGGCCAGGGCCTGTAGCCACCGTGCATGGCATGCATTTCCTTGGTTTCTGGCCATCTGCAGCTCTAGCCTCAGCCTTCTGCCCACACCCTTCCCTCCCCTGCCCCAGGTTCAGCGTCACCACCCACCTCCCCGCCAGTTCCTGCCCCACCTGCCAGGGCCTCCCCCCAGCCAGGCCCCCTCCATTCCTGCCAGCTCTCCTTGCTTTCCAGACCTCAGATCGCTGCCTTCTGGCTCCCTGGTGACTGTTGGGAGGGTCAGCCTGCAGGCTGCTCTGGTGACCCGAATGACAGCTGCCCCTTTTTCTCTTTGGCTTGGGAGGTTGTTCGTCTGAGCCACAGTGGTCTCGTGTTGCTCAGAGACTAACTTTTTAATCATTTAATATTTGCATATTTCACATTCATAAGCATTTTACTACTTTTATTTTTTAAACGTTTATTTGTATCTGTTTTTATAACTAGTCTCGTTTGTTTTTGTGTGCTCATGCTTTCACATTTTTATGATCTTATACTTTAGAAAAATCCCTAACATACATGATGAAAGCGTGTTCTTTTTCTCGTTGAAATACGGTTCACATGCTGTAGGACTCACCCCTTTAAGGTGTGCAGTCCAGGAGCTGGCTCACACACGCATTCAGTCCCCATTGATTCCAGGGCTCTTCACCTCCCAGGGAAGCCCCGGGCCCATGAAGGCCACCCCACCCGCCCCGGTGCACAGTCCAGGAGCTGGCTCCCACACTCGTTCAGTCCCCGTTCATTCCAGGGCTCTTCACCTCCCAGGGAAGCCCCGGACCCGTGAGCACCACCCCACCCACCCCCAGGTCCCTGCTGTACTCACCCGCTTCCTCTCTCTGACTCTGCCTGTTCCCACCCACCCCAGACCCCGGTTACACTCACCCACTTCCTCTCTCTGACTTTGCCTGTTCTGCACATTTCTTGGAAACGGGAATCACACAGGATGTGGTCTTTTGTGTCTGGCTCCTTTCCCTGAGCAGTGTTTCCACGATGCGTCCATACTGTGGCCTGGATTAGCGTTTCACTCCTGTTCACGACTCCATGTCAATCGCCGCGTCCCGGGCTGCTTTTCACTCCTCGGTCAGTGGACGCTGCCAGTGTCTCTGCCCTCTGACCTCTGTGCACAGCCGTCTGCGTGGATGTGTGTGCTGCCCCTTCTCCAGGGGGTGAGGCTGGGAGCCCAGCCGCCGGGTCCGTGGAGGCTCCCAGTTCACTCAGCAGCTGCCAGCCTGTGTGCCAGCCTGTGGTTGCCTGTCCGACGCCCACCATCGTGTGTGCCCTGCCCCTGCTGAGCCTGGGGGCTGTGGGGGAGACCCTTGTCCTTGTTTAGAGTCCAGGGCCGGGAGTGCAGGTGTGGGGAGACTGCTGTGCACCCCCCAGCTCAGCAGTCAGACCAGCTGGACAGTGGGCAGGCGGCTCGGGCTGCTGACCAGGGCCTCCTCCCAGGAGGGAAGTGCAAGAGGAAGCGGTTTAGCTTTCAGTTTGACATCTTTCATAGATTTTCTTGGACTTTCTTTCAGAGAATAAACTACGAGTAAGTTCTGTGAAAACTCTCCGACGACGGATGGGCTGAAAGAGAAAGTGTAGGTTAGGATGCAGCGTGGGTTCCCACCTGGTTGGGTCGTGCGGGTATTTTCAGGGCCCTGTGCTGGGCCAGCTGCCTGGGTTTTGTTTCTCAGATAGGACCAGCCCACAGTCATGGCCAGGCTCATCCACACGAAGGGTCCAGAAGCTGAATTCCTGCCGTGCAGACCTCTTGACGTGCGTGTCCGGCGGGTCAGCCAGGAGCATCTGGCATGGCGGGGTTGCTCAGGTCCCCACCCATGAAAGGCTGGGCTGTGCATTTTGTTTGTAATTTCATGTATTTCTAGGAAACAAATGCGACATGAGATGCCTTTACACTTAACAGTCCTGTTTGGTGGAAGATGCTCAGCCTCTAGTGAGAGGCTTGAGCCTCCTTCTCCACTGGGACATCATCACATGTCCATAACCTGAGTTCCGACACTGGTGGGGCTCACAGGCAGGCCCGTCCTCTCTCGGGAGCCATTGGTGTGACATGTCCTCACATGGCTGTCCTGTAAGCTGGACACACGGCCAGGGGAAGCAGGCGTCCTCTGTTCTGGCATCACTGGTGGGTGGAGCCGGTGCCCGTGTGTTCTGTGCCCGCTCTGGTGGCTCCAGGCTCCTCGGGTGACCTGGTTCTGTTTCCTGCAGATGTGGGTTGACCACCCTCTGTACCTAGTGTGCTCACCTTTGTAATTGCTGATGTGTCTGAGCCATGGCCCCTGCAGGCCACAATGCCTGGACGCTGGGTCTTGGGAACCAGACTTCCTGGGGAGCCTTCGCCAGGATCATCTGGGTACTGAGGGGTCATGACTTGACTCATGCGAGAGAGGCACCCAAAATGTGTCCCTGAAGCAGATGGCAGCAGTGAGAAGTGGCCTTCAGGGTCTGGGTGGAAGGAGCCAGAAGGCTGGGGGTGGAGGGGGCACGGGTCTGTCATGGAGGGGCTTCTGGGCACCTGACAAGCCCCCTACTCTGGATCACATGGCAAGAGGCAGGCACCCCACCCCAGATCGCACAGAGAGAGACCCCCCACCCCAGATCACATGGAGAGAGACCCCCCAACCCCACGGATCACACAGAGAGGCCCCCCCACTGCGGATCACATGGAGAGAGACCCCCCCACCCCGGATCACACAGAGAGGCCCCCCCACCGCGGATCACACGAAGAGAGACCCCCCCAACCCCTGATCACACAGAGAGGTCCCCCCCACCGCGGATCGCACAGAGAGGCCCCCCCACCCAGGATCACACGGAGAGAGACCCCCCCCACCCACGGATCACACAGAGAGGCCCCCCCACCCCAGATCACACGGAGAGGCCCCCCCACCCCGGATCGCACGGAGAGGCCCCCCCACCCAGGATCACACGGAGAGAGACCCCCCCCCACCCACGGATCACACAGAGAGGCCCCCCCACCCCAGATCACACGGAGAGGCCCCCCCACCCCGGATCGCACGGAGAGAGGCCCCGAGGAGCTGTTGATGTAGAGCCTGTCGGGAGGAGTCCACAGCGTGCTCTCAGCTCTGAGGGGCGTGTGTAGTGGGGAGCAGAGAGTGAGGCCGCACGGCCCACGGAGAGGCTCCACGTGAGACCCCGGCGCTTGCCTGCCAGGGAGGGAACCGGGGTTGCTTCTTGGATGTTTCATGTGGAATTTCTTAGAAAATCAAATTTTAGCCCAACTGAACTATCAGAGAGGTTTAGTCAGTTTTACCCATGGGGCATTTGTGTTGCGTGTGTATAATTAGCTCAGCAGAGATTAAACAGGGCAGGAGACCAGACGCCCTTCCCATCAAGGACGCCACGTCCAGCAGAAACCAGCCATGTGGCTGCAGGGCGCTGGGCCTGTGCTGTGGCCGTCTCTGTGTCCCTGGCTCCTTCTCGGGCCTACACTGGTCATCCGACTTCCCGTCAAGAGGGAAGTGTGGTCAGAAGAGCCGCTATGCTGAGGGCTCCTTCCAGTGCCACGGGCACACAGCAGACACTGTTCTCAGCACTGGCGGAAGCCCAGTGCCCGTGGGTCAGCAGTGCCGTCTCTTCTGGCTGCAGGTGTGTCTCCTGTGGCTGCTAGGGGGAAGGCTCTCGCGTTTCTCTCTTCTCAAGGCCTTATCTCACTCCAGGGTCCAGCTTGGCACGTGGCCACGTTGGAGGTTCCAGCTGTGAAGTGCAGCAGTCCCCCTTTTCCTCACCGGGCACGCTGGTGGGGGCTCCTCCTGGACAGGGCTGGTGTAGTGTTTCCAGAACCCTCCCCCGCAGGTTGTCTCTAGTCCCTTTGTGTCTGAATGGACCCAGGGGGCCCGTGTTGTGGGCTTCACTCAGCTTGTTGCATCTTAGGCGGCTGGAACTCTCTCAGTGTCTCCCAAGTCCCTTACCTGGCCCTCTGAACTCCTTCCTCCTCTCTAGGACTGGAAGACCCCCCAGGCCCAAACTGGGGGCTCCCTGCCCCGGCCCTGTAGTTGTTTAGTCAGTCAGTCGTGTCCGACTCTGTGACCCCGCGGACTTCAGCACTCCAGGCTCCTCTGTCCTTCACTATCTCTGGGAGTTTGCTCATGCTCCTGTTCTTTGAATCGGTGATGCCATCCAGCTCCAGGCCTGGAATCAGCCGTGGAGAATGAATGGTCTTAGGAACCAAGATCTGGGCCTTGCTGGCCGGCGGCGCGGAGCCGTGTGGGTCCTGGCAGGCGTGTGCAGACCTTGCCCCGGGTGCTCTCCGCCGTCCGCCTCCCCCTGCACGTGTGCTGATGTGTCTGACTTGGATCCCGGGCTTCTGGTTATTTTGGGTTAAGAAATATTTTTCCCAAAGGAATATGTTGGGAAGGCCCAAGGGATTGGAAATACTTTCTGCACACAAGCAGCGCCTGCCCCCCAAGGTTCATCACAATGCAGGCCTTTGCTTCAGGTGAGAGGCGTTTACCTGCTGTTGTCCAAGGACAGCCCTGGTGCTGGGAGCACAGCCAGGGTGGGCCCAGGTGCTGGTGGGGGTCAGGGTGCGGCGCGAGGGCTCCCAGACGAGAGGCAGGAGGGTCCTCGGGGCCCCAGACCTCGCAGGCGGCTGCCGGCTGCTCCACGCCCAGTGCCGAGGGCTCTGCAAGACCTCTGCTCTCCCCGGAGAATCTCTTTGTCCTGGAAAGGAGAGGCAGGGACGAGCCAGCTTACTGCCTCGGAGCCCCTCTGATGCTGGAGTTTCCTGAAGAAGTGGGGGATGGCAGGTTATAGGTGGGAAGTATTGGTCAGCATTGTGGTCAGCAGAGAAGGAAGCTGAATCCAGAACAGGAACCAAGACACAGCATGCTGTTTTTCCCACACAGCCCCCCACCGGCCAGAGCAGGGGTCTGGCCTGCAGCGTGCTGGGGTCCTGCTGCCTGCCACCGTGTGTGGGTGCACACACTGGCCCGGCCCCATCACCCCCTTGCACTGCCCCCTACCGCCTCTCCCCGTTCTAGAAGGAACAGCGGCACGCTTTGTGGGAAAAGAACACAGAAGGCCCAGCTCACGGAGCCCAGCTGGTGGGCTGGGGCACCTGGGGTGCAGGACAGGGGGCACCCAGGCTGTTAGTGGGGTCCAGCTGAGGGCCTCCGGGGCCTGGCCACTCAGGGGCTGGCCCTGACGCCTGAGAATTCTGGTCCTCCCAGCTTCGCCTTCTGCACACTGGGTGGAAGTGAAATCCCTGCAGTTTGGAGCAAGGTTGGCCTCCAGCCCCCTGCCTCCTGCTCAGAGTCTGTAAGGCAACGGCGGGAGATGCGGGTCGGTCTGGTCCCGGTCACCAACTCCTCTTCTGTGTCTCTGGGCAGCGTGCCCACCACTGACACCCTGTCCTCTTGCAGCAGTCCTGTGTGAACTGTGGCCGCGAGGCCCTGAGCGAGTGCACCGGCTGCCACAAGGTCAACTACTGCTCCACCTTCTGCCAGCGCAAGGTAGGCCCCGCCCCCGCCCCCTGCAAAGCCAGGCCCCGCCCCCGCCCCGCCTTCGGCACAAGCTAGGCCCCGCCCCCGCCCCGCCTGCCGGCGCCAGGTAGGCCCCGCCCCGCCCCCTGCGGTGTCCCCAGGCCCCCGCAGGGCCCCCAGGCAGCCTCCTGTGCCGTGGGCTGTGGCCGCGGAAGCCGCTGCTCACCCGCTGCCCGGACCTCATCCTGGTCAGCATCCCCAGCCTGGCCGCCTGGTCACAGGTCCTGGCTGTGTGCACGGTTGCACGCTGTGCTTCTGCTTCCATCCCTTGGCCTTTGACCCTAAGGAGACTGGAGAGAGTAGCACTTGCTGGCTTTCTGGCCCTTACTCAGAGTGCAAGGCCTAGCCGTGGGGTGGGGGCCTGTGGGGTTCGCCTCTCCTGGAAATTTGCCACAATGAGGAACAGCAACGTGATGGGTGGACACACAGTGACTCGTGTCGGCCTTTGCGTTGCCGGGATGCCCACGACTCCCGTCCTTAGATGCCCTCCAGTGAGAGGTGGGCAGGGATGACCCCCACGACCAGGGTGTGTGGGACCTTCCTCCTCTGCGTCTTAGGGCTGCGTGGGGCGCTGAGGAGGTCGGCACAGCGTGGAGGGCATGTCCATGGCTCCCAGCTTGCTCCCCGGCCCTGCCTGTGTGTCGGGCTGGATGCTTGGGGAAGAGACCCACGGGTTTGCTTCTCCCTGGTCTCACCAGTGGGCTGGGCACTGAGGACAGGGCGCCTGCTTGCCCGCTGTGCCTGGGGCACTGCGGGGAGCTTGGGCTGCCAGGAGGAGCCAGCTTGTGATCCCAGAGGGCAGCTGACGGCTGGTGTCCCTGACTTTGAACCATCCCAGGAAGATTCGTGGGTTTATTTTTTGATGCAGTCATTTTAGCTAGATGCCACCTTGACTACAGCAGCTGCACTCTTACTGAGCTGGGCACTTAGGTCTTGGGTATAACCTTGTAGACGAAGACTCCAGTTCTCCGCTGACTGTGTTAGATTCGTCCGCTTGCAACACGCTGCCCTGATAAAGGCATGGGCTTTGAAGTACAGTGAATTTCAGAAACGCTGATTCTCACGTGCAATCCAGAATGAACACTTGGGAGGACCCGCAGCTCCTTGTGGTAAACGCTGGTGCTGGCAGTGAGGCTTCCGGCCCGCGCTCTGCGCCCTGAGACCCGGGGCACTCGGTGCCGCTTCCCTTCCTGTGAGTGGGAGCGGCCATGCGCTGTGCCGCTCTTACGTGCAGGCTCCATTTCTTTTCCAGTCCCTTTGGGGGGTGGGCGTGTGTGTTTCATGCCTTCACTGAGGGAGGCAGGACGCACAGACCGTAAACTCCACCAAGCTTAAGCGCACAGTTCAGCGATCCACAGTAAGTCTGCCATTGTGAAAACATCACAGCTCAGCTTTAGGACCTCCCATCACCCCCAAAAGCCCCCTCAGGCCGACGCTTCCGGGCACTGGCGACCAGGAGCCTCTCCCTCCGTCGCTCACCCGCTCTGCACACTGGCCACAGCAGACTCACGCTGCGTGTGATTGCCTGCATCCAGCTCCCCCGAGCAGCTTTCAGGTCCACCCTGTGGGCCTGGGTAGTCTGCCCGGTGTGGCTGGACCTCGCCTGTTCTCCAGCCGTCACCCGACGGATGTCTGGGCAGCCCCCACTGGGTGAGTGTCGGTGGACACTCAGGAGGGACTCGCCGGAGGGCAGGTGCTTGTCTCGGCTGCATTCACATGTACGTTTTAGGCAGACTTGTGTGTGACTCTGGTAGGAAACTCAGCTTGGCCAGCAGTGAGTCCGCCCTGCCCGCAGGGCTCACTCGTGCCCTCTGCTTGTAGCCCTGCCACTGGGGGTGGCGGCCAGTGGGTTTAGTTGGCGTCTCCCTGATGACTGATATGTCGAGCAACTTTTTGTGTGCTTACTGGGTAGTTGAATATCCTTTGGCCAGAAATGTCTATTCAGATCTTTTGCTCATTTTTAAATGGGATTATTCCTCTCCTTATCAAGTGTGGCAACGTCTATGTGCAGTCTGAATACAAATTTGAAGCCCAGCTTTTAAAAATTCTTTATTCTTTATTTTTGGCCGCGCCGTGCAGCTAATGGGATCTTAGTTCCCCAACCAGGGATTGAACCATTGTACCCTGCAGTGGAGGTGTGGAGTCCTAACCACTGAATGGCCAGGGAAGTCCCAAGAGGCCCACTTTATTAAAAATGTTTTTAATGGAGATCACGCTGTTGGTGTAGTATCTCAGAAAGTTTGCCTGACTCAAGGTCAGGGAAATCTATTTTTTCCTAAAACATTTATAATTTTAAGTCTTGAATTTTTATTTTCTTTAACTCACTATTATTTTGGGGACTGCACTACACACACAGCTTGCTGCATCCAAGTCCCTCCACCGAGCGTTGAACCCTGGCCAGATCCTAACCTCTGCACCATCAGGAACTCCCTGTTTTTAGATCTATGATCCATCTTGAGTTAATTTTTATGTATGATGTGAAACATTGTGGGGCCATGCCCGTGGGGCCACCCAAGACGGGCGGGTCATGGTGGAGAGATCTGACAGAATGTGGTCCACTGGAGAAGGGAATGGCAAACCACTTCAGTATTCTTGCCTTGAGAACCCCATGAACAGTATGAAAAGGCAAAAAGATAGGATACTAAAAGAGGAACTCCCCAGGTCAGTAGGTGCCCAATATGCTACTGGAGATCAGTGGAGAAATAACTCCAGAAAGAATGAAGGGATGGAGCCAAAGCAAAAACAATACCCAGCTGTGGACGTGACTGGTGATAGAAGCAAGGTCCGATGCTGTAAAGAGCAATATTACATAGGCACCTGGAATGTCAGGTCCATGAATCAAGGCAATTGGAAGTGGTCAAACAAGAGATGGCAAGAGTGAATGTTGACATTCTAGGAATCAGTGAACTGAAATGGACTGGAATGGGTGAATGTAACTCAGATGACCATTATATCTACTACTGCGGGCAGGAATCCCTCAGAAGAAATGGAGTAGCCATCATGGTCAACAAAAGAGTTCGAAATGCAGTACTTGGATACAATCTCAAAAATGACAGAATGATCTCTGTTCGTTTCCAAGGCAAACCATTCAATATCACAGTAATCCAAGTCTATGCCCCAACCAGGAACGCTGAAGAAGCTGAAGTTGAACGGGTCTATGAAGATCTACAAGACCTTTTAGAACTAACACCCAAAAAAGATGTCCTTTTCATTACAGGGGACTGGGATGCAAAAGTAGGAAGTCAAGAAACACCTGGAGTAACAGGCAAATTTGGCCTTGGAATACGGAATGAAGCAGGGCAAAGACTAACAGAGTTTTGCCAAGAAAATGCACTGGTCATAGCAAACACCCACTTCCAACAACACAAGAGAAGACTCTATACATGGCCATCACCAGATGGACAACACTGAAATCAGATTGATTATATTCTTTGCAGTCAAAGATGGAGAAACTCTATACAGTCAGTGAAAACAAGACTCGGAGCTGACTGTGGCTCAGATCATGAGCTCCTTATTGCCAAATTCACACTTAAATTGAAGAAAGTAGGGAAAACCACTAGACCATTCGGGTATGACCTAAATCAAATCCCTTATGATTATACAGTGGAAGTTCGAAATAGATTTAAGGGCCTAGATCTGATAGATAGAGTGCCTGATGAACTATGGACTGAGGTTCATGACATTGTACAGGAGACAGGGATCAAGACCATCCCCATGGAAAAGAAATGCAAAAAAGCAAAATGGCTGTCTGGGGAGGACTTATAAATAGCTGTGAAAAGAAGAGAAACAAAAAGCAAAGGAGAAAAGGAAAGATATAAACATCTGAATGCAGAGTTCCAAAGGATAGCAGCAAGAGATAAGAAAGCCTTCCTCAGCGATCAATGCAAAGAAATAGAGGAAAACAACAGAATGGGAAAGACTAGAGATCTCTTCAAGAAAATTAGAGATACCAAGGGAACCTTTCATGCAAAGATGGACTCGATAAAGGACAGAAATGGTATGGACCTAACAGAAGCAGAAGATATTAAGAAGAGGTGGCAAGAATACACAGAAGAACTGTACAAAAAAGATCTTCACAACCCAGGTAATCACGATGGTGTGATCACTCACCTAGAGCTAGATATCCTGGAATGTGAAGTCAAGAAAGCATCACTACGAACAAAGCTAGTGGAGGTGATGGAATTCCAGTTGAGCTCTTTCAAATCCTGAAAGATGATGCTGTGAAAGTGCTGCACTCAATATGCCAGCAAATTTGGAAAACTCAGCAGTGGCCACAGGACTGGAAAAGGTCAGTTTTCATTCCAATCCCAAAGAAAGGCAATGCCAAAGAATGCTCAAACTACCACACAATTGCACTCATCTCACATGCTAGTAAAGTAATGCTCAAAATTCTCCAAGCCAGGCTTCAGCAATACGTGAACCGTGAACTTCCAGATGTTCAAGCTGGTTTTAGAAAAGGCAGAGGAACCAGAGAGGCCACCATCCACTGGATCATCGAAAAAGCAAGAGAGTTCCAGAAAAACATCTATTTCTGCTTTATTGACTATGCCAAAGCCTTTGACTGTGTGGATCACAATAAACTGTGGAAAATTCTTCAAGAGATGGGAATACCAGACCACCTGATCTGCCTCTTGAGAAATCTGTATGCAGGTCAGGAAGCAACAGTTAGAACTGGACATGGAACAACAGACTGGTTCCAAATAGGAAAAGGAGTTCATCAAGGCTGCATATTGTCACCCTGCTTATTTAACTTATATGCAGAGTACATCATGAGAAACGCTGGGCTGGAAGAAGCACAAGCTGGAATCAAGATTGCCGGGAGAAATATCAATAACCTCAGAGAGGCAGACGAAACCACCCTTATGGCAGAAAGTGAAGAGGAACTCAAAAGCCTGTTGATGAAGGTGAAAGAGGAGAGTGAAAAAGTTGGCTTAAAACTCAACATTCAGAAAATGAAGATCATGGCATCCGGTCCCATCACTTCATGGGAAATAGATGGGGAAACAGTGGAAACAGTGTCAGACTTTATTTTTCTGGGCTCCAAAATCACTGCAGATGGTGACTGCAGCCATGAAATTAAAAGACGCTTACTCCTTGGAAGGAAAGTTATGACCAACCTAGATAGCATATTCAAAAGCAGAGACATTACTTTGCCCACGAAGGTTCATCTAGTCAAGGCTATGGTTTTTCCCAGTGGTCATGTATGGATGTGAGAGTTGGACTGTGAAGAAAGCTGAGCGCCGAAGAATTGATGCTTTTGAACTGTGGTGTTGGAGAAGACTCTTGAGAGTCCCTTGGACTGCAAGGAGATCCAGCCAGTCCATTCTGAAGATCAGCCCTGCGATTTCTTTGGAAGGAATGATGCTAAAGCTGAAACTCCAGTACTTTGGCCACCTCATGCGAAGAGTTGACTCATTGGAAAAGACTCTGATGCTGGGAGGGATTGAGGGCAGGAGGAGAAGGGGACGACAGAGGATGAGATGTTTGGATGGCATCACTGAGTCGATGGACAAGAGTCTGAGTGAACTCCGGGAGTTGGCGATGGACAGGGAGGCCTGGCGAGCTGCGATTCACGGGGTCGCGAAGAGTCGGACATGACCGAGCGACTGAACGGAACTGAAACATTGTGGACGTGAGCCCAGCACACGTTGAGTTTTACGTACTATATGGATTTACATAGTCAGGTAATTTTCAAATTAAAAGTTTATTCGAGTCTGAAAAACAGCAAATGCTGAAGAAGATGTGGAGGAAATGGAGCCCTCCTGCGCCGTTGGTGGGGTGTCAATTGCTCTAGCCACAGTGGAAAACAGTGTGAGGTTTCCTTAATTTAATAAAACAGAGTTACTGTATGACCCAGCAATCCTGGACATATATCCAGACAAAATTCTAATTTGAAAAGGTAAATGTACCCCAGTGTTCACAGCACCAGTATCTACAGTAGCCAAGACATGGAAGCAGCCTAAGTGTCCATCAGCAGAGAAACGGATGAAGTTGTGGTGCGTGTACACAGTGGGATATCACTCAGTCATAAAAAGGGGATGAGGCCACTCGCAGCAAGATGGGCGAACCTAGAGCTTGTCACACTAAGTGGCGTTCGTCAGAAAAGATGAATATCGTATCACTCATGTGGAATCTAAACAATGATCCAGATGATAACTAAAAATGATACTAAAAAAGTATACAGATACTTATTTACAACACAGAAACAGGCTCACAGACACCAGGACACACTTGTGGTCGCCGAGGAGGGTGGGGCAAGGGGGGTGACTGGGAGTTTGCAGTTAGCAAAGTGAGGATGGGTGAAGACACAAGGCCCCACTGTCCGCAGCAGGGGCTGTGTTCAGCGTCCTGTGGTAGACCATGATGGAGAAGAATACGCCAAAAACATAACATGTTTAACAATCACTGCTGTACGGCAGAAATTAACATTGTAAATCAACTATACTCCACAAACTTTCGTCTGTTCTTTTGATACGCAGCCAGACATTGTTTTTCTGCACTTCTCAGATAACTGTGTTTACAAATGGAGGGTCTGTGGCCTCCATGCACTGACAGGGCACGGTCAGCGTTTTTAGGAGTAGAGTGTCCTTTGCATTAGGTCCATGGACACTGAACAGACCGCAGTGCAGCATAGCCCAAGCAAGCCTGGGACGGCTGAGCCCAGGTGACTGGCTCAGTTGTGACATTTGCTTTATTCTGGAGGTGAACCTGCGCTCTCTCCCAGGTATGCCTGTAATGATTTGAAATTTCACCTTTTTATTGTAAAAATAAGGCACACTTATTGTAGCCAATACGGAAGCAGAGGACAGCACGGAGACAGGCAGGCAGAGCCTGCTCCCGGGGTCACCCTGGCCTCTGCTCCTCCACGCGTGTGTGACGCTCATTCACGTCTTGTGTTTCACTGAACCCTAGCCTCTCGTGTGTTCTGGGTCCACGTCTCCACTAACCACACCCCGTCAGGCCCTCAGAGCCTGTGAGCGGCGGCAGCATCTCTTATCCTGACGGCAGGTGTGGGCCGTCTTCCCCGACCTCCTGGGGGGCCCTGTCACCCAGCCCCTCTGTGGATACGCTTAGTGTTCTCACTTGGGCACTTATCAGTAACACGGTGGGCAGCGACGTCAGATACAAGTATTTCTCTGCAGGTGTGATTGTGTTTGCTTGATCCCAGGGAGGAAGCCGCCAGATGAGAGTGTGGACGTGTTTGCAGGGCCATCCAGGCTGTCTGCCTCTGAGTGCGTTCCTTAAACAGGGTGGTCGAGGCTGGGCGCCCCTGCCCAGGAAGGCTGGCTGCTCAGCACGTGCAGGACCGCGGCCTCGGGGGGGCGACCACTCCCGGAGCCGTGACTCGGTCTGTCCTCCCTTGCAGGACTGGAAGGACCACCAGCACATGTGTGGTCAGTCTGCAGCCGTCACTGTCCAGGGGGACGACGTCCACGTCGGCGAGGGCGTGATCGAGAAGGTCACCGTGTGAGGGCCCGTGGGGCCTCTGCGGCCAGGAAGGACCCTGGAGGACAGGGGACTCTGAGGACAAGGAGGAACTTGCTGGCCAAGTTACGAGTGGACGTTGGGCGACCGGCGCCCTCAGCAGCGCGCTCCCACTGCCGAACTCGGGGCGGGCGCTGGCCCCTCCGTGGCTGCTGGTGGACACGGCCTGGGCCCGATGCTCGTGGTGCTTTTTTTAATCCCTTGGATCATGAGCGTCCAGTCTTCCCTACGGGTGTGTCGTGTTCTGTAACACGCGTGTACATATATGTGTCTTGTCAATAAAGTCAATACCCCTGTCCCACCTGGACAGGTGACTCCAGTCCTGACCTCCCCAGGGGGCTGTTCTTGGTGCAGCTCAGAAGCCTTGAACAGAAGGGGCCCTGCCCGGCGGGGGTCCCAAAGCCACCAGCCAGGAAGGCCAAGCCCCACTGTCCAGGCTCGGGGGAGACGAGGCGCCCTGGCCTGCCACCCTCCTCTGCAAGGGTGCACCGGGCCACTGGGCACCTGCCTGGCACGGCTACTGCCTAAGCCCAGCAGTCCCACCCAGCATGGCAGCAGCCTGGGGCCTGATCCCCGTGACTTCCCAAGCCCGCCTGTGCCCAGTGCCTGTTCTGGGGGAGCCCTGGGTCTGCAGCGCCCCCTCTTCTCTGCACTGAGGAGGTAGGGGCTCTGCCCCAGTCACAGACTCTGACCCCGATGCTTGCCCCCCTGGTCGATTCTTCCACATTCATCTCCCAGCTCCTGTTTCCAGAAGGTTCTTCTCAGTCCATAGCACATGGCCTTCGGGGACGCCACTGGCTCCGGGTGAGCCCGGGGGTGGCTGGAGGCCTGAGGGAGAGGGCTGTGAGCCCAGGAGCCCCAGGGCCCGTCCCCACACCCAGCCTGGCTGCAGGTGATGGAGGGCCCTGCCCCCAGAAGCCTCTGCCGGCGCTCTGCCTGGCCTCCACAGGCTAAGTGGGTTTATTCGGGTTTTATTTAGCTGGTCTTCACTCCTCTCCACTGTCTCAGGGAAGGCCAGCCCCGCCTCCTGGGGTTTGGAGAGCTAAGAGAGCTGGGGAGGCATGACAGCCTCGGCAGGAGGGGCTGGTGATGGCTGCACCCCTGAAAGGAGTCTCCCCAAACATGAAAAGGCTAAAATGGCGACTGAGGTGGGCATGAAGCCCACAGGCAAAGGGTGCCAGGTCCTTCCCTGGTGTCCAGCTCTGGCCAGGGGACCCCTTCAAGCAGTGCAGCGGTCTCTGGACCAGGCCTTGCAGGGAGGCTGTCCTGGGCAAGGGTTTCCTGGGATAGGGGCAGCTTCTCCTCAGGACGGAAGCCTTGGGACTATGTGTTTTGGGAGCACTTTCCAAAATGTATGGTTTCTGAGCCTGTGAAGCTGTCTCTGCATCGTGCTGGACGTCAGGAGGTTTCCAGAAACTCCACGACACCAAGTGTGGGTTGCACCTTCACTTCCATGTCAGCACTTCTGACGGCATTGCCTTCTGACCGTGCCTCCTGCCAGACGCACCCCCAGGGACAGGGCAGGCTCGGCATCTGTCAGCGCAGCGCAGCAGCCATCAGGATGCTGGTCCTCTGCTGAGGTGTGGAGACGCGTGGCATCAGGGGGCCTGCCCAGTGCTGGGACCCTCGAGGCGCCTGCTGGAGCCCCGGGTCAGCCAGACTCCGGCATCTGCACCCAAGCCCACCGTGCCCCTCCCCTGCCCAGCTTGCCCTCCATTTCCAGCTTGTCCCCCTCTTGGAGTCTGTGCACAGCGGGGATGGCCCAGGGACAGCAGCAGGCTCCAGCGCATCCACGTCCCCGCCCCCATGAGGTGCACTTACTAGCCTGGCCTATCAGGGACGTGGTCACCCTGTTCCCAGTACAGATGAGAAGGGTGCAGAGATGGGCACGTGGCCTCTCTCCACGCAGACACTGGGGGGTGGGCAGAGCAGCTGGTGTCCACACTGGGTGTGGCTGCTGCCAGCGGAGATCCTCTTGGCAACAGCAGAAACTAGCTCTAACCACCGGAAGTGACCACAGAAGGCCCGACAGGTACACGGCAGAGATGAGCTTCAGGGCACAGGTGTGGCCTGTGGACCTGCGGGACGTGCAGCCAGGCGGCAGGGCCAGTGGCCACAGTCAGGGCCCCTGCTCCAGTCCTGACCCTGACTCTGGCCCTAACCCTGCTGTCAGCCCAGTGGGTCCCTCCCTGGTCTTCACTTCAAGTCTGAGGTTCTCAGAGGGATCATCAGCCTAGCTCTGGAGCAGGCATCCTGCCCAGTCTCAGTTGTACCATCTGGGGCCCTCCCTGGGCACTGGGGCTCCCCCTGGGTTTGGGGGACCCTCCCTGGGCACTGGGGCTCCCCCTGGAAGAGACCCAGGGTACGTGCTGTGGCCATCGTCTTGTTTCAAAGGGGCGGAGCTGCTGGAGGCTGGAGCAGCCCCAGGGTCAGGGTCCCGCCCAGGGCCCCTCTCCCTCTGTGTCAGCCCCTGTGGTACAGGCACACAGCATCCTGCATGGGCCCCCCGTTCCTCAGTGCTCGGCTCCCTGAGGGCAAGTCTCTCCCAGGGTGATATGGACAGGCTGGTCCTGCAGGTGGTCAGGGGAGGCTTCTTGGAGGAGGTGGCAGCTGAGCCCTTGAGAAGGAAAGGGTGCTCACCCACAGAGGGGACGGGCGGCCCCTCTTTTCATGGAATAGTTTAACATCCTGAGGTTGGGCCTGATGCTGTCACCTCACAGCCCACAGGAGCTCCTTCCAGAGAAGGACTTGGCACCCAGTTGTGGCCAGCTCGGTGGTCAGTGTCCCTGACCAGAGCGCTCAGCCACAGCACTAGGGAGCAGCGTGGCGCCCACGACGGGGGACTGAGAGGGCCCAGGTGAAGTCCAGGAGGGGCTGCCTCAGGTTACGGGGGTCACGCTGTGGCGGGGGGCGGGCGAGTAGCTAGCTGCTCTGGCCCTGGTCCTGGCCACGTGGCAGAGGATGGATGAGTGCCTTGCGGGTGTGTGCTTGGCCCTCCCTGAGCCCACCCAGCCGCCCGGCCCCTCTCCTGGGCTTCGGGCATCGGGTGGCAGGCAGGGAGCTGCGTTCTGACCTTGAGGGGGCTGCCAAAGTGGGGGCAGGGCTGGTGCCACTGGCTGGGGAGCAGAGTCGGGTGGAGTGTGTGGGGGATGGTGTGAGCCCAGGCAGCCTTCCGAGGTCCCGGGCGCCCCTGTTCCCGGGCATGCACCTCCCTGACGCCCCACTGCTCAGCCCAGGGCTCAGCCAGGACCTTCCTCAAAGGAAGGAAAGGGTTAACTGACCAGATGGGGCCAGTGGGGATGCCTCCTCCTCGCCCCCCGAAAACCTTCCCAGCAGGTGACCCGGGATCTGTTTAATTACTCCTACAAAGCCCCAGGCGAGGCGGGTCCCCGCCAGGGGAGGTGGCGCCGGCGCTCTGTCAGCAGCAGAGGCGGAAAGCCTTGCGAAAGACGGTGCGGAACTCGGCGTTGAAGATGGTGTAGATGACGGGGTTGAGGGCGCTGTTGACGTATCCCAGCCAGGTGACCGCGCTGACCAGCCGCGGGGACACGGCGCACGCGGGGCACAGCGCCCGCGTGATGTGCACCACGAAGAAAGGCGTCCAGCAGAGCAGGAAGGCCCCTGGGGGCGGGGCGGAGTCACCGCCACGCCCCCACCCTGGGCACCGCCCCCCTCCGCCGCGCCCCCGGGGCCGGTACCCACCGACCACCACCGGCAGGACCCTCATAGCTTTGCGCTCCCGGCCTGTGATCTTGGCACGTCTCCTCCTGCGGGCCTGAGGCGGGGGTTCGGCCGCAATGGCTTCCGGGGGCGCGACGGCGTCCGGGGCGGGGTCGGCGTCGGGGGTCGGGCCGGAATCGGGGGCGGGGGCGGCGTCGGTGGCCTGGCTGGCGTCCGGCGCGGGCGGGCCGGGGCCGCTGGGCCGGCGGGGCGCACGGCCGTGCAGCTTGGCGCGGCGGGCTGCCTCCCAGCGCCGCAGGCCGCGGAACGTGGCCCAGTAGAGCATCAGCATGAGCGGGCAGGGCAGGAAGAAGGAACATACGGACGAGTAGACCACGTAGTCGCGGTCCTCCAGGCGGCACACGGAGGGGTCGCGGCCGCGCGCGTCGTTGAGGCCGCACAGCACGGGCGCCGCCACCGCCGCCGACAGCAGCCACGTGGCGCCGATGAGCAGCAGCTGCCGGCCGCCGCTGCTCTGGCGGTTGTAGCGCAGGGGCACGGCCACGGCCACGAACCTGAGGGGAGAGCGGTGAGGGCGGCGGGGCGGGGCGGCCCGACGGGGCGCGCCCACGGCCACGAACCCGCGGGGAGCGCGGTGAGGGCGGCGGGGCGGCTTACCTGTCCACGCTGATGGCGCACAGGTTGAATATGGAGGCCGTGCACAGCATGACGTCCATGGCCATGAGCGCGTCGCAGAGGCCCGGGCTCAGCAGCCACACGCCGCCCTGCACCTGAGCACGGAGAGGAGCCGCAGCAACAGTAGTCTCGGGAAGCTGACCTTCCTCGGCCCCGCCCCCGAGATGTCTTCCTGACCCCCGCCGTTGCTGGCAGCGAGGGGGCTGAATAACAGAGGAGCCGCTCCGCGGGAAGCAGGGCGGTCCTCCCCTCCCCTCAGGCCGGGCGCCGAGAGACCTCCCATCCTTCCTGTTAGAACTGGGAAACGCCTTCGGATTGGAGGGGTGGTTTGGGGGCGTAGGCAACGGCTGGCGGTGATCCCTGCTGCTCAGGGTCCGCGGGGCCCCTCCCTGCAGGTGGGGACCTTGCTGCCCTAGAGCGTGAGCCCAGCATCCACCCCCGTCTCCAGCAGATCGCGCAGTTGGCCTGTCTGCTGAAACTGTCTCTGGGACTCTGGACAGGTCATCCCACTCTCGTCCCCGCACTCCTGAAGTGAGGGCAACGGTAGCATGCACATCATTGTTACGAAGTAGCAGCCTCGGCCCTCTGCCCAGCGCCCCCACCAAGGGCAGAGGAGCAGACAGCCGCCCCTTCTAAATCTCCTCCTGCTGATTTGGGACGATTAGGAGCTTAAGAGCCGTCACTGTGACGTCTGTCTACAGCTCGGGTGGGGGGGCAGTAGGTCATGCCCGTCCCTGTCCTGCTGGCCTCTCTGCCCAGCCCTGCCTGGACTCACCCTCCACCTTAGAAAACCATGCCTCCCCTCCCCCCACAGCCCGGGACACCGCGTCCCCAACTCCGCCTAAGCAGCTTTTCTCTGCCCAAACTGCAGAGTGGACATGGCTGGCACCAAGGGGGACCCACCCGAGGGCCAGACCTGACCTGGGTGTGGTGGTTCCCGGACCCAGGTTCTGGCAAAGGCCCTTCCCCAGCCCGGGTGGGCACCCCCTTCCTCCAGCCAGGCTCCCTGCCCTGCACCTCCCGGAAGCTGAGGGTCCCTCCTGCTGTGAGCCACGTCAGCGCAGGAGTGAGGGTGCCCTGCCCGGGTCGTGCTCGTGTGTGCATGCGTGGCTCTGTGTGGCTGTGGCCTCGTGGGGTGACCTCTGTGTCTCTGCCCCAGGGGAGCCGGTGTGGGGTAAGCCTGACTCTGCCAGTCCATCCAGCTGGCTCCCCCTGAGGGGACGGGAACCCAGCGGAGGGGGCTGGGTGGGGGTCTGGACTGCAAAAGCCGCCTGTTACTGGGGTCTGTGTTTGAAGAACAGAAGCATCTCTTGGGTAACAGAGAAAGCGAAGCGGAGAGAGGGACAGAGCGGGAGGGCGGACGGATCGCGAAGCGGACAGACGGACCGCGGGATGATGGCGGGTGGGGGAGCGAGGTTCAGAGGGAACCCGGCTCCGGTCGTCCTGGGAGCTGCACAGCGCCCAGCTCCAGGATCCTGAGAAGCCAAGCAGCGGGGTCAGGCTCGGTCCTCCGTGTGGCCGGGACAGGGGACCCGGAGCGGGCGAGGGTGCGCGTGAGGGGGCGACGCGGGCTCACCTCGGAGTAGACGAAGAGAGGCAGCACTAGCAGGGCGAGGAGCAGGTCGGCGGCCGCCAGACTCACGATGAAGTAGTTGGTGGGTGTCTGCAGGGACCGTTCGGCCGCCACGCTCATGCACACGAGCGAGTTCCCCGCAAGCACCGCGCCGATGAGCAGCACGCCCCCCACCAGCGCCGCCGCCGCCCCGGGGCCCCCGGCGCCGACGCCCGTGCCGGGCGCGCGCTCCTCCAGCAGCCCGTCCGCGTCTGCGGCGCTGCGGTTCCCCATGGCGCCCGGCCCGCGCGCCCCGCCGGGCGCTCAGCACCACGGACAGTCCCGGCCGCGCGCCGGAGCCCCGCCCCTAGGCCCGCCCAGCCGGGCCTTAGTCCCGCCCCGACCGCCCGGCTCCGCGGACCCCAGGGCGCTCCAAGCTGCACCCATTTTGGGCGTATCTTGGACTTCGACCCTAGGGCCGGGCAGATGGACAAACGCGCCGGCCCAGTGAAGGGATGTGATTGGCCTGGGCGGGTCCAGCATCGCTCTCTGCCACGCAGGGTTGCGGGACGACGCGAGGGTCAGCGCCCAGAGAAACCCACAGGATGAAAGGGCGACTCAACAATCCCTCGAGACTTGCGGGCACTCACGCCAGCGCCACCAGGTCCAGCCTCAGAGACCCCCGCGACCCTGCATGGGCCCAGGCTGGGCGTCCCCCTCCAGAGATGCTTCTGCAGACCCCCGAGGCAGAGATGGAGCCGCGTGGGGGGCATCCTTTCCAGGCTGCTTCCAACAGACGCCTGCACGCCCCAGCCCAGGCTCCCCCTCCGTCCCTCCAGGCGCACTCCTCTCTACACCCCCACCCGACCCGGCCTCTCTGCCCCCTTCATCTCCCCCTGCAATGATTGCAGACCCCAACCTGGGTCCCTACCAGCCTGGACCACACTCAGTCACTCTCCAACCCACAGCCACTGCCTGACCCTTATCCTCCTCCAGCAGTTGGGTGGGCAACCCTGATCCTGGCTCCATCACCCTGAGCAAGCTGTGTGCCCCTCTGAGCCTGAAAAATGAGCTCACCCCACAAAGCCTAGAGAGGCTGTAAAAGGAGCCAAGGCCACGAGAAGGCCACTGGGAGCTTAATCTTACCTGAGTCTCATCGTTCTCACAGAGAAGAGAAGCCCCACAGGAGAACCCTGTCAACCTGCACACCCTACACGCAGGGAAGTTAAAGAGAAGACAGCGACCCTGAGGAGACATACTGTGATGATCCCCACAAGGGGCAAAATCACAGGAGACCTGATAAAGGTCTGAAGACCAGCAGGGAGACTCAACGCTTATCAGAGGATGGGCTGGCCTCAGCGTTGAGTCTCCCTCCTGGTCCTCAGACATCTGCCACCATTAAGGGTGAAAAGGCAGCCCAAGGACTTCCCTTGATGGTCCAGTGGTTAAGAATCTGGCTTCCAGTGCAGGGAGGCAGGTTTGATCCCTGGTCCGGGAACTAGATCCCATATGCCTTGAGGCAACGAAGCCCACGAGCCACAAGCCCCAACTCAGACCTGTCACAGCCAAATAAATAAAGAAATGTGATGCTAAGAAAATGGAAATCTGCATATAAAGAAAATATATTTTGTTTAAAGAGAGTGAAAATGCAGCCCAGATTGGGGAAAGAATATGATGTAGCAGCAGCATGCTGTGTCGTGCGCTCACAGTCCTGTCCGACTCTTTGTGGCCACGTGGACTGTAGCCCGAAGGCTCATCTGTCCATGGGATTTCCTAGGCAAGAGTACTGGAGTGCAGCACAGCAAAAACAAACAACAAACAAACAATCACAACGACACGTCTTGCAGACAAAAATGGGGAGAAATGTCAGATGTGTAATTTGAAAATATTTCCTCCCAGACTGGAGAGGAATATTGTCTCTTCATTCTCCTAACAGTGTATTTGAGTTTTTTTTTTTATCTGTAAGGTACAAGCTGATGTGATTAATTGATTAATTTTTCTTGCCTGTGGATGTCTAGTTATCCCAGCACCACTTGTTGAAAAGACTTTTCTCTCCATGGAATTGCCTTTGAACTTTTGTCCATGAGCACTTGATCATATCTCTGTGGGGCTATTTCTTAACTCTCAGTTTCATTGTCCACATGTCTTTCAACAATAGTAGTCTTGATTATTGTGACTTTATGGTAAGTCATGAAATCATGCAGTGTGGGTCCTCTAAATTTTGTCCTTCACATGCCTGTCTTGACTGTTCTAGCTCCTTTGTCCGTCTGTGTGAATTCTATTTAAGCATCTATTTATTTACTTGGGTGTACATGGTCTTAGTTGGCATATGGACCTAGCTCCCTAACCAAGGGTGGAACCCAGGCCCCCTGCGTGGGGGTTTGCAGTCTTAGCCAGTAGACCACCAGGGATGTCCTTGTGTATATGAATTTTAGAATCAGCTTGTCCGTAGCTGCAAAAAAGTCCTGCTGGGAATTTGATTGGGGGGAAATTGACATTTTAACGATATTATCTTCCAACTCATGAATACAGTACATCTCTTCATTTATTGAGATAGTCTTTGATTTCTTTCATCAGTAATTCTATGAAACTGTGCCTTTGAATAGCATTTCCCTTAAGTCATAGGGCATCTTTCGTGTGCTTCTTGGTCATTTGTACAACTTTTTTGGAAACCATTGCAAATCCAAGGCCATGAAGATTTGTCCCTGTATTTCCTTCTAAGAGTTTTATTTTATTTTTTTTAAGACCTTTTTTTTCCTTCTCTTTTCTGTCATGTGTATGGCTTGTGGGATCTTATTTCCCCGATTAAGACTGGACCTGGGACCTTGGCAATGAGAGCACAGAGTCCTAATCACTGGACCACCAGGGAATTTCCAGTTTTATAATTTTAGATTAAATAATTTAGATTTTGACTCGTTTTGAGCTAATTTTTATATATGGTATGAGGTAATGGTTCAGCTTCATGGGTTTGCATGTGGATATTCAGTTATTCCAATGCCATTGAAGAAACTCTTCTTTCCCCATTAAATAGTCCTGACATCTTCATTGAAAATCAATTGATGGGACTTCTCCAGTCATACAGTGGATAAGACTCCATACACCCAAGGCAGGGAGCCTGGGTTTGACCCCCGTTCAGGGAACTAGATCCCACGAGCCCCAAGTAAGAGCTCAAGTGCTGCAACTGCAGATTCTGTGCCACAGCCGAGGCCCGGCACAGCCAAATACGCCACAGCCGAGGCCCGGCACAGCCAGATGCGCCACAGCCGAGGCCCGGCACAGTCAAACACCTCTTTTATTTAAAATAAATTGGTAGCGGATGTACGGGTTTGTATCTGAACTGTCGTCTCTATCCCACTGACCTTTATGTCTGGCCTTAACACCAGGACCACACTGTGTTGATTTCTGTAGCTTTGTAGCAAGTTTTGGAATCAGCCACTGTGCCAACTTTGTTTTTCTTTTTCAAGAATGCTTTGGTTATTTGGATTTCCTTGCAATTCCATACAAATTTTAGAGTTGGATTTTCCATTTATTAAAAAAAAATGTCATTGGGGTTTCAGTAAGCAGCATATTGAATCTGAAGATCATTGCTGAGCAAAGGCATCTTAACAATATTAGGTCTTCCAACCCATGAACATTCAGTTCAGTCGCTCAGTCGTGTCCGACTCTTTGTGACCCCATGAATCGCAGCACTCCAGGCCTCCCTGTCCATCACCAACTCCTGGAGTTCACTCAGACTCACGTCCATCGAGTCAGTGATGCCATCCAGCCATCTCATCCTCTGTCATCCCCTTCTCCTCCTGCCCCCAATCCCACCCAGCATGAGTCTTTTCCAATGAGTCAACTCTTCGCATGAGGTGGCCAAAGTACTGGAGTTTCAGCCTTAGCATCATTCCTTCCAAAGAACACCCAGGGCTGATCTCCTTTAGAATGGACTGGTTGATCTCCTTGCAGTCCAAGGGACTCTCAAGAGTCTTTTCCAACACCACAGTTCAAAACCATCAATTCTTCGGAGCTCAGCTTTCTTCACAGTCCAACTCTCACATCCATACATGACCACTGGAAAAACCATAACCTTGACTAGATAGACCTTTGTTGGCAAAGTAATGTCTCTGCTTTTGAATAATAGTAACCCACTCCAGTGTTCTTGCCTGGAGAATCCCAGGGATGGGGGAGCCTGATGGGCTGCCAGCTATGGGGTCACACAGAGTCGGACATGACTGAAGCGACTTAGCAGCAGCAGGTTGGCCATAACCCTCCTTCCAAGGAGTAAGCGTCTTTTAATTTCATGGCTGCAGTGATTTTGGAGCCCCAAAAATAAAATCTGACACTGTTTCCACTGTTTCCCATCTATTTCCCATGAAGTGATTAGACTGACGTATTATGCCTTCTTTAATCTCTTCCAGCAATGTTTTTTGCTTTTCATCGTATGAGTCTTTTACCTTCTTGGTTAAAATTTATAAGTAAGAATTTTATTCTTTTTGATGCTATTGCAAATGAATTACTTAATTTTTTTTACTTCTCTCTTTATGGCTGCACTGGGTCTCTGCTGCTGCATGAGGGTGTCCAGTCCCCACGAGCAGCGGCTGCTCTCTCTTCGCGGCGTGTGGGCTTCTCGCTGCAGCGGCTGCTCTCTCATCGCGGCGTGTGGGCTTCTCGCTGCAGCAGCTGCCTCTGTCGCAGAGCACGGGCTCCAGGTTGTGCATGAGCCTCAGTGGTTGCAGCACTCGGGCGTAGCTGCCGTGAGGCACGCGGAATCCTCCTGGACCAGGAGATTGAACCCACGTCGCCTGCATTGACAGGCAGATTCTTAACCACTGGACCACCAGGGACGTCCCATGAATTATTTTCTTAATTTCATTTTTGAATTGCTCATTGATACTGTGTCGAAGTATAACTCATTCTTATATTTCAATCTTATGTCCTGAAACTTTGCTGAATTTGTTTATTAGTTCTAACAGGTTTTGGGGTTTCTGTTTCTTCCCCCGCTGTTCTCTGTGTATAAGATCGTGCTATCTGCAAGTAGAAACAGTTTCACTTCTATTTTTTTTTCAGTTTGGCTGTGCCAGCCTTAGTTGTGGCACACGGAATCTCTAGTTGCAGCGCCCGAGCTCTCAGTCGGGGCTCGTGGGATCTGGCTGCCCTGCCAGAAACTGAGCCTGCGGCCCCTGCATGGGAGCTGGGTTGTCCCCGGACCACCAGGGATGTCCTCCTTTCCAATTTCGGAAGCCTTTTCTTTCTGTTTCTTGCCTAATTGCTCTGGCTAGAACTTCCAGGCAATGTTGACTAGAAAAAGACACGCCTGTCTTTTTCCTGAGCTGACGGAGAGTTTTCAGCCCCTCCTCATTGCGTGTGATGTCAGTTGTGTTTTCATATAAGGCCTTAATCGTGTGAAGGAAATAGCTTTCTGTTCCTGGTCTATTCAGTCTTTTTATCATGAAAGTGTGTTGATTTAATCAAATGCATTTTTCTGCATCCATTCGGATGATTAAATGTATTTCTCCATTCTATTAATGTGATGTACTACACCGATTGAGTTTTGTCTGTTGAATCACCCGTGCATTCCTGGGATAAATCTCCATTTGGTCCTAGTGTATAATCCTTTAAAAAGTGCTGCTGGATTTGTTTTGATCATATTTTGTGGAAGAGTTTTGTAATTCTAAAATTGATCCAACAATTTGATGCAGTTTTCATTAATCTCCTAATAGTCTTCTGTAAACCTTGACAAGTAGATCTTTGAATTTATATGGAAATTCAGAAGGTCAAAGCACCAAAGAATTGATACTTTTGAACTGTGGTGTGGAGAAGACTCTTGAGAGTCCCTTGGACTTCAAGGAGACCAAACAAGTCAAACCTGAAGGAAACCAGTCCTGAATGTTCACTGGAAGGACTGGGGCTGAAGCTGAAGCTCCAGTACTTTGGCCACCTGACTCAAAGAGCTGACTCATTGGAAAAGACCCTGATGCTGGGAGAGATTGAAGGCAGGAGGAGAAGGGGATGACAGGATGAGATGGTTGGATGGCATCACCGACTCAATGGACATGAGTTTGAGCAAGCTCCAGGAGTTGCTGATGGACAGGGAGGCCCAGCGTGCTGCAGTTCACGCAGTCTCCCATCCAAGTACTAACCAGGCCTGACCCTGCTTAGCTTCCGAGATCAGGCGCGTTCAGGGTGATATGGCCCTAGACAGTTCATGCAGTCTCAAAGAGTCGGACCTGACTGCGTGACTGAACTGATCGCAGAAGGTCAAAAATAGCTAAGACACTCTTGAAGAAAAGCAAGGTGAATGAATGTGATCTGTCAGATATGAAGACTTATAAAAGTACTGTAACTATGATGGTGAATTAACGGGGGTGTTGTAGCTAAGACGGGAGGAAGGGTGGCAGTTGGGCGGATGGCATGCGCGGAGAGTGTGGCCACGGATCTAAGTGCATAGAGACGGTTGGCCCACAGCAGCAGCAACACAGAAGGACAGCGGAGAGGCGTGTGGAAAACAGCAGAGCTTCGCCACTGCTTAACACCACGCGCAGCACAAGTCTCAGATCTGCACCCAAAATGTAAAAGAATGACGCTTTGGAAGGTAATAGATGGGGGCATCTCCCGTATCTTATGTTAATTACTCAGGAGACAAGAAATAGGAAAACATGCCAAGTTTCCTCACATTAATGTGAAGGGCGTTGTCCCCCTGTGCTCACCAGTCCTAAACTATTCACAACGTTTTCTCAGTCCCTATCAGTTTCCTGCCTTAAAAGACCCTTCTTACAGCAACTGCACCCTGTGACAACCTCCCCGACACCCCGTGGACTGTTCCCAGCCCCTGCCCTTCCTGGCTCAGGTTGGATAACTCAGATAACTCAGCTTGGCTGATCAGGCAGACTCCCTGACAACCTCTGTCGGGTAGCTGACAATCCAGTCGTTACCTTTTTGAGATACATACTGAAATCCTCATAAGTGAGCTGATACAAGCTCTGAGATCTGCTCCAAAATTAAATTGAAAAAATAGAGAAAGTCATAGGGGTAGGTAAGAGTGGTTGTAAATTGTTGAAGCTGAGTAATGGTACCTGGGAGTTTGTCTACTTTTGTATGTCTTTAATTCTGTGTAAGGAGTAAAGTGATTTTTCTTTTTCTGCTCTGTAAAAGGGGACGGTCATTAAAGCCACAGAAAGGTTACAGTCTATTACACAACGTAGCGACTGAACAACAAGTTTGGGCCCCAAGTTCATATCCTGAAGTGCTCAGCCGAAGGTAGCCTAAGGCGCACTGCTTCTGCAGCTCTGTGAAAGAAGAGGTCACAGATCTGAAAGAATGAGTTCTCTCCAGTGCCCTCCTGTAACACCCCTAATGCAGAGCTAAGAGTAGATGCCATTAAACTCGCCATTTAAATCTTAGCAGTAGCAGTGTTAGCCGCTCAGTCGTGTCTGACCCTTCACGACCCCAAGGACTGAAGCCTGCCAGGCTCCTCAGTCTATGAAATTCTCCAGGCAAGAATACTGGAGTGAGTTGCCATTTCCTTCTCCAGAGGATCTTCTCGACCCAGGGATCGAACCTGGATCTCCCACATTGTAGGCAGATTCTGTACTGTTTGAGTCACCAGGGAAGCCCATTTAAATCTTAGTTAAAATCCCCCAAAAAAGAATATTTTTGGTGATTTAGTATTCAGAGAATAAAACTGTGTCACAGTGAGATATATTCTTAGGCATTGAATATGTTCCCTCCTATGTTTTACTGTGAAAAAATAAAGCTGCTCTTTCTTCCTCACAATCTTGGACCCTGGGAATTCCCTGGTGGACCAGTGCAAAGGACTCTGTTCTCACTGTCGAGGGCCTGGGTTTGATCCCTGGTCAGGGAACTAAGATCCAAGCCAAAAAAAAAAAGAATCCTGGACCCTGAACCTGGCCATTGTTAGGATCCCACACACAGAATGATGTCTGATCCAAGGCTTTGGATAGCTGTTCACATAACCTGACTGCTTTCTGTGTGCCTGTAACGAAGGCCCAGCCAGGCGTGGCGTCCGGGAAACCCTGGGGCTCTCCCTGGAATCTGGGGGTCCACGTGGTGCTCTGCCACGTAGCTTCTGTCGCAAAGTAGGGTCCAAACCAGGCCAGGCCTGAGCCACCCGTTGCTTGCTTCTCCAGTTCCCATCAGATGCCAGCCCACATTGTCTGCTGCCTTTCCACGTGAAATGCTGAGCCGGCTACATGTGGGTGTAGAGGACACCGGCCAGGAGCCGTCTGGAGAGAGTGCCAGCGGCAGGCGCAGCGGGGGCCGGCTGTTCAGATGCGATGGGGCAGCTGGTCACAGACTCCCCTACGACTGGCACCCGAGGGGCTGCCTGCCTGCCCCTCCTTGCCTCAGCCCCGCCCGGCTCTGCCACTCAGGCCTCGCCTCACCCTGTCTGTCCTTCTGCACTAGTGACCGCTTGGGACCTGGAGCCGCTGTGACCAGAGCAGCGTAGGACAGGGGGCGCGTCCCAAGCTGCTGCCCACTAAGCTACTGCCGCTCAGTCGGTGAGTCGTGTAACAGAGTGGACCCTTTCTGTGGGCAGCAGGAGGCAGTTCTTTGGGGCGATGGGCTTGTTCTGTATCCTGATTATGGTGGCAGTCACTCGATCCAGACATAAGTCATAATTCATCTTTTACTGTATGTTAATTGTTTAGAAGTCAATATGCCTGCATGCTGATTTTTTTTTTTTTTAAGATAGGAAGATCCTTCCTATGAAGATCTGCCTGGTCACTTAAGTGTTTGAGGTGCTAAAAAATCTGAATGACTACTCAGGGTTTTGAGTATTCTCATGAATGTGATTAATTGGTCAATGCTGCTAAAGTTTAGGGGTTGTAATCTGCCAAATTTGTGCAAGAAGAGGCCACAGCAGCTGTTTAAAAATACAGATACAGAAAACAATGAGATACTACGCCCCACGCCCCATGGGAATGCGAAGCTGGTGCAGCCACTCTGGAAGACCATTTGGTGGCTTTGTGCAAAGCCAAAAGTACTCTTACCATGCAATCCGGCAATCACGGTCTTTGCTGTTCACCCAAAGGAGCTGAAAACTTACATCCACACAAAAACCTGCATGTAGATGCTTACAGCAGCTTTACTCATAATTGCCAAAATCTGACAGCAACCAAAGCAACTCAAGACGTCCTTTAGTAGGTGAGTGTATAAACTGTGGTGTATCAGACAACGGAATGTTGTTCAGCACTCAAAAAGAAACGAGCTGTCAGCCCATGAAAAGACACGGAGGAAACTTCAATTTGTGTAAGTGAAAGAAGCCAATGAGAAACGGCCATGCACTGTGTGACTCCACCACGCGACATTCCTGGGAAGGTAAACAGGCTCCTGAGAGGCCCCTGGGCTGCAAGGAGGTCCAGCCAGCCCATCCTGAAGGACATAAGTCCTGGGTGTTCATTGGAAGGACTGATGCTGAAGCTGAAACTCCAGCACTTTGGCCACCTCATGAGAAGAGCTGACTCATTGGAAAAGACTCTGATGCTGGGAGGGATTGGGGGCAGGAGGATAAGGGGACGACAGAGGATGAGATGGCTGGATGGCATCACCGACTCGATGGACAAGAGTTTGGGTGAACTCTGGGAGTTGGTGATGGACAGGGAGGCCTTGGCGTGCTGCGATTCATGGGGTCACAAAGAGTCGGACACGACTGCGCGACTGAACTGAACTGAACAGAGACAGTCAAAAGGTGAGGTGCTGGGGACACAGGGATGAATGGGCAGGTGGCATGAAGGGATTTTTAGGGCAGGAAAGCTCTGTGAGGTAGTGTCCACACAGGCGGATTCGTGTGATTATACATTTGTCAAAGCCCAGAGAATATGTAACACCAAGATGATTAGTAATGGCAAATCCCAGATGTAGTTAACAATGATGTACAATATTGGTTCATCATTTGTAACAAATGTCCTAAATGAATGCCCCGTGCTGGCAAGCCTGGGTGTGTGTGTGTTTGCGTGTGTGTGTGAATTCGTACTTTTAGCTCGATTTTTCTGTAAACCTAAAACTGTTCTAAAAAACAAAGTCTGCGAACTACTTTTAAAATGCACATGAAGTTTAACACAAGAGCTGCTGGTTTATAACTCCACTGACTCGATTTGCAGTTTCTGTGTCAGGATTTCAGGGGTGCTGGTTGTAGAAAGGCCGACCGAGGTAGTATCAGATCTCCCGCCTGCAGAAACGCACACGAAGGCCCAGGTGCCCGAGGCCCTGGTCTCGCGAGGCCGCAGGCCCCCACCCCCAACCTGCCCGCAGCTCCCCGCGCCGTGCCGCGTCCGAAGACTGGGGAAAGGTCACTCGGCCCGCGGCTTTGGTGGCCGCGGCCTGAGTCCCCTCCAGGCCCTCTGGACCGCCTCATCGGGCCTCCGCTGGCGCCTCTAAGCTTCGCACAGGCCGTTCCCCTGCAGGTTCCTCCCGCTGCCCCCACCGGGGTCCCCTGGTCTCCGGGCGCCCGACCCCCGCCGGTCTGCCGAGGGGCGCCACCGCGGCGCTAGGGGCGGGCGGGATGCCGGGGCGACAGCTGGGGGGGCGGCCCTGACCTTCCCGCGCGATCGATGGGGCGCGGCTCTGGCGGCGCGGAGCCGGGGCGGCGCCGACCCCCGCCCGCCCGGCTCCCGCTCCGGACGCCGCTATAAAGGGGCCTGGGCCTCGCGGCTGCTCAGCCCGGACAGGCGTGCACCATGGCTAAGCTGGCCCTGCTGCTACTGCTGCTGCCGCTGCTGCTCGGGTGCTGCGCCGCGCGCCCCGCGCCCCCCAGGTGAGCCTGCGGCCCCGGGGCCTGCGCCCACACCTCCAACCCATCCTGCCCCCGCCCGGCCCTGACCACCCTCGGCCGCCCTCCCGTCCTCTCCGCAGGGCCCCGCGACACTCGGACGGGACGTTCACGAGCGAGCTCAGTCGCCTAAGGGACAGCGCGCGGCTGCAGCGGCTGCTGCAGGGCCTGGTGGGGAAACGCAGGTGAGGGGCGGGGCCTGGGGGAAGGAAAGAGGCAGGTGAGGGGCGGGGCCTGGAGGAGAAACTTAGGTGAGGAGCGGGCCCTGGAGGGGAAAGACGGGCGAGGGGCGGGGCCTGGTGGGAAAGGCGGGCGAGGGGCGGGACCTGGAGGGAAGTGCCTGTGAGGGGCGGGGCCTGGTGGGAAACGCGCGTAAGGGGCGGGGCCTGGTGGGGAGCGCTGGTGAGGGGCGGGGCCTGGAGGGGGAAGGCGGGCAAGGGGCGGGGCCTGGAGGGAAGTGCCTGTGAGGGGCGGGGCCTGGAGGGAAAGGCGGGCGAGGGGCGGGGCCTGGTGGAGACCGCAGGAGAGGGGCTGGCGGGGGACAAGCGACGCGGTGTGGGATCCCCCCAACTCCAGACTAATCCTGACTTGGGGTGGGGGGCAGCGAGCAGGACACAGAGAACAGCACAGCCTGGACCAAGTCTGCGGAGGGCCCGCTATGCCTGCTGTGGTCGGACGCGCCCGCCCTTCAGGCTTGGTGAGCAGCAGCCCTCCCCCATCCCTCCTCCAGCGCCTCCCTCCCTGAGGCACTCTGGGTCTCGGGCACAATTGGACACAACCCCGGTCCAGGAGCCTGGGAAGGGGAAACTGCCGGCGCTGGTGACCAGAGAGGCCTGCTGTCCCCAGGTGGGCGTGGTCTCCCGCGCCAAGACCCCAACCCTTAACCCGGCCGTCTCTGCAGGGCGCCCCTGAGGCCCCCCGAGGATCAAGCCTGGTCTTCCCAGCTGCCTCTTGCACTGAAGGCAGGGGTCATGGTGTCCAAGCCGGCCGTCCCGACTGCTGAGGGGACCCGATGAGGCCCTGAGGAAGAAGGACCCTCTCGAGGGGGGCCTGGACAGGGGAGGGGGAGGGAGGAGGGGGATGGGTTGCATCTGGCACCAATAAAGGAGGAATTCAGACCCTAGCCCCGCGAACTCTCTCTGTGCACTGCCGTCTGGTACCCTCAAAGCACCTGTGGGGTGTGGCTGTCCAGGGAAGGAGGGTCCTGTCCTCCGGAGTCTAAGACGGTGGCCACGCCCAGCTGCCCTTTAAACCTGGGAAGCCAGCGGGGAGCTTCATCTGCCCACTTCCTCATCTGCTGCCCATCCCCTGGGCTCCCTGGGAGCTGGCTGCACCCCTGTCATCCACACAGCAAACATTCAGAGACCGTGGGGGGCTCACATGTCCCCCAGCTCCTTTCCCAGGGAGGCAGTGGTGAGGGGGCAAGGTTGTTGTTCTTCAGTCACTCAGTCGTGTCTGACTCTTTGCTATCCCATGGACTGCAGCGCACCAGGCTTTCCTGTCCTTCACCATCTCCCAGAGTTTGCTCAAACTCATGTCCACTGAGACAGTGATGCCATTCAACCATCTCATCCTCTGTCATCCCCTTCTCCTCCTGTCTTCAATCTTTCCCAGCATCAGAGTCTTTTCCAGTGAGTCAGTTCTTTGCATCAGGTGGCCAAAGGATTGGAGCTTCAACTTCAGCATCAGTCCTTCAATGAATATTCAGGGTTGATTTCCTTTAGGATTGACTGGTTTGATCTCCTTGCAGTCCAAGGGACTCTCAAGAGTCTTCAACATCACAGTTCAAAGGCACCAATTCTTCAGCACTCAGCCTTTTTTATTGTCCAGTTCTCAGATCTGTACGTGAAAAACCATAGCTTTGACTATATGGACCTTTGTAGGTAAAGTGACGTTTTTTCTTAAAAACAGACCTCTCTGTTTTTCAATATGCTGTCTAGGTTTGTCATAGCTTTTCTTCCAAGGAGCAAGTGTCTTTTAATTTCATGGCTGCAGTCATTGTCCAGAGTGATTTTCAAGCCCAGGAAAATAAAGTCTCTCATTCTTTCCATTGTTTCCCCATCTATTTGCCATGAAGCGATGGGACCAAATAAGCAGGGTAACAATATACAACCTTGACGTACTCCTTTCCCAATTTTGAACCAGTCCATTGTTCCATATCTGGTTCTAACTTGCCTTTTGACCCGCATACAGGTTTGGCAGGAGGCGGATAAGGTGGTCTGGTATTCCCATCTCTTTAAGAATTTTTCCACAGTCCGCTGTGATCTGCACAGTCAAAGGCTTTGGTGTAGTCAATAAAGCGGAAGTAGATGTTTTTCTGGAACTCTCTTGCTTTTTCTATGATCCAATGGATGTTGGCAATTTGATCTTTGGTTCTTCTGCCTTTTCTAAATCCAGCTTGGACATCTGGAAGTTCTCGGTTCACGTACTCTTGAAGCCTAGCAAGGGGCAAGGACGAGGCAGGGAGGCTCAGCCAAGCAGGAAGAGGTGACAGGCAGGAGATGTCCCACAGGAGGCGGCTCCCCAGTGGAGGGAACTGAGCGTGACTCTCGGCCCTGTGTCCTGGCCCGCCGTCTGGCCGAGCGCCTTGACTACCCCGGGACCTGTGGGGCAGGGCCAGTGACGACAGCCCAAGAAGTGCCGGGGTTGCAGGAGGCCTTGGAGGACCAGCAGGCAGGGCTGCTCCAGGAAGGTGTTTCAGGCCAGGAGGCGGGGGAGACGCCACCCCACGCCCCATCACAGCGGGCCCTTCTCCCCTTCGGGACCGCACCCACTGGTGCCTCCCAGCTACTGAGCCTAGGTGGCCAAGGAAATGGAGGCAGGATGCCTGGGGGCCTGGGCTAAGGTTCCTCCCCAGGATGCCCCTCTGTTGGCACCCAGGGTGCCCCCCCAGAGCTGCCAGCTGTCCCTGGAACACTCCATCTCTGTCACTGTGGGCTCACCCAGCCTTGCCTGGAGGAAGCCAGCTTGTTTCTGGGACAGGTAGGGGAGTCCCTGGGACACAAATAACCTTTCCCTTCCCTAGAGGGTTGAGTACGGAGAGGAGGTGGGCCTGGACCTCACAGAGCTGACTCCCAGCACTGCGCCTGTTCATTCTGGCAGAGGAGCCCAGCAGAGGTGGGGTGGGGGAATACAGTGAGCACAGAAGCCAGTCCCCCTGACCACTCAGTCCAAGCCCTGGTTCCCGCTTCCCCTGCCCGGCTGTGAGCTCCTCGGGGTCTGTGGGGTGAGCCCCGTCAGCCCCTGCACGTGGCCTGGATCTGGTCTCCCTCTCCTTGCAGTCAGAGGGGCCTGGCCGGCGGCCGACGGGGGCCCCCTTGGTGGAGGCCAGGCTTGCGGGTGGCGGTTGTAAATGACCATAAAGTGGGGCGGCGCCTGGCGGGGCGAAGGTCACCCAGGAGGAGAAAGCGCCAGGCAGCACCCAGGTGGCTCAGCGGGTCCTGGACACCAGACGGGCTCGGACCCTCCGCGGGCCGCCCGCCGCCACCGCCCAGATGGGGACTTGGGTCCTGCTGCTCCCGCTGCTGTTCGCGGCTGAGGCCCAGGCCCAGGCCCAGGGTACACGCGTGGAGGGGAAGGGGGCTGAGCGGGGCGCGGAGGCGGCGGGGGGGCTGGCCAGCAGGCAAGGGGCTGGGTGGGGCGCGGGCAGGGGGCTGGCCAGAGGGCGGGGGGCTGGGTGGGGCGCGGGCGGGGGTGGGGGCAGGGCTGGCCAGTGGGCAGGGGGCTGGGCGGGTCTCGGGGGGCTGGCCAGCGGGCGGGGGGCTGGGCAGGGCGCGGGCAGGGGGCTGGCAGCACCGACCCTTCCTCCCCGACGTCCAGTCTGCTCCGTGGACAAGACCTCCCTCACCGTCAAGGAGAACACGAACCCCGGGGAGCCCCTCCTGGACATCTACGTCCCCCAGGGCCAGCAGGTGACCCTTGGACCCTCGTCCACCCTTTTTGCGTTTCGGATCCAGGGGAATCAGCTGTTTCTCAACGTGACCCCGGACTATGAGGTGCGGACAGCAGACCCAGGCTGGCTGTGCCCGTGGGGGCGGCAGGGACTCCCCGTGGGATCCACCTGGGCACTGACACTCCTCCCCAGAGAGGGGCTCTCTGGGGCTCTCTGGGTCTCAGTTTGCCCAGGGGGCCTCTTGGGCCCCCAGGCTTGGCTGAGGGCCTGGTCTCGGGGGTGGGCCCCTCAGGGAGTCAAGCTGCCGGGCCCTGACGCCCGCTGGACGCAGGGCGGGGGCCACGGACCCCGAGCCAGCACCTGCCTCGCTCCGTCTCCTCAGCTGGGAGATGGGGACAGTCGGCGGGGCCAGCCGGTCAGGTGAGTCCCACGCCCACCCCCTCACAGGCGAACACAATGCTGCTGGCTCACCTGGAGTGCAGGAGCGGTGACTCCGTGGTGAGTGCGCCCCCAGACTCCTCCCACGACCCCCGAGCCCACCCCCTCTGACGTCAGAGTGCCCTGGCCTGGACCTCTGTGCTCCGCCCTGCCTGGCCGCGGTCACTCCCTGCTGACCCCGCCTGGTGGCGTGTTCAGGAGTCACCTCTGTGCCAGCAAGGCCACACTGCCCCCAGCAGACTGTGCCTTGAGCTCCCAACCCCAGCCCAGTGGGTCCCCCAAGCCGACCCGGGAGGCACCCCTCCCGCCAGCTCCGTCCTCCCCTCCCCCGTCCCTCCCCCGCTAATCTGCTGCTTCTGCCTCAGGCCAGGTCCTGCCCACCCCGGGCGTCCACCTGGGGCCTGGTCAGCAGCATCTTCCAGCGGGTCCTTGACTCCCCCCGTGGCCCCGCCCAGCCCAGGGCGCGGCAGGAGAAATACTCTCTCCAGTAAAGGGAGGCTCTCCAGCGGGGTCCCCGCCTCCCGAATGAAGTGAATCAAAGCAGATTGGGAGCCCGCTCCCTGGATAGACACGTCCTCGGAGAGGCGCCCACCCTCGCGCCCACCCCCGCGCCCCCTCCCGCGCGCCAGTCGGCTCTTCGGTTTTCCCTGAGTCCCGTAGGTGCCCCCAGCCGACATCACAGTGCACCACGGAGATTTCAGGATGAGGCTCTAAAAGATAAGGCTGCTTCTTAAAAAAAATAATAATAAAATAAAAGATAAGGCTGCTTCTTAACGGCTCCACTCCCGCGGTAATGCCGTCACACCCACACCGGGGAAGGCAGGGACCCCTCAGCAGTGCGACACCCCGCGTCCCCACTCCCCCGGGGCCAGAGGCGTCTGTGACAGTTTCTTGCCTGAATCGGGTCCCCAGAAAGGTCCACCTGGAGCAGCTGGCTGAGGTTTCTCTCACGTCTCTTTCAATCTACGGGTTTCTTGATTCCCCCCGAGTTTTATGTTTGAAGAAATTGGATTGCTTTGCCATTTTCCTCACTGTGGGGCTCTGCTGCTCGCACCCCGCAGGGCCTGTGTGATTTTTCTCCAGGTCAGCCACACCTCTGTCTGTGCTTTTTAATCTTTATTTTCATTTATTTGCCTGCACCAGGTCCTAGCTGTGGCACACGGAGTCTTTAGCTGCCGTGTGTGGGATCTGTTAACAGTTCCCTGAAAAACAAGAAACTGAAAATCGCGTCTGTGACCCCATGGACTGTATAGTCCATGGAATATCCAGACCAGAATACTGGAGTGGGTAGTCTTTCTCTTCTCCAGGGGATCTTTCCAACACAGGGATCGAACCCAGGTCTCCTGCATTGAGGACGGATTCTTTACCAGCTGAGCCACAAGGGACTGGGGATCAAACCCGGGCCCCCTGTGTTGGGAGCTCAGTCTCAGCCACTGGATCACCGGGGAAGTCCCACACTTCTGTGTTTTTAAAATCACTTTCTGTTCCCCGTCTGTAATGCCTGGAGCAGGAGCCCCAGGCGGAGAGCTGTCTGGGGTGCACCGCAGCATCCGGAATGAGCTCACCCGGCCTGGCCGGGGACCTTCTCCCTCCCCCAGGTGACTCAGCTGAGGGTGTTTGTGTCCGTGCTGGATGTCAACGACAACCCGCCCAGGTTCCCCTACGAGACCAAGCTCTGGGAAGTGCCTGAGGTGAGCGAGAGGGGGCAGCGGCCGGTACCATCTGGGGCATCTGGAGGCCGGGGTCTAAGCCTGGGGGTCAAGGTCACAGCCAGACCAGCCCCTCCGCCCCCCAGGACACCCGGGTGAACACCACCGTCATCTCAGAGACAGAATTGGAGGCCCAGGACCAGGACAAAGACGATGTCCTTTTCTACACCCTCCAAGAGGTCACCCTGGTCAGTGCTCCCAGCTCCTTGCTCCGGGCACCCCTCCCCTTTTCGTCCTCTCGGGCTGAGTCCCCTGCCTCCCCAGGGTGCCAGCAGCTTCTTCTCCTTGGTGGGTGCAAACCGCCCAGCACTTCGGCTGGACCAATCACTGGACTTGGAGAGGTGGCCAAACATGACCTTCCGGCTGCTGGCCCGGGTGAGCAGGCACTCCGGCTCATGGCCCCACGCTCGGCCTCGGCCCCCAGCGCGCAGGCCTGACCGCAGGGCGGGCTGTTGCAGGACACACAGGAGGAGACCACAGAGCCCAGCCACACAGCCACAGCCACCTTGGTCCTGGAGGTACAGCCCGTCGACCTGCGGCCCCCCTGGTTCCTGCCCTGCAGCTACTCGGATGGTTTTGTCTGCATCCATGCCGAGTACCATGGGGCTGTGCCCACCGGCCACAGACTGGTACGGAGGACCCCAAGGAGCAGGGTGGCAGGGGCATGGGGCCTGCAAGGGGGGCCGGAGTGGTTGTAATTTTCAAGGAAAAGTGAAACTTCTTTCGTAAACCAGTCTTGCCCCACGCCGTGGTGGCCAGGGCCTCTGAAATGCCAGTGAGGGAACTGGGTCCAGTTGTCCTCAGGGCACAGCCAGACAGCCCCCTGGGGCCCAGCGAGTGGGCAGTGAGCTGGGGGAGGATGCTGGGGAGGCTTGGGGGCCTGGCACGGCCACCAGGTGCGCCCTCCCATCCTTGAGTGCTGCCTCTTGAGACAGACGTGCATGTTCAGATTGATCCAATGTCTCTGGGCAAACTGACTCATTAGCCCCAGATCCGGAGCTGCAGTGGAGAGTGCTGGACGACTGGGCTGTGTCCTTGGCTGCCCACTGGTAGCGACCCCGGCCTCCTGGAGGGGCGCAGGAAGGCCAAGCAGCGGCCACAGCACCAGCCCGATGGGGTCCTCGCCCCTCCTTGTTCCCACAGCCAGACCCCCTCATCCTGCATCCTGGGCCCGTGTACGCCATGGATGGGGACCAGGGCATCAACCAGCCCATCAAGTACAGCATCATCAGTGGTGAGTGGGCAGCAGCTCCCAACTTCCCTCTCCAGGGAACACCTTGAACCCATCCCTATGTGGGGAGACCTCAGGCCTCCAGAGGGGACCCCGCCCAAACACTCCCTCCGTCTTCTCAGGAAACGAGGACAGCACATTCTCCATCAGTGTCGACTCGGGCAACCTCACCATGACCAAGAGCATCCCCAACGCCAAGACCTTCCTTCTGGTGGTCAAGGTTGGTGCCTGCACAAGGCCCTGCTTGGGCCCACAGCTACAGAACATGCAGTTCAAGGACCAGCTGGTCACTGTTGTCTCCCAAACCCCCAGGGCGAGCAGGCTGATAATGCCCGATACTCCGTGACCCAGGTCACGGTGGAGGCCCGGAACGCCAGCGGGAGCATGCCCCACTTCACCCAGAGCCTGTATCGTGGCACTGTAGGGCTTGGCTCTGGGGCAGGCGTGGTCGTCAAGGATGCAGCTGACCCTTCCCAGCCGCTGAGGATCCGGGCCCAGGACCCTGAATTCCCAGTAGGCACCGCTTGGTCCTTTGATCTGCCTGGCCTCCTGCTGGTGGGGGGTGGGGGGCGGGGGAGGAGCGGTTTGCAGAGCAGCCTGGGCTCCAGACTAACCGCGGCCACGTCTAGGACCTCAACTCAGCCATCACGTATCGAATCACCAACAACTCTGACTTCCGAATGGACGGAGAAGCAGTCCTGACTGCTACCTCACTGGAGCATGCCGGGGTCTTCTACGCCGAGGTGAGAGGTGGGCGGTGGTCTCAGAGGGCCAGGGGTCCAGCTGGAGCCCAGGACGGACAAACCCCCTTCCTGCCCAGGTTGAGGCCAACAATACAGTGACTTCAGGCACCGCGACCACGGTCGTGGAGATTCAGATTCAGCCCTCCCCCACAGGTGAGCCTCCCAAGGACCCCAGGTTGGCAGGGGGAGGGCCCCTTGCTGGGGACAGTGGCGAGTCCAAGCCCTGTCACTGGCCCCAGGCCCCCCAGGTCCCCCCACATCCCCAGAGACGGCAGGAACTACCAGACCCTCGAGCGGCACCACTTTGGAAGTCCCCCGGCCCCCTGAGCCCTCTCAGGGGTCCTCCACGACCAGCTCTGGAGGAGACACGGGCCTGCAGCCTTCCCCAGGCACCACTCTGACGTCACCAGCCTCCTCCATGCCTTCGGGGCCCCCCAGTGTGGGAACCAGCCCCTCCCCCCCAGCAGCCTCACCCAGCGGGGGCTCAGCAACCAGACCCTCGAGCAGCCCCACTTCGGAAGCCCCCCAGCCCCCTGAGCCCTCTCAGGGGTCCTCCACGACCAGCTCTGGGGGGGACACTGGCCCACACCCCTCCTCAGGCACCACTCTGAGGCCACCGGCCTCCTCCACGCCTGCGCCTGCGGGGCCCCCTAGTGTGGGAACCAGCCCCTCCCCCACAACAGCCTCACCCAGCGGGGCCTCAGCACAGACTTCGACGCCGACGTCCCCTGCGTCCAGCAGGAACACCTGGACGCCAGGTAGCACCCCCATTACCCTTGAGTCACCCTCACGCTCCCTGACTCATGACTGGGTCATCACCGTGGGGCACGGTTGACCCCAGGTCAGCCCAGCATGACCACGAAACCCCAAGGGAGGTCTGTTCCGGTCTAGGGGAGAGACAGGCCGTAAGGGTGCCAGGAGTTAAACTGGGGAAGGTGTGGGGGTTGGGGCAGAGCCCAGATTTGGGGTTCAGTGACCCCCCAGTTCCCAGCGTCATTCAGTCCACAGGCCCCATGCTGCCCACATCTCCTTGATGGAATAGTGGCCCCCTCGGCCTCCCACTTGGAACTGGTGGGCACTGACACCCCCTCCCCGCCCTCTCCAGCAGGCCGGCCTATTGGGTTCCCTGTGGGGGATCAGTGTACCCACCTCTGGGAACCGCGGCCCTTGGTGCCAGGCCTGGCCTGCTCTCAGGGTGTCCTGAGCTTCCCGCAGTTCAGCCTGGGAGTGCTTGGGGTGTGAGAGTAAGTGGGCAGCAGTCACATTGCCCGCAGGGACACCTGAAACAGACGGAACAGAAGGCAGGCCAGTCGGAGGCCAGGCTGGGGACCGGCGCTTCTCGGAGGCAGAGATGGCGGTACTGGGCGGGGTGCTGGGCGCGCTGCTCCTCCTGGCTCTGATCGCCCTCGCGGTCCTGGTCTACAAGAACTACGGCCACCGACTCACGTGCGGCTCTGGCCGAGCGCTGGTGAGGCTTGGCGGGCGGGCAGGAGCTGCCCGCTGGAGGGCCAGGAGAGAGGGTTGCAGAGTCGGACTGGAGACTCCACAGAGAGCAGCCGGAGACGGCGGGGCGGTGGAGAGGGGGCAGGATGGAGAGCTGGGCAGCGTGAGGCAGCGGGCAGCGTGGGAGATGGAGGGAGGCCAGTGGTCAGAGTGGGAGATGGGGTGCGAGGCGAGGAGAGCAGGGTGGAGGGGCAGAGCGCCCGGCCCCCAGTGTCGGGGGCAGGGTGGCCGAGCCCAGCTGGCCGCTGGCTGACCGCAGGCTCCTGCCGGCCCCCAGGAGCCCCAGCCTCAAGGGTTTGACAACCAGGCTTTCCTCAACGACTCGGACGACGCCAACTGGGCGCCGGCGCCTAGCCCTTCACCCAGCCACGCCCTGCCGGCGCCCCGGGAGCCCGAGCCCCCGGAGCCCGCGCCGCCCAGCCCTGAGACCCCGCGTCGGCTCCCAGAGGCCCCTGCCAAGGCCGCGGACGGGGGCAGCCCGGCGGCCGTGAGGTCCATCCTGACCAAGGAGCGGCGGCCTGAGGGCGGCTACAAGGCCGTGTGGTTCGGAGAGGACATCGGCGCCGAGGCCGACGTGGTGGTTCTCAACACGCCAGCCTCGGAAGCGGGTGGCGCTGGCGACTCTGGCAGCGAGGGCAGCGGCGACGAGGCTGCGGATGCCCAGGACGCGCCTGGTACCTACTCCATCCACTTCTAACGCCACCTCCCCCCAGAGTCTGGACCCCGAGAGTCGGCTTGGTGGCTGTCCCCACACTCCACGGCGCAGAATAAACTAACATTTTCGGTTCTGCGGGGACGTGTGCTGGCCGCCAGGGGCGCTGGGGGAGCCGCGAGGGGCGGGCGGTCTGGGCACTGCTTTGAGCTCTCGGCGCCGTTTCCCGGAAACCACCGGCTGCGCGAGGGGTTTCCCAGGCTTGGTGCCAGCTGGTGGCCAGGAAGTTCCTCTCCTGGTCTGACCACGGCCGACTCGACATGGACATTCTTCGTCTGGGGGAGGCTGAGGAGCCACTTGGCCAGAAGCCCCCCTCAAGGACTCGTGTGGGAGGGTGTGGGCCCCGGGACCGTCCCGAGGGTCACACTGCTGCACCTGGGGGCCACAGTGAGGGCAGTAAACGCTCTGGGGCGCTCGCGGAGGCACCTAGTCCAGGCGGCTGGGCTGATTGGCGGTGGGGGGTGTGGCCCAGAACGACGGTGGCCACGAGCCTAGGGCGGCACGTGGGGCTGGTGGGTGCACAGAACAGAGGCTATGGACGGACGGAACCCAGAGTCACGGAGTTGGGGCCTGAACCCCCTCCACTGGCTTCCTCGGGGCGGCCCTCAGGCAAGACTTCCGCACCGCCCCCCCCCCACCACTACCGTTCCTTCCGGGTGGCCGGTGTTTTTCCATCCCTTCCAAGTATTTTAATCTCGACAGTATTTGAATATTATTGCCTGAGGAACTGTCACTGGTTAAGAATCCAAAGAGCGCGGCCGCAGCCCCTCCCACGCGCCCATCGCTCGCTCTTCCGCTCCGCGATGCGCCAGGTTTTGTTTCTGGAACCCCCGGCTTATCCCACGGCCTCTCCCGGGAAGCTGGTTGCTGGCCCCAGGCCCCGCTGCGCTGGTTGAGCGAGGGGAGCAGCTGGGCCGCATCGGGGCTTGGTCCAGGGTCGCCAGGACCCCGGTGCCGCCTCCCGCCGCGGCCCAGGAGCCCGTCCTGCGCACCTGCGCTCGGCCCCGCTCCAGGCGCACGTGACTTCCTCCCCCGCACCTGGAGCTCCGCCCCTGCCCGGCCCCGCCCCCGCCCCGCCCCCGCCACCATAAAAGTGTTTGCTCGTGAGCCCCAGGGGAGCAATCTCCCCACGGGTGACTCCGCGTCCTGAGGCCGAACGCGGCCCGAACCTGCGCCAGGTACTGGGGAGACCCAACGCGGGAAGAACCCGAGTGAAGGCTTCGTCGGACTCCGGGGTCGATTCTCGGAGCAGTGACCACGGAGGTCGGTGGAAGGCACGGGTGCGGGATGCGCTTCGCAGAGCAGTGACCAGGAGGGAGCGGGCTGCACGGATGTCGGCGCGGGGCCCGGGTCCGGAACTCGGGGACCTGGACGGGGAGGTGGCGGTGACGCGCGGGGCGGGGCGGGTTAGGTTTCGTTTTTCCGCAACGCCGGGTTTCGTTTTCCTGCGGCCGTTCCCGTCGCGCCCCCGTAGGGCCCAGCCCGGACGCCGGCTCAAAACCTGTGACGCTTCGTGCGCGCGCCGGCCACATCTGTAGCCACATCCAGCGCCGTCTTGGCCAGGACTCACCTCCGCAACGCCGTGACGGGAAGCCCGCGTCTGTGACCCCCCGACACCCGGGACTACCTGTGGAGACTCACAGACAGCCCTCCTCTCTCTTCTGCGCCAACCCCCGACCGCGCCGCGACCCCAGCCCTCTGAGCACAGGGCGTGCCGCTCTCTCCAGGCCCAGCCTTTGCGGAGGGACCAATGGCCGAGGCTCCAGACCGGTGAGCCCGCCTCCCTGCCCGGTGCCGGCCCCACGTCCCCGGCGGCCCCCTTGCGCCCTGACACCTGGCTGCTCCGCCCGCAGGGGAACCCCGCGCGTGCTCTTCGGAGACTGGCTTCTGGGCGAGGTCAGCAGCGGCCGCTATGAGGGGCTACGGTGGCTGGACGCGGCCCGAACGCGCTTCCGCGTACCCTGGAAGCATTTCGCGCGGAAGGACCTGGGCGAGGCCGATTCGCGCATCTTTAAGGTGAGACTCTAGCTCTGCCCGGGCGGGGAAGGGCCGCTCAGGCCTGCAAGTCCAGGCCACGTGCTCCACACTCCTTCTCAGGCCTGGGCCGTGGCCCGCGGCAGGTGGCCGCTCCGCAGCGGTGGAGGTGCCCCGCCGATCCCTGAGAGTGCGCTGCGGGCCTCCTGGAAAACCAACTTCCGCTGCGCTCTGCGCAGCACGCAACGCTTTGTGATGTTGGAAGACAACTCGGGGGACCCTACCGACCCTCATAAGGTGTACAAGATCAGCTCCGAGCCGGGGTGCCCAGGTGAGGAAGGCCGGGGGTGGGGGAGGGGCGCTGCCGGCAGGGGGACTGTGCTGTGTCCTGGGAGTAGCTGCCAAGTCAGATTTTAGGTTTTAGAAGCTGGCGCCAGTTAGACGGGAGGCAGCACTGGAGGGAAGGAGGCCGCTGGGGCTCCAAGGGGCAGCGCAGCCCAGCTTCCGGGACCAAGGGGGCGTTGACATCCCTCACTTCAGCGTTTCCCCAACCCTAATTCTCCCTCAGAAGGCCTAGGCTTTGACCAGGGGGAGGACGAGGCCCTAGAAGATGCCCCACCTGCAAGGGTAAGGCCCCTGTGCACTCTTGCATCCTGGGCTGAGGCTGCTCCCTCCCTGGGCCTGGGGGCAGCTCATTTATGCTGGCGCTGTCCTCTTCTGCAGGGTGGCCTCCTGGGGCCCTGCCTGGCATCAGATACTGGTGAGAGCCTGGGGCACCGGCTGAACCCTGAACCCTGCCCCCCAAGCCTAGCTGGAGATGCCAGGGACCTCTTGATCCAGGCGCTGCAGCAGAGCTGCTTGGAGGACCATCTGCTGGATCTGACCCCCCCAGAGGCTCCTGGTGAGGGCCTCTTGCAGGGGGTGGGGGGTGCTCCACCCTGCAGGGACAGGCAAGACAGCAGAGTGCCTGGAGAGAGAGAGGGTGGCCCAGGGGAGGGGGTGCTTGGCAGGAATGGTGCTGGTCACAGCTGGGCCAGTATAGCTGGGCCTCTGCAGGGCCAGAGCCCTCTGCTTGGGAGCTGTACTTGCCACAGAGAAGGTGGTGCCTCCAGCCTCAGGCCACAGCCCCAGGAGCCAAGAACGTGTGGGAAAGGGAGGACCTGGGGGCCCAGGTGTCACCTCAGGCTTCTCTTCCTTTCCAGATGCAGGCCCACCCCCAGAGCCCTGGCAGCCCCTAGAGGCAGAGCCCCACATGGGAGCCTCTGCCAGTGCCTGCACGCCAATGGCAGGGGAGCCACCCCTGGCTGGCCCTGGCTACTCACAGCTTGGTTTGCAGCCGGAGCCCAGCCTAGGGGCCCTGGACTTGAGCATCCTGTATAAGGGCCGAACCGTGCTGCAGGAGGTGGTGGGGCGTCCACGCTGCGTGCTGCTGTACGGCCCTTCTGCTGTAGCTGGAGGGGCTCCAGCACCGCAGCAGGTAGCCTTCCCCAGCCCTGCCGGGCTGCCCGACCAGAAGCAGCTCCACTACACCGAGAAGCTGCTGCAGCATGTGGCTCCTGGCCTGCAGCTGGAGCTCCGAGGGCCGTGGCTGTGGGCCCGGCGCCTGGGCAAGTGCAAAGTCTACTGGGAGGTGGGGGGGCCCCTGGGCTCAGCCAGCACCTCCAGCCCCGCTCGCCTGCTGCCCCGGGACTGTGACACGCCCATCTTTGACTTCGGCACCTTCTTCCAAGGTCAGTGACGCACCCGCCTTGGGGCTCTGGGCCCTCTGGGCCCCGCCCCCTCACCAGAGCCCCGCCCCCTCACCAGAGCCCCGCCCCCTCACCAGAGCCCTGTTCCACAGAACTGCTGGAGTTCCGGGCGCAGCGGCGCCGCGGCTCCCCGCACTACACCATCTACTTGGGCTTCGGGCAGGACCTATCGGTGGGGAGGCCCAAGGAGAAGAGCCTGGTCCTGGTGAAGGTGAGGGGCCAGGTCCCAGGGAGGGGGAGGCTGCACACAGCCCCCACCTGGCCTGACAGCACCCTCCCCGCAGCTGGAGCCGTGGCTGTGCCGGGCGTACCTGGAGGCTGTGCAACGCGAAGGTGTGTCCTCCCTGGACAGCGGCAGCCTCAGCCTCTGCCTCTCCAGCTCTAACAGCCTCTACGAAGACCTGGAGCACTTCCTGGAGCACTTCCTGATGGAGGTGGAACAGGCTGCCTAAGCCAGACCCCCAACCCCTTCCAATCCAATAAAAAGATCTAAGGGGACTTCGCTGGCGGTCCAGTGGTTGAGACTGCATGCTTCCAATGCAGGGCACACAGGTTCAGTCCCTGGCTGGGGAACTAAGATCCTACATGCCACACAGCTTGGCTAAGAAACAAAAGAAAAAGCTTCTAAGAATCATGCCAGTGTCCACTGGGGGCAGGCTTGGAGCTCGGGCTCTGGAGGGGCATCGTGGATTCAGCGGATCACACTGTGGGCCCTGCCCCCACAGGCCCCTGTGCACGCCCCTTCCCTCTTCTACTTCACAGTGAGAGCTCTGAGCTTTAGAGCCAACAAACTGCTCGGAGTGCACAGACGTCCCCCTGTGCCAGAGAGGCAGCCCTTGGGTCCCTCTGCTATGAACGAGGACTCCGTCTGCTTTGCCCAAGACCTGTTTCTGGCCAGTGGGAACTGCCAACAGGGTGCCACCTGGGAGGTGGGGAGCCAAGTATACACCTGAGCAACTATCTATCTGTGAAACACAAGGGAGCAGAAGGCTCACTAGGGGTGAAGTGCCCACCCGGGCCCACGCTTTCTCACCACCTTTCAAGTACTGAGCCAGTCAGACATTTCTAAAGAGAATCCATTTTTGATAAATTAGAACACAGTGGGAACAGTGTGTATCTATAATATACATATAAAAAAGTCCAGTTTCAAACTATGAGCAAAGCAGGTGCACAGACCACGTGTGATCACAGGAACCCTGAAAACGGGAGGGCGGGGTGTGTCCGGTGTTCTGCTCCCGCCGCTCCTCAGCCCTCGGCGCTCTGGGCGGGCGGCTCCTCGCCGGCCTCGGCCCGCCGGTGTCTGCGCATGTGCCGGTACTTGTCCACGTAGGCCTTCACCAGGTTGCCCACCTTCACGGGGTTGATCTCCCCGCTCTTGCTGTGGCAAATCTGGGGGAGGGGGAACAGTGACCCAGACATCCCTCTGCTCCCCACATGGTCATGGATCATGGGGACCAGGCCCTGGGGACCCTGTGAGGGGCAGCGGGCAGGCTGACGTGCGTCTACCTGTTCTGCCCACCACAGGGTGGCTGACAGCCCTCCTCAAGCAATCTGACATGTCCGCCTCTAGGGGTCTCATTTTCCTAGCCGTGAGTGGGGTTAAACGTAGTGTTGCTCAACCTCTTTAACAACCGCTCACGAACAGCAGCCTTTACACCCCAAACACCTAAGTGGCCGGCTACAGCGAGGGGGTGTGGGGTGTGGCCACGCAGCCCCGGGCTCACAGGCCCCGCCCACCCAGCCCAAGGCGCACAGGCCCCGCCCACCTTCTGCACCGCCTTGCGCAGGATGTCCTTATACTCCTCCTTGGTCACCTCCCTCTTCTGGTAGAAGGGCTTGATGGCCAGCTTCACCTCCTCCACGGCCCGCTCCTGCACGTGCAGCTTCTTCATGTACTGGGGGCAAGGACACCGGTGAGGGCTCGGCACCGGGCTACCGGCCCGCGCCTGCCCCTGGAGGAGGAGCAGGGGTCTCACCTCCTCATTCTTGGCCTTCTCTGGGGTCGGCCTGGGGGGAGCCGTCCTCTCCTCAGAGTTGTTGGCAGCAGTGGTGGCGGCAGCGTGGCCAGCTGGCTCTGAGGCTGCAGTCGGGGTGGTGGACACTGGGGCCATGCTCTGGGCCGCCCCGCAGCCCGGGAGGGGCAGGCTCCCCTGGAGGAGGAACTGGACCGCGGGCTGGCTGATAGGTGCATAAGGCGGGATGCCCGATGGCAGGGCTGGGCCAGGGGGCAGGCTGGGGCTCTGTACCTGGGCGAGAACACAGCCTGCTCGGCCTCTGCACACTCACTACCCCGTGCCGCCAACCCCACTTCTGAACCCTAAGAGCCCAGGCAGCAAGGGCTGGTGCGTGCGGCTCTCAGCCCCAAACCAGCCCAGCCCAGCCCACATAGCCTGGGTGCAAGGCCACATCCCTCCAGCCCAGGGGCCCACCTGAGAGGGGTCAGTGTAGGGGAAGCCAGGCTCTGGAAGCGCATAAGCAGGGGCCGGCGGCTCAGAGAAGGGTGCCTGCTGGAACCCAGCCATGGGGCCCACGTCGTCCGATTCCCAGACTCCTTCCCGGGGCTTTTGTGGCCTGTGAAGTGGTGTCCCTGGGGGCCAACATATGGGAGTGGGTGTTCTGGGGCCCTCTAGGCCACAAGACTGCCTCCTGGCTAGAAAATTCCAGAAAAGCGTCCTGAAGCGTCCAGGGCAGGCGCCGCCATCCCACCCCCAACGACCAAGGCAGCCTGGGAGTTACCCAAGGATCACTCCCCGCCCCCTCAAAGTGCCTACTCACACAGGCCTCTGTCATTGGCCGGGGCCCCGCACTCTGCCTCCTGGAGGTTCCAGGTGACCCTCTTCACCAGCGCCTTAGCCCGCAGCAGGGGGTTCTGAGAGGGGCCTTCCTCCTTCCCCACAGGCATCCCGCCCGGGGCCTGGGCTCCCAGGGCACAGGGCACTGCGGCGGCCTCGTCTGCGTCCTGCTGGAGCAAGTGCTTCTCCTGGGGGCCCTCGGTCCCAGGCGAGGGCTGTGCCACATCTTCACCGTGGATCCGAGACACCTCCCTCCGGATGATGGCCATGGCCAGGCTGGTGTCGTGCTGGGGGCCAGCTGGGGGCATGGTGGTCTTGGGCAGGAGGTCACGCTCTGGGGAGGAGTCCGTGCTCTCCGGGGAGGGCGGGGAACTCATATCATCAAGCTGCATGAAGATGGTGTCACTGGAAAAGTCCTCAAAGAGGTGCCCCGCCTCCACAGAGTCGCCATAGTCCACGTCCTCCGCTGGACACGCGGCCAGCACCTCCGGGACCGGGGCAGTCTTGTGGACTTCGGGCCCTTCTGGCAAGCCGTCTGCTCCCGCTGAGGACGGGGGTCTAGCCGGGGACCTGGCTGGGGGCTCCCTGTCTGGCCTGGGCTCCCCCTGGGGAGCGGGTGCTGCAGAAGCCTCTTTCGGGGCCAACTTCCGCTCAGGGGAGTGGGGGCGGGGCCGCGAGCGCTTCTCCCGGGACCGAGGCCGCCGGTGCGCCCGGGGCCGGTGTTCCGAGCTGGGGGACCTGGACCTTCGCCGCCGCCTCTCGCGGGAGCCGCGCCTGTCTCGGGGCCGCCCCCTCCTCTCCCTGGGGTGCCTAGGGGGCGAGCACTCCCTCCCCCGAGACCTGGACCCTGACCGTCGCCTCTTCTTCCTGCGGCCCTCGCGGTGCTCGTGGGACGAGCTCCCAGGGCTCCCAGAGCGGGAGCGGGACCTCCGACGGCCGCGACCCCAGGAGCCTCTGCCGCGCTCCCTGCTCTTGTCCTTCGCCTTCTTCCGCTTGGCACGCTCGCGGCTGCTGGAGTGCTCGCTGGAGGACCTGCGGCCCCGGGCCTTGGGCCGGTGTCCCTTGGGCTGGTCCTCGCCCGCCGGCGGCGAGGCAGACCTGGAACTCCGGTCTCCTGAGCGGGAAGAGCGGGAGCCTGAGCGGCCGGCACGGTGCTCCCTGGTGGCCGCCCTCGGCTGCGGGCCTTTCTTCCGGCTGCGGGAACTGGAGCGGGAGCGGGAGCGGGAGAGGGAGCGCAGCTCCACGACCCTGTGGGTGGTGGCAGGCGGGGCGTCTGGGCTGGGCGGCGTGTCGGGCTCCACCACAGTCACGCAGGTCACTGTCCGGCCCTCGGAGCCGAAGAAGGAGCTGTGGGGAGGCAGCTCCTCATCGCCCCAGGGCTCCGGGGGGGACGGCCGCTGAGCCTGTGCGCAGGGCTCCTCATCCTGGAGCTCAGGCAGACTGGAGGGCCCCTGGGGGGGCTCCAGCTCTCTCCCCGCCCCTGTCTGCACCGTGTAGGAGGTGACGCAGCGCACGGGGGGCAGCACCGGGGCCTTGGGGCTGTCAACAGAGATGGTCCGCGTGATCTCCGAGGGCAGGAGGCCCAGACGCTCGGGGCTGCTGTTGGCAGAGCTGGAGTCGGAGCCCGTGGGGTTGAAGGGGTCATAGATCTCGCTCTTGAGCTGCTTCGTCTTCCTGACAGAGAAGAGGGGCGAGGGGCTCGCTCTCCTCTGCACCTTGCTGTCCACCGGCCGGAACGTGTTACAGAAGCCAGGGCTGAGCAGTCTGCCAGAATGGGCTGTGTTCCCAGGAATGTTGATCCTGAAACTCTCAAAGGTGGAGCCAACAGCCTTCCCCCGGGCCGGCCCCAGCGGGCCGGGGGGCTGGGGGCCCCCCCCGGAGTGCGTGCTGGGCTCCTGTGCGCCCCGGTTGCTGGGCTCACCCTCCACCCGGGCCCCGCAGCCAGGCTGTCCAGGGCCCTCCCTGCCTGTCAGCCGGCTGATGCAGGAGCTGGGGAGCTCGACGCCCTGCCTACTGGCAGGGCCCTCGTCCCCCCGGCTGCTGTCTCTCCTGATCTTTGGTATCCTGGGGAGCTCGGAGATGTCTGTCCGCCTGGGAGCTGGTCTCGGGGCCTGGCCCGGCACTGTACTCTTGGAGGGCGAGTCAGAACTGCTGTGTGAGGCCTTCAGCGCCGCAGGCCCAAGAGGCAGAGAGTGCTTGCTGTCACCGTTACACTGGCCACCCTCACTCTGCTGTATACCAGGTCTGCTCTCGCTGGACGAGGTCTGAGACTGGCCCAACCGAGGGGTCACCGAGGAGTCCGGCTTTGCCGCTGCCCCCGATGTGAGTGCAGGGACACGGGTGGGGGCGGGGGCGGCCCTGCCCGGGCAGCTGGGCCCCGAGCTCTGTGGCCCGCTTCCTGACTGACGCCCCCAGGCGCCTTCTGGCTCTCTGGATGGACCAGCTGAGTTCTGCTGAAAAGAGACTGGCACTGAAAGACAGAAAGGCCGAGCCGTCGGTCCCGCTGGCCCCGCAAGGGGCTCCACCTCCCCCGGGACGCCCTCTCAGTGCGGTGGGGGGCGGGGGCCCCAGGCTCTCCGTGCTGCGGGCCACGCCCACTTCTGTTTCCTGCGCTCTTTATGCTATTCGTGGATCAGAAAGGGCCTGGGCTCTGACAGACCCCTGAAAAGGGAGCAGCACCCCAGGTTACCACTGACTGCAGCTGTGAGGCCTGGCCTGCCCTCTATGGCCAGATCCACCCCAGCCCTGAGACCCGCCGGGGCCCCGACCTGTGGAGAAGGCCCTGCGCGGGTCTCTGGGGCTGTGAGAGCAGACAAGCAGCTGTGCCGCAGCAAGGAGGGCCTGTGGGCCGCCTGGAAACCCCACCACCAACTGCACTATCAGCAAGCGACGGAAAGACATCTTTAGCCTTTAGCACCCTTACCCACTGCTTGAGAGTAAACCCTAGGGCCGCTGGGTCGGCCACACACAGACTGCCTCCAGGACGTGTGGCCCTAACCCGGGGCGTGCGGAGGGCCGCAGGAGGCCGCGGGCACAGCTGCTCACCTGCCCTCTTGGCGCTGAGGGAGCCGTCGCGGTGGATGATGATGTCGGCACCGTTCATCATCAGAAGGCTCTGGCCAGACAGGATGCTCCCCAGCAGGTCAGGGCTGGGCTCTGTGTCCACTTCCGGCTGGGGGGCCACGGCAGGAGCACCTCTCCTGCAAGCAGACCGGGCACGCCCTGCTGTCTCACCCCTCCAGCCCTGGTGCCCCACGTGCAGGCAGGGACCCCGAGAGAAGGAACAAGACCCACCCCCCAGCAGCTCCCACCAACGGACGGCAGGGCGAGGGGGTAGACGCATGCGAGGCCCTTGGCCCCAGCTACACCGACAGGCGGAGCGCAAGAGCAATGCTGCCTGGCTGGGCCGATGGACTGTCAGCCAGGAAAGAAGGCTGGCTCCTTGCCCAGCCCCGCCCTGCCCTACGCCCCATCCTTGTCCCTGCGCCCCGTGCCCCTGGCCTGGGACTAGCTGCAGCTCTTCCTCACCCACGAGCCAGGGAGAGGCCACAAGAGGCCTCAGGGTGCCATGTGGTAGAGCGCCCACCCGCCGTGGGGTCCACTGTTCTTGCGGGCCTGGGGCCCACCTGCACCCCATCCCATCCTACCCCCCAGGACACACCTGGAGAGCCCCATGGAGATGGGTCTGGCTACAGGCTGGTGGGAGCGCAGGGCTGATCGGGAAAGAACCCTTCTCTTGGCGCTCAGAGGGGAAGCAGGACTTGCAGACGCCTCTTCACTGCTGGGGAGGAACACAGGCCAAAGGGCAGGTGGGCCTGCGTGTCCAGGCCCGGGAACTCCCTCCCACCCTCCACAGCGAGCGGCCCTCGGCAGGCCCCGTGACTCAACGCCGAGCCAGGGCCTGTGCAGGGACCTCGTGTGAGCAGCCGCCCCGGCCTCCGAGTCGGGAGGGATGGGGGCAGACACGCCAGGGGAGCACGGAGCTCTTTTCATTCACCACCTAATGGGGTCTGAGAGCTGCTCAGAGCAAGGAACTTCACAAACAAACCCCAAGAGTGAGCCAGGCCCCAGCGGAAGTGGCGTGTCCACTAGCCTGAGGGAGAGAGCCCAGCCCCTCTGCACCCACCTGTCAAAGGGATCCAATTCATAGGGGTCTCCAAACAGGGAGAGGGAGGCTGCCCCGATGTCGGCTCGCATCAGCCCCAGAGACGGGTCTGCAGGCTTGTACACGGAGGGGGTGCAGGCTCCACAGGCCGGCCTGCAGAGGCCCAGCGTCCGTGCGATGCGCGAACGAGCCGTGGCTTCATTCTGAACCCAGGGTCAGAGGGAGAAACGACAGGGCTGAGATCCATGGCCTCCGGAAATGCCAGTTCAACTAGGAACCCACGGCACCAAACACGGGGCAGAGGGCTGGCCGCCCCAGAGCCTGAGGGGCGCATGTACTCATCACACAAGGACCCCGCCCAGGCCTCATTCCACCCGCCTCATACCAGGTGCCTGCTACCCTGGGCACAAGAGCCCAACAGGTGGGGCCCTGTGGTTCCAAAAGCCACTCTGCGGTACTCTGAACACACCTCGCTTCAGGCCCGTCTGCAGTCCACGCTGCAGAAATGTGCGTCTTTATTGGTGAGTCTCCAAGTAATTACAGAGACAGCTACTTCCGTGCCTCCCGCTGTCCCCCCACCGCACACAGGCCGGAGAACCCCCCTAGGGAGACCCCCGTCCCGGACTACCTTTATCTTCTGTGCTTTCCTCTTCTTCACACGACCTGGGCGTTTCTTCAACCTTGCCCCTGAGCTCCTGCTCTTTGCAGACAATCTGGACGGGGCTTTCTTTCTTCCTGACGTTTTCTTCCGTCTTCCTGCCAAGAGCACGTTGACAGCACTCGCTTTGCTGTCTGCCCCACCCTGCTGTCCCCCCAAGGCTCGGCCGACCAACAACTGTCCACCCCGCCTGGGGGCACTGCTCCCTTACTTCTTATTACGGGGTGTCTACACGCTTCCCCACGGGGGGCCGGGGGGCAGCACACAGCGAGGACGAGGCAAGTCTGAGCCTATGCTGATCTCCAGACCTGATCACTAGAACCAGCAAGGAGACGGTTTACACCACTACGGAACAACATTAGACCAGAGGACGCGAGCCGCTCAGCAGTCTCACCCTGAGGACTGCTCCCAGAGGCTGGGGAACAGAGGACTTCACGGTATGTTTCCAGCAAACATATCCCGAGGACGACCCTGCACAGCCAGCAGCCACCTGGGTGCTCTGGGCAACGGCAGGATCCCCGGCGGCCACAGGGGGCCCCGAGGCCGCACTGCTCCTGCAGCCCCGGAGCACTCAGGAACCTCAGCCCAGAAGTGGGTTCCAAGGAAGACAGGGATCCACCCTTGTGACTGTGCGGTGGAAGCGTGTACACCGAGTCTGGGTCCCTGAGCCCATGACAAAGCTGAGAGCCCTGCGCGATCTCCACGGGAGGACGCTGCCGCAGCAGCTCAGGAACAAGAACTAGTCAGCACAGGAGCAGGCCGGGCGTCAGTGAGCCTGCACCGGCTGCGGAAGCCACGCTCCGTGACGCGGCCGGGAGGGAGAAGCCACTGCGCCATCTCCTCAGTGACTCGCAGACTTGAGCCTGACGGAACTCCACCCACAGCTGAACCAGCCTCAGGCCTCCAGCCACCCAGGAGGTGAGATCTGCCACCAAGAGACCTGCTTGCTCCACCCCATCAAGAGGACAGAGGCGCACGACAGGCAGCCCTAGCGCAGCACAGAGCTCTGCTCCAGCTCTACGTAAACTGCTTTAAAATTCCATCAGGTCTATGACACAGTTAGAACTTCCGATGCCGACAGGCTGCATCGTGAGGCTGTGGAATTACTCATCTCCTCAGGTGTAACAACGGTCTCGGGATTAAGTCAGAGAAAACACTCCCTCTCTTCCAGAAATGTGCCGCGAGACACGCACACGTAAGACGAGGACGTGCTTCAAAGTAACACAGGAGGCGGGGGGCACGGACACACTGGCCGGAAGCGGCCAGGCCCCGGGGAGGAGGTGACGGGGCCTGTGCCCGTGCCCCTCAGCCCCCACAGCTGTGACCACACCTGCAGAGACGTGACACCTGAAGACAGGGAGGGACACAGCAGAGGCGAGCCCGCCTCTCCAGGTGCTGCGGACGAAAGGTGAGCTGCTGGGATTGAGATGTGAGGTCCTGGATGTGAGGGGGCAGAGTCAGGAGAAAGAGAGGAGAAGCGGAACCTCTCACCTGAGCCTGCAGCTCAGGGATCAGCGTGACCTCTGGGTGCAGAGAGCCGTGACCGACCCACCGGTCGCCCTCAGGTCTCGTCTCCACACCCAGCCTGTCCTCTGGGGAGGCCCGGGAGTGCAGGAAGACGGGAGGAGCTGGGCAAGAACACTGCCGCTGCGAGCGGGGTGGGCGCCTCTGACATGGCCCCTCCTGCGCCAACCGGTCTCCTCCTGTCTACTGAGCCAGATCAGCAGGCACACCCACCCACGGGCACCCATGGGCAAGGGTCTGCACAGCAGCTTCACCGAGGAACAAGCCAGATGCCCGGCACAGGCAGAGGGACGAGCCACGGCACGCCCCGCACCAGAGAACACAAGTGAACCCACAGCCCCGCCACATGGTGACAAACCAGGGCACACATGCGAGCCCCTCCCGAGCGGAACCACGGACGCAGAGACAGCACCAACGGCAGGATGGCAGGCGCCCACAGGGGCTGCCGGGGGCAGGGTCCAGCTGGAAGGCTCGCCGGCCTCACTGGGAGCCACGTGCCCACAGTGGATGCCCTTGTCACAGCAAATATGTCTCAATGACACTGGTTTTTCAGATTGTAACCCACTCAATGAAACAGGAGTCCGTGTCTTCTGATTCACACAAGTAGTTAAGCAAGAGGGCCAGCTCCTCTACGGAGCAGAATTCTGACCAGCAAAGACAGAGCATGGAGCAGGAACCGCCAACGATGCTGACCTTTGGTGAAAGCTTCTCCCTGGAAGAAATGAACCGAACTTCCTGGGACAAAGTCACCAAGACTAACACAGAAAAGGCCCAGAAAACGTGAGCAGCATGGCAGCTGCACAGATGCTGAATTACTTCAACAGCCCCCACCCAGGAAAGCCAGGCACAGGGCTGCACCAGCGGGCTGCCCGAGCCAAAGAAAACAGCACGAATCTCCACAAGGCCCCTGCGGGCTCTTCCCGACCCACTTGGGGAGGCTGTGTCACTCTGATGCACGTTCGGGGTGCTGCCACACCAACAGCTGCCCAACAGGGCGTTCTTCAGAGGGACTGCTGCTGCTGCTGCTGCTACTGCTGCTAAGTCGCTTCAGTCGTGTCCGACTCTGTGCGACCCCAGAGACGGCAGCCCACCAGGCTCCCCCGTCCCTGGGATTCTCCAGGCAAGAACACTGGAGTGGGTTGCCATTTCCTTCTCCAATGCATGTAAGTGAAAAGGGAAAGTGAAGTCGCTCAGTCGGGTCCGACTCTTTGCGACCCCATGGACTGCAGCCTACCAGGCTCCCCGGTCCATGGGATTTTCCAGGCAAGAGTACTGGAGTGGGGTGCCATTGCCTTCTCCGTCAGAGGGACTAACCAGACCCAAACCCCAGGCCTGCAGGGCCTCGGATGCACATGGAGACCAGGCCACGCCACGGCAAGGACCGCGGGCAGCGGGAGCCAGGAACGCCTACCTCCTTTCCTCCTGCGGCGGGCTGGGGCACGCGGCCCGGGGCGCTGGTACACAGCCGTGCTGAGCCCGGCAGCCACGGCTTCAATGGTCTCATCCAGCAGAGAAGACATGAGGTACCTGGGGACACGCTGCGCAGCACAGGATGGCATGGTCAGGGGCGGAGTCGCCTCAGGCCTCTCAAGGGAGCCCGGGGACCCCGAGCCCCACAAGCTGCAGCAACAGACAGCAGGCAGGCTGCGGGGGCTCCCGAGTGCCCATGGGGAGCAGGGTCTGGGAAGGCCTCCCGAGGGGCAGGTTGGGCACGAAGGCAGGAGGAGCACTCCTGGGCCTTGAGGAGAGCGGACTGCAGGCCTCGACGGTGGGGTCCTGGGCCCAAGCCCACCACGAAGTCCTCAGCCCTCCGGGCTGGCACCACGGCCCGTGAGTGACAGCACTGCCCAGCACCCCCAGGGCCACCTCTCCGCTGCTGCTGCCGCCTCGGGCCCCTCAGCGTCGCTCCCAGCACGCAGTCATCGTGGAGGGCCACAGGGACCCACCTGGAACCTCCTGGCCGTGGAGATCCGGTTCCGGTTCACTGTCGCTCGCACCCTCTCGCTCTGCCTCGTCCTGGCGATGGCCCGTGTCCTCCCCGTGCGGGGCCGAAGCCGGCTGGTGGTGGGCACCACGTCAGCCAAGAGCAGGGAGACCTCTTCCTCGCTCACAGGACCCGCATCTTGGAAGAAAACACCTATGACTGACGTGCTTCGCCACGCCCTGGCCCTGGCAGGGAGACTCAGGAATGGAAGGCAGGGGGCACCTGCCTGGTGCCTGGGCCCTCAGAACCCCCCATTGACCAACCGCATACCCAATGTGCCCTCCCACCCTCGCACCGGAGTCCAACTGAAAGCCAGCCCTGCCAGACAGCCCGATGCCATCTCCCTGGGCCGAGGTGCCTGCCCCCACAGAAAGGGTCTGGGCTGCCTGAGCACAGGCAGCACGTTACCAGCGGCAGAAGCAGCCCCGGGGGTAGCACATTCCGGACAGAACCACTCATCCACTGGAACCTCCTGGAGAGGGGGGTCCAAGCACTCCATGTGGTACCTGGGGGACAAGAAGGTGTCTAAGCCTCACGACAGTGCCCCCATGTGGTGCTGTGCTCTTGTACCCCCATCCACGCTGGAGCCCTAACCCTGCAATGCAACTGCGTCTGGAGATGGACCTGCAGGGATGGTGAAGTTAAGTGAGGTCACCAGGGCGCACTCCAGGCCCCGGGACGGGCGTCTGAGAACAGAGAGGAGATGCAGCGCCCACCCTCACTGACAGCAGCACCGGCCCCGCCTGGGCTGCCGCGGAGGCCCCTCCCGAGGACGCGGGGCAGGCGACTGTGCCTGAGCCGGGGACCCCTGTCCGCTCCCTTCCCCCAGGCACTCTGGGCGGCCAGACCTCCTCCATAGGCCTCGGGGCATCTCGGCCCTATGGAAGGGCCCCAATAGCCGCTCAGCTCTCCGCGGGGCACATACTATCTGGAGCCGAGAGACTGGCAGCTGGAAGCTGGCAGCTGTACGGGTGGTGCCCACCATTCCTGGGAGGTGGTCTCCAAGGACATGTCATTAGGAGGTCCTTTCCTGCCCACCACCACGGAGGTGGCCCCGCGCCCCCCAGCCCTGAGGAGGAGCTACATCAGCACCAGTTCTGCCCGGCGACACCTGCCCCACAGTGCTTCCTAACTTGTCCTCAGGGGAGCAGTCGAGGAGGAGCCACCAGTGCCAGCACCCTGGAGACTCCAGACAGTGCCAACCCCACGCTGCAACCCGAGCCCGGGCTGGACTCCGCTGCAAAGCCTCCTGCCGCTCCCAGCCCTGCCCTGTGTGAGGTCGCAGGGAGGCAGATCCTGCCCCGATCCCCAGGCTGGACCTCACCCGAGCACCCAGTGGACAGATGCCACAGGCCGACCCCAAGCACCGGGGAGCACCCAGAACCCAAACCATATTTCAGCCTGAGAAATCCCCCTGACGCAGTCAGTCTCAAGAATACCACCCAACACTGAGTGGCATCTCCAGAACTGAGAATGGTTCAACCGTGTTCTCGCCACCACACCCCAGGATCTCAGAGCAGAGGCTGGCGGGGGTGATGTGGGCCCCTCCTGCCCAGTCTGCAGCCACAAATCCCTCCACGGAGAAGACAGCTGCAGGCTCAAGCCCGGGAGACCCCCGTGGCCGCTCCTCAAGGAGGCCTGCAGCACTCACACATCTACAGGAACGACCCCCGCCCACGGCAACAGCACAGCCCTGACACGGAGAGGTCCCCACTCACGAGTACCGTTAAGCCAAACACAAACAGAGGGAATCCCTGGTGGTTCAGTGACCATTTCGCTGCCAGGGCCCGGGTTCACCCCTGGTTGAGTAACTAAGGTTCCACAAGCCCCGCGGTGCAGTCCCTGCTCCCCCAGAGGTAACAGCTTAAGGGAAAATCGAAGCTTGGCAAATGCACACCCCACTCGGGGCTCCCCAGTGCCCCAGCATCTGCGAGACCACCAGAAAACGCACAGGCTGGTTTCAGGCTCAGGGAAGCCAGAGGCAAGGCTGGTAACCGCGGCCACGCCAGGACCAGCCTCTCCTTCCCCTGCGTGTGGCCTCCCAGCAGCGTCCCGCAGTCCCAGCCCTTCCTGCACAGCCACCCACACTGGAGGCGAGGACGCGGCCTGCCCTGCATCCCACAGCCACAGTACGTGACGGCGAGGTCCGTGGGCGGGACACCAGGGCCCCGCTTCTGCCCTCCAGATCCAGAGCGACAACAGGCTAAACGTGACTCCCCCAGACACAGCCAAGCTCCGGGACTGCCGCGGAGCAGGCACAGTGCGGTCAGACCTCTGGGGCTGTCACAGGACACGGATGCGGCTGACAGCCATGAGGAAGGAGGGAGGTCCGTGTTCTCAGCGGTGTGAGCCCTGAGGGGGACTGAGAGGCAGGCGGAGGTGCAGCCAGGTCCTGAGAGAGGGCCCTGCTACCAGGGGACAGGGAGACGGCAGGAAGGGGCCCTGGCGGGTGGCCCAGGCAGTCTGCACTGCCCCATGGGCGCCAGTCCTCCAGGGCCCACGCTGCTCCAGGGTGAGGAATGTGCCTGATGGGAAGCAGGAGCCCCCACCGTGTGGACGGACGACACCACGGGCTACCGCGGATACAGGACGGCTGGCAGCCCTGCTGGAAGCCCACCCTGCCCACCTGCCCTGCCGGGGAGGCTCCCACAGCCTGTCCACCCTGGCCCGGCCAGCCCACACCCCCGTTTCCCGCGTCTGCCCTCCGTCCTGAGCTGTAAGGTGCACCTCTGCGAGCAGTCTTAGGAGATGGCTGGGAACGGGGAGGGTGTAAACAGCAACGAGAGAAACAGCCGCAAGGAGGGTAGAGGGGATGGAGCACGTGAGCTCAGGCCAGGCTGGCAGGTGCAGCAGCAGACGCTGGGGTTCAGATGACCTGTGGGGGCTCATGGCGCCGAGCACAGCCGGGCAGGCCTGTGGGGCTGGCGTGCGGAGCAGCGGCCCACAGGCTCCCCTTTAGCACATTGGGGGTCCCAACTTGGAGCCAGGCCCAAAAGGACGGGGAGGGGCTCACCCAGCGTCGCAGCCGTCACAGAGCAGCAGCCGGTCCTCCCGGTCGCTCCGGCCACACACCTCACAGAAGGTCGGGTCTTCATTCTCGTTCTCCCCAAGGTGGGCACTCTCTACTGGAATCTGGGGACAAGAGTGCGCTGAGCACACAGCAAGCAGGATTCAAGCCCCAGAGCTGTTTGTATCGTTCTAAATCGATCCAAAGCAGATTTGCGCACACGGCTTCCGTGGGCCCGGGGGCTCTGAAGTAACACATACGTGGTTTTAACATTCCCTAGCCATTTCAGGACAGCGAGCCCCAAGAAAGAAGTGACTCAACAGAGAACAAGGTGTGCGCTGCAGAAGGACCCCAGGGCAGAGGAACAAAGAGCCAGCCGAGCCCACGGGTGGCGCTGCAGAGCAGGGAGGCGGCGGGCACACATGGACCTGGCCTCAAGCGGGCGCTGCCCCTCGACGGTCACTTCTGCTCCCCATGGTGCCGCCAGCAGGCACCATCTGTGGGGGGCGGGCCGCCTTGGTCTCCTGCCCCGAGTCCCACCCGAGGAGCAGTGTCTGCTCCTCCCTCCCCGCCGTGCTCCCCAGCTTCGCTCCCACACCAGGCAGGCACTCAGGGCCTCCCCGTGCCTCCGGGCTCTCTGCCGGATCTGGACCTATTGGTGTGAGGGGACTTGCACCACCTCTGCCTCCCCACAGAGGACAGCTCAGGGCCCGCCCTAACTCACAGCTACTCAAGCAGAGCCAGCCTGCAAGGAAACTGCCCGCGCTCCCGCGGCCTCTGGGCAGAACAGCAGAGTGCGGGCGGGCACAGGAGGGCATCCCTGCCAGGATGGGGTCGCCCACACAGACTCAGAGAAGTCTGTGTCCCCAAAGCGGAGTCCCCGCTGCCTCTGGCTCCACAGTGAAAAAACAGATCTCTGGCTACAACCAGCCCACTGAGAAGATGTGCAGCCAGTCTGTATGCACCATCCTCCCTGGAAGCACCCCGAGGCTTGTGAGGACCTCCCTGACCAGGGTGGAACCAGGGCCAGACCGTGCAGGCAGGGAGTCTCAACACCAGGCCACCAGGGAACGCCTTCTCTGAGACTAACGCTGCTGCTCAACAAAAGGAGGCCTGCAGAGGCCCCAACAGCGAGGAAGATGCCCGCCCTTAGCTCTCCTGGCCCTGCCCTGTGCCTTCAGAAGTCTGGTCCCGAAAGCTGGCCGCCTCCCAAGTCTCGGGTCCACCCCAGCCTCCCCCACGTGGCTGCTGTGGCTCAGGAACGAAGCAGCTCGGAGAAGCAGAAGAGGCGCGTGGAGTGGAGGGGAGGGAGTCAGGGATGGCCCTGACGCAGAGCCCATACCAGCCAGGCACATAGCACCACCGCCAGCCCAGGCTTTAAGCCTACAGCTGCAAATGGCATTTCAGCAGATTTCTAAAGCACACGCAACCAATACTTCAGGAGAGCAAATCACCTTTTGAAGGAAGGTTTCCCATGAGACAGGGACCAATGTAGTACACATAAGGGTGCACCTACACTTACCTTCTTCAAGATTTTACCACCAAATTGAGCTCGAATACAAATACACTTAAATATAGTTCGATCAACTGGACAGGAATTGGCATTCTGTAAAAAAATAAAAACTGTATTATAATCTTGAAGAGTCACTGTCACTGTTAACACCACCTCAAAAGGATTTCTCTTAGAAGTTGAGAGCTCCTTTCACAAAAAAACCCAGTCGCTGACTCAGTGCCCGTGTGCACCAGGCCCTGTGCGAGGGCCGAGAGCACAGCCGTGCAGAAGAGAGAAGCCACGCTCCCGTGGCGCGGGGCAGCTCTCCTGGGGAGCTGACACACGAACCATCAGTGCCCAGGAAACAGGAGGGCGCGGGGCAGCAGGCGCACTGGGGGCCAGGTGGGCAGCCGGGCACGGACAAGGTGGCTCGGCACTCGAGTCGCTGCCGCCACCGCCACCCTCACTGCGGAAGGGCGGGTGCGGCGTGGCCAGTCCTGCCCGCGCTCCAGGGCCCACAGCCATGACGGAGGGAAGGGGGGCAGCGGGCGAGGCTGGCGTCCTGAAGCACGGCACGGCCCGGAGCTGCGGCCACTTGTCCTTGGGCTCACGCTTCTTTGAGTTTTTTTCACAAAGTTCAGAAGAGGGGCGGGCAGTGCTTCCAGAGCTCACCCTGCAGCACCCACGCCCCCGTGTGCACCACTGCTGCGCTCACGGGTCAGGCTCCGTGTCTGTGAGCTGACCCCTCAGCACACGCCTACCAGCCAGCTCAGCTGGCCGGCAGCCCTGGGCCACCCGGGATTTCTGGCCCATAAACCCCTCTCCTCGTTCTGTGCTCCCCAGAGTGAGCGTCACCAGCCACCCAAGGGCCCAGAGCGTGGACAAAGCAGAGACCAGACCTGCCATCAAGCAGAGATCCAGACCCACGAGAGGCCGGCCAGGGGCTGGTCACCCACACGGAGCCCAGCCTGAAGAAACGCCACGCACCTTGGACCACTCCACAATGCAATCGAGGCAGAAGTAGTGGGCGCAGTTCTCGGGCGTTCCCACAGCCTGCTCCCTGAAAGCATTGAGACAGATCGGGCAGCTCTCGGAGTCGTCATCAGAATTGAACGCACCGCTGCCTTCCAGAGCTCCCTGAGAATCCGCCGCCGCTGCCAACGCGTCCAGGTCGTCACCATCGTCCTCAGAGTCCTCGGAACCTTAAGAGGCAAGGTTACAAGTCTGTGAACTGGCGCGCAGGAGGCACAAGGCCCCAGCTGCACTTGGAGCCAAATCGGAACCCCCGCAGGAGGCAGGCGGCCCCCAGGGGCCAGCACGCCTCTGGGCGTAGTGCAGCGGCCTCTGGAGGACACCTCACTCCAGCAGCACCTTCTCAAAGCCGTCAGGGAGCTGCCACCTTCGGGGAAGGCCTTTCCTTTTCCTTTTCTCCAGATCAGAGACCACAAATGCCTAACCAGGCAAGCTGCACACCACAGCCCTAATCAACCTCTAAAAGTTTCTGAGGCCATTCAGCTCGCACAAAAGTCAGTATGCGCTTCAGTTTTCTCTCCCCACTGAACTCCAGTGAATAAAGATCCAAGTCACAGCAAGACGCGGACGAGAGGCGCGGTGGGCAGGGTCCTCGCATGCCCGAGACCCTGCTGTCACACGACATAACCACACGAGCTCTGGAGAGCAGCTTCCTCTGCCGGTTGTACAACCCAAGAGAACAAGAGGCTGACGCACCCTGTCCACCGAGGGGTGGCCTCCAGAACCTAAGCGAGGAGGAGAGGGGGTCCCACCAGGGCAAAGACAGGATGAGAGCCCCACACTGCGGGGCCTGAAACCCGGCAACAAGCCAGACCTTGGGGGAGGACCCTGAGCCTACATAGGAGCGGTGCCTCTGTGACCCCTTGATGTCAACTGGGCAAGACCTGCGCAGAGGACTGGCCGCTGGTATCTGGACTACAGACGACACTGAGACATCAAGTGTGCTCTTCTCAGCTGCTGTGTGTGACAATCTGTTACAAAACAAGAGAACTAAGCTGGGCTCCACAGAATTCTGGAGAGTGCTTTGGCTCAGATACATGCCTGGCTGAGGCCAAGGGCACAGCAGCAGGTGGAGCATGGGAACCGGGTACTCTGGCTCTTCCTCCAGAATCCCAGAAGACCAGGAGCTGAGGGGCAGGCAGAGAGCCGGCCCCTGGAGGCCACCCCGAGTCCCTGAGGGGCAGCAGCCGCCAGCAGTGAGGCGCCGAGGCCGAGCCAGCCGCCCGCCCACCTCATCCCGGGAGCTGCACGACCAGGTCCCAGACAGAAAAGGGCCCAGGAGGAGGAGGTGCAGACACGGGTACCAGCCCAGAGTGGCAGCTGCTGGCACGCCTGCGAACCCAGGCAAGGTGAGGGCAAGGGCCCCGTGAGCAGGGCAGGACCACACAGGGAAGAGCCGAGAGCAAGCTGTGGGGAGGGGCCGCTCGGGGAGGGGCTCGCGGAGCAGAGCAGGAGGGTGTGTGCGCACCACCTGGATAGCTGGTGAGGCACAGATCAGAGTCCTCAGTTCTCCTCTCTCATCAAGACTCGAACAGGTGTTTCTACAGCTGGAACCTGAGCAAACAGCGACACAAGCAAGTGACTTTCGGGAATCAACGTCATGGCGAAAAAGCAACAAGATGGGCAGAAAGAGCTGCAGGCGAGGGGCTCGGCCGACACGAGGCTGTGAGGATGCAGGTCGCTTCTCGGAAGGCAGGCCCCCCGAGCCGTCTAGGTTTTCACCAGCCGGAGATCCCCTCCTTCCCCGCCTGTTTCACAGACTGGCGCTGAAGAACACGGGGTGTACAGTGGCGGGTCGGTGCCCCTCAGCTACAGCTGTGGCCTCCAGGTGCCTGCCCTCCACCAGCACCTCCTCATCACCTGCAGGACTCGGCTCTGTGCCAGCTGCCCGCCAGCACTCTGCCCGCCCCACATACACCACCGCCCAGCTAGCTCTCCTGCCCTCCAGATCACACCTGAGACCTGTCCTTCTGGAAGCTTCTCACCAACCCAAGACCAAAGAACCCAAGCCCACCCCCTTCTCCTGATGTCCCCTAAACAACACCCTTGGCATCTATCCCCCTGAGCTAACCGCTTCTTTGCGCGCTGTCTCTGCCCCTGGATGGTGAGCTCCTGCCCGTCTTCCAGCCCCCTGCACCCAGCCCCTGTCCACTGGCATCCACAGGCCCTGTGGCCTCTGCTCCAGGGCTGAACCTACAAGGACCTCATGTCCTCTGCTGCCAAGCCCCAAGTCTATCTGCAGAAACGAGTGGAACAGCCCCATCGTGACCTGCAGACTCAGCCCAGAGCCGCCTGTGCCTGCAAAGAAGTTACAGTCTAACTCTGGGATAATGTGTCACCAACGTAAGCAAACTCACGCTGCTCCTTCATAGGCACTGCCCCAAACATGTGGGTTACCTCTCTGGAACATTCTAACGCTCATATCCACGGAGCTCCAAGGACTGTGATAGACCAGGTGGATGCCTCAACATCCACGCAGGTCCCAACAGCGGTGTTGGAAGGGAAGCAGCAATGAGCCAAGCTCCTGAAGCCCAGTGCCACACGGGGAGGGGATGGGTGGGACAGTCTGGGGAGCCCACAGGCCACGCGCCAGCCAGGGCGGCGGGGAAGGCCAGGGAAGGCAGCGCGGCAGGTGCGCGGCACTCGGGGCAGGACGTGCACACAGCAAAGCTCCCGCACCTAAGTTCTGAGGTGCAGACTGAGAGTCTTGTAGCAGTTGCTCCACGCCTCTGCCGGCTCTCTCGGGAGTTTGGGAACCAGGGCTCAGGCTACTCTTGCTCTCTAACGGGCTCCGGGTCCACCCTGCCCACAGGTCCGTCCAGCTGCATGCTCCCTGCAAACGCCCTTCACGCTGCTCCCTGTTCTCAGGCCCTTTACCCTCCTGCTGCCATCAGACAAGAGACCTTTCCACTGTGTCGTCAGCCCAACCACATCAACGCGAGCCAGCTGCCCAGCTGAAGACAAAACCCACTGCAGAGGACTTCCAGAGGAGGCCACCGTGTTAGGCAACGTCACCCTGACAGCTCACAGCCTCCACTGCCGGGTATGCGGAAGGCGGCGAGCTCACCAAGGCTGTTTTCTGAACAGCAACTCCCGTCACAGCGCGAGGGGACCTGGGGCCCCGAGGATGCCCGGGTTCTCACCAGATCCGTCCTCCAGGTCCCCGTCCGCATCCTCCTCATCGCTGTGCTCGCTGCCAGAGTCGTCCTCAGAGGCGTCGCTGTGGGCATCACTGCTTCCTTCTAGAGCGACAGGGAAGACACAGGCCCGAGGGCAGTGTCACAGCCGAGGCAGCAGAGAGCAGGGCTGGGGAGAAGGTGCACGGGGCGCTCAGAGCACACCTGCCAACAGGGCTCCTGGCAGCACCCGGCCCCCGGGCCAGGCGGCGAGGGTGAGGTGTGCGGGTGGAGGCTCTGGACTTAAGAGCACGTTTGTATTGACCACGTCAACAATAAAGAGCAGACGACGTGCTGCTTGTGCACTTGAAGGGCAACGCGTAAAGGCTCACTCCCCGCTCTGGGCGGAGGGGCAGGGGGCGGCTCACCAGCATCGCTGGCCAGGGCGGCAGGACGGAGTCTGGGGTGGCCATCGGGCCCCGGGCTTCGGTCCACAAGCTCGTCCAGGCTGTCGTCATCCATCGCTGGACATGGGCGTTCAGCTCTGAGAGAAGCGAGGGTCGAGTAAGTCCCCTCTGTTCTAGGCTTTGCGTTAAGCTCCCCCGAGACAGTGACAACCGCTATACGTCACACTCCTGCCGACATGCGTCCCGCCGCAGCACAGGAGACAGAACTGGCCCGAAACTGTGCAGGCACACACAGAAGACTGGCTCCTGTCCACAGAGCCACGTTCACAGCCAGATGCCAACTTACAACAAGCCTAATGTAGCCTCAGACCAGCCGTGTTCTTGTTCAGCCACCTTCCACACCTCAACACTCCGCGGGTACCCAAGGCCAGGCTTGAGGGAAACGGCGTATCACAGGCTGAGTCAAAGTGGGGCTTTCAGCGGGGGGTGGGTGCCAGAAGGTCCAGGTGGCAAGCTGGCCCTCTGCCCACACTCCCGTGGCACGTCCCCCTCAGCCACGGCTGGCCAGCCCAGCTCTGCACACCTGCCCCCCACAAGAGGCCACAGGCACCAGCTGGGGCTCCTCTGACCTGGCCTCAGCCCCTCCAGGAACACGGCCAAGTCACCTGCCTACCCAGGAGCAGCATGGGGCCGTGGGGAGCAGGGGCCAGGCTGCCATGTCCACCTGCTCCTGGTCACCACCTGGGGGTGCCGAGCCTGCCTGCTTCTGCCAGTGTAACGGCGAAGACCGAGACCGGTGACCTCACAGACGTAAAGGGACACAAGCACCTTCCTGCCCCAGGGCCTCTGACTTTGGTCTCGAAACAAGGGTTCCTTTCTCATCAGGGCTCCTCACTTCCCTGGTGAGCCTGAGAGGAGACCCCCCGCCGTGGCACAGTGCGTTTGTGAGTCCAGTCTGCACATCTAAAGAGCAAGACCAGAGGAACGGAAGCAAAGCAAGAACCAGGGCAGGAGGTGAGGCGGACAGCAGCAAGCCAAGAAGGCAGGAAAGCCTCTCACTCCAGGATCCCACATGCAGGCTTCTCTCCCATGGGTCACACGCCGCGTGCTCCACACGCATCAGCTAGCACCTGGGCAGGCGCTATTGCCCCCACTACTGCACAGATGCTCCCGAAGGGCAGTCCCTGATGGGGCTGAGGCCAGGGTCACAGCCAGGGGGTCTCACATCCCAGACAAAGCCCCAGGCTCTGGAACGACGGCTTCTAAAACAGTGAAGGCATGTTAATTTCACTAAATGGCCACCTGCCACACGATGCGTCTGCCTGGAAACAGTCAACTGAGATCATGAACCCTAAAGTCACCACCCTTTTTCCACCTAGCTCCCTAGGGTTGAGAAAATCAGTCAGTCCTGCTCAACTACGGGTCTGCACGCCCCTGCTTGGTGAGTCAGCAGCACGGCAGGGTCCTTCGCTGTCTTCTACCCAAGCCCCGACCACAAGCACTGCTGGAGATGCCGTCGGACGAGACGGTGCCACTGCCCACCCAGGAGCACGGCACCCTCCTGTGCGCATGGCGGCGGCAGGGCCGCTGCAGGTGGACGACCTGTAAGCCTCAGGCTGCACCTGTGACCAGATTCCACAGAGCCATCCTACGACACCTACCTACCGCACCTACCCTGCCCGACTCGTGCGGCAGGGGTCCTGCGCCGGGGACGCTCAGCCTATGGCGGGGTGGGGGTGGGGGGGTCAGTGTTCACACCCAGGAAAGTACCAGGGCAAACTTCAGAAAATGTAACCCTCCAAGGAGACCACAGAGCACCCTCAGGGGCGGTTCACTTGCACAAGGTCAAAAGTACAAGTTAACCCCTGGCTTCTCCCTCAGTAACTGAGACCGAGGCCTGCCTCAGAGAGCTGTCAGAAGAGGTCAGTGTGGCCACGATGGGGTCTGGCCCACGGGGACTTGCCAGGGACACCAGCTCTGGAGGGAGGCTGACTCCCTGTGTCCCTGCACATGTGGGGTTCAGTCCCTCAAGCCCTGTGCTTCGCCATCACAGCCGGGGAGGAGACTTTCCAAAGGCCACCCAATACCCCTCTCCCTTCCGGGCATGGTCACACACAGCACCTTCTGGCAGCGCCCAGGGAGAAGAGCCCGGAGTCTCTGGTACTTCCCAGACCAAGCAGCTGTGCAAACACTAAATAAGAGACCAACATTAGGGACCCCTGGCACCCCGTTTCTCCGTGAGGAACGCTACACTCAAAACACTGCGGGAATGTGACCCTGGCTCAGGACCTACTGGCCCCAGTGGCAGCCCCAGCTCAGATGTGCCTGCCCAGATCCACTATCCCCACCTCCGCTTGCACGTTCCAGACCAATGCCCGGGAAGCCCTTTCTGCAGGAGGCGCACGGCCCCTCCCGGCTGCTGGCCGCCTCCGACAGTGCAGGCAGTGCTCTATGGCTTTTCTGCTCAGTCTCCAAACTTGAGGGAGCCGGGGGAAAATTTAAACGAAAGTAGTATTTCCCTCTATTTTCAAATCCAGGGACTGAAAGCACCTTTTATCCCCACTAAGGAACCAAAAGGCCTTCCGGTGTGGTCACTGGCAGCTGTGCCACGACCAGAACCTGGGTGCCCGTCCCCAGGCCCTGAGCAAGGGTGTTAGGTCCAACGGGCTCAAATCTCATTTTTCATTCGTCGTCTGCCAGAGCAGCTACAAGACCTTGAAACTGTAAGCTGCAATACAAGTCAAAAAGCGAGAGCCCAACCTCCCCACCACCAAAAACAACAACAAACTAGAGTCCAGTAAGGTCTTAGCAGGGTTGAGAGAGAGATCAAGAGTGCATTACAGGGGGCTGCTGGGAGAACCAAAGCCAGGCTGGCTCTGTCAGGGCCCTACTACCAGCCTGGTGCAAAAGAAGAACCAGCTATTGTCATTCTGACTCAACATTCTTTCCCTAAGGAAAAACACCAATGGTTCAGGGAGAGGGCAGGCATGCTAAAGCCCAAGTCAAACCTCACTTCAGCCTTAGGTTCTGTCCAAGTGACCAAAGGCCAAACCGTGGCTCACCAGGTGACTACTATTCTGTTGTTACAGAAACAGGAAGAGTATATAAACTCCACAAAGTTGACAACGATGTAACACAATCCTTGTTACAAAGAAAAAAGAAAAAAAAAACAAAACATGGGCCAGGAATCAGATTCAGGGCTTAGGTTAACAACCGGCCCTGGCTCGGCATTCAGCAGCTGTGTGACGTTGGCAAGTTACTTAACATCTCCAGACTCCAATCTACTTATCTGTAAAAACAAAAAGGCCAATACCTACTCCCGAGAGACTGCTATGAAGACTACGTGAGTTAAGGACCGGGAGACCATCCCAACAACCACACGGGCCTGTCGACACACAGGCGAAGCCAATGAAAGCAAAGAAGACGAGGCGTGGAGACGAGTTAGCAAAGGGTCATACTCCGCTCTCGGAGCGGGGAGAGCGACAGCACAGGGGGCGGGTGCCACAGGACGAGGCGGAGGGCTCCTCGCCTCCCGGGAACCCGCCTGCAGGCGGGCCGCCCGGCCTCTGCGCGAGGCCTCCAGCACCCGCAGGAGGCCGCCGCCGCCCGTCAGCCCGGGGCCTGAGCAGCGCAGGCCTCGGACCGCCGGGCAGGCCTCAGACAAAGCGTGCGGCGCCCGGAGCGGCCCTCCGGCCGGGGCGCTACTGAAACCCGGGACGCCGCGGCCCGCACGTACCCGGAACCGTGCGCCCCGCCGGCCGTTCCCCGCCGCTGCCGCAGGCGCCGCCACAGCAAGAGACACAACTAGGCCCGACCGCCACCGCCGCCGTCGCCTCCGCCGCGCGCTCCTTGACCCGGAAGTACATGGTGCCGGCTTCCGGGGCTTTCCCGCCCCGCCTGTTGGTGGGTACCATAGGGACGAGGGAGGGAAGGAAACGTCTGAGGTGGGGAGAGCGCCGCTACTTGAGCTCAGGCATCTCGAAGCCTTGGGAACACCATTGAATACGTTGTCGTTGTCCAGAAGGACCAGTTTATTGGAAGATCTTGAAGAGTCTACGCCCCCGCCTGTGGGCTGTTCCGAGAGGTACGCCCCCGTCTGGAAGGTGGTACAGTCCAATCCTAGCTCACCGCCCAGGGCGAATGGGAGCGGACGCCCGGCACACCTAGGGCCCCGCCCCCAGCCCGGGCCCCGCCCCGCGCCGTGGCTCCGCCCCCACGCATTCACCGGACGGGATCCCCATTTCTCAGACCCGGAGAGCGCGAGCCGAGGAGAGCTCTCCCGGATCAGCCTGGCGGCGTCCCCGGCCCAACAGCTTTGCGCCGTCCGTTCACGCCACCGAACACTGGCGGACCCTGTGCGCGGGCTCCGCCAGGTGCTGGACAAGAACGAGCCCCCAGCCCAGAGTCCCGCCGGGGCCGCACACAGTAAACAGTGAACCATGTGGATGGTGCGCCGCTCGGTGTGTGAGAAACGGATTCGTGCTCTGATAGAAGAGCCGAATCCCGGACTCGGGAGCCAGGAGGAATCACCGGTGGTAGTTAGTGGGTGAGGAGGGACCTGGCCGAGAGGTGCTGGCGGAAGGGGCAGAGGGGGGGAGAGCGCGAGAAGCTGCCAGGACCCCAGAAGCGGGGAGCCCCATCGGCTAGATGGGGGACAAACGCTGGCTTCTAAGAGCCCCGGGCGGCGGCGGCGGGTGAATTGAGTGGACCGGCCGGGGCGGGCCGCGGACCAGTAAGAAGGCCACTTTAGTAACCCTGCAACCCTCAGATCAGTCGCTCAGTCGTGTCCGACTCTTTGCGACCCCATGAATCGCACCACGCCAGGCCTCCCTGTCCATCACCAACTCCCGGAGTTCACTCAGACTCACGTCCATCGAGTCAGTGATGCCATCCAGCCATCTCATCCTCTGTCTTCCCCTTCTCCTCCTGCCCCCAATCCCTCCCAGCATCAGAGTCTTTTCCAGTGAGTCAACTCTTCGCATGAGGTGGCCAAAGTACTGGAGTTTCAGCTTTAGCATCATTCCTTCCAAAGAAATCCCAGGGCTGATCTCCTTCAGAAGGGACTGGTTGGATCTCCTTGCAGTCCAAGGGGCTCTCAAGAGTCTTCTCCAACACCACAGTTCAAAAGCATCAATTCTTCGGTGCCTTCTTCACAGTCCAGCTATCACATCCATACATGACCACTGGGAAAAACCATAGCCTTGACTAGACGAATCTTTGTTGGCAAAGTAATGTCTCTGCTTTTGAATATGCTATCTAGGTTGGTCATAACTTTCCTTCCAAGGAGTAAGCGTCTTTTAATTTCGTGGCTGCAGTCACCATCTGCAGTGATTTTGGAGCCCAGAAAAATAAAGTCTGACACCATTTCCACTGTTTCCCCATCTATTTCCCATGAAGTGGTGGGACCAGATGCCATGATCTTCGTTTTCTGAATGTTGAGCTTTAAGCCAACTTTTTCACTCTCCACTTTCACTTTCATCAAGAGGCTTTTGAGTTCCTCTTCACTTTCTGCCATAAGGGTGGTTTCGTCTGCATATCTGAGGTTATTGATATTTTTCCCGGCAATCTTGATTCCAGCTTGTGTTTCTTTCAGTCCAGCGTTTCTCATGATGTACTCTGCATATAAGTTAAATAAGCAGGGTGACAATATACAGCCTTAACGTACTCCTTTTCCTATTTGGAACCAGTCTGTTGTTCCATGTCCAGTTCTAACTGTTGCTTCCTGACCTGCATACAAATTTCTCAAGAGGCAGATCAGGTGGTCTGGTATTCCCATCTCCTGAAGAATTTTCCACAGTTTATTGTGATCCACAATAAACTTTGGCTTTGGCATAGTGAATAAAGCAGAAATAGATGTTTTTCTGGAACTCTCTTATTTTTTCCATGATCCAGCAGATGTTGGCAATTTGATCTCCGGTTCCTCTGCCTTTTCTAAAACCAGCTTGAACATCAGGAAGTTCACGGTTCACATATTGCTGAAGCCTGGCTTGGAGAATTTTGAGCATAACTTTACTAGCATGTGAGATGAGTGCAATTGTGCGGTAGTTTGAGCATTCTTTGGCATTGCCTTTCTTTGGGATTGGAATGAAAACTGACCTTTTCCAGTCCTGTGGCCACTGCTGAGTTTTCCAAATTTGCTGGCATATTGAGTGCAGCACTTTCACAGCATCATCTTTCAGGATTTGGAATAGCTCAACTGCAACCCTCAGGGACCACAAAGATGTAGGCTCCATTGGGGGAAGCAAAGGTGCAGGAAGCGATCCCCTTCTGGTAGGTTATGAAGACAGAACCTAGGGGATAAAAGATGCTCAACATCGCTCCTTGTTAGGAGAAATGCACATCAAAACTACAAAGGAAAAAAAAAAAAAAAACTACAAAGGAGTATCACCACACTGGTCAGAATGGCTATCATCAGAAAATCTACAAACAATAAATGCTCTAAACGGTGTGGGAAAAGGGAACCTCTTGCACTGCTGGTGGGAAGGTGAATTGACACCGCCACTATGGAGAAGTGTGGAGAGTCCTTTAAAACTAGGAACAAAACCACCATGTGACGCAGCAGCCCCACTACTGGGCATATTCCCTGAGGAAACCATACCTGAAGAAGACACATGTACCCCCACGTTCATTCCAACGCTATGTAGGAGGCTAGGACATGGAAGCAACCTAGGTATCCATTTACAGATGACTGGGTAAAAAAGTGGGCCATACGTATACGGTGGGATATTACTCAGCCTTAAAAAGAATGCATCTGAGTCAGTACTAATGAGGTGGATGAACCTAGAGCCTATTATGCAGAACGAAGTAAGCCAGAAAGAAAGATCATATATTAATGCATAAACATGGACTATATAGAAAGATGGTACTGATGGTATGAAGCTATCTTCAGGGCAGCAAAGGAGATACCGACGTAACAGACTTGTGGACGTGGGTGGGGGAAGGACAGGGTGGGACTAACATATATTTGAAACATGCATTACCGTATGTGAAATAGATAGCCTGTGGGTATTTGCTGTGTGATACACAGAGCTCAGATCCAATGCTCTGTGGCAACCTAGAGAGGTGGGTGTGGGATGGGATGGGGTGGGAGGAGAAAGGTTCAAGAGGGAAGGGGCATATGTATACCTATGCCTGATTCGTGTTGATGTATGGCAGAAACCAACACAATATTGTAAAGTAATTACTTTCCAACTAAAAATTAATTTTTTAATGGAAAAAAAACAGGTTGGGTTAGCTGAGGGGTTGGATGTGAGATGGCAGGTAAAAAGGGAGACCAAGGCGGGTTCCTGGACACGTGGGGGGTGGGGGACAGCACGCCAAGTAGGACACCTCGGTGGAGCGAGGTGGAAGTCACCAGGGACCCAGAGGATACCAGTGCTGGGGGGCAGCTGGAGGCTGCAAGGAGAAGCCCAGCTGACTGCTCATCGCCAGGGAGTACCAGTCAGGGAGACCAAAGTGGAGGCAGCAGAGAAGGAGCCCACTGAGAGAGGGTGGTTTTGTTTTTCTGTTTATGGGGGAAATAACCCGTGTGTTTACAGGCTCTGGAAAGGACTTTGCAGAGAGGAAGAATGAATGGTGCCAGAAAGGTGAGGGCCTCTGGAGCAAATCTCTGTGGGAGTGTGTGTGTGTGTGTGTGTGTGTGTGTGGCTGGCACAGCATAGCACCTCTTGGGTGTCACCCCAGCCATGTACCCAAACGCAGGATACTTCTTAAAAGTTATTTGTTTATGGTCGTGCGGGGTCTTTGCTGCTGCACGTGGGCTCTCTCTCGTTGCGGTGCGTGGGGCCGTTCTTGGTTGTGGTGTGCAGGCTTTTCATTGCAGTGGCTTCTCTTGGAGAGCACAGACTCTGGAGCATTCTGGCTTCAGCAGTCGTGGCTCCTGGACTCTAGCGCACAGACTTAGTACTGGGTGCACAAACCCAGTTGGCCCTCGGCACATGGGATCTTCCCAGGCTAGGAATTGAACCCGTGACCCCTGCATTGGCAGGTGGCTGCTTTACCACTGAGCCACCAGGGAAGCCCCAGGATATTTTGGCTCTCTGCTTAAGTATGGATGGCATGACCTTGGGAGAGTTTCTCAACCCCTCTGTGCCTCTTCGCCTACAAAATAGAGATGTTGAGGGCCGGACAGGTGAGCACAGGAACAGAACTTTGGATAGGGGCCAGCAAAGTAAACGCCCTGCATCGGACACCTCCCTCTCCTCCTTAGCTTACTCTTGGCAAGTGCGGGCCCTTCTGCACACACTTACCTGCCAAAGACCACCATCCACCAGAGGGTCCCAGTGGGGGTGGGAACATGCCACTAAAGCTCCAGGGAAAGAGTTGGACAAGCAGCTATGGCCACCTTAGAGCCCCCTTGGAGTGGGACCAGCCCCTCCACCTTCATCCGCATCTGCTGTTGGAGGCTGCTGGAAAATTGCCATCCATAATAAACACATGCACCCGTGATGAGATGTGAACAGGTCCTCAGCAAGCGTCTTTGGATAGCATACAACCCACCCAGCCATGCCAGCCTTTGCTCACACTTGAGATGTGTTCCCATGAAACCGCCCAGAGCCAGTGGTCTGGTCCCAAACTGGGCCAAGGTGAGAGCAGAAGCACACGTCTGTACCTGCACCTGCTGATGTACCTTCTTCCACGCTGATACGCACACCTCACACTCCTACACGCCGTCAGCATCGTCCCTGTGTCCTTCGAGAACCCCGTACCCTGCAGCCCTCAGTGGTTCCTTGGCGTTCGCTGGCACACCCTGCTCCTGCTCTTCCAAGGCCCAGGCAGGCCCAGACACGGGATCCACGCTGCTCTCCTCATGCCTGCAGGAGGGCGGAGCTGGACAAGGAGCTGCCTTGGTTCTGTCCAGCCCGGGCCAGCCCTTTCCCCCGCCATCAAGCCTGCACGAACACACAGGGCCAGAGCTGGGGGGAGGAGACAGGCAGGGCTATGATCCCTGACATAGGAAGGCAGGGGTATCAGTGTCCTAGGGCACAAATCTTTTCTCTCTCAGTCCCGAGCGCCAGAAGTCCAAAATCTAGGTGGACACCTGTGCTTTCTCTGAAATCTGCTGAGAGAGCCCTTTCTTGCAGCTTCTGGGTTCTGGTGCTTCAGGCCTCCTCGGCTAATGGCAGCGTCTGCCTCAGTCTCTGTGTCGCCTTGCTCCCTGTGTGTCTGTACCTTTCTGTCTCTTCAAAGTGCACTTGGCGCTGGATTTAGGGGCCACTCGGATAACCTGGGATGACCTCATCAAGCCGTGAAGCCCCTTTTTCCAAGCAGGGTGAAAATGCCCAGGTCTAGGCATTTGGGTTAGGGTATCTTTTTTTGAGGGAGCACCATTCAACCTACTGCAGAAGGTAGTAAGGGTGCATTTGGAGCCAGCAGGACTGGAGGGGACCCTGCTGAGGGTCTGACCAGCAGGGTGAGGCAGGAACTCAGAGTCACCCTGACTTCAGGCCTGCCCCTGTCCCGGAACCCCAGGCTTCTCCCCTCCAAGCCTCTGCCCGTCTGCCCGTCGCCAGTCATGCCCTGTCCCAAAGCCGTGGGCCTCCTCAGGGGTCCCACAGGTTCCTAAGGGTTCCTTCCAGATCCATACAGTCCAGGCTTTGCTGACCCCCAACAGAACCAATCAGGCTCCTCGCTCCTTCCCCACCCCCCCACCACACCCTGCTCTTGAATTCCGATACTCAGGCTTCATACTCCTGAGGTCCCAGGCAGAGTCAGACACCTCCTGGAGCCCCGCACTTAGCCACCTGGGCAACAGATTTGAAGGAAGACGTGAAATGGCCGGGGTGGTGGGAAGGGGGAGGATGGACCCATGCCGGTTTGTGCCCGCTGGTGGGTCCAGCCCAGGCCTCTGTGAACTCGAGAGGGTGAGGGGTGGGGCGGTGAGCTGGGGGCAGGAGGGCTGCAGGAGGCAGCCAGGGTGGCTGAGGCTGCGGAGATATCGGGGAGCTCTTGCTTTGGAGGGGAACCCCAGCCCTAACTCTCCAGACTGGACGGTGGAGAACAAAAGGGGACCGGGCACCTCTCTGCCTGACTAGGGATCCCAATGACCCATGATTCTGCCTCTGAGCGGCTGAGAAGGGAGTGTAAAGAGCCCGGCCCATGACCATGCTTCCCAGGGCTGCCTCCTTGGGGCTCCACCAGGAGGGATGGACTCCAGGGCTGAAACGGACCTTTCCTTTGGTTTCTACCTTTCCAATGCCCGGACAGAACGGGGCAGAGGACGGGGCCAAGTCGCCCAGGGCCCTGAGCCCCGTGCAGTGGGCCCTCACGACGAGAGAGTGGCCAGGAGTTCACAAACCAGGCAGAGCCGGAGCCCCCTCTCCGCCAGGCAGACCGCCCCGGAGTGGGTGCAGGAGGCTCGTGCACTAAGTGGTCGCGAGCTCACCGCCCGTGCTACGCGTGACGGAGCCCGGCGATCCAAGGAGGCGCCCAGCTCGCGGGGGACTGGGGGCGGGGGGTGCCTAGGCGCCCGGGCCGTTCCACCTTGGGCCGGCGAGGGAGCGCCTCGGGTCGTACCACCCGCCGGCGGGGGAGCCGCCCAGCGCCTGGCAGCCTCCGGGCGCCGAAAGCCCCGCCCGGCAGGTGGCGGCCCCGCCCCGAGGCCGACGTGCGGAAAGGAACGCGCCGGCCTCGCCCGCGAGGGGCCGCTCGGCGGTGGGCGCGGCGTCCCGTCTCCGGCTCGCGTCCACTGGCTGCGGCCCGGCAGGGCGGGCCCGGCTCAGCCGACCATTGGTCGCGAGACCTGGGCATTTGCATACGGGCCGGGCGCGGGGTTCCGGGCTGGCGGGGGCGCGAGGGGGCCGCTGCCGCTGCCGCCGCCGAAGTTGGGCCGAGAGCCGGCGACGGCCCCGCGCAGGGTCGCAGGTGACGCGCGAGGGGTCCTAGGCTCGCGGGCGGGAACTTGGGCCGGGCAGGGGCGGCGGGCTCGGACCGCCAAGTTGGACGGGAGGTGAGGCGGGGGTCGTGGGTGGGGGACGACTCCTCCTCCCGCACGGCGGTCCCTCCAGGCGCAGGGCAGCCACTGCCCACCGCACACTGCGCTGCTCCGGACCCACTGTGCGTGTGACAGCGGCTGATCTGTCCCTGGGCAGCGCGACCGCCCCGCCCCCTCTGTGACCCTGTGGGGCAGGGGACGGCCACGTCGGGTCAGAGGGAGCGTGCCAAGGCGGATGGTAGGCGAGGGCGCTGCACGGACTAGGTGGGCCTGTCTGCGCCCGGCAGTGGGCCGGGTGGGGAAAACGAGGGACATTCAGAGGCCTTTGCTGCCCTTCGCATGCGGGGCCTCAGGCCGGAGCAGATGCCCTCTTGGAGGGAACTCTCTTCTCCCTGTGTGTCTCAGGATTCCAAGGTGTGCAGGGCTCCTGGGACAGTCTTCCTGATGTCGCCAAGCTGAAGGCAGCCCTGGGCAGACACCGGTGTCATTGTCTGACCCTTGGACATCAGGACAGGACCGCCTGAACTAGCCTCTTGAGGGCCACCTCCAGGAACTTTCTTGAGGAAGACAGTGGCAGATTTGGCTTTCCTGTGCCCTCTGCCATGTCAGCGAGGCCACTAAGGGAGTCAGGATGTGAAGACACATTCGCAGTGCCCCCAGACACGCCCTCCCAGGCATGTGGGTTCCTGGAGGCCTGTCTCCCCTGTTGGGTGTTCCTCAGTTCACCGTGAAAGTCTTATGGTTGTGGAGCAGGCCCAGAGCAGCCTCTGGGCCTGCAGATGCCACAGAGGCAGGTTCTGTCCCCTCTCCCAAGCAATCTGGAGGGGAGGCCCAATTAGTTGGGCCCTTGTGTGGACTTGGACACCCCTCAGGAGGGACCCTACCCTAGTTAGCAGTTGATATGGTATGGTAAGTGTCACACCCAGCAGACTTGGCGGGCCAGGCTCTGCAGGTAGCAGGGAGGCTGTCAGCAGCTTTGGGGTTGAGAACCAGCGGTGCGGATTCGCTGCCACTGGCCCACGACCTTTTGTGAACCAGCCCCTGGAGGATCAAGTAGGAATCTGAGGCCAGGCAGGCCAGGAAGGGCAGTGCCTTCCCCCAAAACACAGTCTGGCCTCAGAGCAACCCTGAGGAGGGCTGCCCTGTACTCACACTGGGCAGTGTCCTGCCCTGCCTTCCCCTCGCTTGAGGGGAGCTAAAGAAGAGGGAAACAGAGGATAAGATGATTGGATGGCATCAGCGACTCAATGGACATGAGTTTGAGCAAGCTCCAGGAGACGGTGAAGGACAGAGGAGCCTGGCGTGCTGTGGTTCATGGGGTCGCAGAGATTCAGACACAACTGAGCGACTGAACGACCACTGGGCTTTCCTCCCCTCAGCACACCTCACAGTGTTGTTTTCAAAGTACAGTTTAAAAGTCAAAAGTAAACCTTTCAGCAACTCAAAGATTTGCCTAGTGATCTGAAGCACTTCGGGCAACTTGGGGGTGGGGAGTGGGGTTTTGTTCACTTGGAGAAGGTTCTGCCCCTTTCCCACCCCGGAATGTGTGGGTTGCCTAAGGACCCCCTTTAAGCTGGAGAAGACCGCTCTCAGTGTCCCCAGAGGCAACCTTGGACCAGGGGCAGATCCCTGGCAGTGACTTCAGAAGGAATGGGTGTTCCTAGAAAACAGACACAGGCCAGGGGGCAAAAGCCCACCCAGGTCTGTGCCTGCTGTCCCCTGGGGAGTGGGGACGGGCGGGACACTGGGCAGGGCATAGGCTGGTCCTCCCCTCGCCTCCATGTGTGTAGGGGGGTCCCTGGGTGGCACCTGGCCTTGTGCCCTGCTGGCCTGTGTGCTCAGCTTGGGAGGTGAAAGGGCGCTAAGGCTCAGGGCTTGTGCCCAGAGGTCCATCCAACCCTGTGGACGCAGGTGGGGGATCCAGGTGAAGGAAGCAGGCCCCCCGACGGCCCCCAGTCCTCCCACCCAGCACGGGGCCTAACCAGCCCGTGTGTTCAGGGCTGCACCTTGTATGGCCTGTGCTTGACCCTAAGGAGAGTCACAGGTCAGGCAGGAGTGTGGACAGGCATGGGAATGGGCTGGGGGCTCCAAAGAGGAAACTGGGGCCAGAGCCTGTTCGCCCCCAGGCCTGTACAGCCACTCCTGACCCTCCTCCAGCACAGGTAGGAAGGGCCTGCTCCTGGTTCCCCCCACAAGCCAGGCGCTTGGTGGTCTCCTTGCACTCAGTACTTCATGTCCCCTACAGTCTGCCCCAAGGAAGCAGGGAACACCAAGCCTGGCTCAGGGGCCACCCCAGGAGAAGGGTGAGTCTTCCCCAAAGTTGCCCACCCCCACACTAAGCAGGAAGACCCCTGTGATCTAGGCTGTCCCGTTCTCTGTTCCTCAATGTGCGTGGCTGCACCCAGGTCTTGGAGCCCCCCAGGTTCTGGCTGGTGCAGAGCTCGCCCCTCCCAACCGCACTTTCGGAGCTGGGAGCTGGTGGCCCACCCCAGAGCCAGGGCTGTGGTTCAGACCTCGCCCTGCCCCAATTTCAAGGCTGCAGGCATGCGGCTAAAGCTTCATGCCTGGCTGGGGAGAGGAGATGGGGTGTTGGAAGGCAGGTCGGCACACCCTCTAGGGGCCAGCAAAGCTCCTGGGGCCTGGCAGACCCAGGAGTCCGGGGCCTGCCCCCGCAAGCTCTCAGGCTCAGGAAACCTGATGGACGGGTCTGGTGTGTCCTTGGATCCTCATATCCAGGAGCCACCCCAGAGGGTGCAGTGCTTCTTGCTGCTGGTGGGGAGCAGACCAGACAGGGAAGTCAGGCAAGGGAGGGGTCTGGACAGAAACCCAGGTCAGTGTCAAGGCTACTTCAGGCCCCCAGACCATCCAACCCCAGGCTGCCAAGGAGAGAAGCTACCCTGCCCCCAACAAGGAGAGGCCACTCCCCAGGGGTGGGTGGATACAGCTCCAGCTTTGGATTAAATAACCACGGGTCCCTGGGAGACCTCTGTTTCAGGACCCTTAACTGTGGCTAGCCCCAGGCAGTTCAGGGGACTACTCAGAGACCCTGCAGACCCTGCCCAGTGCAGTCTCAAGACACGCTTAAGCCATGGGAGGCAGTTTATTGAGGTTTTAATGTCGGGGTAGGGAGCCAGTGTACACACGGATGTGGGCAAGGATACCTCCCGCATGCAAGCACATACCCATAGGTTGAACACAGGGTCTGTGCACCTCCTGTCCCCAACAAAGCTGTGGCCTTTGGGGGCTATGATGTCAGGGCTGGCCACGCCCCTAGCTTCTCCAGGGTCTTGGCAGATTCGACAAGGACTAGGGCAAGAGTCTTCAGCCTTCCCGTGCTCCCTGCAGCAGGAATCCTAGGGCTCCAAGGTGTCCTGTCTCAGGCTCCGGGTTCCAGGGCTTCCCACTGCACGGTGGAAGGAGTCTTCTGTGACCACGGGCTGGCCTCTGTCATCCAGGCTAGGCTAACCTTGGCTGCGGACATCCACTCTGAGGTGAGAGCTGCTACCTCAAGGAGTTCTGCCTCATGGGGGCAACTGTGGGGAGGACACAGACTTGAGAGGGCTGAGGAGGGTCACTGGAGGACCTCACCCCATCCAGAGCGGGGAGACAGACATACTCTCTGGGTTCAGGCTGGACACAAGGGCCGGACTCCGGGGGCCTCCCGTGAAGGGCTCTTCTCTGGATGGAGGCAGAAGATCCTATGGGAAGAGCAAGTTAGCTTGGGGCTGGGCGGGCCCCTCACCGACCTGGCCTCCCTCCAGAACTGCTCTGACCTGAGTGCCAGTGGGGTCCCCGTCCGGCCGTGGGGGCGGGGGCAGCGCAGCACCCGTCTGCTGGATGAAGTGCTGCAGGTTGCACTGACGCAGCTCCCGGTTCAGCTCCTCCAGCTCCTGGGCCTGGGCCTAGGGCACACGGGACCCTCAGGCTCTGATTCTGATTTGGAGACCAACGCCCACTCCCTCCCCCAACCCCGCGCTGGGGGCACGGGCTGGGGTGCGGGTCCTGTGGGTTCACCTGCAGGGCGTGCTCGGCAGCCTCCAGAGCCCGGCCCACCAGGGCGAGACTGCCCTGCACCTCCATGCTTTGCCGCTCCTGGGTGGCCAGGTCCTGGCGCAGGCGTTCAGCCACAGACGCGGTGGGCGAGGAGGGCCTAGGGGCCTCTGCAGCCAGGTGTAACTCAGCCTCCAGGGCACGGGCCTGGGCGTCCAGGGCCTGCAGTCTAGCTGCGTGCTCAGCCGTAGCTGCGCTCAGCGCCTGCAGACGGGCCTGTGCCTCGCGCTCCCGGGCCTGCTCCCGCCGCAGCTCCTGCTCCCAGAAGGCCTCCTGGCCCAGCTCCACTGCGTTCCTGCGCACCCTTCGCTCCAGGCCCTGCAGGTCTGTGCAGCAGCCCGGCACAGGCACTACGGGAGCCAGAGGCTCGGGTGGCACAGGGCCGGGGGCCTGCCCAGAGCACCCCAGGCTGAAGGTCAGTGCTTTGCAGGGCTCACGGTCCAGTGCTGGTCGAGGCTTTGGGGGAAGGCTAGCTCGGATGGGACAGCGCTCAGGGGGAGGGCAGCTGTCCGAGGAGGGCCTCCCAGCGAGGCTGGGTCCTGTCCGCCTCAGGACAAACTGGACATCACTGGCAAACTGTCCGCAGGTTGCTTGGGCACCCACAGGACATTCCTGGGGTAGCAGCTGCCGTTCCTTCTCTCTGAGACGCTGCACGAGCACAAAGCGGCCCGTCTGACCTGGAGCCGGGGAAAGGGGTCAGTCAGCCCACATCCCTTACCTTTAGTCCATCTGGCTTGAGCAGCTGGGGGAAAGCAAGACGGACCAGCAACAGCCCCACCCTCCTGGGGGCCAGATGGGGCCCGGAGGCCAGGCGCCACTGCAAGCCACCTGCTGGGCCCATCTGTGCTTCAGGGAACTCACCTATGGCTTGGGCTAGTGCAATGACCACTTCTTGACAGGTGGTCTGCTCTGAAACCCCACAAACCACGCGCTGGATGCCGTCCACCCACACCTTCAGCTCCATGGCCGCCAGTCCTGAGAGCATGCCTGTCCTGCAGCGAGGGCGAGGGCCAGGGGTCAGGCCCCGCCTGGCCCCAGCTCGGCTTGGCCGGCTCTTCCTCCTCAGGCCTGCCCCGCACCCCGGAACTGGCTCGGGACTGCTGCCCCTCGGCATCTGGTGCGGAGCCCCACACGGAGGCCGCACATTCCTGGGGGTGGGGCAGCAAAGGCCAGTGCCCCCCCAGAGAGGGAACCAGAGGGCCCTCCCGCAGCGCTCGGAGGCTGCCCCACTTCCCAGCCTGCTCTCGGCCGGCCCCACTCCCGGAACCAAGCAAATCATTAACCAGACCGGGCCACCCGGCTTGAAGGGCACAGCCCCTCCCGCGGGGCGTCCGCGCGCAGCCCTCGACACCGCAGACCCGCCGCACCCGGCGCGGGCGGCCCCTCCCCTGCTACCGCGCGGCCCCGCGCTCGCCGCGAGGCCGCAGTCCCCGCTCTCGGCGGGTGCAGGTGCGGCGCGGCCCCCTCGCCGGCCCGGCTCCCGCCCCTCCGTCGGAGTCGCAGCCCAGGGCCACGCCCTGCGCCGCGAAGGCCCCGGAACTCGGCGCGGCTCACCTGGACGCTGACCGGCCTCCGGAATCCGGACGCGGACTGGCTGCTGCCAGGCTCCGGGCGCCGCCGCAACCTGCCGCCTCCAGCGCCGCGGGAGCGCCCCGGCCCGCCGCCCCATTGGCTCGCTGCCCGCGCGCCCCGCCCCTCTCGCCCCCATTGGCTGCACCGCGCGCCCCGCCCACTCCGCGCCTACGCCCATTAGTCACCTACGCAGAGCCTTTCCCCTGGGCCTCCCCATTGGCTCCCCGCCCGCCCCGCCCCCGGCGGCGCCCAGGTGTGGGCGGGGCTCGGCGGCGCGGGGGGCCGAGAGCGCCCGGGTCCACGCGCGCCCCGAACCCGCTCACCGCGCGGAAGAGCGCTGCCTTCCGTGGCGCAGGCGGCGCGTGGGGCAGGTGCCTGGCCGCGTTTCCTGGCTGACTTTGGCAGAAGCCGTCCCGTCTGATGAGTCTCCCGCCTAAGGGACCGGGCGCCGGCCCGGGACCCCGCGAGCCTGGCTTGCACCCAGGAGGGCAACGGGGCTGACATCGCCCCTCCCCTCGCCTGGGACGTGATGGGACGCGCGGGAGTCCGGGGGCTCAAGACGGGAGGGAGTGGAGCTGGTTGGCCGCTGGTCCTCTCCGGCTGCTGCCAGGCTGACAATCCTGATGGGGGAGGGGGCCGCCAAGAGGTTGACTGGGACAAAGGCCTTGGGCTCTTTGTCTGAGGCTCAGTGGGGCCCAAGGCTGGCCCGAGCTGTAAACACACTCCTCCGCCAGGCGAGTCCTGCTATTCTGCCCGGAGACCCCAGGCCGGCGAGGCAGCCGGAGTCCCTCATAGTCTCAGTGCTGTCTGTGTGGATCAGCAGCAAGGACGCCTAGAACCTGCACTGCCCAAGTCAGACTGGCCCAGAGCGGGGGTTTCTCCCTCCTGCCCACTACAAGCCCTGCAGGAGCAAAAGTTGAAAGTCTGAATGAATGCATGGTGAGGGAATGAAGGTGGGGCAAAAAGCAGAGGGCATGGTCTTACGGGTCAGGTCTGGGGCTCACTTTTGTCCAGGTCCAGGGGCAAGGGAGCTATTCGGTATTGTTCAGCCCCTAAGTCACATCCGACTCTTTCTGACCCCATAGACTGTAGTATGCCAGGCTCCTCTGCCCTCCACTATTCCCCCAACTTTGTTCAAACTCATGTCCATAGAGTTGGTGATGCCATCCAACCACCTCATCCTCTGTCACCCCCTTCTCCTTTTGCTTTCAATTTGTCCCAGAACCAGGGCCTTTTCCAACGAGTTGGCTCTTCGCATCAGGTGGCCAAAGTATTGGAACTTCAGCTTGAGCATCAGTCTTTCCAGGGAATATTCAGGATTAATATACTTTCTTCTCTAGCACAAAACATTGAAAGCATCAATTCTTCTGCTCAGCTGAAGGCTCTCAGCATACTTCATGGTTCAACTCTCACATCCACACATAACTACTGGAAAAACCATCAGTTCAGTTCAGTTCAGTCGCTCTGTTGTGTCCAACTCTTTGCGACCCCATGGACTGCAGCACACCAGGCTTCCCTGTCCCTCACCAACTCGCGGAGCTTGCTCAAATTCACGTCCATTGAGTCGGTGGTGCCATCCTACCATGTCATCCTCTGTCGTCCCCTTCTCCTGCCCTCAATCTTTCCCAGCATCAGGTTTTTTCCAATGAGTCAACTCTTTGCATCAGGTGGCCAAAGTATTGGAGCTTCAGCTTCAGCATCAGTCCTTCCAATGAACATTCAGGACTGTTTTCCTTTAGGATTGACTGGTTGGATCTCCTTGCAGTCCAAGGAACTCTCAAAAGTCTTCTCCAACACCACAGTTCAAAAACATCAATTCTCCAGCGCTCAGCTTTCTTTATAGTCCAACTCTCACATCCATACATGACTACTAGAAAAACCATAACTGACTAGAAGGACGTTTGTTGGCAAAGTAATGTCTCTGCTTTTTAATATACTGTCTAGGTTGGTCATAGCTTTTCTTCCAGGGAGCAAGTGTCTTTTACTTTCATGGCTGCAGTCACCTTTGCAGTGATTTTGGAACCTAAGAAAATAAAGTCTCTCATTGTTTCCATTGTTTCCCCATCTATTTGCCATGAAGTTATAGGACTGGATGCCATGGTCTTAGTTTTTTTAATATTGAATTTTAAGCCAGCTTTTTCACTCTCCTCTTACACTTTCATCAAGAGGCTCTTTAGTTCTTCTTCGATTTCAGCCATAAGAGTAATGTTATCTGCATATATGACGTTATTGATATTTCTCCTGACAATCTTGATTTCAGCTTGTGCTTCAGCCAGCCTGGCATTTCACATGATGTACTCTGCATATAAGCTAAATAAGCAGGGTGACAATATACAGCCTTGAAGTACTCCCTTGCCAATTTGAAACCAGTCCGTTCCATGTCTGGTTCTAACTGTTGCTTCTTGACCTGCATACAGATTTCTCAGGAGGAAGTAAGGTGGTCTGGTATTCCCATCTCTTGAAGAATTTTCCACAGTTTGTTGTGATCCACACAACAAACTTTTAATTTCATGGCTACTGTCACCATCCACAGTGATTTTGGAGCCCAAGACAGTAAAACCTGTCACTGGTTCTACATTTTCCCCCTTCTATTTGCCATGAAGTGATGAGACTGGATGCCTGATCTTAGTTTTTTGGATGTTGAGTTTCAAAGCAGCACTTTCACTCTCCTCTTTCACGCTATCAAGAGGCTCTTTAGTTTGTCTCTGCTTTCTGCCATTAGAGCGGTATCATCTGTGTATCTGCTGCTGCTGCTGCTGCTGCTAAGTCGCTTCAGTCGTGTCCAACTCTGTGCAACCCCATAGACGGCAACCTAGCAGGCTCCCCTGTCCCTGGGATTCTCCAGGCAAGAACACTGGAGTGGGTTGCCATTTCCTTCTCCAATGCATGAAAAGTGAAAGTGAAGTTGCTCAGTCGTGTCCGACTCTTCGAGACCCCATGGACTGCAGCCCACCAGGCTCCTCCGTCCATGGGATTTACCAGGCAAGAGTACTGGAGTAGGGTGCCATTGCCTTCTCCTTCTCTATATCTGAGGTTGTTGAAATTTCTCCCAGCAATTTTGATTTCAGCCTGTGACTCCTCCAGCCCAGCATTTCACATGATGTGCTCTGCATAGAAGTTAAATAAACAGGGTGACAAAATACAGCCTTGATGTGTCCTTTCCCAATTTGGGACCAGCCCGTTATTCCATGTCTGGGTCTAACTGTTGCTTCTTGACCTGCATACAGATTTCTCAGGAGACAGGTAAGGTGGTCTGGTATTCCCATCTCTTGAAGAATTTTCCAGAGTTTTTTGTGATCCACACAGTCAAAGGCTTTAGCATAGTCAGTGAAGCAGAAGTAAATGTTTTTCTGGAGTTCTCTTGCTTTTTCTATGATCCAATGGATATTGGTAATTTGATCCCTGGTTCCTCTGCTTTTTCTAAATCCAGCTTGAACATCAGTTCTCAATTCACATACTATTGAAGCCTAGCTTGAAGAATTTTGAGTATGACCTTGCTAGCATGTGAAAAGAGTGCAATTGTGTGGTAGTTTGAAGATTTTTGGCATTGCTCTTCTTTGGGATTGGAATGAAAACTGATCTTTTCTAGTCCTGTGGCCACTGCTGAGTTTTCCAAATTTGCTAGCATATTGAGTACACCACTTTAACAGCATCATCTTTTAAAATTTTTAAATAGCTCAGCTGGAATTCCATCAACTCCACTAGCTTTGTTCATAGTGATGCTTCCTAAGGCCCACTTGACTCACACTCTAGGATGTCTGGCTCTAGGTGAGTGATCACACCATCGTGGGTATCCAGGTCATTAAGATCTTTTTTTGTATAGTACTTCTGTGTTTTCTTGCCACCTCTTCTTAGTCTCTTCTGCTTCTGTTATGTCCTTACTGTTTCCGTCATTTATCACGAACATCTTCACATGAAATGTTCCCCTGGCATCTCCAATTTTCTTGAAGAGATATGTGATCTTTCCCACTCTATTATTCTCCACTATTTCTTTGCAGGTTCATTTAAGAAGGTCTTCTGACCTCTCCTTGCTCTTCTCTGGAACTCTGCGTTCAGTTAGATACTATCGTTGTCATTATGTGTCCCAAAGCTCCTCACAGTCACTCCAGTGCTGTGGGTGAACCCCGGGAGGGAGGCTTCTGTACTGGGGCTTAGGAGCTAAAGGCACAGCAGTCAGTATGGCAAAGGGGCGGGGGAGGGCATGGAAGGGGCCCCCTGGGGCCAGAGTTCAGCAAGCCGCTGGCCCAGGTCCTCAGGGCTCACCCCTCCCTCTCTTCCCTTTCCCCAGACAGCTGGGCCCCAGTGAGGTCACATGCTTAGCACCGCCGTCCTTCTGGCCTGTGGACACACTCACAGAGCAGCAGTGCCCCCCAACACCCACCGACTGCCATGGTCAGCCAGGGAGGGCCCACGGGAGCCTCCCCAGGGTTGGTTGGGGCTGTTGAGCTGAGCGGGTGATGGTGGCAGGCCCTGTGGGTCACTCTGTGTCTCCTGGGTCTGCTGAGGTTAGCTGGGCTGTCGGTCAGCCCCTCACAGCTTCTCCTTCAGGCTGGACAAGGACGGGGCCAGGGTTCACCTGGGGCCCTGGTCTGGGTCTCCCTGGAGGCTCCTGGTAACAAACAGCCCCTCCCCTCTGGCTGCTGGTATCCATGGCAACCCTGTAGCTCCTTTCTCTCCCCAGGCCTGCTTGGACCTCAGGCCTCAGGTGAGTGTTGGGGAGGACCCCGGCTCTGAGGGGACAGAGACCGCACCAGTGAAAGACCAGCACCTTTGGGGACCCGTGCTCTAGGCTGGGGGACAGGCACTCAGGTCCTGGAGGCAAGGGTGACAGAGAAGAGATGACAGGGAATGGCTGAGCACCCAAGGACATTGTGCCAGGGGTGGGGTGGCCTGCTGCCTTGGTCTGCTCAGAAACGCGCAGGTGTAGACACTCAGGTGACTAGTAGTGTGCCATTCAGTGGGGCAGACACACACGCACACTCACACACACATACACACGCGCACCCCCTCTTGGAGAGCGACACCCCGTGAACCAGCAGGGCCGTCTGGGGGCATCATACACAAGGTTGGCTGTGTACGGAGAGCCCTGCAGGGTGCACACACCAGACCCGGTGAAGCCCCAGCACCCTTCCTCTACGCGCCCCCAGCAACATCAAGAATGGCCCCCAAGTCTTGTCAGGAGGCTGAAGACGCTGAGGAAGAGGCTCTCGCGTCTCTGGTGGACCGAGAACCAGTGAGTGGCCACATGGGGCCTCCAGTGGGCGCCGCTGCAGACCCTGTGGCTTCCACACACCCTCAGAATGCCAAGCCCAGCTCCACCAGGATGGTCTCCTCCATCAACCTGCAGTAAGGAGGGGAGGGGTGTGGTCAGCTGCTCGGGTCAGGCCAGCCAGACGGTGACCAAGCAGCGAGGGGGGCTGGTGTTTCAGGTCGGCCTTGGAGTCCCTGGACCCCCGCACCCTGCGGCTGCTCTGGGGGCAGAGGGAGTTGGAGATCCAGGCCCTGCGGTGGGCCATCCAGAATCAGCGTGAAGCCCGACACTGCCGTATCCTACAGGAGGTGGCTGGGCTTCCAGCCGAGAGGTCAGTGGTGTGCACTGGTCCCCCACCCACTCAGTCCCCGGCCCGTCCTTAACCTGGGGTTTATGTCTGATTCCAACGTCAACCACCAAGCCTGACCCCTGCCCTGACCCTGACCTATGCCTCTAGCCCCAGTCCTTACCTGGCTCTGATCCCCTGCCCTAACCCTGCTGCTGCTGCTGCTGCTGCTGCTAAGTCGCTTCAGTCGTGCCCGACTCTTAGCGACCCCATGGACTGCAGCCTACCAGGCTCCTGTCCATGGGATTCTCCAGGCAAGAGTACTGGAGCGGGGTGTCACTGCCTTCTCTGCCCTAACCCTAAAGAAGTTAATACACTGTAAACCACCCAGACCCTAGCTCCCAAGCATGTTGATGGGTGTTGAACCCAGCCTAGACCCGGCCTCCGACCCAGACGTCTTCAGGGCCTGACCCGCCTGCCTGGCCGGGGCACCCTAATGAGTGAAGAGGCTGCGGACCCAGAAGTGGAGCTGCTGAGACTACCCCTTCCCTAGGAGCTCAAGAAGTAAGGATAAGTTCCTGCAAAACCAGGTCCAAAAGCTGACGTTGGAGTTGAAAGCACAGAAGGAAAAGGCCCAACTGGTGAAGGGCAAGAGGGATCAGGGACGGGGGCGGGGCGGGGGGTGAGGCCAAGCCAGGGTGGGGCGGGCCAGGATAGGGGTCGAAAGGCCCCGCCCACTGCTGACCCACCCGAGCAGGAGAAGAAGCGTCTGGAGGAGAGGCTGCAGCAGGCTGAGGACGCGCTGCGGCAGCTGGAAGCCGAGCTGCAGGCCTTCCAGAAGTCCTGCCTCCTGCAGCTGGCCCGCTCCTCCTGGGTGGGCCGCGTGCTGCGGTCTTCCACGGGCAGCGTGGAGGTGAGCCTGGCTATGGGTGGCCCCCCAGCCCACCCTCCTTGGTCAGCTGGCTGCCCCCTTCAGACTGGTGCTTCCACTCAGGGGCCTTGGCCTCCCTGGAGGCCTGCCTCCTGGACCAGGGACGAGCAACCAAGCCTGTGGTCCCTCCCACCTGGCTCTCAGCAAGTGTGTGCCTCAGGTGCTGGGGAGGCTGGAGGGCAGAGTGGCCTTGGGCAGAGGGCTGTGCTCCCCGCCCCAGCCCCTGCCTGCTGGCCTCCTGTCCCCTTTGCAGGTGGTGACGGCAGAGACCCTGATGGACCTCAGTGACTTCTCTGAGAATGATCAGGCCCCCACTGCTGGGGAGGTAAATGAGGCCCTCCAGGTATGTTCTTGGATCTGCAGTCCTGCAGGAGCGTCAGGTCACCTGCCTGTTGTTCCCTGGCCAGGGTTTCCGGCTGGAGGATGTGGACTGGAACAGCATTGCACACCGGTACCCCAACCTCTTCACCAACCTCGAGTCCAGCTCAGATCAAAAGTAACTGCACTGGATGGGGACTCCCCAGGGGGAGGTAGAAGAGGGGAGGGCCTGCCTTGGCTGGGATGAACCAAAGTCCAGTTCCATCCTTTAGTGTCTGGGGACAGGTCATTTAAACTTTCCAAGCGTCAGTTCTCTGACCTGCAGCTTGCAGTCAGGGATGAAGGGAAATCGTTCTGGGGTCATTTCTGTCTACCCATGAGCCCTTTGCTCAGGTGGGGTCCTAGGGACTGGGGCCACAACTTGGTGGGCCCTGTCCCCATCTGATGGAGGTCAGATGGGGGCAGAGCTGGTGTCCAGGAGCCAGAGGTCTGGGCAGCAAGTTGGTCATGACCTGCAGGCACCCCCGGACCTCGCAGCTCCCAACAGCCTCACCGCCTGATCAGTGGAGCTCAGAGCTGTGCTGTAGGCACCAAGAGCACAATCTCAAGAGTGTCGAGTGGAGCTCCCTGCCCTTGGCGGGCACCAGCAGCTCTGGGGGTGCCGACTCCGAGTCCAGCAACAGCCAGCTGGCGGCGCATAATCGCGTGCATAAAGTAACAGGGGACCCTCCCCAAGTGCCTAGCCACACTGCCAAGCAGGTGGAGGCGCGGGCACAGAGCCTCTGCAGGGACAGTCAGGCAACATTCGAAGGTGGAGCGGGGCGGGTCTCTCCTGGTTTCTTCCCCTTCCCACGCCTGCAGGACTGTGATCTCTGCCCCAAGCCCCGAAGGACATCCCCCTAACCTCCTGGCTTTCACGGTTGCCCAGTGTGAGGCCGTGGGGGCCTCTCCAACCCTGTCCCTGGGGGTTAGGGTGGGCTTGGAGGACTCCTGCCGCTGCCTTTGTGCTCTGGCGTGAATCCACTGGCCGCCCCACCCCCCACCAAGTACTGCACGGTATTTCTCTGCTTCTCCCAGGTGCGGGGGCCCACTATCCCTCCTGCTCAGATCTGATCCCTAGTGCTGCTCCTCTCCCACACGGACCTTCAGGGCACTGCGGGCCAGGTCCAGCCTCACAGGAGATGTCCTCGGTGGACCCTGGACCCTCCAAATTGGGGGTCCCCTCCCAGGCAGCCCGCCTCTCCGTGCATCTCCAGAAAACCCACTCAGACGAACAGGGCAAGAATGGCCCGGAGCCTGAGTCTGGGGTGGATTCCCATCTCTGGCATTCCAGGCGCTGTCCAAGGTGAGGAGGGGACCCAGCTGGGACTGCAGGGTCAGGTCTCCTAGAGGGACTGTGGCGGAAGGGACCCCACTGACTTGGCACAGAGCCCCTGCCTGCACTCCAGCCCCAGCCCCTCGGGCTCCTGCCTGAAGATCATGGCCGTTAGCCGCCGCCAGAGGTTCGTGCGCATCCTCAACCAGTCGCTGGAGGAGACGGTGGACCTGGGCGGCTTCGTGCTGCAGCAGCTGGTGCTCGACTTCCCCGTGTGCATGTACCGCTTCCCACCCAGCACCCTGCTGCCTCCGCGGCACCACATCACGGTGAGCCCCGCTCCCCGCGCCCCTTGAGGCCCAGCCCTCCAGCGGCCAGCCCTTCACCCGGTGCCCCTCACCCCCCGGCTCTTCCCAGGTGTGGGGTGAGGGGCCCTGCAGTACCAGGCGGCAGCAGCTCTCCTCCTTGGGCCGGGAGCCCGTCCACTTCTACTCCAGCCGAAGCTGTGTGACCCTCCTCCTGAACCCCCAAGGCGAGGTCAGAGCAGGTCCCAGCGCGGGTGGGGGGACGGGCCGGCTTTGTGGAGTAGGGGTGACTTCCGTGTTTCCCACGGCCTCGTAGGTCCTCAGCGAGCACCAGTCCCCACACTGCGTGACCCCAGTGTCCAGGATCTTCGCAGACAACACCGACTTGTCCATCGACTGTTTCCCACTTTCAGAGGCCCGGCCCGAAGCTGACCTTGCGGAGCATCAGCCCCAGCCTCGACCCCCGCGCAAGGGTCGGGTGCGGGAGGCCCGGGCTGGGCGCCGGAGGCCGGGGTGGGGACCGCGGGTCCTTCAGTGCCTGCTTCCTCCCCAGGGTTAGGGTTAGCCGCCCAGGACTTGGCAAAGACCCCAGACTCCCTGCTAGGACTGCCCCCCACCTCCCCAGGTCCCACCCTTCCGCCTGTTCTGGCCTCCCCTCAGGTCTTCCACCTCCCCAGGCCGCGTCTGCCCCGGGACCACCCCTTCCCGCTGGCAGGCTGTCTCTCACGACCCCTCCCTCGCCAGGCCAAGGGTCCAATTGCCCCGCTTGAGTACCATCAAGCTCCTCCGCCAGCGGGAGGCGCCAGTATGGCCCGAGGACGTGGCCCAGACCCACCCAGAGCTCTTGCCCTCCATCCCCATCCCCGGTGAGTGCTGAGTGCGCAGCTGGGAGGAACGTGGAGGAGGGGCGGCCGGCAAGGAGGGGGCGCCCGGCCGACCCCACCCATCCTCTTCCCAGCAGAGGTCGGGGTGGGCCTCCAGGACTGCCAGGGTAGGAAGGACCACAAAATCCGGGTGAGTGCCCCGCCCCGCCCCGCCCTAAGACCACGTCCACAGACCCCGCCCCTCCACCAGGCCCCGCCCTCAGGCTCCTCCACCAGGATCCCCCGCCCTTAGGCCCCTCCTGCCCTCAGACCCCTCCCCTCCACCGGGTCCCTGGCCTCACCCTCAGGCCCCGCCTGCCCTCAGGCCCCGCCTACCCTCAGGCCCCGCCCCACCCTCAGACCCTGCCTCTCCACCAGGCCCTGCCCTCAGACTACGCCCCACCCTCAGGCCCCGCCCCTCCACCAGGACCCGCCCACCCTCAGACCCCGCCCCACCATCAGGCCACGCCCTCTTACCCCCGCCCCTTTCACTAGGCCACGCCCATCATCAGACCCCCGCCCCCTGCCAGGCCCCGTCCCTTCCCGTCCAGCGGCCTCTCGGGCTCCGCCCCCCCAGGTGTGCCGGAAGAGGGTGGACTGCGGCTGTCCAATGGTGGCGCTGTCGGTGCAGAGCACGGCTGAGAGCAGGTTCGGCTTCCGCTTCCTCAGCTGCCCGCCCATCACCGTGGACACTCGCTGGCCGCTGTAGGGCCGGGCCTGGCGGCCTGCGCCCTCAAGTCTCCACGACTGTGGCGGTGGGGCAGGAAGAAAGCACGGGAGGCAGACGGTGCCGGCTGCATAATTTATTGAACGCCGCCTACCAAGTAAACCGCATTTCTGTACACCTGAGAGTCGAAAATGATTCCTTTGGTTTCCGGGAGGAGGGAGCTGTCGTCCCATCCCCACGCAGGGAACCCCACCGGTCCACCAGGGTTGGCCGACGGCAAGTGCTTCTACTTGGGATCGCAGCAGCCCAAGGGTGGCTTAGAGCCCTGGGTGGCTGGAGGGCTGGCCAAGGACTGGCCAGGGCCCAGTTCCACCCACTTTGGCCGGGGCCCAACCTGCTTTCTCTCAGGCCTGCTCCTCAGGGAAGGCCAGGTCTCACGGAATAGGTGGGCGGCAGGGCCAGTGGTGGGGACTTGTGCATTCTCTCCTGGACTCTACCTCTTTCCCTCTTGGTGGTCCCAGCTCCTGACTTCCCTCCACCAAGAGGGTCCTCTCCTGTACCAGGCCCACTTCTCCCCTGCCCAGCATGCTCGCCCAGGTGCTCTGGATTCTATGAGGCCGGAGTGTAGCTGGGCTTTCCACGATTGCCCTGGGGCCCTTGGCCACCCGCCAGGCCGGCCTGGCAGTGGGGAGGGGTGTACATGAGGGTGGGGTCGGGCTGGGGTGGTCAGTGTCAGGTGCGGCATGCCCCGGAGGCTGGGGGTCTGGCTGCTGAGTCTGGGGCTGGCTTTGGGCCTGGACATCCCTCTGCTTGAGGACTGGGGCCTGAGGTCACTTCTCGGGCTCTCAGAGCAGTCACTGGAGCCAGCCCCTGACCCAGGCCAGGCCCCAAACTACCTAGGGTTCTGAGCCTACGCCCCCGGAACTGCAGATCTGTGGACCCCCAGGAGTTGCGGCCCCGGTCTGGCTTGAAGGACTTGGGGGGACAGGGGATCAGGTTGTACCCCGAGGTCCTGGAAGACTCTGGGAAAGGAAGAAAGACAGCAGGTCAGACAGGGCCACCGGGGCCGGGCCCCACAGCAGGGCCGTAGTGTCTGCTCACAGGCAGGTGGTGCCGGGGTCATTCCCAAACCTCCCTCGGGCAGCGAAGCCCTGGCACCCACCCGAGGGCAGGCTGGGTGGGTGTGTTCGTGATCGCCCAGTGCCCTCCTGGACACTGACTGGAGTAGGAGGTCCTAGCACCTCTCTGTCCCTCACTGGCTGTCGCTCCTCCAGCCACTCCTGCAGGCTGCCTGCCCGCGCTCCCTCGCTCTCTCCTCTCCGGCCTCAACCAGGTGGTGAGGTCCTGGCTGTCTCAGGCCCGCCTTCCCCAGCCCCTCCCCCAGGCACAGCAGCAGCACAGCCAGTGCGGAGCTTCGGCCCTGTCCCTGCTCCGTCCTGGCTTCTTTGGTGCCCCCCCCACCGACACCCCCCGCTCCGCAGGGTCGTTCAGCCGACCTTGCAGCCCCTGCTTACAAATGCCCGGGTTTGCCTGCCCAGTTGTTCTGCAAGTCGGTTCAAACCTTTCCTCCAGGAAGCCCCCCTCGCCCCTTCTCTCTGCCTCACAGCCCACGCGTTGGCTCTGCTCAGCCACGGTCACTCGAGCCAGTGTCCCTGAGGGAGGGTCTTGCCTGGCTTAGTTCTGCCCCAGCCCAGGACAGGCCCTGTCTGCAGAGGAAAGGCAGTAGCTGCCACCCGCCACCCCTCACCGTGGTCTCCTGCCCACCCACCTGGGGGCCTTGTTCCCTTCGCTGGGCTTGCGCTGTGCTCCGGGGAACCTCTGCTGGTCTGCCCCACGTGTTGGCCCTGGCCCCTCCCCGGGCCACCCACTCTCATTCAGGGCCCCTCTGGCTCCGCATGCACCGCCCTTGTCGGGAGGGCCTGCCCTCTCCCTCTTTCAGCCAGCTGACCCGGCTGCCTGGCCCCTGGGCTCAGGGGAGGGGAACTTGAGCCCCCACCCCCAGGAGAGGCCCTCCCTGCCCCTCCCGCCTCAGCCCGGTGCTGCTCTGCGGTGCTGGCTCTGTCAGGCAGGCTACCTGGGGCCAGGCTTGGGGGGCTGCGGTGAGGCTTGGGCCCAGCCTCGTCCTCTTGCTCTTCAGGGCCCCTCTGTGGGCCCCAGGGGCCTGCGGCCCCCTCCTCCCAGGACTCTGGGCACCTACTGGGAAGGGGGCTGGGGTGTGGGCAGGGGAGGTTGCAGCCTGCTCCTCCTTTGGAGCAGATCCCAGAGGAGTGTGACTTGGGGCAGCCTTGGGCTCCCGTGACCCGACCCTCCAGCCACCCGGGGACCAGCAACCACTCAGCCAAGGCAGGTCCCAGCCACAAGGCCCCCCTACCCCGCCCTGGTCAGAGCACATAGGGTGGCAGGGCTGGGGTGTGGGGCAGGTGGCACCCACCGCAGGCGCAGCTCCCTCAAAGCCTGAAGCCCGGCCCAGGCCAGGAGGTCATGATCGTCGGCAGGGTCAGGCTCCGAGGCGGAGGCCCTGGGGGCCAGTTCTTCCAGCCTGGGAGAGGGCAGCTTCTCTGGGTGCACCCCAGCCTGGGAAGGGAGAGGACTGGCTCAGGGCACGGCCTGCCGGGGCTGGGGGCTGGGTGCTGCCCGCCGTGGGGGCAGGCTGTACCTGGCACCCGTGCCGACGCTCCCGCAGGCCTTTGGTGGGGTTCCCACAGAGGACCCGGCCGGCGCCTGGAGAAGAGGGTGTGGCTGGGCCTGGTTTGGGGCCTCAGGGCTTCAGGGCAGCTTCACACTGAGGCGGATCACCTACCGTGGGTGAGGTTGCTGGTGCCATCCTCTGGGGCCGGGCCCTTGGGAAGGAGGCCTTCAGGCAGGGGCATCCCGGGAACCAGCAGGGAGAGAGGCCCGCGCCTGGGGGCCCAGGGCTGGGTCTCAGGCAGGCACAGCTCAGGGCTCAGTCTCCACATGGGGGAGCCGTGGGTTTGATCTGCCCGAGGGTCAAAATCAGAGGTCACCAAGGCGCACGCCAGTTGATCAGCCAGGAGTCCCCCGAGCTGAACCCCGTCCACGGAGCCCACCACCCTGCGTCAGTGTGCCTGAGGCCCCGAGTCACGGGATGGCAGGTTTCTCCCTTCCCTCTGTGGATGGTAGGGGAGGCCTGCACCAAGGCTGCTCCCAGGGAGGGTGTCCTGGCCTGGGGTTGTGTGTGTGCAGGACTCTGGGGACAAGGGGTCAGGTCTGAGAAGGGACACAGGAGGCAGCCTGCGGGCGGGACCGGGGTGCAGCCCCTCCTGGGGCTCTCAGGTGAGATCCGCAGGCGGGGCGGGGTGGCCCCAGCCCGAGGCGCCTGGACGTGGCTGCGTGTACCCGGCCTGGGGAGCAGGCTGTCTAGGGTGCAGCCCTCCTTGATAGCCTCCTTCACCAGCAGCCAGTCCTGGTCCAGCTTCTGAGAGGCCGGCAGGCCCGTGTGCGCGGCAGGCAGCTCGTCCAGGACCTGCAGCTGGGGGATGAGCTTCCTGACCTCTGCCCTGTAGTTGTAGCCCTGGGGCACCTGCGGGTGGGGGCGGGCCTGAGTCCAGGGGACCCGTCAGGCCAGCTTGGGCCTGAGCTGCTCCCCCAGCCCCGCTGTGGGCGGGGCTGGGGAGCCGGGATTTGCTGGGGCCAGGCCCGCCTGGGTCACTCTGGAACCTGAGGGACTGCTGGGACCCTGGGCTGTTGCCCACGCATGATCACACTCTCCGGGCTCACTGCCAGGGTCCAGGGCTGCCCTCTGGCCTGCAGGGCTGCCCTGAGTTTGGAGCTTAGCCCCGTGGGCGGTGGAAGCAGCCGGGCGGGCGGAGGGAGCTCTGGCCGAGGTGGCGCAGCCCCCAGCATAGGGGCATCTCTGAACGGGGCCTGCAGGGTGTGCGCACATGACTCCACGTGGAGACTGCGCTCCACATGGCGTGTGCACAGACCTCTCCTGGGAGCACACATGAGCCAGGGCCTGGCCCGGGTATGTGTGGCCCTTTGGAATCTAGGGGGACGTGGAGGCGGCCACCGGGCCCCCAGCAATATGAGGAGGAGCTCCTGGTGAGGAGGCCCCGACGTGCCCTGGGCGGGTCCCCCGGGATCTGCTGCCATCCGGCCCATTCAGGTGGGCAGAGCAGTTCCCTGGCCGGCCGAGGAGCTGGCAGCACAGATTGCCTCCCGCCTGCTGGTGTGCACCTGGTGGGTTGGGCCAGAGCCTGGCCGCAGGCAGAGTGGGTTGCCCTCCAGGGTGAGTGTGGCCAGCTGCGGGCACAGCTGCAGATAACGCAGCTGCCCCAGGTCCTCCACGCAGTTGCCTTCTAGGTCCAGCACCTCCAGCTGCTCCAGCAGGCACAGCGGGCTCAGGTCCCAGATGTTGTTGTAGGAGAGGTAGAGTTCCTGGGGGGCACGGCAGGGGAGGGGGTGCTCATCAGGGCCGCACCCACCTCCTGCCCCCTGTCCGCCCCCCCACCCCCGACAGGGCAGGGCAGGCCCACCTTCAGGGCAGGAAAGGAGCTGATGCCATCCAGGTCGGCCAGGCTGCAGCGAGCCAGCCAGAGCACCTGCAGGTGGCTGAGGGAGGTGCCCAGGTCCCTGCAGAGGGCAGGGCGCTGGTCAGTGCTGTCCTGGGGTGAGGCGCTGGTCAGTGCTGTCCCGGGGTGGGGGGCTGTATCGGTGACTGCACAGGCCCTGTGCCCTGCCTTGTGCCCGCCGCCACCCACATCTGCTGTCTCCAGACGCGGGGGCCGCTGGGACCGGCTTGTGCGGCCTCCGGGCCGAGGAGGAGCTCCAGAGCGCCCGGCTGCCTGCCTTCCCTCCTGGCTGCAGCCGCTGGAGGGCCCAGGCCTGGCTGCAGGTCGCCCTTGTGCTAGATGGCAGCTGCCCACTGTGGTGGACCTGGCCTCCCCAGCGGGGCCAGCGGGGGCCCTCCCTCCCGCTCTCCCCAGGCCTTTCTTGCGGATGATTTCCCCCCTGCAGCCCCTCCCCAGCCCAGATGTGCCTGCAGGAAAACCCCTCCCCGCTGGGACTGGTCTGTGCCACCTCCCTCATGGTGGCCGCTGCCCCGCGGGTGGGCAGACCAGGGCTCTCCATCGGCTCCTGGGATGCACTCGTCTGCTTTCTCTCCTAATGTCCTCTACTCTCACGTCTGGAGCTCGGCCTCGCCCGTGTGGCCTCGTCATCAGCCCCTCTCTCTCCCGTTTCCAAGCCTGCCCCTTTCCTCTGCTTTCTGGGAGGTCCCGTTGTCTTCCCACGTTGCTGTTAGCATCACACATTTAATTCCTAAGCGCCCTTAGCTGTTCTCTCATAAGTCGAATGCTGTTTTTGTTTTGAGGGTGCAAGAGGCCATGTGTTCTTCTGTGCCTCTCAGAACGTCCCCTGAAGGCGCCTGGACAGCTCATTCCCCTTGGCACTGCCTGCAGCCGCTGAGCCTGCGGCCTGCGTGCCGCACCTCCCGGAGCCCACGTGCCCAGGAGCCTGTGCTGGGCACCAAGGAGCCACCACGATGAGCAGGCCTGCGCACCTAGAGAGGAGCTCCTGCTCGTGCCAACCAGAGCAAGCCTGCACACAGCAAGGGAGGCCCAGGGCAGCCATAAATAAGTTAGTCAATGTTTAAAAATTGTTAAAGGTATCAGAATAATACTAGTAATAACCAGAAAAATCAGAGAAGATAAACACAGCCCAAGGCTGACTCTTTAAAAACTTACAGACAACCCTTTGGCAAGACTGATCAAGGATAAACAGAGGGACCATGCAAATTAATGTATGGGACTTAAAAAGAGGAATAATTATGGTCTTGAGAGCAATTTAAAATAGCAAAAGACCATTAAGAACCACCTATACACCAATATTCTTGAAAACCCAGAGACCTGGTATCGAAAGACAGAAAACTAGGGCATTCCCTGGCAGTCCAGCGGTTAGGAATCTGCCTTGCAGTGCAGGAGACATGGGTTCAACCCCTGCGCCAGAAAGTCAGGTCCCACCTGCTTCACATCAGCTAAGGCCACACACCACCAGTACTGAGCCCACACGCCCCAACTACAGAACCGACACGCTGCAACGAAAAATCCCACATGAGGCAACAAAGATCCCACGTGCCACCCAATGCAGCCAAATAAATACATGCTTTTTTAAAAAAGTAAAGAAAAGTAGATTAAAAACTACTAAGGAAATTAGACCGTCACTAACGCCCTCCCTCCTCTCCGCCCCTGCCAAGTCCCCGGATTTGGATCAGTTTTAAAGTGCATTCTATTATGGAATAGTCAATGTCTTCTACAATAATTTCTTATACAGAAGTTTTTCTAAAGAAAAATTAGGCAATTGAAAAGAACAGTAGAAGCGTGGGTCTGAGTCAGTCCTCGATTCCAGGACCAGAAAAGTACAGATTGGACCATCAATGGGCTATTACTCACAAAGACAGATGTGAAAATTGTGAAGCAAATATTTTAATGCTACAGATTTAAAAATAGCTCATCAAGTAGTGTTACTGCAGGAATGTAAGGATGAATTACAAAATCTGTCGATGGAATCCAGTACACAATCAGACTAAAGGAGAAATATCACTTTATTATCATGTCAACAGATGCAGAAGAACCCAGACACATATCCGTTAAGATCAGGAACAAACCAAGGACCCCTGCTACTGTGATTGCCACTGTTTAACATCATGTTGGCTAGTAGGTCCTGGCCAAAGCAAGAAGACAAGAAAGAGAAGCAGGAAGATTAAAGTGAAAGGCAGTGCTCGCAACTTGCTGATAATGTGACCATCAATATAGAAACCCAACTGAATTAACAAATTATCTGAACTAACAGGAGACTTTGGCAATAATGTTTAAATACAAAACAAAGGTACAGTGTTACCAGAGGTAACAGACCCGTTTATGAAAATCAATTGTTTTATTGGTTAGAAAAATCTATCCCAAATCAGCACAGTGTTTTTCTAAATTTGCAATGACCAAACAGAATACCACAGAGACAGGGCCTCATCCAGGATTTTATCAAAACACTATGAATATGTGGGAAGTAATTCAGTTCTGGTTTCAGGGAGCCCAGCCTTCAGAAGAGGCTGGTGTCCTGCCCTGTCCCAGGCGGCAGTGGGGTGCACAGGTGGGGGTCCTGGTTAGCCCGCTGCAATCACAGTTCCATCCCCTCGAGTGGCTAGTGTAAGAGAGTGCACACGTCGCACAATTCTGGCCAAAGAAACACAGGAAGAATGCTGGGAACCTTCTCGTTCTTACCAGCTGATGGCACAGAAGGGCACATTTCCTGTTGTGGGATGAACTGCATCCCTGCAAATCCATGTGCTGAATCCTGACCCTCAGGACCTCAGAAGGTGCCTGATGTGAAAATTGGGTCTCTGCAGATAGCATTAGTAGAGATGTGTGCACATGTGCTAAGTTGCTTCAGTGGTGTCCAGCTCTTTGCAACTCCATGGACTGTAGCCAGGGGGCTCCTCTGTCCATGGGATTCTCCAGGCAAGAATACTGAATTGGGGTGCCATGCCCTCCTCCAGGGGATTTTCCTGACCAAGGGATGAAACCTGCATCTCTAATGTCTCCTGCCTTGGCGGGTGGGTTCTTTACTACCAGCACCACCCGGAAGCCCCAGTGGAGATGAGGTGGGCCCTGATCCAATACGACTGGTGTCCTTTTAAAAAGGGGAAATTTGGATCCTGACACTAGGAGAAGAAGGCTATACAAGGTGAAGGCAGGGACTGGGGTGAGGAACGCCAAAGATGGCCAGCAAGCCCCCAGGAGCAAAGAGCAAGCCAGGTTCTCCTTCTGCCCCAGGAGACACACCTTCATCTTGACTCGTGACCCCCGGACCTGAGTCAATTTCTGCTGTTCAAGTTGCCTAGTTTGTGATGCTCTGATGAGGCAGAAATAGCCTTCAAACATCTTCTTTAAAGTTTATCAGTTGGAATGCTTTCAGCTGCAAGTTACAGAAACCTGTGTCCAGTTGGCCTAAGCAGTGAGAAAGCATTTATCCCTTCAGTGGGCAACTGAAAAGCGAGGAGGTATGTGCATACAGGGCCTTCCCTGGTGGCTCAGTGGCAAAGAAGCTGCCTGCAATGCAGGGCTGCACGCAGGAGACACAGGTTTGATACCTGGATCAGGAAGTTTCCCCTGGAGGAAGGCATGGCACCCGCTCCAGTGTTCTTGCCTGGAGAATCTCATGGACAGAGGAGTCTGCTAGGCTCTGGTCCATGGGAACACAAAGAGCTGGGCACGACTGAGATGACTTAGCATGCACGCATGTGTATACAAAAAAACTGACTCACATTGTTGTACAGCAGAAACTAACATAACAGTGTAAAGCAATTATACTCCAATTTAAAAAATAAAGAGTCTATTAAAAACATAAACGCGCACATGAATATGGAGAGCTATACCATTTTCGTGGATGTATGCAACTTAAAAATCAACTGAACATGTGACTTTTAAAAATTCTCCACTCCCCCCCAAAAAAATCCCGAAGGATTAGGATGTGTGAAACTCAACAAACTGATTGTAAAACTCAAAGGCAAGAATAAGTGTCCAGGAACAGCTAGGTCAGCTTGGAGAAAGGAAAACTCTGATGAGGGTCACGTGTCGCAGCACAGAAGCACAGAGCCACGCCGTGAAGACTGAGCTCTCACCTCCCCAGCGTGCCCATGTGGCCTGGGGAACACGGACCCGCCGGGCGCTGCAGAGTGGAACTGGGTCCCCATCTTACAGCAGGAGTGGGGGCAAACGGGAGATAAGAAGGATTAAAGGCCCCAAAGTAAAAAGTGAGACCACAAATGAATAGAAGAGAAGACTGTCTCCAAGGCCTTGGAGGGGAAGAGGTGGGCGAACCTCCTGAAAAACTCCCCTAGCACCAGCCGGAGCTGATGGGTAGAAAGTCAGAATGAAGGGTCTCTGCTTGAGTTGGTAGGGGAGGCAGGGTGGAGAGTCGCAAAGTCTCCAGTGCACCCAGGCTACACAAACAGCCCACAGAAATAGACAAGGAGAGGGCAGGACTCACTGAACAGTCGGCATAAGGGGACACACCCATGGTCAAGGGGTAGTGAAGACCGTCCCTTTGGTCACCGCGATAGTCCCCAAGTTAGTTGTGTCACTGGGGTTCCCCACCCAGCAGTCCTGGCGAAGGAAGGACGTGCCGGGTGCTGGCTGGCCCAGAAGTCGGCCCCACCAGTCCTCATGTCAGGACACCTTCAGGGGCTGAATTCCCCCTTAGCTTTGGATGAAGTGACAGTCATCACACAAGAGACGCTTCCCAGCCCCGTAACACCGCTGAGGCTTTAGAGTCTCGGCCATCCGTGTCGGCTAAGCTGGAACACTGCCCCCTTGGACCGTCATGTTGAGTCGGGTCCCTTTCACAGATACTAGCTCACTGTCACACCATGGAGATCTGCAAACTTTTTGGCCAAGTTTCGGGATTTGATAACAAAGATTTCCTGCATTTTGTACTATTGTTATTAAGGAACAGAACGCATTTTTACATAAAATTTATGATGCAATTTTTCCTGGAATTGACTTTTCTAGTGTTTTTTTTTTGCTTGAAATCAAATATTTTGTTTCGTTACAAATGGTACATCGTATTTAATTCCATATCTTCCACTTCTCTTTATAGTTTCCATTCTTCATATATTTTCTATATATTTTTATTGTTCTTTGAGCTAATGTGTAAGCCTTAATGACGGAGAAAGTATGATTTTTTTGTCTCTGTTAACTTACAGGATTGATGTCTTTGTCATAATATGGCTGAAGGTGAAGTGAAAGTGAAAGTTGCTGAGTCGTGTCCGACTCTTTGCATGGACTCAGTACAGTCCATGGAATTCTCCAGGCCAGAATACTGGAGTGGGTAGCCATTCCCTTCTCCAGAGGATTGACCCAACCCAGGGATGGAACCCAGGTCTCCTGTATCACAGGAGGATTCTTTACCAGCTGAGCCAGAGGGGAGCCTTATATAAATAACCAGCAGTATAAATAGACAGTTGCTCACGAGTTACTTCATTTTCTCCCCTGAAAATAACTGGACACTCAGAGCCCATTTAAAACATCGGGAGAACTTTCTAGATTTGCAGCTGGCCTCCTGCTGCCTCAGGACAGCTGTCTAGCTGCATAAAACACTCCGTTTGCTCAAAATCGCAAATAAACTCTGATATTACTTCAGCATCGTCCTTTCCAGCCCGACCAAGTAAGTAAAAATCTTACTATGTCCTTCATTTTGCACTTTGTCTTTTAAACTAGTTATCAAGATGCTCCTGTGTTTCACGTGGGGCCCGAGGCCCGGCTGGTGGTGAGGGTGTGGGAGTGCCCCAAATCCTGAAGCCAGATGGCAATGCACTGTCCAGCCTCATGGACGGGGGTTTCTTTGCCAAAGGTCGGTGGGCTCTTCTGGGGACCGCACAACCTGCGGTGAGCAGCCCAAGCCAGCCCGCAGGCTCCAGGCAGACTGCGTCAGCCTCAGCAGGACCAGGGCTGGGCGTTAGAGCCAGAGACAGCAGGATGCCCGGGGGCCCCCAGGCCGAGACCACCGGGGCACTCACCTCAGGGAACCCAGGCAGCTGCCGTTCAGCTTCAGCTGGCTGAGGTTGGGCAGGTGCAGCCCTGTGGGGCACAGGGAGAGAGGTCAGTGCCGGCTCTGCCACCCTTCGGTGGCACCAGCGCCCTGGTCCCTGCTGCCTCTAGCTGCTGAGGCCTAGGGCGGCCTTGGGGCCACATGCTGACGCCTGAGGCTCTGCTCGAACGAGGCAGGCCAGGGTGTACAGGGCGCCTTGAGTGGGCAGGGCCACACAGGAGGCCATGGAAGCACTGGACTCTGGCGGGAGGAGTCCCAGCTGGCATCCATGCACCGAGCGTGGGTCTTGCCCCCAGGCCACTCCCTCGACTGGCCCCTGGGCCCTGCAGGCATAGCCAGGCCAGAACCTCCATTGGCTCACACCCTGGGCTCCAGAGCAGGGGACCCTCGGGCCCCGGGAGGAGGCTCTGAGTCAGGGCTGCCTCAGAGAACAGGACGCCGACACAGTCTCTGTCCTCAGTTCCCAGAGAGAGGTGTGCAGGGCGGGCCGTGCAGAGGGGGCATCCAATGACCAGGGCAGGGTCCGAGCAGACAGACCCTCCAAGTGCAGCCTGGCCGGGATGGTGGTGGGTGTGTGTGGGGAGGGGCTCTCACCGAGGCTCCCCAGGCTGCTCTCACGGGTGTTGACACACATCTCCAGCATGCTCACCAGTCGGAGGTCATCAACCTGGGCCAGGGCCTGCTGCAGGGGTCAGGGGCGTCAGCCCTGGAACCTAGACCGCAGTCACACGCCCTCCATCCCACCCTCCCAGTGAAACTCCTGCTTTTGGCTACAAGGCTGGAGCAGGTGCGGGCATTTCCCTGCCTCACCCACGTCAACTCCAGCCACAGTCAGCTCTGGCTGGCCCATAAGTGTGATGTAACAAGAGTGGAGGCTGTGACCCTGTGTGGCTGGTGGGGCCATTGCCAGAGCAGGGCCTGCCCGGGGGGAGGCTTCATCCTAATGAGACGCACGGAACAGCCCCAGTGCAGCTCGGGGCCTGAGCCCCGCCCCACTGAGCACGGCCAAGCCCTAGCCTCCCTCACACCCGGGGACAGTACACTTATACTGTAAGCTGCTGAGTTTGGGAACTGTTTGTTACACGGCGTCACTACAGCAATAGCTGACTCATACAGAACTTGGAGACCTAGATGAAGCTCCAATAGCTGCCATAGCAAAAACAGAACGACGTGGATTGGGCACTGGTGGCAGGGCTGGGGGTGAGGGATTACTAACATGAGTAACATATTTAGTAACATAAGTGTTACTAAAACTGGAGAGATGGAGACACAGGTCATGTGATAATGCAATTTTTTGGTAAAAAGTTTCCAGTGGAAACCTGGCTGGCAGAAGACACACAGAGTGAACTTCTGGTGGTGGGTAGAGAGGTGCCCAGCAAGATGTGGGGAGAATGAACCGGCCACGGCTCACTGCGTTTGATGAGGCCCTGCAGGAGGCAAACTTCAGCTGGAATGGGGAGAGCCCAGGCGTTCTGAGACCTGTGGCTCGAAAAATACAACGGCTTCTCAACTCAAATCAGTGACAAGAAAAATGAAGAAAGGCGTGGAGTTAGAAAGACCCCATGAGATTCGGCCTCGGGGAGAAACCGGTTGCCAGGCACTTGCTGCCCTTGGGTGGTGCTAGGAGGACCAAGGCCTGAGACCCCCGGTTCCAGTGATTGAGTCTGCAGAGACAGAAATGCTGCAGCAGCTGCCAGTGGAGTGGCTTTGCATGGTTGGCACTGGATACAAGTGTGCTAGGAAGCACGCCCGCCGAGGGCCACGGCCTGGACCGAGGTTGACCGTGGTCATCAGAGACCAGGAGTCCGGGCTTCTCTCACACAGGCAGTGAGTCTCCCCAGCCAGAAGCTGGGTGGAGGACGGGCAGGTTCCAGCGTGGGCGGGGTGGCCCTGGTCAAGGCGCCCGCCCAGCGTAGGGGCTGGTACGGCAGCTGACCTGACATGACGGGTCCATGCTGGACCCAGACCTTGGGCACTGCTGTGCTGCAGGCCCGGCTGGAGGGCAGGCACACGGGGGCCATGGGGGCTGGGGAGGGGCCCGCGGGAATGTCCCATCCACCAGCAGTGACCAGACAGTGTGAGCCCTTCAAGTTGGTCGGAAAGGTGGGTGGGGTCCTGGGGCACCCAGGCTTCCTTCTGCGGACTCTTGGTGGTTGCGTCACCCCAGGGTCGCCAAGGGTCCCCTCCCGTGTGCCTCTCACATGGGTGCAGGCATGTGTAGGGGTGGAGGGCCACTGGACTGCACCGAGACCTCAGCATGGCCAACGGTGGGCGGGTGAGGGGTGTGGCCAGGAAGGGAAGGGCCCCACTGCCAGGAGTGCAGGGCTGCACCCTGGGGTCGCCAGGCGGGAGCCTGCAGTCAGAGGGTCTGCAGAGCCTGCGGGGCCTCAGGGTGGGGGGGGGATAAGCATAAGCACTGCCATAAGCACCCCAGGTTTGGGAGAAAGGCTTCCACAGCTGGATCAGTAGGGCACCGAGCCACCCCGCCGGAGCAGCCCCCAGATGCCTGCTGCCCGCCTCTGCTCGCAGCTTGTGAAGTCTGCGTGCTGCGTGCTCCGGGGGCCTGTCACCCTGTTTCCACAAGGACGAAGGCCCTTCTATCTGGTTCAGGGTCCCTGGAGCCCCACGCACAACAAATCCGTGGAAGGGCCTGGCTTGGGCCCTTCTGGCCTGAATGCCGAGGGACTTCTGTGTCCCCAGGCACCTGGGGTTGGCCCCCGGGGGGAGCAGGGGCCCTGGGGGCCGAGGGCATCTGGTAGCCAGCCGAGCCCAGCCCCGCACTCACCAGCCTGGCGGGCAACAGGCACTCCTCCGCCAGCTGCTCGCTGTGGCCGTGCCCACTGCGGCCTGGGGCCTTGCTCTGAGGCTGGGGGTTGTGCAGGCCCTGCGAGCTCAGCTCCCGAACCTGGATGCTGGCAGTGCTCGGCCGAGACCCGTGGGCTCCGTCCCGGGCCTGGTCCATTCACACCCAACCTCCTGGGTGCAGGCAGAGAGCAAAGCCGGTCAGCCTCTGCTTCTCCTCTGATCCACAGCCCAGCTGAGACCCTGCAGAGCCGCTGACAGGTCTGTGCACACAGCAAGCCCCCCAAGCCTCTCTCTGGCCCAGAGAAGGCCCGACAATGAAGCCAGAGCCTGCCTGGGCCCTTACGGTCCCTCCCTTGGCCTGGACTCGCGCTGTAGCCTGGGCAGGCCGCCCTCCCGGAGCCTCTGCCCATCCTTCAGGGTTCTGGGGGGGTGCCGGCGCTAGCCTGCCCCTCTGGAGCCCCATGGAGGCTGCAAGCCTGGGGCGCTGCCTCCAGGTCCCATTTGCTCCTCTGCCACTGGGAGTAGCAGCCAGCTCTGCCTCGGGCCTCGTGTTGTCCTCCACCGATGGTCTCTGAGCCTGGGGCCTTCAGGACCAGGGTCTCGGGCACACCCCCCACCCCTGTGCCCACCAAACCCCCTCACCAGGAGGCAGCTGCCTTTTCCCACCGTGGGTCAAACATCTGGGCACGAGGGTGGCATGTGGCCCCAGACGGCGCCTGCAAGAGAGTCGAGTCGGCCTCCTGGTCAGGTCTCGGTGCCCGAGGGACCTGGGACAGGCTGGGCCAAGGCCACAGGGCTCAGAGTGAGCAGCGCAGAGGCGGTGGGGCTGTCAGTCTGGACCCTGGCCCTTAGGTCCTTTCAGCCATCCTGGCCCGGCTGATGGGGGAAGACAGCCATGTGGTGACCAACACCGGGGGCCCTCTGGGTCCCTCCAATGCAAATGCTTGGTCTTCATTCAAATCCCCTCTTCCCTCCATGCTCAACTCCACTCTCTCCAAAAGGGGTGCCCGGCCTGTTGCTCTGGACGGTCCCTTGTGGGCTGGTCTCCCTAGGACCCTGCCCATCTTTGGTGTTACCCCCAGGCCACAGAGGAGGGGGCCCACCTGCACCAGCCTCAGCTGGCATTGCTTCTTGAAGACCCAGGTGCCTGTACCTGGCCCCAGACCCTGGAATCATCTCTGCGAGTAGAGCCAGAAGACTGTGTGGGCCATCTCGGCTACTTCTGTCCACCTTGGGTCAAGGCGTCGCTGGCCCCCCGCCTGTGCTCCCTTCTCCCTTCCTGGACTTATTCCCTAAGACCGAGCCCTTCCTGCAGCCCTAGGTGTTTTACGACTCATTCAGTTGAGTGAGCGCCTTGCCTGAGACAGTGTGGGTTCTTGTGTGGGCAGAACCAGGCTCACCTGCCATGTGCAGTGTGCAGAGCAAGGGCCCTGGAACGTTCCCCCCACATCAGTCACCGCGGCAGGTGCAGCTTCCGGCCACTGCTTTTGTCTATCAGCCCCTGTGGGTGGTCACGATTCACCCTCCACATTGCATCTGGAACCACCCACCCCGGCCGGGGCGGTGAGGGGTGTCACCCTTTGTCAAAGAGGGTGGCAGGGAGTGGTGGGCCTCGGGAGAAGTTGCCTGGGCTACCAGATGCCCACGTGTGAAGAGTGACCACACACTGAGGAACCCAAGGAGGTGAAGCCATGCAGAGGAGCCTCAGGGAAGAGATTCATGAAATTTCTGGCCAGGATTTCTTTCCAAAAGTTCTTCTGCTGCCCGCTTTTCTCCAGCTGGTGAAAGTCCTTGAGCCTCAAAGGACGACCCCAGCACCAGGCCCCCTGGGAAGATGCTGCCCCCCACCCCAGGATGCCAGCCTGGGGCTCTGGGAAAGGTCTGGGCTGGCCAGTCTACAGCTTGGGAAGCCAGTGGGCCACCCTCTTCCCTCTGTGCCTGAGAGCAGCTGACCTGAGGTCCTGCCCACGACCTGGCCCAGGGTATGGTCCCGTTTAGCCAGAGGTCCTGCGGTCCAAGGAGCAGGGCCTGGGTAGGAGGCTGAGGCTCTCAAGACACTGTCCCCTCACGTTCACTCACTGGCCTCGACCTGTCCACTCTGTTCATGGCCTTGATCCCCTCCTGCCCTGCCACTCCCTGAGGCCCCAGGCTGGAAACCTGGGGGCCCTTCTTCCCCTATGCACAGGGAATGTCAGCTTCTGGCCGCACTCGCTGCTTCTCCTGGTCCCCTCCACCTACCACCCCTCTGAGGTCAGGGCTTGAGGTTCCTCCTGTACTGGTGACCTCAAGACCCTCAGCAGGGCCAGGGATTGTGGGATGGGCCCCAGGGAAGCAGATCTGACATCACAGGGACCCCCCTGTCGTGGCCGCTCCATCCTCGGCCTCCGTTCTCCCCCTGGCACAGGGAAAACTGTAGCCCTGCGGCCCCAGACCCAAAGGTGCGCTCGGCTCTCACCTGATGGGGTCGGCCCCCGTGCCCCGGCCGAGGCTCCGGGCGCCCTCCTCCGCCGGGCGCTCCCTTCGACTCGGTAGTTCCTGCGCCGCGGGTTGAGGGCTCTGGGCGCCAAGGCAACGGGGGCGGGGCCTCAGCTGAATCCGCAAATATTCTCGAGCCACGGGAATCCTTAGGCTCCGCGCGGTCCAGCCACGCCCCTTAGCGACGGTTGCTGGGGCGCGGGGGGGGGAGGCCAACCCGGTTGCGGGGTTCGCGCTGGTCTCGCCCAGCGCACGCGCGCGCGCGGCAGGGCCACTCCCACAAGGAGGGACGCTGGAGAGGGGAGACGCTGTCTAGCCCGCGGGGCGCAGACGAGCCCAAGGTCTGCACCCACAAAGGTGGCGTGGGGTGGAGACTCGCGCCCACCTTTCTCAGGTGGGAGGCGCCCCTGTCGGGCGGTCCCTGAGACCAGGGCCCTGCAGGGTTTACCTCCGCCTACTTGTGTGGCCCAGGCCACGACGAAAGGACCCTCTGAAGACGAGGGAACTGCACCTGGACACCTGGAGGGGAGTCCAGAGTGTCCGCGCCGGCGAGGGGCGCGGCCACCCGCTGTCATTTACACGCCTTTACTGCGCGTCTACGGGCGTCAACCGGACACGTGGGGTTGGCGCCGTGCTGGAGACGGGAGCGGCCCCCAGGGGTCCGCCGGGGTCGAGGCCGGCAGCGGGATGAGCTCCCGGGAACTGCGCGGAGCCGGGGCGGGAGGGGGCCGAGAGGCGCGGAGGGTGGGGTTGCCAGCTAATGCCTGAGGAGCAAAGGTCTGGGCTCACGTGAGACGCACCGTTCTTTCCTGTAAATACGGAGGATGCTTTTATGCGTTACAGTGAAAAGTTTTTTAATGTTAAAAACATGCATTTCTGAGCGTCTTTAAAGGAGATACACTGTGCACATTTACGCTTGGGGTGCGGTAGACTTCAGTTTAGCTCCCCATAGCAACTTCGGGGGTGGATTTGCTGGGTATGGGTTGTTAGCTAAGATTCCGCAGGGCTGGGACCTGGGGCTTCGGGGAAGCTCCGTGGGCAGGTAGTCTGCAGGGGCTGCCCATGTTTTGGGAGGATAGCGGTGATGGTCGGCGGGGCTGCGCGCTACGTAAGAGAGAAGCAAGACCCTGGGCACTGGCTGGAAACACTGGGCCGGACTCGCCGTTCCGCGGGCTCAGACGTCCCCGCCCAGACGAGGCGCCTGTACGCCGCCTGGCCCAGGGCGCAAGGCCGAGCCGCTCCCAGGACCCCGCGGAAGCTGCCAGGCGCCCCTCCCGGAGCCACCTGCGCCTGACCCTCTTCTGGGCAGCCCCTCCGCCCTTCTCCGGCCTCAGGTCCCGGGCATCCGCGGGGCTGAAGACGCGGGCTCTTGCCTCCCTGAGGCTTAGCCCTCGGGCTGTCGCCTCCTTTCCGGGCCCTGCGGGGGACGGCGCGGACCTGGGCCGGGGGCGGCGTAGGCGCAGCGGTGCCCGGCGGGGGTGCCCGGGGTCCGGCGCGGGGCTCCGGGAGCAGCGCCCCGCCCCAGTCCACACCCGGCCGCGGACTCGCTTAGCCACGGGGTCTCTATCTCCACGCGAGGCCCGTCTGCTCCCGGGAGAGCCCGGACCTCCCTAGTGGACGCCGCCCCCCGGGGCCCGACGCTTTGCGCAGCCAGCCCCGCAGGCCGCGGCCAGCGCCGGCCGCCGGGGCGGGCACCGCCCTCGGCGAGGCTCCCGGAAGCCCCGCCCGGCCGGGGCTCTGACGGGCGGGCCTCTCGGCCAACCGGGGCTGGGGGAGGCGGGGCCCGGCGCGCTCGGCCAATCGCAGGCCGCGCAGGGCTGACGGACGGGCGTGGGGCGGGGCGCGCGCGGCCGGATCGAGTGTGCGCCGCCCGCCGCCGGAGCCGCACCCGCCGCGGACGGGACCCATGCGTCGGGCGAGCCCTGCGCCCCGGCCCCGGCCCCTGCCGCCGCCCCCGCTCCGGCCCCGGCCCGGGGGGCAGTCGAGCCAGTGAGCGGTGAGTGCGGCGGGAGCGGTGGGCCGGGCGGGGGGCCTGCTGTCTGCGCTCGGCGCGCGGGGGCGCAGGTGAGCCGCGGGCGGCGGCGGCGGCGGCGGCGGCGGGCGGGGCCCTGCGCTGCGGCGGGGGCTGCGGGAGGCGGCGGGTTCGCTCCGCCTCGCCCAGGCCAGCACCTCCGGCTCCGTGTCGCAGGCCCGGCCTTACGGGCTCCGCAAGTGACCTGCGTGTCCGCGAGCAGAGGCGCTAGGCGGGGTCTTCCACCCGCCGGAGCCCCACGGGCCCCTCCGGAGAGCACGGGCATCCGGCGGCCATCACACACGCCCGGCGACCCGGGGGTTTAGAAAGTCAGTGTCTGCGGTCCCCGCAAGGGCGCTTCTTTAAGCATCACAAACCGGTGACATCCCAGATGCGGGCCTAGGGCCCAGGCCGTCTCCCTTCCTCACCTGTCCCCTTGCGCCCACACCTCTTTTGGGTCTTTTCCTGTGATTTGCTTTCTGGAGCCCCGGCCTCCTGTCCACCTCCACACCTGCTTTGTATTCTCCAAAGTTCTGGCAATGGGACCCATGGGTTTATGTGGACTTTTCCCTTGGAGTGTAGCCCAAACCTGCCAGGGCAGGGGTTCCTTCTGTCACCGTGTGCCTGGAGCAGCACCTGGGATGCAGTAGGCGCTTACTGAATACTCGTCAAATGCACCAGCATGCCCTGGGGGGAGGGCTGGAGCAGATTGTCGGTTGCTCCTAGCCTGTCTGGGCACGCTGCTGTGCCCGCCACTGTGGCAAGACCTGTTCTCGTGGGGGTGCTGGTAACCTCAGCCCACGGCGCCTCCAGTTTCGGCTTTTTGCCTACCCAGCAGGTTCTAATTCGGGTACGTGCTTGGGAGACGCTCCCAGCTGCCAGCCTTGCCTCTGAGGGGTCGGCTCCTTGCTCCTTGCTTTTCTCATACAGTCATTATTAAATGCAGCTGGAGGCAAGACCCCCTCCCATCTCTGGGTTGGAGGTGCCACAGGTGAGCGACTGGACCACCAGTCTAGCTGCTGCCCCTGTCGTCTGGATGCATAGGCCCAAGGGGCAGGCCAGAGCTCGGCAGGCTGGTCCAGGGAGCTCCTGCGCCTGCCCTGCATGGTCCGGCCATGCTGAGTGCGGCTCCCTCGGCAGGTGGGACCGGCGACCACTGCAGCGCCTCGTGCTGCGGTCTCTTGAGGAGCAATGACGGAGTATAAGCTCGTGGTGGTGGGCGCCGGTGGCGTGGGGAAGAGCGCCCTGACTATCCAGCTCATTCAGAATCACTTCGTGGACGAGTACGACCCCACCATCGAGGTGAGCCCGCCTGGCTCCTGTCCGCTGCTCAGCTCCTGATGTGGGCTTGACTCGCACCTCCTCTAAGGAGGGGTCCCCATGTCACAGGCCCCCCGGGGCAGGCAAGAGAGGAGCGAGGGAGGTCCCGCCCCCCACCCTGCCCAAGAGGGCCAGCTGTCTCTGAGCAGTGTCGTCCCCAGGACTCCTACCGGAAGCAAGTGGTCATCGATGGGGAGACGTGCCTGCTGGACATCCTGGACACAGCGGGCCAGGAGGAATACAGCGCCATGCGAGACCAGTACATGCGCACCGGGGAGGGCTTTCTCTGCGTGTTTGCTATCAACCACGTCAAGTCCTTCGAGGACATCCACCAGTACCGGTGAGCTGCCCGCCGGCCCGCAGGGGCCCCTGGCCCTCTTGTGCCCTGAGTGCAGCCAAGCCCGTGGGCCACCTGCCGGCTCAGCCCTTCCTCCTTGCAGGGAGCAGATCAAGCGGGTGAAGGACTCGGATGACGTGCCCATGGTGTTGGTTGGGAACAAGTGCGACCTGGCCGCGCGCACCGTGGAGTCTCGGCAGGCCCAGGACCTCGCCCGCAGCTACGGCATCCCGTACATCGAGACCTCCGCCAAGACCCGCCAGGTGAGCCCGGCCCCTGCCCCGCAGCCAGTCAGGGCCCCGCCCCGCCCGCCCGGGACAGGGCTCACTGCCCCCTCTCCCTCGACGCAGGGCAGCCGCTCTGGCTCTGGCTCCAGCTCCGGGACCCTCTGGGACCCTCCGGGACCCCCGTGACCCAGCCGCCCCTCTCGCTGTAAGTCTCCCCGGATGGCAGGGCAGCGAGGGAGGCCAGGGCCCGGGTCTGGGCTGAAACAGCTCCCGGGGGAGGTGGAGGTGCCCGGAGAGAGCTGCCCTGAGCCAGACCGGAGCGGTGACCCTGGGGCCCCAGCCCCCGTGCCCCCAGAGCGCCCCGCGGGTCCCAGGGTGCCCCGAAGACTCAGTGGGCTGGCAGTTGAGGACAGGCCTCCCGACGAGGCGGGCCTGGGGCCTGAGGCAGGCAGGGCCCGGCTCCCTGTCTGTGGGGTGGGGAAAGGGCTGGGGTCCTGCTCCCCGCTGAGGCGGTCGTCCTGCCCTGACCCGGGCCCTCCTCCTAGGGCGTGGAGGATGCTTTCTACACCCTGGTGCGCGAGATCCGGCAGCACAAGGTGCGCAAGCTGAGCCCGCCGGACGAGGGCGGCCCCGGCTGCCTGAGCTGCAGGTGCCTGCTCTCCTGACGGCAGCGTGGGCGCGGAGCGCTGGGTGCCATGCAGGAGGCGGCGCAGCAGGGGTGGAGGGAGGTGCCGCCAGAGCCCAGCCCCCCAGGCCAGTGGGCAGTGCCCGCGGGCCTCCCGGGACGCTTCGCACAGACTCTGGTGAACTGATGCTGCTGGCCCCCAGCCTCGCTCTCCTCCAGCCCTGTCCTGGCCCAGCGGGCGCAGGCCGAGTCGCAGTAAATTATTTCATGGTCTTGACCTGGCGTTTGCCTGAGGCCAGGAGGCCGCGGTGCGTGTGGCCTCCCAGGAGGCAGGGAGCTGCAGCTTCGTCCGGGCGGCGGCCGCCCCGCCTCCGGGGGCCCCGGCACGTCCGTCGGAGTTCTCTGGGTGCGGCCAGAACCAGCCACCTGACACACGGGAGTTTGTCAACCTTTAATCCGCAAGGGGGGGATACTGAGGCCAGAGACTCTGCGGAGGTCGGGGAGGAGCGGGCCACGGGGGCGCTTCCGGGGCACTGCCCGGCTCTGCTGGGGCCGTGCTGGCCCTTCACCATGAGAGGCGCTGGCTGCAGGCGCCCCAGGGCAGGGGGCCCTCTGAGCCCGGTGCCGCGTCTCCAGCAGCCTGGGCGGAGCTGGTGGCCGGGGGTGGCTGAAGCAGGAGCTGAAGGGGAAGGACCGTGTTCTGCCTCAACGCAGGCAGCCCTTCGCCTGTGGCCTCTTGGTTCACCAGGAGGTCTGGGGGGATCCCGTCGCTGGGGCCGCTGTCCCGAGGGTGGTCCTAGGCTGGGGGCTGGCGGGCCAGACATGGAGCCCGGGCCCCCAGAGGGAGGCCTGTGGCCGCAGCCCGCGTCGTGCTGCTGCTCGGTCTTTGGGCCGGCCTGGCGGGGCAGGTGGGCCAGGGAGGGCCAGCCTGTCCTCTCCAGGGAGTTTCTTGAAACTGGGAGGGGTGGGGGTCCTGGGGCCCGGATCCAGCTGCTCACTGGGAATGGATGGACCGGGTCAGCTTCCCCACCAGGCCGGGTGACTTGTGCAGGGTGGGCCTGTGAGGCCTGCGTGGCCACCCTGGCCCAACATTGGGAACCGCCCTCCAGCCCGCTGGCCTCTGGGGTCTGCAGGGGCTGATGCTGCCCAGCCCTGGCTGGGTCAGCCGAGTCTCAGAGCAGAGGAGCAGGTGGATGGGGTGAGGAGGAAGCCCCGGGACCCCCATCCCTCATTGTCCCAGGGTGACTGGGGACCGCTGCTGAGCCTGCCTGGGTGGGGGGAGGTCGCCTTTCATCCCGTGCCGCTCAGCCATCGAGAGGCCTGCAGGGCCCGGCCTGGGGACAGCGTGTCCTGCAGGAGTTCCTGCAGGTCTTCCAGGGGCGGCTTCTCGGGCGGAGGGTGCCATCAGTCCAGCGGGGGTCCCCCAGGAAGGCCTGGCCCCCAACCCTGGAGCACCCCCTGTGGGGGTGGCGTGCTCCACTAGGCGCCACGCCTGGGGCTCCAGTCGTGCCCGGCACTGGGCGGGGTCAGAGGGCGTGCTCCGGGCCGGTGGGCCGGCTGGCTCTCCGCTGCCTGCTCCACACAGGCCACTGGCTTTACGCTCCTGAGGACTTGTGGCCGTGAGCACGCACTCATCCTCCAGGATGTAGGTGTCTCCAGGCTTCATGGTGACGACAAGGGGGTCTGTGTGGACAGCAGGCCCGGCAGGGTCAGCTTGAGCAGGGCACAGTGGGGGCCCAGCACAGGGTACGAACCCCCCAGTGGCCTCTGGCCCCTGCAGTCCCCCCAGGCTGTAGCAGACCAGCTCCTGTGGGTCCTCATCTGGGGGGCTTGTCCTGGTGGTCGTGGCTCCTGGACTTGGGCTCCCGAGACAGTGGCCGGCACTCAGAACTGAGGAACAGTTCTGCAGGTCATCCCACCCCCAAAGGGCAGCACGCTGGCTCTCCCGCTCCCGGCTGACCCAGCTTTCCTGACGGGAGCCCCATTCCTGCAGGGGGACTCTGGGCTGCCCTCGGACACCTTCTGGTGGGGCTGGGGCCCCACCCCGGCATCTGGAGGGGACAGGCGCACTGGGGCCCCACCTCCTGGCAGCCTCGCCCAGTTGAGGAAGCCCTGTAGGGACCGATCGGTGCTGTGGGTCCCTGTGGACGGCTGCTCCTCGTGACGGGCAGCGTGGGGGTCAGGCCTGCCTCGGGGCCAGAAGCAGCCCTATCTCAGGGCCCAGGCCCCCAGGGCTGGGGGATTGTGCTGCCGCGGGCCTGCCCCAGCCCCCAGTCCCACGGGAAGAATGAAGCCTGCAGTAGGCCCAGCTGCCAGGGTGGCAGGGGGATGGCCTCTGGGGGATGCGTCTGCGTGCTGCTGCTTTGGCTTGGGGGGGCCCCTGCTGAGAGTGAGCTGGTGATGGGCCTGAGATCGTAGCGGTTTCGGGAACCCCATATGAAGAAGCCTGAGGAGCCCCCAGACCCCACAGGTCAGGGCTGCCCCCATCGAGGGTCAAGTGTCGCCCTGACCCTGGCCCTCGGGGCCTCTCAGTCCTGGCTGGACACGACACGCTCTTCCCAGTCAGGACACCCTTCCTGTGGGGCTGGGGCAACGCCTGTTGGCCCAGCTCTGCTGCCGTCCTGGGCTGAGGGTGGGCTGGGGGCTGGCCCTGGCACATGTCCCAACCACAGCAGGGGTTCCGGAACTGAGGGGCAGGGTGTGTGGCCCACGGGGTGGCTGATGGGGCTTGCTTGCTTGTCTCCTGGGCCTTGGAGTCAGGCTGGGCACATCGGGGTGTCACCACCTGGGCTCCATCTGGCTGTGGCCTGAGAGGGCACTGGACACCTGGCGGGCATGAGGCAGGGATGAGGGGGCTGTCTGGGTGAGGCCAGGCTTGGGGCCCAGAGGTCAGCATGGGGAGCCATTTCCCTTCATTGATAGGAAGATGGGCTTGGCAGGGTCCCACCAGCCCCGCTGTTGGGGGAGCTCTCCGGGAAGACCCCTGGCTCTGGGGCGTGCCCAGCAGTCCAGGGCAGGCCTGCTTCTCAGTCACAAGCTGGACCAGCGCCGGAAGCTGTTCTGGCCCAGGAGCACAGCAGGACGGCCATAACTTGCTTCACGCCGGGCTCTTGAAAGAGCCAGACACACAGAGAGGGCCACCCAGAGGCCGCCTCGGCTCCTGGACGGGCTCCCGGCCGGCGGAGCTTAGTGCTCTGGAGGGGCCACCTGAGAGGCCCTCGAGACTGGTGCAGGGGCCAGCTTGCCGCCTGGGTCCCCTCTGAGATGAGGTGAGTGGGGCAACGGGAGCCTCCTGCCGTGAGGGCAGGCTGGAGGCTTCACCTGGGGGGGCACGTGGCCAGGGGCTGGCCCAAGACCCCACGGTGGGCAGCTCCTGGGGCCCTCTCAGTTGGTATTCCTTGAGGGAACATTCTGGAAAGAGGCAGAGGGGGAGCTGTGCCTCGGGGGCCCCACAGGCGCCTGAGCTCCTGGGAACCTTCGTCCTGCCGAGCTGCTGCTGACTGGTGCGGCGTTTTCAGGAGCAAAAGCCCTGTTTCACAGCAGTGGTGCTGCTTTGGCCCTGAGCTCACTTGTGGGGCGTTTCCCCTGGCAGCCCTGCCAAGCACGGGGCCGTTCCAGCCAGGAGTCGGGCGCCTTTCTGTCCTGAAGAGCGGAGTCTGCACCCAGTGTTTCTGCCTCAGCCTGAGACTGGGGGGCCCCTGCGCCACCTGTGACCATGTGCGCCTGAGTCCTGACCAGCTCGGAGGTGCCCCTGGGCAGGGCGGGGCCTGGGCACAGGGATGCTCCCGGGTTGTGCCCGGAGCAGGCTTCCAGCCCGTGGACCAGGGCCTGCTGTCTGGGGAAGGGACACGCGGTGCGTGTTTCACGCTGATCTTCATTTCATACTGTCTGACAAACCTTCACGACAAAATAGGTGTGTTTCAGAAATAAGCCAAAAAAGCAGTGAAGTCGCGCTTCAGTGTTAAACGTTTTCAGGGGTAAAGTCTACATGCGATGACACAAACACCCCAGGTGTGCAGTTTGACGAGGTTTTGTTTCAGCTTGCACACGTTACGGCTCAGTCTCTGGGGTGGCAGCCCCGTGGGTTTTTGCACACGTTACGGCTCAGTCTCTGGGGTGGCAGCCCCGTGGGTTTTTGCACACGTTACGGCTCAGTCTCTGGATGGCAGCCCCGTGGGTTTTTGCACACGTTACGGCTCAGTCTCTGGGGTGGCAGCCCCGTGGGTTTTTGCACACGTTACGGCTCAGTCTCTGGGGTGGCAGCCCCGTGGGTTTTTGCACACGTTACGGCTCAGTCTCTGGATGGCAGCCCTGTGGGTTTTTGCCCACGTTACGGCTCAGTCTCTGGGGTGGCAGCCCCGTGGGTTTTTGCACACATTACAGATCAGTCTCTGGAGTGGCAGCCCCGTGGGCTTTTGCATGCTGAGGGCCGGGCATATCCACACTCTGACCTAAGCTCCCCACCCATGAGCCCTAGAAGCTGCTGATACTTGTCCTCCCGGGGCTATACCTTTTCCAGAAGGTCCTATGAGTGGATTCACAGGTGGGGCTGGATTCCTTTAAGACGTACAGGTCCCATTGAGTGAGTCAACATCCTGTTCCACTTGATGGAACCCCATGATGCATCCATCCCCTTGTGGAAGATCATCTTGGTTGCTTCCAGTTCTTAATGATCACGGATAGAGCGTGAATGTTGCATGCAGGTTTTGTGTGGATGTGAGGTTTCAGCTCATCTGCGTGGATAGCAGGGAGCATGACGCTGGTCACATGGCGAGGGTGAGTGCGCTTGGTGGGAAGCCGCCTGGCCGTCTCCACGGCGGCTGCACGTCCGCACCCCGCCCCCGCTGGATGCTGTCCTCGTGCATGCTGGTTCCCACTCCGCACGAGTCCTTTATTGGATTTACGATTGGCAGACATTTCCTCCCACCCTGGAGCTTTCTGCTCCAGCCTAAGTCTGGTGTGGAATCAATTTTACATGCAGATCTGTCTCTCATAGGTGCCCTCTCTCCTCTGACCGGCCTCTCCCCTAGTGCCCATGGCCTCGCCCTGTCCTGACATTCTGGCTTCTAATGCCACATGTGAGGCCCCTGGGGAAGGGACACAGGGAGCTTGTTTCACGCTGATCTTCATCGCAAAGAAGCCAGAGGTTTAAGATGGAGCCAGCAGTTGGCATAAGCCACGCCCACTGTGTCTCCAGCAGGGTGTGTCCTCGGACAGCAGTGGCCAGGCCCTCGGTCTAGGATACCAGCTGGCCCGCTCCAGGAGACCTTGTTCTGTGGCCAGGTCTGCGGGCTGGCAGGGATGGTGGGGCCCACCAGGCTCAGCCTCACACCTGGCTCCTGTCCCCACGAGGCCTGCAGCCTGGTGGCCCCTCGGGGCTGGATGTTGCCTGGGCTGGTCGTGGCTGACTTCCCTGGACCTGGCGTCAGAGGTGAGCAGCGTCACAGCCACTCTTTCCGGGCGAAGGCAGTTGTGGGGCCGCCTGGCTTCAGGGCCAAGGACCCCCCTCCGTAGAGCACCTCATCGTGAGACGAGCCAGGTGGCCGCTCCACACCTGCCTCGCTGCCGCAGTGCCACCTGGGCCAGACCCCTCTTCTCTCCAGGGTCCCAGCTCTGAAAGCACCTCTTGGTCCAGAGTGAGCGTGATGTCTTGGCTGTGCACGTGTGCCCTGCTTCTGTCATGGCAGAACCTGCCCTCCCAGCCAGCCACATGGCCTCCCCGGCTGTCAGGGTCTTAGCCCTACACCCATGTACCCAGACTGGAACAGGCTGTTCCGAAAGCAGTGAGGCGCTGGGAGACCCGACGTTAGGGGATTACGGTCAAAGCTTCAGGTGTAGCAGCCGGATCAAGACCAAGCATAAAGAAAGAATGCCTGGGTGTTTCGACTGCATCACGGGGCTTGAGGAATCTTAGTCCCCGACCGAGGGTGGAGCCCTGGCTCTGCAAGAAGGTGCCAAGGCCTAACCATTGGACCACCAGGGAATTCCCAAGAATCCCTGTTTTTAGAACTCACGCTGAGAGCCTATGGACAGGGTGAGGCTAGACATTTTGGGTTCACTATAAAACACCGGTGCTGGTCAAATGTGTGCTGCATGTGGACACGGGTCAGGACAGCGTTGCTGGGGTTGGACCTGGCTGATGAAATTTGGGAAGGTTGCCACACTTTAAAAAAGAAAGACAGCGACCCCATGGATTGCAGCCCACTAGCTCCTCTGTCTGTGGGATTCTGCAGGCAAGAATACTGGAGTGGGTTGCCATGCCCTCCTCCAGGGGATCTTCCCAACCCAGGGATCAAACCTGGGTCTCCCGCATTACAGGTGAATTCTTTACTGAGCCACCAGGGAAGGCACTAGTAAAGAGCCTGCCTACCAGTGCAGGAAACGAGACGTCAGCTTGATCCCTGGGTTGGGAAGATCTGCAGGAGAGCGTGGCAGCCCACTCCAGTATTCTTGCCTGGAGAAGCCCATGGACAGAGGAGCCTGGCGGGCTACAGTCCTCAGGGTCACGAAGAGTCAGACACGACTGAAGTGACTTAGCGTGCACATGCACACACTTTAAAAATAACAAATGATGGAAATTGTCTGAAAAAGCAGAAATGTATAACTAACATCAGGGGCATCATTTTGACCCCTTCCCCTGGCATTCAGTCCATCCGGGCACGGGTCCAGTCTGGTCTCTGATGCCTGGCGCCTGTCCCGCCTGCGGGGCCCTCTGGGGCCTGCTGAGCCATCCCACCTGGCCCCGCTCTCCCCCGCCCACTGCGCCGCGGCCCCTGCTCCTCACGTGCCCACCCTCGCCCCCTTGGCGCTCTCCCCGCACTGCCAGGAGGGAGAGGCACCTCGCTGCCCAGCCCCAGGGACCCACTTGATGCTGTAGCGCACCCAGATCATGATGCGGTTTTAGAAAGTGCGGTTCATGGTCCGTCATCTGCTTTGTGTCTGGGGAGTGGAGTCCGGCCCACGCTTCTCTGTGGGCGCGGCCAGCATCTGACCTAACCCAGACCCACTGCCCGACGCTGCGTGACAGCAGAACAAGAGCTGTTTCTGCAGAAACCTCTGGCTTCTTTCTGAAGCCAAGGCGGGTCACCAGGGACACCCGCGTCCAAAGCTCAGACGCCTGCCCATTACGGAGGCGCCTTCCAGGCCAGTTGGACCCCTCCTCCGTCACCCGAAGGGGGCCTTCTAGGATGACCGCGCCTGGGGAGCTGCGCCTCTGTTCTCTGACCCCTCCGCAGGAGTCACACGGGACCGGAAGGGATAGGCGGGGACTGGGGGCGGGGCTGGGATGGCTCGGGGACAGGGACAGGAGGGGCGGGGCAGGGAGGGGCGGTGCTGGGCTGGGCCGGGCCAGGCGGGTGGGCCTCGGTGCGGCTGGCTTCCTTCCCCTCTGATCATTTCCCTCTCCTTGCGTCCTCTGGCAAGCACCCAGCTCGGGGTCCGCGAGGACTGGATGGCTGCTGAGGGCTCAGGCTCCCATCACCCTGACCTAAAACAGCCCAGGAGGCGTGCGGAGCCCCACGGTCCTGACATCTCCCTGTCAGACCCTGGTTAGGATGCAAAAATTTATCTTTGGGGCTCCCCATGGGCCTAACAGACACGCATATTTCCCGTTTCAGAGCTTTCTTTTGTTCATATAGTGAAAAACGCTTGACCTCCGCATATTATCCTGATTTCTGCGTATACCTGCTTGGTTTGGGGGCCCTTTCAGGAGCGTGATGCTGGCTGTGGCCCCACAGTGACCAGTGGGTGTCCGCCACCTCACTAGCCTCCTAGGCTCCCTCCTCCGGCTGCAGTTCCCCCTCTGGTCTTACTCGGTCTGGGTGCACAGGGCGCCTTCCCGTGTGACCTGGGGTACCCTCGTGGAGAGAGGGGCTGAGCGGTGGGAACCGACCACATGTAGGGGCCTCACTTAGGAAGGCTTTCTTATCTTTCTGTGCTCATCTCTGGAACTCTGCATTCAGATGGATATATCTGTCCTTTTCTCCTTTGCCTTTGGCTTCTCTTCTCTTCTAAGCTATTTGTAAGGCCTCCTCAGACAGATATTTTGCCTTTTTGGATTTCTTCTTGGGGATGGTTTTGATTATGGCCTCCTGTACAGTCTTATGAACAGGAGTTCGGAATCGTCCATAGTTCTTCAGGCACTCTATCAGATCTAATCTCTTGAGTCTACTTGTCACTTCCACTGTATAATTGTAAGGGATTGGATTTAGGTCATACCTGAATGGTCTAGTGGGTTTCCCTACTTTCTTCAATTTAAGTCTGAATTTTGCAATAGAATGGAAAAGACTAGAGATCTCTTCAAGAAAGTTAGAGATACCAAGGAAACATTTCATGCAAAGATGGGCTCAATAAAGAACAGAAACAGTATGGACCTAACAGAAGCAGAAGGTATTAAGAAGAGGTGGCAAGAATACACAGAAGAACTGTACAAAGATCTTAAGGACCCAGATAACCATGATGGTGTGATCAGTCACCTAGAGCCAGACATCCTGGAGTGAGAAGTCAAGGGGGCCTTAGGAAGCATCACTACAAGCAAAGCTAGTGGAGGTGATGGAATTCCAGCTGAGCTATTTCAAATTCTAATAGATGATGTTGTTAAAGTGCTGCAGTCACTACGCCAGCAAATTTGGAAAACTCAGCAGTGGCCACAGGACTGGAAAAGGTCAGTTTTCATTCCAGTCCCAAAGAAGGGCAATGCCAAAGCTGCTCAAACTACCAGACAATTGCACTCATGTCGCACACTAGCAAAGTAATGCTCAAAATTCTCCAAACTAGGCTTCAACAGTATGTGACCTGAGAACTTCCAAATGCTCAAGCTGGATTTAGAAAAGGCAGAGGAACCAGAGATCAAAATGCCAACATCCGTAGGATCATAGAAAAAGCAAGAGAATTTCAGAAAAATGTCTACTTCTGCTTCATTGACTATGCTAAAGACTTTGTGTGGATCACAATAAACTGGAAAATTCTTAAAGAGATGGTGATACCAGACCACCTTACTTGCCTCCTGAGAAATCTCTATGTGGGTCAAGAAGCAACAGTTAGAACTGGACATGGAACAACAGACTCGTTCCAAATAGGAAAAGGAGTACGTCAAGGCTGTATATTGTCACCTTGCTTATTTAACTTATATGCAGAGTACGTCATGCGAAATGCTGGACTGGATGAAGCACAAGCTGGACTCAAGATGTCTGGGAGAAATAAATAACCTCAGATATGCAGATGACACCACCCTTATGGCAGAAAGCGAAGAAGAACTAAAGAGCCTCTTGATGAAAGTGAAAGAGGAGAGTGGGAAAGCTGGCTTAAAACTCAACATTCAGAAAACTAAGATCATGGCATCTGGTCCCATCATTTCATGGCAGATAGATGGGAAGCAGTGGAAACTGTGACAGAATTGATTTTCATGGGCTCCAAAATCACTGCAGATGGTGACTATAGCCGTGAAGTTAAAAGATGCTTGCTCCTTGAAAGAAAAGGTATGATCAGCCTAGACAGCATATTAAAAAGCAGAGACGTTACTTTGCCAACAAACAGCCATCTAGTCAAAGCTATGTTTTTTCCAGTAGTCATGTATGGATGCAAGAGTTGGACTATAAAGAAAGCTGAGTGCTGAAGGATTGATGCTTTTGACTGTGGTGTTGGAGAAGACTCTTGAGAGTGCCTCGGACAGCAAGGAGATCCAACCAGTCAATCTTAAAGGAAATCAGTCCTGAATATTCACTGGAAGGACTGATGCTGAAGCTCCAATACTTTGGCCACTTGATGTGAAGAACTGACTCATTGGAGAAGACCCTGATGTTGGGAAAGACTGAAGGCAGAGGAGAAGGGGACGACAGAGGATGAGACGGTTGGGTGGCATCACCAACTCAATGGACATCAGTTTAAGCAAACTCCGGGAGATAGTGAAGGACAGGGAAGCCTAGCATGCTGCGGTCCATGGGGTCGCAAAGAGTCGGACAGGACTGAGTGACTGAACGGAACTGAAGGTACCTCACTGGGCAACAGGAGAAGACCTGTTTCTTGTCCCGATTCAGCTTTTCAAATACCAGGCCTGTGGCTCACCTGGTTTGGCCGTGACTTCTCTTTCATGTTTCTCTGGGTGACTCCTTGCTCTTTTCCCTGGTCTGTGCCCCTTGCTGGGTGGCTCTGTCCATGCCCGCCCTGGCCTGTGCCCCTTGCTGGCTGGCTCTGTCCATGCCCGCCCTGGCCTGTGCCCCTTGCTGGCTGGCTCTGTCCATGCCCGCCCTGGCCTGTGCCCCTTGCTGGCTGGCTCTGTCCATGCCCGCCCTGGCCTGTGCCCCTTGCTGGCTGGCTCTGTCCATGCCCGCCCTGGTCTGTGCCCCTTGCTGGCTGGCTCTGTCCATACCGCCCCCACCCCCAACTGTCAGGAGGGCTTAGTTTGACCCCAGGTGGCATCTGTCCATCTCTGGACTGAGTGTCTGTACCAGGCCAAGCAGAATGGGCAGCGGGTCAGGGGTGTACGGGGCCCTCCTGGCAGGCAGGCTGGGGCTGTGGGCCTGGGAGGTGCCAGGAGAGTGCTGGGGGGTGGGTGAAGGGCCCTGGAGGCAGCCTGGCCTGTGGGCGCTGCCCCACACGAGGGGAGAGGCCTGGTCCTGCCCTCTGTTCTCTACCTTCACCTGCTCCAGGTCCAGCAGCAGAGACCACACCTGCCCTGGCACCAGTGGAGGTTCCTCCGCAGACCCGTTGGCGTGTTAGGGAGAGAAGCCTGCTCTGAGACCAGCACGCGTGGGGGACGCCCAGGAGGAGATGGAGGCAGAGGCTCTGCCTCAGCTAAGATGGGCCGTGGCCCTGCACTCTCGCCCTGCGGGGACCCGGGCTGGGCTGGCTGCGGTCCTGGTATCAGATTCTCCCAGAGCCTTGTGAGGCGCCCAGGCCAGTGCCCTTCAGGTTAGGATGCTCCGTTGAGGCCCTGGTATCTACTCCAGTTCCTCAGCATCTTCACTCACTCGTCGGCTCACCCGATCTCCAGGGCCTTTTGTTGGAAAATGGGGCGTGGTGTTGGCCCAGCTCCCAGCTTCCTAGGGAGGCCCTGAGGAGGGTGAGCTTGACAGGGCCAGGAAAGGCGCGGACCCCTCCCGGCCCGAGGATGCTCACAGGTCCGGGGCCGGGGCAGCAGGAACTGCGGCCGTGCCTGGGGGCTCTCGCCCTCCTGCCGCTGCAGCGTGGACGGGTTCTCACCTGCGCCGAGTGGACGCTGCAGCCATGGATACTGAGGTCCTGAGTGCTGAAGCCGGGCAGCTCCTCCTGACCAGAAGACAACAGAAACAGGATGAAGACCTGGGCCTGGCCGAGTGCAGGGAAGTGCCCTGCCCCCACGGACCCCCAGGTCTCAGCCCAGGAGACTCCGGACAGGAGGAATGGCCCCAGGAGGGTGCTGGCTCGGGCGGGGCTGCATCCCCACAGCAGCCCAAGAGGTACCCCTCCTCCTGCTGGTGCCTATCAATCACCCACTCTGCCCCAAGCTGGCCAGCCCTGCCAGGAGAGCGGAGGCCTGGTCAGGCTCAAGAGCCTGAGGTGAGTCGTTGCCCAGGCTCTCACCCAGTCCAGGCCACCCTCCTCCAGGAGCCCAGCACCCTCAGCCCCACCTTGGGAGCTCCGTCCCTGCACACGCACACCTCTTTCTCCTCCTGCTCTGGGGCCTGGCCTGCTCTTCCACCCCCAGACCAAGGGGTCTCTCCTCCAGAGAGGTCTTTGAGCACCTGGAAATGCACCCCAGATGGGAAGGAGGGGCATCCTGATGTCTCACAGCAGAAGTGTGGTGACTTCGTGCAGCGAGAGGTCAGCATCTTTCCTGGGTTCCACTGGAGCCCCTGGCTGGCCCTGAAACCCAGAGGGGCCGGGGTGAAGACGTCGTGGGGCAGGAGGCCTCCCCTGCCCTGCGTCCCAGGGGCCCAGCACAGACCTGCCTGCACACCCAGCTAGGACCCTGCCTGGGCCACCTGGTCCCACGTGCTGGTGCCCCTACCTGGGCCATCCCCCATGCCTCCTGATGAGGGTGTCCACCCGGACCTGCCTGTTCAGTCTGGCTGTGAGCCCTGCCTGGAGCACAGCTGCTCCTGCTGCCGACGGCCCCGCCTGGGCGCCCCTGCTGCTCCTCGGCTCTGATCCCCGCTGGGACGTCCCTTCTCCTGGGGGCTGTGATCCTCGTCTCGGCTGCTGTGATTTCTGCCCAGGGGTGCACCTGCTCTGACTGGGTCCCTGACTCTGAAGAGACATGTTCAAGCCTCACCTGATTCACCTAAGATCCCCGCCAGGACTCACCTGCCTGTCCTGGGCTTTGACCTCTGCCAGGCCTCACTTGCTCACATTTGGCTGTTATTTCTGATCATTCCAGGGCCAGCAGGGTCTCCAGCTTCTCCACTGTCCAATACTGCAAGACAAAAAACCCAGACACCCCAGGGCACCAAAGAGCCTCGGAGAACAAGAGTGAAGCTGGCTCCCTGTTTTAAGTGCTCTGGTCTGTCTGATCAGCAGGGGAGATGAGCACTCCGCCCGGGTGGGTGGCACCCCAGGTTGGCGCGTCATAGCTTGCACGCACACTCCTAACACTTCCACTTCCCAACTCCCCTCCCAGCCGCCTGGGAGATTCTGTTACAGTGAGATGATGAGGAACCGGAAGGGAGCCAGAAGGCCCAGCAGGAGCACCATGCGCCTGGCTCTGAGTGTGAGGAAAGCAGAGGTCAGACTCGCGCTGGGCAGGGACTCCTGAGGCTTCTGGGAGCACGCCCTGCTTAAGCGGATGCCTGAGTGACAGGGCACTTCCCTGTGGCCCCGAGGTTAGGACTGCACGCTTCCCCTGAAGGGGGCACAGGTTCCATCCCTGGTCGGGGAACTAAGATCCCACGTGCTGCACAGCGTGACCAAGGGAAAAAAAGCATGAGCAACAGAAAAAAATCGATAAAGTAGACTTTATCAAAATGAAAAGCTGTGCTCCAAATGACCCCATCAAGAAAATGAAAAGACAACATACACAATTAATAAAAAATATTTGTGAATCGCCTATCTGACAAGGGGCCTAGTATACAGAATGCTATGCTAAGTCGCTTCAGTCGTGTCCGACTCTGTGCGACCCCATAGACGGCAGCCCACCAGGCGCCCCCGTCCCTGGGACTCTCCAGGCAAGAACACTGGAGTGGGTTGCCATTTCCTTCTCCAATGCATGAAAGTGAAAAGTGAAAGTGAAGTCGCTCAGTCATGTCTGACCTTCAGCGACCCCATGGACTGCAGCCTTCCAGGCTCCTCCATCCATGGGACTTTCCAGGCAAGAGTACTGGAGTGGGGTGCCATTGCCTTCTCCAAGTATACAGAATACATATATATAAGTATATATACAGAATATATGACAAGTGTTCTTGCCTGGAGAATCCCAGGGACAGCAGAGCCTGGTGGGCTGCTGTCTATGGGGTCACACACAGTCGGACACGACTGAAGTGACTTAGCAACTCAACAGTAAAAAGTAGCAGCTCAGTTAGAAAATTGACAGAGGATGTGGACAGACTTTTCTCCAAAATCTACCCAGCTCTAGAGGACAAGGCCAAGGACACACGCAAACCCAGATCACACGGAATGGCTCCTCCCAGCAACGCGAGCCTGGGGAGAGACGGCAGCCCTTCCGGACTGCGGGCAGGAAACGCTGATCCGGGCTACACCATGGGTGTCCACGCTGCTCAGTGGAGGAAATCGGACGCAAGAGACCACAGACTCTGTGAGCCCACTGACCCAAAACGTCCCGCGTCGCCGGATCCACAGACAGAAACTGGGTTAGTGGTGTCCAGGGCTGGGGGAGGGTCGAGGGGCAAATCTGGTGAATGAGGGACTCTTTGAGGAGGTAGTGAAACGTGGACGCAGTGGTGATGGCTGCATAACTCCACGAATACGCTAAAGCCACGGAATGGGATACTTTAACACCTGTGTTTGGCGCTGTGAGAGCTGAAGGAAAGCTCTCTGAGCCAGATTCCCACGGAGGCAGAGCGGGGACGGGGGACCAGGGGGCTCTAGCACGAGGCACTCACTCCTCCATTCGACTCACCTTGCAGCCGGTTCTTGCTGGTGATCTGCCCAGGGGACACACTGGCCAACCCCAAGGGCACTGGTCTGGGGATGGACACGCGCGACTTCAGGGGCCTGCATGGCTGAGGGTCTCTCGTCCACAGTTCTGAACACAGCACAGGGAAAGGGCTGTATCGTCCCATTCACACCAAGGGTCCACTCGTGCCTGGAGACGCGTTGGAGGCCCGGCCTGTTGGGAAACGGCTTGGTGTGTGAGACTCATGGAGAGGACCAGGAACAGGGCCCTGCAAGGGTCGAGGGCTGAGGCCCTGCATGCCCACCTCGGCCCCCAGGGCAGACATACTCGTGCGGCCTGTGCCCCTGACCTGGGGCAGGAGGAGAGACACGGGAGGGTCCCGGACACGAGCGCGGGGCCCCGGAGCGGCTGACGCTCTGCTTGCCACACGCCTCCACCTCCCAATTCCTCCGCCCTTTGCCCTTCACCCCCTTCCCCCCATCCTTCTTCCTCCCGCAGCTGCGACACTGCCCCCGCCAGCCCCTCACCCCCTCCCTTTCTCCTGCCTTCTCCCCATTTCCTGATCCAGAGCACCGTCCATCCTCCTCAGGCTCACTCCGTCCTCCCCACTCCCTCCTCCCCCCAGCGCTCCTACTTCCTGCTGCCCCCTACTCCGTCATCCCGCATCACCCCACACCCCTCTTCCTGCGGTATCCACCCCCTCCGGCTCCAACTGCCCGCCTGCCTCCTCTCCCTCCAGCATCCTCTCTCCTGCCTCCTCTGGGCCAGGAGTCTAAGCTCTGACCTTGGGCTCCTTTCAAGGACATGGGCACCTCTGGCAGCAGCCCTCCCCCCATGGACTGCTGAGGGGGCTGGATGCGCCTGGCCCATGGTTGGCGCTAGGGGTCAGTGTCGGCTGGAGCCTAGGGGCGTGAAGTTACCTCCCGTGGCCTCTGCCCCAGCGTGGCCGCAAGGCTCGAGGGCGGCGATGGTCCTCACCTTTCTGACCTCGAGCTGGTGCGCCACGGTTACCGAGTATGGCCACTGCGTCTCACAGCATCACTGGGTGCCCTTTCCACTTAGCGGTCTCCAAAATCTTCCTCATACCCTCCCAGGCTGTCTTTGTTAAAGGCTGTGTCATGTGCATTCAGTGGGTCCGTCATGATCGCTAGGGCTCCTTAGTGACAGGCACCCCTGTTCTGGTGTGACGATGCATATGGGGGCACGGGGGCTCCAAGCACTTACTCCTCCCGCCTCGGAGGATGCGGTCTGCCTCCTCTGTGCTCTGAGCTTCAGCAGCGTGTTTGTGGTACCCAGAGACCCCCGGCCAGAACCCTCCATGGTTCCTTGACCCGCAGACCTTCCCTTGTGGTGAGAAGTGCACGGTGACTCTGCTCTGCTCAATCTGCGCGTCTCTTAGTGAGATGAACAAGCGTATTCTATCAGCCCCCTTTTTATTGTGAACTACCTGTTCGTGTCATTTCCCATCCTTTTGCCCTCTAAGAAATTGATCCGTAGGAACTCCTCACCCATTAAGGACATTAGAACTGGAAATATCTTCCCACAGTTTCATATCTTCTTCTAAGTTTGATTTGGGTTTTCCTCCCCAAGCAAATACTTGATTCTCGTGTGGTTGAATCTGTTGTAAGCAGCATGGAGGGTTTTTGTGATTTAGAAACACTTTTCTTAGTTACAGTAGCGTTAGAGTAAGCTTTATCTGTGACTTGCAGCTGCTGTGGCTACTCCCTCCAACACTTGTGCAGGGTTTCCCCAACTATTCTGGTGCCACGTGGGTGCTCCCCAGTTTCTGTGCACCTTCCGCCCAGGGGGGGCTGGGGGTACAGAGGGTGGTGCGGGCTCCAGGACTGCCCCAGAAGGGCAGGTGTCAGCAGGCCTTCCTGCCGCTCACTCCTTCTCTCTGTCCTCATGGGCGGGGCCCTCCCAGTGGGAAGGGCCTGAGCCAGGAGGGCCAGAGTGGACCCTCTGTGCCCGGGGCTGCTGACCAGGCCCAGGGCCAGGACTGGGGCAGGGGGCCTGGGGAGTGAGCTCAGCGCTTGCTGTCACTTCTGCCCCCAGGTTGGGTGTCAGGTGGGGCCCCGCTGGAAGGGGAGCGGGAGGGCACAGGGGTTGACTGTGAGCTCAGCCAGCGCTGCATCCACAGCCTCGCTCTGCACGGCCCCTGACCCACAGGAACCGGCTGGGCAGCGACACTCAGGGCCTCACCCGCAGGCAGCATCCTGCTCAGCTGGGCCCCGCCTGCCTCCTGCTTCTGTCCATGAGCCTCAGCCCAGCCCCAGCACAGCAGCGGCCCTGGCCTGGCACACCCTGGCCACAGGCCGCCCCATCCACCGCATCTCCCCGGGTGTCCGAGCCTCCTCGCCAGATGCAGGAAGGCAGCCTGCCTTACCGGCCTGCCCCCACTCCCGGCTCCAGTTTTCTCCACACTGGGCACCGGCAAACACTTGGGAACATGGTCCTGATTCCCGGTTTCCTGAAGTCCACGAGGCGAGCTGCGGGGCAGTTAGGCCGCGCGTCACAACCGCGGAGCTCGCTGGCCCCGGAGCCGGGCTCCGCAAGCAGACCTGCGGCGATGAGAGGCTGTGCAGCCAGCGAAGCCGCTCAGTGCTGCTGGAGAGCCTGCGTGCAGCAGCGAAGACCAAATAAATTAAAACTTTTCAATTAAGAAAATAAAGATTGAGGGACAAATTAAACAAAAAAATAAGAGCAGTTTTGATCAACACGCACACAGTAGGGGTCGGGGAGGGCATGCTGGCCGGGACGCTGGGGACACGCCACATGGAGATGGGGCCCCAGGAAAGGAGGTGACCCAACTGTGTTCCTCTCACAACCTCAACAAACTCAAACCCACGGAAACAGAAGGACAAGGCGCCCTGCTGTCCCGCGTGTCATAACCAACGTGTCCTACGGAAATGAACCAGTTCACAGAAGCCTCGATGCACGGCTGACGGGCTTGACCGAGGGGATGCATGGAACCAGGGGCTGCCCGTGCCTCTTGAGCGTATGTGCAAGGGCCCCAGGACTGACCGCACACGAGGGGGAGGGCAGAACTCAGGAAGTGCTGCCCGAGGTTTCATGAGGAACAGTTTCTGCCACTAAGTCGGGAGCCAGAAGCCCATCATGGCCTGACCCCTCAGGGGCCGCAGGGGCCGGGCATGTGTGAGGAGTGTGGACGGGCTTCTGTCCCTGGCAGCAGGAGGTCCGAGGTGGGGCGGAGTCAGGGCCCGTGATTCGGCCCGATGCGTGAATGCTGGTGCTTCAGGGGCCCAGGGGCAGCCTTGACCCAGGGGGCACCTGGATGCAGCTGCACCCTGCATCATCCTGCACATGGGCACAGAGGCCGGCCACTCGGACCTGCAGCAAAAACCCCTGCCGGGCTCCAGGCTCTGCTCGAGCCCTCGGAAGCCAGGAGAGGCCTGTGGCTTGCTGGCCAGGCCAGCCAGGGACCAAGGGGCAGCAGCTCCTCCTAGGGGAAGCCCGTGGAGCCCTGCCAGGGCTGGGGGTGAAGGCTCTGTGCAGACACCCGCTGCTCTCCCAGCTTCAGGCAGGGAAGGCTCAGGAGGTGGTTCTCCCAGGTGTTTCAGCTCCCGGCCCACCCATCCTAGGAAGCAGATGGACTGGGCAGAGGGGGGCACTGCCCCCATGAATCCTTCCCTGATAAGGGGCAGGGGTGGGTGGCACCCTCATCCAGCCCTGTGTATGGTCTGAAGAAACCCTGAGGGCTTCCTGGAGGAGCTGGTCCTGCCGAGCTGTGAAACAAACCTGTTTGGTTGCGAGGCACATGCTTCATGGGCCTGTGATTGTAAGAAAGGGTTATGAAAATGTGTGTGTGCCTGTGTGATCTGATGTCTGAGGAAAAAACAACAAAAACTTCAGGACATTTCAAAAATACACGTGTAGCGAAAATGCACAGTGCCCGGGGAGGGCTCTGCTTGGTGTGTCCGGAGCCCAGAAAGCACTGACTCGTACACGGGGCCTCACTAAGTTCTTGCTGATCGTTAACAAACAAACAAAAAGCAACCTCATACATTTGGAAACAGCTCTAATAGTTCATGGTTCTAAGAAGACATCATAAAGAGATTAGAAGTACTTCAACATGGTGACGCTAACAGGCGCAGGAGGTGGCAACCACGTGTTTCAGCAGAAATGCGAGCCTTCCTGTGATTTAAAAGAGTCACTGGAGACCCTGGAAATGGTGGGCGGCTGGGGCGACAGGAGGCTGGTGGCAGAATGGGGCAGAGCCTCTGAGTGAGAGAGGAGGACGAAGGAGGTCACAGGAGGCCTGGGAGCTGGTCCTTCCAAAGGCCTGGAGCCCATGAGCGTGTCTACCAGCGAGCAGGAAGCTCAGGGACCCCAGGGCAGGGACAGCCCCCTAGGAGCCAGGGGATGGAGGCTGCAGTCTCTTCACTGAGTGGAGAGACGGAGTGGCCAGCAGGCTGAAGCATAAGCTGCTCCCCAGACCCGGCTGAGCTCCTCACCGCCGCTGGGCAGCCTGTCCTCACTGTTGGTCTCTGCTGACTGTGGTTGGCACAGCGGGCGAGGAAGCTAGAGAGAAGACGCCCCACGCCACCTGCCGAGAGTGAGGGCAGCTCAGGGCCAGAAGAGACGTGCTGCAGCGGCTGAGAGCGTGGGGCCTCGCCTCAGGCACCGGCCCCTCCCTCCCGGCGCCCTGGCGGTTCCTCACCGACAGGACCAGACCCTGCGATCGCACACCTGGACGAGCACCCCAGAGAAATGAAAACACAAGTCACGGCAGCCCCCTTCCCAACAGCCCTACGTGGGGACGAGGTGCAGGGGTGGTCCCGCCCCTCCACTGACCTGTTGGCAGCAAGGGGGTGATGGCCATGACCCATTAGGGATTCTCTCCGGAGAACCGGGTGGCCTGCCAAGGCCAGTCCCCCACCTTGCACCGTGTGTGCGATTTCTCTGCTGCGAGGACCAGATGCTCACAGCCGCCCCTGGCATGGGGCCGTGTCCTCACAGGCCCAGGTCGTGGGCCCTCCCGTGTCAACAGTCACCTGCCTGCATGTGACACGCCTTCCGGCCATGCATCTTTCCTCCTCACAACTTTTCTCCCACCTGCTTCTAAGTCCCCCGATGACACAGAATCATGGCGACAAGAGCTAATGCAACCTGAGGAATACAAGACTGCACCCTAGACCACTGTAAGCCGAGTCCTGGCAAAGAGCTGCCCGAGTGTCCTGCTTCGGAGGGAATCCTGGGCACACGGACTCCTTGTCCCTCAGTGCTGGTCATTTCCTCAAACTGCAGAACAGAAGGAAAAGTGTCTCCTCCCAAGCTCCGCATCTACAGGGCCCAGCAGAGACCCGACACTGACGCCAGCAGTTCTGAGGCAGAAATGGGTCAGGCTGAGCTAGGAGCTGCAGACAAGCTTTCTATCTATAGCCTCCTTGAGGAAAGCGGTGTCTTTGAACACAGGCCTTTGGGGAAACGGGGGCTGGCAGGTCCTGTATTGCGGCACAAGAGCTGCCTCCGCTCGGCCCCCGGCCCGAGGTCTGGGAGCAGAGCCGGTCCCCAGCAGCCCGTCCTGGACAGAGTGTCTGCCTGCTGCTGGGGGACGGCGCTGGGGACCAAGGGCTCCTCTCCAGGCTCCACCGGCTCCTGAGACTCAGTCACCAGGCGGCCTCCAGGCTGCCCTCGTGCTGGTGGCCAGCCCCGCGCCCATCCACAGGGCGTCCCGCACTGCCTCTCGTGGACATTCAGCTGCCTGGCACCCTCCTGTGGGTGCCCAGGAACCACGACCCTAGGTGCCCCTCAGTCCTCTGCCTTCGTTAGTTGTTCGGCTGCTCAGTCGTGTCCGACTCTTTGCAACCCCACGGACTGCAGCACGCCAGGCTTCCCTGTCCTCCACTATCTCCTGGAATTTGCTCAGATTCATGTCCATTGAGTTGTGATGCCATCCAACCATCTCATCCTCTGTCGTCCCCTTCTCCTCCTGCCCTCCATCTTTCCCAGCCTCAGGGTCTTTTCCAATGAGGCAGTTCTTCACATCAGGCGGGAAAAGTATTGCAGCTTCAGCGTCAACATCAGCCCTTCCAGTGTGTATTCAGGATTGATTTCCTTTAGGAACCACCTACTAATATGTGTCCAGACACACTAACTGTGGAAATAAAGGTTTTATACTAAAGACCCTTCTCTTAAAGTCCTTCAGGGCCCCTGAGCAGAACGAAGACCCTTGTGGTTGGAGCAGAACCCTCCTGACCGACACTGGAGAGCACCACATCTGAGGGCTGACCAGTCAGGAGGACCAGGCTGGTCTCCAGGTTCCCCATCACCCCTCCTGCCCGCATCATCCTAACAGCCAGGGGCCACAGTGTCCCCTGCTCCAGTGAGACCCTGGGCACCCCTGGCCAGCACCTGCAGCAGCCCAGATCTCACGGTCTCCATTAATTCCATTACAAGTGTCCACCCACAGGTGTGCATTTGTGGATACGTTTTAGGTGTGATCTTGCTGAGGCCACGACCTTAGGAATCTCCTGGCAACCCAGTGGTTAGGACTTGGCACCCATTGCCAGTGGCCTGGGTTCGATCCCTGCTTGGGGAACTAAGATCTCACAAGCCACACGCAGTGCAGCTTAAAAAAAAAAAAGCAAACAACAGCAACTAAACCCACCTTTTCCCTTCCATTTTGAGTTCACAGTGTGGAGCTCCACACCGTGACTTCTCCCACCTGTGCCCAGCAGGACCCCAAGCAGGCCCGTGAAGCAGCGGCGTCTCACCTCTGCTGACACACCTCCTGCATCTGCGTGGCATCCCGTGAACTGCCGTGCTCGGCCTACGCACACACGGGCTGTCGCTGGTCCACACCTGGCTCTTCACTCCACATGGCTCTGCCCCCTCCTCCTTCTTCACCCCTCTCCCCACCTGGAGCCCTCTCTGCTGTGCTCCCAGGGCCTGGAGCTTGGGGTCAGCCTCACACACGGCTGGGGCCGTGCTAGTGGGAGTCCAGCACAGTCTCCGCATGACCCCATGTTTCTGCCACCACAGGCAAAGCTAAAACAGTCTCCCTGTGTCCTCCTTTCTGTGGGATGGCCTGATTCCCAGGAGAGAAAGTTCTAGGTCAAAGGTCACATATCATTTCAGCTTTGCCAGACTGCTTTCCAAACAATCATTCCTCCAGACAGCACCACTAACATCAGGACACATATATTTGCTTTGATGGAGTTTGCGTCTCATGCGAAGTCTGACTGCAGGGCGATGAAAGCAGTCAATTCTAAAGGAAACCCACCCTGAATTTTAAGTTGGGTAATGTGATTCTCACACTTTATTCTTCTTTTTCAAAACTGTTTAAATTATTCTTGTTCTTTGCATCTCCTTGTGTAAGTTTTAGAAGCAGCATGTCTCTATCTACAAAAAGTCTTGCTGGGATTTTCACTGGAATTCTAATTAATTTGTAAATCAACTTAAGGAGAACTGAGATCTTCACTTCATCGAGTCTTTCTGTGAATGAACATGTATGACTCTCCGTTTATTTGTCTTAAACTCCTCCCCTCGTGTGTTTAACGGAAGTGCTGTGCCGCACCGGAAGCTAACATGGCCTTGCAGGCCAACCGCACTTCCGTGGTCTCGGCCGCGCTGGGTCCTCACGCAGCACGTGAGCTTCCTCCAGCTGCACGCAGGGGCTTCTCTTGGCACACAGGTTCTAGGGCACACGGGCTCAGCAGGTGCAGCACGAGGGCTTAGTTGCTCTGTGGCATGTGGAATCTTAGTTCCTGGACCAGGGATGGGACCCATATTCCCGGCACTGGAAAGTGGATTCTTAACCACTGGACCACCAAGTTCTTAAATATAAAAGTGTGCAACACTCAATCAAAAGTAAAGAGGTATATCAGGAAATAAGATGCACTCACAGGGACAGGTGAGAGAAACTGACCCAACAGAGATGAAGACAGCGGAGCTATTTGACAAGGACTTTAAAGAAACACACTAAATGCACTCAAGGAGAGAAAGACAAGATGAACAAATCTGGGCTGGAGGAGACCTGGAGACAAAAACAAACCAGTGGAAATTCTAAGGACATACACGGAACAACTAAACTCAGCTCAGCGGACAGCTGTGACGCACACCTACAGGTAAAGAGAGGGCAGGTCGGAGGAGCCCACGCAGGCTGAGGCAGAGAGTGAGGGGCACACAAGCTAAGACAAAGCAAAGCAGACCCTGGGGTCCAGGGGGGAAGGTCAGGAATATCTCTAACTGAGGTCTAGACGAAGAGCAGAAAGAGAGCGAAGCGTCCAAAATACGTGAGAAACAAGGGCTGAGACTTTCCCCAACTGACAAGAGATGTCAAGCTTCAGCTGCTAGACGCACAGCGAGCACCGAGAAGGGTAAACACAGGGAAAACACACCCAGGCCCAGTGCAGTGAGCCTGACGACTGAGGATAGAGAAGAGAGCTTGAAGCACCCAGGAAGGCGCGCCACCTTCAAAGGAGTGACAGTGAGAGAGACAGAAGGCATGGAAACGGAAGGCAGTGGAGTAACATCCGCAGAACGCTGCTGCTGCTGCTAAGTCACGTCAGTCGTGTCCGGCTCTTCGCGACGTCATGGACTGTAGCCTACCAGGCTCCTCCATCCATGGGCTTTCCCAGGCAAGAGTACTGGAGTGGGGTGCCGTTGCCTGCTCCGCTCAGAATGCCAGCAGAAACAAACGCCAGCCTATACTTCCACACCCAGTGAGAGCGTCCCTGAAAAATAAAGAACAAAAGAAGTCTTCAGAGAAACAAAAACTGGCAGAATCCATCACCAGGAAGCCCACACCAAATGAAATACCAGAAGGTGCTCTCCAGGGAGGGAAAAAAAAGTGACCCCATTTAGAAGTTCAAAATGCTAGGACTGAAGAGGGCCTGGTTTCAATCCCAGGTCAGGGAACTAAGATCCCACAAGCCACATGGTCAAGAAAGAAAGAAAGATAAGGACTCAACCAGGTGAATCAGGTAAGTCAAAAAATAATGACAATGACATAATTCCCAGTGAATTCCACAGGCCCCCACTGTGGCCAGCACACTCTGGGAGGGGTCCACTGCACGTATGGTGGTAACCTGCTGTACTCAGCTTTGTGGGGTATCTCAAAATCGACAAGCACAGGTGAGGAATGCGGGGGAAAGTCCTTGTAGACCTTCCTTTCCCTCCTCAGGAGTTTTACTCAGCTCTCAATTTTATCTCCTTCAGCTGGACCACTTCTTTCATTCAGTCTGCAGACAACTGGCCACGCTCCTCACCAGCTCCAGTCTGCAGGTCACCCTTCTGAGCCTGGCCGTGCCCTCCAGCAGGAATTGCTGTCTGCTCTGCTCAATGTTGAATCCTCAGCACCTACAACACACTTAGGCACGCAGGAGTCAAGGAATACATTTAGGTGAGACACTGAATTATTACCATTCATTGCCTATATTAGATGAATAAATTACACCCATAGATTACAGATTTTTTTTTAATTTACAAAATTGCCTCTTTCTTTCAAAACCACTGTCTCTATGTCTTACTCTCCAGCTCCAGTTGTCAGTGCTCTTAGAATCCTGAGATCCAGACTTTGCTCTAAGTCAGAGAACTGACCCGCTGACGGCCCGGGCCCAGCGAGGCTTCATCCTCACCCGGTCGGACCTGAGAAGCCCACCCACCACCGCCCTGCTGGTCTGAGGATCAGGCCCAGCCTACTGGGGGGCGTGGCTACACTCACCCGGCCCCTCAGGTACCGCCCCCGACACAGCCTGAGGCCCGCCCAAGGCCCCGCCCCCCGCCTGGTCCGGCGGACGCGAGGCCCCGCCCCCACTCTGCGCCCCGCCCCAGCGCGGGCCCCAAGGCAGCCCCTCGGTCGGAAGTAGGCCGTGTTCCTCCGGGTCTGCAGGCTGGAGACAGTCCGTCGTCGTGTCTAAGTCAGTCACTCCCGCAGTCTATCAGCAGATGGGCCAAAGAGACGACTGACTGGCCCGAAGTCAGTTCCTACCGACGCCGCTTTGGTCTTCCTGTGTGTGCACGCGCGCCGGGTGCCACTGAGCTTACGCAGCCCGGGGAGACGCGCGCTTGCGAGAAGGGGCGAGGGGTTCGCTGGGTAGGGCCCCCCCGCTCCCCGCAGCCGCGGGCCTAGGGGGCGGGGCCTCTCGGGGCGGGGCCAGTGAGGCGGACCCCCCGAGGGAGGAGCGAACGCCGGCGCGCTCCGATGACGTCATGGCGCCCTGTGCGCCTCCGCGCGTGCGCGCTCCCTGCGGGCCCTCCTCCCGGGGCACGCTGGGAGCCCCGACGCGCGGCGCAGAGTATGCGTCTGCGCATTGCCTCTTGGCTTGCTTGTCTCGCGTGGTCGTGGGATCCGCTCTTTGGGGTCCTGCAAGTTACACGACCGAGGGCTTGCCAGTCAGACTTTCCTTCTCCAGTTGAGTAACCCCGACCTTATTCCCCACAGAACCGACCCCTGGGAAGGACAGACAGCCCTGGCAGAACGCACTCGCCCGGATGGCGCCCGGCCTTGGGATGGGCCTTGGGATAGCCACCCGGCCTCGTGCAGCTTTTGCCCGAGGCCCGGGGAGGTGGGCGGGCAGCTCCCGTGGTGAAGAGAATGACCTAAGTGGGACAGCGCCTCGGTGGCTGAGGACTCGGGTTGTGACGAGGGCTAGCTGAAAACAGTCAGTGTCAGCCTGTGGAGATTGCTTGCGGACATTGAATACGTCTGAACTGTTGTTACAGTTAAACGCTCCGGAAACAAACTCTCAGAAGGACAGCGTGGAGAGTGGAGTGCAGTTTAGTACACCAGCGGTCGGAGGCGGAGTCTCCTCTTTAGCCAGGGACTCCGACCAACTTTTGTGAAAACCTTATATATCTTAAGTGTACTGCTCAAGCCCACAGCTCCAAATTCCTTAACCCTAGCCTGGAAAGTGTTAAAGGGAAATACAATCAGGTTACAGCCATGAGTCATAATCAGAAGGGGCAGCTGGTTATACATTGCAGCCTACACTGATGGGGGCCATAAAGATTACAGAGCTGATTAACTACGTAGGGGAGTATTGCATTCTTTTTGGCGACGGGAAATCTTGGTATGGAATCTTGTGTTTATCAGTCTGGGAGTACAGTTCCGCCGTAGGCATGTTATCCCCATGGCTACCAGGCACATAGTCCAAAGTTCACTGAAAGTGCAAGATGGCGTTTCCTTCTTTTTCAAGATGGAGTCAGCTCAGCCTGTTCCTTTCCTGCTTCACAGTGACACACACGGGCCGTGACGTCAGGTTGCTTACGTGTCTGTTCACATACTTGCGTCTGTTCGTGTACACATACCTATTCTTTGTTGTTCAGTTCCTAAGTCGTGCCTGTCCCTTTGTGACCCCGTGGGTCGCAACACACCAGTCTTTGCTGTCCTTCACTATCTCCCAGAGTTTGCTCAAACTCATGTCACTTGAGTCAGTGATGCTATCCAACCATCTCATCCTCTGTCATCCCCTTCTCCTCCCGCCCTTAATCTTCCTCAGCATCAGGGTCTTTGCAATGAGTTTGCTCTTTGCATCATCAAGTATTGGAGCTTCAGCTTCAGCACAGCCCTCCCAATGACTATTCAGGGTTGATATCCTTTACTATAGATTGGTTTGATCTCCTTGCAGTCCAGGGGACTCTCAAGCGTCTTCTTCAACACCACAGTTCAAAAGCATCAGTTCTTCAGTTCTCGGCCTTCTTTATGGTCCAACTCTCACATCTGTACGTGACTACTGGAAAAACCACAGCTTTGACTGTACAGACCTTTGTCCGCAAAGTGACGTCTCTGCTTTTACTACACCGTCTAGGTTTGTCATAGCTTTCCTTCCAAGGAGCAAGTGTCCTTTAATTTCGTGGCTGCAGTCTTCGTCCGCAGTAATTTGGGAGCCCAAGGAAAGAAAATATGTCACTGTTTCCACTTTTCCCCTCTATTTGCCATGAAGTGATGGGACTGGATGTCATGATCTTAGTTTTTTGAAAGTTGAGTTTTAAGCCAGCTTTTTTACTCTCCTGTTTGACCAGCAGCAAGAGGCTCGTTGGTTTCTCTTCACTTTCTGCCATTAGAGCTGTATCATCTCCATATCTGAGGTTGTTGATATTTCTCCCAGCAATCTTGATTTCAGCTTGTGCTTCCTCCAGCCTGGCATTTCACATGGTGTACTCTGCATATAAGTTAAATTAACAGGGTGACAATATGCAGCCTTGCCATACTCATGTTTGGTATGTCACAGACCCTCCCACGTGTGCCCATGAAACTTTTAGCCAAGATAGAGTCTACCACAGAGCCCTTGAGTAGCTTAGCATCATTCCCCTTTGACCTCCAAGGAGCCTTTCTGTTTGTGTTAGGGGAGGTCTCTCGGCTTCAAGAATGAGAAATATGTGGTTTAGGCAGGGCCCAGCCTCCTCCCAGAAGGCAATGGCACCCCACTCCAGTACTCTTGCCTAGAAAATCCCATGGACGGAGGAGCCTGGTAGGCTGCAGTCCACGGGGTCGCTAGAGTCGGACACGACTGAGCGACTTCACTTTCACTTTTCACTTTCATGCATTGGAGAAGGCAGTGGCAACCCACTCCAGTGTTCTTGCCTGGAGAATCCCAGGGACAGGAAAGCCTGGTGGGCTGCCCTCTGTGGGGTCGCAGAGAGTCGGACACGACTGAAGCGACGTAGCAGATAGCAGAAAGGGAATGAATCTCCAGTTGCTTTACCCTGGGGGCGGAAGGGGGCATCTGCCTTCTTGCCTTGGTCAGAAGTCTGAAATGGGCCTTAGGGGTTACAATCAAGGTATCTACAGGCGGACTCTCTCCAGAAGGTCCAGGGGAGAACTTCGGGCTTGGCCTTTTCCAGCGCCGAGAGAGAGAGAGAGAGAGAGAGAGAGAGAGAGCGAGAGAGAGAGAGAGAGAGAGAGAGAGGGGGAGAGAGAGAGAGGGGGAGAGAGAGAGAGAGGGAGAGAGAGAGAGGGAGAGAGATGGAGAGGGACAGAGAGAGAGAGAGAGAGAGAGAGCGAGAGAGAGAGAGAGAGAGAGAGAGAGAGAGCGAGCCTCATGCACCCTCGAGGCAGCGCGGCTGCAGCTCCCGCTTCCGCTGTCACTCTCGCTCTCTGACTTTGGCTTCTCTGCTTCTCTTTATGGATCTTTATGACTACCTGGCTCCTCTCTGATTTTGGCTTCTCTGCTTCTCCTTCATGGATCTTTATGACTACCCGGCTCCTCTCTGATTTTGGCTTCTCTGCTTCTCCTTCATGGATCTTTATGACTACCTGGCCTGTCCAAGTAGTCCAGGACAGTCTCCCCACCTCAGGGTTCTTAACTTGGTCGCATCTGCAGAGACCCCCTTGTCGTCTAAGATAACTTGCAGCTTTGGGGATTAGGGCATGACCATCTCTGGGGGCTGTTATTCTGCCCACTGTTCCTTATCTCTCGTTTTTACTTGTAAAATGGTATTGTGTGTACAGGAGCAGGAGGAGCGCAGCACAGGTGTCAGGCCGTTTTCTCCTGGAGGATGATGACTGCTTAGGTTTTCCATTCCCTCGGCTGCCATACTTGACCCGGATAAAAGCAGAGCCCCATCCGCCTGCTCCCCCCGCCCCCGTGTGTCCCCCCGCCCCCGTGTGTGCCCACCTTACTGTGTCACCCCAGGTACGCCATATGCATTCCAACACATGTGAGTAATAAACACACCCCCCTGAAGCTTTCTAACGATCTTTGCTGAAGGCTGCTGTGCAATCACGAGGGTGGGTCAAGTCATGACACTCGTTATGGTTAGGCCTAGAGGGGAGTGAAACAGATGTGTTATGATGCTTTTAACGTTTTTCTGATAGACATTTAGATTGTTTCCAGGTTTGGACAGTTGCAAAATGCTGTAGACATTCTGAACATGTCTCCTTGGCTCATGTGTGAATATTCCTCTTGATTGATACACAGAAATGGAGGGGTGTATAGTGTTTACATAAGCCAAACTCCACATTTGTTACCTGAAAAACTGGGTTTGCTTCATGGTGGATCTCGAGCCAAAAGATATAAACAAGCCAAAGATTGGGAGAAGAAAGGATTATTATTCAGAGCAAGTAAGAACACAGTGACCTTTCCCAAAGCACTGTCTCCCGCCAGAGCCCGAGGCTTGTGTGATTGAAGTCAGGAGGGTCAGAGGAGGTCATCTCCACCCCTTCGGTGCAGTAGGTCTGGCGGCTGAGACTTGAGGCTCATCGTCACCAGTGAAACGGAACCGAGAGGCTACAGCCGGTGGACCACCTTGGCTGTGGTTACTGCTCTCGCCTGATGGCAGTGTTTGCTTCTGCGTTCCTTTTTCCCTTAGGACCAATTCCTAAGACCTGTTCAAGAGCCAGTATCCTGCCCAGGCTTAGATCACGGAATGGCTTTGGTCAAAATGGCTTCTCGTCTGTCAGGAAAGCCATGCCTGTTTCTCTTTCCCGGGACACCCTACTATGTCTGTGTGTGCATGCGTGCCCTACCATGCCTGCTTACACACACACACACCCCCCTACCGTGTCTGCTCACACACACACACACACACACACACACACACGCGTTTCACCAGCCAGGACAAATAACATCTTTTCCTTTCTGGCAGCAAAAAGAAGTGATTCAGGTATCTGATTTCCGTGCTCTGGGAAACGCCACGTCTGCCTGCCGCGGGGAGGAGGCAGACGAAGCTCCGTCGCCCGTTTCCGTGGGGTGGTCGCGGCTCCCCGCGCCTGCGCCCGCCTCCTCCCCACGCGGCGGCCTGCCCCGGTGCTGGGCGACGAAGTGGAAAGTCAGACAGGGACGGCAGCTTCTACCCGGGAGCTCAGCGGAAAGCGGCGCAGCCTAGCTCGGGGGCACAGGCTCGGCGCGCGTCTCAGAAAGAGCCCGGGCCAGGCGGGGAGGGCCGAGGTCGCGGGGGGCTTCCGGGGGCGAGGGCGGCTCGGCGCCCGCCTCGGGGCACGTCTGCCCCGGCGCCGCCAGGCCCCGCCCCCAGGGCCCCGCCCTGGCCGTGACCCTAACTCCCGCCTGGCGGAAGACGCGGCTCGGCCCTCAGGTCTGCGGCGGCTGGAGGTGAGATCGCGGTCCGGGGGCGAGCGGGGCGCCGCGGCACTTCGGGGTCCTCCGGCCACTGACCGCGGGGCTGCTGACTCCCGGGCCCGAGAAAAGGCGGGGGCCGGGGGGACCGGGAGTCCTCTCCCTAGGGTGGCCCCGGCCCGCCCCTGCGCTCACCCCAGACCCCCGGACACACGCGGGGCCTCCGGCGGGCGTGGAGGGCGGCGGCGGCCCTGGGTGGCCGCCGCTCCCTGCCGCCCCCCGCGCCCCGCGGAGGTAACCGCGCTGCGCCGGGGGGGAGGCTGGGCCGTACCCGAGGCGGAAGGGACGCAGGCGTGTGTCCGGCGCGGTCTTGCGCAGCAGCTTTTAAGTCGCCGCGCTTTTAAGCGTTAATTCGGGGCCGTTACTGAGATCCTGGGCCGTGACTCAGGGCTACGGAGCAGCCCAGCTGGTGGGAGTCCTGATTCCCAGGGAGGCCGTGGGTGGGACGCGTGGTTGTTCCTGCCCAGATCAGGCAGGCTCACCGGGGGCTTGTGAGGAGGCTGTACACACAGCGTCTTTGGGGATGTTTATACTTTCTCGTGGATTTTCAAAGGGATGGGTGTCCATTGGAAGCTATGAAGCCCCGGCGTCAACGGAGTGATACTCAGAAGTCGGGTCAGGGCTGGGGCGTCTCAGCTGCTGGTATCTGCCTCCTACCAGGGAGAGCCGAGTGCCCTCCTGTCAGGCTGGGAGTCAGGGAGCTTCAGGGCGAGGGCGCAGGTGGGGAGCAGTGTGGGTCCGTGGGGCCTGGGACCGCCTGCTGGCCCCCTTCCTGGGATGACAGGACTCTGAGTCAGGGTTTGGCTGGCCACACCCTGGCCTGGGGGCGGGGGGGGGGCGGCGGGGTGGGTCTGGTTTTGCTCTGCGCAGTGAGCCGGGTGGCCTCTGCAGGGATGGCCTGTCCGCATGAGGACATGTGAAGTGGCCGGTTACCCGAGCCCTGGCCTCGGTTTCTCAGCAGGCTCCCTACTAGGACGTGCAGGCGTAAATCTGTGACTCTTGCCCAATTGTCGGCGCTAGAGCTTTCCCAGCAAGAAAGGAATGAGAGCCTTTGCCTGGCTGGCTTTCTGCCCACTGTGGGCTCCATCAGCCTGCAGATGGAGGGGCGTCCCCTGTTCAGCCAGGCCGGGGCCGTGCCAGGCACAGACACACACGAGTGAGACACTGTTCTCAGGAACCTGGGGTCCCCGCAAGCAGGAATCTCACATGGGCCTGGGTCACCCTGTCTCCGGAGACCTGGGAAGGCATGGCTTCCAGGCGCGAGTCTTCACTGAATGCTTGCTCTTTGTATGAAACCCACTCCCTGCCCTGAACCTGGGCAGCCCCCCAGCTCCTGGCTCCCCGAGGGCTCCTCTCCTGCGGGCCCCGCCTTCTGGGCCACAGGCAGCAGCAGCTCTGCGTGGCCCTGCTGAGGTCTCAGGGCCTGTGCCCTCCTATCCCAGACCTGCTGGCCAGAGGCCTCCCTCCTCTCAGCCTCCTTGGTGAGCTGGCTTCTCGGGGGGCAGGTCCCCGGGCTGAGTCAGAGTGGGGCGGAGGACATGCCCTGCACCGATTACAAGCTCCCAGAGGGGATCTGTAAGCAGGCACCCCAGGGTGCCACTCAAGAGTGCACCGTCGAGTGCAGGCCACTGGGCCTGGAGTCCCCACCCCACCTGCTGCGTCCTGTCCAGGGCCCTTGAAGCTGGTGCCCCCGAGGAGCTGCTGGTGACCACAGGCACCTGCCCCCCACGCAGCTGCTTCGGGGCAGGGAGGGCCCAGGTGCATCCTGGGGGTCGGCTCCAGCCCCTGTGCCCCCAGCTGAGTCTCCAGGCTTTCTGGCCCACGGGCCCCCTCCTCTCCACCCGCCCTCGTTCAGGCAGGGGAGAGGCAGAACTTTGGGTGGCTGGCACAGGTTTCCACTTCCTCCTGGGTAGGCGGTGCCCAGGAGGCTACGAATGGGGGCTGGGGGATGAGAGTTGCCTCTGCTCCGGCCACGGCACCCCTGAGCTCTGCGGCCTGTGGTGTCTTCAGCGGGGAGCCCCCTCCCGCTCCTGATCCTGGCGGTGAGGTGGATAGAGGTGCTGAAGCAGGGAAACACGGCAGGCAGGAACCTCTCCTGGGGTGTCTGGGGCCCTGTGGGGTGCTCCCCGCCAGTGGCTGTGGCCCGTCAGACCTTGAGAGCTTGGCTGAAATGTTTTCCTTCTTCCCCTGCCTCTGCCAGGAAACCCTTCACTTCACACCATGAAGCTGGACATCCAGTGTGAGCAGCTCAGCGACGCCCGCTGGACGGAGCTGCTGCCTCTGATCCAGCAGTACGAGGTGGTCAGGTAGGACCGCTGTGCCCACCAACCTGGGGGGCCACCCTCCCGGGGGTGAGCTGTGCTCCCAGGTCATGGGGGGCCACCCTCCGGGGGTGAGCTGTGCTCCCAGGTCATGGGGGGCCACCCTCCGGGGGTGAGCTGTGCTCCCAGGTCATGGGGGGCCACCCTCCCGGGGTGAGCTGTGCTCCCAGGTCACGTCACTTAGAGAAAGTCGAGGTGACAGTCGCTCAGTCGTGTCCAACTCTTCGCGACCCCATGGACTGTAGCCCACCCCAATCCTCTGTCCATGGGCTTTTCAGGCAAGAAAACTGGAGTGGGTTGCCATTCCCTTCTCCAGGGGATCTTCCTGAACCAGGGATCGAACTTGGGTCTCCCTTACTGCAGGCAGACTCTCTACTGTCTGAGCCACCAGGGAAGCCCTTACACTTGTAGACGCTTGATATAAACCTTGCATGGTTTTCTGCGGCGTGAAGTATTACTCTTTCTGTACTTTTCCAGCCATTTGAAGGTAAACTCATTCTGGCTGGGCCTGCAGGTCAGAGCGTCCCCTTCCCCTGGGCACGAAGTTGCTGCAGCCCGCTCATGGGGGCAGTCTGCCCCCTGCCCTGGCCAGGCTGTGGTCGAATCTGAGCCCAGACTAGCCCTCTAACCCAGAAGTTCCTCAGGGCTCACAAGCAAGAGACAAGAGCCTGTCTGCTTCACGTTTTCCTTTTGGGTTTATTTGAAGTAGTTTTAGGTTTACGGAAGAGTCACAAAACGAGGCAGGGTCCCCTGTGCACCGTCACCTGGGGCGCTGGTCAAGGTGAGGCGCCCGACATGGCCTGGACTCAACGTCACCAGCTTTTCCGAGAGCGCCGTGCAGGCCCCCACGGCCCCTCCCGTCTGTGATGGCCTCTCTGTCCCCCTTGTCCTTGGCTGCCTGACGGTGGGGTCTGCTCGCTGGGGCTCTGGTGAAAGTCCCTCTGACACCTTCCCGTGGTTGAGTCACACGTCTTTGGGAAGACAACAGAATGACATTGTGTCCTGCCTGGCATGCTGTACCGTGGAGATATTGTCCCAGGGGTGCCACATGGTCACCCCCGGTGGTCACCGTGGCTGCTGATGAGGGGGTGTTGCCGGTTCTCAGGGTGAGACACCTTCAGGCTCTGCTAACATTTTGCTTCTGCTCAGAGCTTTGCCCACCCATCTTTGCATCTGTTGGTGGGTCTTGCCAGACAGCATTACTAGGACTTCGTCAGCTGGGAGTGTAGTTTCTGCCTTCCTTCCACGTTTCTCGATTGTCTTTTCCGGGCGACAGCTGGCGCCCCTCCCACCTGGGTCCACTCGATTGTTTACTTGGTTGCCTGGCGGTGGTGCTGGGTCGCGCTCTGGTGCGTCCCGCGCTGGCCTCCCTGGGACCTGCAGCGGGCCTGTGCCCTCGAGCTGCTCCGTCTGGGTCTGGTTTCTCTTCCTGGAAGTGGACAGGCGCCGTACCTGCTGCCTGTGCCCCGTGGAAGGTGTGGGGGCACACGTCCCTACACGTGTCGTTATCTTAACAGGTTCACGAGCTGATCTGGTCACTTCTTTCTCTTTCATTGTAAGATGTGCTGTGACCTGCATTGTTCAGTTCTTGGCCCAAGTGAAAGGTTGTTGCTGAGCCGTGAAAGACACTGGGATTCTTGGCCTCCGCAGGAGAGGAATTCAATCCAGGGCCAGTGACGAGGCTTGATCGCTCAGAGCTTTTGTGTGATAAAGTTTTATTAAAGCATAAAGGAGATAGAGACAGCTTCTGACACAGACATCAGAAGGGGGCACAAAGAGTGTCCCCCTGCACTAGCATCCATCTGTAGCTGGATGTTATATAGCTACTAGCAGTCTGCTAATTAGAGAAAGGGCTTCCCCTGTGGCTCAGCTGGTAAAGAATCCACCTGTAATGCGGAGACCTGGGTTCGATCCCTGGCTTGGGAAGATCCCCTGGAGAAGGGAAGGGCTACCCACTCCAGTATCCTGGCCTGGAGAATTCCACGGACTGTAAAGTCCATGGGGTTGCAAAGAGTCAGACACAACTGAGCAGTCATGCCCTCCAGGAGTCTATTTCCCAGCCCTGTGTCAGTTCTGGCAGCTCAGTGGTGGGGTCAATGGCGACCTCCTCCAAGAGGGCTCATGCCACACCCAGGTCTGCAGCCCACTGCTCACCTGTGCCTCCAGTGAACTAAGGAGGACTGGAAGGGGTGAATTTAACTCAGATGACCATCATATCTACTACTGTGGGCAAGAATCACCTATAAGAAATGGGGTAGCCATCACAGTCAACAGAAGAGTCCAAAGTGCAATACTTGGATGCAGTCTCAAAAATGACAGAATGATCCCTGTTCATTTCCAAGGCAAACCATTCAATATCACGGTAATCCAAGTCTATGCCCCGACCAGTAACGCTGAAGAAGCCCAAGTTGAACGTGTCTATGAAGACCTACAAGACCTTTTAGAACTAAAACCCAAAAAAGATGTCCTTTTCATTATAGGGGACTGGGATGCAAAAGTAGGAAGTCAAGAAACACCTGGAGTAACAGGCAAATTTGGCCTTGGAATACGGAATGAGGCAGGGCAAAGACTAATAGAGTTTTGCCAAGAAAATGCACTGGTCATAACAAACACCCTCTTCCAACAACACAAGAGAAGACTCTGTACATGGACATCACCAGATGGTCAACACCGAAATCAGATTGATTATATTCTTTGCAGCCAAAGATGGAGAAGCTCTATACAGTCAACAAAAACAAGACCAGGAGCTGACTGTGGCTCAGATCATGAACTCCTTATTGCCAAATTCAGACTTAAATTGAAGAAAGTAGGGAAAACCATTAGACCATTCGGGTATGACCTAAATCAAATCCCTTATGATTATACAGTGGAAGCGAGAAATAGATTTAGATCTGATAGATAGAGTGCCTGATGAACTATGGATGGAGGTTTGTGACATTGTACGGGAGACAGGGATCAAGACCATCCCCATGGAAAAGAAATGCAAAAAAGGAAAATGGCTGTCTGAGGAGGCCTTACAAATAGCTGTGAAAAAAAGAGAAGCAAAAAGCAAAGGAGAAAAGGAAAGATATACCCATTTGAATGCAGAGTTCCAAAGAATAGCAAGGAGAGATAAGAAAGCCTTCCTCAGTGATCTGTGCAAAGAAATAGAGGAAAACAACAGAATGGGAAAGACTAGAGGTCTCTTCAAGAAAATTAGAGATACCAAGGGAACATTTCATACAAAGATGGGCTCAATAAAGGACAGAAATGGTATGGACCTAACAGAAGCAGAAGATATTAAGAAGAGGTGGCAAGAATACACAGAAGAACTATACAAAAAAGATCTTCATGACCCAAATAACCATGATGGTGTGATCACTCACCTAGAGCCAGACATCCTGGAATGTGAAGTCAAGTGGGCCTTAGGAAGCATCACTACGAACAAAGCTAGTGGAGGTGATGCAATTCCAGTTGAGCTATTTCCAGTCCTAAAAGATGATGCTGTGAAAGTGCTGCACTCAATATGCCAGCAAATTTGGAAAACTCAGCAGTGGCCACAGGACTGGAAAAGGTCAGTTTTCATTCCAATCCCAAAGAAAAGCAATGCCAAAGAATGCTCAAACTACTGCACGATTGCACTCATCTCACACGCTAGTAAAGTAATGCTCAAAATTCTCCAAGCCAGGCTTCAGCAGTACGTGAACCGTGAACTTCCAGATGTTCAAGCTGGTTTTAGAAAAGGCAGAGGAACCAGAGATCAAATTGCCAACATCTGCTGGATCATCGAAAAAGCAAGAGAGTTCCAGAAAAAACGTCTACTTCTGCTTTATTGACTACGCCAAAGCCTTTGACTGTGGGGATCACAATAAACTGTGGAAAATTCTTCAAGAGATGGGAATACCAGACCACCTTACCTGCCTCTTGAGAAACCTATATGCGGGTCAGGAAGCAACAGTTAGAACTGGACATGGAACAACAGACTGGTTCCAAATATGAAAAGGAGTACGTCAAGGCTGTATATTGTCACCCTGCTTATTTAACTTATATGCAGAGTACATCATGAGAAATACTGGGCTGGAGGAAGCACAAGCTGGAATCAAGATTGCCGGGAGAAATATCAATAACTTCAGATACGCAGATGACGCCACCCTTAGGCCAGAAAGTGAAGAAGAGCCTCTTGATGAAAGAGTGAAAAAGTTGGCTTAAACCTCAACATTCAGAAAACTAAGATCATGGCATCCCGTCCCATCACTTCATGAAAAATAGATGGGGAAACAGTGAGAAGAGTGGCAGGTTTTATTTTTCTGGGCTCCAAAATCACTGCAGATGGTGACTGCAGCCATGAAATTAAAAGATGCTTACTCCTTGGAAGGAAAGTTATGACCAACCTAGAGAACATATTAAAAACCAAAGACATTACTTTACCAACAAAGGTCCATCTCGTCAAGGCTGTGGTTTTTCCAGTAGTCATGTATGGATGTGATAGTTGGACTATAAAGAAAGCTGAGCACCGAAGAATTGATGCTTTTGAACTGTGGTGTTGGAGAAGACTCTTGAGAGTCCCTTGGATAGCAAGGAAATCCAACCAGTACACCCTAAAGGAAATCCTTCCTGAATATTCATTGGAAGGACTGATGTTGAAGCTGAAACTCCAAGACTTTGGCCACCTGATGTGAAGAACTGACTCATTGGAAAAGACCCTGATGCTGGGAAAGATTGAGGGCAGGAAGAGAAGGGGATGACAGAGGATGAGATGGTTGGATGGCATCAGCAACTCAGTGGACATGAGTTTGGGTAAACTCCGGGAGTTGGTGATGGACAGGGAGGCCTCGTGTGCTGCAGTTCATGGGGTTGCAAAGAGTCGGACATGACTGAGTGACTGAACTGAGCTGAATTAGAGAAAGGAGATGTCCCAAAACTCAGAGACTGGCACCAGGCCCCTCACCCACAACATGCATTTTGAGATAACATTGGCAGCTGGTGAGTCATCCTGAGCCATGAAACAGTTGACAGAAGTCTTGAGGAAAGGCAGGTTTCCAAGTAAAGACATCGTGTCATTAACATAGTGTAAGAGAACATTTGCATGAGTAAAACATACTGGTTAGTCAAGTGGGCTCTTAGGCAGAACCAACTTGAAGACCGAGTCTAGGGTGAATACACAGTTCATTAACATAGCTTGAGAAAAGCATTTGCGTGAGAAAAATGCTTGGTTAGCTCAAGGTTGAGAAGAGTTCTGCTGGAACCAGGTGTTGTCATGGCAACGCAGAGTTTTAAAAGAAGCCTTTTGTAAATTTGTGGAGAAGGAAAAAAACCTAACACTTGCAGTTTGTCTCCTCTGCCGCTTGAGAGAGAGTGAGTGTCTGACCCTTGCAGCCTGCCTCCGGTTTGGTGCCTGTGGCCTTCCTGCCTGGTGCCCTGTCGCGGGATGCTCCCCGGCCGCCGTGTGCAGTGACGGTGTGTCTGCCCGCAGGCTGGACGACTGCGGCCTCACGGAGGTGCGCTGCAAGGACATCGGGTCCGCGCTGCAGGCCAACGCGTCCCTGACGGAGCTCAGCCTGCGCACCAACGAGCTCGGCGACGGCGGCGTGCTCCTGGTGCTCCAGGGCCTGCAGAGCCCCACCTGCAAGATCCAGAAGCTCAGGTGCGGCGCTTGGGTGGGCTGGCCCTGGGCCCCGAGTCTCCCACAGCCTAGGTGGCTTGTCTTCGGCGGGGGGGGGTTGGCTGGCTCTCAGGCCCCCTGACGGCCCGTGTCTCCAGCCTCCAAAACTGCTGCCTGACGGAGGCTGGCTGCGGAGTCCTGCCGGGCGTGCTGCGCTCCCTGCCCACCCTGCGGGAGCTGCACCTCAGCGACAACCCGCTGGGGGATGCCGGCCTGCGGCTGCTCTGTGAGGGGCTCCTGGACCCCCGGTGCCGCCTGGAGAAGCTGCAGTGAGTGTGCCTGCCCGGGGCCCTGCGTGGCCTCAACCACCCCGGGCACCCCCAGCCCTGTTCTCACCCATCCCCTGCGTTGTGCGGAGTGTCTGCCCTGGGCAGGTCCCCTCCCAGCTCATCGCCTGCGGGGAGCTTTGAGGCGGCCCTGTGGCCCTGGGGAGCCTAGATGGGGTCAGTGTTGGCTGGAGGAGGCTGAGCCCGAAAGGCCCAGCTGGGCCAGGTCTCTACCAGGGAGACAGCCCCTGGCCCCTGTGCTGTCCCACCTGGGAGCCCGACAGCCTCTGCTGTCCTCTTCACTGAGGCGGGGGGAAACGAGACCGGACAGGTGCCCTCCAGGCCAGGCTCAGGGCTGACCACCGCTTGCCCCCAGGCTAGAGTACTGCAGCCTGACAGCCGCCAGCTGCGAGCCCCTGGCCGCGGTGCTCAGGGCCACGCGGGACCTGAAGGAGCTCGTGGTGAGCAACAATGACATCGGCGAGGCCGGGGTCCAGGCGCTGTGCCGGGGCCTGGCGGAGTCTGCTTGCCAGCTGGAGACTCTCAAGTAAGCTGCTGTCGGGAGTGGGGCGGGGCAGGGGGCACGGGCGGGCATGGGGTTGGGGGCTCCCCAGCTCCCGGCGCCTCTCGTGCCCCCAGATTGGAGAACTGCGGCCTCACGGCGGCCAACTGCAAAGACCTGTGTGGGATCGTGGCCTCCCAGGCCTCGCTGAAGGACCTGGACCTGGGCAGCAACCGGCTGGGCGACGCGGGCCTTGCGGAGCTGTGCCCCGGGCTGCTGAGCCCCAGCTCCCAGCTCAGGACCCTGTGGTGAGTCCGCCCCCGGGTGGGGCGGGCAGACGGGCACCCGCGCGTGTCAGGGTCTCTGTGTTGACGGGGACCCCACCCCGCAGGCTCTGGGAGTGTGACCTCACCGTCAGCGGCTGCAGAGAGCTCTGCCGCGTCCTCCAGGCCAAGGAGGCCCTGAAGGAGCTGAGTCTGGCGGGCAACAGCCTGGGGGACGAGGGCGCCCAGCTGCTGTGCGAGAGCCTGCTGCAGCCCGGCTGCCAGCTGGAGTCCCTGTGGTGAGGGGGCCGCAGGGCGTGTGGGGGCTGGAGGCCCCGGGCGCTCGGGGATGAACTTGGGGGATACGGGGCGGCGACAGCACTGGGGCCCTGGAGGACCGGCCAGGAGGGCACCGTGGCCGCCTGAGGACAGGCGCACTCGGGGCTTGGGCCCCCGGGGGCCTCCCAGGGCCCCGCAGAAGTTTGGGCAGAGGTGACTGCAGCCCCTGCCGCCCTCAGGGTGAAGTCCTGCGGGTTTACGGCCGCCTGCTGCCAGCACTTCAGCTCTATGCTGACCCAGAACAAGCATCTCTTGGAGCTGCAGCTGAGCAGCAACCCGCTGGGCGACGCGGGCGTCCACGTGCTGTGCCAGGCCCTGGGCCAGCCGGGCACTGTGCTGCGGGTGCTCTGGTGAGCTGCTGGGGGGTATGTCCACCGGGGCTGACGGTGGGGATGGCCAGGACCTAGACCCCCTGGCACCCCACTATCTGGTGGCCACCTGGGGGCGCGCCCTCCACCTGACCGTAGCTCCGCCCTCTGCCCAGGGTGGGCGACTGTGAGCTGACGAACAGCAGCTGTGGCGGCCTGGCCTCACTCCTGCTGGCCAGCCCCAGCCTGCGGGAGCTGGACCTGAGCAATAACGGCCTGGGCGACCCCGGCGTCCTGCAGCTGCTGGGCAGCCTGGAGCAGCCCGCCTGCAGCCTGGAGCAGCTGGTGTGAGTGGCCGTGGGGTGGGGGTGGCGGGGCGTAGGTGGGCAGGGGCAGGCAGGTGAGGTGAGAAGCCGGGGTGGGGGGCTCGGCTCCTCTCACCCCCTCCCCGCCCCGCTTCCCCCCGCAGCCTGTACGACATCTACTGGACCGAGGCAGTGGACGAGCGCCTGCGGGCTGTGGAGGAGAGCAAGCCTGGCCTGCGGATCATCTCCTGAGCCCCGTCCCCCACGGGGCGTTAACTGAGAAAAGGTCAAGTCAGCTCATTTCTGGCGGAGAATCTTAGGCACTTTATTAAAACTCCTTTTTGGCAGCAGGCGTCTTTGTCCACACTTGTCCCCACGAGGTGCTGGTGTAGAGGGAGTGAGGTTTTCACGAGCGCCTGCAGTGGCTTGAAGTGGGTCAGAGGTCCGGAGTCTGGGCTAGGAGTGTGCCCGGCAGGCTCCTCCACAGGGGTCTGGCCTGAGCTCCCAGGTGCTGGCAGGACCCCTGCACCCCACCCAGGCCTTCCTCCAGTTTGTGAGAAGAGCGTCCCAGCTGCACTGAGGGGCGCCGGAAGCGGGCCCTGCCTCGCTCAGCAGCAGTGCCCCCGGCTGCCCGTGGGGGAGCTGCTCCCGGGGCCCGGCTCCCGCCGGTGGCCAGCTCCTGAGTGCTCTCCGGTAGAGGCTGGAGCCCTGTGGACAGAAGCGCAGGGCCACGCCCTCGAGCGGGCCTCAGTTGTGCTGTGGGTGGGCCCACGGGGGGACCTGCCCTGAGCAACACAAACAAGGTGCAGACACGGCAGCTTCCAGAGGCTCTGAAGCCTGTGCAGTGGGTTCCTGCCTTCGCTACAAAGCCCTTCAAGGTGCCCTCCCCCAGAAGGAACAGGCTCCACAGAGAGACGGGTGGTCCCAGGCTAGGTGGGAGATGCTCAAGGGGGGGCTCCTGGAGATGGCAGAGGTAGGGAGGCAGACTGGGACCAGAGCGACCATGAACCTGGGGGTGCCAGGCGGACAGGATGCTTTGTGCTCCTAACGGTGGGAAGGCATCAGCCCTGAGCCCAGATGAAAGCTGACACCAAGGCCCTGCGTCTCCTCCCAAAGTGAGGAAGCCCACCGAAGCCAGAGGCTGAGAAACAGCGCAGTTAGCTGAGGTCGATCCTTCACTCTAGGTGTGAAATTCTCCCAAAAAGTAGTTACAGCCCCCCCCCCCCCAAAAAAAAAACCCACGGAAATGAGAGCTTTGAAGCGCTGGTGCTCCAAGAGCCGGGCCTGCCCCGCCCCTGGGAATGTCGGGGGTGTCCTTGCTTCTCTTCATCTGTGTGTATGAAGCTTGAGGCAGTGCACCCACCGCTGGAGGGCAGCGGGGGGGCCAGCACCACACACATCCCACCGGAGTCTGCCAGGACTTGTGTCCAGGGGTGAAGGGCGGGGCGGGGCAGCACAGGGAAGGACGGCTGAGGGGCAGCGAGGAGACATGGAACTGCAGGCCTCCACCATGGCTTTTATTTGCTGTTTGCTCATGGAGGTGACCTCAACTCTGGGCCACAGAGACCCTCATGACCTACTCTCGTGACGGTGGGGACCAGGCCTCAGAGTCTCTGCCTCCAGCACCATCCACGCGCCCTCCGGGTTAGAGGGTCAGATGGAAGATCCCGAGGAAGGGGATGTGCCCTTCCTCAGCCTCTTCAGGGTGTCCCTGGACAACTATCCTTCACACAGGCCGCCAGGGGGTCGTGGGGGACTGGCGGGGCCCAGGGAGCAGGCGGGCACCATGATGCCACTGCTCTGGCCAGGCCATCTGGGTGCCGAAGTGCGGGGCCGCGGAGACCCCAGGCTGACTGCACAGAGGGGCAGGGGCTCTGGCTTCACAGGGACTGGCAGGCCCAGGGGGAGCCCTGGAGCCAGGAGCACGCACTCAAGCACACACGACGAGCCCAGTGCCACCGTGCACACAGGAGGAAAGGGAAATGGGACCTTGAGGGCTGAGGCTGCTGGAAGGTTCATGGCGAGAATCACCAAGGACCGAGGGCCCAGGCGTCAGTGTGGGGCCGGCACCCCTTCTCTGTCGGCCTCCTCGGACCCCGAGGCATCATCAGGCCCGGGTGTGCGCCCATCCACGCTGCCGTCGGCCCTGCCCTGGTGGTCCCTGCTCTGCTGCTTCTGCCGCCGTGTCTCCTTGTACCTCAGGGTGATGTCCCTGCGGGTAGTGGGGGTGCGTCACCACAGGCCGGCCCGCTGTGGGGTCCCTGGATCCCGCCTCGCAGAGGAGCTCAGGGCCCGGGGCCGCGGCGCTCACCGCAGGAAGAAGCGCCAGACAGTCCAGGTGAGGGCCAGCACGGAGCCGAGAGTCCAGCACTGGGCGATGTAGAAGGGCAGGGACAGCGTTAGTGTGTGCGGGTCGTACTTCACCACGATCAGCAGCTCCGTGACCGTGATGGCCGCCACCAGCCAGGCCTGCTGGCCCAGCTTCTTGTGCAGCTTCCTGCGGAGGGAGGTGGGGCTGCGCGGAGGCCGAGGAAGGCCCCGCCCCGCCGCCCCCACCCACCACCCAGGCCCCGCCCCTGCCGCCCCAGCCCCGCCCCCACCCACCACCCAGGCCCCGCCCCTGCCGCCCCAGCCCCGCCCACACCCACCACCCAGGCCCCGCCCTCACCCACCACCCAGGCCCCGCCCCCGCCGCCCCGCGGCCCTTACGGGTCGTCCATGAAGTCATAGATCTCCCGCATGGCCACGCCGCCCACGTTGACGAAGAAGACGAGCCGCAGGAGGACCAGGTAGTGCTCGGGAGGCAGCCACAGCACGAACTTCAAGTAGAAGGTGTTCAGCTCTGCCAACAGAAACTGGGGGCAGAGGAGGGTGGCTGGGAGCCCGGGCTGGGGTGCGCGGGAAGCCCAGCCTCGCCGGCCTTACCACCAGGATGATGCCGCACACAGCCAGCCAGCGGCGCAGGCTGGAGGCCGGCTTCCACTCGAAGCGGACCCAGCTGTAGGGCGTGAACTGGAACACGATCCTCTTCATCTTGCCCCTGGAACCAGCGCCCATCAGCTAGGGCAGCGCGCTCGGGACATGCCCACCTCCCCAGCCCCCCAGGCCTTTTCCTGGACAGTTTCTTTACTTCTTCGAAGAGGGAGGCAGCCGGGGAGGATGACCCCAGAAGGGCTGGCAGGGAAGACAGGGAGCTTGGTGGCCAGGATGGGCTGATGTCCTGGTCGCCGTAAGAGCGATGCCCAGGGTCACATCCCAGGTGTTCACAGGAGGCAGCACCCTCGCCCACGGCCCCTCCCCACAGGGCCTCCAGCCCCCCAGGCCCCGCACCAGGGCCCAGGCCCGCCATATCAGCAGCTCTAGAGACGTACTTGTAGGTTGGAATGTTCCAGAGGCCCTGCCACTTGTATGTCTTCAGGGACAACCACTCGAGGGTCTTCATGCCACAGTAGATGCCCAGCCCATTGCAGACAAGCACGTCCATGATCCACTGGGGGTGGGAGCCAGGTGGGAGGTGGCGGCGCCATGGGCCCCCAGCACCGAAGGCCCTGTCGGAGGGGACCGGGAGCTGCCCTCCTCCCCCCATGGTGTGGCCGGTGGGGATGGAGGCACGGGCTTGTGGTGGGGGCGGGGGCACCTACATGGTCCCACCAGCACTCGCTGAAGTTGGGTAGCTGGTGCTCCAGGCTGTACTCCAGGAACTCGAACATCACACTCACGATCGTGCACATCCACCAGTCGCGGATCATCAGGGTCTGTGGCCGAGGCCAGGGCGTCAGCTCTCCGCGGTGGGACCCTCAGGGACAGCCCGCCCCTCCCCGCCCCACAGTCCTCAGGGACACACAGGTAGGGGGGCAGCTTCCACTCCAGCTGCCCCGATTCGAGACACTGAGGCAACTCTCAGGTGTGCCCCAACCTAGGGGTGTGAGCAGTTAGCTATGGGCTTATCCCACCCAGGGACCGGAGGCCTCCGTGGGTTGGTCTCCTTTGCTCTCTGCTGGCCACTGCAATGCCCAGGACACGAGGTCAGGTTGGGGCCCCAAGCCCAGTAGCCTGCCCGTCCAGCACTGTGGGTCCTGCTCACCTCATGGCTGGAAAACAGCCCAGAGCTCAGGGTGGGCCTGAAACCAGGAGACCTGTCCAACAAGGAGGTACCCACCTTCAAGTACCAGCCGATGAAGTGTGCAGGCACAAAGCCGTCCAGCTTGTCCTGTGGGGCAGATGCAGGCCTCGTGCTCGGTCCCCCAGTGCGCGCTGGGAGGGGACCCTGCCACCACCAGAGGGCACCCTCACACATGAGCCGCTCAGCCCCGGGGCCCCCACCCCGTCCAGTCTGCAGAATGACTCAGGTTCCAGAAACACCCACGACTGGGGCAGCGCCCAAGAGCCTGTCCAATAATCCGCCAGCTTCACGCCCAGGACGTGGTACTGGCTTGCCGGAGGAGCCCCCATAGCGTGAGGCCCGTCAGGTGACCGCTCCCGGGCACTCACCCAGACGTTGTGGAAGGGATCGGTCTTGTTGTCTGCATCGTAGATGAGGCAGTTTCCCCCGTAGTCCCTCTCTGGAAGTGGGACCCCCAACCTGGGGTCCACGTACTTCAGAAACTGGCGGCCGTCCTGGACGGTCTGCAAGGCCAGTGCCCGCGTCAGCAGGGCGGGTCTGCAGTGTCCAGACGGCGCCCACCAACCAGGAGGGGAAGCACCTGTCTCAGTGTGGCCCCACGTGGGGCGGGCAGAACGGGGGCGTCTCAGGTCCGAGGGTGTCCCCATGCCCCCATGGAGAGGCCCAGATGGCCAATCCCCCTCTCCTACCCTGGAGAGGCCCGGATCGCCGCTCCCTCCCCTGCCCCAGGCTGCTCAGGCCGGATCGCTGCTCCCCTCCTGCCCGTCTGCTCGGGCCGGGCCGCACACAGAGGGACGGCATCGCGGGGTGTGCTTCTTCACACAGCGCCTAGGCAGCCTCTCCTGACACGAAGGCGCCAGCATCAGCCAAACATGCCTCTAGACCCAGCACAGAGACTTTGGGTGTCACCCCCAGGAGGGGAGGACCCCCAGCAAGAGAGCCCTGTTCGTCCCTCTACCCCCTCTGGCCACCAGCTGGGGCCCGACACTTGTCATCAGGACCCCGAGTACCGGCCAAGGGACACACAGGGAGGAGGTTCCAGGTGGGGTGACGAGATGTGGTCTGTGGTGTGCGGACAGACGGCACCCAGACCTGCATCTTGTCACATGACCGAGGTGATGCCACGAACTGAAACGTCCCCACATGTGCTCTGGGAACGTGGGATCTGAGGCCCAGGAAGCAGGGCAGCACCTGTCAGCACTGCGTCCCAAGTCAGGATGGCCCCAGACCCTGGTGCCAGGTCAGCGGGACTCAGGGCCCTGGACACTCACGCCTCAGATGTGAGCAGTGCAAGTGTAACCAGTCTGTCTCAGGGCATCTGAGGAAGTCAGCTGCCGTCCCAGCCTCGGGCTCATCAACCAAACCCAGAGGCCAGACCAGGAGCCTCCACTCAAGGGAAGGCCGAGGAGGCCGACTGACTCCTGGACCCTCTGGGACAGGGCAGCAGCCGGGCAGAAATCTGCACACAAAGGCCAGGACCCACATGGCTCCATGCTGCTGACTGACAGGGCCCAGATCTAGGTTCCTAAGACCATTCCAAAGAAACCAGGCTCCCTGGAGAAATGCTTGACTCCAGGGCTGGGGCAAGGGGCCCCAAGATGGGCCTGGGTGCGGGTATCTTCTAGCACCAAAAGGAGGGAGGTGCTCAGAAACATGAAGCAAAACACCGAGATCCCACCAAGATCGGGCTTGTGAGCGCGCCCTGCAGCCAAAACTGAACAATTGGAGCAACAGAACAAATACCGACTTATAACCCGAGGATAACGCAGATGACCGCGAGGGGGCGCTGATGTCAGAACCGAGTTGGGGAGAAGACACGACCCCCGCAGGCTTCCCGCTGGGCTGTGGAGCTGCTCCTGCTCCGGAGAGGGGCCTCCCTCCTGAGGGCCGGGGCGGGGAACCTGGCAGACACGCCTGCCAGGGATCTGGACCATCACCAGCGGTCAGGATGTGTGTCAAATCCTAAAAGGAACACCGGTCACGCCCCCTGCAACCCTGGGAGCAAAGCCAGGAAAACACACGCCAGGCCAACTACAGACAGTGTCTCTCATGAAGACAGTCGCAGAAATCCTCTGCAGAGTCCTGGGCAAACAAGTCCAGCAGCAAATACAGAGGGCCATGCCCCACGACCCAGCGGTTCATCCCAGTGCTGAGCTGGTTCAAAATAAACGAGTTAACACATCCTGTTAATAAAGGGGAAAACCCACATGATCATGTCATCTGATGCAAAAGAAAAGCATCAAACCAACAAAATTCAACAGCCTCTCATGATAAAAACACTCAACAAATTAGGAAGAATGGAAGTTCCTCCACTGATAAAGAGCATCTGATGAAGGCTCCCTACTGAGAAGTTGGGGGTGGGAAGGCTGGTGCTGGGCAGTGAGGCCAGAGATGGACAGACACTCAGCTTGGTGAGGAAGACGTGAACCCCCGTATTCCTGCAGAGACCCCCTCAGAAGCCCCCTGAACAGCAGCAGAGCTGTGAGAACGAATGAGTCAGGTGCAGCTGACAGCACATAGCAAACAGGCCGTGTTTCCAGATGCCAGGACCAGCAGAGCAGTGTGAAGCCAAGATAAGCCCACTGAGCACAGCATCAGGAAGAGAGATACTCAGGGCTGCACTCTGAAACCCACAAAGCACTGCTGGGAGAAGTCAAAGACCCGCGTACGGCAAGAGTCCCGTGCTGCAGAGAAGGATAAACTGAGAGAAGGTGTGGGTTTTACCTAACAATGACTAACTGTAACAGACGATTCACATTAGTGTAAGACGTTCATAACAGGAGAAACTTGGTGAAGGACTAATGGAACCTCTCCGCACCAACCTCACAATCCTGTAAATCTGCATTAAAATAAAGTTTCTTTTAAATAAATAAAACAAAGTATGGACCATTAATAAAAATCAACCAGAACAAAAACTGGTCTCCCCAAGACATACCGACGTCCACAAACACGTGCAGGATGCTCAGTGTCACGAGCCATCAGGGACATGCAAGCAAACCACAGGAGATGCCACCCTTCACACCAAGAGCCGGGGGGACGCGGAGAAACGGGGAGCTGTGCGTGGCTGCGGGGCTGCAATGCGGGCCCGGCCGCAGTGCAGCGCAGTCCTGCGGCTCCTCTAGAGATTAACCACTTCCAGGCGGGTCCTCAGAGGAAGGGAAAGCAGGGCTGAACAGACACTCACACACCCGCATCCACAGCGGCGTTACACAGTCACCAGAAGTGTAGGCAACCCAAGCGCCCGCTCAGCATGAGTGAACACACAGGCGCGGCATCAACACCACGGGACGCTGCTCAGCCTTGAGAAGGAAGGAGAGCCTGACACAGGCTGCAGCACGGATGAACCTCGAGGATGCGAGGCTCAGAGAAGCGATCCAGTCACAGAAGGACGGACGCTGTCTGACTCCCCCCAGAGGACTCGAGGCTCAGAGAAGCGGTCCAGTCACAGAAGGACGGACGCTGTCTGACTCCCCCCAGAGGACGTCCCTGGAGGGGTCACATCCGGAGACACAAGGGTGGATGGGGGGCCAGGGGCTGGGGCCGTGGCAGAAGGGCAGTGAGTGTCCATTTGGGAAGATGAACAGGTTCTGGGGATGATGGTGGGGAAGGTAACACAGCCTGGTGAATGCTCTAGTGTCCCGAGCTGGAAATGGTTGAGATGGCAAATTTTACGTTACAGAATTTTTTTTTTTTACTATAATTAAAAAATTTTTAAATTAAATGCATTGCAATAAACCTCCCCAAAACTGTACCGAATTCTACATACACGTGTGTGTCTGTGCACGCACAAGTGAGTAAAACTGCTCTATGGACTGCATCAATATCAATTTCTTGGTTTGATACTGTCTTATATGTATTTATTTTAAATTGAAGCATAGTTGACTCTAATGGCCAAAAGTGAAGAGAAACTAAAGAGCCCCTTGGTGCCAGTGAGAGGAGAGTGAGAACACTGGCTTAGAACACAACACTCAGAAAACTAGGACCAGGCATCCAGTCCCATTGCGCACGCGTGCTCAGTCACTTACGTCCGACTCTTTTCAACCCTGTAGACTGCAGCCCTCCACGCTCCTCTGTCCACGGGATTCTCCAGGCAAGAATACTGGGGTAGATTGCCATGCCCTCCTCCAGGGGATCTTCCCGATCCAGGGCCCAAGCCCAAGGCCTCCTACGCCTTCTACATCCCAGGGGTATTCTTCACTGCTGAGCCACCGGAGGAGCCCCTCTGGTCCCGCCGCTTCATGGCAGATAGAAGGGGATAAAGTGGAAGAGCTGACGGACTACTTCCTGGGCTCCAAAACCACTGCAGATGGTGACTGCAGCCATGACATTAAGACGCTTGCTCCCTGGAAGCAAAGTGATGACAAACCTAGACAGCGCATTGAAAAGCTTCACTTTGCCGACAAAGGTCAGTCCAGTCAAAGCTGTGGTTCTTCTAGCGGTCACGTACGGATGTGAGAGCTGGACAATAAAAGAGACAGCAAGTCGAAGAACTGATGCCTTCGAACTTGGTGCTGGAGGAGACTCCTGAGAGTCCCTTGGACTGCAAGGAGATCAAACCAGTCAATCCTAAAGGAAATCAACCCTGAATATTCAGTGAAAGGACTGAGGCTGAAGCTGAAGTGCCAATACTTTGGCCACCTGATGTGAAGAGCTGACTCACTGGAAGAGACCCTGATGCTGGGAAAGACTGAAGGCAGGAGAAGGGAGTGGCAGAGAATGAGAAGGGTAGATAGCATCACCGACTCAGGGGACACAAATTCACTCTGGAAGACAGTGAAGGACAGAGGAGCCTGTCTTCTGCAGCCCGTGAGGTCACAGAGAGTCAGACACAGCACACTGCCTGAACAGTGGCTGACTCACAGTACTGTGTTAACCTCAGGCACACACGCCATCTTTATTTAGGCAAAATATCGAGGACCTGGGTAAAGAACAGAGAACCTACCTGTGTAATTTTTTCACAACTTCCTGTGAATCTAATTATTCCAAAACAAAATGTAAAAAGAAACTCAACATGAATGAACAATCTTGGTATAAAATATACAACTGTGGAGGTCTTAACAGGAAACACAGGAGAAAATCTTAATCAACTGGTCTTGGACAAAGAAGTCTTTCACGTGACATCAAAAGCACAAAAAGAGAAGACGCCAGGCCCACCACTGTTAAAAGAACAAGGCCCAGCTGCAGCCTCGGGGGAGGAACGTGCAGGCGGCTGGCAGAGGGCCCTGCGCAGGGACAGCGTCAAAGTCCCAACACTACAGTAACCAACCACCCGGGTTCTCAAAATGGCAAAAATAAAATTTCACCAAAGAGGATGTTTGCTTCCTGGGTCATAAATGCAGGAGAAGTTGGTAAACATCACGAGCCATTCTAGAAATGCAGTGAAACCCATGAAAAGACACTGGCTAAAATAAAAGATTCTGATGACGGCCAAAGCTGTGAGGGCCCCGGCTATCAGGCCGACCTGCCACGACACAGGAGCCCTCCCGGGGTCAGGTCACGACAGAGCCTGTGCCGAGGCTCTGAGCTGCTCCTCTCACACCCGTCCCACGCCAGCCCACACTGCTGGAGGGACAGACAGACGGCGGTGCCTCCACCAGAAACACCTTCCACAGCAGGGGAGCACCCAGGTGAGCTTCAGGGCCGCAAGGGCCACACAGCTCCACTCCCAAGGTGTCTGAGACAAACGGCAGGGGAGGAGGGGACAGACCGTGGCTGCAGGGGGGCTGCGGGGGCCGGGCTCCCCGCTGACTCTGGCGTGTACACACACACAGACACAGATACACGCAGCATCACGACTCCCGCCCTGCACACCTTCCCTCAAGGCAAACTTTCCCACGTGATGATAACTCACACAGCCCTCGCTGACGGTTCTGAGACCAAATATTGAAGTCACACTTCAGACATCAGACAGATGTCAGCGGCAACAAATCCTGATCCGAGATTTCCTAAGGAGATGAGTTTCCAACCTCCTCCCACTGACCACCTTGCCGAACACGTGCCAGAAGGGACAAATGCACGCACAGCCACAGTTGTCCACAGACCGGAAGCGAGGCCACGGCGACTGGCCCGGCCACCGGTGACAAGTCAGCGCCTCCTCTGCCACCTCACACCCACCTGAACCCCACATTCATGCAACCAAGAAAAACCTCTTACCTGGAAGAGTATAAAGATGAGAAACAGCTCGTAGACCACACTAACGCAGAGCCAAAATCTCCAGTAAGCTGCAGAGACAGAGAACACAGAGGGTGGGGCGCTCGCCCCGAGGCTCCGCAGACCCCACGCGGCTCCCTGACGCCCGACACGCGTGGGCCTTGCTCCAGGCCCCTCCCGGGGTCCTAGCAGAGACTCTGGAAGTGAGCTCTAACCCGGGGTGAGCATGCGGTTCTCTCCGGAGCTCTCCCTTCCTCTTCCTCCATTCCTGTCCCTAATCGTCCGTGTCTTTTTGTCTCACTGCCGCAGCAGAGACCGCCCACGAACCACGGGACACGAGCAGCGACAGCCAAGGCCCTTGTCCTGTGTCCACTGGGGACACTCCTAACCCTCATCACTAAGTAGGTCTGCAGGGTTTTGGTAGAGACTTTTTGTCAAGTTTAAGAAAATCTCTTAATCCCAGTGTGCTATCAAATTGGTTCTATCATGAACGAATATGAAAACCCACTCTTCTGCCTTCATGGGAATTCGTTTTTCACCTTCAGTGTTAGTGTGATGAGTGACGCTAACACATTTTCTAACGTTAACTGGTCCCGAATTCCTGGGATGACAGCTTGTTTTAGGAACTGTCCTGAGTTCGTCAGCACGCTTGTCCAGTGGCGACACTTGGCATGCACACTGTGTACTTTAAAGTCGCTGAGAGTCCACCTCAAGTGTTCTCACCGTAAAAACAGCTGAGGTTACACGAGGTGGCAGAGGTGCTGACCGTACTGCAGTAACCATTCTGCAATATGTGCATGAAGTCATCACTCAGAACCCTTAAACTCGCGTCACGTATTGATTATATCCCGACAAAGCTGGGAGAAGCAGCCCTTGTGTTAGCTGGTTCTCCCCCTCACCACCCGCCTTCCACTCTCTCAAGCTCAACCTTCCCTGGCAGATGAGACAGTGGGAAGGGGAAGGTCTAGAGCTGCCCCAAGAATCTTCCTAACCCTGTTTAATGAGGCCTAAGGCACCTGCTCTCCCCATGCTTCTGTCTATGCAGAGAAGAAGCCCACCCCCAGGCTATTTTTAAAAGCTAATTAAAAAATAAGCTGTGCACACACACTTGCCCACGGTAATTCCACAGCTATTCCAGGTCATCCGTGACCACGGCACATGCGCTCCCACCCCGAGCTTCGCTGCGACCCGGGCCAGGCCGTGCGGCAGGCGAGCCGGGCATGTGCGGGCCTGCTCTGCAGAAGCGGGCGGGGGTGTGCGGTGCTCGTCCCCTGGGTTTGAGTCCCTTGGCAGCCGCCTGGGCACAGCTGTGCACACACTGGGCCCGGGGGTGGCCCGGCACCCTTGGAGCCTGTCCTGCATCTGTTTGCCAGGAGACCTGTGAGAACCCATGCTCGCACAGGCAGAAAACCCAAGCTAGTGAATTCCTGGGAAAGTCGGCTATGTACTGGGAAGGAAACAGCTCAGGTGACAAACGTTCTTCAAGCCCGTGAAGATGGGGACGCCTGGAAAAGTCTCCCTGGCTCAAGGCTGCAGCAGCAGCTCCAGGGCTGTGGTGGGAGATGCAGGGGGACACAGCCGTGGTGCCCAGCCGCTGCCTGTGAAGGCGGCTCTGTCCCTGCTCGTCCACACCCACATGGGTCAGAAAGGCCCCCAACCCCCCTGCCAATTGACTGCGGAGCCCACCAGGAGTCCAGGCCTACGCACCCCCACCCCCGGTCCCCAGAGGCCCTTGTCCATCCCCCGGCCGGGGTCTCCACATGCCCCCCAGCCCCGCCCCACGCTCCCTGAACCACCCAGAGGCTCCTGAAGCTGGGTCCCTGAGTCCGTCTGCCCTGCTCCCCAAACGAGCACTTGTATTTTCTTCCTAAACATCAACACTGGCCCCCTCAACCGCACTGGCAATCTGCCTACCTACTCCAGCTTTCAGAGAGAGACGCGAGTGAAAATAAAGACCATGAAAGGAAGGGGGCCTTTGTAACGGGCCAGACCCAATTCCAGTTTCCAAATAAATCAGCTCCCCAGTCCGGTGGGCCTGGAGCCTCGTGTCTGCTCCCCCAGGAGCGACTTGAGCCGGGCCCAGGAGGACGGGGGAGTGGAGACCTCGAAACACCTCCTCATGCTGTCCTCCCGGCCTGTAGATGCAACCTGATTTCAGGATTTGAGTACCAGGTGAACAAGACGTCCGGCAGGTGCCCCCGTGGGAACCTACCGAGGCTGGCAGAGAAACAGGCTCACACGCAGAAACTAAAGAAGGGCCAGGCCACAGTCGGAACACAGACTCAGACACCACAGAGAGGAGGCCGGCCGGGGCCCCTCTGGCCCGGAGCCACAGCCGGGCTCAGAGCACGCGACGCGTCCTGCTGGGCGACCCGGGCGCGACCCGGGTGGGCCCCGCCTGTCCCGCCGGTGACTCACCCAGCCCCCGCGCCCACGTGGCCTCGCTGCCCTAGCGCTTGCGTTCTCCCTTCCAAGCCCGTGTGACAAGCACGGAACACACCTGGTTTCTCACTGATTCTGGTTTCTGACACTTGAGCTCACTCCTCCACGACTCTGGTTAGGAGTCCACACCCTTTCTGGGCAGCAGTGGACAGGCCCAAACCAGTGGAGAAGGTCCTGCGGCCCGAGCTGGGGAGGCCAGGACCATCACACCGCCCCACGCCCCGGGCAGGGACCACGCAGGCTTCAGCCACACCAACGTCTCAGGGGGCCGAGCGGCTGGTGAGCCCCCAGCTCAGAGCCTCCGGGCACGTGAGCCCCCAGGCCCTCCCTTCCGGAGAGAAGCTGGGCAACAGCCAACACAGACCCTTAATCTGCCGCTTCCACAGGTAATCGGGTGGGGACACCCATGCGCACACGTGGAAACTTACCACAGCCTAGCCTATCGCCGTGGAACTGGAAACCCCAAGCACACTGTTATTCCAGGACGGGATCCGTGCACGTGGCACGTTCAGATGAGGACTGCAGCCACCAAACACCCAGTTCTCAAGCGCTCACCAGGACGCGCTCGTGAGGCCTGCGTGAGCACTGAGGACGCAAGGCGCGAGCGCAGCCGCTGCTGCCATGCTTGCAGCTGCGTGTGCGTGCACACACACACACACACACACACACACTACAACGTATCGGTGCTTATATTCACGAGCGGCTTCTATTTTCATTTAAAAGGATGACCCTGGGATGGAGGCGGGATGGTGGAGACAGGAGCGCCGGCTGCGGAGGGTGTCCAGTGACCCCCTGCCGTGAAGAGCAGGGGGCCCTGCAGCGGAACGCAGAGCACCTTCGAGAGGCCGCCAAGTGCCCTGCACGGTCCCAGGGCCCCTCCGCCCCCAGGAAGACTTCCCTGACTAGCACCGTGTGGGCAGGAGCGGGACAGGAGGGCCCAGAGCGGGGGAGTCGGGGGAGAAGAGGGGCTTCCCGGCGCCTGCGATGGGGAGGCGCGCAGGACACTCACGCAGCAGCACAGACACACGCGACCCTCAGAACAGCACCGCCACTCGGCACACACGGAGAAAGGAACGGCAAGTTACCTGGATGAGGTCTGGAAAATGGCCCGTCTTTAGCTTGTGTGACTCCAAAACATAAGAAAACCAAAATACTGGCCACAATACCTCTGCAAATAAAGAACAAACAGCCCTCAGTGTGCGGAAGCGTGAAGCTGTGGGTCGGCTCCTCCTAGGCAGGAGGTGGGAGGGAGCCTGGGGCACCCACGGTGGGGACCGCCCTGACCCCCGGTGGGGCAGAGCTGAGGCTCAGCCGTGGTGAAGCTGGTGGCTGAGCACCGCCGCCCTGGCCTGCACGGCCCCCAGAGGCACCACCACCCCGGAGAAGGCCCTGGCCCCGGGCTGGCTTCTGTGCACCATCAAGGGCTAAGGCGGCTGCGCGGTAAACACACACACCACAAACAAACAAACACCCCTCCAGGCCCACACGTGACGGTCCAGGGTTCATAAGGCCCTAGAAGGAAAGAGGCTGTCAGGGTCCCAGGGCTTCCCGCTCTAACAGGCAGGCCCCTTGGTGGCTCTCTCACCCCAGGGCTGCGTGTCCAGTCCGAGCAGGAGCCCCAGGAGACAGCGAAAGGCACGCGTTCCAGGCCGTGGTGACCCCACGTGGCCCAGGAGCAGGCCTGAGGACCCCGAGCCCGGGCCCCAGCCCTGGCGGTCAGTGCAGACTGGGCGCGGAAGCACACTTCCCGCTTCCGGGCCCAGCGAAAGGACTGAAACGCCCTCCCACCCGGCGAGACTACCTGGGAGAACCTGTCCACCAGAAGCACTTTTAGAGGAAAGCAAATACATCACGCTTTAAAATAATCTTTTAATTTCAGAACAGAAAACTTACAAAGACAATACAGAATCTCCCGCATCCATCACTTTGGGACCTGTCACAACCGGTGAACCGACACTGACACATAACTAGAGTCCACAGCACTCCTTCTTCCAGATCTCCTCAGTTTTTAAGCTAGCGTCCTTTTCCTGCTCCAGGCCCCAGGCCCCACACGACAGCCGTCTCCTCAGGCTCTGGCAGCCCCTGTTTGGATGCCTGCACAGTGTTGAGGAAGACCGGGCAGGTGCTTTGTGGGTGCCCCTGAATGAAGGCTGTCGTTGCTCACGACTAGATCAGGGCTACAGGATTTTTGGAACTGAGACTACAGATGTTAAGAAGACCATCTTTCCATCGTATCAAGGGTACACGCCATGGACACAAGCCGGACCACCGGTGCCAACCTGGATCCCCGCAGGGTGCCTGGCAAGTGTCCCCCTCGCCCTCGGGAGGGAGGCCCCTGCATGGGGGTGGGGAGCAGCTCCACAGCCTGACAGGAACACTTCTGTCTTCTCCTGACTCATTGCTGACATCAGCAGGGACTCGAGGGTATCTACATTGTATTCGGGTTATAATTCAGCACTTGATTGTTTTCTTTGCTCACACTCTTCCAGCTTCGGCTGCTGGGAGCTTTCATTCAGCTCCTGTATCTCTTTGACATACCCTATCTTTGTGGGGTTTTGTATTTTTTTTTTTTTTTTTTTTAGCATTCCCTTCTTTCTGGTGCTGGAAGATACCCCAGGTTGTTCTTGCGGGCTCCCTGTCCCAGCCCTGGAATCAGCCATTTCTCCAGAGCCTGGCTCCTTTATTGGGGAAAGAATGGTCTTGGGAACCAAGACCTGGGTGCCCATGTGCTCCTTCCCTCTGGACCCTCTTGGCCAACAGAACAACAAGACGTGTGTGCCAACCCTGCACACACGCACACTGCAGATTCGCCTGTGTGCAACCCGGCTCCAATTACACTGCGCCCGAGTCCTCACTGATGCCCAGCAGCACCTCTTATCCACGGGTCGCTCTCCCCTCGGTCGCCTGTGACCTGCCCCCAGCGCTGAGACCCTCGGCCCCCACCCGCCGCCTGTGTGGTCCCAGGGCTTGGGGCAGCAGGGAGCCTGCTGCTGACCCGCGCCCGTGGGAACCAGCGTCGCCCCAGGGCACAGTGCTCTGTGCGCGGCCCGGGCCTTCACGCCTACAGACCCCACTCACGGCTACAAGGCAACTTACGGGGCTTTGGTTGGGACCTCGCTGAATCCACAGGCCCAGAAGAAATGACACCTCACCAATACTGAGATCCTATCAGCAAACACGGACTATCGGTCCCGATTCAGATCTTTGATTTCAGTCATCAAAATTTTGCAGTTTTTCTTACGTGGATCCTGTACACTTTTTTTTCCATTTACACCTGAGCGTTTCATTTTCTCCGGTGACTTCGGTCAGCGCCTGCCCCCGGCCCCTCCCTGAGGCGCTGCGCTCACGCTGAGGCAGGGGCTCCTCCTTTCACAGCGGCATTCCCGCCTGGGGTCCTCCGCCTGCTAAACAGTCTTTACAAGTTGCACACTTAGCTTGGCGTTGTTCAGTCCTGTATTTACCATTACAGCATCAAGACAGCTTCAAGGCTCCCCAAATGCCCCCACTCCACCTCTTCACACTGCCCTGCCCCTGGAAAGCACTCGTCCCTCTGCCCTCACAGCGCCGCCTCGTCCAGATGTCACAGCACTGGGCACACGTGGCATACAGCCTTCCCAGATGCGCTTCTTTCACTCCACAACAGGCATTTAAGCTTCACCTCTGTCTCCATGGCTTGGCAGCTCATTTCTTTTTACTGCTTAATAATATTCCACTGTATGAACGAATGCAGTCCACTGTTCACCCATTCAGCCACTAAGGACATTTTGGTGGCTTCCAAGTTTGGTGCTTCCGAACAAAGCTGCTGTGACGGTCCCCGTGCAGGTTGTGTGTGGCCATGAGTATTCAGCTCCTCTGGAAACACCAAGGTGCAGCTCCCGCTCCTACCGGCGACGGACGCGCTCCTGCCTGCTGGGGCCGGTGGGGCGCGTGTGGCGGCACTCTCTGCGGGCACACGGGGCTGCGTGTCCTTCCCGGGCTTGCGTCCTTGCTGGTGTCCATCCAGATCTCCCGCCAGGTTCGTCTGCGCTGCTGGAGTCCCCGTGCAGAGCTCTGGAGCTCTCTGCACAGAGAAGACAAACACGCCGTCAGGCGCGTGTCTGGCGAATGTCCCCCACCAGCCTGAGGCTTGTCTTCTTGCTGTCTCAGCAGCGTGTTCTGTAGAGTAGAAGTTTTTAATTTTAATCAAGTCCAACTTACCAGTTTTTTCTTCCACAGAGCATGCTTTTGGCATTCTATTTAAAGAGCCATCAGGACTCCCCTGGAGATCTAGTGGTTAAGACACCTGCTTCCCTGCAGGGGGCGCCAGATAGACCCCTGGGAACCATGATCCCACGTGCTGTGTGGCGCAGACAAAAAAGCCATCAAACCCATCACCAGATTTTCTCCTGTGTTTTTTTCAATAAATTTTAGTTTTCTATTTTACATTTACGTCTATAATCCATTTTGAATTAATTATTGTGAAAAGTATATAGGATCTGGTTACTCCAGGGCCACTTGTCATCACGCTCCTTACTCTGCTGACTTGCCTTTCTCTTCTGTCAAGGACGAGGGGGCCGTGTGGCTCTGGGTTCTGCTTTAGCTTCCTCCAGCACCACTGTGCTGACCACTGCACCGTGTGCAGCCAGCCCTGCAGCTGGGCAGCCTCCCCCTCTGGCTCCCTTCCTCCTAAGTGCTGTGGGCACATTGTATTTCCTTCTGTTACAAATAGGCAACATACATTGATACTGTACATGTATTGATGAGTCTACACATTTACAAGTGCATAAGTCCATCCTAAAGAAAATCAGTCCTGGGTGTTCTTTGGAAAGACTGAAGCTCCAATACTTTGGCCACCTGATGTGAAGAGCTGACTTATTTGAAAAGACCCTGATGTTGGGAAAGGCTGAAGGCAGGAGAAGAAGCGGACGACAGAGAATGAGATGGCTGGATGGCATCACTGATTCAATGGACACGGGTTTGAGTGGAGTCCGGGAGTTGGTGATGGACAGGGAGGCCTGGCGTGCTGCAGTTCATGGGGTCGCAAAGAGTCAGATACGACTGAGCGACTGAGCTGAACTGATGTGCACATGTACGTAAACATCCCAAATGTCACCAACAGATAATGAGCCAAGGGACTGGGGCGTGTCCACACGGTGGACCATCCCTTGGAAACGGACCAGAATGACCGCTGACAGACACGGCAACACGGGCGTCATGAAACCATCATGCTGAGCAGGAGGGGCCAGACACGAGGGCACGTGCCGGCCGAGACTGTACGACAGGCCAGAAGGGCCTGTGGGCTTCGGTGCAGACGGCCCCCGGCCTCGGGGAGCCCGCGTGCACCCACCTGGTGGTGGCGTGTGCTGACCCGGCTGGCTCGGATGGCACGCCCATAAATATGAGATGGCACGCCCATAAATATGAGATGGCACGCCCATAAAGCTGCTGGAGGAGGGGAGTCTGCTCTCCTGAAGCGACAGAACACGCTAGATCCAGAAAAAGAGGCGAACTTCAAAGTTCAGGGAAAGCAAACCAATTTCCTAAATTTTTAACATAGATATTAATAAAAAATAACCATAACCTTTGGGAAGCAAACATCAAAAGCTCCGACATAATAAAAAATAAAAATACGTGGGCTCCAGCAGCCTCCAGACACAGAGGGCCGTGCCACAGCCCAGGCTGTGAGGTGCTGACTCGGGGAGAGACAGAGGGCTGCGTCACAGCCCAGGCTGCTGTGAGGTGCTGACTCGGGGAGCAGGTGAGCCCCCTCTGGGGGTGTGAGGGGTCCTGTACGCTCACCAGTCCCTGGGAAAAGCTGCAGAACCTCGATCAGGTGCAGGCGTGGGGCCTGCAGGCTTCCAGGACGGGCTCCAGGCACCATGGCAGCCCCAAGGGCCTGGAGGGAACTCTCCTGCCCTGAAGTGGTTGAGAGGGCACAGCAGTGCCCGGGGCCCCAAACTCCTACCCACCTGCCCTCCCCAGCCCCGCCTCTGCTGAGATCACATGGGGGACTCGGCAGATACCCAGGTGGCCCTGTTGGCGGCATCTGTGCCCTCGCTCGGACACGGACAGCTCGGGAGAAAGGCCGGCACAGGATGAAGAGCGGGGGAAGTGCCCACAGGGGTCCTGGGGTGGCCAACAAGCCCCCTTGACACTGGGGGCTGGGGTGGGGGTCCCTGGCAGCAAGGCTTTGTGACTCACCCAGCAAGCGTCTGGTGGGACCCAGCCCTGCCCCCGGGATGGTGTTCCAAGACACTCTGTATGGGTGGGGGCGGGGAGAGTGGCTCTCCCCTGGGACCTCTCTAGCCCGGTGACATCAGGACTGCTCGACTCTGGCCCAACCTCACAGCCACATGGGACACCTCTTCAGTCTGACCAAGTTCTGCCTTCCGGGCTCCCTGCATGGCTGCGCCCAGCAGACGGTGCAAACCCTCCCCTCAGGGCCAGCACACAAATTCACAGCAAAGGCCAAGTTCCAGTCAGAAGCCCCCTCGAGGCGAGAGCAGGGCCCTGGCCAAACGGCCTCGAAGCCTCCCAGATCCTCAGGGCTCCCTGAGGTGGGGGGACAGCCCCCCGGGGCCCACCCGGGGTCCAAGAGCAGCGCAGCTGCCTCCTCGGCGCCGGGCCCCACTCCCCGTGTGCCGGCCTGCGGTGTGACCACGGAGGGCCGGGGAGGACTGGGCACTCAGAGGGGCTAGATTTGGGGGCTGACACGCAGAGCTTGGAACGAAGAGGAAGACCCAACAAAGCCAATGGGGAGACTGCAGGGAGGCGGGGGGACCCCACAGAGTGTGGACCCAGGAGTCCGGGCAGGAGGCCTGCACCTCATGGGGGAGGGCGAGACGCGCCTCACGTGTCCTGGACCCTGGCGTCCACGTCTCAGTCCAGCCGGAGGGCAAGACCCCAAGGGTGAAGGAATACAAGCCCAGTCTACCCGCCGATGATGACCAACAGTCTCCTGGCACCTGTAGGCTCTGGGCGGTGCCCTCCACCTCTCCTCCTGCCTGGCCTCCTCCAGCTGCCCTACCAGAGCAGGTGGGGCCTGGGCCCCAGGACTGGACAGCAATGGGGGCTTCGTGGGACCAGAGGGGAGAGGTGAGTCCGTCCAGTGTAGAAAATACACAGAAATGAGTTTTAAAACCAGCTAATCTTCCCCACGCACTTCTGAGACTGGCCCCAGAATCTATCGGATTCAGGCAAAGGACACAATCCTGCCAACTAGTTTCTTTCTGGAGATAAGAGAAGATGGGCCACACTCCTCACACGGGGCCAAAACTTTCTAACAGCCTCTTATCAGCCCAGTGCAGAGCACGGCGCCAACTGAGGGAGCCACTCCTGGCCTTCCAGAAAGCCCAGACACTCAAACTCAAAGTTACCGTGATTCACAGTGAGAAATGAGGATTTGGCCTTCCTCTGCGTCTAGCCAGAACTCCTAAAACCCCCGGAGTTCCCTAATTGCTGAGGGCCACAAAGCTGTCCCTGGTTATGTTTCGAATCCCACCTCCAAATGGGACCATCCACAGGTCCCCCAGCCCTCTGGGGGCGGGGGAGCTGACTGCCAGTGGCCTGCCTCAGTCAATCGGTCGCGCTGTGTGAGGAGCTCAGGGGCCGGGTGAGTGACCCCCCAAGGGCCTCCGGGACGCGTAGGCGCTCAGCACCCCTGCCCCACCACCCACCCCGCGTGTCTCCCCATCTGGTTGTTGCTTAGTCTTCTTATGGTGAACTTTTTATAATAAATAAGCAAAATGTTCCTTGATTTCCGTGAGTCACTCTAGCACACTAATTGAACCCATGGAGGGAGCATCAGGTGACAACCGCATTTGCCACTGGGGGCTAAGAGGGCGGGTGCAGCCTGGAGGGGCTGAACCTGGGGCCACGTGGCCTGGCGCTGCCCAGGGCGACAGCATCGGAACTGAGCTGACCTGCCAGACACTCAGGTGAGGCCTGGGTTGCCAAGGGTTGGATGGGTGGGGAAGTCGCCCCATTGAAGCTGACCCGAACCCCTGAGCCCTCCCTGGAGCCAGGTCTATGGTGCCAGGGCTGGGCCAGGCAGAAGAAGGGCTGAAAGTGCCACAAGGCCCCAGGGCCCCAGGAGTGCAGACCCTCGCCCGCTGCCAGGCTGGGCGGGTACCTCTTGGTGTTGTAGGCCGTGTCCCTCGGCGTCTCTTCCAGCAGAGTCACATAGCCCAGCACGCAGGTGAGGATGAAGAGCACGGTCAGGGTGTGGGCCCGCCTGCAACACAAACACAGCCCGCGTCAGCGCACGGACAGCACGCGGTGACCACGTGAGTGGCACACCCCGAAGGAGCGCACTCCGTCTTTGACCTGCAGCTCAAAACCCACTGACCGCTGGCTGCTGGTCTCGTGACGCTCGGGCGGTCCTCTGCCTGCGTGTCGGCTGGGCGGGCGGGCGGCGGGGAGCGGGGGCAGCTCTTGTTCAGAGGGACTGGGCCACAGGTCACACAGCTCAAGTCACAGGACAGATCACGCTGAGAGACCAACCTTGCAGTTTATGCCATGACCACACGTCAGAGCCCCGCGAGGGTGACGAAGAGAGGCCCCAGGACCCAGACTGAGGGCGTGGGGCACAAGCACTGCCGCCCACCCGGAGACCGGGCCGGGGATGGCTGCCCGGACGGGCTGGGAAGTGGCCCCTCCCGCTACCGGGCCACCCAGCTGAGGCTGCAGCGTCCCGCGCGGAAGGAAGGAGGTGGCTCTCGGCAGCCAGCAGGCCTGCCTGACCGGAAACACGGCCAGGGCCACCGCGCTGTGTCGAGCGCCACACGCCTGCCGGAGCCCCTGCCTGCTAACAGCTGTCTGTAAAGGAGGCAGGGACCCAGCTCCTAGACCGAAAAGAGCAGTGTGTCCTTGGAGAGACACCTCCAGCCTTGAGCAGCGTCCTGACGACCAGGCAGACAACACGCGGGAAGCCCCGAGCCCAGGACTGGCCCCCGAGTGTCAGTTCCCTGCCTGCCGTCAGAACTCCGTGAAACAGAAGAAACCAGAGTCGGTCACGAGCTTGGAGAAAACACTCACAACACTCACGCCTGACAGAGGCCTCTGTACCCAGAACACACGAAGAGCTCTTACAACTCAACAGTAAGGACAAACAGTCTCCTGCAAACGCAAACAAGACTCGACACACACCTCACAGAAAAAGGCGCGTAAGTGGCCGGCAGCACGCGGGAGGCGCAGCTTCGCCGGCGAGGCTGCGTGCGGACCCGCGGGAGCCCCCACCCCGGCCTCCGGCTGCCCCCCGCGTCCCCGACCCGGGCAGCTCGCTTTTCTCCCATCTTCACTCAACAGCAGCCCACAGCTGCCACAAAAGACGCCATGAGGAGTCGAACTGGAGCTGCAGAGTTTGGGTTAGTACAGGAAGAACTGATACGTGACGAACGCTACATGCGAGTCCCCCCACCCAAAGACAGACTCTCTCCCTCTCTTCAGTTGGTATTTTATGCTCTTTATCATGCAAACAGAAACAGCTGGGTGCGGTAAGTCAGCTCCAAGTGAAGAAGGCAGACACTGCATTCATTCTTTTACCACGTTTCACAACACTGGCATTTAAAACTGTCAAAAGTGAACAAACTCCTACTTTAACTGTTTTAATAAAATTCAATAGTAACATATTCACGAGTGAGTTTGAGGCCGCGAGGGAGCTCCAGGACCTCAGCCTGCCAGCTGAATTCCACGCAAGTCTCAGGCCCGAGACCGGCGCGGGCGACACCGCAAGGCGCTGCTGCAGGCCGCCACTCCTGAGGCTCCCTGGAGGTGGTGACCCAGAAACTCAACTTCTGCTGGACACCAGCCTACATACAGAAGGACGCGGCGAGCTCAGCTGCCTCTCCTGGGTCGAGGACACAGCCCACCCTTTCCACCCGATTTGCACAGGAGAAGCAGAGTCACTGAGACCCCACCAGGGCTGAGCTGACAATGACGAGGCGTGGGACTCTACCTCACCTCGGCCCTGAAGATGCTCAGAGCTGAGCCGCATTGCCAGGGTCACTCAGGTCGGTGACAGGGGCCTGGGGTCTGAGCCCTGCCCAGGACGGCTCCAGCACACCAACACCAAACCCTTGTCGTGAGGTGAGGAGACCCAGTGTGAGTGCGCCCAAGTGACACAGACAACACGTTGGCTAGAATATACCATGTGCCAACAAACCTCAATCCTGCCTTCCTGCGCTCTCGCTCTTGGAGCAACACAAACAGAGGGCTGGATATGGGGAAAGATGAGGTGGGCAGGGGCAGGGCGCAGAATCAGGGAAGGCCTCACAGCAGGCCTGGAGATGCAGGTCCAGGCCTGCAAGACAAGAGCTGAGGGCCAGCACAGGGCAGGCCAGCAGTGGGGCCCACATGGCTGGAGGAAGGGGTCCCGCCCTGTGAGGACCAGACTGGCAGGGGTAGAGAGCAGAGGGGGCTTGGGTGGAGCCACAGGAGGCCTGCTCAAGCCCGGGGCGTCTGTAGCCTGCACTCCGAGGGAGGCAGACACCCCTGTGCTCCAGAACGCCCAGCTGCCTGCCCTGAGAGGCTGGGGCCATGCTTACCCTAGTGAGCATTTTCAAAGGAAAAAAGCAAAAAACAGGAATAAGTCAGAAATCAAGGTGTTAGAACAAGCCCCAAAGGCCCCTGCACTACAGACTCCTGGCCAGGCTCCTTTTCAGCTCAAACACCAAGTCTAAGCTCAGATTTCTCCTCAAAAACCACAGAGCCCAGAAGTGGGACAAAATTCGTAAAGCAGTGAAAGAAATGTTGAAGCAGCATCCCCAACCCTGAGGAGTGAAGGTGGATGGAGGAAGAAGGCGGGAATCCAGCAGCAGGCCTGCCGCGCAAGAACCACCAAGGGAAGTTCTCTCGACAGAAGGGAAGAGACATTTGAGGGAAACCCGGGGGCCAGGAAGGAAGACACTCCAGGCACTGTCCTCATGAACGCTGACCGGGGCCACCAGGGCCCAAGTCGGAAGGCCAGATGGATCAAAGCGGACTCGATGTGGCCAAGTGCAGATGCCGGCGCTCACTGTTAACAGAGACGCTGCGACAATGACACGCTGGGGCTCAGGACACAGGAAGACTCCATGCCCTCCAGACGCCAGAGCTCCCAGAACATCGCCGGGCTGCCTTGTTGAGAGGTGACGCGGGGATCTGGGCACAGGGATCGCTCGGCCGTGAATCCTGTGACTTGGCCGCTGGGCCAGCGTGAGGGCATGAGGACAGTGGGCTCCCGGCCACGGCCAGTGGAGATTGCCCAGACGTCAGCCCCTCTCTAGAGAGGACCAACCCACTATGCCGCATGGGCAGGGAGGCAGTCTGCCAAGCCAATTAGAGGAGATACGAATGTGTGGCTGTGAGAGTGAGTGCAGAGCGACGGCTTGGCCACGTAAGGCCAAGACCAGACGGCCAGTCCCGGGCCTGCGAGAGGCACCTAGGGCCACTGACCAGCGTGACCAAAAAGGCATCAGCTGGCAACTCATGCTGCCCAGATGTGGGCGAAGCTGGCAAACCCCAACCCACAAGGACTGAGGAAGGCGTTTCCCAGAACTTGGGGCATCTAAGATCTGCTCTGCAAATTCTCATACCTACTTTTAAAGCATATTGCTAAAAAAAATAAATAAATAAAGCATATTGCTAACAGCGGAGCCCCGAGAATCAATTTAGGGCACTCACCCAAGGCTCAGTGTTGTAAGAGGTGAGCATACAACGAGCGTTTCCCAAACGTCACAACCACCCATCTCTTCCCTGACTGGAAGCGTGGTGACCCAGTGTCGATTCACTTATCTTCCACCTACAGGTGGTAACGTTTAGAGGCAGCTGTCAGCACTGGGTCTCCAAGAGGGACTGGAACAACGCTTAGGCATTTTGAGCTGCTGTATCTTTGCACACTTTCCCAGAGTCTGTGGTGCTGACGTTTCCGAGGCGCTCCCCACCAAAGGCACCACGACTGCACAAGAGGGGTCGGCGCCGCGCAGACCCTGCCGGCCTCTGCCCCTTCCGGCCGGAAGCAGCCCAGACCAGGACACCAAGGCTCAATCTGAACTCCAAACTCTGTCGCTGATGATAAGTTGACCCCCAAGAAGCCCAACCTTCTTTGAAAACGAAAACTGTTAGAACAAAGTTTTGAACATGGAAGAGTTATTTTGAGTAACTGTGGAACATATAGTCATTTCCACAAATATATACCTTTTAGTCTTTAATTTTTTGGTAACACTCATTAGTAAAATTCCATAAAACAAACAATTAAAAAGAAAGAGTTTTTAAAATCCCAGCACAGCAAGGCAATGATGGGAGACTCAGAAAGTGGCTGGGCCCTACAAATACAAGTGAGTCATTCTCGCCAGGTGAGCATCTGGTTACCTGCCTTACGGAAACATGAAGCTTCTTCCCCTACACAGGTGAGGGCAAACCCGGGATGCAACAAAAACCACATACGCCGGCACCCCAACACCTGTGGTGGAGAGGCTGGGGCCCCCGCCCTGGAGGCAGGTCCCCGGAGCCGGCAGCCCTGGGGCACGCCCTCCTCAGAGCCCTCCAGGCTCCATCAGACCTCCCCACAGGACGGCCAACTACGGCAGGCCTTTCTGCATCCCCACGGGCAGGGACCCATGGGCTGGCAGTCTGTGCTTCTAAAGATACCTGCACTCACTCTTCTCACTCTCTGCCTTCTGAGATCAGTGCAGTGCTCAGCACCCCCCAGCACAGGAAGCCTGCTTGTGCCAGAACCTAAGCTTCTCGTTTCGCTCTCCGTTGTATGCCCTAAAGCAGCAAGTGGCAGCCCCCAAGACAAGCACTAAATGAACGGGAAAGAAGCAAAGCAAGCCGGGCCACCACTCCAGGACCGCAGTCTCCCTTCAGTGGCCAGCAGCTCGCGTGTGGGAGGACTGTGCCCTCTGTCCTGCAGGACAGCCAATGGCCTGGTCCACGCACAGAAATGTCCAGCAGGGTCCCACAGTACTCAAGTCACTAGCTCCGGGGCCGCACCCTCACTGAGGAGGGCACCCCATCCTTTCCCCCTCCTTCTGGCTTCAGGCCGCTGGCGCACAGCAGCTTCCCAAAGCAGGGCCGGTCGTCCCGTCACCCACCCCTCTCCCACCCCTGCCCGAAGCAGCTGCCTGCACAAGAGGAGATAACACCGACCTCATCAGAGGGCTGCTTCCCCCACCACACCCTCTCCTTGCCGCCTCTTCTGGGTCAGATACGACACTTGTGGCCGCACGTGCACCTCCTCTGAGGCTTCCCAGACTTGCTGAAGAAGCTGCTTCCGTGCAGCATCCCTGCGGACTGCGGCCCAAAGCCACCGCTGTCCCCAGGGCCCATGGCGGGACTCAACTTCAGCTGGACCTGAACTGAGTAGCAAAGGGCAGCCACAGCCCTCCTCTCAAGCACATTTTCCAGGATACAGGGTTTGTGCCTCTAACAAGGAACGGAAAAGCAGCTCAGACAAGCAAAGGATAGCCCAAGGTCACTGGGTCATCAGGTGCATGAGCCATGTCTGGGACCTGTTGACCCAAGGCTGGTTTCCTGGATCCTCAAACGCAGAAGCGCCCAACTCGGCCCATGAACTCTTCCACCTCTGTTCCTGGCTGCCCCTCCCTCCGTGACCCCCCCGTGAAGGCAGACCAGAGGACGGCCTGAGCCTGAGCCGAGGCGTGGCCAGGTCAGAGCTGTACAGGGGTCAAAGGACTGGCCTGGCACGGGGCCACTCAGGAGAGGGAGCGCCTTCCCTCCACACTCGTCCGCTGGGCTCCCTCCACACTCGTCCGCTGGGCTCCTGGCGTGGAGTGCGGCGCGGATACTGCCCCACTCGCCGGGGGAGCAGGGTATCATTTCACAGGGCATCCGCACCGTCAGAGAAAGGGGCCGGACGCAGGGCAGCGGGGGACTGCGGGCAGGGAGGTCAGGAAAAGCCGCTCTGAGGAGACTTCGGAGCCAAACCCTCCCGGGAGAAGGGACAGGGGTCAGAGGTGGGGGCTGGACACCGGGCAGGCCGTGTCCGGGGGGCGGCGGCGAGAAGCCGGCCCCGGGGTCCCGGGGCACACTCCACCCGCGCGGCGTGGCCACGCCCCTCGCGACCCGGCCGGCACCCGGCGACCGCCGTCCCTCACCAGAAGAAGGTGTTGGTGCCGTCGTCGTAGACCTCGGACTCGGTGCTGCGGCGGCCCGCGGCCGGCCCGCTCGCTCGGCCCGCGGCCGCGCCGTCCGGCGGCTCCTCCAGCGAGGCCTTGCCCCCCGGCACCGGGGACCCCGGCCGCGGCCCCTCGGCGCCCCGGCGCTCGCCCCTTCGCATGACGCCCGGGCCCTAGCCGCTCCGCCCCGCGCCTTGACCCCACGCACCCGAGTCAGCGCGAGACCGCGCGAAGAGCGCCGGGAAGGGGTCGCGGCGCCCGCTCCGCAGGGTCTCTGGAGAGCAGAGGCTGGGGGCGGCAAGGAAAGGGCGGGCGGTGTATTGTGGGACTTGTAGTCTGAGCGGCTGGGCGCGGGGTATCCTGGGACTCGTAGTCTCCGATGTCATGCGTTCGGAACAGTGCTTGCTGGGAGGGATGCCACCTGGTCGCTAGGTAACAAGCGTTGCGTGAGTTGCGGGAGGAGCGACGTCTCTCTAATCGGGGCGGGGCGCCCAGGCTGCCCCAGATCCTCCTCCTAGGCTGTCTGCCCCGAGCCACGCCCCAGACTCTCCTCCCCAGGCGGCCTGTCCCCAGGCGTGTTCTCCCAGTCTTCACTGGGATCTCCAGACTGTAGCCTCTTGGTGGCCAAAGAGTAGTTCTTAAGAGAGGAGTAGACATGGTGATCTTGGTTGACTCAGATTATTAATATAGACAGAGCACTCTGCAAAAATATTCAGTGAACCCCATTTGAAAAAGTCTGGCAACTCCTGAAAGGGTGAGACAGAGTTGCCATGTGACCCAGCAATTCCGTTCCTAGGTACATATTCAATAGAAATGAAAACGTGCAGAACTGTACGTGGATATTGTCACCTTTAATGATAAATTAGCCAGTTATTTCACCAGCAAAGGCAGACTTATTTAGGAATAGCAGTGAGCAGTGGTGGAGCACAGGCAAATCCAGAGATCAAAGTGGGGAACTTGCTACTCTAGGGAAAAGAGGGAGCTGGGAATCAGTTCAGTTCAGTTCAGCCGCTCAGTCATGTCCGACTCTTTGTGACCCCATGAATTGCAGCACACCAGGCCTCCCTGTCCATCAGCAACTCCCGGAGTTCACCCAAACTCATGTGCATCGAGTTGGTGATGCCATCCAGCCATCTCATCCTCTGTCGTCCCCTTCTCCTCCTGCCCCCAATCCCTCCCAGCATCAGGGTCTTTTCCAATGAGTCAACTCTTCACATGAGGTGGCCAAACTATTGGAGTTTCAGCTTCAGCATCAGTCCTTCCAATGAACACCCAGGACTGATCTCCTTTAGGATGGACTGGTTGGATCTCCTTGCAGTCCAAGGGACTCTCAAGAGTCTTCTCCAACACCACAGTTCAAAAGCATCAATTCTTCAGCATTCAACTTTCTTCACAGTCCAACAGCATCGGACCTTGCTTCTATCACCAGTCACATCCACAACTGGGTATTGTTTTTGCTTTGGCTCCATCCCTTCATTCTTTCTGGAGTTAGCTGGGAATAGAGACTGTGATAACCAGAGTCGATTGGAGGAGCTGGGGATCCAAAGTAAGGAGGTTTTGCAGGGAGGGGGTTGGGCCTCTGTGGTTTCTGATTGGCTGGGCTATGGGAAGTGGAGAGAAGCTTCCTTTCTCCTGCTGAATGTGAATGAGAGATGCCTTCCTGTTGGGGGTAAAGGGGAAGGTAGGTCTTTTTCTGTTTGCACTACCAATGAAAATAAATATGCCATTCAATTTTGCTTAATTTTAGAACTGCAGTCTTCCAATTTAATCTTAAGAAAAACGAATTTGGGGAGATCAAGTTTCCCATAATGGCTGTTGTAATTACAGATTACTTTGACCCACTTAGTTAAAAAAATGGTTATGTGGGGAGGTCCCTAGATGTTAAACATGAATCCAGCTGGAGTCCCTAAAGGAGGGCTGCCCTCAGAGCATTTAAATGACTGGATTGCATTTCCCTAGTTCTCCTGAAAACCCTAGAAAGTTGCCAGAGTCCTAGCCTAGATTCCAAAAGGAATAAAACAGAACTCTTAGATCACAGTTACCTCAATCTCCCAAAGAGAACCTTGCTACGTGCTCTCCACAAAACAGTTGAGTACTTACCAAGGATGAAACCACCATACCCCTGAAAGGGTCAGGATTAGGAATAAAGTTGAGGGCTCAAAATGCAAAATGAGAAGCGCTCAGAATTTGAGAGGAGACTCGTCAAATCAGAAGCTGGTGGTGATGCACAGAAGCGATAAGCGCAGGGAGCCTGGTTCAACACCTCAGTTGATTTCACCTCTTGGGGGTCACCTCCAGATCCCACTTCTGACACCACATATATCAACTTCAATAATACAAATAGCCAGTTATTTTATCAGCAAAAGTTGAGTTTATTCAGAAATATAGAGAAGTTGCAATTCAAGATAGGTGAACCACAGTGGACCACAGGCACATCCAGAGAGCAAGAAGTGGGGACTTGCTACTATAGGAAACATGGGGCAGCAGGATGGACTGTGACAGCCAGAGTCCATCGGAGGAGCTGGGGCCCAGAGCACGGAGGCTCCCTACAGGTGGGGGCACTGCGGCCGCAGCTGCAACCAGAATGAAGCACAGAGAAATGTTCTTCTTTCTACCAGATAGTAAATAGAGATGCTGTCCTATCAGAGGTAAAGGGGGCATCTCTTACTGTTTGGGGTAATTGATAGTGCACACAGGGCTTGAGAGTTTCCCGTGCAGGCCTGTCCCAACTCTAACTTTAGCTGAAGTTGCTTTAATTAATTCCACAATATTCAGAGCAGCATAATTCATAATTCCCCAAAAGGAAGCAACCGAATGTCCAACAGATGAACGCATGCAAAAATGTGGTATATCCACACAATGGAAAATTATTCAACCATAAAGAGGAATGAAGTTTTGACACATGCTACAACATTGGTTGTTGTCCATTTTGCTTGAAAATATTATGCTATGAAAGAAGCCAGTCATACAAGCCCATATATTATATTACCCACCTACATGAAATATCCAGAGTCCAGAGTAGGCAAATCATGGGCAAGAATAGTGGTCACCACAGGCTGGGAAGGGAATGTGGAGTGACTGCTCAAGGGTAGTGGGTTTCTTTTTTCTTTGCTATTTGTTTATTTATTTATTCGGCTGTACCAGGTCTTAACTGAGGCAGTGTGGAGTCTTTCGTTGTGGCCTGTGGGATTCTCAGTTGCAGACTCCTGGGTGTAGCATTGTGGATCTAGTTCCCTGACCAGGGACTGAACCTGAGCCCTCTTCACTGGGAGCATGGAGTCTTAGCCACAGGACCACCAGGGAAGACCCTGGGTTTCTCTTCAGGGCCATGAAAGTGTTCTGAAATTGACTGTGGTGATGGTTGCATCTATCTGTGAGTATACTTAAAACTACTGAACTGTTCACTCTAAATGCAGGAATTATGTGGTGTATGAACTGTATCTCAATAAAGCTGTTATTAATATACATACATGTATTTTCCCAGCTCCCTCTTTGCAGCCCCTCCCAACATGCACAGGGTCTGATTATAACGTGAAGCCTCAGCTCCTGACTGCTAGTTCCCAACAGTCCGAGGACCAGCAGACGTGCCAGGACACACTGGCCCAGGAAGTGTGCTGTCAGGCCTTCCTGGGCCTGGCTGCTGCCCTCAGCCTGCCCCTGGACCACTTCCTACCCCAGGCCAGGGCCCCATCCACTGGGGGTTGCCAGGGTGGCCTGGGCAACCAGCTTCACTGTGTCCCTCAAGGGTGTGTGTGAGTATGTGTGCCAGTGAATGGACGTGGGGCTGGACAGGAAGACCATGGCTGGCCCATGATCTCCATCCTGAGGGGACAGAGAGTTATGATGAGGTTGGCACCACCTGGCTGCGTTATGGGGGACCGGGACATGAGGTCTCCATGGCGCTGGCCTGCAGAGACGGATGTGCTGGGCCTCCTTTGCCCAGGGATGTGACGCTGGACCCATGAGCAGGAAGTGCCCAGAGCAGGCCAGCTCCCGCTGACACTGTCTATCCAGCAAGTACCCCACAGGCCTGGTTCCCTCCTTTCCTGCCCCCAGGGCCTGGAACCACTCTTCGAGCCCCTCTTTTCTGAGCCCAGGGCTGTTACTCACATTCCAGGTGCATCTTGGTGCTGTCAGAATCATTTCCTAGATCTGAGTATTTCCCCCAAACTGCACCAAACTCCTCCTGAGGCTGAGTGGGGCCACCTCCACCTCCCCAGTGTGCAGAGACCCAGTGTGGAGATGGACCCTGGGGTGAAGCATGCAGCCTCCGGCTCAGAACCAGTTGGGGTGGCAGGAATAAGGCTAGAGGGGTGGGAATGGGGTGAGGCAGCGTGGGGAAGGCACACTCTGCCAGTAGCTGGGGCCATGGAGCTCTGGCTACAGGGCAAGAAGAGTTCCCAACAGCCTTATAAACGGTAACATCCCCTTAGGTTCTATGTTCGTCTCTGGCTTAGAGAGGAGAAACTGAGGCATGGAAAGGCTGGGAACCCACTCACCCGGTGCCTTCCTTCCCTCTGGAGCCTGGAGCCTCTCCCCCTGAATCCCTGTACTCTGCAGAGACCTCTGCACCTGCAGCTTTCACGTGGAGCCTGACGTCTGGGATTCACCTCCACCAAGCCCCCTGACCTAACCACGATGCTTCACCGTGGATGCAGCCCTCTCAGCCCTTCCACCGCAAGACTTGGAGACTGGCTGGAGGTGGAGGGGCAGGGCATCGACAAGGCCCACACACTTTGCGGCTCAGGTGACCAGGTGGCAGGTGTGAAAATGAATAAAGGGAGAGCGCCTTTAAAATGAATCAAGGACTTCCCTGGTGGTCCAGCGGTTAAGAATCTAAGAATATGCCTGCCGATGCAGGAGAAAGAGTTTCAATTCCTGGTCCAGGAAGAGTCCACGTGCAGAAGGGCAGCCAGGCCCCCGCGTCACAGCTTCTGAGCCGCGCTCTAGAGCCCGTGCTCTGCAACAGGAGTGGCCACTGCAGTGAGAAGCCCGAACACCACAAATGGAGAGTAGCCACTGCTTGCTGCAACTAAAGAAAAGCCCGAGCGGCAACAAAGACCCAGCACAGCCAAAAGTAAATAAATAAATAAAAATAAAATAAATGAAGTCAGACCCCCAGATAGCTAAAGCAATCCTGAGAAAGAAAGACAGAAATTGGACTCCTTGACTCAGACTATACTACAAAACTTCACTCATCAAAACAGTGTGTTTCTGGTGCAAAAGCTGAAACATTAGGTCAATGGAACAGGATAGATAACCCAGAAATAAACCCACACACTTAGGGTAAATTAATCTATGACAAAGGAGGCAAGAACATACAATAGAGAAAAGAGAGCCTCTTCAGTACGTGATGCTGGGAAAACAGGACAGCTACATGTAAAACCATGCACAAAAATAAATTAGAACACTCTCTAACACCATACACAAAAATAACCTCAAAATGGATCAAAGACCTAAATGTAAGGTTGGACACTATAAAACTCTTGGAGGAAATCATAGGTAGAATATTTTTCACATAAATCACATCATGGTCTTTTTTGGTCCACCTTCTGGAGTAATGAAAATAAAAACAAAAATAAACAAATGAGACCTAATTAAACTTAAAACTTCTGCACAGAAAAGGAAACCATAAACAAAGCAAAAAGACAACCCACAGAATAGGAGAATATTTTCAAAAGAAGCAACCAACAAGGGATTAATCTTCATAATATATAAACAGCTCATGCAGCTCTATGTCAGAAAAAAACAACCCGATCGAAAACTGGGCAGATGCTCTAAATAGACATTTCTCCAAAGAAGACAGATAGATGGTCAAAAAGTACATGAAAAGATGCTCAACATCACTATCAGAGAAATGCAAATCAAAATTACAGTGAGGTATCACCTTACACCAGTCAGAAGGGCCATTATCATAATGTCTACAAACAAGTGTTGGCGAGGATGTGGGTGGGAATTCCCACTGTTGGTGGGAATGTAAACTGGTAGAACCACTATGGAGAACAGTATGAAGGTTCCTTAAAAAAAATAAAAATAGAACTACCATATGACCCAGCAAAGCCACTGCCAGAGAGAAAACCATACTTTGAATCAATACGTGCGCCCCAGTGTTCACTGCAGCACTGTTTACAACAGCCGGGACATGGAAGCACCTAAAACCCATCAAAGAGGAACAGAAAAGAAGATGTGACACATATATACAATGGGATATTACTCAGCCATAAAAAGAATGAAGTCCTGTGTTTGCAGAGACATGCATGGACCTAGAGGTGATCATATTAAGTGAAGTCAGACGGAGAAAGACAAACACCATATGACATCGCTTGTATGTGGAATCTAAACAAGTGGTACAAATGAAGTTGTTCACAAAACAGAGACAGAGTCACAGATGTAGAAAATAAACTTAGGGTTCCCAGGGGAGAACGGGGGGCGGAATTGGGAGACATATACACGCTGACATATACACGCTGGTTGTTGCTGTTGTTCAGTCGCTGAGTCGTCTCCGACTCTCTGTGACCCCATGGACTGCAGCACGCCAGGCTTCCCTGTCCATCACCAAGTCCTGGAGCTTGCTCAAACTCATGTCCATTGAGTTTGAGCACTTGGTGATGCCATCCAACCATCTCATCCTCTGTCGTCCCCTTCTCCTCCTGCCTTCAATCTTTCCCAGCATCAGGTCTTTTCCAATGAGTCAGCTCTTTGCATTGGGTGGCCAAAAGATTGCAGCTTCAGCTTCAGCATCAGTCCTTCCAATGAATATTCAGGGTTGATTTCCTTTAGGATTGACTGCTTTGATCTCCTTGCTGTCAAGGGATTCTTAAGAATTTTCTCCAGCACCACAATTTTAAAGCATCGATTCTTCAGCACTCAGCCTTCTTTATGGTCCAGCTTTCACATCTGTACATGACTACTGGAAAAACCATAGCTTTGACTTTAACTGCTAACTCTGTATGTCTCTAACTAAGTTTGCTTTTCTTCCCCCTAACTCTGTGGAGCTACACTTTGCACTGATTTTCCTTTCTGCTAAATACATCCTGTATCTGGTGTTCACCCTTATAATACTCTTCTCCTTGTAGTTACGTATCAGAAAGCAGGCCACCAAGCCCCTAAACTGCCAGGCTCAATTGCTGGGTTACTGACTACTGATACCAGTCTGTGACTGTCTTTGAAACAATGCAAGAGGAAGATATCAAGATCCTAACACCTTTGTTCCTCATCACTGACTTCTGACGACAAGCCCTCATCTTCTATAAGCCCCTAGACACCTCAGGAACCAGAGATCAAATTGCCAACATCCGCTGGATCATCGAAAAAGCAAGAGAGTTCCAGAAAAACTTCTGCTTTATTGACTACGCCAAAGCCTTTGACTGTGTGGATCACAACAAACTGTGGAAAATTCTGAAGGAGATGGGAATACCAGACCACTTTACCTGCCTCCTGAGAAATCCGTATGCAGGTCAAGACGCAGCAGTTAGAACCAGATATGGAACAATAGACTGGTTCCAAATTGGGAAGGGAGTATGTCAACGCTGTTTATTGTCACCCTGCCTGCTTAACTTATATGCAGAGTACATCATGCAAAATTCCAGGCTGGATGAAGCACAAGCTGGAATCAAGATTGCCAGGAGAAATATCAATAACCTCAGATATGCAAATGATACCAGCCTTATGGCAGAAAGCGAAGAAGAAATAAAGAGCCTCTTAAAGTGAAAGAGGAGAGTGAAAAAGTTGGCTTAAAACTTAACATTCAGAAAACTAAGATCATGGCATAGATAGGGGAAACAATGGAAACAGTGACAGACTTCATTTTGGGGGCTCCATAATCACTGCAGATGGTGACTGCAGCCATGAAATTAAAAGATGCTTGCTCCTTGGGAGAAAAGCTATGACCAACCTAGACAGTATATTAAAAAGCAGAGACATTACTTTGCCAACAAAGGCCTGTCTAGTCAAAACTATGGTTTTTCCAGTGGTCATGGATGGATGTGAGAGTTGGATTATAAAGAAAACTGAGCACCAAAGAATAGATGCTTTTGAATTCTGGAGTTGGAGAAGACTCTTGAGAGTCCCTTGGACTGCAAGGAGATCAAACCAGTCAATCCTAAAGGAAATCAGTCCTGAATATTCATTGGAAGGACTGATGGTGAAGCTGAAGCTCCAATCCTTTGGCCACCTGATGCGAAGAACTGACTCATTTGCAAAGATGCTGATGCTGGGAAAGATTGAAGGCAGGAGCAGAAGGGGGCGACAGAGGATGAGATGGTTGGATGGCATCACCAACTCGATGGACTTGAGTTTGAGCAAGCTCCAGGAGATGGTGAAGGACAGGAAAGCCTGGCATGCTGCAGTCCATGGGGTATCAAAGAGTCGGACACGACTGAGTGACTGAACTGAACTGGTTGAGCTCAGGCAGGATGGGAAACTATCAGGCAATCCTCCTTGAAGATCCCATTGTCATCTTCCCAGTGAGCAATTCTTTATATCCTGCTGCCCTGATTCCCTCACTCCCTGAGGAGATCCTCTACAACCCCCAGAGGTTATGGAGACTATTTACCTGGGTCGACTGGATCTGTCAGATAAACCTCTGAGCAATGCTGATTGGGACCTGTTTGGGCAGGAAGGTCAGAGATATGCAGGGTATGCAGGAGCAATGAAGAGAAGTGAAAGGCAAAGGAGAAAAAGAAAGATATATCCATCTGAACGCAGAGTTGCAAAGAATATCAAGGAGAGATAAGAAAGCCTCCCCCAGTGATAAATGCAAAGAAATAGAGGAAAACAATAGAATGGGAAAGACTAGATCTCTTCAAGAAGATTAGAAATACCTAGAGAACATTTCATGCAAAGATGGCCACAATAAAGAACAAAAATGGTTTGGACCTAACAGAAGCAGAAGATACTAAGAAGAGGTGGCAAGAACACACAGAGCTGTGCAAAAAAGATCTTCAAGACCCAGATAACCATGATGGTATGATCATTCCCCTACAGCCAGACATCCTGGAATGCGAAGTGAAGTGGGCCTTAGGAAGCATCACTGCAAACAAATCTAGTGGAGGTGATGAAATTCCAGTTGAGCTATTTCAAATCCTCAAATATGATGCTGTGAAAGTGCTTCACTCAATATGCCAGCAAATTTGGAAGACTCAGCAGTGGCCACAGGACTGGAAATGGTCAGTTTTCATTCCAATCCCAAAGAAGGGCAATGCCAAAGAATGTTCAGACTACCTCACAATTACACTCATTTCACATGCTAGCAAGGTCATGCTCAAAATACTTCACACTAGGCTGCTACAGTATGTGAACCAAGAACTTCCAGATGTACAAGCTGGATTTAGAAAGGCAGAGGAACCAGAGATCAAATTGCCAACATCCACTGGATCATCAAAAAAGCAAGAGAGTTCCAGAAAAACATTTAGTTCTGCTTCATTCAGTTCAGTTCAGTTCAGTCATATCTGACTCTTTGCAACCCCATGGACTGCAGCATGGCAGGCTTCCCTGTCCATCACCAACTCCTGGAGCTTGCTCAAATTCATGTCCATTGAGTCGGCGATGCCATCCAACCATCTCATCCTCTGTCGCCCCCTTCTGTTCCTGCCTTCAATCTTTCCCAGCATCAGGGTCTTTTCTAATGAGTCAATTCTCCGCATCATGTGGCCAAAGGATTGGAGCTTCAGCTTCAGCATCAGTCCCCTCAATGAATATTCACGATTGATTTCCTTTAGGATTGACTGGTTTGATCTTGCAGTCCAAGGGACTCTCAAGAGTCTTCTCCAACACCACAGTTCAAAGTATCATTTCTTCAGTGCTCAGCCTTCTTTATGGTCCAACTCTCACATCCATCCATGACCACTGGAAAAACCATAGCTTTGACTAGACAGGCATTTGTCAGCAAAGTGATGTCTCTGCTTTGTAACATGCTTTCTAGGTTGGTCATAGCTTTTCTTCCAAAGAGCAAGCGTCTTTTAATTTCATGGCTACAGTCACCATCTGCAGTGAATTTGGAGCCCCCCAAATAAAGTCTCTCACTGTTTCCATTGTTTCCCCATCTATTTGCCTTGAAGTGATGGGGCTGGATGCCATGATCTTAGTTTTCTGAATGCTGAGTTTTAAGCCAACTTTTTACTTTTCTCTTTCACTTTCATCAAGAGGCTCTTTATTTCTTCTTTGCTTTCTGTCATAAGGGTGGTATCATTTGCATATCTGAGGTTATTGATATTTCTCCTGGCAATCTTGATTCCAGCTTGTGCTTATCCAGCCTGGCATTTTTGCATGATGTACTCTGCATATAAGTTAAATAAGCAGGGTGACAACATATAGCTTTGACTTACTCGTTTCCCAATTTGGAACCAACCTGTTGTTCCATGTCCAGTTCTAACTGTTGCTTCTTGACCTGCATACAGATTTCTCAGGAGGTAGGTCGGGTGGTTTAGTATTTCTATCTCTTGAAGGATTTTTCACAGTTCGTTGTGATCTACATAGTCAAAGGCTTTGGCGTAATCAATAAAGCAGAAGTAGACATTTTTCTGGAACTCTCTTGCTTTTTCGATGATCCAACGGATGTTGGCAGTTTGATCTCTGGGTCATCTACCTTCTCTAAGTCCAGCTTGAACATCTGGAAGTTCTCAGTTCACAAACTGCTTCACTGACTGTGCTAAAGCCTTTGGCTGTGTGGATCACAACAAGCTGTGAAGATGAAGAGTTGTGTAGCACTCCACCCCTGCCTGCACAGCTGCCACTGGGAGTTTTCTCAGGGTTGATGGAGGGACTTGAAACAGCAGGTCTGTAAACGCAACCGAGAAGGGGTCCTGCTCCCTAGGAAAGAAAACAGGAACTAGTGGAAATGTAAAAGTCCCAGAGGCGTTGGTGGGGAGCAGCAGGGAGACAGAAGTGTCCCTTGGGTGAGGACGTCAGCGGCCTGGGTCTGCAGTCCCCTGCCATCCTGGTGTGGGAGGCAAGCGCCTGCTCCCCGCAGACCAGAGGAGGGGGCCTTGGGAGTTGGGTGTGTGTGTTGGGGGGGCGGTGAGACTAGGCTGGGGAGGACTCAGGAGGCTCCAGCCTCAGCCAGTCCGACTGTGTGCCTCTGGGGAGGGTCCCCAGCAAGATCCCAGAGGATCTTTGTCCAGGTCCAGGGTCCAGGCCATTGCGGCTGGGAGACCAGGTTGCCCAGGCGGGAATGAGCCTGGGGCTCTCTTGGCCGACTTGTCACTTGGACCTCTTCCGTGGGGTGGCGCCCTAGAGACAGCGGAAACGGGGGATCTGCCTCCTGCCGCACTTTGGCCCTGGGAGGGAAGACAGCAGGTGGACAGCGTTTTCTGGAGTGGGAGGAGGCAGGGTCCAGGGTTCACAGAGAAGAGCAGGAGGCCCATGTGGACCTCAACTGAGGTTCTCCGCCCAAGACAGGGCAGAGTCAGCCCTGCCAACATCCAGGGTGTGGCTTCTCCACAGGACATACTCAAAACCAAGGCCCAGAGTGGGGCTGACTCTGAACAAAGTTCATAATCATAGACTTTCACACAACAAAGTGCATTTAGTAATATAAAGCTTATGAAAGCGACGTGTGTCGGAGGAAGCAAATTACCTGACGAGAAGCACAGTTCCACCATCCACGTGCTTGCTTGTGCAACTGCTCAATCGTGTCTGACTCTTGGTGACCCCATGGACTGTGGCCCACCAGGCTCCTCTGTCCATGGGATTTTCCAGGTAAGGATACCGGGGTGGGTAGCCCTTTCCTCCTTCAGGGGATCTCCCCAACTCAGGGGCTGAACCTAAGTGTCCTGTGTCTCTTGCGTGAGCAGGTGGATTCTTTACGACTGTGCCACCTGGGAAGCCCCTCTACCATCCACAGGAAAATAGAAATATCAAGTATTAAACCCACTCTGCTGGTATCTTCCTGCATTTTTACTTGGTCGAGATAAAAATGTATACATGTTTACAGTTATGTCTTTTTCACTTAACAGTATAAGAGAAGCGTTTTCTTATGTTGTCCTAAACTCTGGTTTGAAAGCACCATTTTTAACGGCTGCTTAAGCAGCATGTGGATACACCATGTTTGCTCAGGTACTGCTCTACTTTTTAATGTGTTTATTACTTATCCTTCTATCTGGCTGTACCGGGTCTTAGTTGGGGCACGCAGGATCTTTCATCTTCGTGGTGGCATAAAGGATTTTTAGTTTTGACATTTGGGTCAGGGGTCTAGTTCCCTGACCAGGGATGGAACTCAGGGCCCTTGCAATGAGAGTGTGGAGTTTTACCACTCGACCACCAGGGAAGCCCTTTCCCTATTATTGATCATCTAAAGGGGTTCTCATGCTGCCCTGGTGGCTCAGCTGGTAAAGAATCCGCCTGCAATGCAGGAGACCTGGGTTTGATCCCTGGGTTGGGAAGATCCCCTGGAGAAGGGAAAGGCAACCCACTCCAGTATTCTGGCCTGGAGAATTCCATGGACTGTATAGTCCATGGGGTTGCAAAGAGTCGGACATGACTAAGCGACTTTCACTTTTGAGTGGTTTATACTTTCTGCTCAAAGGACATATTAATGCATATTTTCAATATTTTGGATTTTTGTTAGGATAGTTTAGAAAAAGTTAATTAATGGACCAAAGTATAAACACTTTTTTAGGCTTTAGATGCTTATTGCTGGACTGCTTTCCGAAGAGCCACACCGGTTTCCTCTCCAGGTAGGACTGGATGAGATCTGCCCTCACCCTCTGTCCTTCACTGAGAGGAACGTCCACGGTGGTCCAGGCCAGGGCTCCTCCTCCTGGCCCTCCCCCCGCAGGAGACGCTGCCTTTCCCACAGGGGCCTCAGGTGAGCAGCAAGGCTCTCGTTTCCCTCAGACCCTTGGAAGGCGGGAATGAGGAGAGGCAGCGTCTCTGGAGTGTTGAAACTGGGAATGCCAAACGAAACCATGAGAGGGAGGGCAGCTTGCTGACGCTCGCAGTGACGTCTGAGTGGGGGACTAGTACGCGCTGACTGTCCTGAGCAGGTTGAGTTAGGGTTAGGGTCCTTCCACCTTCCTCCTAGGGTTTGCCCGGTGCCTCAGCGGTAAAGAATCCGTCTGCCAGTGCAGGAGATGGCAGTTCCATCCCTCGGTCGGGAAAATCCCCTGCAGAAGAAAAATCCCCTTGCAGTATTCTTGCCTGGGAAATCCCACAGACAGAGGAGCCTGGTGGGCTACAGTTCAAGGTCACAAAGAATTGGACACGACTTAGTGACTAAACAACGACCTTCCTCTAGGAAAAGTGACCACGCTTCCCAGGCTTCCGTGCAGTAAGGTGTGGTGAGGTGACTAGCCAGGTGACTAACCACAGGCGGCCGGGATGCCCCTCCTTCGTCTTTTGCTCTCCTGGCCGTCTGCAGTGTTGTGATGTCTGGGGCTTGAGCAGCCATTTGGAACCATGCGGTGGATCCATGTGCTTTCGGTGACCAACGAGTTACTAACCGGTCCTGGTAGCACTGCCCCAGATGTCACTTGTGGGAGAGACAGGCATACAGGCTGGTTTAAGCCGCTACTTCGTGGGGTCTTCTGTCACACGAATAACACATTTGTCCAGACTCCTCCTCCAGAGTCTCACAGTTCTGTGCTGCCAGTTCCTTCTCTCACCTTTGCCACCTCAGGGTTCAGTCCCTGCTGCCCTCACAGTCTGCCATGGGGTCCCCCAAACAGACACGTGGGCGGGGCCGGGTTATCCCGGTGGAGCCCGGAGGAGCCTCACCTGCGGCTGCTGCGTGGGTTGCCTGGGCTGCACAATGCTGTACTCTGACCTCCTGACCCCCACCACACTGAAGTGGTCCCTGCTGTCCTCCAGCTGCCCCCGTGCTGCCCAGCATGTCCACCTCTTCTCTCTCCTGACCCCCTGCCTTGCAGCTGTCAGAGCATGGACACCCTCCCTCCCTGTTGGGGGCAGTCCACCGTCCCCCAGGACAGTCTCCCTCAGGTGGCCCAGAGCCGCCTCCCACTGCTGCCCTGACCACGGGTGGGGTACGGCCTCTCTCAGTCCTTCATTTCTGACCCCCCACCTCCTCCGGCTAGCAAGTGGCTCCAGGACCCCCGGGCTCCCCATCCTGGCCCTGGGGTGCACACAGCAGGGATTCTGGGTGGAGCAGACTGTTTTCTTTCTGGGGTCTGTCTCATCTTCCATCGTCCCGGCCCCACTTTCTCCCCCAAGGGACTCGACACTAGACTTGGAGGGTGGGAGGCTTGGTGCCCCAGAGGGGCCTGGGGACGGTGCGTCCAGGCGTCGTCAGGAAGAGTGAAGGGAGCAGGGAGCAGGGAGCAGGGTTATGGGAGCCGCTCCCCTCCCCCTAAAGGATGCCGATCTAACACTTACGCAGGGGAACGCCCCTCTGCAGGTGAGCTGAGAGCCTCCGGTGAGCCCGGAGGCCCCGAAGGTGTCCCGGGCCCCGGGGCTTGGGGGAGGGGTGTGCCTTCCGGCCGGCGGGCACGGGCCGCTCCCGAGGGCGGCACAGGGACCCGAGGACGAGGAGGGCGGGGAGAAGGGAGGGGTGAGTCCCACGCGGAAGTCAGGTAGGACCGCTGGGCGGCCTCCAAGCCACACTCGGGTTCCCAGCGGCGCTGGGGCTGCCTCGCCTCGGGACCCTCCGACCCTGAGCCCAGCGCGACCACCGGCATGCGGGTGAGTCCGCGCGAGGCCACGCCCGCCGGGACAGGCCCCGGCCTCCCGCCCCTCCCGCCTCCGTCCCCGTCCCCTGCAGAGCGGGAGGGGGCCGGCAGGGGGTCGTGTCCCCCCGCTCCCCCGGGGCTGGGGCAGGACGGAAGAAAGGGCTGGCCTCCTGCGCCGGGAGCCCCGGGGAGAGCGGGGTCAGGTGGGGGGCGTGGCCACCCCCGGGCGCTGAGCCTGGAGCCGGACCCCAGACCTCGCGGCTCCGTCCGGCGGGCAGGGGGCTGGAGAGACCCAGGGTGGCCGGCAGGGCCCTCCGCTCCTGGGGGTTCTGCCTGGGCCGGGGTGGGAGTCGCTGAAGGCTGCTGGATTCGGAATCTGGGGGCAGAGCAGGAGAGCGTCCGGGAGGACTTCCTCTCTTTCCTCCGCCAGGGACGAGGTCTCGAGGCCCGGGCAGCCGTGGGTGGCCGGGAGGAGACCCGAGCTGAGGTGGAGAGCGAAACCCGCCTCCCCGTCGCCCTCCTCCGGGCGCTCCCAGGTGTGGGCCAGGCAGGCGGCCTCGCACTCCGCCTCGGCCATTCCAGGGCTGTGGAGCCTTGGCAGCTGAGGCTGGTTCCCAGGCCGGCCCTGTGCTGGGGGGAAGGGAGCCTGGGGCTGGGGGGAGGAGGGGGCCTGGGCTGGGGGAGGAGGGGGCCTGGGGATGGGGTTGGGGGGTGTGGAGGGAGTTAAGGCAAGAAAATCAGCCTTTGGGTAAAGACAGACACAGACAGCAGAGAGCTCCGCCCCAGCCGGATCTGAGCATCCCCTTCCCCTGCCCAAATCCCTCCCATTTCCCACCCCCTACCCCTGGCCCCAGCTGCAGTCCAAGCTCCGCCGCTGCCTGTGCAGCCCTCTGGTCTCAGTTCAGTTCAGTCCTGTCCGACTCTGTGACCCCATGGACTGCAGCATGCCAGGCCTGCCTGTCCACCACCAACTCTCAGAGCTTGCTCAGACTCATGTCCTTTGAGTCGGTGATGCCATCCAACCATCTCAACGTCTGTCATCCCCTTCTCCCACCTTCAGTGTTTCCCAACATCAAGGTCTTTTCCAGTGAGTCAGTTCTTCACATCAGGTGGCCAAAGGATTGGAGTTTCAGCTTCAGCATCAGTCCTTCCAATGAATATTCAGGACTGATTTCCTTTAGGATTGACTGGTTGGATCTCCTTGCAGTCCAAGGGACTCTCAGGAGCCTTCTCCAACACCACAGTTCAGAAGCCCTCTGGTCTAGCTTCTGCTAACTGCTGGTCTCACCTCCTGGCGGCTGCCCTCAAGCCCGTTATGCTTCTGCAGAGCTGAAGTGCTGAGCACCAAGGCTTTATGCCGTCAAGTCCCTGAGTCTCTGTAGCAGGTTCTTGGACACCAGCTGTGTGCTGCCCCTCAGGCCCTGTCCACACTACCAGGGCAAGCTCTGGGCTGCCTCCCCTGCCAAGCAGGTACCTGCCTCTCCAGGCCCGTGTCCACTCACGCTGGGCACTGCCTGTGAGGGCTGCACTCACAGCAGGCCGCATCTGGGGTGGATAACCAGACAGACATGTGATCTGACAAATGAGATGGATGGACAGTGGGAGGCATGGTGGGAAGGAGGGGCCCAAGGCGGGAGGGAGGCAGATGACAGGACTTGGAAGACAAGGGAGCCGGGACTTCCCTGGCGGCCCGGTGGTTGGGACTTGGTGCTTCTGCTGCAGGGTGCATAGGTTTGATCCCTGGTCAGGGAGGTGAGATCCTACATGTTTCATGGTGTGGCCCCCGAACGATGAGGAAACAGAGCCAGGTGGGGGATCGCACGTGTGGGCAGGCCTCTCCACGTCTGAGCTTGGTGCTGGGGTGGGCTGTCCCTTTGCTGAGTGATGAAACCACTGCTTGCTGGTAGGGCCTAGCCAGGGGGCTGTGGGGTGCTGGCTGGGCTGTCGTGTGACCCTAAGCCTGAGGCGGGCCATGGATGGTTCGGGGAGGCCCCTGCCTGCTGCGTGTGGCTAGGGTGACGTCGTGTGCTCCAGGTAGGCTGCCCGGCCAGAAGGGTCGGGAGCTGCGGGGCAGGCACACCCGCACAGCAGTCCCCGTGCCCTGCCGGGACCTGCAAGCTGCCTGGGGATGGACAGACAGAGTGTGGATCCCCAGGCCTGGCCCCCACGCCTGGGCTGGTCTCCCGGGGAGCTGCAGCCTCTAAAGAACTCAAGCAGGCAGTGGGTGGACCGACTGGGGCTCTGGCCTGGACTCAGTCCTGGGCCTGGCCTACTGGGTGCGTGGCCTGCAGGGAGTGGGGGCTGGAAGCCCCAAGGGAGGACAACGGAGAGCCGGGTGCCTGGAACCTCCCCCGTCCATGTGCGCAGACTTGCTGGGGACCTGCACGTGGTGGGGCTGGGACCCCCCAAGGCCAAGCGGGCCCGGGGAGCCTCTGACCCTGCCTGGGGTCTGGGAGCCTGATGGGCACACATGGTTTCCTGGAGGTGGGGCCTGGTGGACAGGGACAGCAGAACCCCCAGATAGCTCGTCTCAGGTGCACCAAGCAGTCAGGTTGGCTGGAGGTGGGGGTGACTTTAGGGGAGCCTGGTTCTAATCCGTGAAGGCCTCTCTCCCTGGAGGACAGGTGGGCAATGGACAGCCTGATCCTGGAGCCTGGGGCCCAGGCAGCTGGCCTGGGAATGGGGCCACTGGGCACACAGCGTGTGGGCACCAGACGTCCGGACGTCGAGTGTGGGGTGGCTTGACAGGACGGGGCAGGGGACTTAGGCCTGGCTGCTGCTGCTCCTGCACCTGCCGGCCCTTTCCCTGGGGGAACCAGGTCATGACCGGGGTGGGGCTGTGTCCCAGTGATGGGGGACAGTGCCCGTGGGACCCCTTTGGTCCAGGTCACACAGCAGCCTCCAGGGAAGGCTGACTCCCCTTTTCCAAGAGGCTCTGGGTAACGCCCCAAAGTCATGTGATGTCTCTGGGGAAAGAGAGCTGCCCCAGCCTCATTTCTGGGGCCACTTGAGGGTTAGCCTCCAGCTGCTGCCTTTGGGAGTCCCTCGGGGATGGTCCTCCCCAGGCTCCCTCCTCCCATCTGGATCCCTGTGCTGTCCCTCCCCACCCGGGGACCCCGTCTCCCCACCCAGGTACCCTGTCTTCCCGCCCTGGGGACCCCATCTCCTCACTCAGGTACCCCATCTCGCCACCCGGGGACCCCATCTCCCTACCCCAGGTACCCCATCTTCCCGCCCCAGGGACCCCGTCTCCCCAGCTGGGACCCCATCTTCCCGCTGCTGGTCCTGCCCACTCTTCAGCCTCAGGCTCACGTGAGGTAGCCTCTCTTTTCAGCCTCTGTGGGCCTGCCGGCGAGGGACCCTCAGAGGGTCGTCCTGCAGGGGGTCCAGCCCCAGCAAGCGTAGGCCTCCTCCTGGGTCCGAGTTCGAGTACGTGAGGACCCATTTCACTCACGAATTTGTCCCACATGACGCTTCGCTCCTACAGTGGGCAAGTCACAGGACTGGCTGCTGGTGACAGAAATGTACCAGCGTCCCTAGTCCCCATCTACATGAGACCTGACTCCCTTCGCTGAGACAGGCGCCTCAGCCCAGAGCGCACGCGCACAGACCGGCCTGAGGAGGCGGCTTTCTCCTCTGGCCCTGACCCCACTGCGGGTCCGAGGGCTCGGGCGGTGCGGGGTTGGAGCTGGGGCAGAAGGGGGCAGGCCTGCGGAGGGGGTGAGCGCCCCCCAGGAAAGCGGGACAGAGGGCCGGGCAGGGGCTGCACCGCGGCACAAAGACCCTGGCGTCCCGTGCCCCGGAGCTGGCCGTTTTGTGGCTGAGACAGAGGGGAGAGAGGGGGCAGACCCAGGCCTGGTTCTGGACCCAGTAGTTCCGGGTGTGTCTGGGGTGGGGAGTTGGGGTCGAGTCCTGGATTTAGTGAAACAAAATAAAAAACAGGTCCCCAGTAAGCTGAATTTCACACACACAACAGTATTTTTTTTTTTTTTTTTTAGTATAGGTTATGTCCCATGCAATAATTGGGACATACTTATACTAAATGGTATTTATTGTTTATCTGAAATTCAAATGTGATGGGTGGCCTCCGTTTTCTCTGGCAGCCCTCAAGGGCAGACTGGCTGGAGCAGTCCAGTGAGGCTTTCTGGAGGAGGCAGGAATGCGCAGGGAGGAGAAGGGGAGCGGCGCAGGGCAAGGGCTGGCCAGGACGCTGAGCAGCTGCGATGCCTGGGGGTGGGGGTGGGGGGTTGCAGGCTTGTGAGCCGGGCGGGGCTGCCCAGAGGCAGTAGTGGGTGGTGGGCTGGCGGCGGGCCCACGGTGGGATGGGGAGCCACCAGGCCCTTCAAGGAAGTCAGGGGGCTCAAGCTGACACAGCTCTCAGTTCCCCCAGGCCCTCATCCCGGGCTTCCTGTCCCTCCCGGGGTCCCCCATGCTCCCTGGGGAGCTGCCGACGGGACACGGCTGGCGGCCTCTCACTGGGCACACGGCCTGGCCAGCCCTTTGCCGGGGCTGCAGGATGCTGCCCGCGTTGCGTCAGGCCCCCCAAGGCTGGGAGAGGTGGGTTCTTGCCTGAGGGCACAAAGCCTCAGCACCTGCTGGGCGCTTGGCTCCGGAGGTGGTGTCTTTCCCCCGCCTCAGCCCCCGGGGGTTCCCCCTGATGACCCACCTGCCTGTCTGCCCTGGTCCCCCATCTCCTTTGTCCCCCACTCCCTTCAGCCCAGTGGCTCTTCCAGAGAAGGGGCCCTGGGTCACTTTGTCTCAAGCCCTCCTAGCCTGCTGTCTGCTCTTTGGGAATCAGTGAGGCCTTAAGACACCCCTCCCACCTGGATGCCAGTCCCAGCATTTTCCACTCCCCCACTCCTGTGTGTGCTTAGCCGCTTGGACCCTGTGCGGCCCCATGGACTGTAGCCCACCAGGCTCCTCTGCCCATGGATTTCCCAGGCAAGAGTACTGGAGCGGGTTGTCACTTCCTCCTCCCGGGGATCTTCCCAACCCAGGGGTGGAGCCCACGTCTCCTGCATTGGCAGGCAGGTTCTTTACCACTGTGCCACTTGGGAAGCCCCCGACTGCTACTTGTGCAGTTTTTGCAGATCTGTAAGTTTTCCTAAAGTGTCACAAAGACAGTGCAGGGCCTGCCGTGCCTGTTGCCTGGGGCGCTGGTGCAGGTGACGAGCCTGACTCGGCCTGGACTCACGTCACCGGCTTTTCAAGTGTATCACGCAGGCCCCCCACGGCATCATCGCCACGGCCCCACGGCCCCTCCTGTCTGTGACGGCCTCTCCGTCCCCCCTGTCCTTGGCTGCCTGACTCCGGGGTCTGCTCGCTGGGGCTCTCCTCCTGCTGGGATGGGGCCGTGGGCTTTGGGGACCACGGGCTGCTGCGTGCCATCGCCTGGGCCGTCATCTCCCGGGTTGGGGGCCTCCACCAGGGTCTCCTCTGTAAAGTGGCTGGTTTTCTGTTTCATACTTCCCTTGTTAGTCGCTGAGTCCAGGCCAGCCTCAACAGGGAGGATTTCACCTCCCGGAGGGAGGAACATAGAAGGACGTGTGTTCGTTAGTGAAAGTGAAAGTGTTAGTCACTTGGTGTCTGACTCTTTGCCACCCCATGGACTGTAGCCCACCAGGCTTCTCTGTCCATGGGATTTCCCAGATGAGAATACTGGAGTGGGTTTCCATTTCCTTTTCCAGCGGGTCTTCCTAACCCAGGAATCAAACCCACGCCCCCTGTGTCTCCTGCCTTGGCAGGTAGATTCTTTACCACTAGTGCCACCTGGGAAGAAAACTGATGAGCCTTTGGGTTATTTCCACAATTTTGGTATGAAATATGCTAGTGTGAGCGCCTTTGTGTGACTCCAAGGGGGGCCAGGGGGCAGGTCCGCGAGGTTTCTCAAATTCAGGCACCAAGGCGTGCACAGCAGCAGCACATGGGGTCCTGCTGAGTCACCCTGGCTTTTTTTTTTTTACACATAGCTTATTTTCAATACTGTATGATTTTCAGGTGATTTACAGTATTATGTTACATTCAATAATTTTATAGATCACCTGGGTGTTTTTTTTGGTCACAGTGTGCTTGCAGGGTCTCAGTTCCCTGACCAGGGACTGAACCCGGGCCCCGGCAGTGAAGGCACCGAGTCCTAACCACCAGGCTGCCGCCAACTCCCACACCTGGATGGTTCACACTGTCTGACTGTAAAATGTTTGCTGCCAGATGGGTGGACGGTGATGCCTCCTTGGTCACCTAGCCTGCATTTTCCAAACGGTTTCACGTTCGAGTTCCATGTTTTCACCTTCTGGGTGCTCCTCTTCTGTGAAGTGTCCATTTGCATCTTTGGCCCATTTTCACTGGACTGCCTGCCTTTTCTTATGAATTTAGGGTGCTCTTTGTATGTTTCCCAACAAACCTTTGCCGGCCATTTGTGCTGCAGCCTCAGCATGCACGTGGCCCCACCAGAAACCATCCCTTTGGTGCCAGAGCACCCAGCCTGGGAGGCGCTCTATTGTGGCAACGAGTGCCAGCCTCTGTTCCGCATGTGCTTCACCCCCAGGGAGAAGACAGTCTCCGGATCCTGGTGCCGACGGAAGGTGAGAGCCTTCCGCTGATGGACATCAATACTTGTGAGGTGAGCCTCCGTGAGCCCCTCCTGGGCCTGGTCCCGCTCCCCCACGCCCTGCACCCGGCCTGCTCTGGTTGCCAGCCCTGGGCCCCGCGCCTCTTTCCTCTAGACCGAGGCCCCTGAGCTATGGGACTATGTCTTTGTGGTCGATCGTCGCACCCAGAGAAACCCCGGGCAGGTCCAGAGGCAGCGGCAGTTCTTGGAAGAGCTTGAGAACCAGGGCTTTCGCTACAAGGTGGGAGGGCTGAGGGCCCTGCCTGGGTGCAGCAGTCACAGGGGGCTGGGTGGGTCCCAGGAAGGAGTCTGGGGAGGTTGCCTGTGGCCTCATGCCGGAGTTGGAGGGGACAGACTGTTGGCCTCGGATGAAGGGGGAGGGTCCCAAGGTGGAGCAGAGGGTCCCATGCTGCCCCCAACTCTCAGGCAATGGAGGACCAGGAGAAGGAGTTCTTCGGGATCCGAGCTGACAATAGGATGTTTGACCGGTACTGGAGACTTACGGAGACCGAGGACACTGTCCCCAGAGGGGAGCTGTCCAGGCCAACTTCCATCCGAGCCACCAACAGGTGGGAGGCTGGCCCACGCGGGGCCAGGTGGACCCCTGCCCACCTACATGGTGGTCCAGACAGGCAGCAAGGCTCCCAGGTGTGGTCCTGGGGCAGAGGCCACAGGGGGCAACCATCTGTGCCTTACTTACCATGCCTGTAATACTGGAAAATGTGCTTGAAGGTTACATCTGTGACTGTGTCCCCAGATGCAGACCAGAAGCCAGCCTTAAAGGGCGGGTGGCATTTGGAGAGGCTGGGAGGACTCTCCTGGTCGTCCCTCCTGGGTTCTGAGGTCGTCTCCCTGGATTCAGTCTCCACTTCTTTTCTCCAGACTGAATGCCCTTCTCTGGACATCTGTCCCTGCCTCCCAGGCACCCCACACCTCCTCTCTCTCTCTAGGAACCTGCTTCTCCCCACTCTGATCCTTAGCCCACCAAGCCAGTCCACCTGTCCTCCCCACACCCTGCCTCCAGCACCTTCCTGGTCCTAGCCCCAGCCCTCTGAACTCAGCTGGGGCCAGTCAGGGAGGTCAACAAAGAACACTCTGGGAGTCTGGATATGAGGCAATGGAGGGGGCTTCCTGGGAGCTCAGAACTGGCTGGTTTGGGAGGACACATGCGTAGAGGCACCTTGTCGGGGCCTGGAAGGAGCAGGCTGTGGGGAGGGCCCTGGGACACTTGGGAGGCTGTGTCTCATAGGAGGTGTTCCAGAGGAGCAGGATCAGATGTCTGGATGTGCCACCTCCTGGCTGTGTGGCCTTGGCCAAGTTACCCTCTGAGTTTCAGTCTCCCATAGGCAAAATGGCTCACAGGGTGTAAAGAGGATTTATTTGTGCACATAAAGGGTGTGCTCTGAACATGTTGGGGCTCCAGGTGGGAGGTGTGATTGGAGGTGGGGAATCCTGGAGGAAGCTGGGCGGCCGATTGTAGGGCTGAGCATGGGGCCCTGGGATGAGAGAGACCACCCTGAAGGCGGCCCACCTTGCAACCACGGTACAGCTGAACCCTGGGAGGATTCGAGGAGCTGTGCTCCCAGATGAGTCCTGGATTCTGAGCTCTGGTCAGGCAGTCCCGGCTAGTGGTCTGGGGGCTCTGCCAGGTTGAAGAGGGGCCTGGAACCTGGCCAGACAGAGGACCCTCCTGAACCAGCTCTTGTGTTCTAGAATCCGAATTGTCGACTTTGTCCTGAACAGCAAGATGGCAGCAGGTGGTAAGGACTGGATGGGCAGGTGGCCTGTGCCGCAGCCCTCCAGGAGGGGCGTCGCATGGGGAGAACGGGACAGGGTCCTCCCTCATCCCCGCCCCTTCTGACCCGAGAACCCCTCTGACCACCAGACACGCTCCAGGATTTGGTGAAGGATGGGGTCTTTGAGGCCGGGTTCCCCCTGCACAAGGTGAGGGGTGGGCTGGCTGGGAGAGGCCCTGAGGGCAGGACTTGAGGCAGGAAGCTCTCACTGTGTCTCACCTGTGCCCAGGGGGAAGAACACCTAAAGAAGAAATGGGCCCGGTGGAGAAGCATGTTCCAAAGGCAGCCAATTAGTGATATCAGGTACTACTGCCCTCGCGGACACACCTGTGCCCCCCGCAGGCAGGCCGCCCCTCTGTAGATACACCCATGCCTCCAGCAAACAGCTGTCTGGCGAACCATTCAGACATACATTTAGATGTCCTCGGTACACTCCTTGCCCCCAGCATGGCAAGCTTCACCCAGGCGTTGGCCGTCACCCCTGGTGGGAGTGGCCCTGACGGGACGCTGTGCCCGTAGGGACTACTTTGGAGAGAAAGTGGCCCTGTACTTCGCCTGGCTCGGCTGGTACACTTACATGCTGGTGCCCGCAGCAGTGATAGGCCTCATCGTCTTCCTGAGCGGGTTTTCCCAATTCGAAGCCAGCCAGATAAGGTGGGCGGGGCCAGGGAAGGGGCGGGACTGAAGCTGATGGTGGGCGGAGTCAGGGAAGGGGCGGGCCTGAAACAGGGTGGGTGGGGTCATGGAAGGGGCGTATCTGAAGCTGAGGGTGGGCGGAGCCAGGGAAGGGGCGGGACTGAAGCTGATGGTGGGGCAGAGTCAGGGAAGGGGCGGGCCTGAAACAGGGTGGGTGGGGTCATGGAAGGGGCGTATCTGAAGCTGAGGGTGGGGTGGGGCCAGAGAAGGGGCGGGACTGAAGCTGAGGGTGGGCGGAGTCAGAGAAGGGGCGGTCCAGGGAGGGGCCCCTCCAGGGTCCACAGGAAAGCCCGGCAGCCAATTCGGTCCCTGCGCCCTCAGCAAGGAGATCTGCAAGGCCCACGACATCTACATGTGCCCTCGCGGCGACCACAACCGCAGGTTCCAGCGGCTCTCAGACACCTGCGCCTATGCCAAGGTTTGCGCGGGATGGAGGCGGGCCCAGCGGGTCCTCCCGGGGAAGGGGAGGCCTGGGCCGAGGGCTGGGGGGAAGGCCATCCCAGCCCAACGTGCCCCTCCCTCTAGCTCACCCACCTCTTTGACAACGAGGGCACCGTGCTGTTCGCCATCTTCATGGCGCTGTGGGGTGAGTCGTGCGGACCTGGGGCCCCCTGAGCAACACACGTAGACACGTCCCTGAGGCCTCTGCTTTCTGGCGCAGCCACGGTGTTCCTGGAGCTGTGGAAGCGGGAGCGAGCCCGAGTGGTCCTGCAGTGGGAGCTGTACGGGTGGGACGAGGACCAGGTGAGGCTGACCGGCGGCTGGCTCGGGCCCTGAGAGGCTGCTGAGTCCAAGGGGTTCCGTGTCCAAGGGCTTCCCGTCGAAGGTTCCCATGTCCAAGGGTTTCCTGTGTCCGAGGGGGTGTCTGTATCCAAGGGCTTCCTGCTTCAAAGTTTCCTGTGTCCGAAGGGGTTCCGTGTCCGAGAGGTTCCACGTCCCAGGGGTTCCGTGTCTGAGTGGGTTCAGTGTCCAAAGGGTTCTTGTGTCTGAGGGGGTCCTCTGTCGGAGGGCGGGTCCCAGGCCCCAGGGGGTTCTGCATCTGAGGCAGTTCCGGCATCTGAGGCCAGTTGGGTGCCTTCCACAGGAGGAAATGGCTCTGGGGCTCATAAGCTGCCCAGACCACCAGCCGCAGCTGCACCAGCACTCCTACCTGCGGAGCACCGTCATCCTTCTCCTGTCTCTCCTGATGGTACTCCTGGGCTCCCGTGGCTGGGCTGGAGAGCAGCTGGGGCAGTTCCCTGAGCCCCGCCCATCCTGCCTCCACCCCAGATCTGCCTCATGATCGGCATGGCCCACGTCCTGGTGGTCTACCGAGTCCTAGCTGCCGCCCTCTTCAACTCGGCCTTGCCCTTCCTGGGGGAGCAGGTGACCACGGCTGTGGTGGTGAGCGGGGCCCTGGTTCACTATGTGATCATCCTCATCATGACCAAGGTAGGGGTCGGGGCAGGGGAGGGTGTGGGGCAGGCTGCGGCTCCGCCCAGGTCCAAGGTGAGCCCTGTCTCCCCTCCTGCAGATCAACAAATATGTGGCCCTGAAGCTTTGTGACTTTGGTGAGAGAATGGCTTCTCTGGGAGAGGATTCAGGGTGGGGGTCTTGGAACCCTGGGGTGGGGAAATGGGGCCCATGAGAGGCCAGAACATCCTGCCTGGGAGACAGGTGAGGGTCCCAGGTGACCCCAAGTTTTTAGGATATGGACAGGCTGGGCGTGGGCTGTCATTGGGGGGAGAGACGGAGGAAGGATGGCCCCACATCTCATTCCAGAGAAACCCAGGACCTTTTCAGAGCGAGAGAGCAAGTTCACTATCAAGTTCTTCACTCTGCAGTTTTTTGCTCACTTCTCCTCCCTTATCTACATTGCCTTCATCCTGGGCAGGTAAGGGCCACCGGCTCTCACATGCCTCCCTCTAACTTCTTTCTCCCACCTTGGAAATGGAAACACATGTTCTTTTTAATTTTTAAAATGAATCAAGCTCAGAACACATGGAAACCTAATACAGAAAAGTGTGGAAGAAGTGCACAGTCTACCCCCAACTGTCCAGTTCACGTCCCCAGAGATGACACTGTTTGTTGCATCTCCCCAGATATTTTTACACATCTGAGCACACACAAACACGCCTGTCTTAAAATTCTTCTGTGTTTGTTTCGGCTGTGCTGTGCCCTTGTTGCTGTGCACATGTGTGATCTGAGGCTGCTCTCTAGTTGCGGCGTGAGGGCTTCTCCTTGCTGTGGCTCCTGTCGCAAAGCGTGGGCTCCAGGCACACGGGCTTCAGTAGTTGCGGTGCACCAGCTTCGTTGCCCTGTGGTGGCGCGTGGAATCTGCCTGGACCAGGGATTGAAACTGTGTCCCCTGCGTTGGCAGGCAGATTCTCAACCACTGTGCCACCAGGGGAGTCCCAGATACACCTGTTGACGTAAGTGGTTAGTCATGTAAATTATCCTCTCTGCCTTACCCTGAAAGCACACAATGGGTATCTTCCATGTCCGCAAGGGTGGTGAGGCTTTGTTTTTAAAACCATACATGAGCATTCCTTTGAGAGATGTTCTTGAATTTATGTAACCACATCAGTTGGTGGACATTTGGGTTAATCCCAGTTTTGAGCTTTGTAAGTAAAGTGGCGGTGGGCATCTCATATACCAGGCTCAGGCACACACTTGCCCTCACCTTCCAAATTAGTGAAGTTAATATTTTGATTCAATCAACAGACATTTTCTTGTCTTTTCGGAAGAAAATAATTGCTCCATGTGGTCTCTGTGTTTGCTCAACTTTTGTAAGTCGCATTGTGGTTGTTCAGGCGCTGTCATGTGCGATTCTTTGTGATCCCCGTGGACTGCAGTGTGCCAGTCTTCCTGTCCTTCACCACCTCCTGGGGTTTGCTCAGACTCATTAACTCCGAACTCTCTAGTGGAACTTTGAAAACAGAAAACCCCTCCCAGTTCATTCAAAGACATCGTGAGGTCCTTGGAGAGGCCTTCCGTCTGTCCCCGTCTCCGGGCGCTGCTTGGCCTTCCCATCCTGGTGAGCCCATCCCCCTCTGCCAGGGAGGACCCCAAGTTTTCCAGTGGCTTCCTGAGAAAGGGTGCGCAGGAGATCATCTGTGCTGAGCTCCTCTGTATTGAGGACCTGACCGAGCGACTGCTAGAGACAGGATGCTAGGTTGGATGTGGTTTCCTCAGACTCGAGGGATAGCTTTATTGGCTTCCAGTGTTCCGTCCCACGGACCTGACGGCAACGCGACTCCGACCCTCTGCGTCTTCTCACTATCCTCCATCTCCGGAAACTTCTTAGCAGTGTGACTCGGTGGCTCTTTCTCACTGCACGTTGCTTCAGTACTTCACGCCTCTCTCTTCCACACCAGCATCTCTGTCTCTACTGGACGGTCTCCACCACCACGCAGATGTGCCCGCGTCTCCCTTTCAAACACCCTTCTCCCTGTTGTGCCGGGTTCCTGGCATCCCCAGCCCGTGCTTCTCCCGCCCCGCACCAGGGCCACCTCTGGCCACTGACTGCTGCCCTTCTCCTGGCCTCTAAAGAGCACTTGACCCAGAACCCTGGTCCCTCAGACCCCGCTCTTGCCTTGCTCCCTCTGCTTCTGCCCTGCCCTGTCTCAACTCCTGTGCTGGCCAGGTATGCAGAATCCATGCTGATCCAGTGGAAAGAAATTACCCGGTGCTCGCTGGGCCTGGAGCCTCAGGTCCTCCCGTTTTAGTGATTTTCTGATGTGTCTGATAGCCCCCTCCTCTGGTTCCCTCTCTTCCCGTCTGGTAAATTCTTTTTGTTTGGAAATCAGATCTTCTGAATTGATCATCCAATTTTCTTCGCTTTTTCCTTCCATCCTTGTCCCAGTTTCTCAGAAGTTTTCTTTGAATGCATCACTTCTGCTTATGTTCTTAATTTCAGAGCACTCCTTTCGATATTTCAGGGTCTTTACAGCTGCCTCTTCGTGTTACCTGGACACCAGGGTTTCTCTTGTCTGAGAATGTGGCCTCTTTTCCTGCTACTCTGCGTTGCTTCTGTTGCTTGCAAGTGTTTTACGCTCTTTGTTGATTGGTCTCTGATTCTGGTGTTAGAGACTGTCCTTAGATGTCTTTTATTCCCGGACACATGTCTTTAATTGAGAAAGGTATGTGCCAGTGTGCTCTGGACCACGTGTCTCCTGGTGGGGCCTTTTGCTCTGTCTGTTCCCGAAGGGGAATCCCTGGTGTCCTGCCTGGAGGAAGGAGGATGCCTTTGGTATGCTGGGAGCCCAGCTGGGGGAGGGACAGCGTGGGGTCTCGGTGTCCATTGGCTCAATCCTGAGATCTGAGTCTTTGGTTGTTCAACCTCCTGGAAGTATCTCTGTCTTTTTGCTTGTGTGGGGGGATTAGAGGTCAGATAGGAGGCCCAGGGGTTCAGCCAGGCCTGCATCCCATCCAGCGGGTGCCCCCGGCCCACCAGAGGGGCCTAAGTCCTGGGTGCTCCGGGCGAGGTGGGGCTGCCGGCTGCTCGGACATCAGCCCCACAGGTTCGATCCAGCAGGATGTGTCGAGTGGGCTGCAGGCCTCTCCAGGTCCCTCCCAGCTCTGAGGTGATGCCTGGCCGTGGGTGTCGGCAGCCATTTCAATTGAAAGCTGGGAGTGCATGTTTATGTGGAGATGAGCATTGCTAAAGCAACCTCCAGAAACCCTGAGGTGACTCACAGAGACACGCGCTCTGCGTGTGTGCATACCCCCTGCTGATCTGACGAACAGAGGCTTCTCATCTTTCAAGGTGCCTTATTAAAACCTATTAGTGAGAATCCAGCTTCTTCCGAGATATTTATTGGTCATTAAATTTCCGTTTCTATAAACTGTTCATATCATCTGAGCATTTTCGTAATCTCAAGATCAAATGGATTCTCTTTTGACGTTATCAGTTTCTTAAAATCATGTCATATTTTACTTTGCTTCTTATTTGACCATTTCTTTGTCGTAGAGCTCTTTATTTTTCCTATTGTTTCCAGCTGCCTTTTCCCCCTTGCGTGTCTATGGCAAACTGTTTGTTGCACGGAGTCCCTTTGTCCATGGGACCCTCCTTGGGAGCCCTGCCTTATCCCACGCTGGCCTGGTTGCTCTCTGCGCCTCCTGTACATCTGTCTTCTTGGGACTTGGGTTAGGACCATCATTTCCTGATTCCCAAGCCTCCTTCTTTCTTGATTTTTGCTTTCATTTATTCTGAGAAGGTATATTGGAGAGGTAAATTTTCTGAATTCTTTTATGTCTCAAGGTGTCATGGTCTACCTTGGCACATGTTTGATATGGCTGGGTAGAGAAGTCTAACTTCAAAACAGTTTTCCTTTCTAGAACTTCAAAGACATTGCTCCTTTGTCTTTGAACATGCAAAATGAATGATGAGAAGTGTGCAGAAAATCTGATTTTTGTTTTTTCCTAGTTGACCTAGATTTTTTCCCCTCTGGTAGAGGGATCTTCTGTTTAAAGTTAAGGTCTTCTCTTTAAGCAGGGGGACACTCAGGGTGAGTCTTTTCTTCCTGCACTGTGCTGGGCAGTTGTTGGCACCTTCCGATGAAAAAACCATGTCCTGCTTAAGCTCAGTAAATTTTCTTCTTTTTAATGTCAGGTTTTTTAAAAAAACCTCCCCTTGCTTCCTCTTTATGCGAGTCCTGGTCCTCGCGGGCTGTCCCCTGTGCCTCTGCCTTTTTCTCTCATGTCGTCCGTCTCTCTGTCTCACACTCCTCACGCGTCTGCCCTTTTCTCTCATGTTGTCCGTCTCTCTGTCTCACACTCCTCACACGTCTGCCTTTTTCTCTCATGTCGTCCGTCTCTCTGTCTCACACTCCTCACGCGTCTGCCTTTTTCACTCATGTCGTCTGTCTCTCTGTCTCTACACTCCTCATGTGTCTGCCTTTCTCTCTCATGTCGTCCGTCTCTCTGTCTCACAATCCTCATCTGGGAAGGTCGTTTCACTTTGTCTTTTTTGCCTTCTGTTGTTTTCTTCTAAGAATTTAAGACAAAGTCTTAATTTTTAAGAGATTTTTGGTCTTTTGTTACCCTTAGAGTGTCCTTTTCTTGTTTCCATAGACACAGTACTTTCTTGAAGATGTCAATGTTCTTTTTTCCCCTTAAGTTTTTTCTTTTAAGTATTTGGCTGCACCACGTCTTCGTTGCGGCCTGTGGGATCTAGTACCCTGACCAGGGATTGAGCCTGGGTCCCTGGGACTGGGGGCTCGGAGTCCTAGCCGCTGGGCCACCAGAGAAATCCCATTTCCTTTCCTCATCTCATTTCCTAAAGGGTCCATCTTCCTGTTCCTTTACCGCAGTCTTTCTCTGTTAATACAGCCGCTTTTCCTCACGACTGAAGATTTGCAGCCCTCCACTGACTTTGGATAACGAAGGACTCAGTTTATTTTCCCTGGCAGGATGGAATATGTCTTTATAATAATAACTCATGTCACGGACACTCACACATTCTATCCTAAGTCATGTTCGTCAACTCTAATCCGCACAACAGCCCTATGGGGTAGGGACTCTAAACCCCATTTCAAAGATGGGTTGACGGAGAAGTTAGGAAGCTCTCAGGGTCACATAGTCAGCAGGCGGAGGAGCAGACGAGGCCCGACTCGGTTCCTCCTGTGTGCCGTCCCTGCACACTGTGCTTCCGGGTGAGGAGGCGAAAGCCTAGGCGATCTCTCGTGTTCCTATGAAGGCAGTTTCCAATATTTTTAAACACTCAGATCTTTGATCCACAGGAACTGGTTCTGCTGCAAGGGGCACGGGAGGGAAGCTTGTTTTGTTTCCAAGTGACAGCCAGCTGTCCCCAAACCATCTGCTGACTGTTCCATCAGCACCACCACCTTCTGCACACGCCAAGTCCCATCATTTGCCTGAATGTTTTGCTCTTTCTGTGAATTCTGATCATTTTAGTCTAGTATCTTACTGTGTAATTATTACTCTGTTATGCTTTACTATCAGATAGGACTAGCATTAATTTTCTTTTTCTCTTCTTTTTCACTTTTCCTTTTTTGTAGTTATTTACATGTTTATTCTTCTAGGTGAACTTTAATTTTTGTCAAACTCCATCAAAATTCTGTGGAGTTTACCTTAGGATTGCAGGGAAATTATACATTCTTTTAGGGAGAACCGACATACATACTGTATTAATTTTCTTTTACCACAATTTAGTGGCTTTAAACAATACACATTATGGACAGTTCTAGAGGCCGAGTCCAAAAAGGGTCTTGCTGGACTAAAGTCACAGTCAGCAGGGCTGCGTTCTGTCTGGAGACCCTCGGGGAGAATCCACACTGCTGTTTTTTTCAGCTTCTAGACGCTGCCTGATTCCATGGCTCCTGGTCCCTTCCTCCTGTGTCTGCAAAGCCAGTGGTGTCAGGCTGAGCCCCTTTCATTTTGTCATGTCTCCAACTCTTCTCTTTCCTCATTTAAGGACTCTGGTGATTAAAATGGGCACACCTAGATCACCCAGGATTCTCTGTCCATTTTAAGGTCAGCTGATTGGCAACCTTAATGCTGCCACGTCATATAACATAAGCCAGGAATCATGATGTGGACGTCCTTGGGGGCCTGTCGTTCTATCTGTCTCAAGCAGGCAATCCTCATTTTTTGTATCAAAGACAGGGCTTCTCTATTCAAGTCTTGTTTTGATGTTCTTTAGCTGTCATGTGAACTCTGCTCTCAGTTCAGTCGTTCAGTCGTGTCCAACTCTTAGTGATCCCATGGACTGCAGCACGCCAGGCTTCCCCGTCCATCACCAGCCTCCAGAGCTTGTTCAAACTCATGCCCATCAAGTTGGTGATGCCATCCAAGCATCTCATCCTCTGTCGTCCCCTTCTCCTCCTGCCTTCAGTCTTTCCCAGCATCGTTTTCTTTTCTAATGAGTCAGCTCTTCGCATCAGGTGGCCAAAGTATTAGAGTCTCAGCTTCAGCATCAGTCCTTCCAATGAATATTCAGGACTGATTTCCTTTAGCATTGACTGGTTGGATCTCCTTGTAGTCCGAGGGACTCTCAAGAGTCTTCTCCAATAACACAGTTCAAAAGCATCAATTCTTCAGCACTCAGCTTTCTTTATAGTCCAACTCTCACATCCATACATGATAGTTGGAAAAACCATAGCCTTGACTAGATGGACCTTTGTCAGCAAAGTAATGTCTCTGCTTTTCAATATGCTGTCTAGGTTGGTCATAGATTTTCTTCCAAGGAGCAAGCATCTTTTAATTTCATGGCTGCAGTCACCCTCTGCAGTGATTTTGGAGCCCCCCAAAATAAAGTCTGTCACTGTTTCCATTGTTTCCCCATCTATTTCCCATGAAGTGATGGGACTAGATGCCATGATCTTCGTTTTCTGAATGTTGAGTTTTAAGCCAACTTTTTCACTCTCCTCTTTCACTTTCATCAGGAGGCTCTTTAGTTCTTCTTCGCTTTCTGTATCATCTGTATATCTGAGGTTATGAATATTTCTCCTGGCAATCTTGACTCCAGCTTGTGCTTCATCCAGCCCAGCATTTTGCGTGATGTACTCTGCATAGAAGTTAAATAAGCAGGGTGACAATATATAGCTTTGACATTTTTCTTTCCCAGTTTGGAACCAGTATGTTGTTCCATGTCCAGTTCTAACTGTTGCTTCTTGACTGGCATACAGATTTCTCAGGAGACAGGGCAGGTGGTCTGGTATTCCCATCTCTTGAATTTTCCATAGTTCGTTGTGATCCACACAGTCAAAGTCTTTGGCATAGTCAATAAAGTAGAAGTAGATGTTTTTCTAAGTAGAATTAGATGTTTTTCTGGAATTCTCTTGCTTTTTTGATGATCCAGCAGATGTTTGCAATTTGTTCTCTGGTTCCTCTGCCTTTTCTAAAACCAGCTTGAACATCTAGAAGTTCATGGTTCACATGTTGTTGAAGCCTGGCTTGGAGACTTTTGAGCGTGACTTTGCAAGCGTGTGAGGTGAGTGCAGTTGTGCGGTGGTGTGAACACGCTTTGGCATCGCCTTTCTTTGATTGGAATGAAAACTGACCTTTTCGAGTCCTGTGGCCACTGCTGAGTTTTCCCAATGTGTTGGCATACTGAGTGCAGCAGTTTCACAGCATCATCTTTTAGGACTGGAAATAGCTCAACTGGAATTCCATCACCTCCAGTAGCTTTGTTTGTAGTGGTGCTTCCTAAGGCCCTCTTGACTTTACAGTCCAGGATGTCTGGCTCTAGGTGAGTGATCACACCACCTATCACGACGTTATCTGGATCACGAAGGTCTTTTTTGTACAGTTCTTCTGTGTATTCTTGCCACCTCTTCTTAATATCTTCTGCTTCTGTTGGGTCCATACCATTTCTGTCCTTTATTTTGCCCATCTTTGCATGAAATGTTCCCTTGGTATCTCTAATTTTCTTGAAGAGGTCTAGTCTTTCCCCTTCTATTGTTTTCCTCTATTTCTTTGCATTGATCACTGGGGGAGGCTTTCTTATCTCTCCTTGCTATTCTTTGAAACTCTGCATTCAGATGGGTATGTCTTTCCTTTTTCCCTTTGCCTTTCGCTTCTCCTTTCTCAGCTATTTTTAAGGCCTCTTCAGACAACCATTTTGCCTTTTTGCATTTCTTTTTCTTGGGGATGGTCTTGATCACTGCCTCCTGTACAATGTCACGAACCTCCATCCACAGTTCTTCAGGCACTTTGTCTATCAGAGCTAATCCCTTGAATCTGTTTGTCACTTCCACTGTATAATCGTAAGGGGTTTGATTTAGGTCATACCTGAATGGATTAGATGGCTCAGACGGTAAAGCGTCTGTCTACAATGTGGGAGACCCAGGTTCGATCCCTGGGTCGGGAAGACCCCCTGGAGAAGGAAATGGCAATCCACTCCAGTACTATTGCCTGGAAAATCCCATGGATAGAGGAGCCTGGTAGGCTACAGTCCAGGGGGTTGCAGAGTTGGACACGACTGAGCGAATGTTATTCTTACCCTTGAATGGTCTAGTGGTTTGTGTGTGCGAGCATGTGCCCACAGGCGTGTCTGGGCACAAGGCTCACATCCGGCCGCTGCTCACCTGTGGGGCAGGTCTGCTTCCTTCCCCTCCAGGGCCCATTGCGCCCCGATTCCCACTCTTGTCCTGCCACCTCCCTCAGCCTGGCTGTCCTTCACAGGATCAACGGTCACCCCGGGAAGACGGTGCGCCTGGCGGGGCTGTGGAAGCTGGAGGAGGTCAGCCTGTCCCGGGTGCCCTGCTGCCCTCTTCCCGAACTGCCCTCTCTCCTGGCCTCTCCCAGTGCCCCGTGCGCATGCGCCCCTCCCACCCTTGTCCCTGCAGTGCCACCTCAGCGGCTGCATGATGGACCTCTTCGTGCAGATGGCCATCATCATGGGTCTGAAGCAAACGCTCAGCAACTGCGTGGAGTATCTGAAGCCGTGAGGACCCCCTCCCCTCCGGGCGCCGCCCACCGCAGGGAGTCCGGACCCCAGGAGGCCCCGCCCCCGCCCCGCCCCCTGCTCCTCCCGGTTCTCCACCCGCTTCTCCTGCCCCTAGGTGGCTGGCGCACAAGTGTCGCTCCTTGCGGGCCCCGTCTCAGGACCCCGAGCTGGGCCACTGGCAGCGCAACTATCGGCTGAACCCAGTCTACACCTTCAGCCTGTTCAACGAGTTCATGGAGATGAGTACGCGGGGTGGGGCTGGCGGCCGAGGGGCTGGCGGAGGGGCTGGCGAGGACGCGCAGGGTGACCGCTCCGGCCCGCAGTGATCCAGTACGGCTTCACCACCATCTTCGTGGCTGCCTTCCCGCTGGCCCCGCTGCTCGCGCTCTTCAGCAACCTCGTGGAGATCCGCCTGGACGCCATCAAAATGGTCCGGCTGCAGCGGCGCCTGGTGCCACGCAAGGCCAAGGACATCGGTCAGGGGCCGGCCAGGGGCGGGGCGGCCAGTGCGCCAGTCTCCCTGGAACCCCAGCTCTAAGCCTTGCGGGGCAAGAGGGGCCCTCACCCCGCGGTGGCCCCCAGCCCTTCCCAGGGTCTGCCTGGGTTGGGGGTTGAGCCCAGGCCCCAAGAAGAGGAGGGGCTGGCATGCCCCCACTGCCCCCCACCCCCAGTCGGGTTGAAGGGCCAAAGCCACTGGGAAGCAGATACGAAAAGGCTGGACTCTGAGAGCAGGAAGCTGGGGGAGAGATGTCCAGCAGCTGGGGGCAGGGACTCGGTCACCTCGGCTGGCCTTGCCAGGGCGGACGGGGTCAGGGATGAAGCAAGGAGATGGAGTACTGGACAAGGCAGCAGGAGAGAGGAAGGCCTCCATCCCAGGACCAGTAAGGGGGTCTGCCCCTGCCCTGGGTGGGGGAACCTAGGAGGCAGAGCAGGCCTGGGGGCAGCTGAAAGGTTCAGGCATAACATGGGGGATGGAGACCTGGGCCCCTCCCTGTCCATGTCAAGAAGCAGGGTGCAGGAGAGTGGCGTTTGCCCTCTGCTGGCCTTGGCCAAGACTGTCCTCATCAGGGGCCTGGCAGTCTCCACGAGCATAAGTGTGACAAAGCCCTTGGCCATCCGGGCTCCCAGCCTTGGGGAATCAATGGGGCCAGGGGAGGAGGCTCGTAGGCAGACTGGGCCTCTCTCCCTTCTGTGGCCCAGGGACCTGGCTGCAGGTGCTGGAGATCATCGGTGTGCTGGCGGTCATTGCCAATGGGATGGTCATCGCCTTCACGTCCGAGTTCATCCCCCGTGTGGTGTACAAGTACCGCTATGGCCCCTGCCGGAGAGGGGCCCAGTCTGAAGTCGAGTAAGGGGACGCTGCCACACAGCCCCTGGGGGAGTCTCAAACTGTCCAGAGGCCCCTGCAAAACTGGCCCCACCCCAGGGGAGCCCAGGGCAGGGCTTGGTGCTCCCAGTTTCTCCTGGGGTGGTCTGCCCCCGCCCTGTGCCGACCTGGAGACCCTGGGTAGAGCCTGGGAATGCAGACTGGACCCTAGGAGGGCATTAATGTCCCAGAGCTAGCCATTTCCTGAGCAAGCGCTACGGGAACAGCTCCCCTTCCGAATTCAGACGCTTTGTAGGGTCTGCACACTGTCCTCATCCAGCTCTTCCAGCCCTGTGGGGGGCTGGGTCTCCAGGGGTCTCTCCCAGGAAGGCTCCCCCAGCCCCTGCGAGTCCCTTCAGCCTCCCCGAGGGCCCGTCTCCCATGTACAGAGGTGAAGGAGAGGGTCTGCACTGTGGCCCACCCTGACGGCCCCCACCACGTCAGGCCAGATTCGAGCCGGCACCCCGGAAGCCTGAGGGGCCACACCAAGCTCCTGTCCTCTGCCCACAGCTGCTTCACCGGCTATGTCAACCACAGCCTGTCTGTGTTCTACACCAAAGACTTCCAGGATCCTGCCAAAATCGAGGGCTGGGAGAATGTGACCGAGTGCAGGTTTGGACCCCCACCCCCTGTGAGCACCCTTTGAACTCCTGACCCCTGACCTCATCTGCTCCCCACCCCAGGTACCGGGACTATTTCTCTGCTCAGGACTCCAACTTCTCAGAGCAGCAGTGGTTCCTCCTGGCGATCCGCCTGGCCTTCCTCATCCTCTTTGAGGTGAGTCAGCACGGCAGGGACCCTGGAGTGGGGCAGCTCTCTGACCCTTGGCGCCCCTGTGCAGCCCTCCTGACCTCCCCTCTCTGCCGTCCCCAGCACGTGGCTTTATGCATCAAGCTCATTGCGGCCTGGTTTGTACCCGACGTCCCGCAGTCTGTGAAGAACGAAGTCCTGAAGAAGAAGTACCAGAGACTGGAAGAAAAAAGGTGGAGAGGCGGGGCTGGCTGGGAGCAGGGAGGGGCTGGGGTGGGCCCACTCAACCCCTTTCCTGCCTCCAGCTGCAGCCCCAAGAGCACAGACGTGTAGGGGACCTGGAGCAGGTGGTGCCTGGAGGCCCACGACTCAGGAGCTGCCACCACGGCCTCCCACCCCAGCCTGGCTGGCTGTGTGTGGGGAGCTTTAAGAAGACCTGAGTGTGTGGGGGGGCCCTGGGAGCCCCTGTGTGTTTGGGGTGTCTGCGAACTGCACCCTTGTCCGTGCTCTGTGAGGCCTGTTCCATGTGTTAGGTCTCAGGCTTGGTACTGCCTGACTTGAACTCTCAGTGACTCCTGCCAGCCCTAGAAGGGGAGGGCGGGCAGGGCAGAGGCTCCTGCGCAGCCACAGTGCAGGGGGGCTGGCCTCTTTCCTGGGCTGCCCTCTGACTTCTGGGCCCCAGATCTTGCCCCACCCCCTGGCTCCCTTCAACCAGCAGAATTTTCTATAATAAAATAAAAATTTTCTGTAGATTTCTGGGTCTCTCTGATGGATTATGTCTGCCCTCAGGGCTAGCAAGGTTATACTCAAAATCCTTTCACATGCTAGCAAGGTTATGCTAAAGATCCTTCAAGCTAGACTTCAGCAGTACGTGAACTGAGAACTGCCAGATGTACAAGCTGGGTTTTAAAGAAACAGCGGAACCAGAGATCAAATTGCCATTTGCTGGGTCATTAAGAAAGCAAGGGCCTTCCAGAAAAACATCTACTTCTGCTTCACTGACTACGCTAAAACCTTTGACTGTGTGGATCACAACAAACTGGAAAATTATTAATGAGATGGAAGTACCAGACCACTGTACCTGCCTCCTGAGAAATCTGTATGTAGATCAAAAAGCAACAGTTAGAACCAGACATACAAGTGACTGGTTCAAAATTGGGAAAGGATTCTATCTAGGCTGTATACCATCACCCCGTTTATTTAACTTATATGCAGAGTACATCATGCAGAATGCCGCGCTGGAATCAAGATTGCCGGGAGAAAAACTAGCAACCTAAGATATGCAGATGATACCACTTAAATGGCAGAAAGCAAAGAGGAACTAAAGAGCCTCTTCCTGAAGGTGAAAGAGGAGAGTGAAAAAGCTGACTTGAAACTCAACATTCAAAGAACTGAGTGGCATCCAGTCCCATCACTTCATGGCAAATAAAAGAGGAAAAAGTGGAAACCGTGGCAGATTTTATTTTCTGGAGGTCCAAAATCACTGCGGATGGTGACTGCAGCCATGGAATTAAAAGATGCTTGTTCTGTGGAAGGAAAGCTATGGTAAACCTAGAACAGAGTATTAAAAAGCAGAGACATTACTTTGCCCACAAAGGTCCACACAGTCAAAGCAATGGTTTTTGCAGTAGTCGTGTATGCATATGAATTGGACCATACAGAAGACTGAGCACTGAGGAAGTGATGCTTTCAAATTGTGGTTCTGGAGAAGGCTCTTGAGAGTCTCCTGGATTGCAAGGAGGTCACACCAGTCAATCCTAAAGGAAATCAACCCTAAATATTTGTTGGAAGGACTGTTGCTGAAGCTGAAAATCCAATACTTTGGCCACTTGATGCGAAGAGCTGACTCATTGAAAAAGACTGATGCTGGGAAAGATCGAAGGCAGGAGGAGAAGGCAGCAGATGATGACGTGGTTAGATAGCGTCACTGACTCAATGGACAGGTATTTGAACAAATTCTGGGAGATAGTGAAGGACGGGGGAGCCTGACTTGTGCTGCAGTCCATGACGTAGAAAAGGGTGGGACCTGACTTATCGACTGAACGATAACAGGGTTAGCTGGGAAACTGAGGTCCAGATGGGGAAAGGCCTGGAATGCAGTAGCCTCCTGCTCTCCTCTGGTTTTCCGTGGGCTTCCACAGAAAAGTGAGGATTTGCCTGCACCTATCAGGGGCAAGAGTCAAGGCAGGAGTTAAGGCAGGCTTCCTGGAGGAAGAGGAAGAGCTTGGGCAGGGGGCCAGAACTGCTGCAGGTGCCCCTGGGGGCGGCGGAATTTCCGAGGAGTCTCTGGGGCACCAAGGCAGTCCGGGTTGGTTGGGCCGGTTTGGCCTCTGCCCCTAGGCCCGGCGGCCGCGACTCCACGGGCCTGAGCGTGGGACATTCTTGAACACCAACCAGCCTGCGGGCGCAAAATAGGGTCCGCCCTCGCCCCGGCCGCTGGGCGGGGCCGCACCTGCCGCCGTCGCTGGGGCTGTCGCCGCTGCGCACCTGGCCCAGGTGAGCCGCTCCGCCCTCGCGGCCGCGCGAGCCTCGAGTCTGGGCCGCAGGTGAGTGGAGATCGCTGCTCCTGTCGGCGGAAGTGCGTGGCGGTTTTCGGGTCCCAGGAGCCAGGACCGAGCCTGGAGCCTAGGGGGGGCCGAGGCTCCTCTTGGCCCGCGGAGCCCCTGGCCTGTGACCGGTGCGGGTCCGCAGGAAGCGACTCGGAGCCGGGCCGGCTGCGCGCGTCGCCGGAGCTTACCTGAGGCCTGGCCCTCGGGGTTGCGGGGGCGAGGGCAGCTCTTCCCGCTCCGCCCGCGGCCCTTGGCCAGAAAAGGGAAAAGGAGCGCCGCGGCGAGCGGAGCCCAGGCCCGAGGCCTCCCAGGGCGCCGCCGGCCGGGAAGCCTGCTGGCGCCGCCGCGCACCTGTCTCCGGGCGGAGCCACCTCCGGCGCCCGGCCCCGCGAGCCCGCCCCCCGCGCCCTCCAACCGCGCGTGCCCCGCCTCGCCCCGCTCACCGCAGCCAGAGGGCCGGGTATGGAGGCCGGCCCACCCTCCGGAAGGCGGGGAGTGCGACGTGGGGGGCGCGGGGCGCAGCAGGGGCCTCTCGGCTGGCGGGGCCGCCGCGCTTTGCGCGGGTTCTTTCCTTCGGGAGAGACGTCAGGGAAGGAAGCACGCTCCAGGCGCAGAGGGCCGCCTGTCCCAGATGAGGGGGTCGCTCAGACCCTCTGGGTGCCCAGCAGCCGGCCAGACGGCAGAGCGTGGGGACAGGGGGCGGGCGCGGGCCGGGCCTCCGGGCCGACGTGGAGCCCGGGGAAGGCGGAGCACCCGCGCGAGGCCGGGCGCTCTGGGAACCGCGGGGCGCCGGCCGAGCGCGGTGGGCGGTGCAGGGGACGGGCTCCGGCTCCGCGGGCTGTTCTCTGGAGCGCCTGAGGCGCGTGGGTTTCTGTTCGCTCTGGGGAGGGGGCCTGGGGGACGCGGCGGGGAGGCCGGCCGTGAGCGGAAGCGGCAGGGCGCCCAGTCGAGGGTGTGAGGTGGTGACACCGGCCGGCTTGTGGGGCGGCAGGCAACCTGGCAGGAGCTCTGGGAGGCAGCAAGGCTGGTGGGGACACCAGGGACTACCTAGTTCTTTGCCTCCTCCTGGGTGCTTCTGGGCAGGTCGCTGACCGCCGGAGCCCATTAACCTGTCCATCAGGTGCTTATGTTGCTCACTCAGCCTCAGGGCCCACCGGGGAGCTGCGGCTCAGTGGGGAGGCGCGCAGGCAGGGTCTGTGGGACCTGAGCCCAAGATGCACCATTATCCAAAGGCCCTGAGGGCCACGGGGTTGGGGTGTTTGAGCAAGGCGCCTTGGAAAGGGTCAGATTAAGGATGTAGGATGAGAATGCTCCAAGGGAAGGCCCTGCCCCAGCGGTGAGGGCAGGGACAGGGGCCACAAACGACCCTGCCTGATTTCCATGAGCAGCGCCATCAGCCAGCAGTGCTGGGCTGAGAGTGCCAGGGCAGTCTAGGATGAGGGTGCAGAGGAATCTGTGGTGACCTCAGGCTGCCCCTGACCTGGGCTCAGATCTGGGAGCCTCGCTGAGGCCTCCTGACTGCTTTCCTATGTAGAAAAGGGGGCTAAGGTCCACGTGATAACCCAAGCCCCTTGTAACTGCTCACCGTTTGGGGGCTACACCTCGGAGGTGGCCAGGGTGGGGCCCGGAGAGCCCTGCTCAAAGTTCTATCATTGGCGAGAGTTTCCACGGGAGCCGCACCACCCCCAGCAGGTCAGTGATGCTCGCTGGGGCCAGGGGAGCTACACGGAGCCCGCCCCCTCCAGGTCCTGGGACCACAGGGCTGTCTGGGAAGCAGGCCATGCTGCCCGGCTTCTCGTTGGTGTGCAGGACAGGCCTGAGTGGGGGTCTGCTGGACAGGACCCCCACATATCACCGTGAGCCCCGGCCTTCTAGACCTAGCTTGAGAAGGGAAGGCCTGGGCCGCAGTGGACTGGGGCGGGCCCTGGAGGAAGGAGCCGCTTGACTCAGAGTTACAGGAAGACTGGGGCAGGCGGGGCTGGCGGGGAGAACCACCAACTGCCCGCCAGCCCGCCGGGGAGGGGTGCCTGGGTGGGGTTTAGGTTTAGCAGAGGATGTGACTGCAAAGCCAGGAAGCTACGGGGAAACTTCTGATTCAAACACACAAACAAGAGCCGGGTCCTCGCCATGCTCGGTGATGCATCCGGGGCTGCGGTGCTGCTTTAGGCTGGGCCGGGGGCCCAGCTGAGCAAAGCGATCGCACCCAAGCTCAAGCCAATGACCTCAGTGACGGGCATCCCCTCCTCAGGAGGAAAGAGCTGCAGCCAGGTGACTTCATGCCTTCCCTGCTTAGCGTGAGCCTGCGTCCCTGTCCTCAGCTGCCTTTCCCGGCCTGAGGCCTGTCCTCAAAATCAGGCCTGTGTGAGGGGAGGCCTGCAGAGCATGCAGCTTGTGAGTGCACGTGTGTGCGTGGGGCACGTGTGACTGTGAGAGGGCGAGGGGTGATGGAGGCCGAGGGTGGGCGTGAGGAGCAGTGTGTGTGGTGTGGGGTGTACACGGATGCTCTTGGCGGTGTGCCCTGGGCAACTTGGAAGTGTGTGCTGTGTGCCAGGTGTGGGCCGCCACAGTGTCAGGCATGTGGGGCGTGTGCGCATGTGCCCGGGGACCAAGCATGCGGGCATGAGTGGTGCGCAGGGGCTGGGGGTGCAGCACAGAGGCTGTGTGGAGGAGAGGGAGTGTCGCGGCGGGGCCACTGGGCACGGTGTGCAGGGGGCACCTGCCACCTGCCTTAACTTCCAGGAGGCTCCGAGCGTGACTTTCCAGGGGTCAGAGGTGTGTCAGCATGTGGAGGCCAAGGGGCCATGACTGGAGTTGCCCTGGACCTTCTGCTCTGGGCTGGGGGTGCGAGCTGCCCAGGCCCTCACAGCCCTCGTGGCTGGTTCTTCTGCTTCAGGGACCTCCCAGGCTGCCCTCCACTCCACACGGCTTGACCCTCTGCCCCCGCCCGCTGGGAGGGAGCCTGTGCTTCCCCCGTTTGTGAGGAAGTCCCAGCCCAGCCAAGGCAGGGGCTCCAGCCGACCCTGGGTCCACGCTGGGTCCCCCCCGTGCAGAAGGAGTCGGGGGAGCTCGTCCCCGCAAAGCCTCACGGGCCCTGTGGGCAGGGAGGGGGCCTGAAGGAGGCCAGTGCGTCCACTCACAGGGAGGAGGGAGAGGACTGGATGCCTAGTGAGAACCTGCCTGGCGCCAGGGAGCAGGTGCCCGAGGCCTGGGAGCCAGGAGGCTGTCCTCGAAGGCTCTGAAGCTTGGGCTTCACTGTCCCGCCCCGCAGCCCAGGTCACTGTGGAGCTTTCTGTGTCGAGAGGTGTGTATGCGTAGCTGCTGCTGTCTGGCGGGCGGTGGTCCCGCCCTGCGTGGGAGAGAAAGGCCGCCTGTGGGTTGGTGGGGGTTGCCTTGGAGAACCGACGGACAATGCGGACGAAAGTCTGTGGTCTGAAGATGAGAAATGCACAGGACCTGGAAGGAAGGCCGCCCGAGAGCAGCCTGAGCCCCGAGTCCCCTCTGTGTCGGCACCTTGGCCTCGAGTGCTTTGCTCTTGCTGCATCCAGGCTGGGAGTGAGGCCCAGTCAGGCTGCCGGGCACTCACGACCCCCGGCCCCTCGGAGCCTCAGTACAGGCTGAGTCCGGCTGTACACAGCCCCCGTCTGTACGTGGCGGCCTTGTCCCCGAGGACCTGGGAACCAGGCCAGCTCCTGGGCCCAGGAAGGGCGTCAGGGGCGCTGCCCACCCTGGGCCGTCGGGTGTCCCTGGGGCAAACGAAGTTCAGTCCAGGCCATGCCCGGTGCTCTGCGGCTTCCGCAAGACAGCTGGGGCAGAGGCAGTGCTTCCGAGGCCAGAGTTACACGTTAACTCATCCTGTTCTTGTTTAACTTGCTCCTGGGGATGGCGGCAGCCTCTGACCCGTCCTGGCGCCCTGACTGACCAGCCACAAGGACAGAGAGTGAATCTTGCTCAGCCCTTGGGGGATCAGTCTGCTCGGCCAAGGAGCCCCGTGGCGCTGTGGGTAGCACCAGTGTCCAGCCTGCCTCGAGGAGGCCCCGGCCAGACCATGGCAGGTAGACGGTCAGAGAGGGGTGGGCACGGGCTCCACTCCACTTCCTGCCCCAGGCTGGCTCCACACTGCAGTGTGGTTAAGATGGGCCCTCCCCATCTCCTGCTCATGGGGGGTCAGTAAAGCCCAGGGATACTGGGAGTGGGCACCGGTGGGGGCCACTGGGGATCGGGTGGGTAGATGTGGGCTACTGGGAGACCTCACTGCCAAGATGATGGCTTTCTTCTCTGACTGCCGGCTTGGGCTCATCACCCCAATTTAAAGACAGGTCTCAGGGAGGTGAGAATGCTTGCCCATGGCCAGAAATAGAGGGTCCTGGAACTCTAACTTTCTACCAGGTTGAAGGTGCTGGCATGTCCAACCCAAGTCTCCCAAATCACCACTGTCCAGCTGAGGGGCCAGGGCCGAGACGTCACAGAGTGGGCCACAGGTGCACACAGAGCATGTGTGCTGGCTCCTGTCCTGGGCACACAGGCAGCTAGGTGGGTCCTGCTGGGCTGGGCTGGGGGTGGACCTCAGCCATGACTCTGGCCACTGCCCTCCACACTGACATCCTCTCTGAGGACAGGGCAGCCACGTCCAGGGCAGGCAGAACACGTAAGAACTAGCCGCTGCTGGGAGAAGACGTGCCAAGGGCCGGGCCCTGTCCCCCTGGGACTTGTGGATGGACACGGTGTGGTTACCGAGCAGCACGTGCCACTGGCCTCCGTGGTATTTTCCTGGCCCACCGACCATCTGTGCACAGTGGGAGGCTGGCATCACAGGCACGGGTAACCCACTGGGTCCTCTTTCTGCAGGAGCCTGCGACAAGGCCCCTGACTTCCTGTCCCCGTCTGGAAACCAGGTCCTGGGGCTTGCCCTGGGCAGCGTGGTCACACTGAACTGCACAGCCTTGGTGGTCTCGGGGCCCCACTGCCCCCTGCCCTCAGTACAGTGGCTGAAAGGTGGGCTGCTGCTGAGCAATGGAAGCCTCTATGACCTCCATGAGGACTCCTGGTAAGAGATGAGGTGTCCAGGGTCAGGTGACATGCTGGATATACCCACAGCCAGTGGCCTCTCTGACCTACACTCTGGTCTATAATCACTTGAACATGGGCTGGGGAGTGACTGGCCAGACACAACATGGGCAGAGTGCCACTCTGGATGCAGACTAAGTCAGTGACTACAGGGACAGATGGCCCCTCTAGACACTCACCTTGTAGACCACCCAGGGTCATGGGTGCCAGCAGAGTGCTAAGGCCTGAATTTACTCATTGACTGCTGGGCCAAGCCTGGGATCTGAGTACCTCCAGGACCCGGACCCAGGATCAGGGTGATGTCCCAAAAGAGATCCATACCCTCTTCATGTTCTGGCCATTTCTCTTAGCTTACGGTCTAGGGACTGCCAGGAAGCCCAAATCTGCAGCCTCTTTGGGCGAGTCCCAGACAACTGGGGCTCCGGGGTATCCAGTGATGCTCTCGGGCCCCAGGTGAGGGGGTGGGGCCTGGTCTCCCCAGGGTCAAGACCAACTGGTCAGAGGTACTTGTGTCCAGTGTCCTGGGGATCAACCTGACCAGAGCTGAGGACTTCGGGACCTTCACCTGCTCCATCCGGAACATCAGCTCCTCTTCCTTCACTCTTTGGAGAGCTGGTGAGGGGGTGCACTGGGGTATAAGGTAGGAGGGAGCCCTGGGGAGACCTGCGGCTCGGAGGGTGCTGGGGTGGCTCAGACAGCGGCTCTGTCCCCAGGGCTGGCGGGACATGCGGCCGCGGTGCTGGCCTCGCTCTTGGCCCTGCTGGCCCTGCTCCTGGTGGCGCTGCTGTACGTGAAGTGTCGGCTCAACGTGCTGCTCTGGTACCAAGACAAGTATGGGGAGGTGGAGATGAACGGTGCGTGGGGCCCGGACGTGGGGGAAGGGGGCCTCACTAGGCTCAGCTCTGCAGGTGGGGGTGAGGAGGCATCGGTCCCTAGAGGACTCTGGAAGAGGCGTGTCTCTGTGCAGCCCAGGAGGGCACTGGATGGGCAGAAGGGGGTCACGGTACCCTGGTTCCAGGCCTCTACCCGGAATCCTGTGCTGAGGACGAATCCAGGCGGTGCTTGAGCCGGGATCCGCTGAGTCTCGTCTGGGGGGCTTGCCTGGCTTCCCTGGCACAGGGGGGGAGGTTTAGGGGACCCTGAAGGTGGCTGGTCCAGGCCGGGAAAGCGGCCGCACTGACCCGCCGCCGTCCGCAGACGGGAAGCTCTACGACGCCTACATCTCCTACAGCGACAGCCCTGAGGACCGGAAGTTCGTGAACTTCATCCTGAAGCCGCAGTTGGAGCGGCATCGTGGCTACAAGCTCTTTCTGGACGACCGCGACCTCCTGCCGCGCGCGGGTACCGGCGCCCCACCCCTTTCCGCTTGGGCCCCGCCCCTGCTGCTCACAGACCCCGCCTCCCAAGGCCCCGCCCCTCAGGTCCTCCTCGGCCCAGGCCCCGCCCCTCGAGCCCTCCGCCCCTTTCCGCTGGGCCCCACCCCTGTCCCGGTGCTCGCCCCGCCCCCGCTGGGTCACAGATCCCGCCTTTCAGGCCCCGCCCCTCAAGTCTCCCTCGGCCCCAGGCCCCTCCCCACCGCCCCTCGGGCTCCCGCCCCTCCTAGGGCCCCGCCCCTCCAGGGCCCAGTCTGTGCTGCCCCCGCTGATGCCCGGGTCCTGCAGAGCCGTCGGCAGACCTCCTGGTGAACCTGAGCCGCTGCCGGCGACTTGTGGTGGTGTTGTCGGATGCCTTCCTGGGCCGGGCCTGGTGCAGTCACAGCTTCCGGTGGGTCCCGTGCTGGGCTGGGTGGGCCTCAGCCGTGCCCGCTCTGACAGTGCCGCCCTCGCAGGGAGGGCCTGTGCCGGCTGCTGGAGCTCACGCGCAGACCCATCTTCATCACCTTCGAGGGCCAGCGGCGCGACCCCGCTCACCCTGCGCTGCGCTTGCTGCGCCAGCACCGCCACCTGGTGACCCTGCTGCTCTGGAAGCCCGGCTCTGTGGTGCGGAGGGGTGCGGGGCGGGGGGTGCTGTGGATGGGACCCCGTGAGTGGAGGCTCCGTGGTCAGCTGCCCAGAGGAGTGGGCTTTTGGGGGCCGAGGAGGCCAGGGTCTTTATGTGTTGGCACCCCCCCCAAACCCCATTCATGTGTTCACACACGTTAACTGCCCCCCTTGCCTCCAGACGCCTTCCTCCGATTTTTGGAAAGAGCTACGGTTGGCGCTGCCGAGGAAGGTGCAGTACAGATCGATGGAGGGAGACCCCCAGACCCGGCTGCAGGACGACAAGGACCCCATGCTGATTGTGCGAAGCCGGCTCCCAGAGGGTCGGACCCTGGACCCCGAGCTGGACCCCGACCCTGAGGGGGACCTGGGTAGGCTCACCAGCCCCACCCCTGACCCCGAGAAGCTCACCCTGAGTTGGAGGGAGGCTGCAGAAGGTGAAGGAGCCCCTGAAGGGGCCCAGGTGGTGGGGACCGTGCCCTGCAGCCGTGGATGGCTTTAACTTCAGCACCTCCCACTGCCTCTTTCCATAGAGGTGGTTGGGCCCAGGGCCTGCCTGGGAACCACAAGTGCCATCATGCAAGCAGGGGCAGCAGGGAGTGGCCTGGCAGAAGGCAGGCAGTGTGCAGCCCAGCCTGAGGCCTGGCGGTGCCCCTCCCCAGGTGTACGAGGGCCTGTCTTTGGGGAGCCACCAGCTCTACCACATGCAGGTGCGGTCTCGCTCGGAGAGGGCCAAGGCAGTGAAGTGGATGTGTCAGACCTTGGCTCCCGAAACTACAGTGCCCGCACGGACTTCTACTGCCTGGTATCGGAGGACGACGTGTAGCCCTGCCCCCTGGAGCACTGGGGTTACCGGGGTGCCGGGGGCAGGGCTGGGTGTTTTTAGTCCCACACAGCAGGACCTGTCTACTTGCAGTCCTGGGACCTCAGGGAAAGAGAGTGGACCCAGCCCCAGCTGTCCGCCTCGTGCTAAAAATAAAGACCTTTTGAATCCCGCCCGAGTCTCAGCCTCTCCCCTGGGGCAGGAAGCGGGTGTGCAGTGTCCTGGGCGGAAGGCCCCTCACTTCCATCCTGGGCCCTCCAGGGCCCTGGTTGGTGTTCAGTTGCTCAGTTATGTCTGAATCTGCGACCCCATGGACTGCAGCACGCCAGCCTCGCCTGTCCTTCACTGTTTCCCGGAGCTTGCTCAAATTCATGTCCATCGTGGTGATACCGTCCAACCATCTCATTCTCTGTCACCCCTCTGCCCTCAATCTTTCCCAGCATCAGGGTCTTTTCTAAGGAGTTGGCTCTTTGCATCAGATGGCCAGAGCACTGGAGCTTCAGCACCCAGGGCCCTGGACCCTGCCCTTGTCTCGCCTCGTGGCCACCTGGCCGGCACTCCTGGCCGCCCCCTCCAACGCTGCCCCTCCGCCCCGTGCCAGCTCAGGCACCTCTCTCAGCACCCTCCTCAGGCCTCCCTGACCCGGGACGTGACTGCTTCCAGTCCCACCGTGAGCCGGACGGCCCCTGGGGGCAGGCCCGTTACAGACTGCAGGTGCTGAGTTTTGCGGAAAAGTCTGTTGTAAAATATCTGTGGGAGCGTCACAACCAAGTAGCCTGACTTGGTGGGATGCGGAGGAGTCCCAGAGCTCCTGGACCCCAAGCCTCAGACAGTATGAGTGAAGCTGTCAGGCACCCCCAGAGCGGGGCAAGGTAGAGAGACATTGGGGTGCAGGTGCCACGTGAGCACAACCCAGCAGGGTGGCACTAAAGTCAGCAGTGGGCACACTGCCCCAGAAGAGGTCATTCCTCTGCACACGTGTCTCATTCAGCTCGAGGCTGCCTCTGCTGTCCACCTCCGCCCTCTGCCGGCTCTCCTGCTGTTGGGACGCTCCCTCCCCCGGTCCTGTGTCCCCTGACCAGAGAAATCTGTGCATGGGCCCGGGGGGAGTGTCCTCAGGGGCAAGCACGGCTGTGCTTGGGGACACTATTGCATCCTTGGACCTGACCCCAGACCTGACCAGCCAAGGAAGCACGAGGGGCTGTGTTCACGGCCACCTTTATTCCCACTGCTGGCTGTCCCAAGGCACCGCTGGGCCACAGCCAGCACCACCTCTTCCAGTGTGACCTGGCCACCACCCCACGCATCAGAGCAGCCTCAAGCCCTGCCCCCCCATGCCCCGCAGAAGCCAATTCCCCAGCTGCAAGCCCTCGTTCCCCTCCCCCGTGGCCCAGGCCTTCACATTGCATGTGGACAGGGCTCCAGCGAGAGGCCCCTGGGCCATCCTCAACCTTCTCCTCCAGGCCGGCTGGCGAGCAGCCCTGAGCTGAGCCCTTCCCTAGGAGGCTGGGTCACATCGCACTCTCCTTCTTCAGGAAGGCTTCGCCTACGGCCCCAGGAAGTCCTCCTTCCGGTAGCCCTTCTGCAGTGGAGAGGGGACCCACAGTCAGGGCTGTGCTGCCCCGCGTCCAGTGTGCTGGCAGCAGGCCCTGGCCGTCCAGGCCTCCTGTGCAGCGTGGCTTCCCTGTCCCTCCCTCCTGTCCCGCCTCCGTGCCCCACACTTGCAGCCCCGCCTGCCCTGGGCCACGGGAACATACCGCCCGGAAGTCTCGGTGGAGCTTGTTGTACTGCCACAGGTTGGCCAAGAGGCTAGAGGCCGCCCGGGAGGACTTCTCACTGTCAGGGCTGGGGGGTGGGGGGCAGGGGTCAGCGGGGTGACAGGCATGGCCAGAAGGCAGGGGCAGCCGGGGGGCAGGGTGGGCACAGGGTTTGGGCCCTGACCTGTCCCGCTTCTTCTTGATGAAGACCAGCTTGCGGAGCCCGTCGAAGTAGAGCAGGTCCCGGGCGGCCACGGGACTGGCCACCACGAGGTTGTTGAGGACAGCTATGATGTTTATCAGCACGTCGGCTGGAGGAGACTTCTCACCCACGCTGCCGGGCAGCTTCTCGATCAGGTGACTCACCAGCTTGGTGGCTGCCGGGAGGTCGGGGAGGTGGGTCTCCACCGCCCTTCCCCCCGCCGCCCCCTTGGCACCTGCCGTCCCCTGCTCCCCCAGGGAGCTGGCGCGCCTGCCTGTCCACTGACCCCGGCCTCCCAGAAGCTGGCCCCAGGGCGGCAGTAAAGGCAGAGTCCAGGTGAGCGCCTGGTCCACAGGGGAGGCGGAACCCAGGCTGTGGGACGGCCAGACTCACACATCTCATCCTTGTTCCTGGCGTTTCGGGACAGGTTTCGGATGAGGCCTGTCAGTGAGCGCAGCTGGTGGTGGTCAGCGGTCCGAACTCGGTCCAGCAGCGGGTTCAGTATGCGCTCCTGCTCCAGAGCCAGCCGGCTCAGCACCCCCGCCCACTGCCGGCAGGAGGAGGGCGGTGAGTGAGGTGCTTGGCGCCCCGAGCTGCCCGCGGGTCAGGCCCTGCCAGCCCAGACCTCCTGGCGCCTCCCTCAAGTCTGGCACAGAACCCACGTCCTCAGGAGCCGAGGCCTGTGCCGTCTGCGGCGCTGACCTCACACTCCTGCTGCCGCTCAGCGGCCCCTGCCTTCCCGTCCTGTCCGGCCTGGCCCCACCGCCTTACCCTGCGGTCCCCTGCGGTGATGTTCTGCAGCGCCCCGGCTGCTGCCTCGGTCGTGTGCCGGTTGAGCTCACAGCGCTGCAGCAGCCGGTTGTACAGCCCCACGATCTGGGGGCTCCACAGCCACTCGAGGCCCTTGGGGTCCTTAGACACCTCGGCAAAGGTGAGCGCGTCGGCCGTGAGGGGCAGCTGGGCAGGAGGGCACAGAGGGTCAGCTGAGGTCGCCTGGGACCCCTGCTTCTGCCCGCCCGCCCCAGTCTGGGCCCACCTCTCGGAGCCGCCGGCTCTGTGGAGTGAAGCAGCCCACCGCCTCGCCTGGGGGTACCCCCATGTCCTGGCGGCCCCGGCCCTCCAGCCGCTGAAGGGCCGAGGGCGGCATCTCGTCGTACAGGCGGTAGGACAGGTTCCTCAGCACGCACACGGCGTTCTCCACACTCTGTGGACGGAGGGGGCCGCGGTCAGGGCGGGCTGGCACCCCCGGGGCCCCCGGGCCCAGGCCGACCCTCACCTTATCCTCACACTTGCCCACGTCCAGGGCGTGGTTGATGTAGGTGACCAGGGCGTCCACCAGCCCGTGACACTCACGCATTTTCTGGCGAGTGGCCTGGGAGGCGGAGCTGAGGTTCCTGCGGGTGGAGACAGGTGAGAGGCCGGCACAGGGACCCCAGGCAGAGCCACCCCACAGCGAGCTGAACCCGAGGCTGAGCTCCTGGGCCCCGATTCCCTCCCCACCGCGCGCTGGGCCTGCCCCCAGCAGCTCCTGCTCCTGGCCCCTGTTGGACACTGTCGCTCCCACGCTTTTGCACGCCTGCCCCCATCCACTCCTCAAACCATCTGGGGTCGGGGCAGGTTAGAAATGTCAGATCAAGTCCCTGATTTAAAGAAACCTGAGCCTGCAGTCTGTTGACATCTGGCTGGGGGGAGGACACCTGGTGACCCACTCCACTCGTGGGTCAGCACCTCTGCCTTGCTGGATTCGTCCACTTCCCCCAGAGCCCCCGCCCCCCGCAACCCAGTGGCTCCGCCTTGTCCCTCGGACCTCAGGGCCCCACGGCCGCCCGGCGCACCTGAGGAAGCCGGTGGCGTTGTAGAATATCTCGGCTTCAGAGGCGTTCTGCTGGATGAGGGGTGGCCCGCCCGCCCCCGACAGGGGGCTCAGCACCAGATCTGTGAGCTGCTCCAGCGTGTCCCGGGCCAGGCGGTCCTTCAGGTGGTCGCTGGAGGACAGGTTCCACAGGATCCCTGTGGTGGGTGGGCCACAGTCGTGGTCAGGCACCACCTCTGGGGACCTCCGAGGCCTCCAGCCCCTCTGTCTTCCTCAGGTGGTAGGGAGGAGGCTCCTGACCTGTCCCTGCGGGGCACTGCCAGCCTCACCCACCAGCCTTCCTGGGGACAGCCTGGGTGTGACCCAGAGGGTCACGGGGCTGCGGTAGGGCAGAGAGGACGACCCTTGGGGACACGAGCCCTGGGGTGGAGGCTGGCTCTAAAGAGATGTGCCAAGGCATGGCCGTGGGGTCCGAGGGAAGAGGCGGCGGGAGGTGCGGGAGGGGGTGGGGGGCGGGTAGCGGGCGGGGACCAGGCCACCTGTGACGTTCTTGCGGAGCTCGTCGTCCTGCTCCCGCAGCGCCCGCAGCAGCTCGAAGATGCCGTTCTCCTCCACCAGGGCCAGCTTGTTGTCCGCGTTGTCGTAGACGAGGTTGCGCATGGCGCCTGTGGCGTGGCGCTGCACTTCCTGGTTGGCGTGGTTGAAGAGCTTCACCAGCCTGGGCACAGCCTGCAGGCTGCGGGCCTGCGGGCACAGGCATGCGGGTGTTAACAAGCGTGCACGCGACGGATGGGTGTGTGCAGAGGTGTGCAGCTGTAGGCAGGTGTGTACAGTGACAGGCGTGCGTGTCTATATTCAGGTGTGTGCACAGGTGTGCGGTGTCAGCGTGTGTGTTTGGACACGTGTAAGTCCAGCCCTCCCACCCTTCCTCTGCTGGGGATGCTCTGGGTAGGCCCAGGTCTGCCCAGTCAGTTTGGGGGTCAGCGAGGGCGGTTAGGGACCAGAGCACTGAGTGAGGCGGGTCCGTGGGCGTGGTCGGCAGGGACGGTCACCTGCTTCTTGGCGGCTGCATCGCTGTAACACTTGTGCTGAATGTAGGCAGCTCCCAGCACCTGCAGGTTGGGATCTGAGGCCATGAGGTACTTGACTGCTGAGGGCAGGTCGATGTCATCGAATCTGCAGAGACAAGAGCCGGGTTAGGCTGATCTGAGGATGGACTGGGGTTCTGGCAGAGGCTACCCCCGCAAACCCGGCCCAGCTCACCCGCTGCTGAGCCTCTGCAGGGTGCGGTGGCCGCCGTAGCTGTCCAGCCCGCGCATGTCCGGCAGGTGGCCCGAGTCACCGAGGCTGAGGCTGCGCACAGATGGTGCGCGGGTCACGGGCTCCAGGACGCCCCCGGGCCCGCCCGCAGCCACTCCACGGCTGCGGTGGCTGCTTTGAAACCGCTGCAGGGTCCGCATGGCAGGGGCACGGATGGTCCGGCTGGGTGGTCCCTCGGTAGCCTCCGGCCAGTCCAGGCCCCCAGCCCGGCTAGAGCTGGAGCTGGCCCGGCGCTCGTAGGCAAAGGCCCTGTAGGAGGACGTGGCTGCCGGCTCCAGCTGCTCGGACACCACGCTGTATCGGTCGTCTGGGCCCCCGGCCCCCAGCCTCAGTGAGCGCAGGGACAAGGTGTCGTAATCTGCCCGGCTGCCTGCCCCACCACGCTCGTGGAAGGACACAGGCCGGGCGGGCACTGGTGCAGTGGGCGGGGCACCCCGGTACCCTGCAGCCCCAAAGGCACCACCCCCGTTGTGGACGGAGCTTAGCCTCCGACTGGAGCTCAGGTCCACGGCCGAGCGGGAAGACCAGGAGGCGGGGCTGTAGGTGGGCTTGGCGATGGGCCGGAAGGTCTGTGGGGCAGGGAGGGGAGGGGACGGCAGTGAGGGGCCATGGGGGCTCAGCGGGCCCCTCTTCCCGACCACGGAGCCCAGCCCCCCTCGGAACCTCCACCTCAGGGGTCCGGGCTAGAGGGGCGTCACTCACCGAGGTTTCCCCGCCCAGGCCCTGGGAGCGAGAGCTGAAGCCGGCCTGCAAGGTGTGGTACTGAGCCCTGGATGCACCTGTAGACGGGGCAGGGGCAGCACAGCCCGCTGGGGCGACGGCAGGCGCTGGCCTCCTGCCTCCCCTCCACCCTGAGGCTGGCAGGGCAGCCCCCCGGCCCCCAGGGGGGACAGACGCGCTCACCCTGCTGACCTCCTGGCAGCCTGGGGAGTGTGCCTGGCCCCCTCGCCCAGGAAGCCGCACGGACCCCTATGGGCCTGGCCTGTGCTGTTGGCCACACGACGGTGACACTGCAGTGCTTAGGGACACGCTGTGTCCTGGGGTTGGGCCCCTGACCCACCTGGCAGGGCCATCCCCACGCCCGGCACACACAAGCCCAGGGCACAGGAGCCAGCCAGACTGCATGGTGAATGGACAGGGCGGGTGGGCGGAGGGCGGAGGGAAGGGGGCAGCCTGGACCGCCAGAACATGGCGGGTGGGTGAACAGACTGGCACATGAGTGAGTATCTAGGCCAGGAGAATGGAGAGACGCTGAAGGAACAACTAAATGGACATGCAGATGGACAGGCAGGCGGCAAGAGCTGAGAACACCCTGAGAGGAGCGGAGCAAAGGTCACACCAGGCAGCACCACGGGAGCCCGGCTGGGGTGGCTTCACCTGCTGGGCAGGGCCTTCAGATGGGGAGGGGGTTCCTGAGTCCCACCCGCCCAAGGCCAAGGTAGAAAGACTGGGCAGAAGGGACTCAGGGCAGGGGTGAAGGGGAGGGGGCCCCCTCCCAGCCTCTGGCTCAGCTAGGTCTGGGGGGACTCCCCGAACTGGCAGACCCGCCCTGGTTAATGAGGCTTCTGGGCAGGGGCTATTAACCCTTTGATGCCAGGGAGGCTCAGCCTGGGGGGACACACCCCCGGCCTGGGGACCTTACCCCCACCCCAAAATTATAATCCTCTTCCCCCTAATTGCCAGGGTAGCTGGGGTGGTAATTAACCCCTCCCTTTTCCCTCCTCTACCCCATGACCCTTGGGCATCCAGCTGGGCCACCAGCAAGGCTGAGAGGCCCAGGCCGGGGAGGACTCAGGAACCCGGCGGCCCCTACGCTGACCCGCATCTCCCAACCGGCACTGGAGGCCGGTACTGGGAAGGGCCCTCGAGCATCTGCCACCGGGGCTTGACCCTGACATCCCACAGGCTCTCCTTCCCGCCTGACCTTGGTGCCTGCTGCTGTGGCCTGGCAAGGAGGGGATGACATTCCCAGAAGCGCCCTGAGCTCGCTGCAACACTCATGCATATGCATGCCCGGTGGAGCTGGGTCTCTGCACGCAGGGGGCTGCCTGGCCCCAAGGGCGTTCCCCGTGGGCTCTTCTCAGCGGGAGTATCCGGGTCGCTCTGGCAGGCCCTCCACCCCCCGCCCCACAATCCCGCAGGGAGACCCTGGCCCCGACAGGCAGTGGCTTTCCCCCAGGAGCTCCAGACCCCGCCCCTCACCGTTCTGTCTGCTCATTCCCAAGGGGCCAGGGGTGGACGCTAGAGTCTGGGTGTCTGTGTCTCTGTGTGTCTGTGTCTCTCGGGGACTGACGTGTGTGTCCGTGTGTCTCTGAGACTGCGTGTGAGCCCGTGGGATGTGGGACGTGTGCGTGTCCTGACTTTGCCGACCGAGATGGGCCCAGCCAGCCGGCCGGCCATGTGCCGCTTCTCCCATGTCTGGCTGGGGCAGGGGGCTCAGGGCACAGGGGACAGGTGGGGCCCACCCTGGCTCACGCTGAGGACCCCAGGGTCCCTGCTGGGAGGTAGAGGCCACACCCATGGCGTCTCCCACGCCTGGCGGGGTGGGGCGGTGACTCAAGGCGGCCTGGGTGAGTCAGGGAGCTGAACCCGGAGTCGCCCCACGGCGGCCTCCAGCCTTGGCACCACCACGCCCCTGGGGCCACCCCCACCTGCCACCCTCCGGTGCCCACCTGGCCCGCATCCGCCTACCTCTGGCCGCCTCGGCTGCCCCGTCGGGCTCAGCGGGCCCATTGTGCCGTGGCTGCTGGCCCAGCTGCAGCAGGCGCGCGCGGACCTGCTCCTGGACGCGGGCCGCCCTCAGCCGCTCTGCCTCCGGCCCCTCGGCGCCCCGGCGGTCCAGCTGCAGATCCGAGGGCAGCGCCAGGGAGCACACGCCCGCCTCGGGCTGCAGGGCGGAGAGCAGGAAGTTACCGTCCTGCATGGCGGCGGGCACCGGGCGGTCGGCCTGGCCTGGGCCCCGTCGCCACCTCCAGCCCGAGCTGTCTCGCCGTCTCTTCCCGCGCGGCCCTGTCCCTGAAGTCCCCTCCCCTCTGGCCTCGCCCAGGGCTGGCTCAGAGGCCGACACCGCCCAGCCCTGAGCTCAGCGAGGGGCGGGGACACCTGGGCCAGGTGGGAGGGCGGGGCTGCTCAAGGTGGAATTCGGCGGAAGAGCAGGCCCTGCGCGTCACCCTGCCTTCCGCCCATCCCGGACGCAGCAAGGGTCTGTGCCTTTCTCCCCTGCCTGTAAGGCCACAGCTGCTCCTTTGGGCCTACTGTCCCGAGCGCTGGGAAAGGTCCCAGGGCGGCCACCTCGGGGAGTCAGGGCCAGGGCCCTCCCTGCCCGGGGAACCGGGTGCTCTGGGAAACTCCGAGGACCAGGCAGCCAACCTGAGGCCTGTGGGAGGCCTAGCAGGGTTTGGGCGCCAAGGGACTGAGTTGAGGATTGAAGGCTTGGGGTGGAGCTTCTGGGTGAAGAGGGCTCGACGGAGTCAGTCCTTGGTGCCCAAGAGACCCCAGAAGCAGGAGGCTAGATGGGCCCACCGCAAGCTCATGACCCTCCAGATATCCATCCCGTAGACCCTGGAAGTCACCCCTAACCCTCTCCTCTGCAGAGGCCTCCAAAGGGCTGGCTGGGCCCTCTCTGGTCCCCTCCCAGGCTTCTGCCCCCCAGGCTGTGGGGGTGGGAGGCAGTTCCCAACACGTGAGTCAGGGTTCAGCTCAGTGGGGGCAGGCGGGGCTGCCCCGGGGGGTTGACTCAGAGGGGCCCTCCTGCCCGGGCTGGGGACGCAGGGAGGAACTGGCAGTCCAGGCCAGCAGGGACCCGGAGGGCTGGAGCTGCATGGACAGGGGCGGCCCAGGGGTCAGAGCAGGAGTGAGAGCCCGGCAGAGCGGGGCTTGCCCCAAAGTCTCCCTGGAGCGTCCCCACCAGCCAGACCGCCCGCTCCAAGGCCTCCTGGGGAGGCTTGCATGGGATCCAGGACAGGCCCCTGGCGGGCTGAGTGGGGCGAGGGCTGAGCCCAGGAGGGCTGGGGGGCAGGGGCCCAGCGGCTTCGTGTTCTTCCTGGGCTCCCCTCGCAGAGTCACCGTGGGCCCACCCTCACCGGCCTTCCTTCCTGTGGGACACCCTTACCCTGGGCCCTGGGTCCCTGAAGGCAGGGGACATGGTCCCAGGTGGGAATGGTGGCTGGGGGCAGTGGCCTGGGGGTGAGGTGGGGTCGGGTCAGGAGGCAGCCCTAGGGGTGAGGTCAGTGCTGGGGAGGAGACTGGGGAGGGAGGCAGAAGTCAGTGTCAGGGGTGAGAGGGGTCGAGGAGGGTCCCTGGGAAGGTCCAGGTGATGCCTGGGGTGGAGCCGCTGGGCAGAGGGGATGCACAGGGTGGGTGACCTACCCTGCTGGCGGTCCGGAGACTGCTGGCCCCGGGGCTCACCCCGGAGACGGCTGCTGCGAGCTGAGGAGTCCTGGGCTGCATCCCGGGCCCAGCACTGCTGCTGGGGCCTCGCTGTGGGCCAGGACTGCGGGGGCACCAGGAGGGCGGGGTGGGAACGCTTGCACGCCCAACCAGCTCATCAGACCGGTTGCTTCCCTGGGAGTAGTGTTTTGTGTGGAAAAATCCCGGGAGACAAGTTTGTGCGGCACTGAGTGCGCTTGGAGGAGGTCGCCTGGCACGGGCCTGGGGCCCGCCCTGCACTCATCCACCTGGGGCCCAGCCCACCCGGCTGCACACCTGGGGAAGCCAGCCTCCGGGGTGGACTGCAGGTGGGGGTCAGGCAGACACCCCCATGGCCCAGTCTTCCAAGCCTGCAGGGTTCCCAGGGCCAGTTCCCTAGAGCTCGCCCCTCCTCTTGGCAGGGAGGGCTGCAGGTGGTCCCAGGCTGTGCCAAGCCTCCTGGGGACCTGTGCACCCCTCCCACCACCCACCTTGGGTCTCTGCCCTTTGGGACTCCCTGTCCAAGGAAAGCCTGGGGACCCAAGGGAGCTTCCTCTAACCACTGCAGGGCCCGAGGGACCTGCTGTGGCTTAAACCTGTCCCCCCTCAAGCTCAGAGCCCTGACCCACCCCTGGGACCAGCCTTCTGTTCCTGAGAGTCCCCCTCTCTCTGGAGCGAGTGCATGGGGGAGACAGCATAAGGACGATTGGTGCCGGCTTGATGGGTCTTCCTGGGGGGGGGGCATCCCTAGCGGGCAGGGTGGGGGTGGGGGGAGATTAGAAAACCTGGGAATATGCGTTGGAGATCCCAGGACCTGAAGGCCTGGAAGGGTGAGGGATGCTCTTACTTGGGAGGTGGGTGGTGGGGGAGCCTGGACTCTGCCCTGGGGGGTGTGAGGGAAGGGTGTGAGGGCCCAAGGGGCAGGCTAGCATTTACAGTATGGACTGCCTGGGCTGAGAGGTCGGGTTGGGGCGTCTACCGGTGGAGGGGACCCCGAGGTTGGGGATGAGTAGGGGCGGGCTGGAATGAGGACCCTTTGCTGGCTTTGCTGCGCTCACTGCAAAGGGGGAAAGGGCTGCCGGGTGTGTGCAGGCAGAGCTGGAGTAGGTACAGAGGGCCCGGCACCCCACTCGGTCGAGAGCCTGGAGGAGGGCGGAAATGGGGAGAAAAGGTGACGACGCAGACGGCAAAATCATATTAACAAGACTCGGGAGCGCGCTGGAGCGCAGAGAAGTTTAGATCGCACGGCAGGGCCGGGGCGGGTGAGGCGCTCACCGACCCGGGCGCAGCGCAGGGCGGAGGGCGGTGGGCGGGCGCGGGGAGACACCGGGCTTGCTGCTCGCCCTCCGGCCCGCGCGTCCCGGCGCTTCCTGTCCGGGAACTCGCGCCCAGGCTCGAGAACCTTCCAGCGTCCGACGGCTGGGTTCCCGCCAAGTCCAGCTCCGGGCCCGCCTCCGCCACGACGCCTACCGGCGCAGCGCTCGTCCCTCCGGGGCGGGCAGGGCCCGCGCCCCCTGGCGGGAAGGTCGCTGCGGGGACCGCCCCCCCACCCACCTCGCCCAACGCCTCTTCTCAGCCTCCCATCCGCCGGGCTGGTTCTGAGCTCTTCCCAGGTGTGTGACGGACGGACAGAGCGGTGCACACGCAGTGATGCCCGTCAGGACGGCGGGGCAGCCGAGCTCCTCTGGGACAGAGAGGGGAGCCTTGCAGGGCCCCAAAGAGGACCCAGAAGGGAACTGGGGGCCGGAGCTCATGGGTGGGGGACGAGTGCGGGGCATCCTTTGGGTGCTCCAGCGGGGGAGGAGGGGCGTGAGCTGACTGAAGGGAGGCTGGGGAGGCGGTGGCTGGTGCCCGGGTGGCCTGGACCCGGAGGAGGCCCCCGGGGGGCAGGGAGGGTGGAAGGAGGTCTGTGAACCCCGATGCTTCTTCTGGCAGGAGGCCCGCGCTGGGTCCCACGGAGACGCCGGGCACCGCCCACAGGTGCGGGTTTCCGAGAGTGGTCGGTGCTTTGCTCACAGCTTGTTCTCTGTCCTCTCAGGAGCCCCAGCAGGCCGAGCTGGGAGCACTCCATTTTACAGCCCGGGAAACAGGCTCCGCAGGCTAAATAGGTTCCCAGGACTTACAGAGCTAGTCAGGGTGTGTGGAAAGGTCGCCCTGAGCAACAGCAGGCTGGGCTGGGCTGGGCTTGGGCACCGCTGGGTGGGGTCTCAGTAGAACCCATGTAGTCCCCTAGCTAGGGCTGGGCCACCTTCTCCACGGGGTTGAGCCAGGGTTTGTTTGCCTTCTCCTGGTGTTCAGCTTCAGCCTTGTCCTGAAAGGGGTTCCTGCCCCCTGGGCCACCCGGGCAGCTCTTCGCTCTCACCATCTGGATCCGGTGCCGGGGCCCAACAGGCCCGGTGTCGCCTTTCTGCTTGAACAACATCAGGGCTGGGTTGCCCGTCAGCCTCCAACTCCCTTTCCTGCAGGTCCTGCGCCCTGGGGGTCAGTCGGAGCTGGTCCAGCCCAGGGGAGGACGCTGTGTGCCTGCCTGGCACCCGCAGGGGCCTGCACCTCCAAGGCCTATGACTTCTTGTGCACACGTATGGCCAATTTTTCGTTTTAAACTTTCGACAGTGGCCTGTGTTTCTTTCCTTCAGGAACGTTTTCTTCCGCTGTGTCACTGAGGTGTTTTTTCTCTCCTTGTTTCCTGTCTGTTCCGTCTGTGCTCCAGGATCCCTTGTCTCCTCACGGTCTCCTTCAGCTGTCCTTCCCCATCCCCTTTTGTGTGCGTCTCTCAAACTTGTCTTCTGTGTTCCTGACTGGGTTTTAACAATAGCTGTTCCTATTCTTTGAAACTCCTAAAGTGGCTTTCATCACTGTAACGATTTTATTTTTCTCATCTGTTGTTTTTCCCATGTACTGTCAGATAGTTTGAATTTTCTTTGTTTCTGTCACTGATTTTTTAAAGGAGACTTTATTTTTTAGAGCAAGTTTTAGGTTCACAGCAGAACTGAGAGGAAGGTAGAGAGCACCCCCATCTGCCCCTCCCCACCAGGCACAGCTCCCCAGCTGTTGCATCGGCAGGCACGTTTCTTGCAGTCGATGACCCTGCACTGAGAAGCCGTCGTCACCCGGAACTCCTGGCTCACATCAGGCTTCATCCTGGTGCTTTACACGCTGGGGGTTTAGACAAGTTGACAGTGATGTGCGCCATCACAGTCCCGTGCAGAGTACGGCCGCCGCCCTGAGCACCCTCCGCTCCGCCGGTTCATCTCTCCCTGCCCCTCCCCCAGCCTCTGGCAGCCACTGATCTTTGTGTTTTCTTTGCAGTTTTGCGTTTTCCAGAATGTCACAGGTTGGAATGTCACAGTATGTGGCCTTTTCTCGTTTGCTTCTTTCACTTAGTTATACGCGCTGAAGTTTCCTTCGTGTCTCGTTGTGGCCTGACAGCTCACTTTTTACATGACTATATTCCATTGTCCAATGTACCACAGTTTCTTCATCCGTTCAGCTATTGAAGTTCATCTTGGTTGTTTCCAGGTTTGGGCAATCATGAATGAAGCTGCTATAAGCATCCTGTGCAGGCTTTTGTGTGGACGTGTTTTCAGCCCCTTTGGGTACCCCCCAGGGGCATGACTGCGGAGCGCGTGGTGAGAGTGCAGTTTGTAAGGAGCTGCCAGCTGTCTCCACGCGGCTGCGCTGTGTGCAGCCCACCCGTGCTGGCTGTGAGCTCCTGCCGCGCCGGTGTCCTCGCTGCACTTGGTTCTGGATTTTGGCCATTCCAGTAGGTGCAGAGTGATACTCATTGTTTTACAGTGTGCATTTCTCTAAGCGGCGGTGCCTCTTTTCATGTGCTCAGATGCCACTTGCATATCTTCTCTGCTGAGGGCTCTGTTAAGATTGTCTGCTCATGTTTCAGTTGGGTCACTCATTTTCTTGTTGGGTTTTAAGAGTTCTTTCTGTATTTTTGAATAACAGTCCTTTGTCAGATATGGCCTTTGCAAGTATCTTTTTCCTAGTCTGTGACTTATCTTCTTATTCTTTTGGTGCTGTCTTTTGCAGAACAGTTTTTCATTCTAATGAAGTTCTGTGTGTCAGCTGAAAGTGAAAAGTGAAAGTCACTCAGTCGTGTCTGACTCTTTGCGGGCCCATGGACTGTAGCCTGCCAGGCTCCTCTGTCCATGGCATTCTCCAGGCCAGAATACTGGAGTACGTTCCCTTCTCCAGGGGAATCTTCTCAACCCAGGGATCAAACCCAGGTCTCCGGCACTGCAGGTGGATTCTTTCCCGTCTGAGCCATCAGGGAAGTCCTTCTTTGTTTTATTTTTGGCTGGCCTGGGTCTTCACCGCACAGGCTTTTCTCTGGTTGCAGGGTGCGGGCTTCTTACCGCGCTGCCTTCTCTCGTTGTGGAGCGCGGTCTCTAGGAAGTGCCAGCTTCAGCGGTTGCAGCTCCCAGGCTCCAGAGAGCAGACTGAATGACCGTGGCACGCGGGCTTGGTCGCTGTGTGGCACGTGGGATCTTCCCAGATCAGGGATCAAACTCCAGGTGGATTCTTTGCCACTGAGCCACCAGGGAAGTCCTCAATTGTTTCTTTTATGGGTCAGCCTTCGTGTTGTATCTACAACATCACCACACCCAAGGTCATCTAGGTTTCCTCCTGCACTGTCTTCTAGAAATTTCATGGTTTTGTGTTTTGCATTTAGGTCTGTGAGTCACCTGGTGTTAATTTTTCTTGTCCAGTTGTCCCAGCACCGTTTGTTGAAAAGACCACTTTGCTCCACTGTACTGCCTGTGCTTCTTTGTCAAAGATCAGTTGACTGCATTTACATGCGTGTTAGGTCGCTTCAGTCTTGTCCAGTTCCTTACGACAAGAACACTGGAGTGGGTGACCATGCCCTCCTCTGGGGGAATCTTCCTACCCAGGGATCAGACGCGCATCTCTCGTGTCTCCTGCATTGGCACGCACGTTCTTTACCACTAGTGCCACCTGGGAAGCCCTGGCTGCTTCTATGTGGGTCTGTTTCCGAGTTCTCTCTTCTGTCCCACTGATCTGTCTACTCTTTTGCCAGTACTACACTGTCTTGATTGCTGCAGCTCTATAGGAGGGCTTGAAGTTGGAGCTCTCAGTCCTTCAAGTTTATTCTTCTCCTTGAATATTATGTTGGTTATTCTGTGTCTTTTACCTCTCCAGGAAAGAATCAGTTAGTTGATTGGTGGGATATTATTTCTTAAATAATTGGAGGAGAAACTGTGCTTATCTGACTCTGCTAACAGAGCAGTTTCACTTACTTATTTGCTGGATCTTTCATTGCAGCGCCTGGACCCTAGTTATGCCGCACGGGCTCAGTAGCTGCGGTGCCTGGGCTGGCTTAGTTGCCCCACCACACGTGAGATCTTAGTTCCCTGACCAGGGACTGAACCCACATCCCCTGCATTAAGAGCTGGGCTTGTAACCACTGGACCAGCAGGGAAGTCCTGGTTGGTGGGGCTTTGATTAGAATTGTATCAAATCTAGAGAGATCACATTGGGAAAAACACAGTGTGACCGTACTGAGTCTTCTGGTCCATGAACATGCACTGTCTTTCCGTTGATTCAGGCCTTTTGATTTCTTTCGTCACAGTCTTGCAGTTTTCTTCATATAGATCTTATATATGTTTTGTTAGATTTTTACCTGGGTATTTATTTTTTGGGGTGCTAATGTAAATGCTGTTTATTATGTTTTAAATTTCAAATTTCAAATAGTTCATTGCTAGTATATAGGAAAGCAACTGACTTTTGTATATTAACCTTGTATCCTGCAACCTTGCTATAATTGATTATTAGTTCCAGGAGTGTCTTTCTTTTTCTTCTAGGCTAATTCTTTTGGATTTTATACATATATGAGTATGTCATCTGCAAACTAAAACAATTGTATTTCTTCTTCCTCAACCTGTAAACCTTTTATTTCCTTTCCTTGTCTTACTGCATTAACTAGTTCTTCCAGTATAATATTGAAAAGAACTGATGAGAAGGATTGAACATTGATTTCTAAAAATTTGCTTAAATGTCAACACTGACATACACCCTCCCCTCCCCTATTCGTGTCCTTGGCAGACTCGCCACCACCTCAGGGCTTTGCTGGGATGTCACTGTCTCAGACTTTTCCTGACCACTATTTACAATGGCAGCCTCACTCAGACTCACTGTTCTTTTTCCTGGCTTTATTTTTCTCTGCAGCAGCTGCCACCAGCTAGTACACTAGACATCTCTTGGCTGTGGCCATCGTCTGCTCCCCCTCACCTTTCGCTGGAATGTAAAGTCTGCAGGGCAGGGCTTCGTGTCTGTCTCATTCACCAGTGTCAGTACCTGGCACATAGCGAGTACTCAGTAGTTGTTGGAATGGGCTAGTAAATCATGATATGTATGTGTTCTAGATTAGATGAGTGTCTGACATTTTTTTTTTCTGCTTCCAGAGGTAATTATTTTTCTGATGTACATGCTTCCCCTGGCTGTTACATCCCCTCTCCCCCTTTTGGCAAAGTGATTGAGGAGGCCTTACAAATAGTTGAGAAGAGAAGAGAAGTGAAAGTCAGAGGAGAAAAGCAAAGACACACCATCAGAACGCAGAGTTCCAAAGAATAGCAAGGAGAGGTAAGAAAGCCTTCCTAAGTGAACAATGGAAAGAAATAAAGGAAAACAATCGAATGGGAAAGACTAGAGATCTATTCAAGAAAATTAGAGATACCAAGGGAACATTTCATATAAAGGTGGGCACACACACAAAAAAGATGGGCACAATAAAGGACAGAAACACTCTAACAGAAGCAGAAGATATTAAAAAGAGGTGGCAAGAATCCACAGAAGAACTATACAAAAAAGATCTTCAGTACCCAAATAATCATGATGGTGTGACCACTCACCTAGAGCCAGACATCCTGGAGTGTGAAGTCAAGTGGGCCTTAGGAAGCATCACTATGAACAAAGCTAGTGGAGATGGTGGAATTCCAGCAGAGCTATTTCAAATCCTAAAAGATGATGCTGTTGCACTCAATATGCCAGCAGATTTGGAAAACTCAGCAGTGACCACAGGACTGGAAAAGGTCGGTTTTCATTCCAGTCCCCAAAAGGCAAAGAATGCCAAAGAATGTTCACACCGCCACACCAGTGCGCTCATCTCACACGCTAGCACAATAACGCTCAAAATCCTTCAAGCTAGGCCTCAACAGGGTATGAACCGAGAATTTCCAGACGTACAAGCTGGATTTAGAAAAACCAGAGGAACCAGAGATCAAATTGCCAACATCCGCTGGATAATAGAAAAAGCAAGAGTTCCAGAAAAAACATTTACTTCTGCTTCATTGACTATGCTAAAGCCTTTGTGTGGATCACAACAAACTGGAAAATTCTGAAAGAGATGGGAATACCAAACTACCTTAGCTGCCTCCTGCAAAACCTGTGTGCAGATCAAGAAGCAACAGTTAGAAACAAGCATGCAACAGCGGACTGGTTCATGATTAAAGGAGGGAGTCATGGCCGCATGCTGTCACCCTGCTTACGTAACTTCTATGCCGAGTACGTCACGGCTGCATATCGTCACCCTGATTACTTCTATGCAGAGTGCGTCACGGCTGCATACTGTCACCCTGCTTACTTAACTTATATGCAGAGCACATCATTGGAAACACTGGGCTGGATGAAGCGCAAGTGGGGAATCAAGTTTCCCAGGAGAAATATCAATAACCTCAGATATGCAGATGACACCATGTTTCTGACAGAAAGCGAAGAGGAACTAAAGAGACTCTTAATGAAAGTGAAAGAGGACGTTCAGAAAACTAAGATCATGGCATCCGGTCCCATCACTTCATGGGAAATAGATAGGGAAACAATGGGAACAGTGACAGACTTTATTTTGGGGGGCCTGGGGCTCCCCACTCCAGTACTCTTGCTTGGAAAATCCAATGGACAGAGGAGCCTGGTAGGCTGCAGTCCATGGGGTCGCTAAGTCGGACATGACTGAGCGACTTCACTTTCACTTTTCACTTTCATGCATTTGAGAAGGAAATGGCAACCCCCGCAGTGTTCTTGCCTGGAGAATCCCAGGGATGGCGGAGCCTGGTGGGCTGCTGTCTATGGGGTTGCACAGTCGGACACGACTGAAGCGACGGGGCTCCAAAATCACTGCAGACGGTAACTGCAGCCATGAAATTAAAAGATGCTTGCCCACTGGAAGAAAAGCTATGACCAATGTAGACAGCATAATAAAAAGCAGAGACATTACTTTGCTAACAAATGTCTGTCTAGTCAAAGGTATGGTTTTTCCAGTGGTCATGTATGGATATGAGAATTGGACCATAAAGAAAGCTGAGCGCCGAAGAATTGATGCTTTCAAACTGTGGTGTTGGAGAAGGCTCTTGAGAGTCCCTTGGACTGCAAGGAGATCCAGCCAGACAATCCTAAAGGAAATCAGTCCTGAATATTCATTGGAAGGTCTGATGCTAAAGCTGAAGCCCCAATACTTTGGCCAGCTGATGTGAAGAGCCGACTCATTGGAAAAGACCCTGATGCTGGGAAAGATTGAGGGCAAGAGGAGAAGAGGGCGACAGAGGATGAGATGGTTGGATGGCATCATTGATTCAATGGGCATGAGTTTGAGCAAACTCTGGGAGATTTTGAAGGTCAGGGAAGGCTGGCATGCTGCAGTCCATGGGATCACAGTCAGACACGACTGAGCGACTGAATAACAATTCTTAATTTCACTGCTAGTTTTTTCTTGTTACAAATATCTGTAACTGGGGACAATTCCTTCTGAACTAGACAATTAGGGAGGAGTGGACAGTATGAGCTGGGGCATCTGGTAGCTTGAGGAGGCAGGTTTGCTGTGTCCTCCACCTTGTGGGCATTCGCCCTCTATGAACCAGGAGGACCTGCGGTGAAGTTCAAGTCACAAGTGACTTAATGTTCACAGACACCCACTGGCTGCCCTGGTCGGCAGCCACAGAGCTGAGTGCTGTGGGCATCCCTGGGGTCTTCCCAGGGCCTGATCCCTCTTTCATTGAAATCCTCCCCATGGTGAGGTAAATCTTGAGAAAATTGTTTGGAATTCTGGGCAGACATGCTGCCTTCCCACGGAATAAGGACATACACAGAGTAACAGCCCCAAAGATGTCCATGCCCTAATCCCCAGAACTTCTGGCTGTCACCTCCACAGCAAGAGACTTGGCACGCTGGATTCTTAACTCCTGGACCACCAGGGAAGCCCCAGTTGGTGGGATTTTGATTTGGATTGCACTGAATCAAGTGGGGAAAACTGACATCGTGACAGTATTGAGTGTTTCCATCCATGAAGGATGTTCTCTGAGATGCAGCAATTGTCCTGGGGTATCTGCATGGGTCCAGTGTCATCATAAGGGTCCTTATAAGCGGGAGGGTCAGAGTCAGAGGAGACATGGTGATGGTAGCAGAGGTGAGAGAGTGATATGAAGATGGTAAGCGGATGGCTTTGAGGATGGAGGAAGAGCCCATGCACCAAGAAATCCTGGTGCCCTCTAGGAACTGGGAGAGGAAGGGAGCAGATTCATTCCTAAAGCCTCCAGAGAGAATGCAGGCTGGAAACGTCGATTTTAGGACTTCTGATGTCCAGAGCTGTAAGACAGGAAATGCCATTTTGTTCTTGGCAATCTGTTACAGCAGCCACAAGGAACTCATATGGGCAGGTGCACCCAGTGCCAGGCAGCCCAGGCAAGAGCTGCCTGTTGACAGCATCGTCCAGCCTGTGTCTGACTCCCCAGGGCTCCTGACCCTGAACGAGGGTTACATGAAAACAGTCAAACAAGCAAACCTCTCATTATACTTAAAGCAGTTTGCACTGGGGTCTCCATTCATGGCAACTGAGTCCTAACTATATCCCCCAACCCGGTCACAGGACACCCCTGCCCAACCCCCGCCCCAGTCCCGGGTGCTGAGTGCTCCCATGTCTTTGAGGAGGATGAGGCAGGACTCGCATCCAACGTTGTTTTCACTACAAGGGAGACAGAACATGGTTGGATGTTACTTGTTCGTGGGTGAAAAGGCCCTGTGCCTCGCCCATGACCGCTGGCTCCATACATAGGGTGGTGGGAGGAGGTCCAAAGCCCCTTCTCTTCAGGGCCCGAAGCTCAAAAGGAAGATGTTGGAGAGGCAGGAAGCCATGAACGTGGAGGAAGGTGGGATCAGCAGTGTCCCACGCTCAGGGCAGGAAGGGGTGTCAGGAGCAGGCATAGCGCCCAGGCCCCTCTGCCCCCCAAGATAACCAGGCACAGAGAGCGAGTCAGAACTAAAAAAAATATTTCATTTCATTCTGAATAAAAAATGGAACAGACAGAACTCTTGGAAATCCTGAAAACAATGTCGTCGCTACTGCAAAATTTCACAGAAATCATCGCACGGGGTGTGGGGGCCGAGCCTGGGCCCCGCCCGCTACAGAGGCCGCCTCTCTGGGAGGGGCCGGGGGCGCAGTGGCCTGGGGGCCCAAGCAGGCAGGCACGATGGTGGCTGTGCCCCGGGATGAGCCCACCGGGTCCCCAGGGTCCAGGCTCTGAGCCTGGCCTCCAGCTGCCAGCACAGGCTGGCGGGTGGGGCTGGGAGGGGTCGCTGGTCCTCAAGGGGCCTCTTTTTGGGGGGCCTCCTTTCGGGCGGCCTTGCGGCTGCGCGCACCCCACATCCCCCGCTTGGAGTGGAAGTGGTGGTAGAAGTTCCGTATGCGGAGTCGCTCCACCTCCAGCCCTGCCTGCAGGACCCTGCGGGTATCGAGGGGTGGTCAGGGCTGCCCTGCAGCCTGGAGGGTCTTTGGGGGTGATCAAGACGGGAATGGGGGTGAATGGGGCTACCCTCATCCTGGACCCTGGAGGGGGAGGGCACGTGTGTCAGGGTGGCCCTTGAGTCTACAGAACAGTGGGGTGGGATGGAATGGAAGAGGTCATAACCAGGTCCAAGGGCTGGATGTGGGGCCTTCCACTACTGCAGGACCCTGCTGAGGCCAGGGGGACCCCAGGGCCACCACCAGATCCTATAGGATCTGGGGGCTTCCCTGAGTCTGCAGGACCCTGGAGCTGGGAAGGGGTTTAGGGGAGTGGAAGGGGGGCATCTAGAATCTCCCTAGGCCTATAGATCCTGGGGGTAGGAGGAGGAAGACAGCAGAGTCTTGTCAGTAGTGAGGACCATGGGCCCCTCCCCACCCAGAGGGCAGGACGTGGACCTGTCTGTCTCTGTGTGTTGGGTGGGTGGTGGGGGGGGGGTGGGGGTCACCTGTCCAGGAGCTCCCAGTCCTCGCCTCCCCACTGGTCCCGGAATTCCTCAGTGTTCATGCCTCCAATACGGTCAAAGTCAGACTTGTAGATCCCAAACAGGCCAAAGCCATTCACCTCCCAGTAACCTGGTGGGGAGGGGGTACCCTTCAGACACCAGGTCCTGAAAGGCTGGTGGGCTCTCGGGGTCACTCCAACATGTTGGTCATACCTTGGACCCTGGGCATGATTTGGGTGCTGGAGGAGGTTCCTAGAGGCCAAGCATGACCCTGGGGTTACTGGGGGGGGGTGGGGAGGAACTTGGGGTCCTGGGCACTGTGGGGTTCCTAGATGCCACACGGAGTTCTGGGCATTACAGGGAACCCTGATAGGGCCCCAGGCCTACCTTGCAGGTTGGGAGGCCCCTGGGGAGCCTAGATTTTACTCTGGCACTTGTGGGACCCCGGGCCCTTCTCGGGGGCATCTAGGGCATTACCGTGCAGGTCCCCTGGTGAGCTCCTGCAGCCCAGCCACATGACCACGGGCACGAAGGCATCCTGGCATTTGTGGGACCCCGTGCCCTCCCGGGGGCATCCAGGGCATTACCATGCGGGTCCCCTGGTGAGCTCCCACAGCTCAGCCGCATGACCACTGGCGCGAAGGCCAGCTTGCCCTCCACGCAGTGCTTGCGAATGCCGTCCAGGATGCTGGGGGGGAAGTGGATGTGCAGGTCGCAGAGGAAAACGATGCTGCTGGCATCCTGGGGGCAGCGGGGAGGGCTGAGCCTCGCCCTCCGCTCCAGAAGGGCGCGCCCGCCCCAGCCCACCGGGCTTTTCCGGCCAGCCCTACCCTGACCACGCACCTCCACCGCATCCACTCCAGCTTGCAGCCCCGCAGAGCGCTCAAAGTTCCCGGCTCGCCTCAGGTATTGGTATCTGGGAGAAGGGACGAGCGGGTGGGATCACACACTGCGGCCTCTGGGAACGGGGTGGGGTCAGGAAAACCCACCTCTATTGGGGAGGAGGAGAGATTCGGCCCACCCTCCCCGAAGGGAGCGGGGGCGCCGCTACCTGGGCAGCCGCGCGGCGCGGAGGGCCTGCTCCACGTCCATGTCCTCGCTCTCAAAGTCCACCAGGACGACACTGAAGCGGGAGTCGCCGGTGCGCGCGTGCAGAGCGGCCATGTCTGCCAGGAACTGCATCACCCAGCGCGCCTGGTTTTTCACTGGAGGAGGATGGGGACACTGAGCCCACCTGCACCCAGCCCGGCGGCCCCCGCGCCCCACAGCCCTAGGTGGCGCTGCCCGCCACACCCCACGCACCGGGCACGACGAAGTGCACCATCACATCTTGGCGCCAGGCCAGGCGCAGTGGCCGGCACAGCTCCGGGCGGCCGTCGGGGCGCGCGGAGGCTGCGGCGGGCTCGGGACTCTCTCGGTCTTCCTCCGTGTCGCCGGCACGGGCCCCGGGCAGGCGCAGGAAGACGTACTCAGACAAGCGCAGGCGGCGCCCGCCGCGTTCCTGGAGCTCCAGTTCCAGGAGGAAGCGGCTTCCTCGCGCGGAGTCCCGGCGCTTCTCCACGTTCACGATGCGCAGAAGAGCGTATCGCCTGGGGGCGGAGCCTGGTTAGCCGCAGAGTGGAGGCCCCCCCAGCTCCCCATCGCCGCTGCCGAAAGGCGGCCACTCAAGTGACTGGGGGCGGGGGGTGGCTGCCATGCACCCCTCCCCCCCAGTGGCCAGGTGTCCCAGTCGCCACCCATCCCATCCCCCCTCAAGGCCAAGGCCTGAGGGGCGTGCCATCTCAGAAGGCAGACCCACATTTCAGGCCTCCTCCTCCCGCGACACCCCGGGAAGGAGGCGTCTCCATGCCCAGGCCGGTCCTCTGTCCTCCCCACCGCCACTGCTGTCTATAGCCACTCGCTCAGAAACCTTCAGGGGCACCCGCTGCCCCCAGGACAGGACTCATGGCCTCAACGTCTCTAACTTGTCTCAGTATCTTGTCCCGCAGACAAGCGAGCTTCCTCTTCTGGGGGGAGGGCTCTGTCCCGGGTGCCCCCACCTGGATGCTGGGCCCTATCCTCCCCACCCGCCGTCTCCAGGGTCCTAGATACCTCCTGTGAGAAACCTCCTTTTGGCCTCCCTGGCACAAGCCCAGGGTTACCCTGTTCTCCTGGTCAGAAGCCTCTGGCCCTTCCCCTTCACCCCGGCCCTGAGCACCTCACCTCCACTCCGCCCACAAAAAGTGGTTTCTCCTCCTCCCAGGAAGACAGGGCCCTGCCCCTGACTAGGTTGCTCTTCTTTCTGTCACATGATTCCCCTGTACAGCCAGTATCACTCACCTGGGAGCCTACCAGTGTGACCTCCAGGGGTCTAGATTCTTCCCCTCGCCCCATGCCCATTCCCACCACGGTCTCCCCAAGTGTCAGGGCCTTTCTGCCCCAAAGGCTCTGGGTCAGTGTTTTCGCTCCTGGGGCCACTCACGCCCTTGTCCTGCTCGGAGGATGGGGCTGCAGCCATAACCTTTCTGTTGGACAGAGGCCCTCACACCCTAGGATGATGAGCTGCTCTCAGGAGGCTCTGAGCCAAGGGCACACTGGCTTTTTCAGCCACCTAGAGTCAATCTGCCCCTGCCTCTGCCAAGGTCTAGGCTGTCCCATCCCTGCCCTGGACCAAGCCTGTAGGTCACAGGCCCCGCCTTCTACCCCCTCCTCTCCAAGGCTACCACACCTTCGTCTATGATCCAGATGGGCCAAACACGTGTCCTGCTCTAAACTTTGTATCAGAGGCAAGAATGACTCCTGAACCCAGCCTTCAATGCCCATGAGGCCTGCCCTCTGCCCACCAGCCTCCTGGCCAGCCTTTGCCTATCCCTTCTGTCTGCAGGTCCTGCCCCTCCTTAAAGGCTCAACATAGTTCTAAGAACCCCTCAGGGCAAACTGGGGTTCCCATTCTCCAGCCCCACACCTGCTTGAGGTGCAGACAGCATTCAATTGCTGGGACCTGGGGGACCCAATCAGAGGGATCAATGGGGCAGGAACCCTGAGCTCACCTCTGAGGACTAAGACCCCAGTCAGCATGGTGCTGGCGGGGGGAGGGATCCTGGGCTTTTAGCTTGATCGTGTGTGTGTGTGTGTGTGTGTGTGTGTATGTGTGTGTGTCTATTTTGAGGAGAGACCTGGGTGGCTCAGATCCATCCTCAGGTCCTAGTCCAGGTCCAAGGTGGCAGGCGAGGGGTTTGCAGGACAGAGGAGCCAGCCCTGGGCGGTAAGGGGAAGGCGCCTAACACAGGACAGGGGCCCCAGCAAGGAGAGAAGACACTTTCCGACAGTTGTGTGTGCGTGCGGGTGTGTACCACTCCCAGAGCAGTGCCTCGTTAGACCTTGGGGAAGAGCTGAGGGTCCCATCGAGGCCAAGCCCCGCCCCTCCCACGGCACCCCTGCCCCGTACCCGCTGTGGCGCATGTTGAGCCTCTCCATGTACTGAGCCACCACGTCCACGGCCTCGGCCTCGGGCAGCTGCAGGTTCCCGGACACATTGCAGCGCAGATCGTTCCAGTCGGAGCGCAGCAGCTCGAAGTCCACGTTGCCGACGCTGAACGTGCGCTGCCAGTCGATGGCATCCTCGCGCCAGCGGCCGCGAACCAGGCCTGCCGCCTCCTCGCTGTCCTCCGACGCGTTCTCGTCGCCGGGCGCCCCTTCCTCGTCATCGTCCCCTTCCTCCTCCTCGTCCTCCCCAGGCAGCTGTGGCCTGGACACCTGGGACAAGCTCAGGAAGGAGGTCACAGGCTGCGCTTCAGAGGAAGAGTTGGAGTCCGCCGTGGGGGCCGCGAGTCCCGGCGCGCGCGCCCGGCCCTCCCGGCCCTCCCGGGTGGCCGGCGCCGGGGCCGGGGCTCTCAGCTCTGTGGCCGGGGGGCTGCTCGTCCTGTGGCCTCGAGCCCGGGGTGGGCGTGGGGGCGCCCGCAGCGGCACCCTGGGTAGGGGTCGGGGGCGCAGGAAGACGCCAGGCAAGGGCGGCCGGGGTGGGCCGCGTGCGCCGAGTGGCGGGGCCCCGGGGGGCGCCCGCAGGCCGGGCCGCACGCGGGTCACGTACACCTTGGAGGGCCGGGCTGCGGGCCGCGGGGGCGGGGCGCGGCCCAAGAAGAGCGGGAGCTGGCGGGCCGCCCAGCTCAGCGCCCGGGAGCGTCGGGGTGTCGGCGCGGCAGGGGTGGCCGGGGCCTCGGAGGGGGCTGCGGGGGCCGGGAGCTGGCGGCTGCCCTGCCTTCGGGGGGCCTCCGTGGGCCCCAGGCCGGCGTCGAGCAGCTCTCCGTCGTCCTCGTCATCCAGGAAGTCTGTGGGAAGCGCGCGTGAGCCGCTGCAGCGCCACCCAGCTGGGGGTGGGGTCGCTGTGGGCACTCACCGTCCGGGTTGAGGAAGAGGAAGGCTCGGCGCTGCACCTCCTCTCTGTCCTCCCCGCCCTCCTCCCGGTCCATCTTCATGTATTTGTAGAACCCAAACCTGGGGCGGGTGGGCGGGGCATCAGAGACCCGCTCGCCGAGGCCCGCCCATTCTCCCGGGAACCGCCCGCCCCCCGCCCACCTTTCCAGATACAGCGGCGACTCCCGGTAGAAGCACTTATTGTCCGTCTCCATGTGAGTCAGGCGCGTGTGGTCATTGGGATAAACGAAGGACAGGTACACCTGGGGTGGGCAGAGGCCTCAGGGTGGGCCGTCTTCCAGAGGGTCTGGAGGCGGCTTCGGGGACCCTGGTAGAGAGGGAGGCCTGGGTCTTGGGGAAGACCTTGGCGAGGGGCACTTACAAATTGCAGTCCCTGGTATCTTGCGATGGGAAAGTCTTTGACCACGTAGGTCGGGGCGTAGGCGCAGGGCTCCAGCACACTCTCCAGATCCGAGGGCTCCACCCGAGGCGCTGTGAGAGGGAGGTCACACTGTGGCCCGGACCCTCGCCTCGACACCCCCTCCACCCTGTGCGTGAACCCCCCTCACTGAGAAAGAAGGCGTCTCGGGGATCCGGCCGCAGCATGTCAGCTCTGGGCTCCTCCTGCAGCGGCTGCCCCGCCACGTGACTGGCAGGAGACTGGGGCACGTGCGCCACGTGGTCCATCTTCAGGGCTGACTCGTCTAGGGGCAGAGGATGTGTGAGGCCCCCAAGGAGTTCACAGAGCCCTCCTCACCCACAGCCAGCCACCCCGAGACCACCTGTTGGCGCCGCCCCCTTCCCCAGAGGCACGGGCTCCGGACCTGTGTAGAGGGAGATGTGAGCAGAGCCGATGACCTCGAACTTCAGACCCGGCAGGAATGCTCGCCACTGGGGGTTGAAGAGGGTGGTCAGGGCCAAAGGAAGGGGGTGTGGGGGGACACCCTGGGTCAGGGAGGAGTGGATCTTCCTGGCATGGGGACGGGGAGTTAGCAGGGCAACGCCTTTAAGGATGCAGAAAGCTGGGCGGGTGGACGGGGGAGGAGTCCTAAGAAGGCACGGCAGGGAAGCTGTGGAGGCCCAGAAGGTTGGGGTCCCTGGAAGAAGGTGAGAACCTCCTCTGCTCCCTTCAGGCCTTTCCTGACATCCTGGGCACTTCTTGACTTTCCGGTTATGACTTCCGCCCCCACCTGCTCGTGATTCTACGGCCCCTGCCCTTCTGGAGATCAGAGCTGGCCTTCCAAGGGCGAGCCCCAATGGCTCCCAGCTCCCTGGTGGGCCTCCCCATCCCCACTTCTCCTGCTTCTGTGGTTCTCAGTCTCCCTTGCAGACTCTCTCCCCACCCCTCTCATGCTGGGTTCCTGGGGGCTGTCCCAGGCCCTCCTCCCTTCCCAGCTCATCCTGGGCCCCTAGTCGCCCCCTCAGCGTCCACAAGATGACCTGAAATCTGCACCTCCAGTCTAGACCCTCTGCCAAGCTGAGTTGGGGTGATGCCCTCCACACACAAACCAGACGCCTGCAACATCCCAGCCCTCCCTGGTCACCACCCCACATCCAGCTAAACTCAGGCTCAATCACTGGACATCTCCCCCCGCCCCCACAGGACCTGCGGGTTCAGGGACCGATGGGAAAATCCTTCCCAACAGGCAGTGGCTAGAGGGTCTTCCCTGACATGCAAATCCCATTGCCTCATTCTCAGGAGGAAGCCCCTCCTGATCTGGCCACCAGACTGCTTGGAGTTCCAGAAGACTGTTCTTGAGACCAGGAATTCATCCTTGCACCCCGAATTCTCCCCCCATGGGTCTCCTTGTGAACGTCTCTCTCAAGAATCTGCTCAGGGGCCACTTTCTCTGTGCAGCTGCTGAGCAGGCACAGCGGAGCACAAGTCCCCTCCCTGAGCAGCTGCTTTGTCAGCCAGATGGGAAGTCCTGGGGGGGGTGGGGGCAGCGTCCATGCTGCTGTTCTGTGGGGAGCGGCCGGAAGGAGGGCAGGGCAGGGCAGGGGGGTCTCCAGAAGCCCCCCGGCGGGGGGCAGCTGCACTCACGCCCACTTCCACATGGTCCGAGCCGCGGTCATCCTGCTTGTGCAGCAGCTCAAAGTAGTACCTCCGAGAGGCCATGAGCCTGGGGAGGAGGAGTCAGGGCTGGCCTGCTGCACCCCAGGAGCCCCCGAGAAAAGGAGAGCCCCAGGGCCAGCAGCAGCAATTTCACGCGTGTACGCATCACCCCGTCCTCACACACAGACACGCACCTGCTCCCAGTCACTCACCGTCTGGGCTTGGACACCTGGGAGCTGAACTTGGTGAACTCTCCAGGCGCTGTCCACTCTGAGCCTGTCTGGAGGGCGACAGAAAAGGGCAGGGGGCTCACCGTCTCCTTGGGGCACCAGCCCCACCCAGTGCCCCTTCCTGAGAAGTTGAAGGGGACAGGTGGCCGAGGCCACAGGAGGCCCGTAAAGACAGAAGGGGTGTGGATGGAAGGGCGGATGGGGATACCTTGCCCACAAAGGCCACCAGCTGGGCACCCGCTGGGCTCTCATTTGGGCTCAGCCAGAACTCAGAGTTGTCATCCGAAGCCACAGAGAACTGGACGTCGCCTAGGCCGTAAGACAGGGCTCAGGGGCGGGTGGGGCGCTCGCGACACTCCCCCCCACGCCCCCACCCCCGCACCATCTCTCGCCGGGTGGATGAAGCCGAAGAGGCGGAGGCCATAGTTCTTCCACTTGGGGGACACAGCCAGCTTCTTCACAGTGGTGCGAGTCTGGGGGGACAGCGGCTGCTGACGTCAAGGTGCCTGCCCACCGCCCCCCCGACCCGGGACCGCTGCCCCCCAGCACTCACGTGAGGGAAGAGAGGGAAGTGCAGGTTCCTCCGGAGCTGGCCCACGGCGCCCCCGCACCAGTCCTCAAACACGTGCAGATTCACCTGCCCCTTGTACTGCGGGGGAGCGGGGCTTACCAGCCGCCCAGCGGCCCCCGCCCTCCCCGCCCGAGCCCCGCGGACCTCACCTCCTCCCGCCACACCGGCACTTGACGGGTGAGGTTGAGCACCAGGGGTCTTCCAGCCCCGCCAGGAAACAGCACGCCTGGGTCCCGGCCTTCAGACTGCGGGAGAGAAAGGGCACCAAGGTCACAGCTGAGAAGTATGAGAGCAGAAGAAGTCACACACACACGCAGAGGTTCAGCGCAATGTGTGACACAGCCAGCCACACACGCCGGTTCCCATCACACGGCCCTCCACATCTAGCCACGAAGCCCCGAATCCATCACAGCCCAGCCACACGCACACCCAGAAGACCCCTGGTCACCCCGTGTGCAGCACCTGCGTCCCCCCAGGCCTGGGCACGTGAGTGGCCGCGTCCCCTGCCCACAGCCACTGGCACGTGGTGGCCTTGGATCTCGTACTCGCAGCTGTGTTGTTCCCCACAGTCCTGCTCACCACTGGCTCCTCCTCGCGGCTCTCGCTGGAGTCCTCTGCCCTCTGTGTGGCCAGCGCAGCGTGGACGCCCCGGCCGTCGGTCACACCGCTCAGCTTCTCGCCGTCTGTGGGTGGCAGAGTGGCTGTGGGTGGGACCCAGGCTCTTCAAGGCCACAGCCCTTGCCGCCAGGGTCAGTGGAGGCAGGATGGCCAGTGGTGTCCCCTTTGAAGCCTCCCCTCCCCATGTCTGCTCCCTCATGTTGCCTGAAAGCCCCTCCTGCCCCCAGTGAAGTGCCTTCTACCGGGCTGTTCTCCCACCTCCTGCCTCTGTGGGGATGGCCCTGCCTGAGTCCTCCACCTGACTCTTTTCAGCCCCCACTGGTGTGAGGGAGTGGGTATGTGTGTGCACATCCTAGCATACACGCGCACACGTGCACACCGATCGGGCGTCCTCATCGGTGACTCTGCTCTGGGAGGGCCCCCAGGACTGCTCTGTGCGCTCAGCGTATCCCCCACATGCAGGAGCGTGTCTGCCTCCCTTGCCAGAACTGAGAGCCAAGTGTCAGTGCTGGAGCGTGTTGTCAGGCAAGCCAGCGCTGTGGTCCTGAGGCTACACCAGCCCTGGCCCACGGCACATGTGCTACCTGCTGCCCTTGAGGCCACAGTCCCGGACCAAAGGAGCCCTGGCATGCTGGTCTGGCTGTCAGAGGCCCCGGGGCCAAGGTGGCCCTGCGGGGAGACTGTCCACGGGATCCCTTCTGTGGACTTCTCTAGAACATGGCACACCCCAGCCCCCCAAGCCTGGGCAGACCACCTGCATACCTCAATGCCCTCAATGTCCCAGACCTCCTCCTCAAACTGTGGACCTGGGGGTCCCATACCCTGGGGTCTTAGCTACTGAAGGTGAGGCTTCACTGTCCCATCCAGAGGCCCCCAGTCCAGGAACCCCTCTGCTCCAGGGCCAAGTCTGGCTTCAACATCTATGCCTGCTCTTCGATCCAGACCCCAGAAGTGAGAGTCTCATACTGACATGGCCGGCCTGGGCCCCTTCTCGGGGGGATAGGGGCTACCCATGGTCTCCTGCCTGTGAGACCCCAGTGGTGCCTGTCCGCTTGGTTCTCCCTAGTCACTATCCTTTGTCCGGCTGGGAGTTGAGCCCCTAAGAGGCTCCTGGAAAACCCCCCACAGCCTGGCCCTGATGCTCCCCGCCCGCCAAGGTTACTCTATGACTGCTGGAAAACTTCTGTTGGGGAGCCACACCCAGGCTGCCACCACGGTCCTGCAGGGCCGAGCCCAAGCGCAGTGAGATCCAGATGGCCTCCTGCCGGCCCCTCCACCCGCACAGGCTGCTGGACAAGGGGCAGGTAGTCTTTCTGGTGGGAGTGAAGACAGTGCTGACAGGACGGTCAGGAAGGCGTCAGACACATTCAGCTGCTTAGCTTCCACAAGCCTGCACTGGTGGAGCCAGGTCGCCAGGCAGGAGGCGAAACCTGCTGGCTGGGGCTGCTTCTGGCTGGAGCTGCACGAGGGTTTGATGGTCTGTAACCTTGAACAGCTCCTGCCCGCTCAGGAACAGCAGGACGGCTTCCCCGCTGGTCCAGCTGAGAGAAGAGGAGGCCTCAGAAATGGGGTTCCCACACCTCCACCCCCTCCTAGCTGCTGAGCTAGGCTCCCTGGCTGCTCGGGAAGTCAGGTTGGGGAGGACTGTGGTTGCTCAGAAAACCACAAGGCAGCTAGGTAGGAGGCTGGTTATGTTCTGTGTCACTGGGTCACACTCTGGGGTCCTGCCTTATGTGATGGTAACTGGAGGCCCCTAGGGATGTGGTAGCTGCAAGATGCGTGCACTCTGGGGAGGGGTAGGTTGGGACCAGCCTCTGACCCCTGGCCTGGGTTTGTGACTGAACAGGGAGCTTTGGACCCTTTGGTGGGAGTGGCCAGGACTTAATGGATCAAAATCATCGTTCTGAGTCCTCAGGAAGCAAGATTCTCATCACCCACCCTTAAAATACCCCACTTTCTTAAGAAGGGTCAGGGGCAGCTTGGCTGGGACCTTCCCTGCCCTGAAGTGCTTCCTTCTCTCTCTCATCACCAACCTCCCTGTCCCCAGCCCGGTCCTAGGCACTCTGTTCCTCCTCCCTAAAATATGTGTCAACGGTCACCACTTCCAAGAGCCCTTCCAAGATCCCCTAGCTAAAGTGGCAGGACTCTCCCCTGACTCTCCCCCCACATCACTCACCAGGACCTTATTTGTGGGTTCATTGTCTGTTCCCACTGGAGCGTGAGCCTGAGTCTGGAAGCGTCCACTCCAGGCAGTTCGGGTCTCCCCAGGCTGCACCCCTATCCCCATGACTCACTCCCAACACACAAGCGTCTCAGTCCCTGATCACAGGTTTACCTAGGGCTCCTCCTCCAGGAAGCTTTCCGACTGCGAGGGTCAGGTCCCCCCACCAGCCTCTTCCCCAGCAGACGGGGAAACGGAGGCTCTGCTAAGCAGGAAGAGCCGGAGGCGTAGCCGGACTTGGCCCCGCGAAATCCCAGCTGGCAGGGCCTGGTAGCTGAGGGCTCTCCAAGACCACTGTTACCCCGGCGCTATCCGCCCCGGGCCAGACCCCCGAGTCAGCCCGGGTTTGGGGACGCTCAAGAGGGTCGCGCACGTCATGATTGACGTCATCCGGCGTTCCGGCCGGGTAGAGCCGAACCGAGCCCCCTGCCCGGATACTGCCGAGCTGGGAAGGGCGGCCCGGGTCTCCAGGCAGCTCTGGGCCGAGCCGAGAGCTGAGCGCAAGGGGAGGGCCCGGGCCCGGGGCCGCTTGGGACCCTCACCGCCCCCGCCCCGGGCGCGCGCCCCCTCCCGTACCTCGCCCGTAGCCCAGCCGCTGGCGCAGCGCGCGGCCCTGGCGCACGAGGCTCAGGTGCACGTACGTGAGCCACGCGGCGCAGGTAAGCAGCACCAGCAGAAGCAGCAGCTTGATCTGTTTGCGGATCTTCTTCACCGGGAACCACGGCATCGCGGCCGACCCCGCCCCGCCCGGGGCCGAGCTCAGCGGCGTCGCTGCGGCCCCCCACTCCTGCGCGCTCCGCGCCGCGTCCCCCGACCCCGCATGGCCCTTTGTCCACCGCCCGCGGCCCCGGGCTGCGGCCGCGACCCCGGGCTGCCCTTGGCCAAGGGCCCGGGGTGGGCGGTGGAGCGGCTGCCGGCGGTTCCCCCGCCCGGCCCCGCCCGGCCGCTCGGGCTCCAAGCTCCCGGGGGCCGCGGCGGGACGCAGCAGCATCCACGCTGCGGTGCTACCCACCGTGAAACGGGCCCGGCCGCCGCGCCGCGCGAGCCAATCCCGGCCCGGCCGGCTTGCGGGGAGCCAATCCGCGGCGCGCAAGGCGGGGCCAAATGTTAGGGTGTGCCCGCCGCTCGTCTCCACGCAACGCGCGCATCCACCTGGGCAAGACGGCCCGCGCAGCGCGGGAACGCGGGGTCCCGGGAATACGGAGCACCCGGGAGGTGCACCGGGAGGAGCGGGGCCGGGGCCAGGGCCCAAGGATCAGAGAAAGCACGCGGCGCGGGGTAGTGCATAGGACCGGGGGACGCGGGGCACGCGAGGTGCTGGGGACAGGGACTGGGGTCAAAGGGTGTAGTGGTGGAGGCCGCGGGAGGAGCCGGCTATGGATCATGGGACAATGGGGACACGGAGACAAGGGTGTAGGGAGTCGTGATGGAGAGACAATACGCGCCTGTGGAACGAAGGCGAAGGATGTGGGCAGCGTGGGCTTGCAGCTTGAGCCTCCTGCTAACAATGCAGCGAGGAGGAATGGGGCTCAGACGTCGTGGAGAAAAAAAGGGTCTGGGGGAGAGACACGGGGGGATAGGTGAAGGTGGTGGGTCAGGGCAGCTGGGGCGGGTTTGGGCGCACAGGCTCCATGCAGGCAAGACTGAGCAGGGTCTCAAAGCACCTGGCTTCACACTGAGTAAGGGGCATGAGGAGCTACCAAAGGACTTAGCTTGGAGGCCAGGGTCTGACCTGGTCACCAGGTGGACACGGGCCGCAGACTCGAGGTGGTGGGCTCCACTGAGGGAGCCACTGAGTACGGTGGGGAGGAGGAGCCCAGGCAGGAGGGGCAGGGCTGTCTGGAAGCCGGTAGGAGGGAACCCAGCTCTCCCATTTCTGACCCGAGCCAGGAGTGTGGCTCTTGCTGAGCTGGAGGTTGGAGGGAGGGGGGTGGTGTGGGCTGATGGCTGAACTTTGCCCCATTTGGTTCCCATTCCTGCCCCAGCCACCGCCAACCCTGCCTGCCCTGTCCCCCCACCCCTGCCCTGCTGCCAGCCTGACTCTTCTCTCTGCCCCTCCATCTGCTCCACTTTCTGTTACTGTGTAACCAGCCGGTTAGGACCTGGGTTGTAAACAACTGTTGGTTAAGCTCCCGGAGTTCGTGGAGTTTGTGGTCTGCGAGTTTAGATGCAGCCCCACAGGACAGCTCTCCTCTGCTCCAGGACGTCTCAGGCCTCAAGTGGGAAGACGTGACCAGTTGGGGATGACTCTGGTGGCTGGGCTGGGGTCATCTGAAGACTTCCACACCCTCATGTCAGGGCCCTTGGCAAGGCCAGCTGGGCTTGGCTGGGATGCTTAACCAGAGTACCTGGGGGTGGCCACTTGGGTGGTGGCCTCTGGACTCCAGCAAATAGGGCGACACACCTGGAGAGTCCCCACCCACCAATTCTGCCCCTGCTGTCGTGGGCTCCCCAGGCTCCAGCGGAGGGGCTGTGGATCCCCCCAGGGAGGGAGGGTCCAGGGAGTTGAGGTCTTAACACTGTTACACTATCCTTTTTCCCCTTTTATTTTAACCTCAGGGCCGTTTTCCGCTGTTCTGTCATCTGTCCTGTGAACAACGCCCACATCTCGTCCCTCCCCTCCTATCCACTTTCCACGCCCATGTTATCTGAACACTCATTACGGTATATGTCAAACTGTGTGTATTTTAAGCATTATATTAATAGTTCTTTGTGCTGTAAATCTCATTGTGTTCCCTGTATTTTCTCCAAACTTCACACTCACAAACGCACGTCTCCATGCTGTTGTGTGTGGGATGCTTTCCCTCTGCTCCCAGCCCTCCCCCATGCGCATTCGGCCAACAGGTGCCCAGGGTCCTTATGAGCCAGAGGCGTTAGGGGCACAGCTGTGAGCGCGGCAGATACAGCCCCTCCTTTTGTGGAGTTTCTGTTTTCCTAGGCAGAGGCATATGTGAACAAGGATGGTGGGAAGTGCTGTGAAGACAATAAAGAGCTAATGGACTAGGGAGACTGAGGAGGGCTTCTTCCATCGGAGCGGCCACTAGGGGCTCACTGTTGGGGGAGTGACGTCGGATCTGAAGCATAAATGCAGTCTTTAAAAAGCAAGCACCAGAAAGTGGGTTCCAGGAGGGAAGAGTTGGGGACGCTACTGCCTGGGAAGGCCCAGGAGGGCTCCTGGTTCGGCCTGGAGGGCAGCAGGTGGGTGAAAGGCAGGGGGCAGGGGTGGGCGAGAGGGCAGCCAGCATCTGCTGGCCACGGCTGCTCTGTTGGAGACCACGCATGGCTACGACAACCCTTCAGAGAGTGGCAGCCACTGCCCGCTCCTGCCTTTCCGGCTTCACACAAACTCCTCTCTTGCTCAACTCTGACCTGAACCATATGGGAAAGGGGATCCTGGGAAATGGATTCCCAGCTGAACAACAGAACACCCAGCAGAGGCTCCTTAGCAACTCTGCATGCATACACACTTCTACTTTAAACCATGCTTAACTTCCAAATAAAAACAGGCAAAATCATGCTTCTGCTTAATATGATGCACGTGTCTGGCCAAAAAGAGGTGGAGGGATGCTTCACGTCACTGGATCCATCTTTGGGTGATGCTGACTCAAACTGAATACCCATACACTCCTGCAAGGGATCTTCCCCGCCCAGGGATTGAACCCATGCCTCCTGGGTCTCCTGCATTGGCACGTGGGTTCTTTAGCGACACCTGGGGAGCCCAACTGGAAAACACATCCTCTGTAAGAATGTTGCACTCTCAGAGCGTGTTGAGTGTTAATAACACAAACACCAAGATGTAAGGTCAACTATTGTTAACATAAGTTAGAAGTGAAAAAGAGAGTGTTAGTCGCTCAGTCGTGTCTGACTCTTTGCGACCCCACGGACTGCAGCCTTCAAGGCTTCTCTGTCCGTGGAGTTCTCTAGGCAAGACTACTGCAGTGGACTGCCATCCCCTTCTCCAGGGGATCTTCCCGACACAGGGACTGGACCTGGGTCTCCGTCATTGCAGGCAGATTCTTTACCATCTGAGCCACAAGGGAAGGCCTGGTGGGGGGAGTGGAGAAAGGGAGGGGGTGGGTGGAAGTAGTGTGCACGTACCTCGCGTGAAGGAAGGACGAGGTTCTCGTGGCTACCACAGCCACTTGCCTTCTTGCCCTGCCCACTCCACATTCCCTGTATCCTCAGCTCGCACCTCAGCTGCTTGTGGGTCTTTGTCCGGTGGGGTGATCCCAAAGGGCTATGCCTACGTTGGGTGTTTCTAGTTCCAGGACCAGGGACACTCAGAGACACGCTAGACGGTCTCCTGCCTTCCAGACTGCCACATGCTCACCCAGTGCTGTCATGAAAACTCAGCCCCCTTCTATGACCACCCTCCCCACCAGTGCTGTGACCCTGTGTCGATTCCCTGGAGTGAGGAGCCCCGAGTGGCCGAGTGGCCGGCGGCCTCCAGTCTAATGTGCCACCTGGTGGAAGGCTTGTAGGGCTTGCCCTGAACTGAGGGGACTCCCAGGATGTGGCATTTTCAGTTTCAAACCCAGGAAAGTCCTGGGCAGACCAGGGTAGCTGGTAGTTGCTACTTTCCGCTTATCAGGTTCAAACAACATGGCGTCACCAGTGTCATGGGCCAGTGTGACGGCTGCGAGAGGGCCAGTGAGCCAGGCTTCTGGGGGCTGCCCTGCTCTGAGGAGAGCAGTGGGCAGATGCCACTGCCTCTCCCGCTGGTCTTGCTAGTGGGTGTGGAAAGACCCACCCCTGATGGCTGGGCTACCTGCTGGGATCTGCTTCAGCCACAAAGGCCCGTCAGGAACACGGCTGCAGCGGGAGTCACCACCGGTTAAGTCTGTGATTGTTGGCTGGCGGTCCCCAGGCCCTCTGTCTCCTGCACTGGCCCCCCAAGGAGAACTGAATGGGGACGTGGTGGGAGTCCCCTCCTGGGCCCTGAGTCCTTGTGATGCCAACCCCCGCAGTGCCTTTGGGAGGCGTTCCTGCTGTGGTCCACTGCCCTGGGAGGAGGAGGAGGAGGAGGAGGAGGAGGAGGAAGCCTTCCCACAGCAGCGGCGCCGACTCCATGGGCTGGGGGCCGGTGCGCTGCCAGCTGTGTGTCTGCTGCAGCGATCCATCTGTGACAGGGGCAACCACCGCTGGGTTCAGGGTGCAATGGCCCCACTGTCAGATGGGCGTGGCCCAAACACCGCCGATCACCTGATCACCGCAAGCCCCTGCTCTGACTGGTGGTCCCGCTGGTGGGTTGGGGACCCTGGAAAGCATGCGGTTTCTGCTTCCTCTTCCTCAGACGCTGGTCAGTGTCCCTTCGGTGCCTCCAGGGAAGGCCAGGAGGAAGGGTGACAGGATGTTTCTGGTGACAAGACCCTTCCTCAAGGACACAGCCTCGCCCTCATCACAGGGGCGTTGGATCTACAGACCAGCTCAGACCAGGAAGCTGGCTGGGGCTCTGCAGCTTTCTGTCATCGTGATTCAAGCCAGGCTTCTTGTCATGGACAGAACGCTGGGGTCCTCCTCCCCAAATTCACACGCGGAACCCTGACCCCAGTGCATCGGCATTTGGAGACAGGCCTTGGGAGGTCTCTGGGGTTGGATGAGGGTGGGGCTGGTCTGGTGGGGTCAGTGTCTGCTACAGGAGACGCCAGAGCTGGTTCTCCGAGAGCACATCAGAGAGAGCCCGTGCATGCTGCAGAGGCCACACGCCTGCAGCAGGGCCCGGGCATGCTGGCTCCACGACCTCTGACTTCCAGCCCCCTGGGCTCTGAGTAGACAGATGTCTGTTGTTTACCCCTCAGTCTGGGATTTGGTTTGGCCACCGAGCAGACTGCGGCTCGCGCGTTTTTCATGTCTGGGCTCTCCTGCTTATACGAACGGCAGGCTGCCCGTGGTCTTAGTCCCACGTGTAGCACGTTCTCTGCCTGTTGAGACCCTCAGAGACCCCATCTTAGTGTCATTCCTTGTCTGCAGAGAGCTCCCTCAGGACGGGCTCCCCTCGCCCAAGCGTCTATCGGAGCCTGGGCCGGTGAGGAGGGGCCCCAGATCCCCCAGGGACACTGTCAGGGAGGAGGAGAGCGAGCACTAACTCTGGCCTGTCCAGCTGCAAAAGCGCGCAGGCTGTGCTTTCTAAAGCAGTGTTGGGTTTACACGAGTACTGGTCATGCAGACAGGGTGCCTGTGTGCCCAGAGTTCCCGTTATCAACACCGTGCACTCATGTGGCACCTGTGCTACAATCAGTGAAGCGATACTGACGTGTTATTACTCACTAAAGGCTGTACTTTAGATTTCCCTACTTTTCAGCTAATGTCCTTCTCCTGCTCCAGGCCCCCCCAGCCCCCACACGACAGTCCCGTCTCCTCAGGCTCCTCTGGGCTCTGGCAGGCCCTCAGACTGTTGGATGACCTGCACAGTTTTGAGGAAGACTGGGCAGGTATTTTGTGGGATGTAGAAACTGGTCTGTTGCTTTTTTCAGGATTTGATGGGGATTACGGGTTTGGGGGATGAAGAAAACAGATATAAAGGCCCCCTTTCATCCTGCCACATCCAGGGTGCCTCGTGTCAACTTAATTTATGGCTGTTGACGCTGGCCTTGATCACATGGCTGAGCTGTGTTCGGCAGGCTTCTCTGCTGTAAAATCACTCCCCTCCCTTCCGTCCTGTGCTTTGGGGGTGGAGGTCCTCACGCACAGCCTGCATGTAGGGGGCAGAATGTCCACATGATTTATTTGGAATTCTCAGCATGGCCAATTTACCTCTTCTCCTCCATTTACTGATTTATTCAGTCCATTATGTCAGTATGATCACGTGGGTATGTATTTCATACTTCAGGTTATGATACAACATTGCTTTGTCGACTTTGTTTCTCAAATTGTTCCGGTTCTGGCCGCTAGGAACCCTGTCAGTTAACTTTCGCGTCCCTGGGACACACCCCGTCTTTGTGTGCTCTGGCCTTGTTTCTTTGAGCGCCTCCTTACTTTCCGGCTGCAAATGCTCCAGGCTCATCCTGTGTATTTCTGGTTCCAGTCCTAGGGTCAGTCATTTCCTCAAGAAACTCTGTTTCCTTCTTTTTGCTAGAGAGTCGACTTAGAAACCCAGATCTGGAGGCAGATGTGTTCATTGCTGCTGCGACCTTGTCTCTGTACGCTCTCAGCAGACAGAGCTAAGAAAGTACGTGTGCCAACCCTGCACACACGCACACTGCAGATTCGCCTGTGTGCAACCCGGCTCCAATTACACTGCGCCCGAGTCCTCACTGATGCCCAGCAGCACCTCTTATCCACGGGTCGCTCTCCCCTCGGTCGCCTGTGACCTGCTCCCAGCGCTGAGGCCCTCGGCCCCCACCCGCCGCCTGTGTGGTCCCAGGGCTCGGGGCAGCAGGGAGCCTGCTGCTGACCCGCGCCCGTGGGAACCAGCGTCGCCCCAGGGCACAGTGCTCTGTGCGCGGCCCGGGCCTTCACGCCTACAGACCCCACTCACGGCTACAAGGCAACTTACCGGGCTTTGGTTGGGACCTCGCTGAATCCACAGGCCCAGAAGAAATGACACCTCACCAATACTGAGATCCTATCAGCAAACACGGACTATCGGTCCCCTGATTCAGATCTTTGATTTCAGTCATCAAAATTTTGCAGTTTTTCTTACGTGGATCCTGTACACTTTTTTTTCCATTTACACCTGAGCGTTTCATTTTCTCCGGTGACTATGGTCAGCGCCCTCCCTGAGGCGCTGCGCTCACGCTGAGGCAGGGGCTCCTCCTTTCACGGCGGCATTCCCGCCTGGGGTCCTCCGCCTGCTAAAGTCTTTACAAGTTGCACACTTAGGTTGGTGTTCAGTCCTGTGGGTTTTGACAAACGCACAGGGTCATGTATTCACCGTTACAACATCAACACGACAGCCTCAAGGCTCGCAAAGTCCACACCCCGCCCCTCCCCCCGCCCACCTCCCTGCATCTCCCCCCCCGACCCCCGACCCCCTCCCCCGCCCCCCGCCCCCTTCCCCTTCCCCGCCCCCCGCCGACCCCGCCCCCTTCCCCTTCCCCGCCCCCCGCCGACCCCGCCCCCTTCCCCTTCCCCGCCCCCCGCCGACCCCGCCCCCCGCCCACCGACCCCCGCCCACCGCCGACCCCGCCCCCCGCCCACCGACCCCGCCCACCGCCCTCGGCGTCTCTGGCAGCCGCGCGTCCTGTTCCTGTCTTCTATGTTCCCACTTTCCGGAAAGTCCAGAGTCGGAACCATATAGTAGTGCGTAGCCTTTTCAGACTGGCCTCTTTCACTCGGCGGTGTGCATTTGTGGTTTATCCGTGACTTTTTCTTAGTTGGTAGCCATTTCATTTTTATCACTAAATAACGTTCCGTGTGTGGACATACTGTAGTTTATTCATCTGCCCCCTTGAAAGACATTCTGACTGCTTCCAGTCTGGGTCAGTTATGAATAAAACTGCTATAAACGTTGTGTGCAGGTTTGTGTGTGGACATGAGTGTTCAACGAATTGAGTAAAAAGTTTTCAACAATTGGATGAATATCTAGGAGTGCAACTACTGAATTATATAGTGAGATTATGTGTGACTCATTATATAATTCAGAAACTGTCTAATGTCTTCCAAAGTGACTGTGCCATTTTGAATCCCCACCAGCAATGAAGGAAAGCTCCTGTTGCTTCAGGTCCTCATCTTCATTTGGTACTGTCAGAATTTTAAATCTTAGCCTTGCTAGTGGTGTCTTGTTATTTTAATTTCAATTCCCTAACAACTATGATGTTGAGTAGCTTTTCAGATGCTTACTTGACATCTGTATATCCTCTTTGGTAAGGCGTCTGTTTAGATATGTTGCCCATGTTAAAATGGTTATTTGTTTTCTTACTGTTGAGTCTTAAGAGTTCCTTGTATCATTAGATACAATTCTGTGTTGAATATGTGTTTTGGAAATATTCTCTCCTACTCGATGGCTTATCTTTTCATTGTCTTAATGGTGTATTTAGCAGAGCAGAGTTTTAAAATTTTAATAAAATCCAGCTAATCAATTTTTTTTTCTTTCAGGGGTTGCGCTTATGGTGTGTCTAAAACATCATCCCCAAAGTTCATCTGGAAGCTTTATAATTTTGGTCTATAAGGTGGCTCAGATGGTAAAGAATCCACCTGCCAATTCAGGAGACACAGATCCAATCTCTGGGTTGGGAAGGTCCCCTGAAGAAGGTAATGGCTGCCACTCCACTATTCTTGCCTGGGAAATCCCATGAACAGAGAAGCCTGGCGGGTTACAGTCCAAGGAGTCACGAAGAGTTGGACACGACTGAGCATCCACATGATAAATTTTTAGTTAATTCTTATAAAAAGTATAAGGTCTGTATCTAGTTATATCTTGCTCATAGATGTCCATTTGTTCCAGAAAGTTTGTGGAGAAGAATTTCCACAAATTTTCTGCACTGTGTTGCCTAGGGCTTTGTTGAACCTTTCCGCATTTAACAAGAGTCAGTTGACTATGTTTGTATGGACCTATCTCTGGACTCTATTCTGTTCCACTGAGAGGTTTGTTTCTTTTGCCAATACTAGACTGCCTTAATGCCTGTAGCTTTATAGTAAGTCGTACAGCATCAGTCCTCCAACTTTGTCATTCTTTTCAGTGTAATGTTGGCTATTCTGGATTTTTGCCTTTTCATATAAACTTTCAATGTACAACATAACTTACTGGGATTTAAATTGGGATTGCATTGAATCTACAAGTCATGTTGTAAAGAAATGACATCTTAAAAATATTGAGATCCTACCAGTGAAATACAGTATCTGTCCCTTTATTTAGATCTTTGATTTCACTCATCAAAGTTTGGTAGTCTTCCTTATGCAGATCCTGCACATTTTTTTTTTTTTTTAGATTTACACCTGAATATTTAATTTACATCAGGATGCTGATGTAAATGGTTTTGTGCTTTGTCAAATCTCCATTGTTCATTGCTAGTATATAGGAAAGCAATGGACTTCTGTATGTTAAACTTGTTTTCTGCAACTTTGTTATAATTCCTTATGCATTCCGGGTGTTTTCTGTTTTTTGATTTGTTAATTTTTAGTTTTCCCACCTGTGAAAAAAAGATAGTTTTATTTTTTCCTTCTCAATCTGTGTGTTTCATTTCTTGACTATTTGATTATCCTGGATTCCTAGAACGAAGTTGAACAGGAGTGATGAGAGACAACAACATTGCCTTGTTTCTGATCTTAAGGGGAAAGCATCTGGTTTCTCACAATTAAGTATGATGTTAGTGGTGCATTTTTTGGTAAATAATCTTCATCAAGTTGAGAAAATTCCCCTGTGTTCCCAGTTTGTTGAGAATTTTAATTATGGATTGGTGTTGGGTTCTGTCAAGTGTTTTTCTGCATCAATTGATCTGGTATTATATTTCTTAATTAGCCTGTAGATTTCATAAATTACATTAATTGATTTAAAAATACTGAAGCAGCTTTGCACATCTGGAATGAATCCCACTTGATAGTAGTGTGTAATTGTTTTGTGGTGTATAATTTATCATTGAATTTGCTAATATTTTGTTGAGAATTTTTGCATTTATTTTCATGAGAGATATTGATCTGTGATTTTCTTTTCTGTTTATGTCTTTATTTGCTTTTGGTTTTATTAGGTTAATGCTGGCCTCAGAATGAGTAGAAGGCAATGGCACCCCACTCCAGTACTCTTGCCTGGAAAATCCCATGGACGGAGGAACCTGGTGGGCTGCAGTCCATGGGATCGCTGAGGGTCAGACACGACTGAGCGATTTCACTTTACTTTTCACTTTCATGCATTGGAGAAGGAAATGGCAACCCACTCCAGTGTTCTTGCCTGGAGAATCCCAGGGACAGGGCATCCTGGTGGGCTGCTGTCTATGGGGTCACACAGAGTCGGACATGACTGAAGTGACTTAGCAGTAGCAGCAGAATCAGTTAGGAAGCCCCCAGGCCTGGGGCTTCTTGATTGAAAGCGAGTGTAGTTGTTCAGTCGTGTCCTACTCTGCGACCTCATGAACTGTAGCCTGCCATGCTACAACTGTAGCCCCCCATGTCCATGGAATTCTCTAGTCAAGAATACTGAAGTTGATTGCCACGCCCTTCTCCAGGGTATCTTCCCAATCCAGGGATTGAACCTGGGCCTCCTGCATTTCAGGGGGTTATTGTTTGGAAGATTATTAACTGTTGATTCAGTCTCTTTAACAGATATGGCCTACTTAATTTACCTATTTCTCTTTGTAGGAGCTTTGGTCGTCTGTGTCCTTCAGGAAATTGGCTCATTGTACCCAAGTTATCACATTTGTGGCACAGAGTTGTTTATAGTTTTCTTTTATTATCTCCTAACGTCTGTGGGAACTGTAGTGATGGCCCCTCTTTAATTTCGCATTACAATAATCTCCTTTTTCTCTTTTTATTTCTGGCTTACATTCCTAGAAATTTATCTATCTTATTCACTTTTTTCTCTCAAATAACCAGTTTTTGGTTTCATTTAAAAAAAATTGATATCCTATTTTCAATTTTATTGATTTCTGTTCTAGTTTATTATCATTTCTTTTATTCGGTTTTCTTTTGGCTTATATTACCTTTTTTTCTCTCGTTTCCTAAATAAGAAGTTTAGGTTACTGATTTTAGATCTTTCTTTTTTCCTAATATACACATTTATAGTATAGACTTCCCTCTAAGCATGCTTTCACTGCGTCCCGCAAATTTTGGTAAGCTGTATTTTCATTTTAGTCCAAATCCTTTTCTTATAATTTCTTTGAAACTTATTCTTTGATTCCTGCCCAAGTGGTCTTGAATTAAGCTACATGTATCAATGCTCCATGACATTGCTCTCATGCTTAAGCAAACCCAGAAGGCAGAGATTCAAACCCAACTCAACCTGGGCCACACGTGGGGAGGCTAGGCCTCAGACACCTCTGCGTGTGTGTGTGTGTGTGTGTGTGTGTGTGTGTGTGTGTGTGTGTGTGTGTGTGTGTGTGTGTGTAGGGGTGCAGGTGGGGTAGGGGTGGCACTCCCTTCTAGGCATCATCACCTCTAACTATCGCCAGGTAACCCCATCTCCAACGACATCCTCTCACTGGACCCCAGGTTATCCTGGGTGGGGGACAGACTCCTGTCTTTATGCCCAGAGACAATGGTCAGAACTCCACCTACCAGGCTGGTGAGATAGCGCAGCCCGAGGTCAGCACCTGTGTGGGTCACGATGGACAACAGCCAGCCAGTTTGAACCAGTCTTGGCTGAGGGGAGAAGCACCTCCTGCCATGTTTGAGTTGATGCCAGCGTCAGGCCCTCTGAGATGCAACCTGCACCCACCCGGGACTCATGAGGGTCTGAGTCTGCATCCAGGGAGTATGGCAGGGGTCATTCCCTTGATCGCCTTACCCTGCAAGTGGAACAAGTGTGGGACACGGTGGGCGGGGTGCCAGCCCCATCAGCACCTCCACCTGTGATGGTGTGAGTTTGGCTGAGGGTGTGATTGCCGGGGAAGGCTGTCAGCTGGGGACCCTTGCACTCCGTGTGTTCCGGCTGCACGGCCAGATTGCGGGCCGACAGTTTGACGTGGAGCGGTTGCTGTGGCCATCATGGGTGCCACAGGAGGGGTTGGGGGATAGGCTTGGGGAAACTGAGGTTCAGGTGACGTGTACCCTGCTTTAAGCTCCGGGGGGCAGCCTGGCCCTCCCTCCCAGTGTACACCCAGCTCACTGGGGGGAAGGCCTCCTGCTCAGCGGGCGGTCCCCTCCCGCAGACCCCGGCCCTCACCCCGCAGCGGCCGGCGCCCCGGGCCACCTCTGAAGTCAGTATCTCTCGTCGCTGGGCCGACAGCCGCGGGTTAAAACAGGACCCCGACCCGGGTCCCGGGACTCCCGCGGCCGCCAGGTGGCGCCGCAGGCCCGCGCCGGGCTCCGCCGGGCCTCTCTCCGCGCGCGGCGAGGCCCAAGTCCTCCGGCCGTTGGGGTAGTGTCCTGGGGGGCAGACGCGATTCCCGGCGCGCCCGAGGGCCGCCGGCCGGGTGGTGGTGAAGAGTGTCTCTGGGGCGCCCAGCGAACCCTCCCGCTTCCTCTCCCTCGGTCGCTCCGCCTGGGGAGGTGGCGGAGGGTCTGAGAGAGGGGGCGGGGGCGGTGAGGGAGGGGGAGAGCGAGCGGGGCGGGCGAGGGGAGGGGCGTGGAGGGGGCGGGGCGGGGCGGGGCGGGGCGGGGGAAGGGACGGGGGAGGGCGGGGCCTTGGGGAGTGGGCGGGGAAGGGGTGGGGAGGGGCGGTGGGGGAGAGGAGGCGGGGTCGCAGGCCTGGGGAGGAGGAGGCGGGGCCGGGGCGGGCCCGGGGCGGTGGCTCGGTTGCTCCACCCGAACTTTCTGCTTTTCCGAAGTGACGGGCGCGCAGGGCGGAGGAGCCGGGAACCCCGGAGGCCCGGGCCGCGGCCGGTTCCGGGAGGCGCGCAGGCCGTGGGTCCCGTGCGCCCTGCGGTCAGCAGCGCTGTGTGTAAGAGCAGTGGTGAAAGTACTCGTGTCACGTGCGTGGGTTTGTGGGCGCTCCTAGACCCTGCTCGGAGTAGGAGGGGCGGCGCAGGCAGGGGGTCGAGCTTGTGACGCTGCTGGGTCGCAGCCCAGCTTAGAAAAGCGGCCACGGTGGCGCCCTGCCAACTTTGCTGGCGGGAAGGCAGGCCGGCGCCCCCCCACCGCCACCCCAGCTTGCCCTTAACCTCAGACTGCCTGAGCCTGCTGGTGGGCAGGAGCTGGCCCAGACCTGCCTGCAGAGTGAGAATTGGGGGGCACGGACTTCCGAGATGGGGGCCAGCTGGTGAGGGGAGTGGGGACACGCGCTGGTGGTGTGCTGTCATCCTTGGGGTGAAGGTTCCTCTGACGATCTAGACCTCCTCTCTGAGAACCCAGGGTCTTCAGACCCCCCTGTGGAGGACGTCTGGGAATTTGTTGTTACCCAGTCCCAGCTCGCTCTGCTGGCTGGAGATAGGCCCCTGAATCAGAGAGATGAGTTGTTGAGGCAAGGAGACTATTTGGAAAGCTGGGTGACTGAGAAGATGGCAGACTAATGTCTTAAGGTAACCACCTTGTCGGGGTCTGTATCCTAGGTCCTTTATATAAAGTCAGAGAGAAGCAATGAGGAACTAAAGTAAAAAGGGCCTTCAGTCTTGCAGAACATCTGGAAGGGCCAGCCTGTGGAAGGTGTGTTAATCTCTTCTGTTCACAGGTGGGCAAAGTCACAGGTGAGCCGACCAAAGGAGCTTTAACAGTCAGGCAGAGGGGCGGGGTCCTTTGAGGCAGGCAGTTATGAGGAGAAGGGGACGGCAGAGGAGGAGATGATTGGATGGCATCACCAACTCAATGGACATGAGTTTGAGCAAGCTTCGGGAGATGGTGAAGGACAGGGGGACCTGGCATGCTGCAGTCCATGGGGCCGCAAAAAGTTGGACATGACCGAGCGACTGAACAACAAGAGTAAGAACAGCAACACGGAAAGCAAGGCAAAGACAGAGTTCCAACGTGGAGTCAGAATTGGTTCTTCTCTGAGATATTAGGAAGTGGGTCCTTTCTCTCTGATCCAGGGGTTCGGCACCCTCTAAAACTGTTGTGGGTTCACCTGTCAGCTTGTAATGTGGGTGAAATCTCAGATCCTTTGGTTCTTCACAAGTCCTCGGAAGAGATCAGCATGGGCCTTTCCTTTCAGCATGCAATCCCCTCCTTCCCTCAAGCTTCTGCCCCCCGCCCCCACGCACCCCACCCCCAGATTCCAGCCTTTGTTGTCTTAACCAGTTAGACCTGCTGTGGAGCCAACTACCAGGCTGCCTGCTCACCGTCCATCAGGGTGAGGTCAGACCTCCCTACCAACAGCAGCCTTGTGGGTGTCCTGCAGGGGCTGTTGGGGGCTGGGGGCTTGCACCTCCTTAACACCCTGACGTGAACAGGAGCAGTCTGTTCAGATTAAATCCACGTTGTGTTCTGGGCCGGTTCCCATCGCATCCTGCTTTCCAGCCCAGGTTACCCTTAACCCGAAATTACACCTTCAGGTCAACAGCAGCACAGACACTGATAGCCCCAATTTTAGTATAAACCTTTCCCGATGTCCAGTATCCCAGGAGAAATTATGGTACAAGAATTCATCCTTTCCTGAAGCAGTGTAAGCCTCAAAAAAATGGAACTAAAATTCTTAAGTTCAAGTCCAAACAAGTTTCAAGTACTTGTAAGAAAAACAATCCCAAACGAATCACCGTTCTCTATTGTGAGGTCTGATAAACAGATCACGTGACTTCGCGGCAGCTCTGGGCTCTGGGCGTGGCTGTCAGGAAGGCTGGATGGACTCCAGACACTGGGGCCGGCCTGAGTCTGCAGGCTTCTGGCAGCAGGAGCTCACAGCCCAGGCTTTGCTTTGACATCAAAAAAGGCTGTTTTGTTAATGAGAAGGAAACTTTCCCCTTCTTCCCTTCTAGGGTTTTCGGCTTGATAATAATTAAATTGACATAAACCAAGTTAACAGCAGAAAAATACATTTTGTGTTTACCGGAATCCCATGAAAGCCTGGCAGCCAAAGGACAGCCAGATAATTGCGGCTTTTGTAACTTCCCAAGACAAGGGGCGGGGTGGGTCCTGGGGTGCAGAGGAAGGCGGGCAGGGGAGGTTAGCACAGGAAGCCCGCTCTACCGCAAATCTCACAGCCCACTTCCTGGCCCAACCCCCTCTCCGCTGTAAATCAGGTGGTTGGGGAGGTAAAGCTCTTTTCCTAAATCTGCTAGACTTTGCCTTTCTCTCAAAATAATCCTGCAGGAAGAGGGACCCCCCTCCAGGGCCCGAGAGTGGGCTCTTGTCTAACACTCTGAAATGAATTGTCCGAGGAGACACACATGCTGACAAAGCAGGAGAGTTTACTGGGAAGGGGTGCCTGGGAGGAGAGCAGCAGGGCGAGGGAGCCCAGGAGGGCTGCTCTGCCACACGCTTGCAGTCTCAGATTTTTCTGGTGATGGGGTTATTTTCCTGGTTGTCTTAGCCAATCACCAATTCAGGGTCCTTCCTGGTGGCGCATGCGTTGCTCAGCCAAGATGGATGACAGCAAGAAGGATTCTGAGAGGTGGTAGAACACGTGGCGTCTCCTTTTGACCTTTCCTGACCTCTCCTGGTTGGTGGAGGCTTGTTAGTTCTGTGTTCCTGACCAGGATCTCCTATTGTAGAATAATTCACACAAATGGTTACTATGTGCCTGGCCAGACATCCTGGAATGAGAAGTCAAGTGGGCCTTAGAAAGCATCACTACGAACAAAGCTAGTGGAGGTGATGGAATTCCAGTTGAGCTATTTCAAATCCTGAAAGATGATGCTGTGAAAGTGCTGCACTCAATATGCCAGCAAATTTGGAAAACTCAGCAGTGGCCACAGGACTGGAAAAGGTCAGTTTTCACTCCAATCCCAAAGAAAGGCAATGCCAAAGAATGCTCAAACTACCACACAACTGCACTCATCTCACATGCTAGTAAAGTAATGCTCAAAATTCTCCAAGCCAGGCTTCGGCAATACGTGAACAGTGAACTTCCAGATGTTCAAGCTGGTTTTAGAAAAGGCAGAGGAACCAGAGAACAAATTGCCAACGTCCACTGGATCATTCAAAAAGTAAGAGAGTTCCAAGAAAACATCTATTTCTGCTTTATTGACTATGCCAAAGCCTTTGTCTGTGTGGATCACAATAAATTGTGGAAAATTCTGAAAGAGATGGGAATACCAGACCACCTGACCTGCCTTTTGAGAAACCTGTATGCAGGTCAGAAGCAACAGTTAGAACTGGACATGGAACAACAGACTGGTTCCAAATAGGAAAAGGAGTTCGTCAAGGCTGTATATTGTCACCCTGTTTATTTAACTTCTATGCAGAGTACATCATGAGAAACGCTGGGCTGAAAGAAGCAGAAGCTGGAATCAAGATTGCCAGGAGAAATATCAATAACCTCAGATATGCAGATGATACCACCCTTATGGCAGAAAGTGAAGAGGAACTCAAAAGCCTCTTGATGAAAGTGAAAGTGGAGAGTGAAAAAGTTGGCTTGAAGCTCAGCATTCAGAAAACTAAGATCATGGCATCTGTTCCCATCACTTCATGGGAAATAAATGGGGAAACAGTGGAAACTGTGTCAGATTTTACTTTTTTGGGCTCCAAAATCACTGAAGATGGTGATTGCAGCCATGAAATTAAAAGACTGTTACTCCTCGGAAGGAAAGTTATGACCAACCTAGATAGCATAATCAAAAGCAGAGACATTACTTTGCCAACAAAGGTCCATCTAGCCAAGGCTACAGTTTTTCCAGTGGTCATGTATGGATGTGAGAGTTGGACTGTGAAGAAAGCAGAGTGCCAAAGAATTGATGCTTTTGAACTGTGGTGTTGGAGAAGACTCTTGAGAGTCCCTTGGACTGCAAGGAGATCCAACCAGTCCATTCTAAAGGAGATCAGTCCTGGGTGTTCTTTGGAAGGACTGATGCTAAAGCTGAAACTCCAGTACTTTGGCCACCTCATGCGAAGAGTTGACTCATTGGAAAAGACTCTGATGCTGGGAGGGGTTGGGGGCAGGAAGAGAAGGGGACGACAGAGGATGAGATGGCTGGATGGCATCACCGACTTGATGGACGTGAGTCTGAGTGAACTCTGGGAGTTGGTGATGGACAGGGAGGCCTGGCGTGCTATGATTCATGGACTCGAAGAGTTGGACACGACTGAGCGACTGAACTGAACTGAACTGAGGTGGGGGTTTCAGTCAGTGTGCTTCCCCTAACAACTCCCCCAGAGAGACTTCATACTCAAGATACTCTCCCTTCTCTAACTACTTCCTGCTGGGCGTGGACATCGTCCTGCCTAGCAGAGCAGAAGTCCCTTTCTACCTGATTTAAGTCAAAGTATTCCAAATCTGAAACCTGTTTCCACCCTTATAGTAACATCAGTTTGATTTGAAACTATTGGAACCTGTTGTAGATAAACTTTGTAAGGAGGTGGAGTATACAGGGGTCAAATAGGGGGCCTAAAAGGATAGTCATTGCTGGACCCAGAAATGGCAGGAGCCAAGAAGGTAAGGGAGGACTCTAAACGTCCACTGAACCCAAATCCTGGATCCCTGTAGCCTGTTCTGAGGGCCCCTTGATATCTTCTTGGGCCTTTTCAGACCGGTTATAATAAAAACAGTGTTCTTCCTTCAGAGAAAGTCAAGTGCCCCGCCGCCCTGCCGTCAGTCAGTGTCGGGCCTGACAGTTTTGAGGACCACAGTGGCTAGGAAGTCTAACTGGGATTGTAGACGTAGGAGGGTTCTTGCAGTTTTTCCTGTGGATACAGCAGTGTTGACAGAAAGTTGATGGAATTTATATGAAGAAGTTGCCCTAGTGGCAGCTCCTGCCAAACCGGTGGTCAAGCTTAGTGCCGGGAAAAGGGGGTAAGTCCCACTGCAGGACGCATGCTCTGGTGGGCGTACACTGGCGGGAGCAAGGGGGCATCACCTCTCTGTGGCGTGTGACATGCCCTACTGAGCAGCTTCGTCACCAAAAAAGAGGGCAGAGGGAGGTAAGCTCTGTTCCCACACATGAAGTAGACACCATGGCTGTGTTCAAGCTGGGCAACAAAACGGATTTGCCAAAGGGGAGCAGGGTTTCCATCTGCCTTACAACTGGTGTGTGGCATGATGGAATAGGGGCAGTCCTTTGGCAACTGGGAGGAGAAGGTCACCCCACTTGCTGCAAAGGTGGCAGCAGCGAGGGGATTTAGGATGGGATTCAAGTGTTGAGAGACTGTCAGGAGCTGCATTAGGCATTACTGACAAAATGGAGGCACGGCCCCAGCCCCCTCCCCTCATTCTGCAGGCGCGGATCCCAGGATGAAGGAGTTAGGCCTTGTAACTCTCACTTGTCTTTTCCTCTCCTCGGCTGAGTTGACTGAAAAGGAATATTAAGGTGCTTATTGTTCTTGAGAGGAGCATGAGAAGGCACAAAGCCTTCTGCAGCTGTGCTCAGAAAATAATTCATAAAGTTAATCATTGACATTTGTTCAAGGACTTTTATTAAAGAGTGTTCCAGGATGAGCACATAGGCCGTAGCTTGAGGCCATGGAAGGGATTGCTATCTGAAGCCTATTTGTGAGGAAAATGTTTATGGTAAAGGAGTTTACTGAATTTAGGGCTTAGAAATAATTAAAATAGAAGTTAAAGATTTAAGCAATGTTGTAAAGTTAGCATATTTTACTATAGCTTATAGAAGTTAGGAATTTTTAGAGATGCTATAGCTAGAAGCCTTTTTAAGAGATAGTGAGCTCAGCATGTTAGGGGCAAACAGGATTTAGGAAGATAAGTAGTAAACTGAGGAACGTACCATGAGTTACAATGTAATCACAAGTTAACTATAGGACACGTTAGAGGAGGTAGATAATAGATGATAAGGCTGATTCCGAGGGAATCCCTGAAGCAGGAACTCTGAAGAGCAACAATGATTTATGGAGATGATAAATTTGGGAGAGGGGGAACTGAAAATGTCAAACCTCTGGCCTAATGTTTTTGTAAAAGAATAAAAGAGAATCTTAAACTTGAAATAAACAGGCAGTCCATAGAAAACTGAGAGGCTGTCTCATTGGCCGACACCGTCATCTCTTCAGGTTGAATCCTTGGCTGCTGGATCAGCACTTGGGCAAGTGGCGCTCAGGACAGGGGACACTGAAGAGGAAGTAATCTGGGAACCTGTGGGTGGCTGGCACCCCTCTGCAGTTTAGGCAGGGTGAGGAGGGTACAGAATCAGTAAGAACATTCTCTACAAGAATGGGTTTCTCTGCATCTAAGAATAGACAAATGTTTATTGAATATTACTTCACATGTTAGCCCATAGAGGCTTTAAAGTAAGCACAGGAAGACTGTCTAAATTTCTACGTTTGTTTTATACTTTGCATGGGCCAGAAAAGGTTCCTGTAGATGCTTTTGCTCTGTGGGATATGATTAGAAATGTCCTGGACCCCGTCATGAGGCTGTTAGATAGCCTATGGGGGAGGCTATAGCGGTGGATGGTGGTGGGTCTCCACCTTCTGCGCAGATCATGTTTTCTGCCATTGACAAAGAAAAGGAGGGAGACTGTGCTCTACCTCCCGAGGAAGGAGAGAGCTTACAGGACGCTGCGGCTGGGCGCCCTGGCGAGCCCCCTCCCACTCTACACAAACCTTTAAAAATTTATCCACCACTTTCTGATTTAAGGCGACCACCACCAGCTCCGCTTGCGCCTCCCAGGGCCCAGGAGTTCCCCACTTTGCCTCCAAAGCCTCCCAGAGCATGGCGTAAGGCTGAGAAAGATAAAGAGTTTTTTTTAAACAAAGGAGCTTTTAAAGCAGACGCATGCATAATATACAGAGCCTGCTCCCCGGAGAAAACCCCCTCAGGGGGGCCTCACCCAGGCTAAAAACAAAAGAGAGATTAATCCTAATGTAAATGATTCTACAAATAAAAAAAGTTTCTCTTGTGGCCAAATGGGGCATTTTTGCCGGCAGTGTCCTGCCCAGCAGGGACAACAAGCCTGCCAATCAACCCCAGGCAGCGCAGGACTGGACCTCAGTTCCAGGGTTACTCTGATTCCAAAGGGAGTGGCTGGCCCCTACCTGAGGGCATTGTAGGACCTGTGCTGGGGCGCAGCTCGCTTTCCCTTCAAGGAATTTTGGTGGTGCCTGGTGTAGTAGATTCTGATTATACTGGGGAAATTAAAGTTTTGATCTCGCTGCCTACCAAAACTGTGCAAATAAAGGTCAAAGATTAGCACAGCTTTTGCTTTTACCTTATTATCAGACAGGAAAAACCTTAACTTCTCAAGCTAGGGGCCCCAGAGGATTTGGATCTAGTGATCTAGCTTTTTGGCTGCAGGAAATTACAGCTTCTAGGCCTTTAAAAGATCTTTTCATTCAAGGAAATAAAATGTCAGGGCTGTTAGATACTGGAGCAGACGTCTCTTGCATTGCTGGAAAAGATTGGCCCTCATCCTGGCCAGCCCGCTTGACCAGTACCGGCCGGGTAGGAGTAGGGTCAGTGCCCTCGGTTGCTAACAGCTCACAGATTTTGACACGGTCAGATGAGAAGGGGGCGCAAGGCACTTTTTGCCCATATGTGGTTCCTTCACTACCTTTTTCTTTATGGGGGAGAGACATATTATCTCAGATGGGAATGCTTTTATATAGCCCAGTTGAAAAGGTTACAATCCTGATAAGGGGCTTGGTAAAGATCAGCAGGGAATTGTTTCGCCATTAGAGGTGGTTCCCAACAAGAACAGAGAAGGTCTGGGATATTCAAATTTATCCTAGAGGCTGTTGCTCTCGCTGCCACCCCTATTACCTGGAAATCTGATGATCTGGTATGGGTGGAACAATGGCCTTTAACAGCTGAAAAGTTACAGGCAGCTGAGGATTTAGTTATGGAACAACTGGCAGCCGGCCATATAGAGCCTTCTAATAGCCCCTGGAATACTCCCATTTTTGTTATTAAGAAAAAATCAGGAAAATGGAGATTGTTACAAGATTTGAGAGCTATAAACGCAACTATGGAAGACGCGGGGCCTCCAGCCGGGCCTCCCTCCCCAGTGAACGAGCGTGCTGGGTCTTGGACTTAGGTGCTCAGGTTTATGGCGAATGAAAGACGATTCTCATCTATTAAGTTGTACTTTTTTTTAATTTCAGTCAACAAGAGAAACTGCCCTGAAAGGGTGTTTTCTCTTGTACCAGGATGGGGGTGGGCGGGGGTGGGGGTGGGGCCACATTCCTAGAAAACTCTCAGGGATGGAGGAGGCAAGGATTGGCCTCTGCAGGAATCAGCTTTATTTTTATGCATTTCGGGGTCATCTCCCAAAAGAGTCCTCTCGTCCACCCCAGTGCCTTTTGTCTCTAACTCACAGTGGCATTTAACGGGTGGATTCAGCATCTCCGGGAGAAACTTCTCCACATTTTCTCATTTACAGAAAACTGTTTACTCACAATTCCTGGGCCTCTCCCATACACAGGAGGTTACAAGTTCTTAAACTGTTATTTGTATTTCTTCTATTAAAGCTCTTTATTACAAAAGAAGGGGGAGGGGAGAGGGAAATCGGCCCCTTCCAGCCTCTGGGACAGGAAATCCCTCTAGGCCCTAGCCTTCCTCCCACCCACCCGGTGTAACCTGACACTCACTGGTTCCTCACGCCTCCTAGGACCAGCCCATCCCCAATACTCCAAAAGCCAGGAAACGGAAATTCAGAGAAATCGAAACTCCTGAGTAAAAAAAGGGGACCCGGAGTGTGTTCTGGCATCTAGACCGCAGTTCCTCTGTCCCCACCATGAACCGCACATCCCAGCCCTTGTTCACTGGGGCCCACGGGGCGGTGCCCCCAGCCTATGAGGTGCTTAAGGAGGAGCACGAGGTGGCCGTGCTGGGGGCGCCCCAGAGCCAGGCGCCCCTGACGACCACGGTGATCAACATCCGCAGCGACACCGCCGTGCCCGACCACATCGTGTGGTCCCTGTTCAACACCATCTTCATGAACTGGTGCTGCCTGGGCTTCGTGGCATTCGCCTACTCTGTGAAGGTGGGTGGGCACCCGGGGCGTCTCCACGGAAGTGTCTGGGAGCCTGGAGAGGCCCTGCCCAGACGGCACGTGGGGTTGGGAGCCCCCGTGTGTGTTGTTCTGCTGCATGGTGTGTGTGTGTGTCTGTGTGTGTGTGTGTGTGTGTGTACACGTGCAGGTCATGATGAGGCTGCAGGGGGTGCGTGGGGATGACCAGGGTCAGCCTTTTGTCCCCTGGTGGGTGAGGGGCCAGTGAGGCGGCCAGAGAAAGGATGGGAGAGCCCTGGGCCTCCTGGAGAGGCTGACTGTCTGCGGGAAAGCAGATGGAGACCCCAGGAGGGGAGGAGCGCTCACCGGCCACTGTCGCGCTCAGACTCCAGGGGACAGGCGGGCGTGGGTCCCCGCTGGGAAGAACGGGGCAGTGGGGACCAGCGGGGGAGGGCCTGAGCCACAGGCCCGGCGGTCACCTGGACCCGCACCACCTCTCCTCCTGCAGTCTAGGGACCGGAAGATGGTCGGCGACATCACTGGGGCCCAGAGCTACGCCTCCACCGCCAAATGCCTGAACATCTGCTCCCTGGTCCTGGGCATCCTTCTGACTGTCGTCCTCATCGTCCTCGTGTCCACCGGCTCCCTGATGATCGTTCAGGCAGTCTCGGAGCTCATGCAGAACTACGGAGGCCACTAGGCCTGCCCACAGCCCGAGGCAGTCGCCCCTTTCCCCGCAGCCTATCCAGGCACCTGCCCCCGTGAAATAAAAGGAGGGTTTGTGTGTGAGGGCGCTGTGGTTTGACCTGGGGAGGGGGCCCTCGAGAGTCCAGCCTGGACGTGAGCCCGAGCCCACCTCCTCCCACCCCGCACTGTCCCACACGCTGACGCTGGTCAGTGCGGGCTCTCCTGGCGCCCAGCTCCCTCACACCCTGCGGCACGTCCCTCTCGTCACTGTCCTTCACACGGCCCCGCAGGCCCCTCTGCCGGAAAGGCAACAGGAGCGCAGCGTCCACCACGGCAGAGAGAGCCCCGTGCTGCTCAGCTAGAGGAGAGGCCCCTGCCCTGCCCCGCCCTCGACATCAGCCCCATCCCTGCTTCTGCCGTGGCCTCCAGACACGGGGGCACTCGAGGGGCAGGGCAGACCCGCCCACTGCCAGCTGGGCTGGGGCGTGTGGAGGGGCAGCGGAGCCACCCCCTCGTCCCCTGACTCCTCATGTGGGTGCCCCCTACCCCCAATCTGTCCCTACGCCAGCCCCCTGACTTGGAGAGGCTGCGGGGAGGCTGGGATCCCAGGGTGGGCCAGGAGGGAGCCCCTCTCCCTGTGGGTCTGACACCCGTGAGCGGGGAGGGGCAGCACCAAGGAAGGGAGTCCTGGAGGAGGGACGGCTGGCAGGCACATCCCTCGGGGTCGAGAAGGACTGCCTCCAGGGTGGGAAGAGCCAGTAGCCCGCAAAGCCCTGGAGTCGGCAGGGGCGCTGTCCAGCGCGCAGATCCCACTGGGTGGGCTGGGGAGGCAGAATCTTCCCGCACCAGCAGCAACAGGAAGGGAGCCAGGGGCGAGGCCAGGGGCACACCAGCCCGCCTGCCCACCCCCACCCGGGACTCATCTGCCCTGCTCTGCCCTCCCCCAGCTGGGACCACACCCGGTGTCTTGAGGAGCCGTGCCTTCTGAATCCCTCGAGGCCCAGTCCAGGCAAAGCAGAGGCAGAGCCTTCTCCCCACGGGCTCCTGCCCCGCTGCCGACCCCCACGTCACCCTGGCCCAGGGCTCCCGCCTCCCGCTCTGTCCTCCGCTCCCCCAACTCAGCCCAGCCCAGGTCACCCACAGCTGACAGGGGACACGGGACCGTCCGCTGGGAACCAGGCCGGGCCGTGGCTCCGAGGACCACAGCTGCTCACGGCCCGGCCGTCAGCACCCGGGGCCGTCGAGGGAAGGGCCCTCGGTTTCCCCTGCCTGATGCCTCGGGCCTCCTGTGATTTTCAGAAGGTCCGGGACCCGGGCCTTTGCGGCCTGCACGGGGGCTCCCACCTAGCAGGACCCTCACCGCAAATCGGTGAAGCTCAGGTGGGCTACACTCAGTGCCAGCAGCCCTCGCTACTGCTGCCTGCCTGAGAGGATGTGGGGACCCCCTAGGGCCTGCCGGGGTTGGGGGTTCACAGGCCAGGGGTCAGGGTCACACATCTGTCCCCCCGTCCCTGCCTGGGAGACAGTCCTTCCTGGACTCAGAGAGGCAGTCTGCCAGCCTCTCCTTCCGCAGGACTCAGTGTCCCTGAGGCTGAGCCCTCCTGCTCTCATGTGGGACCCAAGAGAGAGTGGGCAACCTCATCTGAGCCACCGTCCTCCAGGGAGGATCCAAGTAGGGCCCAGTGGGGATGGGGCGTCCATCTCCTCTGAGTGCCAGGAGGAGGGGAACCCACTGTGAAGAGCTGCTGACTTCAGTGAGAGCTGGACAGGACTGGCCCTGGGCCCTGAGTGAGCCCAGGAGAGCCTGGGTCCCCAAAGGGCGTGTGGACGGGGTCACTTGCCAGCGCAGCCTGTGGCTGCCGGGACTCCTCCAGCCTCTCGGGGTGACACCCCAGACACCCTGTGCAGGGCACAGTGGCTCAGCAGCTGGGGTGCGGCCCCCCACCCACTCCCCCTGGGGCGTCAGAGACAGGAATACCTGCCCGGGTGTCTCTTCGCATTGGGCTAGGAGCGGCCCCATCTCCCCGTCTGCATCCCAGGCTCACAACAATGTCCCAGGTCCCCAGTGTCTGCGAGACTCTTCCACCCAGCAGGGCCCGCTGGTTTTGAGGGGACGAAGGGGTCTTTCCTCTGGGGGTTCCTGTTGACCGCGGTGGGGTCACCAGCTCTGTTCTGGCCCTCTCAGTCAGCCCCCAGCTGACTGCTCTGGGCTCCCCAGAGGCCGCCAGGGTCATAGCAGTGTCCCCTCCGCAGGAGACATCACAGCAGCTTCACAGACAAGGGTGCTTTATTGATTCAGTGGTTGACAATCTGTGTCTATAAACTGCTGCCTATGGCTTGGGGGCGCGGCAGGCTCATGCCTCGGGGGCAAAGCCACCAAGGAAGGTGGAGGCCCTGGACCGCCTCCATGGACAGCGGCTAGTGGCCTCCATGTCTACTGATCCGCAAAGCCGTCTCGTAGGCTGCCATGTAGACAAAAATGAGAAGAACGATCGATCCAATGGTCAGAAAGATGCCCAGGACCAGGGCCCAGATGTTCAGGCACTTGGCGGTAGAGGCGTAGCTCTGGGCCCCAGTGATGTCGCCGACCATCTTCCGGTCCCTAGACTGGAGGAGGAGAGGTGGTGAGGGTCCAGGTGACCGCCGGGCGCTGTGGCTCAGGCCCTCCCCTGCTGTTCCCAGTCACCCGATGGCCCGTTCCCTGGAGTCTGGACAGGACAGTGGCCGGTGATACCCTCCCCTCTTGGGGCCTCTGTCTGCGTCCTCACAGAGAGTCAGCCTCTCCAGGAGCCCCAGGGCTCAGCCTCCCTTCCTCTCAGGCCCCTTCACCGGCCACTCACACACCAGGGGTCAGGGTCCTTGCAGCACCTTCCTCGTTTCCAGACCAGACTCGTGTTCTGAAGCTGAGTGTGAAGGCTGCACCTTCCCTGATGAGGCTGGGAAGGACTCCGTCTTGGGGTGCGAGAGACACAGACCCCCAGCTCTACCCCATGTGAACCCAGGCAGCCTCGCCATGAGTCTCCCTGGGAACGATCCCCCAGGCCACACTCTCACACACACACAACACACACACGAAAGAGCGTGCACACAGACCCGTACACACGGGGGCTCCCCACGCACGTGCCGTCTGGGCAGGGCCTCTCCAGGCTCACACACACTTTCGTGGAGACGCCCCGGGTGCCCACCCACCTTCACAGAGTAGGCGAATGCCACGAAGCCCAGGCAGCACCAGTTCAGGAAGATGGTGTTGAACAGGGACCAGACGATGTGGTCGGGTACGGCGGTGTCGCTGCGGATGTTGATCACCGTGGTCGTCAGGGGCGCCTGGCTCTGGGGCGCCCCCAGCACAGCCACCTCGTGCTCCTCCTTGATCATCTCTGGCGCAGAGGGAACCAAGCACTGAAGCTGAGGAGCAGGATCGAGACGTGTGTTCCCCAAGGCAGAGCCGGCGCAGATGTGGTCCGGATGTAGGCAGGAGCACCGGGGCTGGGGGCTGGGCCTGCCCAGTAGTTTCGTTTCTTGAATGTTTTGCCGGAGGTGGGAGGAACTGCTGCGCATCTTGTTACACCAGGGTCAGAGGAAATGAGCTGGTGGAGGGGGCTTCAGGCCCAGCCCCAGCCATCTCGCTTCCCATATAGCGCTGAGTTCCGGCTCTGGGACCCTTCCCCAGCCTGGGGGTCTCAGGCTCAAGCCTGCTGCAGCGCCCACTGTCCCCACTCGAGGCCCCTGCCAGGCCCCACTCAGCCTCACCCCCAGGCCCAGAGGAGCCCCGCCCCCCACTGCCAGCCCCCCAGCCACACAGGCCTCCCCTCTGAGGGGCACTGGCCCCCCAGTCCTGAGTCTCCGCTCCAGGCGGGGTTTGGGTCCTTCCCGGTTGCAGGTCAGCACCCAGCAGCCTGTGTGGCCTGCCCTGGGGAGCCTCCTGCAGTCCCCCAAGGGCTGGAGGAGTGGGACCAGGCCGGCTGTGCCGAGGCAGGACGCCTGCTGGGCGTCTGGCAGCCGCTGGGAGCCCTGGGCCTGCGTGTCTGTGCAGCCTGGCCTTCCTGCCTCCCCCGTCCCCCCCTCATTTCTCATGGGACCTGGGGTGGCTCCAGGGGGAGCAGGTGTGCTGGCAGGACGGCTCTGGGCTTGGGGCTGTGCCCCCTCCTCAGGGACAGGGCGGGTCGGCTCTGTGGCCAGGCCTCTGCTCTCTTCAGACCGCAGGGCCACGTGCTCTCCTGTCTCTGTCCTCACCTGTGCGTGAGGCTGTGGGAGGTGATGGCCAGGCCCGGATCTTCCTGTTAGGAGCAAGGCCATCCCACTGGTTGGGTCCCGCTGGGGCAAGGCTCCCAGGCCAGCCTCCGGTGCCCCCGGCCAGGCTGACAGGCTGCCATGGCAGCTGCGCCTGGACTCCTAGGTGGGCTTAGTCCACTGCGTCCTGAGTCTCCTCCAGGTCCACCTGGGATTTGGGCAGGTTGGAGAGCGGAATGGAAGTGTTGTGGGGGTGGCACCCCTTCACCCCCAGGCCCTGAGGTGGTCAATGTCCGTTCCTCTCCCAGGATGGGATGTTGGTTTAGGTTTCCTCCCTGCTGGGGTGGGCGCTGGGGAGCCATTCCAGAGTCCCCCTGCAGCCACCCCATCTCTGAGGCTCTTACCCAGAAGCCACTGAGCGCATGAGGGGCCTGGCAGCACCAGCTGCTTCCGCTCCTCTTCTCCCAGGGCTGGGTGCCCACGGGGGCTGGCCCCACTCCGAGTGTGACTAGGGCCCACGCGCCCCTCGGGAAAGGGCACCTGGTGATGTTCAGAGATACTGACCTGGGCCCTGAGCCCACTTCCTGAGATGTTGGGAATCCCGAGTCCTGGACTCTGTTACCCAGGACCCACCTATTCCCCACCCTCCCCCACCCCAGGGCAGTCTGGGGGATGTGCCCGCAAGCTCCCCTGTCCAGGGCCCTGCTCTCAGTCAGCCACGGGATCGAGTCTGAAGACCAGTTCACAACAGGGGCCGTGGGGTCAGCAGGTGCCGAGGTTTTGCCCCCAGTCCTCGTCGGCCGTCCCGCCTCCGGGGCTGGTGGGCTCTGCTCTCCGTCCTCCATTGTGCCCTGAGGGACACACCTGTGAATGTCTCCAGAACTCTCTGCTGTGGGTCCTGGGGAGGTCACAGTCCTGCCACCCCATCTCTGGTCTGCCCACTTGCCCACATCCGCAGCACAGTCCTGGGGCAGGACAGGTGGCTGCCCCAGCCTCCGCCCTGGCTCAGGTGTTTGGTGGGTTTTCCGGTTTATGCACTCTGTCCTGGGGGTCACAGTAGAAGGCAGGACACTGCAGATGCCCAGTCACCCGGGGGGCTCCAGGAAATGTGGGACCGAGCGGCCCCCCGGGAGGGGCCGTGGCAGAGCGTGACCAAGAGTTCCATGTGACTGGGAGCCTGTCCTTCCCGAGCTCTGCTGACCTCCTTTCTGCAGTGCACAGCCCGGGGTTGGGTTGTGCATGAGTCCCACTCCGTGAAGGGGGTCTGGGCTGGCCTCCAGTCACTTCCTGCCTCCAGAGTCCTTCCCAGACCCAGAGAAGCAGGTGGTCCAGCCCCGCCTCCAGGACACACCCTCCCTGGAGCTGCCCGCCTCTGCTCACCCCCCTGGGGCCCCCACAACCTGCCCAGAGACCTCCACCCCCAGCCACTTCTGAGGGGTGGGGGATGTAGGGTGAAGTGAGGGAGGGCTGGGGATCACAGCGGGGAGCGGGGACGGACATCAGTGTGGGGGGGCTTCCACCACCGCAGCCCGGCTCGTGAGCAGCCCGGCTCGTGAACGGCTCTGCCCTGGGCTGTCCAAGCGCCCACACCTCCAGGGCCTTGAGAGGACGGGAAGGGGCTGCCTCCCTCGTCGGGGGCTGACCTTTCCCAGAGCGCGTGGTGCCAAGGTGGCTGCTCCTCACTCTAGCTGCCCTGTCCTGCCTCAGGCCACTGCTCTCCCAGCACCCTCCGGAGGAGCCGGGACAGGCTGGAGAAGGCAGTAGCAGGATGCAGCAGGCTGGACCTTCCCGGCAGCTGGGAGGGAGACGGGCCCCCAGACACTAAAAGCAGTCCCTCCCTAGAGAGCCTGGGCTGCCGCAGTCACCCTAGCCCAGCTGCTCCCTGCCAACCGACTGCCTGATCCCGAGGGTCAAGGGTGTTCTGGACACAGAGTGCCCTTGGATCAGGGTCAGACCTTGGGAAAGGAGGGACCCCTATCCTGGGACCCTGCTTCAGCTGTTGCTCCCGGCTGGAAGCCAGAAACCGGCAAAACCAGAGCAGCACGGGCAGGGCGGGGAGGGCGCTGAGCCACAGAGGCAGGCTGGGGAGTCAGTGCACTTCACTGAATTCACCGGCCTTCAGCTGGGTCTCTGTAAACTGCGGCAGGAAGGGGCGGGGCGGGGGGGAGGGCAGGGCCGCCGCCACTGGGGCGGAGCCTGCTGCGGCCGCCCAGGACCCGGTGTCGGCCTCGAACAGCTACTGCAGCCTCCTTGCTGTGTGAAACCCTAACACGTAGACTGAACCTTGGCCCTGACCCAGTGCCAAAAACAGTGATGAACGTGATGGTCAGAAGGAGGCCCAGGACCAGGGCCCAGACGTTCAGGCACTTGGCGGTGGAGGCGTGGCTCTGGGCCCCAGTGATGTCGCCGACCATCTTCTGGTCCTTAGACTGGAGGAGCAGAGGTGGTGAGGGTCCAGGTGACCGCCGGGCCTGTGACTCGGGCCCTCCCCTGCTGGTCCCCCAGTGCCCGTTCACCCAACGGGGACTCTCCCCTGCCCGTTCCCCAAGTCTGAGCAGGCCAGTGCCCACGGATGCCCCTCCCCTCCCGGGGCCTCCATCTGTGTCCCCGCAGACTGTCAGCCTCTCCAGGAGCCCCAGGGCTCCCCCTCCCTTCCTCTCAGGCCCCTTCACCAGCCCCTCATCCCACCAGGGGATAAGAGGTTGATCCTGGTCATTCCCATGAACCTCCTGCAGCCTCATCATGACCGGCACATTGGTACACACACACACACACACACACACACACACACAGAACAATACATACAGGAGCTCCCCAACCCATGTGCCATCTGGGCAGGGCCCTCTCCAGGCTCACACACACTTTCTTGGAGATGCCCCCAGGTGCCCACCCACCTCCACGGAGTAGTCGAATGCCACGAAGCCCAGACAGCAGATGTTCATGAACAGGGTGTTGAACAGGGACCAGACGATGTGATCACGTCCAGGGTTCTCAGTCTGGATGTTGATCACTGCGTTCTTCATGGGAGCCGAGCCTGCAGGTCCCCCCATCACAGCCACCTCCTGCTCCCCTGAGAACATGTCTTAGGGTGGTGGCCGCAGGGGTGGACACCAGTGAGGAGGACTAAGAGCTGGAGTCATGAGGCCGAGCTTTGACCACTTTGGGAGTGAGCCGGATGCTGGAGGGTGGTCCTTCGTGGGGCCCAAACCCTACCTCATGTCAGTTTTGCTTCCTCAGAAGCTTCAATTTCTTGTTGCTTTGTAAATGCATGAATTGGCCTGACACTGGGAAGGTAAACAAATCATGGAGAAGTTACACACAGGCAGGGTGGGATGGTCGCAATCCAAGAGCTGGCTTTCTGCCCCAGGCACTCAAGTCAGGACCTATTTAGGGTGTGGTCCCAGGACGTTCCCCAGCCAGGGGGTCTCAGGCCCAAGCCTGCTGCCGCGCCCACAGTCCCCACTCGGGCCCCTGCCAGGCCCCACTCAGCCTCACCCCCGGGCCCAGAGGATCCCCGCCCCCACTGCCAGCCCCCCAGCCGCACAGGCCTCCCCTCTGAGGGGCACTGGCCCCCCAGTTCTGAGTCCCCGTTCCAGGCAGGGTTTGGGTCCTTCCTGGTTGCAGGTCAGCACCCAGCAGCCCGTGTGGCCTGCCCTGAAGGAGCCTCCCACGGTCCCCCAAGGGTTGGATTCAGTTCAGTTCAGTTCAGTCAGTCAGTCGTGTCCGACTCTTTGTGACCCCATGGACTGCAGCACGCCAGGCTTCCCTGTCCATCACCAACTCCTGGAGCTTGCTCAAACTCAGGTCCATCGAGTCAGTGATGCTATCCAACCATCTCATCCTCTGTCATCCCCTTCTCCTCCTGCCCTCAATCTTTCCCAACATCAGAGTCTTTTCAAACAAGTCAATTCTTCGCATCAGGTGGCCAAAGTATTGGAGTTTCAGCTTCAACATCAGTCCTTCCAATGAATATTCAGAATTGATTTTCTTTAGGATGGACTGGTTGGATCTCCTTGCAGTCCAAGGGACTCTCAAGAGTCTTCTCCAACACCACACTTCAAAAGCACTAGTTCTTTGGTGCTCAGCTTTCTTTATAGTCCAACTGTCACATCCATACATGACTACTGGAAAACCATAGCTGTGACCAAATGGACTTTTGTTGGCAAAGTAATGTCTCTGCTTTTTAATATGCTGTCTAGGTTGAACATAGCTTTTCTTCCAAGGAGCAAGCATCTTTTAGTTTCATGGCTGCAGTCACCATCTGCCATCTGCAGTGATTTTGGAGCCAAAAAAAAAAAATAAAGTCTGTCACTGTTTCCATTGTTTCCCCATCTATTTGTCATGAAGTGATGGACCCAGATTCCATGATCTTAGTTTTCTGAATGTTGAGCTTTAAGCCAACTTTTTTCACTCTCCTCTTTCAGTTTATTCAAGAGGCTCTTAAGTTATTCTTTACTTTCTGCCATAAGGGTGACAACATCTGCATATCTGAGGTTATTGCTGTTTCTCCTGGCAATCTTGATGCCAGCTTGTGCTTCTTCCAGCCCTCCATTTTGCACGATGTGCTCTGCATATAAGTTAAATGAGCAGGGTGAAAATATGCAGCCTTGACACTCCTTTCCCAGTCTGGAACCAGTCCATTGATCCATGTCCAGTTTCAACTGTTGCTTCTTGACCTGCATACAGATTTCTCAGGAGGCAGGTCAGGTGGTCTGGTATTCCCATCTCTTGAAGAATTTTCCACAGTTTGTTGTGATCCACCCACTAAAAGGCTTTGGCGTAGTCAATAAAGCAGAAGTAGATATTTTTCTGGAACTCTCTTGCTTTTTCTATGATCCAATGGATGTTGGCAATTTGATCTCTGGTTCCTCTGCCTTTTCTAAATCCAGCTTGAACATCTGAAGTTCTTGGTTATGTACTGTTGAAGCCTGGCTTGGAGAATTTTTTTGAGGATTACTTTGCTAGCATGTGAGATGAGTGCAATTGTACAATAGTTTGAATATTCTTTGGCATTGCCTTTCTTTGGGATTGGAATGAAAACTGCCCTTTTCCAGTCCTGTGGCCACTTCTGAGTTTTCCAAATTTGCTGGCATATTTAGTGAAGCACCTTCACAGCATCATCTTTTAGGATTTGGAATAGCTCAACTGGAATTCCATCACCTCCACTAGCTTTGTTCGTAGTGATGCTTTCTAAGGCCCACTTGACTTCACATTCCAGGATGTCTGGCTCTAGGTGAGTGATCGTATCATCCTGGTTATCAGGTTAACACAGTATAAAACAGATTTCTGAACATGTCTAAGGTGTATAAACATAGCTCCTCCTTTTGTGAAACCCAGCCTCTGAAATTTCATGAATTAGCATTCTAAGGAAAAGCAAGTCTCTACAGGGTCTCTTACTGGCCAAAACAGAGTAGCCAATAAATGGAGCTTTGCCTCACAGAGAAATCAGAAGCACACAACATCGGCCTTGGCCACAAGCAGCCTGACACACTGTCCTTTAGGAACTACCCTCTCCTGAAGGTATGAGGTCCAGCCCCTCAGGCTGCTACAGGCAGGAAGTACCTTTTCTTTCTTTCTAATAGTTACTTATTCATTTCCCTGTGTGGGGTCGTACTTGGGGCAGGCCCACGCAGCAGTCGCCTGGCGTGGGTCTAGCTGCCCCTGAGGCATGTGGGGTCCTAATTCCCCGAGCGAGGATTGAACCTGCCTCTCCTGCATATGAAGGCATTTTCTGAACCACTGGGCCACCAGGGGTGTCCCCACGAAGCACCTTTGCACGTCGCAGTTGCCACGCGGCCAGAGCGGCCCTGAAGTCAGGGCTCATGGCCCAGCTGCCTGGGGACTGCCCAGACGGGGCCGCCGGAGCGAGTTCCGCTTTCGGGGAGGCTCTGCTTGCCTCCCACGCTGGCGGCAGTGGGCAGGCCCGGAGCGGCTGGAGGCGCCTCCTCTCCCCTCTGCGAGCCCGCTGCCCGCATGCCCACCGCCCCGCTTCCAAGTCCCGCAGCACTCGGGACACGGGCGTAGGTGTGGGTCACTCGCGAGCACCACGTGGACTCCCCACATCCCTGTGGCCTTCAGGAAGCCCACGGTGGGCCCTTACCCCGGCCCAGGGGTTCCTGGCCCCTGGGTGAGAGGGACCTACCGCCCACGGCCGCCCGCCCACGTCTAGTGGCAGCAGGAACAGAGCTTGCTGGGCCGGCACTGGGATCAGAGTCACTTGTCACCTCGGCACTGTCCAGCTCACACTGACCAGCGTGGGGAAGCCCTGGAACTGTGGCCTCGGGCCAGGAGAGAGCAACAAAACCGTGTTCCCAGCAGCTGGAAAGACCAACCCAGTGAAGTCGTGTGCTCTGAAAGTTGTGCATCAGCCTGACCGAGGCGCAGGGCCCAGAGGTTTCGTCAGAGGTTATCCCGGGGGTCTGGGGGTGTTTCTGGATGAGCCTCGCTTTGAAAGGTGGGCTGAGTGAAGCAGACCCCTCCCCGGCGTAGGGGGCCTGTGCAGCCCCTCAGAGGGCCTAGTAGAAAGTACAGCAGAGAGACCCGCCTTCCGTGGGCCTGGGCCTGGCTACCCCCCCCACCCCAGCCCTCCAGAGCAGAACTTTTATCTGGAGAACGCTGCCTGATGAGGGGATAGAGGGGCACCCGGCTCCCTGCCATGTTAGGAAGGTGGGCCCGAAACCTGAAGCCTTCTACCCCTGGGACCAGGGGTTGGTCAGAAATACCCACCGCGTGCTGTTTGCTGCTCTGCGTGTTCTGGCCCCTGAGTTCAGAGAAGAGGGCTGGTGGTGAGATCAGATGAAAAGAAACACAGCAAGTCCAGGGAGGCGGGGTGGGAAGAGCAACAGCACCTCAACCCCGCAGTGAAGCGCGGCGCGGCAGGCGCTCCAGGGTGGCGCCGCTTGCCCACCTCAGCCTGGCACGTCAGATGCCAGGGGCGGTGGGGGCGGTGGGGGCAGTGGGCATGCAGAGCAGAGGCTGAAAAAGTGAAGAAGAGCAGAAACGAGCACTTGGGGAGAGGAGCGCCAGGTGTGACTGGCACCTGAACTGAGTGAACTTGAAGTTTTAGGAGCTGACGCGTATATGAAAGCGTTCTCCTGGCCCCTAGAAGCATCCGCCTGGAGCCAAAAACTCTGTGCCGGCTCCAGACCTACAATAACCCTGGGGCCCTGGCTCTCTGTGGGGAGAAGGGGCTGGGAAAGCCTTGGGGTCTCCCAGGGCCGTGAGAGCAGCAAGTGGCCGCGCCCTCCAGGCTTGCCGAGGAATGCGTGCGCCCAGGCCGGCTCCTCAGCACGGCTGCCGGGGCCTGCAGAACCACGCCCGCCTCTGCTCCCCGGTCTGGGCCGCTACTGTGGGCCTCAGGGGTCCCTTGTTTTAGCCACTTGACGCAAGGCCTCTCGAGGCCTCCTTTGCCTCACTTTCAGTCTTCATGGGGCTGGAGGAGGCTTTGAGATAGCCCCCCAGGGGACACAGGAAGGAGCACCCGAAGGTCTTCTTGGCCAGGTGTGAAGGTGGGGCTCCATTCTGCCCGGTCCCAGTGCAGCCAGGCTGAGTCCCCAGTGCCCTTCTTCTGCCTCCAGCCTGCAGGCCCCCTTCCCTGGTCCCTGCCTGCCTGAGGGAGGCAAAACCCCGGGCCCCTTCCTGGGGTGCAGTCAGATCAGGACACAGGGACTTGGGGCTGTCCTCGCCACAGCCTAACCCAAGTGTCCTGAGCGATGCACCCTTCCTGGCGGTCAGCTGGGGCCCCAGCTCATCTCCTTCCCACAGGAGACCCTGGCCTTGCCTTCATGTTTTCCCAGGCATTCTCCTGGTAGAATTTTGATGACCTTAGGAAAACAGCTGCTGACAAACCCACCGCTCCCAGCGTTTGCTGGCGCCTTGTCTGCTATCTGGGCTGTTAGGTGCGTATACTTTTAACCTTTTCTTGCTGTGAAATTTCACAAATACACCAAAATGCGAGAAACATGAAAGTTCTGCCTCGCAAATGGCTAAGATGCCTGCGGAACTACCGATTCACAGGTCGGCCACTGCCACCGCCCCACGAGGGTCCCGTGCCAGCCCTGCGAAGCTCGCAACGCTCTGGGCCTTTATGCTGTGCACATGCTTGCCCTCGATGCGACGTTTGACCCCTAAGTGGAGGTTAAACTGAGCCTAATTCAGTGCAGATTGAACCTGAACACGAATTTGCCTATTTTGAATTCATGGGTCAGAGGAGCCTGGAAGCTTACCATTCCAGGATTCACCAGAGTCGGACACGACTTAGCGACTAGAAACAGCAAAACAGCAAAAACAGTGAAAGGGCGCTGTCCTCTCTGCGTCTTTTGTCCTTCTCAGCATCGCGCTCTGAGCCTTGCCTTGGCTGTAGCTGCGCTTCATTTATCCTGGCCAGTGTCGTGTCCTCGGCGTGACCATTCCACACCTTGTCTGTCCAAGGGCAGAGCCGCCTGCCGTTGGTGGCGACAACGGACGATGCTTCTGTCGAGAGTCCGCCTGACACCAAGGGCAGCTGCTCTGGGGGTTGTGTAACGCTGTCTCTTTCCTGTTTCATTTATCTATTCCCACAATAAAGTTGCATAATGAGCAGCCACAAAACCTCAGTGGTATATACCAACGCTACTGCTAAGTCGCTTCAGTCGTGTCCGACTCTGTGCGACCCCAGAGACGGCAGCCCACCAGGCTCCCCCGTCCCTGGGACTCTCCAGGCAAGAACACTGGAGTGGGTTGCCATTTCCTTCTCCAAAGGTATATACCAATAAGTGTTTGCTTTTGCCCAAGACCTGGACCAGCCTCGGTTGGCCTTGGCAGAGCCCGTCATCATCTGCTGCCAGCTGCGTGTTGAGGGGACAATGTCAGCCCTTCTATGGGCACGCTCATCCTCCAGCATGTCAGGCGGGGCTTGTTCTTAGGGCTCAGAGAGAGGTGTGTGAGGGGCTCTACCGTGCGGTCTGGGGACTGGCCACGTCGCTCGCTGCACACTCATTAGACAGACATGTGTAGCAAGAGGTGCGAAAAGTGGCCAAAGTGGCTCCTCACCCAGGACCCTTGTTGGGGGCTGGGCTGGCTGGAGGCTTGGCTCCACTTCTGCAATCCACCCACCAGACAAGGCTGGCAACTTGCTACATGCTTGATGGCCATTGGCTGGAGGCAGAAATACAGCCAGTGTTTGTATGTGAACTTTGCTTCTGGCATCCCCACCAGACTCTCTTACTAATTCCAGAATATCTCTAGTTAGGCTAATGTTTGTTATTTTATGACTTCATCAAAAGTGTGGCTACTCCACCCCACTTTCCTGTTATTCGAGCGGGGGCTGCTTACAGTAATCACATCACTCTGAGACACTGAGGTGCCTCCCTGCCTGACGCCGGGACGGAGGGCCTGCCTCCCTCCTGATTATGCCATGGTTCCGTGCTCTGTGATTTCTCATTTTCTAACACATGACGATGTGATCGCTGCTGGTGCCACTACGACGGGCTGACGGACCACACGCAGATCTTGTGGCTTCTCACCGCTTCACACCCAGTCCATCCAAGTCCTTTCCCTTTGGTGTGGAGAGCTCCATTTGGTGGGGGCTTGCTGGTGGCCAAAGCCCCTCCATTTTTGTTTTCCAAAAAAATAGAAATCTTACCTCATTCTTGAAAAGTACTTTCACATGGTAAAGAATTTCAGGTCTGAGCTGAACACACAGGCCGTTAGCTTCTGCTTCTGCAGTTTCTGTGACGTCAGCCACGGTGGGGCTGCTGCTCCTTATCAGGAGCTCCGGACATCACCAGAGTGTGTGTGTCTATGTTTACACCTTTCATTTGCTACAGACTTACTCGCTGTGTAGAGGCGTGGACTCGTTTGTGTCTGTTCTGGCGGAGGCTTCTCCGGGCGCTTCGTCTGTGGGCTGGTCTCCCAGCAGCTTTAGGATGTTCTCACCCAGTGCGCTTTCAGATCCCGATTTCCTCCACTCTCCACTTCCTCTCCCCAGAGAAGGCGATGGCACCCCACTCCAGTGCTCTTGCCTGGAAAATCCCATGGACGGAGGAGCCTGGTGGGCTGCAGTCCATGGGGTCTCGAAGAGTCGGACACGACTGAGCAACTTCACTTTCACTTTTCATGCATTGGAGAAGGAAATGGCAACCCACTCCAGTGTTCTTGCCTGGAGAATCCCAGGGACGGGGAGCCCGGTGGGCTGCCGTCTCAGGGGTCGCACAGAGTCAGACACGACTGAAGCGACTTAGCGCAGCAGCAGCAGCAGCCACTTCCTCTCCTTCTTTCTGGACTTCCAATTAAACACAGATTAAAAGTTCTCACTGCCCTGTATCTCTCATTGCTGACTGTGGTTTCATCCACTGTCTGCAGGGTTTCTCTGCATCCGTCTTCTCAAAGTGAAGGTCCTGGGCAGCAGCGTCAGCCTCACCTGGAAGCAGAGTTTCCATGAGGTCCGAGACTCACTGCAGGGTCACTCCAGGTGTGCTCAGGTGTTATAAACTCCCCAGTGATTCTTATTTCCGTTACACTGACTTTCAGTTCTATGATTTCTAATTAGTTTCTTTTCAGTTCTGTAAAGTCACTTTTAACGGCTTACTATGCCTGCTAAAATATTTCTGTTTACCTCCAAGAGCTTAGTAAGCACAGCTGGTTCATTATCTGGAAATTCCAGTATTCAGAGTTCTGTGATGTTTTTCCTGCTGATCCTCAACCAAGTTTTCTCGTCTCTTTGGGTTCTGGGTCCACAGTTGGTCTCAGGCCTGAGAGGGTATCTCACCCCAGAGAGGACCCTGATGATTTTGGCAAGGAATCACCTAAACCCAGTTTCAGGGACTTCCCTGGCCGTCCAGTGGTTGGACTTTCCTTCCAATACACAGGGTGTGGGCTCCATCCCCGGTCAGGGAATTAAGATCCCCCATGCCTCAGGGCCAAAAAACAGAAGCGATATTGTAACAAATTCAATAAAGACTTTGAAAATGGTCCACATCAAAAGAAATAAAAATTTTAAAATAAATCCAATTTCAGAGACAGAGATTTCTCCATACTTCTGGGTCTTTTCCTAACTACATCCCTGTTGGATCTGTTTTTTAATTCGTGTAATAATTCTTCTGCTGGGACTCATTTCTGTCTCGTTTCTCACGTTTGTTATTTGCTCTCCTCTCCTGTTTCTTTCTTCATTTTTGCTGATTTTCATTTGCTGGATGTTTTTAAATTTATAACTTTCATAAGAAGTTTTTTCACTCACTCACCAGTGAGCGCTAAGCGCCTTCGTGGCCCACAGCTGTCGGGGTGGGGGACACGGACGCGCTGCTGCGTCTGCAGCCTGTCCGCTCCCAGCGCCGCCTTCGCTCTCTGGCGTCCCTTCTCGTGCCCTGTCACGCTGGCCTTGCCCAGAATTTTATGTGGGTCTTGTGTGGCTGCCCTTTTGCCCTTTGTTCCTGCCTTTTGGTGGTGGTGGTTTGTTCCTAAAATAGGGAAAAGCTTTGCAAAGATGTTTGGCCCCTCACTTCCTTGATGGCTTGTGGATTTTCCTGGGTGTGTTTTTCCTCCTTTTCAGTTCTTGCTTCAAAAATGTGATCAAGGTACATGTTTGGGAGGGGCACATTCTGAGGCTTTCTGGAAATATCTTTGTTATTTGAATGACAATTTGGCTGAATATTTAATTTTCTATTTTTTTACTTGTAATTCTTTAAAATACCGTCCCATATCTTCTCATGTGGTTTGTACAGAAATCTGGGATCAGTATGATTCTTGTTCCCATGTATGTGGTCTCTTCGTTCTCTGTGGAACCTTCTTTTCAGACACTTTTCTCTGATCCTCTTAAACGTCACCGCAGTACGTCTAAGTGTGGGTTATGTCTTATCTTGCCTCTCTGTGACCCTAGTCTGAAGCCCTTCATCTTTCTTCACCTCTGGGAAGTTTGGCTCTGCTTCTTCCTCAAGCATTCCGTCCTCTCATTTCCTTTCTCCTTCTATCCCAGGACATGAGGCACTTCTTTCCCAATAACTAAGCTCCCTCTTCATCCTTGCCTCCTGCATGTCCCCTGTCACCTCTCAGGACCACTCTAGATTGACATCCTACACACCAACCTGCCTTTCAGGGGTCCATCCCTGTTTTCAGTTCTGGTCATCAGAAGAGTGGTAAGAGCCAGCCCTTCCAGGGACTCAGTCTGTACCAAACACTGAATGCTTCATGTGTGTTAATAGGTTTAACCTCTTAACAACCTGATCAGATGGTGTGGTTATTCTCCTCATTTTAGAAAACAAGCACTGGAGGCTTTAGGTAGCCTCTCCAGCACCGCATGCTGGACAGCAGTGCAGGCCCAGGTGCCCAGGCAGGTGGCCTCCGGGCTCCAGCCTGCTTATCCTAGCACCAAGTACTTATTTCAGCAAGCCTAACATTGAGTTTTCCCTAGCTTTGTATTTTGAAGCAATTTTAGACATGTGGAAAATCGCGAGGGCGGTACCAAGGGCCGCTGTCCCTCTTCGAAGAGCCAGGCTCCCCATGGTACCATCATCAAACCGGGACATTAACATGGGCATGATGCTGATGACTAAACTGCAGACCTGTTCAAGGGTCACCAGTGTTCTCACCAGTGTCCTTTCTCTGTTCCAGGACCCTGGCTGCATTCAGTTATTCCTCCCAGCCTCCTCCGGCCTGTAACAAGTTCAGTGCTTCCTTGCCCTCATGATCACAACACGTCTGAGGAGTGTCCATCGGCTTTTTGCAGAATATCCCTCGGCTTGGTTTGTGCAGCGTTTCTCACCTTTGGAGTGACTCGAGTTAAGGCTTCTGATCATATCCTCACTTACACTTCTGCCCAGGCAGGTATGGCCCTCGCTAGGAGCGAATCCTGAGTCATGAAGGCCTCCTGGTGGGTCCTTCCTAACCTTGATGTGGATCCAGGGGAGTTGACCAACGGGGGTCTTTGTGGAAAGCTAAGGGCACAACTTGACGACCTACTAGGCACTGCCTGGCTGTGTGCCAGCATCCGGGCTTCCAACGGCCCAAGAAGGGTGGTAGCCACGCCCAGGGCCTCCCATCAGGGCACGCTGCTCATGGAGGTGTTCACGGGGCCTGCTGACCTCCCATCGGGGCACGCTGCTCATGGATTTGTTCACGGGGCCTGCTGACCTCCCATCGGGGCACGCTGCTCATGGATGTGTTCACGGGGCCTGCTGACCTCCCATCGGGGCACGCTGCTCATGGATGTGTTCACGGGGCCTGCTGACCTCCCATCGGGGCACGCTGCTCATGGATGTGTTCACGGGGCCTGCTGACCTCCCATCGGGGCACGCTGCTCATGGATGTGTTCACGGGGCCTGCTGACCTCCCATCGGGGCACGCTGCTCATGGATGTGTTCACGGGGCCTGCTGACCTCCCATCGGGGCACGCTGCTCATGGATGTGTTCACGGGGCCTGCTGACCTCCCATCGGGGCACGCTGCTCATGGATGTGTTCACGGGGCCTGCTGACCTCCCATCGGGGCACGCTGCTCATGGATTTGTTCACGGGGCCTGCTGACCTCCCATCAGGGCACGCTGCTCATGGATGTGTTCACGGGGCCTGCTGGCCTCCCATCGGGGCACGCTGCTCATGGATGTGTTCACGGGGCCTGCTGGCCTCCCATCGGGGCACGCTGCTCATGGATGTGTTCACGGGGCCTGCTGACCTCCCATCAGGGCACGCTGCTCATGGATTTGTTCACGGGGCCTGCTGGCTGTGCTAACCTGTTTTTTAAGCCAGGGGTCAATCAGATTTTAAGCACATATGGTAAGAAATCTTCTAGTCTAAAGTAAAGAGTCATTCTAAATACCCGGCAGATATGACTGCTGCTGGAGATGCTTCTTAGCTGCGGCAGCTCTGACCTAGACAACCCCAGGGAGCTGAGGGTGCAACGCGCTGAGATTCAGGCATTTGTGTGTAGCGCGTGTGTGATTGGATTGTACTGTGTGTAGCGCAAGTACAGTCATAATTGGGTACAGGCTAAAAGAAGACACATACGGAAACAAGCCGCAAGCCTGACTCCAAATCGGATCTATGGCCTTAGCGCTAATCTCTGTGGTACTGGCTCTTCACCCCAGCTCCTCAAAGCTGAAAGAATGTTGCCTCAGGAGTCCCTGGTAGTCCAGTGCTTAGGACTCTGTGCCCTCGTTGTTCAGTCCCTGGTTGGGGACCTGAGATCCCACAAGCTGTGTGACCAGCCACTATTTAAAAATTGAAAAAAAAATGAATGTTGCCTATAGCCTGAAATATACATAATAGCCCTTTCTCAAGGCTCTGCCTCCCAAGCTAGACCTTTAAAGGCATAACAATGTTTCATTCAAATAGAGGAGAAAAGGCTACAGAACAGAGAATAATACTCCTCTCCTGGAGGTTGGTGACTCCTCTCCTGGAGGTTGGTGACCAGACCTACACAGGCAGCTCCAAGAACAAAGAGTTATCACATCCCCTCCAAGGTCTGGAAGAAGGCTGCAGCAACCCCCTCCCCTTTAGTATAGAAGAAACCTGAATTCTAGCTCAGGGAAGACGGTTCTTTGGAACGTGAGTCGGACATCTTCTTCATCTGCGCAAATAAGGTTACTATGGGTTCTCCCAACACCTGGCTTCTTGATGCATTGATTGGCTGTCAGGTGGCGAGCATACAAGCTTGGCTTCAGGAACAGTAAGAGCTGAACTTAGTAAGAGATTTCCAAACGGTCTTTTGTAGTTTGCAGTGACATTTGGAATAGAAAAGAAATTGCCTCAGGGAGCACCAGGGGTCTCCAGCATCATGGACAAATCAGGATTTTGGGTGATACAGTCAGTGCACGAAAGGCCAGAGCGCAGGGGATACTGACGAGGACGATGTCTGTAACTGGAACCTCATCCACGCTCACAGGACAGGCCAGTGGGTTGAGAGAAAGGTGTTAGGGAAGAAGAGTGACCTTATTCAGAAGCAGGCAAAGCGAGGAGATGGCAGACTAAGACCCTAAGATCCGTCTTAACGCAGACTGCTCTCAGGACAGGAAGGTGGGAAGCCTGCAGAGACGAGGTCAGGAGGAGGGAGAGGCCACAGGCCACGACCTCTCTTCTTGGCAGTTGACTCCAGTCGGACACGACTGAGCAACTGAACTGAACTGACATTAATCTGATGTGGTCACGATGCTCCTTCAGATCAAATAAACAAGTGTTTGTTTTTCTTGTTCACATTTCCTTATCACCACGTGGGTTTCTTTGAAAGGGGGCTGCCGTGTACACCCCAAGCTGTGGGCAGAATTCCTGCCGTGACTAACGTGTGTACGCAGGCTGAGCAGAGGCTTATGACTCAGGGGTTAAAGCAGCAGCAGAGACGGATGGCAAGATCCTCAAACAAGAGGCAGGTGGGTCTTCATTGCCTGAGAACAAAGAATTCTGGCAGATTGTTGGGTACACCCCTTGAGGAGCAGCTAGGACTCGGTTTATCCTGAACCGTCGTCGTTACTTTCCCCCTTTAACTGATTTCCCTCTGTTTCTGCGTTCCCTCGCTTCCCTAATCAGTAACTACCTTCCCTGCTCTTTGGAACACAGGGAGGGCCTGGGAGACCACAGCCTTGTTCAACGAACAAGAACCAAGGGGACACAGAGGGGTGTTTGTACTCAGAAGGCCCACAGGACCCTGCTCGGTTTCAGTCCTCCCTGTTCTTTGATACTCCTTGATCCTGAGGGGAATGGGGTGGTGGGAGACAGGAAAAGGAGCAAACTTTTGGATAGAAAGGCTCATCATAAACTCTGCAGAGAAATTCAGTTTAAGGGGGACTCAGCTTCAATGCCAGAGTGAAGGAAAGAATAAGAAAGGGTTTTGCGTTTTAGAGTCTGAAGCCTCTGCTTGTCTGTTTGATCTGGAGGTCCGCAGCGTCTGAGCAAGACCAGATGTCAAGTGGGACCTTGTTTAGCTGTGAGATGTGTATCCAAGGCTCCATAACTAATTTTGCAGCTGTGTTGGTGGTCAGTAAGGTCCCTTCCCGTGACATTGAAGGCTGTCTTCCTCTGGTGAAGTTTCCAGAAGACGCAGTCATGAGGCTGTAGACTGACCAGCAGGATCCTTTGAATTGGAGCTGGGAAGGCTTCTTCAGCCTGTTGATGACAAGCCTGAGCATAAGAACTGGAGACTTACAGTAGCTGGTCGCACTGGCATAGGGCAAGGGGTCAGCAGACGGTTGGACCCCTGTAGACACCAGTCTGCTGTCTCTCTGCTGATGACTCTGCTGTGGAGTGAGTTTATGATTCCCAAATTGGGTCCTTTGAATTGTCAGCAAGATCTTAGGCCTGGGGAGTCCAGTAGTTTGGGCAAATTTAGACATTTTCAGCTTGACAATCCCTATAGTTCTCTCGACTTTGCCTGACGATTGAGGGTGAGAGAGACAGTGACGCCATGACCTGGGCCCCTGGTGCTGAATTGAGTCTTGGAGACTGAGTTTTGGGTGAAGTAGAAAAAAACAGTTTATTGCTTTACCAGGCAAAGGGGGACACAGCAGGGCCATGCCCTCAAACCTTGTGTCCTGACCCTGAGCGTTTGGTGAGGAGTTCTGTAGCAATGGGTCAAGGGCGCAGCAGGTCTGTGCAGGGTCTGCCTCCTTTAACCTGGCCTCAGGTGGTCCCCTGATGAGCGTCTCTGGGTCTCAGCGTTCCCAAACTGCGATCCTCTCTGGAGACAAGGATGCTTGTCAGGCTAACATCTTCATTTGTTGGGGGTTTGAGTCCTGTAAGGAGCTCAAAGATGGTTACATCTATCCCTTGAGGCCAAACCAGAACCCTGAGGCCAAAGCCCAGGCTGCACTGCTGTTCTCTGGGCTGCTCCTCCTCTGTCTCTGCACCCTGCCTCCCTTCCCTGGTTAGCACCTGTATGAACCTGTCCTTTGGACTTCGGGGAAGGTCAAGAAACAGGGGACACAGAAAGCCTTTCATGCCCAGGAGCCTCGAAGGGTCCCACTTGGTTTCACTCCCCACTGTTTTCTGACACTCTTCAGTCTTGAGGAGAGCAGACATTGGAAAAGAAAGGAAATAATTGTTTCAGACAGAGGCATTCATCATAAATTTGGCAGAGGAGCTCAGTTTTAGGGGTACTGGTTTTTAATACCCACTTCTGTTTTATCTTTCCTCAGATTGTTCAAGCAACAGAGCGGTGACTGCCCTGGCTACTTTCTGCTGAAATGGTGTGTAGTCCTGCCTCAGTCTTCAGGTGAATTAACACCAAATTAGAAATATTTGAGTTACAAGTCCTGGATCTGAGTATTGTATGATTAAAATCTCAATCTCTTTGTCTGCCATTTTGATGCAACAGACCCAGTTAGAAGTAGGAGGAGAGATAGCTGCAACTTTAATAGACAAATAGATCCCACTTCCTGAGGAACTGGGAAGAATAAGCCTGCAAACCAGTGTAGAGCTTGGGAGACTTGTTGTAGCAGTTGTATAATTTTACCAGTGGCACCCACTCCAGTACTCCTGCCTGGAAAATCCCATGGGCGGAGGAGCCTGGTAGGCTGCACTCCATGGGGTCGCTAGGAGTCGGACACGACTGAGCGACTTCGCTTTCACTTTTCACTTTCATGCACTGGAGAAGGAAATGGCAACCCACTCCAGTGTTCTTGCCTGGAGAGTCCCAGGGACGGGGGTGCCTGGTGGGCTTCTGTCTCTGGGGCCACACAGAGTCGGACACGACTGAAGTGACGTAGCAGCAGCAGCGGCGGCAGTTTTTAACTTATGGTGTAGCATTAACATATACATATCAGAGGTTATTAGCTGTTACACATCGATTCAGTTCAGTTGCTCAGTCATGTTCGACTCTTTGCAACCCCGTGGACTGCAGTATGCAAGGCTTCCCTGTCCATCACAAATTCCCGGGGCTTGCTCAAACTCATGCCCATCGAGTTGGTGATGCCATCCAACCATCTCATCCTCTGTCATCACCTTCATCTCCCACCTTCAATCTTTTCCAGCATCAGGATCTTTTCCATGATTCAGTTCTTCATATCAGGTGGCCAAAGTATTGGAATTTTAGCTTCAGCATCAATCCTTCCAATGAATATTCAGAATTTCCTTTAGGATTGTCTGGTTTGATCTCCTTGCTGTCCAAGGGAATCTCAAGGGTCTTCTCCCAACACCACAGTTCAAAAGCATCAGTTCTTTAGCACTCAGCTTTCTTTATGGTCCAACTCTCACGTCCATACATGACTACTGGAAAAACCATAGCATTGACTAGATGGACCTTTGTTGACAAAGTAATGCCTCTGCTTTATAATATGCTGTCTAGGTTGAACATAACATTTCTTCCAAGGACCAAGCGTCTTTTAATTTCATGGCTACAGTCACCATCTTCAGGGATTTTGGAGCCCAAGAAAATAAAGTCTCTCACTGTTTCCATTTTTTCCCCATCTATTTGCCATGAAGTGAGGGGACTAGATGCCATGACCTTAGTTTTCTGAATGTTGAGCTTTAAGCCAACTCTTTCACTCTCCTCTTTCACCTTCATCAAGAGGCTCTTTAGTTCTTCTTCACTTTCTGCTGTAAGGGTGGTATCATCTACATATCTCAGGTTATTGATATTTCTCCTGGCAATCTTGATTCCAGCTTGTGCTTCATCTAGCCTGGCATTTCACATGATGTACTCTACATATAAGTTAAATAAGCAGGGTGACAATATACAGCCTTGACATACTCCTTTCCCAATTTGGAACCAGTCCACGTTCCATGTCCTGTTCTAACTGTTGCTTCTTGATCTACATACAGATTTCTCAGGAGGCAGGTCAGGTGGTCTGGTATTCCCATCTCTTGCAGAATTTTCCATAGTTTGGTGTGATCCACACACTAAAAGGCTTTGGTGTAGTCAATAAAGCAGAAGTAAATGTTTTTCTGGAGCTCACTTGCTTTTTCTATGATCCAATGAATGTTGGCAATTTGATCTGTGGTTCCTCTGCCTTTTCTAAATCCAGCTTGAACATCTGAAGTTCTCAGTTCATGTTCTGTTGAAGTCTGGCTTGGAGAATTTTGAGCATTACTTTGCTAGTGTATGAGATAAGTGCAATTGTGCAGTAGTTTGAACATTCTTTGGCATTGCCTTTCTTTGGGATTGGAATGAAAACTGCCCTTTTCCAGTCCTGTGGCTACTGCTGAGTTTTCCAAATTTGCTGGCATATTGAGTGAAGCACTTTCAGAGGATCATCTCTGAGGAAGTGAAATAGCTCAACTGGAATTCCATCACCTCCACTAGCTTTGTTCATAGTGATGCTTCCTAAGGCCCACTTGACTTTGCTTTCCAGGATGTCTGGCTCTAGGTGAGTGATCACACCATCGTGATTATCTGGGTCGTGAAGATCTTTTATGTATAGTTCTTCTGTGTATTCTTGCCACCTTTTCTTAATATCTTCTGCTTCTGTTAGGCATTTCTGTCCTTTATTGTGCCTGTCTTTGCATGAAATGTTCCCTTGGAATGTATAATTTTCTTGAAGAGATCTCTGCTGCTGCTGCTAAGTCGCTTCAGTCGTGTCCGACTCTGTGCGACCCCATAGATGGCAGCCCACCAGGCTCTGCCGTCCCTGGGATTCTCCAGGCAGGAACACTGGAGTGTGTTGCCATTGCCTTCTCCATTGTGTGAAAGTGAAAAGTGAAAGTGAAGTTGCTCAGTCATGTCCGACTCGTAGCGACTCCATGGAGTGCAGCCTACCAGGCTCCTCCATCCATGGGATTTTCTAGGCAAGAGTACTGGAGTGGCTTGCCATTGCCTTCTCCAGAAGAGATCTCTAGTCTTTCCCATTCTATTGTTTTCCTCTATTTCTTTGCATTGATCACTGAGGAAGGCTTTCTCACATCTCCTTGCTATTCTTTGGAACTCTGCACTCAGATGGCTATATCTTTCCTTTTCTCCTTTGCCTTTCACTTCTCTTCTTTTCTCAGCTATTTGTAAGGCCTCCTCAGACAACCATTTTGCCTTTTTGCATTTCTTTTTCTTGGGGATGGTCTTGATCACCGCCTCCTGTACAATGTCATGAACCCCCATCCATAGTTCTTTAGGCACTCTGTCTATCAGATCTAATTCCTTGAATCTGTTTGTCACTTCTACTGTATAATCATAAGGGATTTGAGTTAGGTCATATTTGAATGGTCTAGTGGTTTTGCCTACTTTCTTCATTTAAGTCTGAATTTTGCAATAAGGAGTTCATGATCTGAGCCACAGTCAGCTCCCGGTCTTGTTTTTACTGACTGTATAGAGCTTCTCCATCTTTGGCTGCAAAGAATATAATCAATCTGATTTCAGTGTTGACCATCTAGTGATGCCCATGTGCAGACTTGTCTCTTGTGTTGTTGGAAGAGGGTGTTTGCTGTGACCAGTGCGTTCTCTTGGCAAAACTCTGTTAGTCTTTGCCCTGCTTCATTTTGTACATCAAGGCCAAATGTGCCTGTTACTCCAGGTGTCTCTTGACTTCCTACTTTTGCATCCCAGTCTCCTGTGATGAAATGGACATCTTTTTTGGATGTTAGTTCTAGAAGGTCTTGTAGGTGTTCTTAGGACTGTTCGCCTTCAGCTTCTTTGGCATTAGTGGTTAGGGCATAGACTTGGATTACTGTGATATTGAATGGTTTGCCTTGGAAACAAACAGGGATCATTCTGTCACTTTTGAGATTGTACCCAAGTACTGCATTTCAGACTCTTGTTGACTATGAGGGCTGTTCCATTTCTTCTAAGAGATTCTCGCCCACAGTAATAGTGTTATAGAATCAGGCATAAAGCACGCCTCAGAGGACACTCAAGACAGTAGAGCACAGTTTATGACGCAGCAGGTCCAAGGGGAGCCGGTTTCCAACAAGGACCCCGATGATGTCAGAGGACTCGGTTTTACAGCTTCGGCCACACAGCCGTTACACGTTAGTGATGAGTCTCACGCCACGCAGGTGCGGGCATTGTCATCAATCGCCGGAGCCAACCTGGCCTTTACTTCCAGTCTTGGTTTGCCATCCGTGAAGAGGGGGTTTTCTGCCTTTTCTTTAACAATGGTTAACAGGGTTCGGGCCCAGTCCACATCCTGCCTTAAGATGGATGACAGTCTTCAGGGTGGAAGCCCTCTTGCACTCCTCTCAACAGTAGATATAAGGGTCATCTGAATTAAAGTCGCCAAGTAAATCAAGCGCTTACAAGTTTTCTGCTAGTCATGAGTATCTGATGTCATCATGAAGGGATTTGGTGCTTTTCTAGATTAAGGAGATGCAAAGATTGGGATCATGAAACCTGTTCCTGAAAATGTCCAGCCATCTAAAGACCAGTCCCATCAGGCCCCGTGGAGCACAGATGGCCTCGCTCCGCCCTGACCCTCCAGGCGGTGTTGGAGGTTCAGCAGCCGCAGCAGCATAGGCTTCAGCCTCCACAGCGGCAGATGGCAAACGCCCTTGTTGTTCAGTCACTGGCAATGCTCTTGAAAGTGTTAGCCACTCAGTCATGTCCGACTCTTTGCAACCCCATGGACTGTAGCCCGCTCCTCTGTCCATGGGATTCTTCAGGCAAGAACACTGGATGGGTAGCCATTTCCTTCTCCAGGAGATCTTCCCAACCCAGGGATCAAACCTGGTCCTGGATTGCAGGCAGATTCTTTACCACTGAACCACAGGGAAGCCCGGCAATGCTCTTGGCAAGCGCGTTTGTAGTTGACAGGCAAGTACCAATTTATGGGAACATAACTAAAGATCTCCCTGTTTTGTGAAAATACCCTGGTGGGGGAGGACTACAAGATGGAAAAGAGCTCTCATCGCCCCTAACAAGGCTACTCCAAAAGAAAAAATCCCAGCAAATGCTCCAGCACAGGCAAAGTCAGAGGCAGTCAGGAAGGGTACCCTGGTGTTGTCAGATGTGAGCCCTGTTAGTCACCAGACATCTCAGCCAGTCAACACAAGGGCTCACACACTTACACAGAAACCGCAGACACGGCGCGCAGACCACAGATGAGACAAGATGCGGCCCGGAGGCCGTCTCCACTCCAGACAGGGCACCAGAGTGGCTGGCAATGAGCAAGTAGGATTTTCTCGTCCTGCACAAGCCAGAGAGACTCACCCCAAAACAACACACACACACAAACACAAATAACTGATAAGCTACAGTTGCACAGACAGAGAATCAGAGAAGCATAGTCTAAAAATTCCACTTTCACTCCCAGATGGAGGCTTCTAAACAGACTTACTCAGTTCTTAAAAAAGAACTAACGTCGAGATGGCTCTCAGGGAGCCCAGAGTGGCTAGCTCACGTGGAGTGGAGACAGCACCTAGCTTTCCCATTCCTGTGACAAAATAATTACAGCTGAAAGTGATATAATAGCTTCAGCCACCATACAAAGGCCACGTCTCCACACTTTTAGGAATGTACATTGGCCAAACCAAATTACAGTAGAATACCATCCTTTTTTGCCACATGTTCATAGCTATAAATCAACAAGTCTGCCAAGATTTTGCCCAGGTGGCTATCAGATGGAATTGAAGACGTATTTCTCATGTTTGTTCAAAAGAACACTCAAGTGCAGACCAAGAATAAACAAAATCCTTATGGCAATGAAAGCCTCAAACCAAAGGAACCAAAATACAAACAGGCTCAAATTGGCTTCCAAGTTCCACTTAGCCTGTGACCTCTGTCCAAGAAGCAGACCTTCCAAATGGGATTTCCTGGAGTGAGAAATTCCCTAAAAGGGATACAGGTCTCCCCCAAAGGACAAGGCTAACAGGGCCTCAGAGTACATGCCAGGGGACTTACCCAAACGCAGGCCAAGATGTCACAAAGTCCCAAATGTTACTTTTCTCCTTCTCCAAAATAACTCCTTGGAGCAGGATGTTCAGGCCAGCATGGGCAGGAGGAAGAGAGGAATGTCCTCAAGGCAAAGATGGCCTTGGAAGATGTTAAGATGGTCCCTCTTCCTTTGCCCACTCCCACCTCAGAGTTCCAACTACCAGGATGGCAGATGGAGTATGACTAGGGCTCAGCCTTTCCAGTCAAAGGTCCCAGGAGATTTGGCGTCTGAAGGAATTATCCAGCCCTCCACTCTCTTACAAGAGGCTGGCATGGAGAAAGCCTCAGGGCCCAAGCAAGCTGGTGCCCTCCCAGGGGCATCTCCAAGTCAGCTCCACCTGGACACCAAAGTTGATGCCAACAATTCAGCCTCCACAGTGGTGCCACCTGAGTCCCGGAGACAGAGTCGGGGTGAAGTGGAAAAGAACGCGAAAGGCGAAATGGCCGTCTGAGGAGGCCTCACAAAGGCTGAGAGAAGAAGTGAAAGGCAAAGGAGAAAGGAAAGATAGAGCCATCCGAATGCAGAGTTCCAAAGAAGAGCAAGGAGAGATAAGAGAGCCTGCCCCAGTGATCACTGAAAAGAAATAGAGGACAGCAACAGAAGGGGAAAGACTAGAGATCCTTTTTTTTCTGGCCTAGCCAAAAAATTTATGACATTTTTAATTCCACTAATTTGTCTAAGTATGAACAAAATATTAGATTTCTAATTTATGTTCACTCAAAACTTTAATATAGTTCCATTTATTCTGGCATCTAGTATTGCTGCTAAATGTCTAGAAAGCTTACTGTTTTAGTGATTAAAAAAAAAATATTGAATGATGCTTGACACTTGTAGTCCAATTCTGAGAATATAAAAAATGCTATGGTTTAAAAAAAAAGAAGGAAATTAACATATGTTACAGTGTTGTTAACTAAAATACAGATTTTGTTCAAATTTCACAGAATTTTATGCTAGTGTCCAATATTCGTTTTCATACTTTATTCAAGATTCCACATTGTATTTAGTTACATTGATCAGCTTCAGCTGCATGAAGTAAATTCTGATAAATTCTCTTTTCATTTTTATTCTCTTACGAATATCTTCTAATTTTCCTTGCTATGCTTCACCCATCATTTAAAAGTGGACATGTAATTTTCAAATACATGGGTTTTTTTCAAGTATCTTTGATATTAATTTCTCATTTAAATGCTTTCTTCTCTGCAATCACCCTCTGTGTTTTTTCAGTCTTTTAATTTTATTGAGGCTTTCAGTGGCTAAGTCATAGATCTCTCTTGGTAGATGTCACACTGCACTTGAAAATATGGATGTTATTTTCACATGTATTCTGATATTGATTTCTAACATAATTCCACAGTGATAAGATAACAGACTGTGTATGATTTCAATACCTTTATACAATGAAATTTTTGCACCTTGTCTTATGTCCCTGGATATGTTCCAGTGTCTTCTGATATATAGTTTATGGGAACTCCAAGCCAGGCTTCAACAGTATGTGAACCGTGAACTTCCAGATGTTCAGGCTGGATTTAGAAAAGGCAGAGGAACCACAGATCAAATTGCCAACATCCATTGGATCATAGAAAGAGCAAGAGAGTTCCAGAAAAACATCTACTTCTGCTTTATTGATTGCGCCGAAGCCTTTGACTGTGTATGTCACAACAAACTGGAAAATTCTTAAAGAGATGGGAATACCAGACCACTCGACCTGCCTCCAGAGAAACCTGTATGCAGGTCAAGAAGCAACAGTTAGAACTGGACATGGAACAGTGGACTGGTTCCAAATCAGAAAATGAGTACGTCAAGGCCGCATACTGTCACCCTGCTTATTCAAATTATACACAGAGTACATCATGAGAAACGCTGGGCTGAATGAAGCACAAGCTGGGATCATGATTGCCAGGAGAAATATCAATAACCTCAGATATGCAGACGACACCACTCTTATGGCAGCAAGCAAAGAAGAACTAAAGAGCCTCTTGATGAAAGTGAAAGAGGAGAGTGAAAAAGTTAGCTTAAAACTCATTATTCAAAAAGCATGGCATCCGGTCCTCTGACTTCATGGCAAATAGATGGGGAAACAATGGAGACAGTGAGAGATTTTATTTTCTTGGGCTCCAAAATCACTGCAGATGGTGACCGCAGCCATGAAATTAAAAGACACTTGCTCCTTGGAAGAAAAGCTATGACCAACCTAGACAGCATATTAAAAAGCAGAGATATTACTTTGTCGACAAAGGTCTGTCTAGTCAAAGCTATGGTTTTTCCAGTAGTCACGTATGGATGTGAGAGTTGGACTCTAAAGAAAGCTGAGTGCCAAAGAATTGATGCTCTTGAACTGTGGTGTTGGAGGAGACTCTTGTGAGTCCTTTGGACTGCAAGGAGATCAAACCAGTCCATCCTGAAGGAAATCAGTTCTGAATATTCACTGGAAGGACTGATGCTGAAGCTGAAGCTCCAATACTTTGGCCACCTGATGCGAAGAGCTGACTCATTGGAAAAGACCCTGATGCCGGGAAAGGTTGAAGGCTGGAGGGGAAGGGGACGACAGAGGATGAGGTGGTTGGATAGCATCACCAAGGCGATGGACATGAATTTGAGCAAGCTCTGTGAGTTGTTGATAACAAGGAGGCCTGGTGTGCTGCAGTCCATGGGGTCGAAAAGAGCTGGACACAACTGAGAGACGGCCGACTAACTGAAACCAGATAAGGGTTGTGGACAGACTTCAGGACCCTGAGGTGACGAAAGCTGGGACAACGTCAGCAACGTGATGAGAATTACGATTGCCGGCCAAAAATTAAACAATACCCCCACATCCTTGCTGCTCTGAACAAGCAATTGATTAAATAAATAAATTGAAGGGGCTTTCCTGGTAGCCCAGTGGTTAAGAATCCATCTTGCAATGCAGGGGACGATCCCCACCCACCTCTACAACGTTCGATCCCTGGTCCAGGAAGGTCCCACGTGCCGCAGAGCAGCTAAGCCCGTGTCCCACAGCTGTTAAGCCTGTGCTCTAGAGCCCGGGACCGAAACTGCTGAGCCCACACAGCTGGAGCCTGTGCTCGACGAGAGGAGCCACCTCAGTGAGAGGCCCTCGAACCACAGCTAGACAGTAGCTCCCACTCGTTGCAACTAAGGAAAGCCTGTGTGCAATAACAAAGACCCAGCACGGCCAAAAATCAATCAATCAATTTTGTTTAAAAATGGAGGATAAGGGAAAGTTCTTTTCACATTAGAATTCCAATTAACAAGCGGAGAAGGAAACAGGTAAATAGGAAATCACACAACATCCAACAATAATAGTCAAAGACATGGTCCGCTGCTGCTGCTAAGTCGCTTCAGTCGTGTCCGACTCTGTGAGACCCCACGGACTGCAGCCCACCAGGCTCCCCCGTCCCTGGGGTTCTCCCGGCAGGAGCACTGGAGTGGGGGTGCCATCGCCTTCTCCGCATGATCCACTAATGGGTGCTAAATCTGTGCGTGAAATTGGGGAAGAAACATGTGCATGAAAGTGAAAGTGAAGTTGCTCAGTCGTGTCCGACTCTTTGTGACCCCACGGACTGTAGCCTGCCAGGCTCCTCCATCCACGGGATTTTTCAGGCGAGAATACTGGAGTGAGTTGCCAGTTCCTTCTACAGGGGATCTTCCTGACCCAGGGATCAAACCTGGTCTCCCAAATTGCAGGCAAACTCTTTACCAGTTGAGCCACCAGGGAATTCTGCATGGTCTTGAAGTATCTCCCCAATATACTAATTAAAAAAATTTTTTTTCACATCATTTTATTATATTGAATTCATCTCAAGTGAGCTCATTGAGATTGTTGATCTTGTTCTTTGTTGTACAATTCTATTTCTTTCTTGGACTAAGGCATGTTGGACTGCAGGCTCATTTTGATGGGAGGTTTCCTGAGTTGGTTTGTAAAGACGTGTTCCTCTCTCTGTCTGCTCCTCCATCCCCACGTAGGCATCTTGAGGTTGCCTCTGAACCGGACGTTGTTGGTGCCCTACCCAGAAGCCTTTGCACCTGCTGCCCCTCCTTCAGCTGCTGGGCGCATCCGTTGCTCATTTCCCCAGAGAACTACTATTTTAAATAATTATTTTGCCACATAGCATGTGGGAACTTAGTTTCCGACCAGAGATCAAACTCACACAGCCTGTACTGGAAGCTCCAAGTCTTAACCACTGGACAACCAGGTAAGACCCCAATATACTAATTATCTACAAAGAAAAGAGTGACTTTACTTATTTTCTTTCTTTTTTAAATTATGAAAGTAGAATAACACCTTTATTTTCCAAGGAGACTTGGAAAATACAAAACAAAAATACATATAGTTCCACTGTATATTAGATTATTTTTTAAGTTGAGATTTTCTAGTTGGAGTTTCAATATCAGACTCTCAAAAATCAATCGAATGAATAGAAAGGTGAAAAGTGAAAGTGAAGTCGGTCAGTGGTGTCTGACTCTTTGCGACCCGGTGGACTGTAGCCCTCCATGCTCCTCTGTCCATGGGATTTTCCAGGCAAGAGTCCTGGAGTGGGCTGCCATTTCCTTCTCCAGAGGATCTCCACCCAGGGATTGAACCCAGGTCTCCCACATTGTAAGCAAGACGCTTTACCATCTGAGCCACCAGGGAAGTCAGAAAGGTAGAAGGATATAGTAGACATGAAAAACACTGTAAACCAATTCAACATAATTAAGATTCATATAATTTTCACATAACAGTAGGATACAAATTCTATTCAAGTTCCCACAGACTATAAATCAGAAGATACTGGAACATATCTAGGGACATAAAACAAGGTGCAAAAATTTCACGGTATCAGTTCAGTTCAGTTGCTCAGTCGTGTCCGACTCTGCAACCCCATGGACTCCAGAACATCAGGCTCATACCACTTCTGTCCTTTATCGAGCCCGTCTTTGCATGAAATGTTTCCGTGGTATCTCTAATTTTCTTGAAGAGATCTCTAGTCTTTCCCATTCTATTGTTTTCCTCTATTTCTTTGCATTGATCACTGAGGAAGGCTTTCTTATTTCTCCTTGCTATTCTTTGGAACTCTGCATTCAGATAACTATATCTTTCCTTTTCTCCTTTGCCTTTCACTCTCTTCTTTTCTCAGCTATTTGTAAGGCCTCCTCAGACAACCGTTTTGCCTTTTTCATTTCTTTTTCTTGGGGATGGTCTTAATCAATGCCTCCTGTACAATGTCATGAACCCCCATCCATAGTTCATCAGGCACTCTGTCTATCAGATCTAATCCCTGGAATTTGTTTTTCACTTCCACTGTATAATCATAAGGGATTTGATTTAGGTCATACCAGAATGGTCTAGTGGTTTTCCTTACTTTCCTCAATTTAAGTCTGAATTTTGCAATAAGGCGTTCATGATCTGAGCCACAGTCAGTTATCCGGTTTAGTGTGTGTTTTTGAGTACTTCCTTGTGTTCTTGAAAGGTTGTTGTTGAATCATGCAGACACCAGGATTCTTGGCCCCTGGAGGAGAAGAATTCAATCCAGGGCCAGAGACGAGGCTTGATCGCTCAGAGCTTTTGTGTAATAAAGTTTTATTAAAGTATAAAGGAGATAGAGAAAGCTTCTGACGTAGGCATCAGAAGGGGGCAGAGAGTACCCCCCTGCTAGTCTTCAGCTGGATGTTATATAGTCACTAGCAGTCTGTTAATGACAGAAAGGAATGTCTTAAAACTCAGAATAGCACCAGGCCCCTCACCCATAAGATGCCTTTTGGGATAATCTTGGCACCAAATGGTTCATCCTGGGCCATAAAATGATTAACTTGAATCTTGAAGAAGGGCAGACCACCATACAAATAGTTTCATTTACATAGATTAGGGGAACAATATCTGAGTATAACATACTGGTTTGTCAAGTAGGTTCCGAGGGAACTGTCTTGAAGACAGAGTCTGGGGTAAATGCATAGCACATTAGCATAGCTTAAGACAAGCATTTCCATAAGAAAAAGGCATTGGTTAACTCAAGGTTTGAGAATAGTTAACTTCAGGCCAAACCAGGTGTCCTTATGGCAACACAGTATTTTAAGAGAAACCTCCTTTTAAATTTGTAGAGAAGGAAAAAACATCGCTAGTTTGTTTCCTCCTGCCGCTTAAGAGAGATAAAGATGTCTGACACTTGCAGGCTATTTCCTCCCTTTGGAGACCCCTGGCCTTCCTGCCTGTTACCTTCTCATTCTGACACCACAAGAGCACCCAGGCCCATCGTGGGGGCTCCCTGCCTAGGCCTGGAATGGGCCGTTTCTCCAGGGAGCCTGGTTCCTTTACTGGAGAACGAGTGGTCTTGGAAACCGAGACCTGGGCACCATGTGCTCCTTGCCTCTTGGACTCTCAGCAGAGACGGGAAATACACATGCGTGTCATAATGGACCCTACATCCTCTGTTCTGTATATTTCTGGTTGCAGAGTACAGACCACAAGTGCAGACTCACAGGACCCCTACCCGACACTGCCTCCCCTCCTTCTCTTACGTTCTCGGACAGCAAGGTCGCTAACCTCTTCAGTCAGTGCAGTTGCTCAGTCCTGTCTGACTCTCTGTGACCCCATGGACAGCAGCATGTGAGGCTTCACTGTCCATCACCAGCTCCTGGAGCTTGCTGAGACTCAGTTCCATTGAGTCGGTGATGCCATCCAACCATCTCATCCTCTGTCATCTCCTTCTCCTCCTGCCTTCAGTCTTTCCTGGCATCAGGGTCTTTTCCAGTGAGTTAGTTCTTCCCATCAGGTGGCCAAAGTACTAGAACTTCAGCTTCACCATCAGTCCTTCCAGTAAATATTCAGGACTGATTTCCTTTAGGATTGACTGGTTTGATCTCTCTGCTGTCCAAGAGACTCTCAAGAGTCTTCTCTAACACCACAGTTCAGAAGCATCAGTTCTTTGGCGCTCAACTTTCTTTATGGTCCAACTCTCACATCTATACATGACTACTGGAAAAACCATGGCTTTGACTAGATGGACCTTTGTCGACAAAGTAATGTCTCTTTTTAGTATGCTGTCTAGGTTGGTCATAGCTTTTCTTCCAAGGAGCAAGTGTCTTTTAATTTCATGGCCGCGGTCACCATCTGCAGTGATTTTGGAGCCCAAGAAAATAAAGTCTCTCACTGTTTCCATTTTTTCCCCATCTATTTGCCATGAAGTGATAGAAGTGGATCCACGATATTAGTTTTTTGAATGTTGAATTTTAAGCCAGCCTTTTCACTCTCCCCTTTCACTTTCATCAAGATGCTCTTTAGCTCTCCTTTGCTTTCTGCCATAAGGGTGGTGTCATCTGCACATCTGAGGTTACTGATATTTCTCCCGACAATCTTGATTCCAGCTTGTGCTTCATCCAGCCCGGCATTTCACATGACGTACTCTGCATATAAGTTAGATAAGCAGGGTGACAGCATGCAGCCTTGATGTACTCCTTTCCTGGTTTGGAACCAGTTCGTTGTTCCATGTCCGTTTCTAACTGTTGCTTCTTGACCTGCACACAGATTTCTCAGGAGGCAGGTCAGGTGGTCTTGAAGAATTTTCCGCAGTTTGTTGTGATCCACACAAAGGTTTTAGTGTAGTCAGTGAAGCAGAAGTAGATGTTCTCCTGCAGTTCTCTTGCTTTTTCTGTGATCCAGTGGATGTTGGCAATTTGATCTCTGGTTCCTCTGCCTTTTCTAAATCCAGCTTGAACATCTGGAAGTTGTCAGTTCATGTACTATTGAAGCCTGGCTTGGAGAATTTTGAGCATTATTTTGCTAGCGTGTGAGATGAGTGCAACTGTGCAGTAGCTTGAGCATTTTTTGGCATTGCCATTCTTTGGGATTGGAATGAAAACTGACCTTTCCCAGTTTTACCCACACAGATTTACATATTTGTCACACAGCTAGAGGGAAGTCCAGGCGCCACACTCACACACAGCCCTTTCTGCCGGGAGCCTGTGGCTTCCTATCAACTTCCTCTTTCCACGAGATGTGGCAAGCTTTCCCTACTCTGCCCTGTGTCTCTTTTCCACAAATGAGCAGACACATGTCATCTTCCTTCTTAAACGAAAGGAACTGGGAAGGGGTGAAGAAAGGGCCGGCCTTTGAGCGACAGCGACGCCAGATGGCAGCCACCATGGGCTTGGGAGTAAAAGTCCCTCGCAATCTCCGACTGTTGGCAGAACTCGAAGAAGGCCAGAAAGGAGTAGGAGATGGCACAGTTAGCTGCAGTCTAGAAGATGACGAAGACATGACACCTACAAGATGGACAGGGGTGGTAATTGGGCCTCCAAGAACAATTTATGAAAACTGAATATACAGCCTTAAAATAGAATGTGGACCTAAATACCCAGAAGCACCCCCTTTGTAAGACTTGTAACAAACATTAACATGAACGGAGCTAATAGTTCTAACGGACTGCTGGACCCAAGAGCCGTGCCAGTGCTGGTGAAACGGCAGAATTCGTGTAGCACCGAAGCTGTCCTGCGAGAGCTTCGGCGACTCATGATGTCTAAAGCAAATATGAAACTCCCTCAGCCGCCTGAAGGACAGTGTTACAGCTCAATCCAAAAGAAAAACCACAGGCCTCCCCTGCCCCCATCCGATTTAAGCAGTCTTCATTTTCCACGTGGTAAATTCTCTAGATTCGTCTTGTAGACCTCAAAGTACTGGAAAGAAAGCTCCCACTCAAAGGCAGTTTATCTTTAGATACTGTAAATGATACGAATTTTTGTCCATTTGAAATATATAAGTTGTGCTATAAAAAGAAAGAAAGAAAGGAACTGCTATAGGTGACTCTCGGTGCTTCTCCTCTTAACATAGTGCGTGGAAGTGACACCACCCACTTGGAGTGACCTTCCTCCTTTTTCTTCAGGGCCTGCACGCCGCTCTCAGAAGTGTGGGCATTTAGGTTGTTCCTAACGTTTTGTGGTTACAAACAAGTCTGCAGTGAATCCTCTTTGCATATCTGTTTCCCGTTGTTTGAAGCGCATCTTCAGGGTATGTGTGTGTGCTCAGTCGTGTCCAGCTCTTTGCAACCCCATGGACTGTGGCCCTCCAGGCTCCTCTGTCCATGGAATTTCCCAGGCAAGAATACAGGCATGGGTTGCCATTCCCTTCTCCAGGGGATCTTCCAGACCCAGGGATCAAACCCATGTCTCTTGCATCTCCTGCATTAGCAGGCAGATTCTCTACCACTGCACCCCCTGTAAAGCCACCTTCAGGGTAGGTTCCTAAAAACAGAGCTATTGGTCAAAGGAGAGTGCATACACATTTTTGTCTGACCCAATTCCATTTCAGGATTTACCATTTGGGGTTCCCCAGGGCTGTATGAGGATGCTGGTTTCTCGGCAGTTTCAACAACAGAGCCAGTCATAAAGTGAAAGTCGCTCAGTCATGTCTGACTTTTTGAGACCCCATGGACTATACAGTCCATGGAATTCTCCAGGCCAGAATACTGGAGGGGGTAGCTGTTCCCTTCTCCAGGGGATTTTCCCAACCCAGGGGTCAAACACAGGTCTCCCACATTGCAGGCGGACCTTTACCCGCTGAGCCACAAGGGAAGCCCAAGAATACTGAAGTGGGTAGCCTATCCCTTCTCCAGCAGATCTTCCCGATCCAGGAATTGAACCAGGGTCTCCAAAATTGCAGGCGGATTCTCTACCAACTGAGCTATCATAGTTTTAAATTTTTTGCCACTTTGAGAGGTAAGAAGTGAGACCTTGGTCTTATATTAATTGCATTGCTCTATTAATGAGTGATTTCAATGTTTTTTCATATGTTTAGGATTTTTTAGTATAAACTGTCTGTTCGTGTATTTTCTCCATCTACCTGCTCATCTTTCGGACTTCTTGGCACATCAGGGTTACAAGCACCTTTTCTGAGTGTATGCTCTGAATATTTGCTCCTAATTTGTCAAGTACTTGTACTTTGTACAAGTGTTTATACGAGTGTTTGTCATGCAACTTTGAAAACTGTTTATGCAGTCAAATTTATTCACCTTTTGTCTGGATTCTAAATCTTAGTTATGTAAAAAACAAAATTTAACTGAGTAAATCTGAAGCTCTAACCACTTTACAAAATCATGTATGGATGTGAAAGTTGGACTATAAAGAAAGCTAAGCACCTAAGAATTGATGCTTTTGAACTGTGGTGTTAGAGAAGACTCTTAAGAGTCCCTTGGACTGCAAGGAGATCCAACCAGTCCATCCTAAAGGAAATCAGTCCTGAATATTCATTGGAAGGACTGATGCTGAAGCTGAAGCTCCAATCCTTTGGCCACCTGATGCAAAGAGCTGACTCATTTGAAAAGACCCTGGTGCGGGGAAAGATTGAAGGCAGGAGGAGAAGGGGATGACAGAGGATAAGATGGTTGGATGGCATTACTGACTCGATGGACATGAATCTGAATAAACTCCTGGAGTTGGTGATGGACAGGGAGGCCTGGAGTGCCGCAGTCCATGGGTTGCAAAGAGTCGGACACGACCGAGCGACTGAACTGAACTGAACCACTTTATTTGGTAATTAATGAATTGGCAGCGTCTCATCCAGCAAGCACCAGGGTGCTCAGAGGAGCAGCACAAAGTGGGACATTTTACAGGAAGGAAGATGGGGCAAGGAGATCACTAGCTGAAGAAAGCAAGGCTACTGGGGCGGGATGGCTCCTATTGAGGGCGGGGGGAGGGGAGAGGAACAGCCGGATGTCCCTCATCTTCCAGGGATGGAGGGCACCCACAGGACACATCACCTCCTCGGTGCTGACCAGGGAATCCTAGGACATTCTGGGGAAGGCTGAACTGCAGTCGAGTAGGAGGCGAGGTTTGCGCGCGTGGACTTTAGCACAGGTGACGCAAATTTGGGCCTCCGCTTTTTCCTTCACCAGCTATCCCCGAGGTCAGGAGGGAGTCACCGAGTTCCTGTGGTGTTTTGTGTGTTTCAGATTCCAGTTCATCGGCGCCCCATGCAAGAGCACCCTCTGTGCTGGGTGCTCCTGTTCCATTCCCAAGGTCTGTCTGCTGTCCCAGCACCAGCAGATTTGATTGTGGGGAGTTGATTATGTTGACCACATTTTTCACTGTTCTGGGTCCATCTGGTGTGATGACTCAGTCAAATGCTATGTCAGCCAAAGGGTTGTTTTTCTTTTTAAAGTCTCCTCTTCCTGCTCTGGGGGAGCTGCTCCCATTTCCTGGGAATCCTGGGGTGGGGGCGGGGGAGGGCATGCGAATGACTGTCCTCCAGCCCTGCTGCCAGGCAGGGCCTCCTCCTTAGCAAAGCCTGAGGGCAAGGCAAGGGAGAGCCTCCTGGTGTCCAGCCGGGAGCTGAGCAGGAGGAGGAGGGAGGAAGGAAGGAAGAGCCTGTGCCGCCGCCACCGAACTGACCACTGACCAGAGGGTCCCCGCCTTCCTCTCCTTTCTCCCTCAAACACCCCCCAGTCTCTGCTCCTGGAGAGTCCTGGGTTTTTCCTGGAAAATCTCTGGGAAGAGAGAGCTTTGTTCCAGATTGTGCCATTGTGGAGCTGGTGATGTGAAAATCATACTCATCCTAGTAACCCTTGGGCCTTTTTAAAAGAGAGAGACTCCAGGTATTGACGAGTCAGCCCCAGGCAGGGAGAGGAAGGCGGGCGGGATGGAAAGTGCTCAGGGGACACCCCAGCCTTTCCCCCTGAGAACTCCAGGCTTCGGAGGGGCAGAGCCACGGAAAATCCCCAACAAGTATTTTCTTCTTCAAACTGAAGGGGAGCAGGTTTTGCCACCAAAAATACTGATGCTGAAAACTGGGCCTCTGTACACTGGTGCTGAATTGAATCTCAGAAATAGAGTTTTTGGTGAAGTAGAAAAGAATAGCTTTATTGCCTGACAGGCAAAGGGGGACACAGCAGGGCTGTGCCCTCAAAGCCTTGTGTCCTGACCCCGAGGCAGTTTTGTAGCAGTGGATCAAGGGTGCGGCTGTGCGGAGGGCCAGGGTGTGTGTAGGGCTAGCCTCCTTTAACCTGGCCTCAGGTGGTCCCCCGATGAGCGTCTCTGGTTCTCAGGGTTACCAAACTGCAGTGCTCTCCGGAAAGAAGGATGCTTGTCAGGCTGACATCTCCATTTGTTGGGGGTTTGAGTTCTGTAAGGAGCTCAAAGACACTGCTGTGCACCCCTGAACCCGGACCCTGACACCAGGCTGCACTGCTGCTCTCTGAGTCCCCTCTCTTCCCTGATTAGCAACTGTCCAACCTTGCCCTTTTGAATTCAGGGAAGGTCACGTAGCCGGGGACACAGAAAGGGTTTCATGCCCAGGAGCCCACAGAGTCCTGATGGGCTTCATTATCTCTCGTCAGCATAAATGTTACAGAAAGCACATCGATTAAAGCCCTTCATATTGGCCAGGCACCATAGTAACCATTTGCGTGAGTTATTTTATGACAGGAGATCCTAGTAAAGAACACGGAACTAACAAGCACCACCAACCGGAAGATTCAGGACAGGTGAAAAGGGACCGCACATGTCCCACCACCTCCCAGAGTCCTTCTTGCTGACATCCGTCTTGAGCAGCGTGTGTTCCCCCAGGAAGGACCCTGAGACAGAGTGATTGGCCAAAGACAGCCCAGAAACGAACCCCGTCACCATAAAACCCAAGACTGCAGCCACGCGGCAGGGCGGTCCTCCGTGGTCCCGACTGTCCCCTCCCGCCAGGTGCCCATCTTCCAGTCAAGTCTCTGCCTTTGTCAGCACGTCTCCCCGAACAACTTCGTTCCGAGCGCTAGACAAGAGCCACTGTTAAGCCCAGGACGGGGTCGCCTTTCCTGCAGCAACTGGCAACCATGAAGGGACCCCTTTTTACTGCGACTGATGTCCCAGCTCCTCAGGGCACTCAAAGGCCAGCTTGCCTGCTGAGGAACCAGACCCAGCAGCCGCAACCAGGACTCTGGTCCCTGGCCTCTTCCCGACACAGACGACTGTCTGGATGCCCTAACCGGGTAGAAGCAAGCAACTTTGGGGATGCCTTTGTTTCTCTCATCCTCCTGTTCAACGCCTGCTACCCTACTTTTCCCCTTGTCCCCTGGCACTGGACGCAGGAGTCTGGTAGAAGGGGCTCAGCCTGAGCTGAGGGCTGGCGCCTGGTCACCTCTGGTTGGCACAGAACTCAAATTCTGGTTCTGGTTCCAGTCTGGTTTCTGGGTACTGGTAGGGCCGAGCTCCAGTCCTCCCTTTGCTGGAAGCTCCGGGTAAAGCCCCATAATGCTGGGCGTCTGCAGGTGGCAGGAGATGTCTGTAAAGACACCCCTTTTTCCCTCTCTCTCCTAACCCTAACCCCTTTTTCCTCTGTCTCCTTCCTTCTTACTTAACCGGGCCTCTTTCCCTCCCTTTGAAGACCCAAAGTATTTCCATTTACTCAATCAACATTTGGGTCTGAAGTTCTGAGTCTTCGTGAGAGATTTTCTGAGAGACTGCGTCTCTTACCCGTCAGCCGTGCTTTCCGTCCTCAGGGAGGAAATCAGGCGATTTTCCCTCCATCAGGCGCCCTGTTTCTATCAATTCAGTCACTTGATTGTTCGTTTGGCTGAGTGCTTCCAAGTGGAAGTGACTGACAAGGCTCAGCACAGTCTCACCTGGTCTTGGGGGAAAGTTAATACCCTAGACATACGCCTAGGGGTTCATTAGCCTTTCGGGACAAGCCCTACATCCCCACCGATTGTGCTCACCACTGAGCATTTCCTTTGGCACATATACCATCAAGCAATCTGGGACCAGGAGAGAGCTTACAGCCTCAAGTCAGACACAGGCGCATCCACCCCATACTGGTCCCCTGGTGACAGGACATAGGCTAGACCACCATCGAAATGGGAAACGAGCCCAGCTTCCCTTTACACACCCCACTGGGTTGTCTTTGGGCCCACTGGGAAGGATACCACCTGAATGGACTAAAAAGAAGAAAACATACGAAACCTTATACTTGATACTGGCCTACTCACTTCCTGGGAGGAGGGGGAAATGGCCCCAGTCAGGGGGACTTGGATTTAACACCATTTTGTAGCTCAGTCTATACTGCAAACTCGAGGGTAAATAAAAGGAGGTTCCCAATGTCCAGGCCTTTATGGCCCTCTACCAGGATTCCCAGAAAAGGAGACAATGCAAGCTCAGAGACCGCAACAAAGGCTTTTTCAAAGTTCTTTTGGCGAGGTCCGAAGCCAAGGACCCCCTTGCCCTTCTCCTGACCCCCTCAGCTTGGACAGAGAGAACAGGGAAAGGGAAGTTCAGGCAGCCCTGGAAGTCACGAGACTGAGGGAAAGTCCCGCAGGGTCACCCCAGCTCCGCTTCCCTACGCCCCTTTTCCCTATGGGATTACAATCAGGTAGTAAGCTTTGCCCACCACAGAAGGAAAGTTTACTCTCCGACAAAATCTGTCTCCTAAGAGAGCTACCAGACGGGGAAGGGGAACCATGCAAGTTCACGTTCCCTTTTCTATGCAACATACTATGCAGTGTAGGGAGCGACTGGGTTCATATTCTGAAAACCCCCAAAACTTTAGGGACACATTCAAGTGTCTTAGTCTCAACTTCTCCCTCACCTGGAGGGATGTAATGGTCATTCTCACCCAGTGTTGTAATGATGAAGAAAAAGCTAGAATCCTAGATCAGGCTAGAAAAGCAGCTGAACTGGTGACGGTGTGCAGATGCCAGTCTGGCCCTGGCAGAAGAGGCAGTCGCCTCCACGGAGCTGGACTGGGATCCCAGTGTAAGGGCGAGGAGAGGGTCCCTAAGACACCTCACTGCTTACCTGCTACAGGGAACGGCCTGGGCGTCCAGAAGGGCGTTGATTATAGTAAGAAAAAAGAAGTTATACAGGGCGAGAGTGAAAATCCAGTCCTTTTTTGGAAAGGCTCACAGTGGTCTTTAAAAATTTTACCCAGGCAGACCTTAATTCAGTTCAGTTAAGTCGTGTCCAACTCTTTGTGACCCCATGGACTGCAGCACGCCAGGCTTCCTGAAGCTTGCTCATACTCATGTCCATCGAGTCAGTGATGCCATCCAACCATCCCATCCTCTGTCGTCCCCTTCTCCTTCTGCCTTCAATCTTTCCCAGCATGGGGTCTTTTCCAATGAATCAGTTCTTCACATCAGGTGGCCAAAGGATTGGAGCTTCAGCTTCAGCATCAGTCCTTCTAATGAGTATTCAGGACTGATTTCCTTTAGGATGGACTGGTTGGATCTCCTTGCTGTCCAAGGGATGCTCAAGAGTCTTCTCTAACACCACAGTTCAAAAGCATCAATTCTTCGGCAAGAAGACCTAAAAAGTATTAAGTAGAGTCTTGTTAGCCCATTCCTTCATAACCCAGGCAGCCTGGGATATAAGGAGAAAATCGCAAAAACTAGAAAAAGGACCAGAGACGCCAGTCTCTGAGTTGGCAGAGGAGGCAAATAGGACGGTTTTGGGTAGGGACCTGGAGGAGAAAGCCGAAAGGGAGGAAAGAGAAGCTGGAAAGAACAGGAGGGTCCAAGATAAGAGATCAGATCTAAGACACAGAAGCAGATCTAAGCCTTAGCCAACACACTAAAATCTCAGCCTTGGTTCACCCTACTACTATGTGAGTCACAGGAAAAGTGAGAAAGAAAAAGAATCTTAAGGATCCATCCCCAGAGTGCCTACTGCAAAGAGGATGGGCACTGGAAAGGGGAGAGTCCATATCGCCCTAAGGGGAGGTGTGTGGAGACCCCTGCACCTGCTGTGTTAGTCCTGGGCGACTGGGACTGACGGTGCCCAGTGGCTCGAGAAGCCCCCGCGAATGGTGAGCTCCAGATCACTCCTCTCGACCCTTGGGTGACTGTGCAAAGAGAAGGCAAGGATACGGGGGCTGCCTTCTCTGCTCTTCCTTTCTGATCAGGACCTTAGACTCCCTGACTAAAATGGCGATGGGACAGATGGAGAACCCCAAAGCCCCTCCATTATGCGGTGGGCGACTGGCCAGGGACCCACCCCTCCTTGTGCGTCCCCAGGGGCCCTGCTCCCCCACTGGGGGAGGCCTGCGTTACCACCTCCAGACCACAGTGACCTGGGGGGTTAGAAACAAACAATTTCCTTTGTCTGGTGTCTGAACACTTGCAGTCAGACGTAGAAGAGGGAGAGTCCCTACCTTTCTCAGATGAGGTCAAACCCAGGTGTGGGGCGTCTCCTGCCCCCGGCCAGCCGTAAATATTTCACCAGTAGAGATTCTCCTGAGGCCAAGTGCTTCCTACCCCTGGAAAAGACCTTAAAACCAGAAGCTCTCGACGGCTTTAGACCGCTAGTTACCACGGACCAGGATACTGGAATCGTATTTGCCTGTGAGTCTCCCTGTTTCACACAGTCCTGCCTGTTAAGAAACTGGGTGGATCTTATCGATGCATGCAGGACCTAGGAGCAGTCAATGAGGCTGTGGTTGCCATCCACCCTATAGTCCTGAACCCACATACCCTCCTATCTCAGGTCCCAGGAACTGCTAAGTACTTGAATCCTGGACCCGACAGACGCTTTCTTGTGCATTCCTCTCCATCCCGCATCCCCAGAGATCTTTGCCTTTGAGTGGAGGGACCCAGGGACCAGGGAGGCCATACGAGTTTGCTGGACTCAACTAACACAGGGGTTTTGAGATAGCCCTCATATTTTCAGAATGTCCTTGGGGAAAAATCTAAGAGAGTTAACCTTCAGTTCAGTTCAGCCGCTCAGTTGTGCCTGACTCTTTGCGACCCCATGAATCGCAGCACGCCAGGCCTCCCTGTCCATCACCAACTAAGAGTTCACTCAAACTCACATCCATCAAGTCGGTGATACCATCCAGCCATCTCATCCTCTGTCGTCCCCTTCTCCTCCTGCCCCCAATCCCTCCCAGCATCAGGGTCTTTTCCAATGAGTCAACTCTTTGCATGAGGTGGCCAAAGTACTGGAATTTCAGCTTTAGCATCAGTCCTTCCAGTGAACACCCAGGACTGATCTCCTTTAGGATGGACTGGTTGGACCTCCTTGCAGACAATAATACAATGGGCAGGTGACTTGCTCATAGCACAGATTTTACCAGCTCTCAAATGGATACAATTAAAACCTTAAATGTTCTCTATGAAAAGAGATACTGAGTATCCCCTAAGAAAGCTTGGATTAGTTTAACCCAAGTAAGACACTGTGGATTTATAATTACAGAGGGGAAAAGAATGCTAGACCCCCAAACCCTCATCTTAAATACCACCTATCCCCAAACAAAAAAACAGCTTAGGGCATTTTTAGGAATGACTGGGTTTTCCTGGACCTGGATTCCTGGTTATGGGAATCTGGCCCAACCCCTACATGAAAAATTAAGAGGGAAAGAAGAAGGGCCACTTAACTGGGATGAGACCTGCAAGCTTGCCTTTAATGCCCTGGAAGAGGCTGGCATCCCAGCTCCTGAACTCAGGAGGTGTAGGCCTCCCAACATGGAAAAGCCTTTCAGGCTGTATGTCTCTGAGAGAGTAGGAACTGCTCTCGGGATGTTAGGACAAATGTGGATGGGGGCGGAGGAGGGTGTGTGCCTGTACTACAACCCATGGCTTACCTCTCTAAGCAACTAGACCAGGTAGCCAGAGGGTGGCCCCCTGTGGCCAGGCAGCAGGGCATCGCTCTTGTGGTTAACGCTGACCCTGGGTCAGCCCGCCACAGTGTATACACGTCACCGGGTGCGAGCAGTCTTGGAGACTAAAGGGCACAGTGAGCGACAGGGGCAAGGACCAGCCAACACCATGCCCTCCTCCCTGACACTCCAGAAGTGCGGTTAAGGGTGTCAGACTTTAAATCCAGCCGCATTGACTCCAGATCCCCATACTTCCTCTTTGGACCAGCAATGCATGCAAGCCATAAGCAAATGACGCTCCTCACCCTGGCCTGCCTGAGACACCCTTCTCCGACCCCGAGGAGGAAGGCTGCGCAGATGGCAGTGCTTTTGTGGAGAGAGGAGAGAGGAAGGCAGGACACGCCTCAGTGAGCCTGGAAGAAACCAGGGAAAGTCGATCTCCGCCCCCAGGCACCTCGGCCCGGAAAACTGAACTTTTTGCCCTGAGGAGAGCTCTGGACTTCGGGAAGGACAGAGGATCTACACAGACCCTAAGCGTGCTTTCCTCATCCTGCATGCCTGGGAGGAGCGGGAGCGCTCAGTGCCCGAAGCTCTCTTACTAAACACAAAGAGCTCATTCTCAGGCTCCTGGAGGCAGCCAAACTTCCTGCTCAAGTAGCTGTCATCTATGCAAGGGTCACCGAGAGAGAGAAGAAAAGGAGGCCCAAGGGAACAGGAAAACTAACCAGGAGGCAAAATGAGCGGCTAGAGCAGCTCCCGCATCACTGCCACCTGCCCGCTTTTCCCCAAGGAAACCCTGACTCCAAGTAATACCCCAGGGGAACACTCCTGTGTGCCGAGCGGGGCTGGGAGATGGGGTCACACCGGTGGTTCCAGACGGACGAGGTGCAAATAACACTCCCTGACTCTCAAGTCTGGAAAATTATTAACTCTTTACACAAAAGTACCCATTTTGGAAGAGATCACCTGGAAACCTTGTTCAAGCCCATTCTCTACCACCTCCAGTGGCTGAAGATATTGGGCAGACCACACGGAACTGTGATACCTAAGAAACCACTCCAAAGCCAGACCCTTGCCACCTCCCCTAATTAAACCTGTCCAGCATCAGGGATCATACCCAGGTGAGGACCAGCAGGTGGATGTACAGCCAGGCAAGACCCAAGGATTCTCTCATGTGCTAATCTTTGCTGACACAGGATGGTCTGAAGCATTCCCAGTAGGACAGAGAGAGCGACAGAAGTCTGTAAAGCCCTGCTAAAGGAGACAGCACCGAGGTTTCGGCTGCCTTGATCACTCAGAGCCACAGTGGGCCATCATCTGTGGCCATGATATCCCAGAAGTTGGCCACATGTTTAGGATTCAAACACCACTCCCACTCATCCACGAGGCCTCAAGCCTCAGGGAAGGTAGAGCGGGCCAACCAGACTCTTAAAAGAGCTCTGGCCAAACTAAGTCAAGAAGCACATGATAAGTGGCTCCACATGCTGCCCGTAACCCTCACGAGGGCGCGTGCAGCCCCAAATGGCCGTCATTATTAAACCCTTATGAAATGATGTATGGATGTCCCTTCTTAACTTCTGATTTGTTTTTTGACGAGGACACCAATGCACTCCTAAAACTATAATTGATCTAGAAGGTTTCAGCAAGGACTCCAATGATATGGAAAGCAAGTCCTCCCTAAACCGCAGGAAGACTGAAAAACCCCCACGTAGAGCTGGGGGACCAAATATTAGTGAAGACCAGGCAAGAGAAAGGGAGTCCAAACCAGCTGCCAGAGACATGGGCCAGGCCACCCCGGTTGTTTCCGTGACCTCGACTGCTGTAGAGGTGTGGCACCTTTTGCCGGGGCCCACAGTTCTAGAGTAAAACCCTACAGTCCACAGGAGCGGGACACGGGGACTGAGACCCCAAAGCCAGAGGCCAGCTATTCCTGTGAGCCTGTTGGAGACTCAGAGTCTTGTTCAGGCGAAACACCATCCAGCCTCCCTCAGAGAAGTGAATGCGTCCTGTGAAGCCCCTCCTCTTCCGGATCGTGCCTCCCTGCCCAGCTATTAACCTCTCCCTTAGTGGGGCGTCTGCTTGGTCACTTCCTTGTGTCAGACTCTTCAGTCGCATCAGATTCTTCAGCCATGTCCGAATCTTCAGTCGTGTCTGACTCTTTACAACCTGGACCGTAGCCTGCCAAGCTCCTCTATCCATGGAATTCTCCAGGCAAGAACACTGGAGTGGGCTGTACACTTGCAAACCACACACGACTCGCCTTAACCTTCCTACCCCATTAGCAGCGGAAGGTGAGGACATGTCCCACATATCCCAGGGTGTCAGCGGCCAACCCTTCCAGCCCAGCTACATGCTACCACTCAACCTACCCCGTCTGGTCATGGCATAACCTTTTGGGTAAAAGGGGAGGAAAACTTCATGACTTGGTATCAGCAACAGCTGTCTATATTTCCTCCCACGATAACATCTGCAATCCCACCCAACCCCTTCTTTTCTCTCTTGACTAACATTCCCCAAGTGACCTTCCCCATCTGTTTCAAAAGTGACTCCCTGGCAGGGGTGTCTGTGGAGGAGCTGGACAACTCAAGATGTGGAATAGCCTTCAGTTTCAGAACTGATGGAGAAAACCAGGATCTGGAAACTGCTCTGGGGTATTATGACTTAGCCCAAAGACTGGGAACTAGAGGTTCTGGCAGAACTGACCTGCTATAACTATTCCCCGACATGACTCTCTCCTCAGATGCCATTAACCAGTCTCAAAAATCCATGTTCTGTTTAGGACAACCAAAAAACCACACCCTGGTTTCTAAATCGGACAGGCAACTCTGCCCCCTGTTATTTCCTGGTAGGGGTCCCCACCCCTGAGAACCTAGACCTGTGGTGGGAACCCAAGCATAACACTCTCCACCTCGAGGACAAGCCCCAGGATGTCTCTTGCCGGAGTCCAACTCCAGCAACCAGGGATTCAATCTGAAGAGATGACGGCGGCGGCCAATGAGGCAGCCTCGTTTCTATGGACTGCCTGTTTATTCCATGTTTAAGATTCTCTTTTATACTTTTACAAAAACATGAGGCCAGAGGTTTGACATCACCAGATGGTCAACACCGAAATCAGATTGATTATATTTTTTGCAGCCGAAGATGGAGAAGCTCTATACTGTCAACAAAAACAAGACCAGGAGCTGACTGTGGCTCAGATCATGAACTCCTTATTGCCAAATTCAGACTTAAATTGAAGAAAGTAGGGAAAACCACTAGACCATTCAGGTATGACCTAAATCAAATCCCTTATGATTATACAGTGGAAGTGAGAAATAGATTTAAGGGCCTAGATCTGATAGATAGAGTGCCTGATGAACTATGGACAGAGGTTCATGACATTGCACAGGAGACAGGGATCAAGACCATCCCCACGGAAAAGAAATGCAAAAAAGCAAAAGGGCTGTCTGGGGAGGCCTTACAAATAGCTGTGAAAAGAAGAGAAGTGAAAAGCAAAGGAGAAAAGGAAAGATATAAGCATCTGAATGCAGAGTTCCAAAGAATAGCAAGAAGAGATAAGAAAGCCTTCCTCAGCAATCAATGCAAAGAAATAGAAGAAAACAACAGAATGGAAAAGACTAGAGATCTCTTCAAGAAAATTAGAGATACCAAGGGAATATTTCATGCAAAGATGGGCTTGATAAAGGACAGAAATGGTATGGACCTAACAGAAGCAGAAGATATAAAGAAGAGGTGGCAAGAATACATAGAAGATCTGTACAAAAAAGATTTCAGTACCCAGATAATCATGATGGTGTGATCACTCACCTAGAGCCAGACATCCTGGAAGGCGAAGTCAAGTGGGCCTTAGAAAGCATCACTACACATTTCGATATTTGGCAAAACCAATACAATATTGTAAAGTTAAAAAAAAAAAAAAAAGCATCACTACGAACAAAGCTAGTGGAGGTGATGGAATTCCAGTGGAGCTATTTCAAATCCTGAAAGATGATGCTGTGAAAGCGCTGCACTCAATATACCAGCAAATTTGGAAAACTCAGCAGTGGCCACAGGACTGGAACAGGTCGGTTTTCACTCCAATCCCAAAGAAAGGCAATGCCAAAGAATGCTCAAACAACTGCACAATTGCACTCATCTCACACGCTAGTAAAGTAATGCTCAAAATTCTCCAAGCCAGGCTTCAGCAATACGTGAACAGTGAAATTCCAGATGTTCAAGCTGGTTTTAGAAAAGGCAGAGGAACCAGAGATCAAATTGCCAACATCTGCTGGATCATAGAAAAAGCAAGAGAGTTCCAGAAAAACATCTATTTCTGCTTTATTGACTATGCCAAAGCCTTTGACTGTGTGGATCACAATAAACTGTGGAAGATTCTGAAAGAGATGGGAATACCAGACCACCTGACCTGCCTCTTGAGAAATCTGTATGCAGGTCAGGAAGCAACAGTTAAAACTGGACATAGAACAACAGACTGGTTACAAATAGGAAAGGGAGTACGTCAAGGCTGTATATTGTCACCCTGCTTATTTAACTTATATGCAGAGTACATCATGAGAAACGCTGGACTGGAAGAAGCACAAGCTGGAATCAAGATTGCCGGGAGAAATATCAATAACCTCAGATATGCACCACCCTTATGGCAGAAAGTGAAGAGGAACTAAAAAGCCTCTTGATGAAGGTGAAAGTTGAGAGTGAAAAAGTTGGCTTAAAGCTCAACATTCAGAAAACAAAGATCATGGCATCCGGTCCCATCACTTCATGGGAAATAGATGGGGAAACAGTGGAAACAGTGTCAGACTTTATTTTTCTGGGCTCCAAAATCACTGCAGATGGTGACTGCAGCCATGAAATTAAAAGACGCTTACTCCTTGGAAGGAAAGTTATGACCAACCTAGATAGCGTATTCAAAAGCAGAGACATTACTTTGCCCACGAAGGTTCATCTAGTCAAGGCTATGGTTTTTCCTGTGGTCATGTATGGATGTGAGAGTTGGACTGTGAAGAAGGCTGAGCGCTGAAGAATTGATGCTTTTGAACTGTGGTGTTGGAGAAGACTCTTGAGAGTCCCTTGGACTGCAAGGAGATCCAACCAGTCCATTCTGAAGGAGATCAGCCCTGGGACTTCTTTGGAGGGAATGATGCTAAAGCTGAAACTCCAGTACTTTGGTCACCTCATGTGAAGAGTTGACTCATTGGAAAAGACTCTGATGCTGGGAGGGATTGAGGGCAGGAGGAGAAGGGGACGACAGAGGATGAGATGGCTGACTCAATGGACATGAGTCTGAGTGAACTCCGGGAGTTGGTGATGGACAGGGAGGCCTGGCATGCTGCGATTCATGGGGTCACAAAGAGTGGGACACGACTGAGCTACTGAACTGAACTGAACTTGTATCTTATCTGGAACTATCTTTAAACCCCAGCTTTCCAAGGCCTCAATCAATTCAGATAAAATTTGTTGCAACAAGGCTCTGTCCTTACAAGCTGCCAAAATATCATCCATATAATGTATCAAATATAGATCTTTATACTTTCCTCTAACATTTTGCACAGCTTGGTCTACAAATTTCTGACACAAGGTAGGGCTATTTTTCATTCCCTGAGGCAAAACCTTCCATTGAAACCTTCTATAGGGCTGTTTAAAATTAGCTGAAGGGAGACTGAAGGCAAACAGCTTACAATCTTGGAGGGCCAGGGGAATGGTGAGGAAAGAATCCTGCAGATCTGTAACTATCACATTATACCGAAAAGGCACAGCCACTGACAGGTTGCTCCAAAGAGATGAGGGAGGGGCAGAATTTATAGGAGTTTGAGCAGTAAAACCAGGTAGTTGGAACATCAAAAGATTCTGTTAATTAAAGAAAACTCAATGTCTCAATTTACAGAAGTTAGCCCTTTTCTTCATATCAGATCAGATCAGATCAGTTGCTCAGTCGTGTCCGACTCTTTGCGACCCCATGAATCGCAGCACGCCAGGCCTCCCTGTCCATCACCAACTCCCGGAGTTCACTCAGACTCACGTCCATCAAGTCAGTGATGCCATCCAGCCATCTCATCCTCTGTCATCCCCTTCTCCTCTTGCCCCCAATCCCTCCCAGCATCAGAGTCTTTTCCAATGAGTCAACTCTTCACATGAGGTGGCCAAAGTACTGGAGTTTCAGCTTTAGCATCATTCCTTCCAAAGAAATCCCAGGGCTGATCTCCTTCAGAAGGGACTGGTTGGATCTCCTTGCAGTCCAAGGGACTCTCAAGAGTCTTCTCCAACACCACAGTTCAAAAGCATCAATTCTTCGGCGCTCAGCCTTCTTCACAGTTCAGCTCTCACATCCATACATGACCACAGGAAAGACCATAGCCTTGACTAGACGAACCTTTTTTGGCAAAGTAATGTCTCTGCTTTTGAATATGCTATCTAGGTTGGTCATAACTTTCCTTCCAAGGAGTAAGCGTCTTTTAATTTCATGGCTGCAGTCACCATCTGCAGTGATTTTGGAGCCCCCCAAAATAAAGTCTGACACTGTTTCCACTGTTTCCCCATCTATTTCCCATGAAGTGATGGGACCGGATGCCATGATCTTTGTTTTCTGAATGTTGAGCTTTAAGCCAAGTTTTTCACTCTCCACTTTCACTTTCATCAAGAGGCTTTTTAGTTCCTCTTCACTTTCTGCCATAAGAACATGCAAGACTCTGGCCCCTGTGAAATCACTCCCCTGACATGCCTCCCAGCTGTCTGGGCAGCAGCCTGCTTTTCCACCCTGAGGGGCTGCAGGGTGAGGCCTTCAGGTCTGCAGCGACCTTTGCTTCCTGATAGGGCAGATGACACTTTTCATCCACACAGCTTAAAATAATCAATGTGCCAAAGAGGCACATTTGGGGTCTCACCAGAGTCAGGCCCTGTCTCAGCAACAGCTGCTCCCTATTTAGGGGTTGGTTGGGGCTGGGACCCTTCCCCAGCCTGGGGGTCTCAGGCCCAAGCCTGCTGCAGCGCCCACTGTCCCCACTCGGGCCCCTGCCAGGCCCCACTCAGCCTCACCCCCAGGCCCAGAGGAGCCCCGACCCCACTGCCAGCCCCCCAGCCACACAGGCCTCCCCTCTGAGGGGCACTGGCCCCCCAGTCCTGAGTCCCCGCTCCAGGTGGGGTTTGGGTCCTTCCCGGTTACAGGTCAGCACCCAGCAGCCCATGTGGCCTGCCCTGAGGAGCCTCCCGCAGTACCCCAAGGGCTGGAGGAGTGGGACCAGGCCGGCTGTGCGGAGGCAGGATGCCTGCTGGGCGTCTGGCAGCCGCTGGGAGCCCTGGGCCTGCGTGTCTGTGCAGCCTGTCCTTCCTCCCTCCCCCATACCCCCCTCATTTCTCATGGGACCTGGGGTGGCTCCAGGGGGAGCAGGTGTGCTGGCAGGACGGCTCTGGGCTTGGGGCTGTGCCCCCTCCTCAGGGACAGGGCGGGTCGGCTCTGTGGCCAGGCCTCTGCTCTCTTCAGACCGCAGGGCCACGTGCTCTCCTGTCTCTGTCCTCACCTGTGCGTGAGGCTGTGGGAGGTGATGGCCAGGCCTGGACCTTCCTGTTAGGAGCAAGGCCATCCCACTGGTTGGGTCCCGTTGGGGCAAGGCTCCCAGGCCAGCCTCAGGTGCCCCAGCGGCCCCCACACCGCCCCGAGGCCTGGTGTTCTGACCCTGGACCTCCTCATCTCCTATCTCCCTGGGACAGCTGTGCTCTGCACCCCGGCCCCCCTGTTAAGCCCTCCTTGTGGAGGTATCTTGTGTGCTCTGCGCTCCTGCTGGCGGCACTGACCCAGCAGGCCGTCCTTCGGCCGAGCTGATGTGCATGCTGGGCCATCAGAGGGCGGGGTCAGCATGGGCAGGACGGACACCCACAGGCTGAGTGGTCGTGCCTGCGCAGGCTTGCGTCCTCAACCGCATGGGGTGAGGCTCCCCCGTGGCCTCGGGCCCTCAACAGGCCCCCTGCTCCTGGCTGGAGAGGGGCCGCAGCTCAGCCTCCGGCAGCTTCTCCCCAGGGGCGGGTCTGTAGACAGGATGGCCCGCCTGCAGCGCTGCGGTGACATTCAGGCCTTTGGTTCCGTGCGCTTTCATTTATCGGTTATATGGCTTATTTTAATCACCTGAAAGTTGCAGAACAGAGCATTTTTGTTTTACCCTCGGAAAGCGCACAAGTGAGCTTCGCCAGCACGTTTTTGGTGTGATGTTAGAGCGCCACGGTCCAGCTCCAGCAGCCACTCTCCCCGCCCGCCTCAGGGTAAGGGAACCCCATTCCCTTAGGTAAGTGAGAGTGAAGTCGCTCAGTCGTGTCCGACTCTTAGCGACCCCATGGACTGCAGCCCACGAGGCTCCTCCGTCCGTGGGATTCTCCAGACCAGAGCACTGGAGTGGGAGCATCGCCTTCTCCTTCCCTTTAGGTGGTCCTCCCTCGTCCCTTCAACTCATCTCTTCCTTCAAACACCAGTCTGCTCTCTCAGCATGGGTTCTCCTCTTCGGGGTGTTTCATATAAATTATGTGCCTTTTGTTTCTGTAGTATTTCACTGAGCATAGCGTTCTGAAACATGCTGTAGGCTGTGTCAGAACGCCACTTCTTTACGGCTGGTTAATGTGGTACTGTAAGAGGATACCATATTTTTTTTCTTTCTTCATCAACCTATGGACATTGGACTATTTCCAGTTTTTGGCTATTATGAATAATGCTTAGAAACATTTGTGGTCAAGGTTTTCTCTATCCACAGATTTCAGTTCTCTTCGGTCTGCATCTTGGAGTGGAAGCGCTGGGTCGTATAAAACCACAGCAGCTGTCCCCTTGGTGGTGGTTTATGGGCACGTCCTTGCCCGCCAGCGGTGCCGAGCGTGGCTTCTGCTCACCAGCTGTTCACGTGTCTTCGGAAAATGTCTGCTCTGGCCTTTGTCCACTGACTCCTTGGTCTGTGGGTCTTGCTGTTGTTGAATTGCAGTTCTTTCATATGCTGAATACTAGTCCCTCGTCAGATACATGAATTCCAAACTCTCTCCCATTTTTTAGATTGTCTTTTCACCTTCTTGAGTGTCCTTTGAGGCACAAACATTTTTAATTTGGCAAACTACAATTTATCTCTGTTTTCTTTAGTTGCTTGTCATGTAGTTAAGGGGCCATTGCCCGATCCAAAGTCACGCTGTCTTTCTTTCTAACCGTTTGCGGCTCAGCTTTTATTCTAGGTCCTGCTGTTGCCAACCCGGGTTCCTGGACTCTTTAATTGTAGAAATTGATACACGGCCAGACGAGGAATCGAGGCATGGCTTTACTGGGGCCCCTGCTTCAGGAGGAGGGAGCGAACACAAGCAACAGGGGCCCATGTTCGCCCCCAGATGGGGCGAGCTGGTCCCTTCGGTGGGTGAGGGTGTGGACCGGTGGGTGGGCCGGCCTGCGGGGGGCTTCGACGGCCTGCCCCGTTGCTGGCTCTGCGCGCGGGGCTCGTGGGAGGGCGCAGCTTTTGCACGGGCCGTTGTGTTCCAGCCTTTTTGTGTCTTCATGTCCATTCCTGGCCCCAGGTGCCCATGCACGCGGTCTCTCTTAGTCCCATTCCTGGCCCCAGGTGCCCATGCACGCGGTCTCTCTGAGTCCCTTCTAGTTCCTTTGTTGCTCTAGGACGAGTTGGTCCAGGTATAAGCCCTGTATCAAGAGGCCCCAGGTCACGGCCTGTCTCACTGCATCCATGAGTTTTGTATGAACTGTGAGGCAAGGGTCCAGCTTCTTCCCTCTCCATGTGGACACCCGCACCTGCACCAGCTGTGAACAGTCCTGGCAGCCTGGTCGCCTCCCTTGACCGTCTACGTATGAGTTTATCATGGACTCGAGTTTCGGTCCCACAGCCCACGTGTGTGTCTTACGCCAGGAGCACAGCGCCTCGACGACTGCAGCTTTGTAGTGAATTTTGAATCAGGAAGCAATCATGAGCCCCTAACTCTGTTATTCTTTTTCAAGATTGTTTTGGCCTGACAATTCCATGTGGATTTTAGGATCAGCCTATCCATTTCTGGAAAAAATAAAATAAAAACTGTGGGAATTTTGATACTGATTGTGTTGAAACTGAAGGTCATTTGTGGAGTGTTGCCTAAGAGCTCAGGTCTGTGAGCATAGGTGTCTTTTCGTTTATTTAGGCTTTTCTAATTCCTTTCAGCGGTGATCTGTAGTTTTCGGCATACAAGTCAAACACCTACTTGGGTAAATATTTACCAAGTATTTCAAAAACACTATTACAAATGGAATTGTTTTCTTAATTATAATCATTAGGTTAATCATTGCTAGTGATTTTTGGACGTTGATTTTGTCACCTGCAACTTTGCTAATCTCTTTAATAGACTTTTGTGGTTCTCACAGGATTTTCTACACACAGTCGCGTCATCTGCGTGTGGAGATGTTCCCAAGGCGCTTCACTTCTGAGCTGCGTGTCCCCTCCCTTTGCATTTTCTGTCTCACTGCCTTTCTCAGAGCCCTCAGAATGATGCCGGATTTAAGCAACAGCTTCATCTTGTTTCTGATCTCAGCGGAAGCTTTCAGTCTTTTTTATTATTAGTATTTTTAACTGGAGGACAATTGCTTTACCACGTTACGTTGGGTTCTGCTGTACAGCTGCAGGAATCAGCTACGAGTACGCGCGTGTCTCCTCCCTCCTGAACCTCCCCCACCCCCATCCCCCTGCTCCAGGTCATCTCAGAGCCCAGGCTGAGCTCCCTGTGTCGCGCAGATTTCTCACTAGCTACCTGATAGCTTGTGGTGAATGGTGTCGGATTCTTGATCTCCAAAGAAGATTTAGCTTCGGGACCAAGGGCCAGGCTTCATAACTCAAGAGCTTTTGTGTATCAGAGTTTTATTAAAGTATGAAAGTGAAAGAAACTGAAGTCGCTCAGTCGTGTCCAACTCTTTGCAACCCCATGGACTGTAGCCTACCAGGCTCCTCTGTCCATGGAATTTTCCAGGCCAGAACACTGGAGTGGGTTGCCATTTGCTTCTCCAGGGGATCTTCCCGACCTAGGGATCAAACCCAGGTTTCCTGCATTGCTGGCAGACGCTTTACCATCTGAACCACCAGGGAAGCCCTGAAAAGGGACAGAGAACCCTTCGGACATAGAATCAGAAGCGGGCGGAGAGTGCCCCCCTGCAAGTCTTACCAAGGCCTTGTATACTCTTATCAGACCCACTCTCACAACATGCATCTTAAATTAACAAGGTTAGAACTAACAATAGAAAGCTCTTACCAGACCCACTCCCACAATATACAAGTTTCAAGATAACAAGATTAGTCAGAAGGTTCAGTTCAGTTCAGTTCATTTGCTCAGTCGTGTCCAACTCTTTGTGACCCCATGGACTGCAGCACACCAGGCTGTCCATCACCGACTCCCAGAGTTCACTCAAACTCATGTCTGTTGAGTCCGTGATGCCAGTTAACAATCTCATCCTCTGTCGTCCCCTTCTCCTCCTGCCTTCAATCTTTCCCAGCATCAGGGTCATTTCCAATGAGTCAGCTCTTTGCGTTAGGTGGCCAAAGTATTGGAGTTTCAGCTTCAGCATCAGTCCTTCCAATGAACACCTGGGACTGATCTCCTTTAGGATGGACTGTTTGGATCTCCTTGCAGTCCAAGGGACCCTCAAGAGTCTTCTGCAACACCACAGTTCAAAAGCATCAATTCTTCACCGATCAGCTTTCTTTATAGTCCAATTCTCAAATCCATACATGATTACTGGAAAAACCATAGTCTTAACTAGACGGACCTTTGTTGGCAAAGTAATGTCTCTGCTTTTTAATACGCTGTCTAGGTTGGTCATAACTTTCCTTCCAAGGAGTAAGCGTCTTTTAATTTCATGGCTGCAATCACCATCTGCAGTGATTTTGGAGCCTCCCCAAAAATGAAATCTGTCACTTCTTCCAATTTTCCCCCTTCTATTTACTTGAAGTGTTGGAATTGGGTGCCATGATCTTAGCTTTTTATTGTTGAGTTTTAAGCCAGCTTTTTCACTCTCCTCTTTAGCGGTCATCCAGAGGCTCCTCAGTTCCTCTTCACTTTCTGCCTTTAGAGTTGTATCACCTGCATATCTGAGGCTGTTGATGTTTCTCCTGGCAATCCTGATTCCAGCTTGTGATTAATGCAGTCTGGCATTTTGCATGATGTACTCTGGATATGATTTAATAAGCAGGGTGACAATATGCAGCCTTGTTGTACTCCTTTCCCAATTTTGAGCCAGTCTGTTGTTTCATGTCCAGTTCTAACTGTTGGTCCCATTTGTTTGTTGGTTTTGCTTTTACTTCCATTACTCTAGGAGGTGGCTCAAGGAAAATCTTGCTGCGATTTATATCAGAGTGTTCTGTCTATGTTTTCTTCTAAGAGTTTTTATAGTTTCTGGCCTTACATTTAGGTCTTTAATCCATTTTGAGTTTATTTTTGTGTATGGTGCTGGGAACTGTTTTTTTCCCCCCATTCAGTTTATTCAAATTATATATATATAGTTCTTCTGTGAAACTGAGTCAACCAAAGAGAAAAGGAGAATCAAAGAAGACCTCATATGTTAAATTCTTAATTGGATTCTTTGAATTAAAAAATAAGAGTCTACAGGAGAGGCACAGGTGGTGGGCCTTGTCCCTGCAGGCAAAGCCACCAAGGCAGTCCTGCAAATCCACTTCTTAAAACAAGTTTTCAAGGGGAAAAATGCAAAATACCAAAGTTTCAAAAACCAGACTACTTCCACACTCTTGGTTCTCTACCCCAGACGGTCCTAAGATAGAGTGTGAAGAGGTAAGTTTTCAATAATTCAGCTTTTGCAAACATATGCATATACCTTCCTCATGAGGAGTCCTGTTTTGGTGATTAATATAACAGCAAATAATATGCTTGGATTAAAGGTCCAGTTTCCACTCTAATGCAGTTTCTCCTGGCAACAAAGCCATTTGCAGAGATCTGGAAATCACGAGCTTCTTAGGTGGGAAGAGGTGCTGTTCTTGTCTACCTGAAAGTAGCCTTTCAGACTGACCGGTGTTTTGTAGTCCCTGTTTCAGGACCTGGTGTGTGTGGTTGATGACTGTGGGGTGGGGCTGGGGTCGTAGTAATTGGGTGGGTTTGCATAGGGGTCATAGATGAGCTGGGCCAGCATGGGGGCCATCTAGCCCATGTCCCTCAACACATCCCCAGGAATGTGGCCAGTCCACTTGGAGAGAGCTTCCAGGTTCACAGGCTTGAGGACCTGGTATATGGAGCTCAATCTTGGACTTGGGCTGCAGGGCTTGCAGATGAGGTGGTCCTGATATAGGATGCTGTTGCTGCAGAGGATGAGCTTGAGGGAGCGCGAAGGGTACAGAACCAGTTGCTCATAGGACATGGCAGGCACTTGTCCTTGCCTCCTCCATGCTTGGGGCATACATCGCCTCGATGGCCTGCTCCACTTGGTGAGGCAGTCGTGGTAGCTGCTAGGCTTGAAGCCAGCGATGGTGACCTTGTGGGTGACCAGGGAGAACACAGAGGCTGTCCTGCACCACCAGCAGGAACTTGGAGTTGGGGAAGAGGCCAACAGGCTGATGTAGGACTTGAGGGGAAAGGAGTCTTTGTCGCAGAGGATGCAGGCTGGCTCCTGGTGCTAGGTGATCACCTCCAGGATGAAGGCCTGCATGGCGGTGTCCAGCACCTTGCCTGTCATGCCTGCCTCATCCGGCTGTAGCTTCTCTCAGCCTCACTTGGACCAGGCCTGGTGCACAGCCAGCACGTGGGGGATGATGTGGTCTCCTCTCCCCAGTGCATTGGCACGGGCGTCCAGCATGGTGCCACCCTGGGGCACGCCGCCCACAAAGATGAGGGCCATGGCCTTGCCCCAGCAGAATTCCATGCAGTTCATGCCCACCATCCCCAAGTCCTCCTGCTCCAACTGCACGGCCCGCCAGAGGCCCCACGGACCCCAGCACCACCGGCACTCCAGCACCTGCTGCCCCAGCTGGACTGCCACCACCAGGACCACCTCGAGCCAGCTGCCAGGAGTGCCCTCTGCCATGACAGGCACATGCTGGGCCTGGGGAGGGGCCACCAATCAGCGACAGGTCACTGCAGCCCCACGCACGCAGAGACTTCCCTCTGGGGCCAGTAGGGAGGCCAGGAGGCGTTCTCATCTCATTTTTCACATGTAGCTGTCCAGGTTTCTCAGCACCATTTATCGAAGAGGCTGTCTTTTCTCCATTGTATATTTTTGCCCCTTTGTCAAGGATAAGGTGCCCACTGGTGTGTGGGTTTATCTCTGAGCTTTCTACCCTGCTTCATTGGTCTATGCTTCTGTTTTTGTGCTGGTACCATACTGTCTTGATTACAGTAACTTTGCAGTATAGTCTGAAGTCAGATTCCTCCAGGAAGGAATTCCTACAGGAAGGAATCACCTGGAGGAAGCCTGATTCCTCTAGTTCTGTTTTGTTTCTCAAGATTGCTTTGGCTGTTTGGGGTCTTTTGTGTTACTAAACAAATTGTAAAATTTTTGTTCTAGTTCTGTGGAAAATGCCATCAGCAATTTGATAAGGATACATTCCTATACACTATACACAACAAAAAATCTGAAAGAGAAATTAAGGGACCAATCCCATTCACCACAGCAACAACAACAACAAAATACCTAGGAATAAACCTACCTAAAGAGACAAAAGACCTGTAGCAGAAAACTATACGGCACTGATGAAAGAAAGAAAAAACGACGTAAAGAGGCAGAGAGATACAGCACGTTCCTGGACTGGAAGAACCAATATTGTGAAAATGACCATATGCTTCCCAAAGCGGTCTACAGGTTCGAGAAGCTTTCAGTCATTCACCTTTATGTATGATGTGAGCTGTACCTTTTGTGTAGATGTCCTTTATCAAGGTAAAGAAGTGCTTTTTCCTTTTGAAACGCTTCTAAAATGAAATGTTGTTGGATTTTTGTCGGAGGCTTTGTCTGCAGTAATTGTGATAATCACATAGTGTTTTTTCTTCATTTATTAGGACCATGTATTAAGTACTTTGACTTTATTAATTGACTTGTATTCTTAAACCATGGTTGCATTTCTGGAATAAATCCCTCTTGGTCATGAAACCCAGCAGGAACCTGCAGGGGCTCTCCCAGGTACAAAGGTCCCTCCACGTGACCTGATTCTTATTTGTAGAAAAAGGCGTTAGTCATAAAAGCCTGGTTCAAGAATTAATCTAAAAGATGTGACTATGTAGTGATAAAAATAATAGCAGTTGGGCCAGAAAAGCAGGTAACAATTTAAACAGTGACTCAGCCATCACCTACCTGTCACAGAATCTTTAGTTCCTCCGGAAGGACACAGATAGCAGTGTCTGTTGCACACTCCTTGGTTGTTTCACAGATACTAACACTAAACTGGAGAAGGGAAGGGCAAACCACATCAGTATCCTTGCCTTGAGAACCCCACGAACAGTACAGAAAGGCAAAAAGATAGGACACTGAAAGATGAACTCCCCAGGTCAGTAGGTGCCCAGTATGCTACTAGAGATCAGGGGAGAAATAACTCCAGAAAGAATGAAGAGATGGAGCCAAAGGAAAAACAACACCCAGTTGTGGATGTGACAGGTGATGGAAGTAAAGTCTGATGCTGTAAAGAGCAATATTGCCTGGAATGTTAGGGCCATGAATCAAGGTGAAAGGTTGTTGTTGAATCACGCGAAGACACCGGGATTCGCTCAGAGCTTTTGTGTAATAAAATTTTATCAAAGTATAAAGGAGATAGAGAAAGCTTCTGACATAGGCATCAGAAGGGGGCAGAAAGAGTACCCCCTTGCTAATGTTAGCAATGAAGTTATATACTCTCCAATGAATCCAAAGAATGTCTGGAGGTTGTAAAGACCTCACCAGACCTACTCCCATTATTTACATTTTAAGATAACAGAATTAGCCAGAAGATTTAATCCAGAGACTGTCTTCAGGCAGGACACATTATTGTTATATAATCCTAAGGAATGTAGAGAAGGAAAAAAGTTTGTTCTTTCTTCCTCCTTGAGAATTCCAGACTCTTCTCTCCTTGGGGACCCCTAGACTCCTTATCAACCTGCCTAGGAACTGACTCTCAAAGGTAAATTGGAAGTGGTCAAAAAAAGATGGAAGAGTGAACATAGATATTTTAGGATTCAGTGAACTAAAACGGACTGGAATGGGTGAATTTAGCTCAGCTGACCATTGTATCTGGAGAAGGCAATGGCACCCCACTCCAGTACTCTTGCCTGGAAAATCCCATGGATGGAGGAGCCTGGTAGGCTGCAGTCCATGGGGTTGCAGACGAAGAGTCGGACACGACTGAGCAACTTCACTTTCACTTTTCACTTTCATGCATTGGAGAAGGAAATGCACCCCACTCCAGTGTTCTTGCCTGGAGAATCCCAGGGACAGGGAAGCCTGGTGGGCTGCCGTCTATGGGGTCGCACACAGTTGGACTCGATTGAAGCGACTTAGCAGCAGCAGACCATTGTATCTACTGCTGCTGCTAAGTTGCTTCAGTCGTGTCCGACTCTGTGTGACCCCACAGACGGCAGCCCACCAGGCTCCTCTGTCCATGGGATTCTCTGGGCAAGAACAACAATGCCATTTCCTCCTCCAATGCATGAAAGTGAAAAGTGAAAGTGAAGTCGCTCAGTTGTGTCCGACTCTTAGCGACCCCATGGACTGCAGCCTACCAGGCTCCTCCGTCCATGGGATTTTCCAGGCAAGAGTACTGGAGTTGGGTGCCATTGCCTTCTACTACTGTGGGCAAGAATCCCTTAGAAGAAAGGGAGTAGCTATCATAGTCAACAAGAGTCCAAAATGCAGTACTTGGATGCAATCTCAAAAATGACAGAATGATCTGTTTGTCTCCAAGGCAAACCATTCAATACCACAGTAATCCAAGTCTATGCCTGGACCAGTAATGCTGAAGAAGCTGAAGTTGAAAAGTTCTATGAAGACCTTTAACACATTCTAGAACTAACACTCAAAAAAGATGTCCATTTCATTATAGGGGACTGGAATGCAAAAGTAGGAGGTTAAGAGATACCTGGAGTAACAGGCAAACTTGGCCTTGGAGTACAAAATGAAGCAAGGCAAAGGCTAACAGAGTTTGTAAGGGAACACACTGGTCACAGCAAACACCCTCTTCCAACAACACAGAGAAGACTCTACACATGGACATCACCAGAGGTCAACACTGAAATCAGACTGATTATATTCTTTGCAGCCAAAGATGGAGAAGCTCTATACAGTCAGCAAAAACAAGACCAGGAGCTGACTATGGCTCAGATCATGAACTCCTTATTGCAAAATTCAGACTTAAATTGAAGAAAGTAGGGAAAACCACCAGACCATTCAAGTATGACCTAAATCAAATCCCTTATGATACAGCGGAAACGACAAATAGAGTCAAGGGATTAGATCTGATAGACAGAGTGCCTAAAGAACTATGGATGGAGGTTCGTGACATTGTACAGGAGGCGGTGATCAAGACCATCCCCAAGAAAAAGAAATGCAAAAAGGCAAAATGGTTGTCTGAGGAGGCCTTACAAATAGCTGAGAAAAGAATAGAAGTGAAAGGCAAAGGAGAAAAGGAAAGATATGCCCATCTGAATGCAGAGTTCCAAAGAATAGCAAGAAGATAAGAAAGCCTTCCCCAGTGATTAATGCAAAGAAATAGACAAAAACAATAGAATGGGAAAGACTAGAGATCTCTTCAAGAAAATTAGAGATACCAAGGGAACATTGAAATGCTATGGGCCTAACAGAAGCAGAAGATATTAAGAAGAGGTGGCAAGAACACACAGAACTATATAGAAAAGATCTTCATGACCCAGATAACCGTGATGGTGTGATCAGTTACTTAGAGCCAGACATCCTGTAGTTCAAAGTCAAGTGGGCCTTAGGAAGCATCACTATGAACAAAGCTAGTGGAGGTGATGGAATTCCAGTTGAGCTATTTCAAATCCTGAAAGATGATGCTGTGAAAGTGCTTCACTCAATATGCCAGCAAATTTGGAAAACTCAGCAGTGGCCACAGGACTGGAACAGGTCAGTTTTCATTCCAATCCTAAAGAAAGGCAATGCCAAAGAATGCTCAAACTACCGCACAATTGCACTCATCTCACACGCTAGTAAAGTAATGCTCAAAATTCTCCAAGCCAGGCTTCAACAGTATGTGAAATGTAAACTTTCAGATGTTCAAGCTGGATTTAGAAAAGGCAGAGGAACCAGAGGTCAAATTGCCACCATCCACTGGATCATCACAAAAGCAGGAGAATTACAGAAAAACATCTACTGCTTTATTGACTATGCCAAAGCCTTTGACTTTGTGGATTACAATAAACTGTGGAAAATTCTTCAAAAGAGGAATACCAGACCACCTGACCTGACTCCTGAGAAATCTGTATGCAGATCAAGAAGCAACAGTTAGAACTGGACATGGAACAGTGGACTGGTTCCAAATTGGGAAAGGAGTACGTCAAGGCTGTATATTGTCACCCTGCTTATTTAACTTACATGCAGAGTACATCATGAGAAATGCCAGGCTGGCTGAAGGACAAGCTGGAATCAAAATTGCCAGGAGAAATATCAATAACCTCAGATACGCAGATAACACCACCCTTATGACAGAAAGCAAAGAACTAAAAAGCCTCTTGGTGAAAGTTAGAGTGAAAAAGTTGGCTTAAAGCTCAACATTCAGAAAACTAAGATCATGGCATATGGTCCAATCACTTCATGGCAAATAGATGGGGAAACAATGAAAACAGTGAGAGACTTTAGTTTTTAGGGCTCCAAAATCACTGCAGATGGTGACTGCAGCCATGAAATTAAAAGATGCTTGCTCCTTGGAAGAAAAGCTATGTTCAACCAGGACAGCATATTAAGAAGCAAAGACCTTACTTGGCCAACAAAGGTCCATCTTGTCAAAACTATTGTTTTTCCAGTAGTCATGTATGGATGTGAGAGTTGGACCATAAAGCAAGCTGAGTGCTGAAGAACTGATGCTTTTGAACTGTGGTATTGGGAGAAGACTCTTGAGAGTCCCTTGGACTGCAAGGAGATCCAACCAGTCCATCCTAAGGGAAATCAGTCCTGAATATACATTGGAAGGACTGATGCTGAAGCTGAAATTCCAATACTTTGTCCACCTGATGGAAAGAACTGACTCAGTAGAAAAGACCCTGATTCTGGGAAAGATTGAAGGCCGGAGGAGAAGGGGAAAACAGCAGGTGAGATGGTTGCATGACATCACTGACTCGATGGACATGAGTTTGAGTAACCTCCGGGAGTTGATAATGGACAGGGAGGCCTGGCGTGCTGCAGTCCATGGGGTCGCAAAGAGTTGGACCTGACTCAGAACTGAACTGAACTGAAAACTGCCACCAGAGGGAAAAAGCTAACTGCATGATGACCAGGCTGTAGAAATGACATAAGTTGCTCCATGTGGCACACTTCCAAAACCTGCGCTCAAGAAAACAAGAACAACTCGACCCTGGAGCTGAAGATTCACTTCACTCCAAATAAGATGATGCTCACCAGAGCCTGCACCACAATTTCAGGATGCTGGTCAGAGCTGACTGTGCTGCTCTGCACGTAGCCACCACCTGCAAACCCTCGACGCTTTCCTTTAAAAGCTCTTGCCCTGATCGGCAACTCAGAAGTGTTTTGGGGGACACCAGTCTGCCATCTCCCCAGGTTGCCAGGTTCCTGAATAAAGCATCTTGCTTCTGCAACCAACAAAACTTGTCTGTCTGCCAAACATGGAGTAATGAGCAGCTGACCTTGAGTTTGGCTCCAGCCCAGCTGGTAACAGTCGTGGTGTATATGTAATATTGGATTCAGTTTGCTAGAACTTGACGAGGATTTTAAACCTATACTCATAAGGGATATTGGTCTTTGTTTTTCTCTGTAGTCTCTCTCTCTGACTTTGGTGTCTGGGTGATTCTGGCCTCAGAGAATGAGTTAGGAAGTGCCCCTGCCTCTTCAGACTTTGGCGAGAGTCTGAAATAGATTACAGGTTGCTGTCTGCGAGGCTGCCACGGAGCTTAGACATGAGGGATGGAACCAGGGTAAGTTAAAATGCCACACAGCCCTGTGCTGAAAGTACACTATTTTTTCTTGATTAAGCACTCCTCTGATTTCTGCAAGACTCTCTCTACTTTCAGAGGCTGAAAATGTTGATTCTGAAATTTTTTGCAAAGTTTTTCCTGCTTTTGTGGAGAGATGGGCTTCGAGAATTCTCCACCCCACTATTTTTCTGTGTGGTTTTCCATAACTGGCACATGTTCCTGGTGATGGAGAGGCCAGCCCCGGATGTGGGCAGGAACTGGCTGCAGCTCTGGGACATGTGGCCTCATGTCTACTGTATGAGCTTCTCAGTGCCTCTGGTGTTAAAAATTGAGCAGATAAGTTTTGCATGTATCAGTGAAGATAGACACCAGCTAAAAAGTACAAAGACAATCCCTGGTGGCTCAGAGGGTAGAGAATCTGCTTGCAGTGCAGGAGACCTGGGTTCGATCTCTGGGTCAGGAAGATCCCCTGGAGAAGGGAATGGCTACCTACTCCAGCTCTTGCCTGGGAAATTGTACGGGCAGCGGAGCCTGGAGGGCTACAGGCCACAGGGTCACAAAGAGCTGAACACGACTGAGTTACTTAGCGCACAAAGTGAAGGTAAAGAGCCACAGAACGACAAAAGCAACGACAGATGACAGAGGGCAGCGTGGCGCCAACCGTGACTTCACGCGGGGCCCGGACCCAAGTCTAGCTCTCAGTGTGGCCACCGGGCAACGGGTGGCCCCACCCCAGCAGTCACCCCCCTACCTCGAGGCGCGATAGACACGGAATCGGGTGGCGCTGGACTGTCCTTACGTGGGGTCAGCGGCTTCGGGGTAAGAGCCACGCCGTGGGGCTGGCTGGGGGGACTCTGGAATTGGCCCAGCAGGGAGGAAAACCTCCACCAACCCCGTCGTGGGAGACGACCAGACACTGACCGCCTCGGGGCCCAGGGGGTGCAGGGCGGCCTCCCCACCACACTTGCATCTCGCTCCCTAGTCTGCCCAAGACCCAGATGGGTCAAACAGCCAGGTGTCCATTAGGCAGGCAACATGGTTTATAGTTTCTAGGGTACTTTTATTGCCCAAGAAAAACTTACAAAACTAATGAATATTGGAATTCAATAAATATGAACTACACAGCGTACTCTGTAGGTCAAGAATTGAAAGTGCAGGAGAAGCTTGCAGGCATAGAATGTCGCCTGCCACAGCAGTAAACAAGGATTTGTGGACAAGCCCTTGGCCACCACAGCCGCCCTTCTGAGGGGACTCTGGATGGGGAAGCGCGGGACCCTGCCCCAGAGAGCTGAGGTGCAGCCAGAGGAATGATTCCAGTGAGCCCAGACACTTGCATCTTCCCACTCATAGAACAGCACTAAATCATCACTTAAGATGTCTGCTTTTTCTTTAAGTAACAGTAATCTTTTGATGTTCTGACTACTTGGCTTTTGTTGCAAAACTCCTATATGTCCTGGCTCCTCCCTTATCTTCAGAGAGGCTTTGTCCCAGGCTTAAGGCCTCAGTTTCATCTGCCAAATAAAACATAATTCTCAACATTTAGTTTGTGCCTTTTTTTCCAGTCAGCACCAGCAGAGACAGGTTTACTCAGGAATAGCAGAGGAAATGCAACTCAGGATATGCAAACCATGGTGGGACACACGGAAACCCAGAGAACCTGGACAGAGGGAGAAGGGGGAGATGGGAGGGGCGGGGGTGACCAGAGTCCATTGGAGGAGCCGCGGTGCAAAGTAACGAGGTTTCCGGGGGCTGGGCCTCTGAGGTCTCTGGCTGGGCTGTTGGTGGGGTGGGGGGCGGCAGAGAGAAACCTGCTTCCTCCTGCTGGGTGGGAAGGGGAGAGGCCTTCCTGTTGGAGGTGTAGAGGGACATGTCTTCCTGTTTGGGGTCACCACTGATGCACTGAGGGCGAGAAAGCTTAGCCTGCAGGCCTGTCCCAACTCCAACTTGGGCTCAGATTCCTTAATTAATTCCATGCCCCATTCCTTGCTTCAAAGCAATCTATCTCTGGATGGAAAAACAAGATCTGTAAGATAACTGAAGGGCAATCCATGTAAATCGGGCTATTTGTCAGCTTTGGGACACCCATAATTTGAGGTAGCCTTGGTTGATTGATGCTGACGCCTCTCTTCTGACCCGAGGGTCTGCAGAAGCTACAGCTCACGAGCACCCCTCAGTACCCCTCAAAGGGGACAGTTGGCAGCGGCGTCTGTGCTTGGGCAAAGCCTTTGCGGGCAGCTGGAGGGTAAAGGGCGGTGTGCGCTTGCTGCGTTTACCTTCTGCTTTCTCCTCATGAGGGATCAGAGGCCTCTTGCTGGTCATCGAGCCTCCGTAACACCTTAACCAGAAACTTCCAGGAGGCACACATGGTTCCAGCTTTGCCCGGAGAGTTTGTCCCTTGGCTCAAAGAAAACGTGACGAGAAGCCTGTGCACAGCCCGAGGAGAGCTGGGGGCTTCCACAAGGACATACTGGGTTGGCCGAAAGGTTGGTTCTGGTTTTCTTGTAACATCTGTAATGATAGTGCCCACTGGAGAGGAGCAGAATTTACTATCCCAAATGTTTCTCTTTGGCATAAGGATTAATTTAGGCTGATTTTTAAAAAAGAAAATGAAACAGAAGATTTGGGAAGCTTTTATTGTTGCCTCCCATAACAGCCTGAAATAATTTGGATAAAGGGTTTGTTGGAGATCAGAGTCCAGTCTGTGTCCCTGCCTGGCCCAGTGAACATTTGCTTCCCAAACATTTGCTTTTCTATTTCCAGGTCAGTTTCCCCCTTCAAGTCATGAAAGCCTACCCCAGCATCTTCCCTTGTCTTTAGTTGAAGATGGTGTTTAAGGTGAGGGTCTTGGCCATTTCGATGGTGATTCAGTTCTCCTGGGTCTCTCCCATGTGTACATGTTGCTAAACTTCTGTGTGATTCTGTCCTAATTGTCTTATGACAACTTAATTCTTAGACCAGCCAAGAGAACCCAGAGGAGAAGGGGGTGCTTCCGCACGCCAACAACAACTCCGGCCGACGAGAGTCCTTGCAGCTCAGCCACAGGAACCGCCAGCACCCTGCTCGCCGCGTCTCTCTGATGGACTTTGCTCATAGCGGCCCCTTCAACTGCTTCCTTTTTCTCTACAGAGTAACATCTTCCCCTTTGTTTCCCGAATGTGTTTACAGTTTTTGCTATGACTTTCTTGTCCTGAATTGCAGTTATCTGTTATTCCTGTGTGTAAACGTTTTTGCTGGTAAAATGACTGGCTCTTTTCAAGAAGTCTGAAGAGAGCGGAGGCCTGGCCACAGAGCCAACCCACCCTGTCCCTAAGGAGGGGGCACAGCCCCAAGCCCAGGAACTGTCCTGCCAGCATGCCGGCTCCCTCTGGAGCCACCCCAGGTCCCATGAGAAATGAGGGGGGGCAGGCCACACGGGCTGCTGGGTGCTGACCTGCAACCAGGAAGGACCCAAACCCCACCTGGAGCGGGGACTCAGGACTGGGGGGCCAGTGCCCCTCAGAGGGGAGGCCTGTGCGGCTGGGGGGCTGGCGGTGGGGGCGGGGCTCCTCTGGGCCCTGGGGTGAGGCTGAGTGGGGCCTGGCAGGGGCCCGAGTGGGGACAGTGGGCGCGGCAGCAGGCTTGGGCCTGAGACCCCCAGGCTGGGGAAGGGTCCCCAGACCACATCCCTAAATAGGGAAGGGGATGTGGCTAACACAGGGCCTGACTCGGGTGTTAAGGGAAGTAGAACTCATAACCCCAAACAAGCCTCTTTGGTACATTGATTATTTTAACTGGTTATTTTTAATTCTGAGGCTGAGTAGAAGTCAGCCTACGAGAGACATTTAATGAACAAGGCAAACCTCCCTGTAAGGGTGACCCTATTGTACCAGGGGGCTTCCATTGTAGCTCAGTTGGTAAAGAGTCTGCCTGCAGTGCAGGAGACCCAGGTTCGATCCCTGGGTTGGGAAGATCCCCTGGAGAAGGAAATGGCAACCCACTCCAGTATCCTTGCCTGGAAAATCTCATGGACACAGGAGCCTGGTGGGCTGCAGTCCGTGGGGTCACGAAGAGTCGGGCACGACTGAGCGACCAGGGGGCGACCGCATTTCCTGGAAACTTTCATGGGTGGAGGCGGCAAGGATGACCTCTGCAGGAAACCACCCTGTTTCTGTGCTTTTCGGGGTAACTTCCCCAAGGAGGCCTCTCCTGCCCACCGCAGCCTCTCATCTTGAGCTCAGATGGCATTTAGGTGCTGACTTCAGCATTTGGGGAAGTTGCTGAGCTTTTCTGGGTCCCTCTCATAGACAGGAGGTATACAGGTTGGTAAACTGTTATTTTTCTCCTGTTAAACTGTCTTTTTATTATGACAGAGGGGAGTCCCAGCCAAAAACCTGGGAGGGTGGAAGGAAACCTCCAGCCCCTTCCAGCCTCTGGGAAAGGAGCCTCCCTCCCACTGACTCTGGTGTAACCTGACACTCAGTGGTCCACCCCACCTCCTAAGCCCAGCCCATTTCCACTTACGAAACGAAACCGGCCCAGGAAAAGGAAACTTAGGAGAAATCGAAACTCCTGGGTAAAGGAGGGCCCCCCCAAGTGTGTGGTGGCATCTGGACCGCAGTTGCTCATCTGGACTGCAGTTGCTCCGTCCCCACCATGAACCGCACATCCCAGCTCTTACTCACTGGGGCCCACGGGGCGGTGCCCCCAGCCTATGAGGTGCTCAAGGAGGAGCACGAGGTGGCCGTGCTGGGGGCGCCCCAGAGCCAGGCGCCCCTGACGACCACGGTGATCAACATCCGCAGCGACACCGCCGTGCCCGACCACATCGTGTGGTCCCTGTTCAACACCATCTTCATGAACTGGTGCTGCCTGGGCTTCGTGGCATTCGCCTACTCTGTGAAGGTGGGTGGGCACCCGGGGCGTCTCCACGGAAGTGTCTGGGAGCCTGGAGAGGCCCTGCCCAGACGGCACGTGGGGTTGGGAGCCCCCGTGTGTGTTGTTCTGCTGCATGTTGTGTGTGTGTGTGTGTGTGTACACGTGCAGGTCATGATGAGGCTGCAGGGGGTGCATGGGGATGACCAGGGTCAGCCTTTTGTCCCCTGGTGGGTGAGGGGCCAGTGAGGCGGCCAGAGAAAGGATGGGAGAGCCCTGGGCCTCCTGGAGAGGCTGACTGTCTGCGGGAAAGCAGATGGAGACCCCAGGAGGGGAGGAGCGCTCACCGGCCACTGTCGCGCTCAGACTCCAGGGGACAGGCGGGCGTGGGTCCCCGCTGGGAAGAACGGGGCAGTGGGGACCAGCGGGGGAGGGCCTGAGCCACAGGCCCGGCGGTCACCTGGACCCGCACCACCTCTCCTCCTGCAGTCTAGGGACCGGAAGATGGTCGGCGACATCACTGGGGCCCAGAGCTACGCCTCCACCGCCAAATGCCTGAACATCTGCTCCCTGGTCCTGGGCATCCTTCTGACTGTCGTCCTCATCGTCCTCGTGTCCACCGGCTCCCTGATGATCGTTCAGGCAGTCTCGGAGCTCATGCAGAACTACGGAGGCCACTAGGCCTGCCCACAGCCCGAGGCAGTCGCCCCTTTCCCCGCAGCCTATCCAGGCACCTGCCCCCGTGAAATAAAAGGAGGGTTTGTGTGTGAGGGCGCTGTGGTTTGACCTGGGGAGGGGGCCCTCGAGAGTCCAGCCTGGACGTGAGCCCGAGCCCACCTCCTCCCACCCCGCACTGTCCCACACGCTGACGCTGGTCAGTGCGGGCTCTCCTGGCGCCCAGCTCCCTCACACCCTGCGGCACGTCCCTCTCGTCACTGTCCTTCACACGGCCCCGCAGGCCCCCTCTGCCGGAAAGGCAACAGCACAGCGTCCACCAGGGCAGAGAGAGCCCCGTGCTGCTCAGCTAGAGGAGAGGCCCCTGCCCTGCCCCGCCCTCGACATCAGCCGCATCCCTGCTTCTGCCGTGGCCTCCAGACACGGGGGCACTCGAGGGGCAGGGCAGACCCGCCCACTGCCAGCTGGGCTGGGGCGTGTGGAGGGGCAGCGGAGCCACCCCCTCGTCCCCTGACTCCTCATGGGGGTGCCCCCTCCCCCCCAATCTGTCCCTACGCCAGCCCCCTGACTTGGAGAGGCTGCGGGGAGGCTGGGATCCCAGGGTGGGCCAGGAGGGAGCCCCTCTCCCTGTGGGTCTGACACCCGTGAGCGGGGAGGGGCAGCACCAAGGAAGGGAGTCCTGGAGGAGGGACGGCTGGCAGGCACATCCCTCGGGGTCGAGAAGGACTGCCTCCAGGGTGGGAAGAGCCAGTAGCCCGCAAAGCCCTGGAGTCGGCAGGGGCGCTGTCCAGCGCGCAGATCCCACTGGGTGGGCTGGGGAGGCAGAATCTTCCCGCACCAGCAGCGACAGGAAGGGAGCCAGGGGCGAGGCCAGGGGCACACCAGCCCGCCTGCCCACCCCCACCCGGGACTCATCTGCCCTGCTCTGCCCTCCCCCAGCTGGGACCACACCCGGTGTCTTGAGGAGCCGTGCCTTCTGAATCCCTCGAGGCCCAGTCCAGGCAAAGCAGAGGCAGAGCCTTCTCCCCACGGGCTCCTGCCCCGCTGCCGACCCCCACGTCACCCTGGCCCAGGGCTCCCGCCTCCCGCTCTGTCCTCCGCTCCCCCAACTCAGCCCAGCCCAGGTCACCCACAGCTGACAGGGGACACGGGACCGTCCGCTGGGAACCAGGCCGGGCCGTGGCTCCGAGGACCACAGCTGCTCACGGCCCGGCCGTCAGCACCCGGGGCCGTCGAGGGAAGGGCCCTCGGTTTCCTCTGCCTGATGCCTCGGGCCTCCTGTGATTTTCAGAAGGTCCGGGACCCGGGCCTTTGCGGCCTGCACGGGGGCTCCCACCTAGCAGGACCCTCACCGCAAATCGGTGAAGCTCAGGCAGGCTACACTCAGTGCCACCAGCCCTGGCGACTGCTGCCCGCCTGAGAGAATGTGGGGACCCCCTAGGGCCTGCCGGGGTTGGGGGTTCACAGGCCAGGGGTCAGGGTCACACATCTGTCCCCCCGTCCCTGCCTGGGAGACAGTCCTTCCTGGACTCAGAGAGGCAGTCTGCCAGCCTCTCCTTCCGCAGGACTCAGTGTCCCTGAGGCTGAGCCCTCCTGCTCTCATGTGGGACCCAAGAGAGAGTGGGCAACCTCATCTGAGCCACCGTCCTCCAGGGAGGATCCAAGTAGGGCCCAGTGGGGATGGGGCGTCCATCTCCTCTGAGTGCCAGGAGGAGGGGAACCCACTGTGAAGAGCTGCTGACTTCAGTGAGAGCTGGACAGGACTGGCCCTGGGCCCTGAGTGAGCCCAGGAGAGCCTGGGTCCCCAAAGGGCGTGTGGACGGGGTCACTTGCCAGCGCAGCCTGTGGCTGCCGGGACTCCTCCAGCCTCTCGGGGTGACACCCCAGACACCCTGTGCAGGGCACAGTGGCTCAGCAGCTGGGGTGCGGCCCCCCACCCACTCCCCCTGGGGCGTCAGAGACAGGAATACCTGCCCGGGTGTCTCTTCGCATTGGGCTAGGAGCGGCCCCATCTCCCCGTCTGCATCCCAGGCTCACAACAATGTCCCAGGTCCCCAGTGTCTGCGAGACTCTTCCACCCAGCAGGGCCCGCTGGTTTTGAGGGGACGAAGGGGTCTTTCCTCTGGGGGTTCCTGTTGACCGCGGTGGGGTCACCAGCTCTGTTCTGGCCCTCTCAGTCAGCCCGCAGCTGACTGCTGTGGGCTCCCCAGAGGCCGCCAGGGTCATAGCAGTGTCCCCTCCGCAGGAGACATCACAGCAGCTTCACAGACAAGGGTGCTTTATTGATTCAGTGGTTGACAATCTGTGTCTATAAACTGCTGCCTATGGCTTGGGGGCGCGGCAGGCTCATGCCTCGGGGGCAAAGCCACCAAGGAAGGTGGAGGCCCTGGACCGCCTCCATGGACAGCGGCTAGTGGCCTCCATGTCTACTGATCCGCAAAGCCGTCTCGTAGGCTGCCATGTAGACAAAAATGAGAAGAACGATCGATCCAATGGTCAGAAAGATGCCCAGGACCAGGGCCCAGATGTTCAGGCACTTGGCGGTAGAGGCGTAGCTCTGGGCCCCAGTGATGTCGCCGACCATCTTCCGGTCCCTAGACTGGAGGAGGAGAGGTGGTGAGGGTCCAGGTGACCGCCGGGCGCTGTGGCTCAGGCCCTCCCCTGCTGCTCCCAGTCACCCGATGGCCCGTTCCCTGGAGTCTGGACAGGACAGTGGCCGGTGATACCCTCCCCTCTTGGGGCCTCTGTCTGCGTCCTCACAGAGAGTCAGCCTCTCCAGGAGCCCCAGGGCTCAGCCTCCCTTCCTCTCAGGCCCCTTCACCGGCCACTCACACACCAGGGGTCAGGGTCCTTGCAGCACCTTCCTCGTTTCCGGACCAGACTCGTGTTCTGAAGCTGAGTGTGAAGGCTGCGCCTTCCCTGATGAGGCTGGGAAGGAGGCCGTCTTGGGGTGCGAGAGACACAGACCCCCAGCTCCACCCCATGTAACCCAGGCAGCCTCGCCATGAGTCTCCCTGGGAACCATCCCCCAGGCCACACTCTCACACACACACAACACACACACGAAAGAGCGTGCACACAGACCCGTACACACGGGGGCTCCCCACGCACGTGCCGTCTGGGCAGGGCCTCTCCAGGCTCACACACACTTTCGTGGAGACGCCCCGGGTGCCCACCCACCTTCACAGAGTAGGCGAATGCCACGAAGCCCAGGCAGCACCAGTTCAGGAAGATGGTGTTGAACAGGGACCACACGATGTGGTCGGGCACGGCGGTGTCGCTGCGGATGTTGATCACCGTGGTCGTCAGGGGCGCCTGGCTCTGGGGCGCCCCCAGCACGGCCACCTCGTGCTCCTCCTTGATCATCTCTGGCGCAGAGGGAACCAAGCACTGAAGCTGAGGAGCAGGATCGAGACGTGTGTTCCCCAAGGCAGAGCCGGCGCAGATGTGGTCCGGATGTAGGCAGGAGCACCGGGGCTGGGGGCTGGGGGCTGGGCCTGCCCAGTAGTTTCGTTTCTTGAATGTTTTGCCGAAGGTGGGAGGAACTGCTGCGCATCTTGTTACACCACGGTCAGAGGAAATGAGCTGGTGGAGGGGGCTTCAGGCCCAGCCCCAGCCATCTCGCTTCCCATATAGCGCTGAGTTCCGGCTCTGGGACCCTTCCCCAGCCTGGGGGTCTCAGGCTCAAGCCTGCTGCAGCGCCCACTGTCCCCACTCGAGGCCCCTGCCAGGCCCCACTCAGCCTCACCCCCAGGCCCAGAGGAGCCCCGCCCCCCACTGCCAGCCCCCCAGCCACACAGGCCTCCCCTCTGAGGGGCACTGGCCCCCCAGTCCTGAGTCTCCGCTCCAGGCGGGGTTTGGGTCCTTCCCGGTTGCAGGTCAGCACCCAGCAGCCCGTGTGGCCTGCCCTGAGGAGCCTCCTGCAGTCCCCCAAGGGCTGGAGGAGTGGGACCAGGCCGGCTGTGCCGAGGCAGGACGCCTGCTGGGCGTCTGGCAGCCGCTGGGAGCCCTGGGCCTGCGTGTCTGTGCAGCCTGGCCTTCCTGCCTCCCCCGTCCCCCCCTCATTTCTCATGGGACCTGGGGTGGCTCCAGGGGGAGCGGGTGTGCTGGCAGGACGGCTCTGGGCTTGGGGCTGTGCCCCCTCCTCAGGGACAGGGCGGGTCGGCTCTGTGGCCAGGCCTCTGCTCTCTTCAGACCGCAGGGCCACGTGCTCTCCTGTCTCTGTCCTCACCTGTGCGTGAGGCTGTGGGAGGTGATGGCCAGGCCCGGATCTTCCTGTTAGGAGCAAGGCCATCCCACTGGTTGGGTCCCGTTGGGGCAAGGCTCCCAGGCCAGCCTCCGGTGCCCCCGGCCAGGCTGACAGGCTGCCATGGCAGCTGCGCCTGGACTCCTAGGTGGGCTTAGTCCACTGCGTCCTGAGTCTCCTCCAGGTCCACCTGGGATTTGGGCAGGTTGGAGAGCGGAATGGAAGTGTTGTGGGGGTGGCACCCCTTCACCCCCGGGCCCTGAGGTGGTCAATGTCCGCTCCTCTCCCAGGATGGGATGTTGGTTTAGGTTTCCTCCCTGCTGGGGTGGGCGCTGGGGAGCCATTCCAGAGTCCCCCTGCAGCCACCCCATCTCTGAGGCTCTTACCCAGAAGCCACTGAGCGCATGAGGGGCCTGGCAGCACCAGCTGCTTCCGCTCCTCTTCTCCCAGGGCTGGGTGCCCACGGGGGCTGGCCCCACTCCGAGTGTGACTAGGGCCCACGCGCCCCTCGGGAAAGGGCACCTGGTGATGTTCAGAGATACTGACCTGGGCCCTGAGCCCACTTCCTGAGATGTTGGGAATCCCGAGTCCTGGACTCTGTTACCCAGGACCCACCTATTCCCCACCCTCCCCCACCCCAGGGCAGTCTGGGGGATGTGCCCGCAAGCTCCCCTGTCCAGGGCCCTGCTCTCAGTCAGCCACGGGATCGAGTCTGAAGACCAGTTCACAACAGGGGCCGTGGGGTCAGCAGGTGCCGAGGTTTTGCCCCCAGTCCTCGTCGGCCGTCCCGCCTCCGGGGCTGGTGGGCTCTGCTCTCCGTCCTCCATTGTGCCCTGAGGGACACACCTGTGAATGTCTCCAGAACTCTCTGCTGTGGGTCCTGGGGAGGTCACAGTCCTGCCACCCCATCTCTGGTCTGCCCACTTGCCCACATCCGCAGCACAGTCCTGGGGCAGGACAGGTGGCTGCCCCAGCCTCCGCCCTGGCTCAGGTGTTTGGTGGGTTTTCCGGTTTATGCACTCTGTCCTGGGGGTCACAGTAGAAGGCAGGACACTGCAGATGCCCAGTCACCCGGGGGGCTCCAGGAAATGTGGGACCGAGCGGCCCCCCGGGAGGGGCCGTGGCAGAGCGTGACCAAGAGTTCCATGTGACTGGGAGCCTGTCCTTCCCGAGCTCTGCTGACCTCCTTTCTGCAGCGCACAGCCCGGGGTTGGGTTGTGCATGAGTCCCACTCCGTGAAGGGGGTCTGGGCTGGCCTCCAGTCACTTCCTGCCTCCAGAGTCCTTCCCAGACCCAGAGAAGCAGGTGGTCCAGCCCCGCCTCCAGGACACACCCTCCCTGGAGCTGCCCGCCTCTGCTCACCCCCCTGGGGCCCCCACAACCTGCCCAGAGACCTCCACCCCCAGCCACTTCTGAGGGGTGGGGGATGTAGGGTGAAGTGAGGGAGGGCTGGGGATCACAGCGGGGAGCGGGGACGGACATCAGTGTGGGGGGGCTTCCACCACCGCAGCCCGGCTCGTGAGCAGCCCGGCTCGTGAACGGCTCTGCCCTGGGCTGTCCAAGCGCCCACACCTCCAGGGCCTTGAGAGGACGGGAAGGGGCTGCCTCCCTCGTCGGGGGCTGACCTTTCCCAGAGCGCGTGGTGCCAAGGTGGCTGCTCCTCACTCTAGCTGCCCTGTCCTGCCTCAGGCCACTGCTCTCCCAGCACCCTCCGGAGGAGCCGGGACAGGCTGGAGAAGGCAGTAGCAGGATGCAGCAGGCTGGACCTTCCCGGCAGCTGGGAGGGAGACGGGCCCCCAGACACTAAAAGCAGTCCCTCCCTAGAGAGCCTGGGCTGCCGCAGTCACCCTAGCCCAGCTGCTCCCTGCCAACCGACTGCCTGATCCCGAGGGTCAAGGGTGTTCTGGACACAGAGTGCCCTTGGATCAGGGTCAGACCTTGGGAAAGGAGGGACCCCTATCCTGGGACCCTGCTTCAGCTGTTGCTCCCGGCTGGAAGCCAGAAACCGGCAAAACCAGAGCAGCACGGGCAGGGCGGGGAGGGCGCTGAGCCACAGAGGCAGGCTGGGGAGTCAGTGCACTTCACTGAATTCACCGGCCTTCAGCTGGGTCTCTGTAAACTGCGGCAGGAAGGGGCGGGGCGGGGGGGAGGGCAGGGCCGCCGCCACTGGGGCGGAGCCTGCTGCGGCCGCCCAGGACCCGGTGTCGGCCTCGAACAGCTACTGCAGCCTCCTTGCTGTGTGAAACCCTAACACGTAGACTGAACCTTGGCCCTGACCCAGTGCCAAAAACAGTGATGAACGTGATGGTCAGAAGGAGGCCCAGGACCAGGGCCCAGACGTTCAGGCACGTGGCGGTGGAGGCGTGGCTCTGGGCCCCAGTGATGTCGCCGACCATCTTCTGGTCCTTAGACTGGAGGAGCAGAGGTGGTGAGGGTCCAGGTGACCGCCGGGCCTGTGACTCGGGCCCTCCCCTGCTGGTCCCCCAGTGCCCGTTCACCCAACGGGGACTCTCCCCTGCCCGTTCCCCAAGTCTGAGCAGGCCAGTGCCCACGGATGCCGCTCCCCTCCCGGGGCCTCCATCTGCGTCCCCGCAGACTGTCAGCCTCTCCAGGAGCCCCAGGGCTCCCCCTCCCTTCCTCTCAGGCCCCTTCACCGGCCCCTCATCCCACCAGGGGATAAGAGGTTGATCCTGGTCATTCCCATGAACCTCCTGCAGCCTCATCATGACCGGCACATTGGTACACACACACACACACACACACACACACACACAGAACAATACATACAGGAGCTCCCCAACCCATGTGCCATCTGGGCAGGGCCCTCTCCAGGCTCACACACACTTTCTTGGAGATGCCCCAGGTGCCCACCCACCTCCACGGAGTAGGCGAATGCCACGAAGCCCAGACAGCAGATGTTCATGAACAGCGTGTTGAACAGGGACCAGACGATGTGATCACGTCCAGGGTTCTCAGTCTGGATGTTGATCACTGCGTTCTTCATGGGAGCCGAGCCTGCAGGTCCCCCGTCACAGCCACCTCCTGCTCCCCTGAGAACATGTCTTAGGGTGGTGGCCGCAGGGGTGGACACCAGTGAGGAGGACTAAGAGCTGGAGTCATGAGGCCGAGCTTTGACCACTTTGGGAGTGAGCTGGATGCTGGAGGGTGGTCCTTCGTGGGGCCCAAACCCTACCTCATGTCAGTTTTGCTTCCTCAGAAGCTTCAATTTCTTGTTGCTTTGTAAATGCATGAATTGGCCTGACACTGGGAAGGTGAACAAATCACGGAGAAGTTACACACAGGCAGGGTGGGATGGTCGCAATCCAAGAGCTGGCTTTCTGCCCCAGGCACTCAAGTCAGGACCTATTTAGGGTGTGGTCCCAGGACGTTCCCCAGCCAGGGGGTCTCAGGCCCAAGCCTGCTGCCGCGCCCACAGTCCCCACTCGGGCCCCTGCCAGGCCCCACTCAGCCTCACCCCCGGGCCCAGAGGAGCCCCGCCCCCACTGCCAGCCCCCCAGCCGCACAGGCCTCCCCTCTGAGGGGCACTGGCCCCCCAGTTCTGAGTCCCCGTTCCAGGCAGGGTTTGGGTCCTTCCTGGTTGCAGGTCAGCACCCAGCAGCCCGTGTGGCCTGCCCTGAAGGAGCCTCCCACGGTCCCCCAAGGGTTGGATTCAGTTCAGTTCAGTTCAGTCAGTCAGTCGTGTCCGACTCTTTGTGACCCCATGGACTGCAGCACGCCAGGCTTCCCTGTCCATCACCAACTCCTGGAGCTTGCTCAAACTCAGGTCCATCGAGTCAGTGATGCTATCCAACCATCTCATCCTCTGTCGTCCCCTTCTCCTCCTGCCCTCAATCTTTCCCAACATCAGAGTCTTTTCAAACGAGTCAATTCTTCGCATCAGGTGGCCAAAGTATTGGAGTTTCAGCTTCAACATCAGTCCTTCCAATGAATACTCAGAATTGATTTTCTTTAGGATGGACTGGTTGGATCTCCTTGCAGTCCAAGGGACTCTCAAGAGTCTTCTCCAACACCACACTTCAAAAGCACTAGTTCTTTGGTGCTCAGCTTTCTTTATAGTCCAACTGTCACATCCATACATGACTACTGGAAAACCATAGCTGTGACCAAATGGACTTTTGTTGGCAAAGTAATGTCTCTGCTTTTTAATATGCTGTCTAGGTTGAACATAGCTTTTCTTCCAAGGAGCAAGCATCTTTTAGTTTCATGGCTGCAGTCACCATCTGCCATCTGCAGTGATTTTGGAGCCAAAAAAAAAAATAAAGTCTGTCACTGTTTCCATTGTTTCCCCATCTATTTGTCATGAAGTGATGGACCCAGATTCCATGATCTTAGTTTTCTGAATGTTGAGCTTTAAGCCAACTTTTTTCACTCTCCTCTTTCAGTTTATTCAAGAGGCTCTTAAGTTATTCTTTACTTTCTGCCATAAGGGTGACAACATCTGCATATCTGAGGTTATTGCTGTTTCTCCTGGCAATCTTGATGCCAGCTTGTGCTTCTTCCAGCCCTCCATTTTGCACGATGTGCTCTGCATATAAGTTAAATGAGCAGGGTGAAAATATGCAGCCTTGACACTCCTTTCCCAGTCTGGAACCAGTCCATTGATCCATGTCCAGTTTCAACTGTTGCTTCTTGACCTGCATACAGATTTCTCAGGAGGCAGGTCAGGTGGTCTGGTATTCCCATCTCTTGAAGAATTTTCCACAGTTTGTTGTGATCCACCCACTAAAAGGCTTTGGCGTAGTCAATAAAGCAGAAGTAGATATTTTTCTGGAACTCTCTTGCTTTTTCTATGATCCAATGGATGTTGGCAATTTGATCTCTGGTTCCTCTGCCTTTTCTAAATCCAGCTTGAACATCTGAAGTTCTTGGTTATGTACTGTTGAAGCCTGGCTTGGAGAATTTTTTTGAGGATTACTTTGCTAGCATGTGAGATGAGTGCAATTGTACAATAGTTTGAATATTCTTTGGCATTGCCTTTCTTTGGGATTGGAATGAAAACTGCCCTTTTCCAGTCCTGTGGCCACTTCTGAGTTTTCCAAATTTGCTGGCATATTTAGTGAAGCACCTTCACAGCATCATCTTTTAGGATTTGGAATAGCTCAACTGGAATTCCATCACCTCCACTAGCTTTGTTCGTAGTGATGCTTTCTAAGGCCCACTTGACTTCACATTCCAGGATGTCTGGCTCTAGGTGAGTGATCGTATCATCCTGGTTATCAGGTTAACACAGTATAAAACAGATTTCTGAACATGTCTAAGGTGTATAAACATAGCTCCTCCTTTTGTGAAACCCAGCCTCTGAAATTTCATGAATTAGCATTCTAAGGAAAAGCAAGTCTCTACAGGGTCTCTTACTGGCCAAAACAGAGTAGCCAATAAATGGAGCTTTGCCTCACAGAGAAATCAGAAGCACACAACATCGGCCTTGGCCACAAGCAGCCTGACACACTGTCCTTTAGGAACTACCCTCTCCTGAAGGTATGAGGTCCAGCCCCTCAGGCTGCTACAGGCAGGAAGTACCTTTTCTTTCTTTCTAATAGTTACTTATTCATTTCCCTGTGTGGGGTCGTACTTGGGGCAGGCCCACGCAGCAGTCGCCTGGCGTGGGTCTAGCTGCCCCTGAGGCATGTGGGGTCCTAATTCCCCGAGCGAGGATTGAACCTGCCTCTCCTGCATATGAAGCATTTTTCTGAACCACTGGGCCACCAGGGGTGTCCCCACGAAGCACCTTTGCACGTCGCAGTTGCCACGCCGGCCAGAGCGGCCCTGAAGTCAGGCTCATGGCCCAGCTGCCTGGGGACTGCCCAGACGGGGCCGCCGGAGCGAGTTCCGCTTTTCGGGGAGGCTCTGCTTGCCTCCCACGCTGGCGGCAGTGGGCAGGCCCGGAGCGGCTGGAGGCGCCTCCTCTCCCCTCTGCGAGCCCGCTGCCCGCATGCCACCGCCCCGCTTCCAAGTCCCGCAGCACTCGGGACACGGGCGTAGGTGTGGGTCACTCGCGAGCACCCACGTGGACTCCCCACATCCCTGTGGCCTTCAGGAAGCCCCACGGTGGGCCCCTTACCCCCGGCCCAGGGGTTTCCTGGCCCTGGGTGAGAGGGACCTACCGCCACACGGCCGCCCGCCCCACGTCTAGTGGCAGCAGGAACAGAGCTTGCTGGGCCGGCACTGGATCAGAGTCACTTGTCACCTCGGCACTGTCAGCTCACACTGACCAGCGTGGGAAGCCCTGGAACTGTGGCCTCGGGCCAGGAGAGAGCAACAAAACCGTGTTTCCCAGCAGCTGGAAAGACCAACCCAGTGAAGTCGTGTGCTCTGAAAGTTGTGCATCAGCCCTGACCGAGGGCGCAGGGCCCAGAGGTTTCGTCAGAGGTTATCCCGGGGGTCTGGGGGTGTTTCTGGATGAGCCCTCGCTTTGAAAGGTGGGCTGAGTGAAGCAGACCCCTCCCCGGCGTAGGGGGCCTGTGCAGCCCCTCAGAGGGCCCTAGTAGAAAGTACAGCAGAGAGACCCGCCTTCCGTGGCCTGGGCCTGGCTACCCCCCCACCCAGCCCTCCAGAGCAGAACTTTTATCTGGAGAAACGCTGCCTGATGAGGGGATAGAGGGGCACCCCGGCTCCCTGCCATGTTAGGAAGGTGGGCCCGAAACCTGAAGCCTTCTACCCCTGGGACCAGGGGGTTGGTCAGAATACCCACCGCGTGCTGTTTGCTGCTCTGCGTGTTCTGGCCCCTGAGTTCAGAGAAGAGGGCTGGTGGTGAGATCAGATGAAAAGAAACACAGCAGTCCAGGGAGGCGGGGTGGGAAGAGCAACAGCACCTCAACCCCCGCAGTGAAGCGCGGCGCGGCAAGGCGCTCCAGGGTGGCGCCGCTTGCCCACCTCAGCCTGGCACGTCAGATGCCAGGGGCGGTGGGGGCGGTGGGGGCAGTGGGCGTGCAGAGCAGAGGCTGAAAAAGTGAAGAAGAGCAGAAACGAAGCACTTGGGAGAGGAGCGCCAGGTGTGACTGGCACCTGAACTGAGTGAACTTGAAGTTTTAGGAAGCTGACGCGTATATGAAAGCGTTCTCCTGGCCCCTAGAAGCATCCGCCTGGAGCCAAAAACTCTGTGCCGGCTCCAGACCTACAATAACCCTGGGGCCCCTGGCTCTCTGTGGGAGAAGGGGCTGGGAAAGCCTTGGGGTCATCCCAGGGCCGTGAGAGCAGAAGTGGCCGCGCCCTCCAGGCTTGCCGAGGAATGCGTGCGCCCAGGCGGCTCCTCAGCACGGCTGCCGGGGCCTGCAGAACCACGCCCCGCCTCTGCTCCCCGGTCTGGGCCGCTACTGTGGGCCTCAGGGGTCCCTTGTTTTAGCCACTTGACGCAAGGCCTCTCGAGGCCTCCTTTGCCTCAACTTTTAGTCTTCATGGGGCTGGAGGAGGCTTTGAGATAGCCCCCCAGGGGAACAACAGGAAGGAGCACCCGAAGGTCTTCTTGGCCAGGTGTGAAGGTGGGGCTCCATTCTGCCCGGTCCCAGTGCAGCCAGGCTGAGTCCCCAGTGCCCTTCTTCTGCCTCCAGCCTGCAGGCCCCCTTCCCTGGTCCCCTGCCTGCCTGAGGGAGGCAAAAACCCCGGGCCCCTTCCTGGGGTGCAGTCAGATCAGGACACAGGGACTTGGGGCTGTCCTCGCCACAGCCTAACCCAAGTGTCCTGAGCGATGCACCCTTCCTGGCGGTCAACTGGGGCCCCAGCTCATCTCCTTCCCACAGGAGACCCTGGCCTTGCCTTCATGTTTTCCCAGGCATTCTCCTGGTAGAATTTTGAATGACCTTAGGAAAACAGCTGCTGACAAACCCACCGCTCCCACGTTTGCTGGCGCCTTGTCTGCTATCTGGGGCTGTTAGGTGCGTATACTTTTAACCTTTTCTTGCTGTGAAATTTCACAAATACACCAAAATGCGAGAAACATGAAAGTTCTGCCTCGCAAATGGCTAAGATGCCTGCGGAACTACCGATTCACAGGTCGGCCACTGCCACCGCCCACGAGGGTCCCGTGCCAGCCCTGCGAAGCTCGCAACGCTCTGGGCCTTTATGCTGTGCACATGCTTGCCCTCGATGCGACGTTTGACCCCTAAGTGGAGGTTAAACTGAGCCTAATTCAGTGCAGATTGAACCTGAACACGAATTTGCCTATTTTGAATTCATGGGTCAGAGGAGCCTGGAAGCTTACCATTCCAGGATTCACCAGAGTCGGACACGACTTAGCGACTAGAAACAGCAAAACAGCAAAAAAAGTGAAAGGGCGCTGTCCTCTCTGCGTCTTTTGTCCTTCTCAGCATCGCGCTCTGAGCCTTGCTTGGCTGTAGCTGCGCTTCATTTATCCTGGCCAGTGTCGTGTCCTCGGCGTGACCATTCCACACCTTGTCTGTCCAAGGGCAGAGCCGCCTGCCGTTGGGTGGCGACAACGGACGATGCTTCTGTCGAGAGTCCGCCTGACACCCAAGGGCAGCTGCTCTGGGGGTTGTGTAACGCTGTCTCTTTCCTGTTTCATTTATCTATTCCCACAATAAAGTTGCATAATGAGCAGCCACAAAACCTCAGTGGTATATACCAACGCTACTGCTAAGTCGCTTCAGTCGTGTCCGACTCTGTTGCGACCCAGAGACGGCAGCCCACCAGGCTCCCCCGTCCCTGGGACTCTCCAGGCAAGAACACTGGAGTGGTTGCCATTTCCTTCTCCAAAGGTATATACCAATAAGTGTTTGCTTTTGCCCAAGACCTGGACCAGCCTCGGTTGGCCTGGCAGAGCCCGTCATCATTGCTGCCAGCTGCGTGTTGAGGGGACAATGTCAGCCCTTCTATGGGCACGCTCATCCTTCCAGCATGTCAGGCGGGGCTTGTTCTTAGGGCTCAGAGAGAGTGTGTGAGGCTCTACCGTTGCGGTCTGATGGGACTGCCACGTCGCTCGCTTGCACACTCATTAGACAGACATGTGTAGCAAGAGGTGCGAAAAGTGCCAAAGTGGCTCCTCACCAGACCCTTGTTTGGGGGCTGGGCTGGCAAGAAGAGAGATTGGTCATGTAGGATATGAAAGTTGTACTGTGAAGAAAGCTGAGTGCCGAAGAATTGATGCTTTTGAGCTGTGGTGTTGGAGAAGACTCTTGAGAGTCCCTTGGACTGAGAGGAGATCCAACCAGTCTATTCTAAAGGCAATCAGTCCTGGGTGTTCTTTGGAAGGACTGATGATAAAGATGAAACTATAATACTTTGGCCACCTCATGCGAAGAGTTGACTCATTGGAAAAGACTCTGATGCTGGGAGGGATTGGGGGCAGGAGGAGAAGGAGACAACAGAGGATGAGATGGCTGGATGGCATCACTGATTTGATGGACATGAGTTTGGGTGAATTCCGGGAGTTGGTGATGGACAGGGAGGCCTGGCGTGCTGCGATTCATGGGGGTCGCAAAGAGTCGGACACGACTGAGCGACTGAACTGAAGTTACTCATTTGAGACTGCAAATGAAAAATGTGTTAACTGAATACAAAGAAACAATTTCGATCTCAAATCATATACATCTGCACAAATGTCCCAAGCACGGTTTTACCTGCTTAGTAATCTGGGCACTGTTTGCTCCCAGGCCAAGGGTGTCCAGAAGTCATTCTACCAGGGAGAGGCGCAGAGTGAAGAAGGACGCAGCCAAAGGTCACGGGAGGGGGCGAGGTGGAGGAAAGGGACCCGACAGCTGAACAGAGGCTGTTAGTTCCTTGGGGACAAAGAAGGTATACTTCACGGAAAGACAAACACTTTTTAAAGAGAAGCTTAAAGACTGGACTATAAAGAAAGCTGAGCGCTGAAGAACTGATGCTTTTGAACTCTGGTGTCGGAGAAGACTCCCTTGGACCGCAACCAGTTCATCCTAAAGAATATCAGTCCTGAATATTCGTTGGAAGGATTGATGCTGAAGCTGAAGCTCCAATACTTTGGCCACCTGATGAGAAGAAATGATTCATCTGAAAAGACCCTGGGAAAGATTGAAGGCGGGAGGAGAAGGGAAGGATAGAGGATGAGGTGGTTGGATGGCATCACCGACTGGATGGACATGAGTCTGAGCAAGCTCCAGGAGTTGGTGATGGACGGGGAGGCCTGGCCCATGGGGTCCCAAAGAGTCGGACACGACTGACCGACTGAACTGAACTGAAGGTTCCCTAGGTTGAGTAGCGTGATTGCACACAACACAGTCACGACACTACTCCAGTTAAACCGCGCACCCTGCGCACCAGGGGCGAGTCTGAGACGACACACAAGGCGGTGGGAAGCGCCCTGCGTCGGGACTAAGGGAAGAAAGACCACCCGGCTTCAAGTAATCCCATAAGGCCCAGCAGGGCCACCTGCAGTGGGAACTTTACACCGCATCGCTGGAGGAGGAGGGACGGCCAGGAAACCCGGAGCGAGCGGTCCAGCGCAGGCGGCAGCCCTGCAGCCACCTGACCTTGGGCCCTCAGGTAACCCCGGGGCCGCGTCCCCCGGCGGGCCACACGCCGGGCGCAGGGGGCGCCAGGTGCGCGCCCCCACCTTCCGCCACGTCCTGTCCACGGCACCACCGCCGGCTCCGGCTCCCGCGGAAACACTGGGCGCGTCAGCGCACGGTCCCCGCCCGCGGCTCTCAGGCGCTCCCGTCCCCGCGCAGCGGAACCCCCAACCGTGGCCGCCGCGCTGCCGCCGCCTCAGCACCTCAGCCCGGCCGCCCCTAACCCTAACCCTTTCCAAAGTGGCGCCCAGCGCGATGACGTCATTGCCCCGCCTCCTCAGGCCCCCGGGCGGGGCGGGTCCGCCGGGAGGCTCGCCTGCGCGGGGCGGGGCTCACCGCCGCCAGGGCCGCGGGCGCTCCGACTGCGCCTGCGGGCTCCGCGCCGCGCCCCGCCCCCTGAGGGGAGGACTCAGGGCAGCCGCGCGGGCGCTGGAGCGGGCGTGCTGCCGTGGGACCCGAGGCCTGGCGCTGCCCGGAAGGTCCGCCGCGGGGCTGCTGCTGGCCCCCCGCCCCTCTGGGCAGCTTTGGAGGCCGCGAGACGGCCCCGGGTCCGCCTGGCCCACCTGGGGCATCCCTCACCTGAGGGCATCTTGCCGGCCCGCTGACTCTGGCCCTACCGCGGGTCACTCCACGCGCCCTCGGCTCCGGCGCCCGGGGGTCGGTGTCCACCTTTGACGGCAGCCTGGTCTGCCTGGTTTCCTTCAGCCTCCGCGCCCCCGTCAGTGTCCGATCTTGGGGAAGTGGTGTTGCAGTGCAGCGTGGCCCAGCCTTCCTTCATTCGTGGGCGTGTTTTCTGTGGCCTGCGCAGAGATTATTCATTTGTGGGGTTTCTGTGTTCGAAGTCGTAACTTTCAGTGATGTAAAGCTGGCGTTGACCGTGTGGCACCACCAGAAGATGGTCTTCCTACATCAGGAACATTTGTCCACAAATAGTACTTTTTGATTAGCTCAGGCTGTGCGCCACACTGCTCACGGCCCAGAAGGCCGGAGGGTAAGCAGAGCAAATGCCTGCCCTCAGGGAGCGCACGTCTTGGTTTGAGTGAGTGAAGGTCCCTCAGTCGTGTCGGACTTTTTGTGACCCCATGGACTTCTCCAGGCCAGAATACTGGAGTGGGTAGCCTTTCCCTTCTCCAGGGGATCTTCCCAACCCAGGGATCAAAGCCAGGTCTCCCGCATTGTGGGCAGATTCTCTACCAGCTGAGCCATCAGGGAAGCCCAAGAATACTGGAGTGGGTACCTATGCCTTCTCCAGCAGATCTTTCTGATGCAGAAATTGAACTGGGGTCTCCTGCGTTGCAGGCGGATGCATCTTGGTTCAGGGATACAGAGAATAACAGGAATATAGCAAATCATGTAGTAGGTCAGATGGAGTTGGACAGAAAAATGGAGGGGGGAGGAGCGCGAGGGAGTGCCTGCTGGGAGGGTGGCGGTTTTAAACAGGGTGCCTGGAGAAGATCTCAGGAGGATGAGGGAGCAAGCCACGCGGACATGGGAGGAGTGTGTGCGGGGAGTGGGATGGAGTCCAGGCAAGACAGGAAGCTGTGGATTCATGAGCAGAGAAGGGTCATGGATGACTTGGCATTTAACAGAGCCACCGTGGCTGCTCTGCTGAGAATACACTGTAGGGAGCCAAGGTCGTCCAGGCAGAGGAATGAGGGTTGAGCCATCGTGGATGTGGTGATTGTACGGAGAGGACTTGAGAACTGGTCAGGTGTCAGAGCGCGGCATTTTGAAGGCGGAGCGCTTGGGGCTGTGCTGAAGTAGGCGCAGTGTGAGAGAAAAGGGAGTCAGGGACACTGCACTCCTTGGTCTGAGTGCCCGGAACCAGGGAGTTTCCTGGCCCCGAGGTGACAGTGGCTGGGCCGGCGCAGGTGTGCAGGCTGGTGGAGAGACTGGTTGTGAACTTGCGGAGTGGCCGCAAAGGTTGCAGATACAGATCTGCAGCCTTGGGGAAGGAGGCCCTGGAGGTGTAGGTTCCGGAGGCACTGGCAGGTGCAGACATTTCAAGCCAGAAGAGCCAGGTGAGCTCCTCACCCTTGGAGGGACGGCAGATGGAGGAGAGGCCTGGGGTCAGAACCCGGGAGGAGGCTGAGGAGGAGCCCTGTGGGAGGACCAGGAGCGCAGACAGGGCGGGGAGGGGTCTGCTCGCAAACCCCTGGGGAGGAGCTCTGCGGAAGGGCTGTGTGGCTGTGGCAGTTTGAGAGCTCTCAGCGACCTGAGAGCTGGCACGCTAGGGTGGCCGGTGCGGCCTGCTATGAGAGGGCTGAAGGGAAGTCAGAGAAGAGAGAAGGCCGTGAGGAGCAGCAGCCCTTTGTGAGGCGGAGTGAAGTGGGCGGCAGCCTCCTCTTGAACCGACAGATTTCGCTGGTCTTTCCTTGAGCAGGTGGAAACCCAGGCTTGCTCTCAGACTCTCCTGCATACAATTGCTTTAGTGTGTGTCGAAGAGAAGCTTTTGAAGTGACCACAAGAGGGTTTCTTCTAGTTTAGACTGTATTCTTTGGTTAATTAGTTGCCACTAAGTTAAAATCCTAAAACAACAAAACAACACAAAATGAACGTTTCCTGAAAGGGGTGCGCCGCCTCCTCTGCGCCCCATTGTGCTTCAGCTGATTCTGAGAGATTTTAAACCGTTCTGTTGTATAATGCCAGTGAACTTTAAATATCCAGAGTTACTCTGGCGGATTCTAACTGCTGTTTACAAGTCCCTGGGCATCACAAAGCAATTTTTTTGTTTTATTATTTGTAGACCTCTTGGCTAAACTGTTGTGTATTAGAACCTATTTACTGTATTCATACTAGAGAATACCAATAATAGGGCACCTACTACCCAGACAAACAGCAGGGACGAGTCAGAAACTTGCCCCGGAAGGAAAGGACCCAGACCCAGAAGCGCACATGCTGTGTGATTCCATCTGCGGGATGATTTGAGTCTTCTGTATCCGCTTCACCAGGGCCTAGGACCAGGATTAAGTCACAGAGGAATCTAGGTGTAGCGGTGAAGGTATTTTGGGATGATTTGAGTCTTCTGTATCCGCTTCACTAGGGCCTAGGACCAGGATTAAGTCACAGAGGAATCTAGGTGTAGCAGTGAAGGTATCTCGTAGGCGTGGTTAACCCCTGGGATCAGCTGACTTTAAGGGAAGAAGGTGACCCCTGGTGATGGACCTCACCCCATCGGTTGAAAACTTTATGAACTGAGGTTTCTCAGGGAAGAAATTCTGCCTCAAGACTGCAAAGTCCCCTGTTGTGCGAGTTTCCAGCCTGCAATACAGATTTCAGACGTGCCAGCTCCTGTGATCAAGTGAGCTGTTTCCTTAAGATAAGTCTCTTAATGTGTCTCATATATCCAATTGGCTCTGTGTCTCTGGAGAACCCTGAAGTTCTAAAACAGGCTGAACCTATAGGGAACACTGCTCAGTGTTGTGTGGCAGCCTGGATAGGAGCAGGAAAGAATTGATACGAGCATGTGTGTGGCTGAGTTCCTTCCCTGTTCACCTGAACCCATCATGACATTGTTTGATAATTGGCTACAGTTGTTGTTGTTCTGTCGCTCGGTCATGTCCGACTCTTGTGACCCCGTGGTCTGTAGCCCACCAGGCTCCTCTGTCCATGGAGTTTTCCAGGCAGGAGTACCGGAGTGGGTTGCCATTTCTTCCTCCAGTTAATTGGCTATACCCCAGTACAAAATAAAACGTTGAAAAATAAAACAGGCTAAACAACCCTCTAGTGATAGGGGTGGTAGTTGCCGAGCAGGGAGGGGGTTGACTGGGAAAGAGCAAGAGAGAACTTCCCAGGGTCATGGAGATGTTCCAGGTCTTATTGGAGAAGAGATTACACAAGTGTACGCAGCCATCGAAACTCATCAAACACTGAACCACCCACTGCAGGTGGGCCCGTTTTATTGTATGTGAGTTATATCTCAATAAAATAGATAACTGTATGTCTGATTTTCTCCAAGCCTAGAGGACTTTATGTCTTACAAGTTTGGAAGAAATCATGGAGAAACATGCACTGTTAACTGTTCTTCCCTGTGTGTTTATATTTTTTAAAAACAATTTCTTTTGAGCTATTCAGAGTTCAGGGACTAAATGTCATTTAACAAGCTAAACAAGGGTTGTTTTCCAGTTGAGACACAGTCGCCAGCCCAGAGACACACTCTCCTGGAGGAGCGCAGCCTGATTCAGAAACCCTCCATAACGTCTCTGTGCGTGTGCACATACATGTGCACGTGCGTGTGCTCAGTCACCTCAGTTGTGCTGACTCTGTGACCTCATGGACTTCAGTCTGCCAAGCTCCTCTGTCCATGGGATTTTCCTGGCAAGAATACTGGAGTGGGTTGCCATGCCCTCTTCCAGGGGATCTCCCCAGCCCAGGGGTCAAACCTGAGTCTCCTGAATTGCAGGCAGATTCTTGACTGCTGAACCACAAGGGAAGCCGTGTGTGTGTATATATTTGCATACATGCTATGCATGCGTGCTAAGTCGCTTCAGTCGTGTCCGACTCTGTGTGACCCCATGGACAGCAGCCCACCAGGCTCCTGTGTCCAAGGGATTCTCTAGGCAACACACACACAGCCATCTATCTATCTGGTTCAGTTCAGTTTAGTTCAGTCACTCAGTCATGTCCGACTCTTTGCAACCCCATGGACTGCAGCACGCCAGGCCTCCCTGTCTATCACCAACTCCTGGAGTTTACTCAAACTCACGTCCATCGAGTCAGTGATGCCATCCAACCATCTCATCCTCTGTTGTCCCCTTTTCCTCCCGCCTTCAATCTTTCCCAGCATCAGGGTCTTTTCAGATGAGTCAGCTCTTCGCATCAGGTGGCCAAAGTATTGGAGTTTCAGCTTCAACATCAGTCCTTCCAATGAACACTCAGGACTGATCTCCTTTAGGATGGACTGGTTGGATCTCCTTGCAGTCCAAGGCACTCTCAAGCGTCTTCTTCTCATCTGTCTGTCTGTCTTTATCTATCTATCTATCATCTGATAGCCTCGCTATCTGATAGCCTCACCGACACTGTGACCTGCTGTCTTACTTTTCCTGGGAGGCAGGACTCAGTGCTAGAACCAGGAAAGCCCCAGGCAAGCAGGGTCATTGTCACCTAACTTAGGAAGAGTGGAGATAGAGGGAAGGTTGCTAAATGGCTGAACCTGGAGGAGCAGATCTGGGATGTGGCTGAAAGATTCTGTGAGGACGAAGCCCAGAGGAGGCAACCGCAGGACTTCCTTGGCGGCTGTATGGAATGACCACAGCCCGACGGGTCCACACGACTGATTCTTGTGCTCACGGCCTGAGGTTGGTGTGAGCAGGGCCCCACACGACTGATCCTTGTGCTCACGGCCTGAGGTTGGTGTGAGCAGGGCCACACCTGCAAAGGCTCCAGGGGAGGGTCCTTCCTGCCTCCCTGGCTCTGGCGGCCTCGGCATCCCTGGGTTGTGGGGCATCCTCCCAGCCTCTGCCCCATCATCACATGCCTCGTCCCCCCTCCCCTCAACCATTCTGTCTGCTGTCCCTCTGTCATGCCTCGTCCCCCTCCCCTCAACCATTCTGTCTGATGTCCCTCTGTCTCTCTTTGGTAAGCACTCTTGTCACTGGATTTAGGGCCACTCGGAAGCCAGGATGACCTCATCTTGGATCTGCGATGTAATCCCCTCTGCAAAGACCCTTTTCCCAAACAAGGTCACACTCGCAGTTCCCGGGTCTGGGGCTGGACTCCTCCTCGGGCGGCCCTCCCCGGCCCTCCCCGGCAGTGCCCTCAGGGACGTGTTTGTGTTTAGCAGGTGATGTGTTTCGTGTTCAGACTGATGGGAGACAGAGCCATAATTGATCCTGACTCTGCGGAGTTTAGACGTGTCCCAAACATGAGCGAGTCCCGGGTCAGCACAGCTACTTCCTGCAGCAATAAGACAGGGCAAGTGTCACAGCATCTCGGCAACACCGCAGGCAGGTCACAGAAAATGTGACATTTGGGGAGACATGCATGTCACTGGCGGGTCAGAGGTCACCAAGCCCTTCCTCTGGGCCAGGGGCTCACATCCGTCTCCCCCCCCCCACCCCGCCTAACCCACAGCATCCTGCTCACAGCCGGAATCAATTGCTCTCTTCCTCTGGTTCTTTAACTTTTTCAGGACGCCCATGACAAAGGCTCACAGGAGGAAAGACTCGCTTGTAGCTTAACCTGCCTGGGAGCCCCCAGCCCTGTGGGTTCCCCTGAGGGGATGAGCTCAGGCCAAGGGAGAAGCCAGAGCCCAGTGGCGCCTCCGCAGAGGGACCCGGCATGGCCAGAACCCCAGACCCGGAGGTGGCCGGGGATTTCCCACTGTGGTCCTGTCCAGAAATAGGGGCTTCTCTGCCCTTTGTGGTTTTGGTCATGGGTGTGAGGGGATTGGACCCTCTATCTCCGAGTGTCCCTGAGCAGCGGGGTCTGGGAGAAACTTTATACGTTTTCCTGGAGGAAAAAAAAAAAATCTCTCTGTAAATTAGACACCCACCTGCACCTGTGTGTTTCTCGGTGTTCTGGAACACCTTCAGTCATGTGGTGTTATCTCTGAATCAGATTTTTAAAATTGAGAAAACACTTGCTCATTTTAAATGTTTTTTCTTTTAAAGAAATAATTCACAATGGGGATAACTTCCTTTCAAAACAAAAACATGAACATCATGATATTCTGCAACATGGTTTTTGTTCTCTAGATTATAAAAATTAAGGCAGATCTAAAGCAACATGGAGCCCTCCTGTCAGCAGAAAGATCAGACTCCAAAGCACACAGTTGAGGATATCTGGTGATTTTCCTTTGCTGGGAGCCGTTTTGAATTTTAAATTATGCGCAGTAAATGTCAAATCTCCCCCCATTTATCTCAGTAACTTAGGAATTCTGTATATTGAGAAAGATCTTTGTTCTTCAAAGGCTCCTTGACAATCTGAGTCTCCTGGTCTCCTGTGGGAGCCAGTCTGCCTGATTGATGGGGTGGCTGGAGCATGCAGGAGGCCCCAGAGGAGGGTCGCCTCCCCTGGCACACCAGACCCTGCACCCAGACCCCGTGCCCAGACCCCGCACCCCAGACCCAGTGCCCAGACCCCGCACCCCAGACCCCGCGCCCAGACCCTGCACCCCAGATCCCACACACACACCCAGACCCACACCCAAATCCCACACCCAGACCCCACACCCCAGACCCCACACCCACACCAAGACCCCACGCCCAGACCCCACACCCAGACCCACACCCAGACCCCACACCCCAGACCCCACACCCACACCCACACCCAGACCCCGTGCCCAGACCCCACACACAGAGCCCACACCCAGACCCCACACCCACACCCCACACCCAGACCCCATGCCCAGACCCCACACCCAGACCCACACCCAAATCCCACACCCAGACCCCACACCCCGGACCCCACACCCACACCAAGACCCCACGCCCAGACCCCACACCCAGACCCACACCCAGACCCCACACCCCAGACCCCACACCCAGACCCTGTGCCCAGACCCCACACACAGAGCCCACACCCAGACCCCACACCCACACCCCACACCCACACCCAGACCCCGTGCCCAGACCCCACACCCAGACCCACACCCAGACCCCACACCCAGACCCCACACCTACACCCACACCCAAGACCCCACACCCAGACCCCACACCCACATCCAGACCCCACACCCAGACCCCATACCCCAGACCCCACACCCACATCCAGACCCCACACCCAGACCCACACCCAGACCCCACACCCCAGACCCCACACCCACATCCAGACCCACACCCAGACCCCACGCCCAGACCCCACACCTCTTCCTCTGTCTCCTGGGTCAGCTCCCATCTGCCTCCTGATGGACCCCCTCTTCCTGGCCGCTTTCTTTCTGCTGTGGCGACGTGAGCTTCAGACGCTGGCCTGGCGCGCAGGGTGCGGGGTGCAGACCACCGATTACACGGAGGGGTTCACTCGCGGGCACACAGCTGAGCCTGACGCCCAGGAGTTCAGGCTGCGTTCCAGCACCAACTGGAAATGCACAGTGCGAGGGCATCCCTCCCAGGACCCGCCCTGGACAGTGCTCGTTCCCTGGAACCCAGTCTGAGCTCTGAGAACAAGTCCCACTATGTGGTGGGGAACTTGGGGCATGGACCCCCGATATACAGCAACTCCGGGAATGACTCCAAAGCGCTGTGCGCGCAGCTGGTGTGAACGCGCGCCCCAGGCGGCCCCGGCATTGGGAGCCTGGTGACTGGGTGCTCAGCCCCGGGGTGGGTGCTGGTGTTCACCCGTCCCTCCCCGGGGACACGGGGCCGAGGCACTCGGACTCTGCGTCACGAGTTCCCAAAGCCTGCCCTGCAACTCCGGCCGCAGGCGCTCGGTCCCCAGTCCGAGTCTGTCTCCGCCTCTTGGCAGACAGGCGCAGTCACCCCACGCGGCCACGGAGGTCACAGGAAAGACAGATGAAAGCTCTGGAAACGGTCGCTGTGTCTACTTGTGGGTGGTTTTTGTTACTGAGCTTTAGAGAGCTGGTGACCATGTTCCCGCTCCGATCCCTTACTGCAAGGTGGGGTCAGCTGGAGGGTGCGGCGAGGGTCCCTGGACGCTGGCGGGTGACTGTCCCGGATAGACCCGGGCCTTTCCTGGGCTGCCCTCTGCTGGCCACGCGGGGAAGGGCGAGGCCGCTGCGGGAGCAAGCCCAGGGCTGCTCTTGGAACAGCTGGGCACTGTGGCCCCAGAAGCATCTTGGAAACGGCGGCGGTGGAGGGGGCGGGGCGGGGACCCTAGGGGCGGGGCCCACACGGGGCGCTCGGCTTGCTGGGCTGGTGAGCACCGTGATCGAGCAGCAGCGGGTTCAGATAGCTCTGTGTCCGCGTCCGCAAGGGAGGGAGAGGCCGTCGGGCTGCCTGCTGAGGGTGGCCTTGCCCAGCGGTGCTGAGGACCAGGCCTGCCTGGGGCGGACGGTTCACCCGACCGGTGCCGAAGTATCCAGCAAAGCAGAGGCAGAGCCCTCCCCCATCAGGGGTCTCCGAGCTCGGGGCTGTGGGAGGCCGCCCTGGTCTTTCGATCACCGGTTGAAATACAGCCTCTGCTTGGACAGCTGAGGCTGCCCCACGGCCAGTGTCTTGCAGAGTGTGAGTCTGATGTTTTGATGAATGTGAGCCATCCTGGGAGGAAACACATCTTTTCAGTTACTTTTATTTAAATTTTAAAAATCAAGTCCGCACCCCAGGAGGAGGTGTGAGTTGCCCTGCTCTGCAGGAGGCTCAGGGCTCAGGCTGAGAGGGGCTGAGCGGAGCCAAGCCCCCATCCTTTCTGTGCTACCTGCGCTGCCCCAGGGCTGCGGCCAAACGCGGCCTGGATCGTCTTCTCAAGGCTCATGGGGAGGGTTCCAGGCCCGCAGGGCTCGGGGGTGGTGGTGGTGAGGGGTGGGGAGTGTGGTGGGGGTGGTAGGGGGTGGAGTAGGAGCGCACAGGCTGGGGGGTGCGGGGGTGCTGGCTGCCCATCTTCCTGGACGCCACTCCCACCCCCACCAGTTGTCCCGCTGGGGTGCGGGAGTGCTGGCTGCCCATCTTCCTGGACGCCACTCCCACTCCCACCAGTTGCTGGCTGCCCATCTTCCTGGACGCCACTCCCACCCCCACCAGTTGTCCCGCTGGGGAGCGGAGCTGTCACCAGCGGTCACCACGGCCCCTCCTCGTGGGACGAAGCAGATGAGCCATTGGGCTGTGCAGGTAAGAGCCAAGGTGAGATGCAAATTTTAACTGAAGACGTTAAATGCAAACCTGAGAGTCAAGTTGCGTCTTTATGAATGTGGTCATCTAAGGAGAATTTAAAAATATTTATCTTTGTCTGTGCTGGGTCTTCGTTGCTGTGCGGGCTTTTCTCTGGCTGTGGAGAGTGGGGCTGCTCTCCAGTTGCAGGGCATGGACTCTCTTTGCGGGGGTCTCTCTTGCTGGGGAGCACAGACAGGCTCCAGGGTGCCCGGGCTCAGTAGCTGCGGTTCCCAGGCTCCAGAGCGAGCATTCAGTACTTGCTGCACGCACAGGCTTAGGTGCCCCGTGGCATGTGGGATCTTCCTGGACCTGGGATTGAACTAGTGTCTCCATTTCAAGGTGGATTCTTAACCACTGGACCACCAGGGAAGCCCTATGAATGTGGTCTTGACACAGACACAGACACACACACACACACATATGCACACACCCTACACAGACACAGACACACAGACACACACCCCAGACGCTTCCTGGTGCCGTCCACAGAAACGGCCCGGAGCCCCCTGTGTCTGCTCTTGGTCTCTAGCATCAGCTCCCACTAAGGGGGGCACTGCTCCCCGGATGTGGGGCAGGGGAAGCACAAGGGGAGCCCGTGAGACCAGGAAGAAGGAGATCAGGGTCTCTGAGACCCCGGGAGGTGGCTCTCCTGCCAACAGTGGAGGCCAGTGCCTCCTGCCATCTCCCTGTGGGCCTCTGCCACCCCCACAAGGGTGTCAGTCCCAGAGGGAGGCGGGCTGGGGGAATTTAGGGCGGGGGTGTCCTGGAGGACCCATCCAGGCCCACCTTCCACTGCCTCCTGAGACCCCAGGAGCTTGCTCTGGGCGAGGGTGTCCTGAGTCCTGGCCAAATGCAGGCCCCTGGTTGTACCTAGAAGGTGTCCACAGATGCACAAGCCTATGAAGGTATTACAGTGCCCAGCATATAGTGTGTAATTTTAAAGTCTACTTTAGAAATGAAATGTTTCCTTTAGAAAAAGAAAAGAGTGATTTGATTAAATCCACTGTGCTTCTCCAGTGCCCTGCAACTTCTCCAGATTAAAGGAAAGACTCAGGTGGCTGAGAGCCCTGGAGAGACGGAGGAGGTGCTGAGAGCAATGGCCCAGTGGTCAGGGGTGGGCGGTGGGGCGGGGGACTCATGGGCGGGAGCTGGTGGGTCTGATTTGGGTGAGGAAGGGTCCCGGAGCAGAGGGGGAATGGAAGGGGCATCTACAGAGCAGATGGGAGAAAAATGGATAAAGTAGACTTCATTAGAATAAAAGAAGACTTCTGCTCTGTGAAAACCGCTATTAAGAGAATAAAAAGATGTCACCGACTGGGAGAATGTATTTGCAAAAAAACCATTTGATGAAGGACTTGTATCCAAAATGTACGAAGGAGTCCAGAGAAATGAGACAGGGGTCGAGCGAGTGCCCTGAGGCTGTGTGACAAAGCGCTGCAGACCTGCTGCTGGAAAAAGAGGAATTTGTTCATTCGCAGCCCGGGAGGCCCAGCTCCAGAATCAGGACCGCTGGGACCAAAGCGAGAGGCCGGCAGGGCCCCGAGCCAAGATCCTGTCCCGGCCTCCGCCCCACGCGGCCTTCTCTCTGTGCAGCGGCCTCTCTCCGCCTCCCTCGTGTAGGGCCTGCCAGCCCCACCCTCCTACCGAGCCGGGCTCCTCCTCCGTCCCAGGGGCCCAGGGGGCCCAGCAGGGGCTGGTCCCTCCTGGCTTGCCTCTGGGACCTCTTTCTAAAGCAAGAGATGCGAGGATTGGGGTCCCACTGTCGCACATCAGCTTGGCCCCTGCTCTGCTCTGAGACCGGCTCTACAGCTGGAGAGCACGGGTGGGGAGGGGTCTCCGCTTCAAGGCACTCCTAGCCCCACAGGGCGTGGACCTACAGGTCCAATCCAGGGCGGTCCAGGAAGGCAGGCTGCCGGGAGGAAGCCGCCAGACCTCCTTAGCGGAAATGGGGCCCCGTGCCAGCGCCTGTGAGGGCGGCTCAGTGGCCTGGGGGAGCCTGCCCCAGCCTGGGTCAAGGGTAAGCAGGACGGTCAGTTCGTGTAGTGAGGAGGATACATGTACAGGTCAGCCACAGAAGTGATGGAAGTTAGCCTTGCTGTGATCCGGAGGGACCGTGTGACGTCAGCGTACATTCAATAAGAAACCCAACTGGAACACAGTCTGGATCATCATAGACTCATACAAATGCCTGGGGCCACATGTATCTAACGTTCTTTCTGAAGATATTTTCTTTCTATCTTTTTGTTGTTGTTGTCTTTGGCTGTGTTGTGTGGTTTGTGAAGCTCCCCTGGAGAAGGAACTGGCAACCCACTCCAGTATTCTTGTCTGGAGAATTCCATGGACAGAGGAGCCTGATGGGCCTGAGGTTGCAGAGTCGGACACGGCTGAAGGGACTCAGCAGGCAGCAGGCACTGTGCCTTGTGGGGGCTTAGTTCCCTGACAGCTCCCTTCCGAGTCCACCCTCCAGGCTCTGTGGCGGGAGCTCTGGGCGGGCCCCACGGGGAGAGCCATCCAGAGACACGCTCTGGGGGGATGCCCCCTCGGCCAGGGTAGGGGGCAGGGTCTGGGCTCCTTGGGCAGAAGGAAGGCAGGGAGCAGCTGGGGGGTGTCCGCTGACCGCCTGACTCCCCTGGACACTTCTGGCCGGATGTGCAGGCTGGGTGGGGTGTGAGGGCGTCCCGGGCACCCAAATAAAATTAGGAGGAAGATGCTGGGAATTCCCTGGGGCTTTCCTGCTGCCTGGCCTGGGTTCAGCCTGGGTTGGAGAACCGAATCCCACAGATGGGAGCGGACCGCCACCAGGGGGCGCCCTTGCACCTCATTTAAAGGGTGGGGAGTCCTCCGCTTCTGTTCAGGGTCCTGAATTTTTGCTGGCCTTTTGCAAAAGTGTATCCAGATAGGGTGAAATATTGGAATTGCAAAATAGTGAATAAAACTTGCATATTTTCTGCGTACGGCAGGCAGCCCCAGGTCACACCCAAGACTGCTGGTGTGGTGAGCTTCCCTGCCTCTGAGTTTGGAGAAAGTTCAAGCAGCCTCGGGTTAGGTGTCATCCCACCTGGCATGGTTGGCAGGCCCCGTGGCTTCTCCCTGGATGACGCTGGGGGAGCAGTTCAGCGTCTGATGGCCTCGCCTCCTGCAGGCGAGGGGATGTGGCCTGGTGCCTGGCAGGCCTCCCCAGCCCCTCTCCTTCCTGCCCACCAGCCAGGAGGGAGTCCCCGGGTTCAGCGGCTCAGGCCTTTGGTGGTGGCATTTGGACACGTGGCCGTCTGAATGTGTTGAAACCTTTTGTGTGGGAGTTGATTTGGATTTCAGTCTTCGGGCTTATTTTTCCTCTTAACAGTGCTCGTGCGTGCGCGCTCAGTCGTGTCCGACCCTTTGCGGCCCCACGGACTGTAGCCTGCCAGGATCCCCTGTCGAAGGGCTTCTCCAGGCGAGAGCACTGGAGTGGGTTGCCGTGCCCTCCTCCACGGCAGCACTCAGACTGTCATAGCCAGGGGAGACAGAAGCCTTCTTCCTGGGAATGATCAGAGCTGTGGGACGTGCCCCGAAAGTGGCACCCTGGAGACCCAAGGGCCCTTCAGGGCCCCCCGCACAGACCTCTCGGGGACACTGCTGATTCAAGGGCAGAAGGGCAGCTCTGTGAAAAGCCTGCTCTCTGACGAGCCCATGGGCTCATAAACAGGAAGGAGATGCACAGGCGCGCAAGTCTCTGAACCCTGAACGCTGGGTCCTGCCAAGGGCACCCCGTTCCATTTTCCTTTCCTGTGACCCCGTCTTTCTCTCCCACCTGGGGTCCAGAACAAGGCCCATCGACTCACCTCCCCTGCCCCCCAACACAGGGCTCTGCAGGTAATGCACCCCCGTGTTTATCACCATAGATCAAATCTGCTTGCTTTGGACAGCATTAAAGGGTTCAATGGCACCCCACTCCAGCACTCTTGCCTGGAAAGTCCCATGGATGGGGGAGCCTGGTGGGCCACAGTCCATGGGGTCGCGGGGGGTGGGACACAACTGAGTGACTTCACTTTCACTTTTCACTTTCGTGCATTGGAGAAGGAAATGGCAGCCCACTCCAGTGTTCTTGCCTGGAGAATCCCAGGGATGGGGGAGCCTGGTGGGCTGCTGTCTATGGGGTTGCTCGGAATCGGACACGACTGAAGCGACTTGGCAGCAGCAGCTCTGACTTTTCAAATGTTTATTAAATTAGCGGCAGTTGAGGTTTTTCCCTTAAATGGATGAAGAGCCAGTGTTGATTTATTTAGTCTGCTCAACATAATTGCAAGGTGAGGTCTTAAATACAGCTTATTAACATTTACAGTAGGATGCAAAAAAAGAAATTTTGTCACCCAAGAGGATGCCCCAGCAGGGGTGGCAGTGCCATTCTCTGGAACCAGGCTTCTCAAGCTGCCCTCTGTTTTCCTGGGACACCAACATGGCTGTGGTCTCATCCATTGCTTACACACCAGGGAATATTCCAGAAACAGCCACCGAGCACATGGGCAGGAGGCGGAGCTCTCTGGAGTTTCCCCTCTTGCTTCTGGAGTTGCTCGGTGCTTGGGGGCCGCTGAGGAGATGTGGCGTAATTGAGCCTTGAGGTGACCTCCATACCCAGACTGGGAGGATGTGGCCAGGAGGTGGGAATAAGAGTTTCACCCATAGGAGAGCTCAGCAAATAGTGCCTCACGCCAAGGTGGACTGCTCTAGATCTGCACTGTCCCCTACTGCTGCTGCTGCTCCTGTTTAGTTGCTCAACTGTGTCCGACTCTTTGCGACCCCATGGACTATAGCCCACCAGACCCCGCCATCCATGGAACTTCCCAGACGAGAATACTGGAGTGGGTTGCCACTTCCTCCTCTGGGGATCTTCCCAACCCAGGGACGGAACTCAGGTCTCCTGCTGGGCTCTTTACCACTGAGCCACCTGGCAAGTGCACGACAGTCGCCACTAGTGTGGCACGAGTTCCACAGGGTGCTGTGGGAACAGCTAGTGTGGCTGGAGAGCTGAGTGTCAAGTTTTATTTAAGCTTAATTCATTTAAACTTAACTGAAATAGCTTATGTGACTACTGGTTACCATGTTGGGTGATAAACTCTAGTAGGAGGCCTAGAGCTCATCCCCGTCTTCATCACTGACTCAGTGCACAGAATGTGAGCAAACTCCGGGAGATGGTGAAGGACAGGGGAGCCTGGCGTGCTGCAGTCCACGGGGTCACAAAGAGTTGAACACAATTAAGTGGCTGAACGACAACAACAAACGAGCCTTTGGGGCAGCTGGTCTGCATTTCCACCTCCATTGATGGTCCAGCCACTGCTGTGCATGCTGGGAGAATCCCAGGATCAGGAGCGTATTAGCCACCCTGTGCATGCTGGGAGAATCCCAGGATCAGGAGAGTATTAGCCACCGTGTGCATGCTGGGAGAATCCCAGGATCAGGAGAGTATTAGCCACCGTGTGCATGCTGGGAGAATCCCAGGATCAGGAGAGTATTAGCCACCGTGTGCATGCTGGGAGAATCCCAGGATCAGGAGAGTATTAGCCACCGTGTGCATGCTGGGAGAATCCCAGGATCAGGAGAGTATTAGCCACCGTGTGCATGCTGGGAGAATCCCAGGATCAGGAGAGTATTAGCCACCGTGTGCATGCTGGGAGAATCCCAGGATCAGGAAAGTATTAGCCACCGTGTGCATGCTGGGAGAATCCCAGGATTGGGGGGCGAGTATTAGCCACCCTGTGCATGCTGGGAGAATCCCAGGATTGGGGGGCGGGTATTAGCCACCCTGTGCATGCTGGGAGAATCCGACTATCTTGAAGGACTTTTGAGGATGAGGGGGCACCGTATGAGTGCTGCCTCCGCTCGGCAAGTCCATCTTTCTCCTACTGAGAAAGACAGACTTTCTCCTATCTCCTTTCTCCTTTCTCCTCTTGTAAATCTTCTCACACTCATGAATGTAGGTTTAGCATAGAATTCACAATGGTTCTTACCAGGAAGCCACTGGTAACTTATTTCCCACTTGTCCTCAGCTTCTCAAGAAACCTCAAGTCATTTCTTCCCGAAGCCCCAGGGTAGCAGCAGCATTGCTCTGTGTGGAGGAACCTCTCTGCCAGGCCTTAGGGGCCAAAGGCCTGCTTGGGAGGCTTTTTGCTGCATCTATTTTCATGTTTCTTATGTTAAAGACCCTTAAAGAGTCCAAATGAGTCTCCTGCTTAGGTCTTCAGGCTGGGCACAGAACCTTTTCCACATCTCAGACAGAGGCTTTTCCAGAGCACAGAGCACCCTGCTGTCCCCTCATGTGAAGGGCAGCCTTGGGTCTCCAAGTCTGCTCTGTGGGCTGAAAGGACAGAATCTGAGAAGTCACAGCAGGAACTCTCTGAGCCTGTTTTGCCGCAATCTCAACATGTGGTGGGTTATAAATATGGGACAGTTTCAACAGAATCGAGTTAAACTTTCAGTTTATTCTTGTTAGAACATTAGTGATGCTCCCTCTTTCCCGAGGTTGGCTTGAAGGGTGCCTTCTCAGGACTTGGGGGCTCTGGGAAGATGGTGCAGACCCACGTGCAGCCTTCCCCTCTTCCCAGGGCTGATGGCGTGGCTCACAGCCTCTGGGCGGGACTGTTTGTCTCGTCAGACTACTTGGGCTGTTGTCCTGATACGGAAAGGCTCCTTGGTCTCCCAGTCAACAGAAATCGACTAGAGGCCAGACAGAGGTTCAGGCAACACTTTACTGGAGGCCCTGCAGCGTTGGGGGGTGGGGGTAACGGCAGGTCCGCTTGCTCCTCACTCCCCTGGGGCAGGCAGCGGGTTCCGTCTGTGGGGTGGGGTAGGGGTGTCCAGGGGTCGTGCAGGCTCAGGTGGCTTGCCTGCCCTTCAGTAGAGTTGTGAGCAGGGGGCGTGCTGAGTCCCCTCCTTTCGCTCCCACGCTCTTCAGAAGCGGCGGTAGAGGTGTGAGCGGGGGGGCGTGCTGAGCCCTCCTTTCGCTCCCACGCTCTTCAGAAGCGGCGGTTGAGTTTTTTGGTCCTTTGGTTTTTTTTGTCCAGAATTTGTCCCAACTGCTCATGCAAGAAGTTATTTTTTTTGCCCTCTACAGTTTCTTCGTATTTGTTGTTCAAGGAGACATTTGTCCAGGTACAAGGACTGCAGCTCAAGGTCCCAGGTCTCATCTTGTCTTAGTCTGCCCAGGCTGGTCTACGGGTAGTCAAGGGATGGGCCTTGAGCTTTAAAAAAAGTGTATTTTATTTTTCCTTTTTAAAAAGCATGGTGAATACCTGTAATATAAAGCGTATCTCGAGCGTACAGTTCAGTGGCATTAAAGTCTATGCATAATGTTGTGCAACCATCTCGAGTTCCGTCTCAGGAAGCGTCTCATTGTCCCAAACAGAAACTCTGCCTCATCAAGCGCCACCTTCTTCCCTTTCCCCAGCGCTGGTAGCTTCTACTCTACTCTCTGTCTCTAGAGTCAGGCTCGTCCACGCACCTGGTGAGGTGGGATCACACAGGGTCCCTGGCGGAGTGCGTGTAGCCTGAGGTCCTCAGGGTTCACCCGGGCCGCAGCTCGTGTCAGAACCTCCTTCCCTCGGAGGCTGGACGGCGTCCTGTGATGTGGATGGACCGCTCGTCCCCTGACGGGCGCTGGGATTCTTTCCGCCTCTCCCTGGGTGTGAATCAGGCTGCTGTGAACCCGTCTATAGATGCCTGTTTGAGTCCTTGCTTTCAATGCTTTTAGGGCTATACTCAGAAGTGGAGTTGCTAGTTGATGTGGTAATTCCGTTTTTGATTTTTTTGGAATAATTGCCTTATTGTTTTCTCCAGAGGCTGCACTGTTTTACATTCTTGCTGATAATGCACCAAGTTTCCAGTTTCACCACACTTGCCTATACTTGCTGTTTTCTATTTTGCATCCCCCACCCCCATGATAGCCATTCTAATGAGTATCTCATTGTACTTTGACCTGCCTCTTGAGAAATCTGTATGCAGGTCAGGAAGCAACAGTTAGAACTGGACATGGAACAACAGACTGGTTCCAAATAGGAAAAGGAGTACATCAAGGCTCTATATTGTCACCCTGCTTATTTAACTTATATGCTGTGTACATCATGAGACACGCTGGGCTGGAAGAAGCACAAGCTGGAATCAAGATTGCCGGGAGAAATATCAATAACCTCAGATATGCAGATGACACCACCCTTATGGCAGAAAGTGAAGAGGAACTAAAAAGCCTCTTGATGAAAGTGAAATTGGAGGGTGAAAAAGTTGGCTTAAACCTCAACATTCAGAAAACGAAGATCATGGCATCTGGTCCCATCACTTCATGGGAAATAGATGGGGAAACAGTGGAAACAGTGTCAGACTTTATTTTTTGGGGCTCCAAAATCACTGCAGATGGTGACTGCAGCCATGAAATTAAAAGACGCTTACTGCTTGGAAGGAAAGTTATGACCAACCTAGATAGCATATTCAAAAGCAGAGACATTACTTTGCCAACAAAGGTCCGTCTAGTCAAGGCTATGGTTTTTCCTGTGGTCATGTATGGATGTGACAGTTGGATTGTGAAGAAAACTGAGCACCAAACAATTGATGCTTTTGAACTGTGGTGTTGGAGAAGACTCTTGAGAGTCCCTTGGACTGCAAGGAGATGCAACCAGTCCATTCTGAAGGAGATCAGCCCTGGGATTTCTTTGGAAGGAATGATGCTAAAGCTGAAACTCCAGTCCTTTGGCCACCTCATGCGAAGAGTTGACTCATTGGAAAAGACTCTGATGCTGGGAAGGATTGGGGGCAGGAGGAGAAGGGGACGACAGAGTATGAGATGGCTGGATGGCATCACTGACTCGATGGATGTGAGTCTGAGTGAACTCCGGGAGTTGGTGATGGACAGGGAGGCCTGGCGTGCTGCGATTCATGGGGTCGCAAAGAGTCAGACACGACTGAGCTACTGAACTGAACTGAACTGAATAATAAGTAATGCTGAGCATCCTTTCATGTACTTATTTGCTATTGGTCTTTTTTGTTTTTTTTTTTTTGAGAAATGTCTATTTGAGACTCTTGCACACTTTTGAATTGGTTTGTGTTCAGTTCAGTTCAGTTCAGTAGCTTAGTCGTGTCTGACTCTTTGTGACCCCATGGACTGCAGCAGGCCAACTCCCAGAGCTTGCTCAAACTCATGTCCATCGAGTCGGTGATGCCATCCAACCATTTCATCCTGTGTCATTCCCTTCTCCTCCCGCTTTCAGTCTTTCCCAGCATCAGGGTCTTTTCCAATGAGTCAGTTCTTTGCATCAGGTGGCCAAAGTACTTGAGCTTCAGCTTCAGCATCAGTCCTCCCTATGAGTATTCAGGGCTGATGTCCTTTACGATGGACTGGTTGGATGTCCTTGCTGTCCAAGGGACTCTCAAGCGTCTTCTCTTGTTTTTTTTTTTTGTTGTTGTTGACCCACCTTAAACTTTAAACCCACTCGAAACCTACACCGTAGTGCTTGCACCAGTAAGGAATCAGGGAAGTATTTCTAATCTAAGTTGATAAACACTTGATGTAAAGGGCCGGAGCTGCTGGAGGACAGACACTCTGTCGCAGCGTGCGTGGGTGCTCACCCGCAGCCTAGTGGAGTGGCCTCAGCTCAGTTCAGAAGAAGAAACTGGAAGGGCCTCCTCTGTGCTGTCAGAGAGAATACCTCCCCGCGGTGTCCCAAGCTTCAGGGTAAGAATTTGGCTGATGGAGTGCGAGTCATTAGTGCTCTTTTCCTGCGGGGAACATCAAACCCTAACCTAATTATTGGTAAAAGTGAATTTCTCCCCCTGAAAGTTGCAAGCTTTTCATAACTGGTGTGAGAGGCATGGTCTGTGCCCACAAACGGGGTGATGGCGAGGAGCCTGCCAACCGGCCAGCACCCACGGCAAAGCCGGCTGCGTCTGAAGAGGGGGTGCCGCGGGCTGCTGCGTGAGGAGAACGGGAAACACTGGCCTGAGTGATCTTGGGTCATTATTTAATCAGGGGAGAGGCTGGGGAGCTAATAAGGGCTCCAGGAATAGGATTTAATGAGGGGAGAAAAAGCAAGAATTCATGCAAAGGTCAGCAGAACCGTGTAAAGACACTTGGAATTCTTAATGAACACTCGTGTCCCGACCTGCTCTTCACATGGAGTATGGCTGGTCAGTCTGATGAGGAGCAGGGATACTAACTGCCCTGACCTGTGTTTAGCTCTTGGCGATTGACAAAGCCCATGTGGGGCTCTCTGACCCCCGGGGATGGGTGTCGTGGCCAGCCTGGCCCCGTAGGGTCTGCCCAGGATGGGCCGGGGGTCGGGCCACGACCCCCTCTCAGCACTCACTCCCCAGAGCGGCGGGCCTTGCCCTGACCCAGTGTGACGGGCAGGTGAGGAGACGTGATTTAGCTGCAGGGCGCCCCAGCCCCGGCCTCCTCTCGGGCCTCCCTGTGCTCTGCCCCTTGGGGACCCGTGGGTGACGGTGGGTCAGCCGGCAGCATCTCCGTGTCCCTTTCAGGTATGGCAGAATCCGGTGATGGGCGGGGGCGATGGCAGGCTCAGTCCCCTCAGGTTGGGGGGCAGCTCTCCTGCAGAGCCCTCAGCCTTTGCAGAACTGCCAGCAGGTGGACCTCGTGCTCCATCCTGAGCACCAGACGCCACTCCGTCCCAGGCCCAGCCCCGAGTGTCGGCCAGCAGGGGTTGCTCATAAAGAAGGGCCCACACTCCCTGTTTGCCGGCAGAGGCCAGCCTGGAAGGTCCCGCAGCAGCCGGTGGGTGCCCGGAAGCTCAGGCAGGCGGCAGTGACCCTGGAAGAGCATCCTTGCTCCGGCTGCCCACGTCCTAGGGCCTTCTGCCAGGTCCTGCCTGCTTCTGGCCTAGAGCAATCCCCCGGGGGTCAGGGTATCTGGTATTTGGCATCTGGAGGAGGCCTTTGCCACGAAGTGGCCCCCGTCTTCTGTTCCTCATTTCATTTCATGACGGGGCCTTAACTTCGAGGTAGGATGAAGTGTCTGCGATTGTTTCATTTCTTTCTTGACTAGTTTCTGCTCCTTGCTCTTCACTGAAAATACATGGGTATCACAATAAGGGAGACTGTGTCTATCAACAAATAATTTAAAAAATCCCGTTAGGACAATTACGTTTTCCCTTGTCTCATCAAAAGAGGCTTCTCTGCCAACATATATGAAGGATGAGACAGTAACCGTGATGGCAGCTGATTTACTGAGGGGTGTTCTGTGTAAGCACCGAAGAATTGATGCTTTTGAACTGTGGCGTTGGAGAAGACTCTTGAGAGTCCCTTGGATTGCAAGGAGATCCAACCAGTCCATCCTAAAGGAGATCAGTCCTGAATATTCACTGGAAGGACTGATGCTGAAGCTGAAACTCCAATACTCTGGTCACCTGAAGCGAAGAACTGACCCACTGGAAAAGCCCCTGATGCTGCAAAAGACTGAAGGCGGGAGGAGAAGGGGACGACAGAGGATGAGATGGCTGGATGGCATCACCGACTCAATGGACATGAGTTTGAGTGAACTCCGGGAGTGGGTGATGGACAGGAAGGGCTGGTGTGCTGCAGGCCATGGGGTCGCAGGGAGCGGGACATGGCTGAGCGGCTGACCTGAGCTGTTCTGTGTAAGAGAATATGCTCAGTGCTCAGCATGGATGCTTGTTAATCCTTGTCATTCTCTTAGGAGATAAATCCTGTATTGTACAGATGAGGAAACCAAAGCTCTCTACTTCTAGAAAAGGCTCACCACGCCAGAGAGAAATCCAGTTCCCGTTAGAAGGCAGGCTGTGTGTAAGTTTTTAATTTTTTTTGCATGTAGGCACCATCGTTCCATTCTTAAAAATACTCTATTTTTTCCTTTGAATTGCCTTTTCACTTTTGTTAAAAAATCAACCAGCCATGTTTATGTGGGCCTCTATTCAGTCCATGGAGAAGGCAATGGCACCCTACTCCAGTACTCTTGCCTGGAAAATCCCATGGACAGAGGAGCCTGTTAGGCTGCAGTTCATGGGGTCGCTAGGAGTCGGACACGACTGAGCAACTTCACTTTCACTTTCCACTTTCATGCATTGGAGAAGGAAATGGCAACCCACTCCAGTGTTCTTGCCTGGAGAATCCCCGGGACGGGGGAGCCTGGTGGGCTGCCATCTATGGGGTCACACAGAGTCGGACACGACTGAAGCGACTTAGCAGCAGCAGCTATTCAGTCCATTGGTCTATGTGTCTCTTCTTTTGCCAAAAGCATGCTGTGTTGATCACTGTAATTTTACAGTAGTTCCTGAAATTGGGTAGAGTGAGACTTTCACACTTGTCCTCCTTTTCAGAGTGGCCAATTTTGGGTCTTTTGCCTCTCCATGAAAACTTTATAACCAGTTTGTCAATATCTACCAAGTGACTTTGGAATCGCGTTGAAGGTCTTGATCAAGTTGGGAAGACTCGACACCTTAAATATTACCGAGTCTTCTGATTGTGAGCACAAACAACCCTCTGCTCCTTTAAATCTTTGATTTCTCTCATTAGTGTTTGCAGTTTTCAGCAGACAGATCCTGTAGTTCTTTCTTGTTCAAATATGCACCTAAGTATTTCAGGTTTTTGGAGCTGTTTTTAAAATTTCAGTTTCTAATTGTGCATTGCTGGTAGGTAGGGAAAGAATGCCGTTCGTCATCCTGTTGGTGTGAGAAGCGTGCGTGATGCCGCCGTTGGGTGAGACAGCCCCCAGGGGTCAGCTGTTCCCGGTGACTGAAGGTGCTGTTGGGGTCAGCCTGCGGCCTGGCTGGGCCCAGCGTGCTGGGCCCGTCAGGGACGAGGCGTGGTGATGAAGTCTCCATCTATCGCACTGGAGCCCCTCGTTTCTCGTTCTGCCGGTGCTGGTCTCGTGCTCTGATGCTTCATTCTTAGGTTTGTCGTGTGTCCTGGAGAACTGACTCTTTGTCATTATGTGACGCCTCTCCTTGTCCCTGATCATTGTCCCTGTTCTGAAATGTGTGGCCCTGTGGCCTGTAGCCCAGCAGGCTCCTCTGTTCAGGGGATCCTCCAGGCAGGAATATTGGAGTGGGTTGCCGTGCCCTTCTCCAGGGGACCTTCCCGACCCAGGGATCAAACCTGGCTCTCCTGCATTGCCAGCAGATTCTTTATCATCTGAGCCACCAGAGAATGAAATCTGAATAAATAGAGACAATCCAGCTTTCTTCTGACTAGTGATCCGTGGCACATCTTTCTCCACCTCTTCACTTCTAACCTGTCCTTGTCTTTCTATGTAAAGTGGCTTTTACTGTGGTCAACAGCTACTCAGGCCTCATCTTACAAAAAGTCACTCTGACCATCTCTGCTTTTCATTGATGTGTTTAGACCATTCACATTTAAATTGGTTTGATATTATTGAACTAATACTAATACCTACCATTTTAAACTTGTTTCTTTTTCTTGCCTTTATTCTTTTTTTTTCCTCCCCCTTGGCTCAGATGGTAAAGAGTTTGCCTGCAGTGTGGAAGACCTAGGTTTGATCCCCGGCCTGGGAAGAAGATCCCCTGGAGAAGAAAATGGGAACCCACTCCAGTATTCTTGCCTGGAAAATTCCATGGACAGAGGAGCCTGGTGGGCTACAGTCCATGAGGTTGGCAAAGAGTCGGACACGACTGAGCGACTCCACACTTTTCCTGCCTGCTCTGTTTTTCACTGAGCATTTCGTATGATTCTGTTTTATCTCCTTTCTTAGGGTATCAATCTTCCTTCTTTTAAGAAATTTCTTAGTGGCTGCCCCAGGGTTCTTAATATACATTTTTAACAGATCGGAGTTTGCCTTCAAATAGCACCTTACCTCTTTACCTGTAGTCCAGCGCCTCCTGGCAGGGTGTCCCCAGCTCCCTGTTCCCAGCCGCTGACCATGCCTGTCTTCACCTCTCCACGCGCTGTGATCACCCCACACACTCTTGCTACTGTTATTTTGAGCTGGCAGTTTTTTATTTATTTTTTTTAGCATCTGCTTTTATTGTTCAGGAGTAGTTTATTTATCTGGGTGATTGGTGTATGAATTTTCTTTATAATTATCGATTACACTGTACATATAAACGTATGCATTTTATCTGTATGTAAATTGCACAAGAAAAAAAGGTGAAAATAATGATGTGATAAGATATATAAAAATACTTTAAAAGAAAAACTGCTATGCACTTGTTAAACCATCATAATTTCCTTTACGGTTTCCAGGTTAGCTGTCTTACGGGGGAAGGTCTCTCCTCTTTGAAGGATGAAATGTTGTCTTCAGTCATCTCTTCCTATTCTCAGCCTGTCCACGCATGTCTCCATCCACGTGGAGTGGGTTTTACCCCTGGTGGGCACAGGGTCTGCATTTCTCCCCTTCATTCCAGTGATGCCGGCGTCTCACGTCCAGCTGCTGTTCCCGCCCCAGCCTTCCTTCCCGTTGGGATCTGGACCAGCCTCGGCCACTCTTCTGGGCCCTTGCTCCTCCCGCGGGTTCCTGGGTTCAGGCCTGTGGTTGGGATTCCCTGGCGATGCTGGAAGTTTTCATAGCTGAAAAGGTCGATTCCCATCTCATGATTAAAAAAAAAAAACGTTCTCAGCTATCTCCGGACATCTTTCTTCCGTGTGATTTTACACACTGTTTTGTTTCTTTAAGCAAAGAAAAGAGGCAAGATCACTTTAGGATTCTGACTCAAGCGGCATTGCACTCACCCACTCGTGTGGAAGATTTTTAACAAGACGAACTCATCTGCGCATCGGGCGCTGCCCTCCACGTGGACGCACCGCCTGCGGCCGGCCTCATCCCGTTCCTGGGAGCTGCGCTAGCTCCACACGCCCTCTCAGGCTTTGGAGAGAGATGCTGGCTCTCCGGGCCCTCCCGTTAGGGGTGCGGTCGCCCACGGGCCCTGTGACGGTGCCGTCATGAGTCGGCCTGGCTGGGCCGCGGTACCCGGGCGTTTGGGCGGATGTTACTCTAGGTGTTGCGTGAAGGTGTGCCTTGGATGAGAGGAAGATCTGTGTCAGTGGATGTAGGTAGATTACGCTCTCTGTGTGTGTGTGTGTGTGTGTGTGTGTCGGGGGTCCTGCTCCCCCAATCAGATGAAGGCATTAAGGAGAGGCCCATCTCCGAGGGAGGAGCTCCTGCCCACAGATGCCTTCCCGCGGGGGCTCCAGGCTGCCAGGCTGCCAGTCTGCTCGGCAGATTCTGGACCTGCCAGCCTCCCGTATTGTGTGAGCTGAGCCCTTAAACTGTGTCTCCTTTTTTTCTCCCTCCCTCCCCCTCCTTCCACCTGCCTGCTTGTCTGTCAGTCTTCCATCTCTGCTGCTGCTAAGTTGCTTCAATCGTGTCCAACTCTGCCATAGACGGCAGCCCACCAGGTTCCCCCGACCCTGGGATTTTCCATACGTACACACATCTTTGTCCTGCTGGCTCTGCTTCTCTGGAGAATCCTGACTGGCAGATCCCCGTCCTAAAGCTGGAAGCTGCAGATGGTTCAGCGTTCACAGGGCCAGAGTCCCACCCTCAGGTCCTTGGGCCGCAGCCTGGACTTCTCGCTCATCCCTGCTCTGTCCCCGCCACCCAGGGTGGGGCCCTGCAAACCCACTGAGATGTTCCTGTGTTTCTGGAGTCTGCACCCCTCCCGGGATCACTGTTCGTTGCACAAAGTCGACACATTTAAGAAACAGTTTTTGAAAAATTTGCCCCCTGTGGCTATTGGTCATTATTCCTTGGACTTGAATGGCCACGATGACAGCCTCTGTCTGTGGAGTGTCCCGCGCCCCTTGCAGCCATGCCTGTGGCTGTCTGAGGTCAGCTCAGTCCTGGGGGGAATGGGAGAGGGCCGGGCTCAGCGTTTAGTCGGACCGTGTACTCGGCTCGGAACACAGAGACGGGCTTCGTAGCAGATGTGTCTCTCCGCCCTCTGCTTGCTCTGTCTCTGTAAGCACCTCATCCTTTGTCTGGGTGGACCGAAGCTGGGTGCGCTGGTCCTTGTTCCTGTTTGCAGGCGGCGGCCAGGGCGGCCCCCGTTCCTCGCTGGTGGTGGACTGTGGTGCTCGTGCTCGGGGTGCCCCAGGGGCCCACGGCACCCACAGCCCTCCCCGCCTGCTGCCCGCAAGCCCCCTGTGTCCTTCTCGGGGCCGGGGCGGGTCCTCTCCCTGGGTTCCCACCTGGCTGCCTCCCTCCTAGGTGCGCTCCGAATGGTTCTCCACAACCGACCCCGGACGGGCATCTGGTTCACCCACCTGCACCAGCTCCCAGGACAGACCTGCCGCTGCCTCCTTAGTGCCCCCACCCCTGGCTGCACCCCGCTAGAGGGGCTGCTTCCAGCTGCGCTGGGGCCACACCCTGCCCGCAAATGCACCTGCCGTGGGCTTCATCTCTTTCTCTCCGCATCTCAGACCCGCCTGGAGAGCAGCCCAGCAGGGCTGGCAGGGCGCAGGCCCCAGAGACCTCTGCGCCCAGGTCCACTGAACCCGTGCGTATGTTGGGGACAGAGGCTGATGAGCAGCTGGCCTTTCCTGGACCATCCAGGTGGGCGCAGCCTCATCCCGGGGGCCAGCAGAGCCTGAGAGCCAAGACTGGCTGGGCATCGCGGGCTTTGAGGATGGAGGGGTGGGCATGACCCAGGGGAGGGGGTGCCTCTCAAGCTGGAAGGGGGAGGGAGCCGGTTATCTCTGGAGCCTCCAGGAGGGGCCAGGCCTGTGGAGACCTGGATTCCAGCTCAAATGGACCAGGTCGGACTCTGGCCTCCAGAGATCTGAGATAACAAGTGTGTGCCGCTGTGAGCTGCTGAGTGTGAGCTGATTCGTTACAGCTCCCCAGGCACGTCAGACAAGCCCGGGGGCTTGCCTGTGCCCCGAGGATCCCAGAGAGAATGGCAGTCTCCCTTCTGTCGGGCTGGGGGTGTCTTCCAGTTTTCCCCCAGCATCCGGCCAGCCGCCCGTCCCTCCGGGCCCCTAGGCCCTGATTCTGAGCTCACAGCCCCTCTCCTCTGGCTGGACCTGCCCTGGGCTCTGCGGTCCCTGGGTTCTGACCCAGTTCTGTTTTGGTGCCTCCCACCCGACCGTCTCTGCTCAGCATCTGCCTGGCCCTGACCGTCTCCGCTCAGTGTCCTCCCGGCCCCGACCGGCTTTGCTCTGGGAACTGAACCTTACCTCTGGCCTCCCCTGCTTGCAGCTGGTTCTTCTGGGGCCACCACCTTCCTGTTCTGGCTCTCAGCCTGGGCTGGGATGGGCACTTGGGGGGTCTGTGGCTGACCAACATGCAACGCCCTCCCCGCACCCCAGTCCTAGGTGTCTCAACGCACTTGGGCCACTTTTCTGCTCAAAACCCACCCAAGGCCCCCATCTCACACTTGGCCTGAAACCTGAGCCCCCCGTGGCCACCAGGCCTTGCCCCCTGCCTCTCGCTGCATCCCTCCGGTCTCCCTCCTCACCCTCCAGACCACCCTCTCCCTCACCTTCCTGACCCCCTAGCGGCTCCTGGAGCCCCAGGGCCTTGCACCTGCTTTCCTCTCTGCCTGGAACGTTCTCCAGGTTTCTGGGTGGCCTCTCCCTCATTTCGTTAGTTTTGCCCAGATCTCATTTTCCCAGAGAGACTGTCCCGTTCACCTTGGTAAAGTTGCAACCAGCCTCCTGTTCCGTCCCCCACCCTGTTCCTTTCCCCTGATTAATCATCACTTCAAACACCATATGTATCTTTCTTATTCACCTTGGTTCTTCCCTTGCTCTCCCCTGGGGGAAAGATGTAGGATCTGCACCCCCAGGCCGCGATCCCTGTCTGCAGACATTTCAGATCCATTCCTTTGCTTTCTCCTCACAGCCACCTTTGTAAACCCTGGGGGTGCTGCGTGCATGTTGGGGTGTGGGAGGCTTGCCCCTGGGCACCCTGAAGGAAGCCCTCGCTCGGCAGATGGGCCCTGGAGCGTCCCTGTGGCCTCCACCAGCCTGCTTTCCCTTTCTGCCCTCCGCTGGTCTTCCTGTGTGGAGGTGCTGCTGGTCGGTGGGCTTCTTGTGGGAGACCCTCTCTCTTGGCTCTGCAGCGACTCTGAGGCTGGGAAGGGCCTTTCAGGTGGCAGGGAGGCAGAGGCAGCCCAGCCCTCCTTTGGGTCAGGTGGCTGAGGGGGCCTTATGTGACCCCCTCCTGGGTCCGGCCAGCTCGCCCCTCCCCTGTGGCCGCAGCGGGGCCCCCGACTGAGTACCCACACGAGACCCAGCCTGGAGCCACCCTCCACCCGCCATGCCTCCCATGAGCCTTTTCCCCAAGATGCAGGAAGCAGGGAGCCCCTGCTTAGGGTCTTGGTCAGGCAGTGGCCGTTCAGCCAGGCTGCTGGGCGTGGCCCTCGATGGGGGATCATGGGGGCCCAGACTTCACAGACACCTCCCGTAGAGCCGCTTCAATCAGGAAATAGTCCAGGGGGTCGCAAGAACTGGACACTATTTAGCAACTAAACCACCACCACCAGGGGAGGGGGCGCCAGGGGCTTTGCGTCACATCCTGTGTTAACTTGCTCATGCATTCATTCACTCATTCATTCTACACCACGGCCGCCTCACAGGGAACCTCTTTGGCTCCTGCCTTCGGGGAGGCCATTGCAGGGGGACAGCCTGGAGGTGGTGTGAAGCTCGGTCCACCCTCCCATCTGGGGGTGGGTGCTTGGTACGTGGACCTGGGGAGTGGTGCTGGGGAGGTTATTTTGGGTGGGGAGGGTTTTTTTGAAACGACTGAACCTTATCGCGGTCTTTTGGTGACTCTTGAGCAAGAATGGAAACCCATTTTGATGGATTTGGAGAGAAGCCAGCTCAGAGAATGACTGCTCTCTGCCCTTATCGACCTGTGTCCAGACTCGAGCCACCCTCCCCGTAGAAGTCAGGCTTCCTTCTGTGCTGGGGACGCTGCCCCTCTCCGTGGGCCCCCGAACCTGGCAAGTGAGTCCCTGGGGTGGTGGTTCTGGTGGCTGGCGGGATGCCTGGCCCTGGGCTTCGAGCCCCCCCTGCCCCTGCCACCCCCCGCGGCCTCCGGTGGGCTATAGTCCATGAAGTTGCAAGAGTCGGACACGACTGAGCGACTCCACACTTTTCCTGCTGCTCTGTTTTTCACTGAATTTCGTATGATTCTGTTTTATCTCCTTTCTAGGGTATCAATCTTCCTTCTTTTAAGAAATTTCTTAGTGGCTGCCCCAGGGTTCTTAATATACATTTTTAACAGATCGGAGTTTGCCTTCAAATAGCACCTTACCTCTTTACTGTAGTCCAGCGCCTCCTGGCAGGGTGTCCCCAGCTCCCTGTTCCCAGCCGCTGACCATGCCTGTCCTCCTCTCCACGCGCTGTGTCACCCCACACACTCTTGCTACTGTTATTTTGAGCTGGCAGTTTATTTATTTTTTTTTAGCATCTGCTTTTATTGTTAGGAGTAGTTTATTATCTGGGTTTGTGTATGAATTTTCTTTATAATTATCGATTACACTGTACATATAAACGTATGCATTTTATTCTGTATGTAAATTGCACAAGAAAAAAGGTGAAAATAATGATGTGATAAGATATATAAAATACTTTAAAAGAAAAACTGCTATGCACTTGTTAAACCATCATTTTCCTTTACGTTTCCAGGTTAGCTGTCTTACGGGAAGTCTCTCCTCTTTGAAGGATGAAATGTTGTCTTCAGTCATCTCTTCCTATTTCAGCCTGTCCACGCATGTCTCCATCCACGTGGAGTGGTTTTACCCCTGGTGGGCACAGGGTCTGCATTTTTCCCCTTCATTCCAGTGATGCCGGCGTCTCACGTCCAGCTGCTGTTCCCGCCCAGGCCTTCCCGTCGGGATCTGGACCAGCCTCGGCCACTCTTCTGGGCCCTTGCTCCTCCCGCGGTTCCTGGGTTCAGGCCTGTGGTTGGGATTCCTGCGATGCTGAAGTTTTCATAGCTGAAAAGGTCGATTCCCATCTCATGATTAAAAAAAAAAACTTCTCAGCTATCTCCGACATCTTTCTTCCGTGTGATTTTACACACTGTTTTGTTTCTAAGCAAAGAAAAGAGGCAAGATCACTTTAGGATTCTGACTCAAGCGGCATTGCACTCACCCACTCGTGTGGAAGATTTTTAACAAGACGAATCATTGCGCATCGGGCGCTGCCCTCCACGTGGACGCACCGCCTGGGCCGGCTCATCCCGTCCTGGGAGCTGCGCTAGCTCACACGCCTCTCAGGCTTTGGAGAGAGATGCTGCTCTCCGGGCCCTCCCGTTAGGGGTGCGGTCGCCCACGGCCCTTATGGTGCCGTCATGAGTCGCCTGGCTGGGCCCGGTACCCGGGCGTTTGGGCGGATGTACTCTAGGTTTGGTGAAGGTGTGCCTTGGATGAGAGGAACTGTGTCAGTGGATGTAGGTAGATTACGCTCTCTGTGTGTGTGTGTGTGTGTGTGTGTCGGGTCCTGCTCCCCCATCGATGAAGGCATTAAGGAGAGCCCATCTCCGAGGGAGGAGCTCCTGCCCACAGATGCCTTCCCGCGGGGGCTCCAGGCTGCCAGGCTGCCAGTCTGCTCGGCAGATTCTGGACCTGCCAGCTCCCGTATCGTGTGTGATGAGCCCTTAAACTGTGTCTCCTTTTTTCTCCCTCCCTCCCCCTCCTTCCACCTGCCTGTCTGTTGTATCTGTCAGTTCTCATCTCTGCTGCTGCTAAGTTGCTTCAATCGTCCGACTCTTGCGACCCATAGACGGCAGCCCACCAGGTTCCCCCGTACCTGATTTCATCTGTACACACATCTTTGTCCTGCTGGCTCTGCTTCTCTGGAGAATCCTGACTGGCGATCCCCGTCCTAAGCTGGAAGCTGCAGATGGTTCAGCGTTCGCAGGCCGAGAGTCCCACCCTCAGGTCCTTGGGCCGCAGCCTGGACTTTCTCGCTCATCCCTGCTTGTCCCCGCCACCCAGGGTGGGGCCCTGCAAACCCACTGAGATGTTCCTGTGTTTCTGGAGTCTGCACCCCTCCGGATCGCTGTTCGTTGCACAAAGTCGACACATTTAAGAAACAGTTTTGAAAAATTTGCCCCCTGTGGCTATTGGTCATTATTCTTGGACTTGAATGCCACGATGACAGCCTCTGTCTGTGGAGTGTCCCCGCCCTGCAGCCATGCCTCTGTGGCTGTCTGAGGTCAGCTCAGTCCTGGGGAGTGGGAGAGGGCCGGGCTCAGCGTTAGTCGACGTGTACCTGGCTCGGAACACAGAGACGGGCTTCTACAGATGTGTCTCTCCGCCCTCTGCTTGCTCTGTCTCTGTAAGCACCTCATCCTTTGTCTGGTGGACCGAAGCTGGCGCTGGTCCTTGTTCCTGTTTGCAGGCGGCGGCCAGGGGGCCCCCGTTCCTCTGCTGGTGGACTGTGGTGCTCGTGCTCGGTGTCCCCAGGGCCCACGGCACCCACAGCCCTCCCCGCCTGCTGCCCGCAAGCCCCCTGTGTCCTTCTCGGGGCCGGGGCGGGTCCTCTCCCTGGGTTCCCACCTGGCTGCCTCCCTCCTTGGTGCTCCGATGGTTCTCCACAACCGACCCTGGACGGGCATCTGGTTCACCACCTGCACCAGCTCCAGGACAGACCTGCCGCTGCCTCCTTAGTGCCCCCACCCCTGGCTGCACCCCGCTAGAGGCTGCTTCCAGCTGCGCTGGGGCCACACCCTGCCCGCAAATGCACCTGCCGTGGGCTTCGTCTCTTCTCTCTGCATCTCAGACCCGCCTGGAGAGCAGCCCAGCAGCTGGCAGGCGCCAGGCCCAGAGACCTCTTGCCCAGGTCCGCTGAACCCGTGCGTATGTTGGGGACAGAGGCTGATGAGCGCTGGCCTTTCCTGACCATCGTGGCGCAGCCTCAGCCCATCCCTGAGTCAGGAAGATCCCCTGGAGAAGGAAACGGCAACCCACTTCAGGATTCTTGCCTGGAGAATCCCTCAGACAGAGGAGCCTTGGGGGCTGCAGTTGATGGGGTCACAAAGTGTTGGATACAACTGAAGCAACCGAGCAAAAACAAACAAACCAAACACTGCACTCTCTTTCTAAAATAATGATATACCCGAGTGCTACCCCCTCAGAACCTGGGAACAGGACTTAATTTGGAAATGAGCTCTTTTCTTTGCAGATGTGATGCAGTGAAGGGTCTGAGATGAGGTTCCTCCTGGATGGGGGTGGCCCTAAACCCAGGGACAGGGTCCTTATAAAACACAGAAGAGGAGAGACAGGGACGCAGAGGAGAAGCCACGTGGAGACGGAGGCGGAGACGGGAGTGAGGCGGCCACCGGCCCAGGGAGGGACGCCCGGAGCCCCCAGAAGCTGGAGGAGGTGTGGAGAACACTCCCCTGGAGCCTCTGCAGGGAGCTCAGCCCTGGGACCCCCTGACCTCAGACGCGTGGTCCCCAGGACCGGGGGGAGGATGAGTGTGTGATGCTTTGCACCCCCAGGTTTGTGGCAGCCCCAGGGGACTGCTCCCGGCGTCCTATCAAATCCACACCTGGTGATGCGGGGAGCCGGACCCGCCCTCGCTCCCTCCTCCCCAGTTCCTCCTCGGCCCCCTGTAAAAGCTTATCACGGAACGAAGTTTAACGACCATAAACGTTGAAAAGCGGAAATGCAGCGACCATCAAAGTCGAAAAGCGGAAATGCAGGTTTCGCTGTCGGCCCCCCTGCAGTGGGAACAGTGTCAGAACGGAACCTTCCGATAAGATCAGAAGGCGAGGAGGCTGGAAAATCCCATGGTCCTGCGGCAGGATTTCAAGAGACTGATTTCAAGAGAAGCCGCCCTCGGAGACCCTTGGATCCACTTTCTCTGACCGAAACAGAAAAACGGTAAACCGCTGCTGTCGGATTCGAAGAGGCTCGCAGGCGTTTAAAGAGGAATAAAAGCCTTTTGTTGATTTTTTTTTTCTTTTTCATTAATGATGAATCAGCCCCAGTGTTCATTACAACTCTGTTTACAATGGCCCAGACACAGATGCGGCCTAAGTGTCCATCCACACACTAATGAGCAGACAGTTCCTCCTCCAGGGGGATCTTCCCCATCCAGGCATCGAACCCAGGCCTCCTGCTTTGCAGGCGTATTCTTTACCATCTGAGCCACCGGGAAAGCCCCCGATAAAGGACATGTGGGGTATATATATACACACTGGAATGTTGCTTACTCATAACAAGGATGAAATAAATGCCATTTGCAGCAACAGAGATGTACCTAGAGATTATTATACCAAGTGAAGAAAGTCACACAGAGAAGGAGCGATATCCTATGGCAGCCCTTACATGCAGACTCCAAAGAGAAATGATACAAGTGAACTTACGCACAAAATAGAAACAGGCTCACAGGCCAGAGAATGAACTTACGGTTCCCAGGGGGAAGGGTGGGGGAAGGGATAGTCGGGGAGTTTGGGATGGACATGGATACACTGCTGTGTTTAACATGGAGAACCAGCAAGGACCTGCTGGACAGCACAGGGAACTCTGCTCAATACTCTGTAATAACCTTATGGTTCCCAGGGGGAAAGATAGGGGAAGGGATAGTCAGGGAGTTTGGGATGGACATGGACACACTGCTGTATTTAACATGGAGAACCAGCAAGGACCTGCTGGACAGCACACGGAGCTCTGCTCAATACTCTGTAATAATCTTATGGTTCCCAGGGGGAAAGATGGGGGAAGGGATAGGCAGGGAGTCTGAGATGGACATGGACACACTGCTGTATTTAACATGGAGAACCAGCAAGGACCTGCTGTCCAGCACAGGGGACTCTGCTCAATGTCACGTGGCAGCCTGGATGGGAGGGGAGTTGGGGGAGAATGGATACATGTATGGCTGAGTCTCTTTGCTGTCCAGCTGAAACTGTCATTAATAGGCTATACCCCAATGCAAAATAAAAAGCTGATTAAAGAAATACCTCTAGGCAGAAAAAAATAAAATAAAATATTGAAGAGGGGTGATATTAGGCCCGCCCAGAGCAAGCTTGCACAAGGAGATGCTGCTTACCTGGAAGTTACCTTGGTGGGACTCAAAGAGCCCCAAGAAGGAGAACTTGGGATCAGGGACGCTGGGCATGAGAACCTTCTTAATCCTGAAATGGACATGGACAGTCTGGTCAGATGGGCTGGCACCCCCGAGCGGGGCATCACGTGGAAAGACCCCAACCAGGGGCCCAGGACAGCTGCATATGGATCTCGGGGGCTCAGCACTTTGGGGGAATTGCATCCGCTTGAGAAAAACAGAGCCAAGAGATGCTCTCTGCCTTCTCCCATCTGCCTGAAAGGAGAGCATCAGTTTCCCTCCTGATTGAAAAAAAAACACACAATAATTCCATTTATAAAAGTGCGCCCTCCTGTAGCAAGAAATGGAGAATGAGTCATATCACCAAGATGGTGTCAAGATGATTCCATTCAGACAACCTTCATCTGCCTGCAGTTTGTCTGACACACCTCTTAATCACTCCCCCACAATTTACGCCCATCCAGACTCCCTGTTCCTTTGCCTGGTGACTTCTCCACAGATTATTGCCCTTTGTTAAAATGCTATAAAAGTCCCCAGATGAACTGCCTGGTTAGCTGTTCACTTGCTTCCTGAGAATGCCTTGTGCACTTAAAAATATGACATCCAAAAAGAAATATAGGCATATTCTTCTGTTACTGTCTTTGGTTGGCCAGTTTAATTTGCAGGCCCCTAGGAACAGAACCTGAGAGGTTCTCGTCTGATAGGATCCTAATCCGATGGGAGTGGGATCCTCATAATAAGAGGAGGTCAGGACACAGACACGCACACAGAGGGGAAGGAGCGTGTGCAGACTCGGAGGACACGGCCGTCTGCATGCCCAGGAGAGAGGTCTCAGGAGGAACCAGCCCTGCCCACACCGGGACCTCAGGCTCCAACCTCCAGGACTGGGAGAAATAAATGTCTGTTGTTTGAGCCCCCAGTCTTTGGTGCTTTGTTACGGCAGCTCCGGGAAAATAATACAGTTGATTAGACCACTCATTGTAACAGAAGCTTTCTTAAAGACAGGAGGAGTGTTTTTTTCCCCCCAAAGAAGTGTATTCCTCAGATTCCCTTAGGAGTGGTTTCAGTTTTGAACTAAAAACACCACAGCAAAACAAAACAACAAGACCAAAAAAAAAAAAAAAAAATCAGACCTGTCACTTGTCAACACCCCTATCTGACTGCTGCATCTCCTCCCTACTCCCTACTTCCTCTGTTCCCCAAGAGAGAACGATGAAGGTGGCATGTGTCTAAGCTGCTGAAAGCAGGGAATCTAGACTGAAGAATTAATGGGCAGTTTGCAAGAATTAAGAGAATTACCCCCATGCTATATCCAACCATGATGGAAGGTCCTTGAAACTGTCTAACTCAGCCTGGCTCAGACCCAGCGTGAGTGGTCCAGAATGGCACCCCATCTTTCTCTATGCATCGCTCCCAGTGTTGCTATGGAAACGGCAACCTCAGAAACAAAGATGGCGCCCACAGTCCTGAGCATCAGTCCCTTCGAACATCATCAACAGTCAAACGCCCGGGCACAACTGAGCTTGAATAAGGCTGGAAATGGCAGCGGTTAAATTATTGCCTGGAAGGATAACAGAGAGAACTATTTAATATCGTATTTTTGGAAAAGTTTTCTATGGTTTCAGAGAATTATGTTTTGCTATATCTGTAACTGGATTTACAAGCTTTTCTTGTCCGATTCTCCTCACATCACTCACCAAGTTGTCTTTAGTAAATATGAATAAAAATTAAAAGATGTTCTACGTGCTTGTCATTCTAACATGATAGGAGAACAGAGCTCAGTGGGGTGTGCGTTTGAACAAAGTTAACTACAATAAACTTAGAAGAATTATTAAAAAGCAGAGACATCACTTTGCTGACAAAGGTCGGCATAGTCACAGCTATGTTTTTTTTCCAGTAAGTCATGTACAGATGCGAGAGCTGGACAGTAAAGAAGGCTGAGCGCTGAAGAACGGATGCTTTCAAACTGTGGTGTTGGAGAAGACTCTTGAGACTCCTTGGATGGAAAGGAGATCAAACCAATCCTAAAGGAAATCTGTCCTGAATATTCATTGGAAGGACTGATGCTGAAGCTGAAACTCCAATCCTTTGACCACATGATGTGAAGAACTGACTCATTGGAAAAGACCCTGATGCTGGAAAAGATTGAAGGCAGGAGGAGAAGGGGGCGACAGAGGATGAGATGGTTGGATGGCATCACTGACTTGATGGACATGAGTTTGAGCAAACTCCAGGAGTTGGTGATGGACGGGGAGGCCTGGCGTGCTGCCGTCCATGGGGTCAGACACAACTCAGTGACTGAACAGCAATAACACTCATAGGAATGAACATTCCTGCATCTTATGGTCTTCGTGAGAATATTTCTCAACAAATTCTGCAGCTATCTCCACACCTTTGGCTCTATTCACCTCTCTGTTTTCTTGTCATATACCATGTGCATTAGAGAGAAAGTGATATTCAGCTAAATAATCACATCACACAATTGTTATTATTATTATTATTATTTTTGCCCAACTCACTGCATATGGGAACCAAACCCAGGTGTCTGAGGATTCTGGTGGGGGCCTCCTTACCTGTGCAGTTTCCATAGAGACAGAAGCAGAAGGAAGACCGTCAGGAAGGAGACCATGCCAGCAATTAAAATGAATTTGGGGAAAAGGCTGTTTTCCCAGCACGAATCTAAAGGGAAATGGAATGAGGCCTGTGAAGTTTTCAACATGATATGGGGTCACGCTCTAATCCCCACCCGCCCACTGTGGTTTTTCTTTCCCTTGAGAATTGTCAGCATCAGCAGATCTTGCTTTTGGTGTGAAATATCCTGGTAAGGAGAGGTGGGTACACTGGAGAGGGAGACGTTGGGCAGAAGGGAGCACAGACTCACCTTACTCCCAGGGGTGTTTGAGGGTACCAGGGCTTGATTTTTGTCTGTCTGTCTTATCTGTCCAGCTGTCTATCTATCTGTGTCTCTATCCATCTGTCTGTCTATCTGTCCAGCTGTCTATCTATCTGTCTCTATCCATCTGTCTGTCTTTCCATCTATCATCTATTTATATGTCTCCCTGGGACTTCACTGCTGGGTCAGCAGTAAGGAATCTGCCTGCCAATGCAGGAGACACAAGAGACCCGGGTTCGATCCCTGGGTCGGGAGGATCCCCTGGAGGAGGAAATGGCAACCCACTCCGGTATCCTTGCCTGGAGATTCCCATGGACGGAGGAGCCTGGTGGGCTACAATCTATGGGGTCACAGAGTCGAACACGACTGAAGCAAATGAGCAGGCGTCCACACGTCTGTCTATCATCTATCTGTCTATTATCCATCTACTTGTCTACCGCCTGTCATTATCTATGTCGATCTGTGTATCTCATCTATCTGTCTCTGCCATTTATCCACCATCAGCTTATCTACACCTGCATCCTAAGTCACTTCAGTCGTGTCTAACTCTTTGTGACCCCATGGACTGTAGCCCACCAGGCTCGTCTCTCCATGGGATTCTTCAGGCCAGAATACTGGAGTGGGTAGCCTTTCCCTTCTCCAGGGAATCTTCCCAACCTAGGGCTCGAACCCCGGTCTCCTGCATTGCAGGCAGATTCTTTACCAGCTGAGCCACAAGGGAAGCCCAACAACATTCAGAAATATCACTTATTATTCTTGCTGGGTCAACAGAAATAAAAGTGAAGCTTAGTCCGATGATAACGGCCACAGGAAGAGGCATTGCTTCCACAGTGACCTCTGCAGAAGGCCTTGGGGTCATCCATGTTTTCAGGCGGCCCATTCTGCCCTCCCCGCACGGAGCCCACTGGCCTGTATTGGGCAGCGATGCTGCGTGACAAGCATTACCTCGCAGCTCACCCCTCTGCTGGTATGTCACCTCTGACCAGTCACTGGGGTACGTTTCCGAGCCGTAGGCAAACTCCAGGGCTTTCACCCTGGCCCGGAAGAAATAACACTTCTCAGTATCCAAACCATCGATGGTGACGTTGCAGGTCTCTGCCTCTGTGGACTGGAGCGGAAAAAAACACTGTGACCCCTGACTGACGCTTTAGCCTGACGTGTTCATCTTGTCCCACAGATTTGCATGAGATTCCTGCTTCCAGTTTCACTTCTCTCTGGGCAGATGTTTATCCTCAGAAACAACAGCAAAAAAACAATAAACAACAGCAAAAAAAAAAAAAAAATGCCCTTCCCTCCAAAAAGGAAATAAATCCGCCATAACAAACATGATGAAAGATGCTTATGAAGACTTTCTAAGGTCTTCCTTTTTACAAAAGTAATTTTTTTAATGTATTTATTTATTTGGCTACATCAGGTCTCAGCTGTAATACGCGGGATCTTCATCACAGAACACAGGCTCAGTCATTGCCTCACAGGCTGAGCTTCCCTGACGCACATGGAATCCTGGGTTCCCGGACCAGGGATGAAACCCACCCACGTGGTCTGCTTTGCAAGGCAGATTCCTAAGCACTGGACCTGCCAGGGAATGTGATAAAGAAAATGCTAGCCACTCAGTCGTGCCCGACTCTCTGCGACCCCGTGGACTGTAGCCCGCCAGGCTCCTCTGTCCATGGGATTCTCCAGGCAAGAATACTGGAGTGGGTTGCCATGCCCTCCTCCAGGAGATCTTCCCCACCCAGGGATCGAACCCGGGTCTCCTGCATTGCAGGCCGATTCTTTAGCGTCTGAGACACCAGGAAAGCCCATAATCACGTGAGCAAGTGCATTAAACAAGTCTGGATGTCTGTGCCTCTCCGTCTCTCCATCCCGAGGGTGCCTACTCACACCCGACCGAGACAATGGAACCTCACCTGCCACTCAGCGTCAAAGACAGTCTTGTGTTGGATTTCGTACTGCAGATCGTTGTATCCCAGGCTGGAGCAGGTCACCGTCACGGCCTCCTCGCGCCACTGGAAGTTCAGGGCGCCGGGGGATCTGGGTTTCACTGAGAATGAAGAGACAGCACAGTGACCAACACCGCTGTGAAGATAAACACGGCCCATCTCTGAACTCACAGCGGTCCCTGGGCTTCGATTCACCTTCCTCTTTGGCTGCTCCCCGTCCTCTCCCCGATACTTCATGAGACGTGAGTTTCCCTTGTCTTTAGCGCATGGACAGTTAGAAGGGTTAGCCAGCTCTCCAAGGACCCAGGGGGGGTCTTGTGGAAAGGAGCCCCCCTGAAACCAGTGGAGAAAGATTTCAGGATGTGTCATGCAACGAACTGTGTTCCCACCAGAAAAAGTCGCCTTGAACTCCTGGCCCCTAGCCCTTCACCAGCTCTGGAAAGAGGATCATTACAGGAGGTAACCGTTTAACGTAAGATGAGGTCGTTAGAGACCATGGGATTGAACAGTCAGACAGAGAAGCATAAACATGCTATGACATCCGTTATATGCAGACTCTAAAAAGACGTGATACAAATCAAGGTAGTTACAAAACAGAAAGAGACAGAGAACGAACTTATGGTCACCAAGGGGGAAAGGATGGGGAAGGGATAGTCAGGGAGTCTGGGATGGACATGGACACACTGCAGTGTTTAACATGGAGAACCAGCAAGGACCTGCTGGACAGCACAGGGAGCTCTGCTCAGTGTCACGTGGCAGCCTGGGTGGAGGGGAGTCTGGGGGAGGATGGACACATGTATATGTGTGGGTGAGTCCCTTCCTGTCTACCTGAAACCATCAACATTGTTCATCGGCTATATTGTTGCTTTTTAGTTGGAAAGTCATGTCTGACTCTTGGGACCCCGTGGAACGTAGCCCACCAGGCTCCTCCATCCATGGGATTCTTCAGGCGAGAATACTGGAGTGGGTTGCCATTTCCTCCTCCAGGGCAATCTTCCGCACCCAAGGGTCGAACCTCCCACCGGATTCTAAGATGGACCTCTGACATTCCAACCCTCCACGAAAAAGAAAGAAAGGAAGGACCATGACACCGCAGAAACGTAGATCAAAGCAGCAAGCTTTGGAGAGACTGGTTCACTCCACGTGTACGATGGCTCCTCACCCGAGATGCGTAGTCAGCCCTCAAGGTACGTCATACGTACGGTAAGTACTAATGGCCAGGTCCTTGGTGAGAAGAGGCTCTGTTCCATTCCGGATGGAAAAATACAGAGGTCCATCTCTTTGTACCTCCAGCAGGCACCCGGCCCTGTAACCGTGTTGAAGGATGTAGTCGGGGCATGGTCTGTATTCCTCCTTTGTATGGAATCTGTGATTTTAAAAACAGAATCACTCAGTCGTGTTGTGTCCTTGGAAATAACATCTTGGGGCTTCCCTGGTGGCTCAGCGGTAAAAAAGCAATCTGCCTGCCGATGCAGGAGACTCGGGTTCGATCCCTGGGCCGGGAAGATCCCACGTGCGGCGGAGCAACCAAGCCTGTGAACCGCAATGACGGACCCTACTCCCTAGAGCCTGCAAGCTGCAAATTGTGAAGTCTGTGCACCCTAAAGGGGGTGCTCCACCACAGAAGAGTGTCACACCCGACAACTAGAGACAAGACCACACGGCAGCAAAGCCTCAGCGCAGCCAACGATCATACACGTAGATCAAATAAAAAATAAAGAGCATCTCGAGGGCCGTTCCTTTGCCCCACATCTCTGCCACGGACTCAGAGTGGTCACCAGGTCATCTGCTTCGATGACCTCCCTCCCCTTACCACTAGAGCAAGACCTGTCAAAACAGAAAAGGAGCCCCGTCTCTCTCAAATGTTGATGGCCCTTCGATAGATCCCTAGGAGTTGAACGGTGGCTCTGCAAAAGGCATGCCTACCTGCTAACCCGGAACCTGTGAACAAGACCTTATTAAGAAGCAGTGTCTCTGCAGCTGTGATGGAGTGAAGGGTCTGAGATGAGGCCCTCCTGGATGGGTGTGGCCCTAAACCCCATGGCAGGGTCCTTATAAAACACAGAAGAGGAGACAGACGGACACAGAGGAGAAGCCACATGGAGACGGAGGCGGAGATGGGAGGGAGGCGGCACCAGCCCAGGGATGGATGCCTGGAGCCCCCAGAAGCTGGAAGAGGCAGGAATGTCCCTCCCCGGAGCCTCTGCAGGGAGCTCAGCCCGGGGACCCCTTGACCTCAGACGTCTGGTTCTCAGGACTAGGGGAGGATACATTTTGTTTTTCCATCGTTCCCAGTTACCCAGCTTGCTGTACTTTGTTGAGACCATCTAGGATACTATTAATGGTATCAATAATAATAATTGCTGTCACATATCAATACCATGAGCAATCAATAAATTGGTATCAGTAAATAATTCACCTCCAGAGCAACCAAGCCCTTGATTCAAGGATGCACTTTTAATATGGACGTGCCAAAATTGGATAAAGCTTTGAGACTCTCCTGCAGTGTTAACAGGAAGCCTAGAGACAGGTTTACACTCCATCCTTAAGACTCAACCCCAATCTGTGATGAGATCAAGAATTATCTCCCGTACAACAGGACAAACAGCTGCTCAGGGAAAAAAAAAAAAAAATGAAATGAGCTATCTGTGAGACCATCTGTACCATCCAGCGCTTGTTTCTTTGCCCCATGAGTCTTATTTTGCCAACAAATTCACCTTAAAAATTTCCCTCTTCTGCTTGCCTTCCTGCCTACCTCATGTTTTATCAGATGGCAACGACTCAAGCCCTCACCAAACACCCCACTCTTTACAGAACTGAGACCAAATTCACTGGAAAAAACAAAAAAAAACCCTGCCTCCCACGTGGCCACTCAGGTCGTGGTTGAGTCAGGCAGGGCAAAGCGCCCTGTGAAAGGGGGAAATGGGGTTTTTTGGAAGGCGGCCCCTGGTCAGCAGGGAATATAGTTGAAGGCGACGGAGTTGAAGGTGGGCAAAGACGGTTGCTGGGACGTTGCAGGGGGCCCCGTGGGGGCAGACCGCTCTGCATCTCCTGCGAGAGTCCAGGCGGTTTCGAGAGAGACTCAGTCATCCCCCGGTTAGAAGGTCTGGGAGCTGTGGTTGTGTTTGTGGTGATACTGGTGGTGGTGGTGGGGCTGGGGGGGGGACGGTCCAGAGGGCATACGCACACATTCACACTTGCACGTATGGTTTTTCACACCTTCACTTCCTGGCTGCCCCCGTGGTGCCCTCTTCCGAGGGGAAATGGTTTATCCGAAGGCATGGTTTTCCGTGGAGGGGGTGGGGGGGCCCTTACTTGCAGACGGACCTGATATTAATCCCCGTGGCGGCACTTACTTGTAAATGAATGTGAAATTAATCCCAGCATATGCACTTGAGTTCCACGTAACCTGCACCGTTTCGAAGTTAAAGTTGATCACCTGAAGTTGCAATGCGCTTCCTGTGCAGAAAAAAAAAAAAAGCAGAGAGGACTCTGAGGCGACGCTGGAAAGGCTTTGAAATTTGTAAAATGATGTCAGCACTCATAAGAATGATACGGTGCTTTAAAAAAAAAAAAAAAAAACTTGATCATGCATCTTATTTAGCCCAGCATAACCAGAATATTGGCTTTCCATGATAGCTCAGTGGATAGAGAAGCCATCGGCAAAGCGGAAGTCACAGGAAATTCGGGTTCGATTCCCGGGCCGGGAAGATCCCCTGGAGGAGGAAATGGCAACCCACTCCAGTGTTCTTGCCTGGAGAATTCCATGGACAGAGGAGCCTGATGGGCTACGGTCCATGGGGTCGTGAAGAGTCAGACACGACTGAGTCACTAAGCATGCAGGCAACCAGAATATTATCATTTCAGCATGTTACCTATTATCATTATCATTATATCATCGAGTTGTTATCTATCTCGTCTCTGCATTTATATATCTATCAATCAACTGTCATCTATGTCATCTATCTAGGTAACTATCTATGTAATGATGTACAGGTATCTATCTAGGTATCTATAATTATCAAGACATTTTATATTTTTCCTGTGTGTCCAGAGTCTGCGTGTGTTTGGCACCTATAATGCAAGAATGATGCAGTTCTTCAAAGGGAGTATAGAAACTATTTTATAGTAACGGTAAAGGGAGCATCGCTTTTCAAAGATGAGAATCGCTATGCTGTACACCTGTAACTTATATTAATACATGATGCCTCTGCTATGCGTGCGAGCGTGCGTGCTCCGTCATGTCCGACTCTTTGCGACCCTGTGGACTGCAGCCCGCCGCGCTCCTCTGTCCGTGGGATTCTCCATGCAAGAATCCTGGAGTGAGTTGCTACGCCTGCCTCCAGGGGAATCTTCCCCAATCAGAAATCGAGCCCGAGATTTCCGTGGCTACTGCTCTGCGGGCAGAATGTTGACCGCTGAGCCACCGGGGAAGCTCACGCATCAACTCTACGTCAACTAAAAATTCTGTAAAGCAATTATCCTTCTACTAAAAAAGAAATAATGTTTTATTTAAAAAAAAAAAAAAAGGATTGAGTTGTGTGCTTTAAAGAGCTGAATCATCTGGCGAGTAAATTAACTAAGCTGTTAACCAGAACATCACCCGCCCGCCCCCCCCCCCCGATCCACCTTTTTTGCCTAATTTCATTTCCCCCAGATCCTCCTCACGTCTGACACAGACTTTGTCATCTAACACTGGTGAGCAGGGAGGCCCAGAAAGAGGGTCTTGAAAACGGGGGCCTCCTATCTCATAGATCCAGACGCTTCTGAAAGTTCTGGGGGCTTTTGTAAACATGACTTTGGTTCTGTAACTTCTTCTTTTTTTTTTCAGCGTTTTCTCAGAAAACCAGCAAGGTCGAGAGCAATCTGGACGTGAACAAACGTACCAGCTGCGGGTCTCCGATAGGCAGACACGTCGTGTAACTACCAAGAACTCACTGCACCCACCCGCCTCCCCAGAGGTAGAACCCGCTTCCCGATTTGGAGAGCGTATAGAAAAACATGCAGATGAATCAGAGGCATTTGTTCCTGCGAGATAGGGCGTTCAGAGGGACTTGGAGCCCGGCCTTGCTGAGTATTTCCAAGGGGGTGTGAGTAAGGTCATCCAGGGCGGCAGGTCCTGGGGGCAATCAGCACGTCATCTGTTACATTGTTTGTTAACATTGGTTACATCGTTTGACATAGAGTCCTGGGGTCTTTTTCCATCCTGGAAGGTTGGGGCAGTTCAAGCAGGTTTGGCTATTACAGATACAAAAAGGGTTTTACATGTATACACGCTGCTGCTGCTGCTGCTGCTGTTATGCTTCAATCGGGTCCGACTCTGTGCAACCCCATAGACGGCAGCCCACCATGCTCCCCTGTCCCTGGGATTCTCCAGGCAAGAATACTGGAGTGGGTTGCCATTTCCTTCTCCCAGTCATGAAAATGAAAAGTGAAAGTGAAGTCACTCAGTCGTGTCCAACCCTCAGCGACCCAATGGACTGCAGCCTTCCAGGCTCCTCCGTCCATGGGATTTTCCAGGCAAGAGTACTGGAGTGGGGTGCCATTGCCTTCTCCGACATTTGTCTGTATCTACATATATATGTAATCTCATCTCCCTAGCTTCCCAGGTGGCGCTAGTGGTAAAGAATCCACCTGCCAATACCAGAGACGTAAGAGATATGGATTCGATCTCTGGGTGGGGAAGATCCCCTGGAGGAGGGCATGGCAACCCCTTCCAGTGTTCTCGCCTGGAGAATCTCATGGACAGAGGAGCCCGGCGGGCTACAGTCCACGGGGTCGCAGAGAGTCGGACACGACTGAGTGACTGAGCACTCATGCACACACGTGCTTGCTCACACACACTCCGTCTCTTGCCCACACCACCTTCTTACTTCTAGAGCAGCTCGTGAACTCAAGGGCACAGCAGCGAAGACCCAGCAACGGCCGAAAGTAAATACACAGATAAGATAAAACACAGCATCTCGAGAGCCGTTCCTTTGTCCTGCGTCTCTGCCACAGACTCAGACTGGCCACCGGGTCATCTGCTTCAACGACCTCCCTCCCCTTACGACGACAGCAAGACCTGTCAAAGCAGAAAAGGACCCCCATCTCTCTCAAATGCTAGCATCCCCTGAATAGATCCTGTAGGGCTTGGACTGTGGCTCTGCAAATGGCCTGCCTACGTGCTAACCCCAGAACCTGGGAACAGGACCTCATTAAGAGATGGCGTCTTTGCAGGTGTGCTGAAGGGAAGGGTCTGAGATGAGGTCCTCCTGGATGGGGGTGGCCCTGAACCCCATGACAGGGTCCTTATAAAACACAGAAGAGGGGAGACACGGATACAGAGGAGAAGCCATGTGGAGACGGAGGCAGAGACGGGAGGGAGGTGGCCCAGGAATGGATGCCTGGAGCCCCCAGAAGCTGGAAGAGGCAGGAAGGACCCTCCCCTGGAGCCTCTGCAGGGAGCTCAATTCTGGGACACCTTGAGCCCAGACATCTGGTCCCCAGGGCTGGGGGTGCGTGCGTTTTCCTTGTAAGTTCAAGGGCATTTCTGAGAGGGGCAAAGGGGCCCCATCAGTAGCCTAGTAGCCCTGCCACCAACGCATGATGGCCTCGGATGGAAATACTGACAGTTCACTGCAGCCACGAAGTTGGACTCTGTTCATTAAAAATGGATCGACTGAGTGGAAACGGCCCCTGAGGGGTCTCTCGACACAACTCTGGGACCTTGGGTGGGAAGAGGGGCTGCTTTATTAAGACCATGCCTGGTGGGTTCTTAGGGTCTCACACCCGTAATGACCTCAGGCAAACAAAGGCCATTCATAAAGTGAGCCCTGCGTTTTCCAGGAAGTTCCTACGAAGGTTCTGACCGAGCCCAGCTTCACAGGGGGATGAGCCCTCCGCCCTTCCAAGCCCTCTCCCGTGTCCTTGAAAGAAAAGCTACGACAAACCTAGACAGCGTATTAAAAAGCAGAGACATCACTTTGCCAACAAAGGTCTGTCTAGTCAAGGCTATGGTTTTCCCAGTAGTCAGGTATGGATGGGAGAGTTGGACCATAAAGAAAGCTGAGCACCGAAGAATGGATGCTTTTGAACTGTGGTGTTGGAGAAGACTCTTGGGAGTCCCTTGGACGGCAAGGAGATCCAACCAGTCCATCCTAAAGGAAATCAGTCCTGAGTGTTCATTGGAAGGACTGAGGCTGAAGCTGAAGCTCCAATCCTTTGGCCACCTGATGCAAAGAACTGACTCATTTGAAAAGACCTTGATGCTGGGAAAGATTGAAGGCAGGAGGAGAAGGGGGACGACAGAGGATGAGATGGTTGGATGGCATCACCGACTTGATGGACATGAGTTTGAGAAAACTCCAGGAGTTGGTGATGGACAGGGAAGCCTGGCGTGCTGCAGTCCATGGGGTCGCAGAGTCGGACACGACTGATCAACTGAACGACAACAAAATCTTACTATTGTATTTGTGCTTCAAGTGGTTCAGATTCCAGAGCTGGTCTAAACTGCACTTTTCCACCCAAACTCCAAGTGTAGGAGTACCCCCCCCACCGATCCCCGCCAGGGCTTCAGCCCGGAAGGTCCCCGAGGACCCATCCAAACCAGCTGGGCAAGAAGCCATCTCAGACAGCGAAGGTCTAGTGTAGGGTGATGCCCGAGGACAGTTCAGAAAAAGAACATCAGGAACGTGCCATCGCCAGCTCCCACCTGGGCCACCCTCAGCGTGAAAGTATTAGTCACTCAGTTGTGTCCAACTCTTTGCAACCCCACGGGCTGTAGCCCACCAGGCTTCCTCTGTCCATGGGGATTCTCCAGGCCAGAATCCTGGAGTGGGTAGCCATTCCCTTCTCCAGGGCATCTTCCCAACCCAGAGATCGAATCTGGGTCTCCTGCATTGGCAGGTGGGTTCTTTACTGTCTGAACCGTCAGGGAAGCCCCACCACAGAAAGGTAAGTATTAATTTAAGCAAAAGGCTTGCAACCTCTTTGCAGGCAGGCAGCACAGTGAAACCACCCAGATTCTCAGTTTTCTAGACACAGGCTCTTACATTTTTCTTTTTCCCATCTGGACCTAATCCTGAAGGCAATGAAGAAGAGGGTCCTTTACAACAGGCAGACCCAGGTTTGTAGAGACTTCAGTCGTAACCTATTCTTTGCGACCCCCATGGACTGTAGCCCTTCAGGCTCCTCTGTCCATGGGGATTCTCCAGGCTAGAAGACTGAAGTGGATTGCTGTGTCCTCCTCCAGGGGATCTTCCCAACTCAGGGAGGGGAACCTGTGAAAGCTCTTCTCAGTTTCACAAAGAAAACCGTGAGTTTGCAAAAGACATCGTAAAAAGAAAAATGAAAAAAAAAAAAGCAGTGATGTTGAAAGCAAGGGCATTTCAGGCAGACAGGCGGCTACAGCTGTAAGCAGGACTTACCCGGTTTGGTTTTCCCTGAAGCGTTCGCGCGTCCCAGCAAGAGGACAGCGGCGGCCGCCCAGGGCAGAAAGACATGCCTCATGGTGGAGGTGGAGGCGTCGAGCCGCAGGTCGACTCCTCCAAGAGGACTCCGGCTCATGACTAACGTATGAAGGTCACCCCTTTTTTTAAAAGGCGGAAAGGAAACTGGGGAAATGACTACAGGAAACATTCATGCTTTTATTTTAAAAGATGACTGGTCAGAAAGGGAAAAAAAAAAAATGCAGAATCATTTTTTCAGCCTCGGCGATCATGTGTGCAGCCCCACCGGATACAACTGTCTAGAGAGGCTATTCAGATAGTGGATATTGTCCAGATAAGGTTCCCAGCCTCCGGTGGGTCGTGATAGTCCTGTGTTTGGAGACGGAGGCCCAGACAGGTCTCATCTAGCTGATGTTTTCTGGCTGCTCATCCAGGGCCAGGGAGATTTGGTCCAGCTCCCGATGGCATCAAAGGAAGCAGGGGACAGTATGATGTCTCTGTTGGCTGGACTGCCAGGGTCTCAATGGAGAATCACTTCCCAGAGGTTATCAGGGAGATTTGTCAATGGGCTTTGTCCAGTCAGTGGGCTTTGTCCTGCAGAATAAAGCCTGGGTTGACCATCAGGAGACAACTTACTCCCACCCCTTCAGGTCACAAAAGCAGTCCATCCTAAAGAAAATCAAACCTGAATATTCATTAGAAAGACTGATGCTGCAGCTCCAATACTCTGGCCACCTGATGCAAAGAGCCGACTCATTGGAAAAGACCCTGATGCTGGGAAAGACTGAAGGCAGGAGGAGAAGGGGACGACAGAGGATGAGATGGTTGGATGGCATCACCGACTCGATGGACATGAGTCTGAGCAAGCTCTGGGAGTTGGTGAAGGACAGGGAAGCCTGGTGTGCTGCGGTCCATGGGGTCACAGAGTCAGACACGACTGAGCGATTGAACAACTCACACCTGCGTGCAAAACCACTCCTGGGAGTCAGTGTTGCTATTCAGTCCACAGGTCGTGTCTGACTCCCTTTGACTCTTACTAAATAACACCCAGCGTGATAAACGTCCTTGCAAAATCATGTTTGAAAAGCTACGAAGCTCTAGGAACTCCCTGGCAGTCCACGGGTTAAGAATCCACCTTGCTCCCAATGCAGGGGACGTGGGTTCAATCCCTGGTTGGGGAACAAAGCTCCCACGTGCCTCGGGGCAACTAAACCAATGTACCAGATAAAAACAGCGTCGGCCACAGTGAAAGACCCAGCATGTTGAAACAGACCAGACACAGCCAAAGAAATGAATTTAAGAGAAGTTAAAACACACACACACACACACACACACACAAAACGACCAACCGTTTTCACAGATATTCACTGATGGAATCTGTGAACCATGGACAAAGTGAGCATAAATTGCTCCATTTTAGAGTTAGAACCTGAGTTTTCCCAGAAGCTGACAGTGGTTGCATGCGTGCTAAATCACTCCAGTAGTGTCCGACTCTTTTGCAGCCCCATAGACTGTAGCCCACCAGGCTCCTCTGTCCATGGGATTCTCCAGGCAAGAAGACTGCAGTGGGTTGCCATGCCCTCCTCTAGGGGGTCTTCCCGACCCAGGGATCGATCCCTGGCTGATGGACCTCAAATCGTTCGTTGTGGTACAGGGTGAGATTCAGGTCTTCCTGGCCCCAGACCAGGGGTGCTTCGGCCATGACCATCCTTCTGGAGGTCTGAGGCTCAACGCTGTGGTCTCTGGGCTAAAATCCAGGTGTAGAGTAAGTAGATAGATAGATAAATAGAATAAGTATTTGGATAAATAGAGTAAGTAAGTAGATAGAACAAGTAGATAGACTAAGTAGACGGAATAAGTAGGTAGATAGATAGAATAAGTAGCTAGATAGAGTAAGTTCAGTTCAGTTCAGTTGCTCAGTCGTATCCGACTCTTTGCGACCCCATGGACTGCAGCACGCCAGACCTCCCTGTCCATCACCAACTCCTGGAGTTTACTCAAACTCATGTCCGTTGAATCAGTGATGCCATCCAACCATCTCATCCTCTGTCATCCCCTTCTCCTCCAGCCTTCAATCTTTCCCAGCATCAGAGTCTTTTCCAATGAATCAGCTCTTCGCATCAGGTGGCCAAACCATTGGAGTTTCAGCTTCAACATCCGTCCTTCCAGTGAACATTCAGGACTGATCTCCTTTAGGATGGACTGGTTGGATCTCCTCGCAGTCCAGGGGACTCTCAAGAATAAGTAGATAGAGTAAATGGATACATAGAATAAGTAGACGAACAGACAAAGTAGACAGATGGATGGGCAGAGAGGATAAATGTGTGATTAGACAGTGACGCTGGTTCAGGGTTTCTCAGCCTCGGCACTGCCGACGCCTGGGTCTGGACGGCTCTCTGAGGCGGGGCGTCCCGGGTCCCGGGCCCTGCAGGGTGTGGAGCAGCGTCCCTGGGGTCCCCCCACCGCATGCCAGGAGTTAGCCCTCCGCCACCAGCCGCGACGCTGAAACGTGCGGGATGCCTCTGCCCATCGCCCCATGCCCCACCTCCCTCCTCCCTGCCTCATGCCTCCTGCAGAGAAGCTGGAGCTTCGAGCCCTTGTTTGTCCTTTGAGGGAACTCAAGGGGCATCAAAGGAAGGTCAGAGCTCACCATGTCCTCCAGCGTCTCTTGGGAAACCATGAGAGACAGCATCCTGGACATGTTAACAGCTCCGAGAAGGAGTACCCGCTGGGCTTCTGTGGTCTTGGGGGACTACACAGGAACCTCTTAGGTTCCCCGGTCTTGCCCTTCAAGGGAACAGACACCTGGAGGAGACGGGGCCAGAAAATAAGCAAACCTCCCCAGTCCCAGCCCCGAACTTCCCCAGCTCCCTTCCAGACTCCAGCATGGAAACATTGACTGCACGCGAATTCCGAGGACCAGTGGCGTCACCTCTCCTGTGGATGACACACCGCCCCTCCCGGGAACCTCCTTCCCCACGCCCCCAGCGTGCACGCAAAACCACAAACCGAGTGCCCAGCGTGTGTTTCTTCCACCCCGTCAGGCGCAGGCACTGAGTCAGCAAGCCAAGAAAGGCAACGGGGCGGAGGTGGGAAGACGTGCTTGTCCCAGCGGAGATAGAAGCGTCAGCTGTTCTCTCTCGTGGGCATGGCTGCCCTTCTGCATGCGGGGGAATGACTTGGGTGGGCTACGGCTGCGTCTTGTGATGCCACGACGCTTGGAGGCATCCGTGAGCAGCGGCGGGTCATGTGTCCTGATTGACAGCGTGGGTGCGCCTGGGAAGCTCTGCTCAGGCTCGGGTGGGGCCACTCTCAACAGGAGGCTTGAGTGCGGGGGAATGTTTGAGCACCTTTACACACACACACGCACACACAGGGCCGCTGGGCTTGAAAAGTAACCTAACAGCTTGAGCGGTCTCTTTCCTGGCCGGGAGACTTGATTTGATGGTCAGCCTTCCCGAGGATCTGGTCACTTCGGCTATTGTCCGCTGGCCAGAGCCAGTCATGAGCCAGCCCAGACTCGAGACACACCGAGCGTCCTTGGGAGGAGCTCTGACGAATTCACAGCTGGGCTTGGTGGTCCAGTGGTTAAGAATCTGCCTTCTTGGAGGAGGCAGTGGCAACCCACTCTGGTATTCTTGCCTGCAGAATCCCATGGACAGAGGAGCCTGGTGGGGCTGCTGTCCATGGGGGTCCCAAAGAGTCGGATGCGACTGAGCGACTTTCACTTTCTTTCCCCAGTGGCACAGTGGTTAAAATAAATCCCCCTGCCAATGCAGGGGACACGGGTTCGATCCGTTCTCTGGGGGAGACTCCACCCACAGCGACTGAGCCCACGTTCCACAGCGACTGAAGCCCACACGCCCTACAGCCTGTGTTTGGAAACAAGAGAAGCTACTGCCGTGAGAAGCCCTCTCTCGCCACAGCTACAGAGTAGCCCCCCCACCCCATTCACTGCAACTAGAGAAACCCCACAAGCAGCAATGAAGGCTCAGTGCAGTCAAAAAAAAAAAAAAGAAGAAGAAGCACATTTTAAAAAAAAGAATCCACACCTGTACGGATGTCTGTTTGATAAGACTCAGCATGCCTTCCAAAAAAAGACACTCGAGTCTTGCATAAATTCAAGATAAGACGGGCTCACGGGGACGACGCTGACGGCAAGGACAGTTCCCCCGCCTTACATGTCACAGGCTCCAGCCCGCACGTAGGTTTGTAGGAACGAGCGGCGGGCGTGACACGACCTCTTATCTCTCCTCCGGCCGGCCAGGTTGCCACGGCCAACTGTCACAGAACAGCCCCAGGCCCGCGAACCCCCCCGCGCGGTTTTGCTATCAGATCCATCTGTCGGGTTTGACACCCTGTTGAGAGCTGTTACATAAGAGAAGGGTTTCCCCTCCCCAGCAGCAAGCGGAGGACCATCTGCGGGGCGCAGAGACTGTGGGAAGCTCTCTGCTGTTTCACCTGTTTGGAGAGAGATTTGAAGACGGGCAGAGGTGATGATCAAGGACCTTGGAAAAGGAGGGATTGGCTTCAGGCGGCGCGAGAGAAGGGTCACGGGGGGTCCGTACCACGTAGACCATGGTGGTCCTTGCTTTTCAGTGGCCGAGCTGTGTCTGACTCTGTGCGACCCCGCGGACGGCAGCACACCAGGCCTCCCTGTCCATCACCAACTCCCGGAGTTCACTCAAACTCATGTCCATTGAGTCAGTGATGCCATCCAACCATCTCATCCTCTGTCGTCCCCTTCTCCTCCTGCCCCCAATCCCTCCCAGCATCAGGGTCTTTTCCAATGAGTCAGCTCTTTGCATCAGGTGGCCAGAGTATTGGAGTTTCAGCTTCAGCATCAGTCCTTCCGATGAGTATTCAGAGTTGATTTCTTCTAGGACTGACGGGTAGACCATGGCGTGTGTTACTCTCTCATTCGTGTCAAACTCTTTTGCGACCCCCTGGACTGTAGCCCACCAGGCTCCTCTGTTCATGGGATTCTCCAGGCAAGAATACTGGAGTGGGTCACCTTGCCCTTCTCCAGGGGATCTTCCCGACCCAGGGTTCGAACCTGAACCGGCGCAGAATGCCTATATCTCAAGGCAGAGAAAAGACAACCTCTTGACTGTCTCGGCCAGACAGTTGCAACGATGAGCATTGGGGCCTCCCTCCTCCGAGTACACAACCTCTTAAATGCATGGAACCCACCCTGCTGACGCTTTGATTTTGGACTCCTGGCTCCCAGAACTGCCAGATGATACATTTCTGCTGTTTTCAGCCACCCCGCCCGTGGTGCTGTGTTACGACCAAGCCCGGAAACTCACATGGGTGTCACCTAAGTCTTGTAGGGGCGGTAAGCTTGGACCTTCCGTCTGGTGTCCAAACGGCTGCAGTGGACAAAAAGTCCACCCGTTACCCCCAACCTGGCCTGTCCTCCGACCACACGGAAAAACCCATCTCCGTGGGAGCCCTGTTCAGATGGCTGAGGATGGCAAGTGCTACCTCGATTTCCACGTCAAACGAGCCTCCTTCTCTGATGAGCTCCAAGACTCTTCAGTAGCCTGATACCGTGTCAGATTCAAGATGCTGAGCGACCTTCCATCGACTTCCTTCAGGTGCCCAAACAGTAATGATGGAAAGGGTTCAAATGAGTTGGTTTCAGAGATGGAAACATCCAAGAAGGGGAAGGAAGGAAAAAAGAGAAACAAGCAAAAAAAGTCTTTTCCATCTATACTCTTAGGTTCTTTCCCTGTGCCCCTGCAAATTAAATTCACAGAAGATCGGTTTGTAGGAAAGAAGAAAGCAGAGTTTACATGTTCAGCATGCATACACGGGGGAGAAACTCAGTGATGAGGAATTGCAAGGAATGCTTAGAGTTTGGGGTTTATACATCTAACTTGGGCTTCCCAGGCGGCTCGGTGGCGAAGAATCCGCCTGTCAATGCAGGACATGCAGGTTTGATCCGCGTGCTGGGAAGATCCCCTGGAGAAGGAAATGGCAACCCACTCCAGTATTCTTGGCTGAGAAATCCCACGGACAGAGGAGCCTGGTGGGCTGCAGTCCATCGGGGTCGCAAAAGAGTCAGACACCACTGAGCAAATTAACAGCAACATGCCTAACTCAGTAGGTGACGGGGAGGTGGATAAAACACACTGAGGGGAAAGCAAACGGCTTTGAGACACATACGTGGGTTTTTCAGGAGAACAAACAGGAGATGAGAGAGTGGGACAGTGTTTATACAGATAAGAGTGAATTTTCCACCCCCTTCAGGGCTGCAAAATTGCCTTGGAGATGGAATTTGCGGGGTGGGGGTGGGGGTTTTTACTGTCTTCTCCCACCTGGGAGAACATACACCCCGGAGGAGTGGTATTTATGGAGCCCTATTTCTCAGAAATTGCTGCTTTTGATCAGATAGGGAAGCTCCAAAAAGACTTTTTTTTTCCCCTCCTGAATCGGTTGCAGTTCAAAGGTCTTCAGCTTAAAATAATCTTGACACAAAAACATGTCATCTTTTGCTTCTGGTGTATTCAAATCCCACAGCTGAGGAGTAGTCTGCGGAGCCCCTTTTGCCTGGGGGAAGCCGAGTACTTCATGAGGCTTCGAAGAAGCAGGTGGAAGGTGAGCGATGGATACCCAGCAAGGCATAAGGATGCACCAACCCAGTGAGCAGCCCTCAAGAGGGCTTGGCCGGCCAGCACTTTTCGATGAGAACACCCTGAAAGGGGATCTGTTATTTTCCGCCGCCCCCGCCCCAAGAAATCTGTATACTGGAATTTCCCTGGTGGTCTGGTGGTTAAGAACCCACTTTGCAATGCCAGGGATGCAGCTCACTTTCCCTGTCCCCAGCTTCCCCTTCGTGGCAGGCGTGTCTCAGGACCGGCCGTGGGGAGCTGGGCAGGGTTGCAGCTGCGGGTGTGAGTGACTGCGTCACCCGCTTTGCAGACAGAGCGCACGTCTCACTCCCGGCTAACTCCATCCCTGGTCGGGGAACTCGGATCCCATGTGCTGGAGCAAGACAGCATGCACACCATGACGACCGAACTCCACTCGCACCGGAGTGACGAGCGTCAGTGCCGAAACTGAGCTCCAACGCAGACAAGAAAATATAAGCCCATGTTTGTTTTTTAAGACTTATTTTTTTAATTGAAGATTAAGTGCTTTGGGCTTCCCTGGTGGCTCAGCTGGTAAAGAATCCGCCTGCAATGCTGGAGACCTGGGTTCCATCCCTGGGTTGGGAAGATTCCCCTGGAGAAGGGAACGGCCACCCACTCCAGTATTCTGGCCTGGAGGATTCGGTGGACTGTATAGAGTCAGACACGACTGAGTGAATTTCACTTCAGTTTTAACTGCTTTACACAATTTTGTTGCTTTCTGTCAAACATCAACAGTAAAAAAAATACTAAAAAAAAAAAAATCAAGCCGTATTAAGCATGATCTTTAGAGTCTGGGCTTCCCTGGTGGCTCAGATGGTAAAGCGTCTGCCTGCCATGTGAGAGACCCAGGTTCGATCCCCTGGAGGAGCAGATGGCAACCCACTCCAGTATTCTTACCTGGAGAATCCCACGGACGGAGGAGCCTGCTGGGCTGCAGTCCATGGGGTCACAAAGAGTCGGACACGAGTGAGCAACTTCACTCACTTTTAGAGTTCTGGGTTAAGCAAGAGGAGAACTGGCAAAGAGAAAGAGGGGTTCCAGGTGTGGAGGGGTGGCTGACAAGATGCAGGGTCTGTTTTTTTCTGTGATGCTATCTGGATGTGGCATCCTAAGTCACCTCACGCCACCTCAATGTTGGGGTCTTTCACGTGGGCTGCAAGGAGGTCCAACCCCTCCATCCTAAAGGAGATCAGTCCTGGGTGTTCACTGGAAGAACTGATGCTGAAGCTGAAACTCCAGTACTTCGGCCACCTGATGTGAAGAACTGACTCATTAGAAAAGACCCTGATGCTGGGAAAGATGGAAGGCAGGAGGAGAAGGGGACGACAGAGGATGAGATGGCTGGATGGCATCACCGACTCGATGGACACGAGTTTGAGTGAACTCCGGGAGTTGGTGATGGACAGGGAGGCCTGGCGTGCTGCAGTCCATGGGGTTGCAGAGAATGAGATGGGAATTGGGGACTCAACAGCAAAAACAACAAACGTTCTTCCTCTGGAAGGAACCGGGCTCGCGGTTCTGCCGTCTCTCCCCGCGCCCCCGCCCCGTGCAGTAACGCGGAGGAGGAACTCTTCTGTATTCTCTGGCCACGCTGCAGACAGCCGCACCCCAGATTCACGGTCACAAGGGGAAGGGGGTGGAGGGAACCCCCAGAGGTGGCGACTTTCTCTTCAGTAGAGACTTTATTTTTAGAGCACTTTTACGTTTGCAACCAACCTGAGAGGGAAGTACAGGGAGGGTTTTCCCATATGCGTCCTTTCCCCCACACGGAGAGTTCCCCTGGTATCAACAGCTACCCTCAGCCGGGTGTGTTTTGCACAAATCATCAGCTGGAGTGCTTTGTCTGTTAGATCGGTATCAATACATGGTCACTGACACGTTGATTGCTATCAGTGTGTTATGAGAGCGATGCTGTGAGTACATGGTTGCATTTGAGCCTGGCGTGATTAATCTTGTTGTTTAGACTCTAAGTTGTGTCCGACTCTGGGCAACCCCCTGGGCTGTAGCCCGCCAGGCTCCTCTGTCCGTGGGATGCTCCAGGCAAGGATACTGGAGTGGGTTGCCTCCCCACCCAGGGACGGACCCCACATCTCCCGCATTGGCAGGCGGGCGTCTTTACTGCTGAGCCACCTGGTAAGTCCCTGTTTCAGGCAAAGGACTCAAAAGCGGAAGGGAAGGACCAAGAGCAGGAAAAGCCAGCAAATCTAACATCTGCATAGTTTACAAAACAGCAGAAGGGTGGCCTTACATGGCGTGCTGTGGCCAAAGCTGGTCCTTTTTTTTTTTTTTTTTTGGCATCGAGCTTACGTGGGCTTCCCAGGAGGGGCTCATGGTAAAGAACCCACCTGCTGATACAGGAGACACAGGAGATGCAGGTTCGATTCTTGGGTTGGGAAGACCCTCTGGAGGAGGAAATGGCAACCCACTCCAGTATCCTTGCGTGGAGCATCCCATGGACAAAGGAGCCTGGCGGGCTGCAGTCCACAGGGTCACAGAGAGTCGGACACGCCTGAAGTGACTCAGCACACACACGTCCTGCATCAGCCATGGGGTCTTTCCAGCTCACTGTCCGTGACCCCTGCTTCCCCTTTGTGGCAGATACGCCTCTGAGTACTGGCCGTGGGGCGTCAGGAGGGGGTGCAGCTGTGCAAATCTGTGGGTGTGTCACCTGCTCTGGAGTCATGGCCACGTGTAACTCCGTGGTCACTGACCATCCCCAGCGGTGTGTTTGGTACAAATATCCCCTGCCACCCACGGTCCTCACTCATGGGCACATGACCCAGGGCTGGGGGGGCGGGGCATTGCACCAGGAACCTTCGTGAGGTTGCAGAGACAGGAGCCCAAAGCTGGTCAGTCGGGAGGAAGATACAGCAGAGTCAAACGCAGCAGCCTGTCTGTCGGAGCTTCAGACCGCGTTCCCGGGCAGTGGGATATCTGGGAGCCCATAGGCTTTTCGAAAGGTGTCCCCGGCTGCTGCTCTGCTTCAAGCTCATGTTCACTTTTCCTGCACGATGTCCACTACTTTCCTGAAAGATACCACCTCCTTGGAAGACAGGAGAGGAAAGTGTTGACAGTTTGGGGTTGGCAGCTGCAAACCTAGGCTTCCCTGGTGGCTCAGGTGGTAAAGAATCCACCTGCAGTGCGGGAGACCTGCGTTCCATCCCTGCATCGTGAAGACGCCCTGGAGAAGGGGACGGCTCAGAATATTATATAAATATATGCCTGACCTGCCTCCTGAGAAACCTGTATGCAGGTCGGGAAGCAACAGTTAGAACTGGACATGGAACAACAGACTGGTTCCAAATAGGAAAAGGAAGACGTCAAGGCTGTATATTGTCAGCCTGCTTATTTAACTTCTATGCAGAGTACATCATGAGAAACGCTGGGCTGGAGGGAGCACAAGCTGGGATCAAGTTTGCCAGGAGAAATATCAATAACCTCAGATATGCAGATGACACCACCCTTATGGCAGAAAGTGAAGAGGAACTAAAAAGCCTGTTGACAAAAGTGAAAGTGGAGAGTGAAAAAGTTGGCTTAAACCTCAACATTCAGAAAATGAAGATAATGGCATCCGGCCCCATCACTTCATGGGAAATAGATGGGGAAACAGTGGAAACAGTGTCAGACTTTATTTTGGGTGGCTCCAAATCACTGCAGATGGTGATTGCAGCCATGAAATTAAAAGACACTTACTCCTTGGAAGGAAAGTTATGACCAACCTAGATAGCATACTGAAAAGCAGAGAGATTACTTTGTCAACAAAGGTCCGTCTAGTCAAGGCTATGGTTTTTCCTGTGGTCATGTATGGATGTGAGAGTTGGACTGTGAAGAAGGCTGAGCCCCGAAGAATTGATGCTTTTGAACTGTGGTGTTGGAGAAGACTCTTGAGAGTCCCTTGGACTGCAAGGAGATCCAACCAGTCCATTCTGAAGGAGATCAGCCCTGGGATTTCTTTGGAAGGAATGATGCTAAAGCTGAAACTCCAGTCTTTGGCCACCTCATGCAAAGAGTTGACTCATTGGACAAGACTCTGATGCTGGGAGGGATTGGGGGCAGGAGGAGAAGGGGACGACAGAGGATGAGATGGCTGGATGGCATCGCTGACTCGATGGACGTGAGTCTGAGTGAACTCTGGGAGTTGGTGATGGACAGGGAGGCCTGGCATGCTGTGATTCATGGGGTCGCAAAGAGTCGGACACGACTGAGCGACTGAACTGAACTGATATATATATATGGTGGAGAAAGAACAAGCTCTTACTGTAGAGCTCAGGGACCTATATTTGATATCCTATGATAAACCACAAAGCAAAAGAATATGAAACAGTATATATATGTATATATGAAGCCCTTTGTTATCCAGCAGCCATTAACACAACATTGTAAATCTAGTACATTCTCGTTGTTCAGTCGCTCAGTCGTGTCCGACTCTCTGCGACCCCATGGACCGCAGCACGCCAGGCCTCCCTGTCCATCACCCACTCCCGGAGCTTGCTCAAACTCATGTCCATCGAGTCGGTGATGCCATCCAGCCATCTCATCCTCTGTGGTCCCCTTCTCCTCCCGCCTTCAATCTTTCCCAGCATCAGGGTCTTTTCTAAGGACTCAGTTCTTCCCATCATGTGGCCAGAGTATTGGAGTTTCAGCTTCAGCATCAGTCCTTCCAATGAATATTTCTTCAGCACTACAGTCCTTCCAATGAATATTCAGGGTTGATTTCCTTCAGCACTACATGGTCTGATCTCTTTGCAGTCCAAAGGGACTCTCGACTATAATTTAAAGAAAAAAAAAAGACACCCGTCACCAAATTGTTGACATGAAGTCGGGCCTGCCGCCACAAGTGAAAAGTTTGATGGTCTAAACTGCCTGAATCTTTCACGCTCCTTTTCCCAGAAAGTCACCCTTTTTTTCCTTTGCTGTTGCTGTGATCGTGATGTATGTCTTTCCTTTTCCCTGAGCTGGCGGCTGGGACCCCCACAATATTCCTCCAACAGCAGGAAGCACGTTCCCAGCAGCTCCAGAGCCCAGTTACCCTCTGCCTTCCTGCCTGCTTCATTAGCATTATAAGCACAGACCAAAAAAAAAAAAAAAAAAACAAACAAACATAAGCCCTTCTTCACGAGATTTATACTGTGGAATACATTTCCATTTTCTTGTGTATCAGTGATTGAAATTCCAGCCCGCTGTGCGGGAACTATAAAATAAGCACCCGCCTCCTGACCCTGAATTTTATTTTTTACCCTGAAAGTGGTATTTTACCCCAGGAAATAGCCCTCCAGGGAATCGCCCCTGACTGAGGCTGACTTTTAGGGAAACCGGCTTTTGTGATCTTTAAAAGCACTCAGAGAGGGGGTTTTCAGGAATTCCCTGGGCAGCCCTTGGAACTCCAGGCTTGAAAAAAAAATTGGGTGACTGTGTCCTTCCCTTCGCCCCAAAACTCCATCATCTGCTCCCCACACTGCGGCCCCCACCCCACCTCCAACCTACACACAGCTCTGTCTGGCTTGGTCCTGGGACCCTGCAGGGCTAGTGCGCTGACAGCCCCTTTCAAGCTCCCTGCAGACGATGGTAGAAATGAAGCGGTAAGTGCTTTGGTTATTCACCGGAGTGAAGTACCTAAAACAGGGGCTTCCCTGGTGACTCAGACGGTAAAGAATCTGCCTGCAATGCAAGAAACCCGGGCTCGATTCCTGGGTTGGGAAGATGCCCTGGAGGAGGGCGTGGCAACCCACTTCTGTATCCTTGCCTGCAGAATCCCATGGACGGAGGAGCCGGGCGGGGCTACCGTCCACGGGGTCGCACAAGAGTTAGACACGTCTTAGCTACTAAACAGCAACAAAAGCCTTAGAAAGGTGTCCAAATTCACTTACGGATCAAGAGATTCCGTCACGCAGGCCCTCTACGACCTGTGTGTGTGTGTGTGTGTGTGGTTACACGCTCAGTTGTGTCCAACTCCTTGCATCCCCGTGGACGGTAGCGCAGCAGGCTCCTCTACAAACCCCGGGGGTGTTTAATGAAGCCCTGAGGTGGAGGCAGGTTGCTCCAGCAGACGCTGAGTTGCTGACACAGACCCCCTCCCCGTGAGGGACCCTGTCTCTCCTGCCTGGGACTCGTCATCGAGGCTCGGGGACTGTGTCTGAAGGGTGCAAAATTCGGGGGTGATTCTGGGGTCTCTGGGTGGTTGATAGAAATTGGAGATGGTCTTTCTTCCATCTTTGGACAGAGTGGGGAAAAATCTGGGGTTATCTTATGGGTCTTCAGGAATGAGGGATGGAAATTTGGGGTGACTGAGGGAGGGTCTCTGGGGGTGATGGATGGAAATTTAGGGCAAATGGGGAAGGGGTGAGTCTCTGCAATGAATGATGGACATTTGGAGTGAGTACAGGGTGTCTGGATGAAGGAATGGAGAAGGGCATGGCAATCCACTCCAGTATCCTTGCCTGGAGAATCGCATGGACAGAGGAGCCTGGTGGGCTACAGTCCATGGGGTCGCAGAGAGTCAGACACGACTTAGCAACTACACCACAAAAAGGAATTTGGAGTGAGTGGGGTGAGTGAGATTGGTATCCATCACATACCAATGCAGGGTGCATGGGGGTTTTTAGGGTGAGTGGTGGGAAATCCCACGGACGGAGGAGCCTGGTAGGCTGCAGTCCATGGGGTCGAAAAGAGTCGGACACGACTGAGCGACTTCACTTTCACTTTTCACTTTCATGCATTGGAGGAGGAAATGGCAACCCACTCCAGTGTTCTTGTCTGGAGAACGCCCAGGGACGGTGGGGCCTGGTGGGCTGCCGTCTACGGGGTCGGGACACGACTGAAGCGACTTAGCAGCGGCAGCAGGTGGAAAGCTGGGGTGAGTGGTAGGGGTGTGTGTCTGGAGTGAGCCTGGGTGTCGTCAGAAATTCCGTAACCTTAAACCTGCCAGGGCACAACAGATCTGAGCAGAAAGTGCCAGAACACTGAACACGTCTCTCTTCTCCCCATCCTTGAGAGAGAGAGACACACACAGTCCAGTCACTCAGGCGTATCCGATCCCGTGGACTCTGCGACCCCATGGACCGCAGCACGCTGGGCCTCCCTGTCCATCACCAGCTCCCGGAGCTTGCTCAGACTCGTGTCCTAATCCCTGGACAAGATGCACCAACGGGAAACACACATCAAAGCCTGGAGAGATCAAGCCGGGGCCACGGGGGTCACACAGACCCCAGGCACAGCCAGGCGCTTCCAGATGCCCTCTCACCTCCTGGTGGCAGAGAGCAGTGCCCCCTCCCGCAGGCCCCTGTCTCAATCTCTCCTGCATCTAACCTCTCCGCACCAATTACCTTTTTAAAAAATTTTTTTCCAGGAACAGAAGCTCCCCTCCGAGTACAGCCCGGGGGCTGGGAGGGGGTTTCCGAAACTGCAGCAACAATAGAGATAAGCCCGGCAGATAAGCACGCTAATCTCCTGTTTAAATTAAAAAAAAAAAAATGTGAGCGAGCTGGTTCTGCAACCACCTGGGGAAAAAGAAAAAAAAATGTGAATAGAAGCAGGAAGGGACACAGGTACACCTACGGTTGATTTCTGTTGATGTTTGACAGAAAACAGCAAAATTCTGTAAAGCCATTATCCTTCAATTAAAAAAAAATAAATATATATTCCATCCCTGGGTCGGGAAGATCCGCTGGAGGAGGGCATGGCAACCCACTCCAGTGTTCTTGCCTGGAGAATCCCGTGGACAGAGGAGCCTGGGGGTGGCTACAGTCCGCGGGGTCACAGACAGTCAGACACGACGGCCGTACTAACACTTTCACTATCTGGTGGTCTCACACCGGTCCCTGGGGGCTGGGGGTGGTCTCTGGCTGACGTTGGAAACCCTAGGACCCAACAGCCAATGGTTTGGCTCCTGAAGTACATCCCTGGGAAGAACCATTCAGTCGCTCCGACTATTTGCAACCGTGTGGACTGCAGCACACCAGGCCTCCCTGTCCATCACCAACTCTCGGAGCTTTCTCAAAGCAGGGAAGAATAACTTTTGCATTTAAAGGAGAATTTGGGGTGGGCGCTTTTGAGAACCAGCCCCCCCCCCATTCCAGCATGACCCCTGTGCCCATGGATACCTCTCACACAAAAGCGGGAGGTGGTGATATTGCTGATTCATGTCTGACTCTTTGAGACCCCATGGACTGTAGCCCACCAGGCTCCTCTGTCCATGGGATTCTCCAGGCAAGAATGCTGGAGTAGGTTGCCATGTCCTCCTCCAGGGGATCTTCCCAACCCAGGGATCGAACCCGCGTCTCCTGCATTGACAGGCGGGTTCTTTACCTTCTGAGCTGGGTGAGTGGGCTCATAGAAACCCCACGCTCTTTCCGCCCAGCCTTAACAACACTCCTGCTTGGCCAAGGATGAGTTCCTGATACTCAATGCGGATGGGAGGCCCCTTTCAAGGGCAGCGAAACTCCTTGGACGCCAGCTGGTCTGGATCGGGCTTGCAGAGAGCGCTAGTGACCCCTACTGACGAAAACTTCCAAACCGCGCCAAGACCACCCCCCCTTCGAACCACCCCCCATCCCCCGCTCACCCAGCAGCTTAAAGAACAGACCCTGCCCAGCTCCACCCGGCGGGACCTGAGGGCACAGGCTTTCGGGGCAGCTCAGGGCTTGCTAAGTCAGAAGGTGGAGGGTGGTTTAGTCGGTGTGGGTAGAAATGTTTCTGTTCAGCCGCTCAGTCGTGTCCCACTCTTTGTGACCGCATGGACGGCAGCACGCCAGGCCTCCTGTCCATCACCATCTCCCGGAGCTTGCTGAAACTCATGTCCATCGAGTCGGTGATGCCATCCAGCCATCTCACCCTCTGTTGTCCCCTTCTCCTCCTGCCCTCAATCTTTACCAGCATCAGGGTCTCTTCCAATGAGTCAGCTCTTCGCATCAGGTGGCCAGGGTACTGGAGCTGCAGCTTCAGCATCAGTCCTTCCAATGAAGGCTGTTGCCAGGACGGAATCTGGAAGTTTCGGCCACTAGGGGTCAGAAGCGCTCCTCGCAAACCCCGCGCCGGCGCGCATGCGTGCTCCGTCGCGTCCCGCTCTTTGTGACCCCCCCCCCACCCCGGTGGACTGGGCCCGCCGGGCTCCTCTGGCCGTGGTGGGGGTTCCAGGCGGGCATACTGGGGCTTGGGGCCATTTCTTCCTCCAGGACAGCTGGACTCCACAAAGAGAAACTGAAAGTGGAGCTGGGCAGCGGGGGTGCGGGGCGCTGGGGAGACAGAGGACGCAGAGATGTGAGCCTGGGCGGCGGGGGCCCGGGACCGCGGTCTAACACCCGGGAGACCCCGGGGTGACGAGATGATGGGCCAGGACTGTCTCCCCGGGGGGGCAGCTCAGAGGTGGCCGTGCCCACGAGGAGGCTCCCGGGGAGTGATCCTCCAGCACGAGACTAAGGCCTGGCCTCTGCGTCTGCAGGAGCTGCGGGTAAGGAGGTCGCATTGTGCATTTAATCCTTTTATTTCTGTGTGTATGTTTGGCTAAGGCTGGGTCTTCCCTGCTGCACGCTGGCTTTTCTCTAGTTGAGGCGAGCAGGGTGGGGTGGTGGGGGGGGGGGTGCAGCCTCTTTGTTGGGGTGCGCGGGCTTCGCTGGGGTTCATGGAATGAGGGTTTTTTTCTTTTTGTTTCCTGAATCGGTGTCTCCTGCATCGGCAGGCGGATTCGTTACCACTGAGCCACCAGGGAAGCCCCAAGGAGGTCACGTTTTCCATTGGTTATCACTGAAGGTGCAGGTCCCAGGGGGGTTTTGTTTGGCGATTGCTTTTTCTCTTTTTTTTTTTTTTTTTGGCCACTTTGCAGCCTGTGGGATCTTAGTTCCCCGACCATGGATTGAACCTGTGCCCCTCACTGCGGTGGAAGCACAAGAGTCGTAACCCCTGGACCGCCTGGGACCTGCCATTGTTTGGGGGTTTCTGACTATGTGTCCAGAGGGTTCTCAGCACAAGCTAGGCAGTGGCCCCTGTCCTGGGCATCCTTCCCCATCTTCCTTCTGCCCAGCGTTTTACTCCAGGTGATCTCTGACTCTGTCTTCTCCTGGGGGTGGCTCGCTGCGTTTTCTGTAATGTTTTTATGTCATCTTTAATGTCTGTGTAGGCTCTTCTGTTCTTCCTGCAAACTAGGGCAGAAGGTGAGGAAGCAAGACTCTTACCTATTTTTTATTTTTGCGGTATGTATTCATTTGGCTGTGCCAAGCCTTAGCTGTGGCAGGCAGGCTCTTTGCTCTTTAGTTGCCACATGTGGGGTCTAGTCCCCTGAACCATGGATGGAACCCAGGCCCCCTGCACTGGGAGCTCAGCGTTTAAGCCTCTGGACCAGCGGGGAAGTCCCCACTCTTCCCTTTCCAAGAATGGTTCTTACTTATGTCTACTGAGCTTCAACTTTCTATCGATAATGTATTTTTTTTCAAATTGTTTTCCATCATACGTTATGACAAGATGTGAACGCATTTCCCTGTATTATAAGGGTAAATCCTTCAGTCGGTAAGGAATCTGCCTGCAATGCAGGAGACCTGGTTCGATCCCTGAGTGGGGAAGATCCCCTGGAAAAGGGAGAAGCTGCCCACTCCAGTATTCTTGCCTGAAGAATCCCAGAGGAGCCTGGCGGGCTACAGTCCATGGGGTCACAAAGAGTCAGACACTCCTGAGAGACTAGACCACCACCACCACAGGAGATATTGAATAGAAGTCCCCTGTACTGTGCTTGTTGGTTATCTATTTTAGGTATGGTACTGTGTACACGTCCATCCCAATCTCATCATTTACCCCATCCCCCGCCCCACACTTGCATCTGCAAATCTGCACGTCTGTGAGTCTGTTTCAGAGATAATTTTGTGTCATCTTTTAGATTTCACATCCAAGTGATATCACGTGATGGTTTTCTTTGTCTGACTCACTTCCTTTCGCGTGATCCGCTCTAGGTCCACCTCTGTAGCTACAAAGGGCATTAGTTCATTCTTTTTCACGGCTGAGTAATATTCCATTGTGTGTATGGACTGCATCTTCTTTAATCCATTCCTCCGTTGATGAACACTGAGGTTGCTTCCGAGGATGGGTTGTTTTTTTTTTTTTTTTAATGCATTAGTTTAATTTTTTGACCGCGCTGGGTCTGTGTTGCGGTGTGCAGCTTCTCTCTGGGTGCAGCCCCCAGGCTCTAGAGAGCACATTCAGTACTTGGGGCATGTGTGTTTACTTGCTCTGGGGCATGTAGGATCTTCCCTGACCAGGGATTGAACCCATGTCCCCTGCTTTGGCAGGCGGTTTCTTTACCACTGAGCCACCAGGGAAGGCCTGAGTGTTAATTTTTTAAGAGTAGGTCTTACTTATGTCTTCTGACTTTAAACATTATATATATGCACATATATATATATGTATCAGAGAAGGCAATGGCACCCCACTCCTATACTCTTGCCTGGAAAATCCCATGGACGGAGGAGCCTGGTGGGCTGCAGTCCATGGGGTTTCGAAGAGTTGGACACGACTGAGCGACTTCACTTTCACTTTTCACTTTCATGCATTGGAGAAGGAAATGGCAACCCACTGCAGTGTTCTTGCCTGGAGAGTCCCAGGGTTGGGGGAGCCTGGTGGGCTGCCGTCTATGGGGTCGCACAGAGTCGGACACGACTGAAGCGACTCAGCAGCAGCAGCAGCATATATATGTATATATAAATATTCCAGATTATTTTCCATCATAGGCTTCCTTGGTGGCTCACACAGTAAAGAGTCGGCCTGCCGGGGTCCAGCCCCGGTGGATCCAGGGAATTCGCAGCGGGGATGGCGTCGGTGACCAGGAAACAATAGATCAATTAAGCGGTAATTAAAGATGTAAAGAGTGGTTAAATAAGGATAGCTCAGTAGGAAAATTCAGTGAAGAAAAGAGGCTGAATAACTTGGTTTACATGGAAAGCCAATAAAATTTCAAGACCAGAAATTTGCGTCACCTACGTATGCCGCAGGCATCCTCCCATTCTCCTGAAGGAGAGGAGACACTAAGGCCTCCCCGGTCAGATCTTAGAAGCCCAGGCATAATTAGTAGCCTTGACAAGCCTCCAGGCTCCAGATGTGAATTCACCCAGAAGGTGAGAGAAAGAACGACATAAGGAGACCAGTCTTTCCAGGAACCGATCCCATTCTTTATTTTCCAGGGTCCGCTTTTATACACAGAGATGTAATACAAAAGTCACGCGGGGTCAGCAGTCCTGACTTTTATCAAAATCAGGTGCTTCATACAAATGTATACAGAGGTCTTAGGGGTGTTACATCATCTTCTGGCCAGGGGGCCTGCTGACAGTTTATGACCCTCGGCTTGTGACAGCGGTCAGTCAACCAGAACACTTATTTCTCCAGGGGTGATTATTCTTAAAACAGACGCCACCTTCCGAAGGCGCCAGATAAAGTTACATTCTTATAGGGTGAGAGTGTAGTGGGTTTTAATTAAGGAAAGAATTTGCTTAGCCTAAGGTCTAACGTGATTAATATCAAAGGTTAATACTTATTTCTCCTATATGTAGTTATATTCATTAACGTGTATAAGGGCAGGGGATGTGGAGACTTAGCAGCAAACATTGGCTCAACAAATGAAAAAACCCTTCACCAGTACAATTTCTAATCAGCCCACTATACTATACTAATAGTTTTCTAACTTCCCTGAAGAACCTGTTTTTAGAAGGTTTAAAGCATCTCGTGCCTCTCACGGTTGGGAGGCTGTGAACAATCACATGTGGCTAGACAAACCTGTCAGGCAGGCTAGAGAACCTTCAGAGGAGTTTGTAGGTTGATACACTCCTGTCACGCCCAGGAATTATTATTAACTGGAGCTGTAAGTTAACTCTTTTTCAGAGAGAGGTGGTGGGGGACAGCCCCCCGTAAAGTCAGAGGTGTAGGTGAGAGCACAAAGCAGTAAAGTCGGCAGACTCTGGTTTTGGGGGTAGATGCTCGAGAATTTCCAGGGGGACTCCTGAGGCTCGATCCTGCCTTTACGTATGTCGAGCCTCCTTCCTCATGACCTTTGCCACGGGCGGAGTTCCTCACGCTGGCTCCCGGAATCTGCCTGCAACGTAGGAGACCCAGGTTCGATCCCTGGGTTGGGAAGATCCCCTGGAAAAGGAAATGGCAACCCACTCCAGTACTCTTGCCTAGAGAATCCCATGGATGGAGGAGCCTGGTGGGCTACATTCCATGGGGTTGCAAAGAGTCAGACACGACTGAGTGACTTCTCTTAAACGTTGTTACAAGATTTTAATATTGTTCCCTGTGCTATATAGTAAATCACTGCTTCTATATATTTTATATAAGGTATTGAGTATGGCGGAGAAGGCAATGGCACCCCACTCCAGTACTCTTGCCTGGAAAATCCCATGGACGGAGGAGCCTGGTGGGCTGCAGTCCGTGGGGTCGCTAAGAGTCGGACACGACTGAGTGACTTGCCTTTGACTTTTCACTTTCATGCATTGGAGAAGAAAATGGCAACCCACTCCAGTGTTCTTGCCTGGAGAATCCCAGGGACGGGGGAGCCTGTTGGGCTGCCGTCTATGGGGTCGCACAGAGTCGGACACGACTGAAGCGACTTAGCAGCAGCAGCAGCAGCAGCATTGAGTATGGCTTCCTGTGCTGCACAGTAGGTCCTTCTGTTGTATCTATTTTGCATATAGCAGTGCGTATCTGTTAACTCCAGACTCCCAGTTTATCAACCCTTGGCCGACCACAAGTCTGTTCTGTATGTCTGAGTCTCTTTCTGCTTTGGAGATGAGTTCGTTTGTCTCTCACCCTCTTTTTTTATTCCGCATATAAGCTATATCATACGACATTGGTCTTCTTCTGTCTGACTTAGTCCACTACTTTCATCATGTCTGGTTACATCCGTATTGCTGCCAGTGGCATCGTTTCGTTCTTTTTCACGGCTGAGTTAATACTCCATTGTATATATGGACCACGTCTTCTGCATCTACCCATCAGTCGATGGACTCCAAGGTTGCTTCCGAGTGGTTGTCGTTCTTGTTCAGTAGCTCGGTCGTGTCCGACTCTGCAACCCCAAGGACTGCAGCCCTCCAGGCTCCTCCGTCCATGGGATTCTCCAGGCAAGAATCCTGGAGTGGGTTGCCAGTCCCTTCTCCAGGGGGGATCTTCCCAACCCAGGGATCAAACTTGGGTCTGCCACATTGGCAGGCAGATTCTTTACCGCTGAGCCACCTGGGAATACTCCTCAACCATAAAAAAGAATGGAATAGGGCCATTTTCAGCATGAGGGATGGACCTAGAGGTTATCATACCAAGTGAAGTAAGTCAAAGACAGATATCATATGCTGTTGCTTATATGTGGCATCTAAAAAAAATGATACAAATAAATTTATTTATGAAACGGAAACAGGCTCACAGACTTAAAAAAAAAACCTTATGCTTGCCAACTTAGGGCTTCCTTGGTGGCTCAGATGGTAAAGAATCTGCCTGCAATATGGGAGACCTGGGTTCCATCCCTGGGTCGGGAAGATCCCCTGGAGGAGTGCATGGCAACCCAGTCCAGGATTCTGGCCAGGAGAATCCCATGGACAGAGGAGCCCGGTGAGCTACAGTCCATGGGGTCGCAAAGGGTCAGATATGACTGAGTGGCTAACACCTTCATTTCCTGTGGTTGCCAAAAGAGAATGAAGGGAAGGGATAGATTCAGTTCAGTTGCTCAGTCGTGTCTGACTGTTTGCGACCCCATGAATCACAGCACGCCAGGCCTCCCTGTCCATCACCAACTCCCGGAGTTCACTCAGACTCACGTCCATCGAGTCAGTGATGCCATCCAGCCATCTCATCCTGTTGTCCCCTTCTCCTCCTGCCCCCAATCCCTCCCAGCATCAGAGTCTTTTCCAATGAGTCAACTCTTCGTATGAGGTGGCCAAAGTACTGGAGTTTCAGCTTCAGCATCATTCCTTCCAAAGAAATCCCAGGACTGGTCTCCTTTAGGATGGACTGGTTGAGTCTCCTTGCAGTCCAAGGGACTCGCTAGAGTCTTCTCCAACACCACAGTTCAAAAGCATCAATTCTTCGGCACTTAGCCTTCTTCACAGTCCAACTCTCACATCCATACATGACCACTGGAAAAACCATAGCCTTGACTAGACGGACCTTTGTTGGCAAAGTAATGTCTCTGCTTTTGAATATGCTATCTAGGTTGGTCATAACTTTCCTTCCAAGGAGTAAGTGTCTTTTAATTACATGGCTGCAGTCACCATCTGCAGTGATAGATTAGGAGTTGGATATTCACAGATTCACACCACTATGTATGAAATAAATAAACTATAAGGGCCTACTCTATAGCACAGGGAACTCTATTCACCATCATGTAATAATCTATAGTGGAAATGAATCTGAAAAAAATACATGTGTGTGTATATATATGTTACTGAATCACTTTGCTGTACAGCTAAAACTAATACAGTATCAGTAGTCAACTATACTTCAGTTGGGCTTCCCTGGTAGCTCAGATGGTAAATAGTCTGCCTCCGATGCGGGAAACCCAGGTTGGATCGCTGAATCGGGAAGATCCCCTGGAGAAGGAAATGGCCACCCACTCCAGTGGACAGAGGGGCCTGGTGGGCTACAGGGCATGGGGTCGCAAAGGGTCAAACACGACTGAGTGGCTAACACTTTCACTTCCTGTGGTTGCCAAAAGAGAATGAAGGGGAAGGGATAGATTAGGAGTTGGATATTCACAGAGTCACACTGCTGCTACTGCTGCTTGGACAGAGGAGCCTGGCAGGGGCCTACAGTCCACGAGGTTGCAGAGAGTTGGACGCGACTGATATTTTCACTTCACTTTGACACTCCAATTAAAAAACACTAAAATGGGGACTTCCCTGGCGATCCACTGGTTAAGCCTACAAGCTTCCACTTTAGGGGGTGGGGGGTTACAGGTTCCATTCCTGGTCGGGGGACTAAGATCTCGCAGTCCTCCTGTATGGCCAATAATAATAATAGATAAAATGAAACTTAAAGAAAAGAAAACAATACCAGCGCGGCCTTCCTGCTGCCTGAAGATCTTTGTCCTGGAGTCTGGGAGGAAGTGAAGGCGCTCTTGCCGAACCCCGCCCGCCCCCGCCTTGAGCGTGAGGCCCGGCTCAGCCCATCAGGAAGTTGAGAAACTGTGAGTTTGTTAGGAAATGTGTCTCCTCGTATCTGGTTTCCTTTCTGGGAAAATCGATGTTTTAACTTAGTGGGCTCCACCCTCCCCCCAAACGTTGGCTCACTGAGATCCTGCGGCCCACACCTCTGTTTTTCTCTGGAAGAGGCAATGATGACCCCTCTTGCCCATGACTCCTTTTCCTCTCTGACCCGGAGGAGAGTCTGGGAAGGGCGGAAATGTGGGATTCTGGCGGGTGAGGGGGTGGGGAGGAGCCTGTGTCAGCAGAAGGGGCACAGAGATGCTGTCAGCAAGTGCCTGCACGAGCTGGTCAGCCTCAGCCGCCAGGCGTCCGGGGCTGGACGAGTCTCTGATGGGGGGCGTCCTGGGCCCTGTGTGGGGTGTGGAGGAGTGTCCCTGGGCTCCCCCCACCGCACGCCAGGGGGACCCCCTGACCCCATCACTGTTACAGCCACAATGTCTCCAGACGTTGTTATATTTCCCCTAGGAGGGTAAAGTCCTCCCAGTCCGTGAACCACAGCCAGAGGTGCATACGTGGATGGATGGGTGGATGGATGGATAGATGGATGGACGGACAGATGGATGGATAGGTGGATGGATAGATAGATGTATCAGTGGATAGATAGATGGATGGGTGGATGGATGGATAGATGGATGGATAGATGGATGGATGGATAGATGGATGGATGAGTGGGTTGATGGATGGATGGATGAGATAGATGATGATGGACGGATGGATGATGGATAGATGATGGGTGGATGGATGATGGGTGGATGGATAGATGGTTGGATGGATGGACATATGGATGATGGATGGATGGATGCATTGATGGATGGATGATGGATGGATGGATGATGGATGGATAGATGGATGGATAGATGAGACGGATGATGGATAGATGGATGGATGGGTAGATGGATCATGGATAGAGATACATGGGTGGATCGGTAGATAGATGGATGAATGAATAGATAGATGGATGGATAGTTGGATAGATGGATGGATAGATAGAAGTATGGATAGATACATGGATGGATGGATACATGTATGTATGTATGGATGGATGGATAGATTTATCAGTGGATGGATAGATGGATGGGTGGATGGATGATAGACAGATGGATGGAGGGATAGAGGGCTGGCTGGATGGGTGGATGGATGGATGGATGGGTGGATGGATTGGTAGGTAGATGGATGAATGAATGGACAGATAGATACTTGTATATATGTATGGATGGATGGATGGATGGGTACATGGATGAATGGATGAGTGGATGGATGGATGGATCGGTAGGTAGATGGATGGATGGATGAATGGATACGTACATATACATGATGCATAATAGGTAGATGATAGCATAATTATGCTAATCATGGAGAATGGAGATGGATAGAAAAACAGACGGAGAAATCGTTAGACAACAGACTGTCGTGCCTGCTCAGGGATCCTCAGCCTCAGCACTGCTGACACGCAGGGCTGGACGAGTCTCTGACGTGAGGAGTCCTGTGCACTACGGGGTGTGGAGCAGAAGCCAAGGCCAGTTAGACAAAAGATGTATTACAATGTAAGCAAATTTAAAAATATAAATGGATTAAAATTTTATCGTTTTAAAAAATATGCAATAACCAACAAGGATCTACTGTGTAATACAGGGTACTGTACTTTCGTTCGGATTCACATATATATATTCTTTTTTAGATTCTTTTCCATTATAGGTCATTACAAAGTTTTGCGTGTAGTACCCAGTGCTTCCCAGGTACTTTAGTGGAAAAAAACCCACCTGCTGATACAGGAGACATAAGAGACTCGGGTTCGATCCCTGGGTGGGGAAGACCCCCTGGAGGAGGGCGTGGCAACCCACTCCAGTGTTCCTGCCTGGAGAATCCCAGGGACAGAGGAGCCTGGCAGGCTACAGTCCAGGGGGTCGCAAAGAGTCAGACACGACTGAGAAAGTTAGCGTGCTTTCACGCACACACACACACGTGTATAAGTGAATCACTTTGCCGTACACCTTAAACTAACCCAACCCTGTATATGAACTCTACTTCAATGAAAAAAAAATTTTTTTTAACATGCAGATCAGAAAAGAGAAGTAAAACCATATCCCATCTGCAGACGGCTGTTACGGAAGGAAAATCTTGATGAGAATCCACTAAAAAAAAAATCTTAGAACTAGTACCCAGATTTGGCCTGGCAGCAGGGTATAAGATTCAGGCACAAAGACCCAAGTGCGGGGAACCGTCCAAAAAAAGAAATTCAGAAAACAATTCTATCTGCAGTAGCATCTGAAAGATGGAAATATGTCCATTTTTGTTGTTGCTCTGTTACTAAGTCTTTTATTTTTTTAAATTGGAGGCTAATTACAATATTGTATTGGTTTTGCCATATATCAAAATGAATCTGCCACAGGTATACATGTGTTCCCCATCCTGAACCCTCCTCCCTCCTCCCTCCCCATACCATCCCTCTGGTCATCCCAGTGCACTAGCCCCAAGCATCCAGTATCGTGCATCGAACCTGGACTAGCAACTCGTTTCACATATGATATTATACATATTTCAATGCCATTCTCCCAAATCATCCCACCCTCTCCCTCTCCCACAGAGTCCAAAAGACTGTTCTATACATCAGTGTCTCTTTTGCTGTCTCATATACAGGGTTATTGTTACCATCTTTCTAAATTCCATATATATGCATTAGTATACTGTATTGGTGTTTTTCTTTCTGGCTTACTTCACTCTGTATAATAGGCTCCAGTTTCATCCACCTCATTAGAACTGATTCAAATGTATTCTTTTTAATGTCTGGGTAATGTTCCATTGTGTATATGTACCACTGCTTTCTTATCCATTCGTCTGCCGATGGACATCTAGGTTGCTTCCATGTCCTGGCTATTGTAAACAGTGCTGGGATGAACATTGGGGTACACGTGTCTCTTTCAATTCTGGTTTCCTCGGTGTGTATGCCGAGCAGTGGGCATGATTGCTGGGTCATATGGCAGTTCTATTTCCAGTTTTTACGGAATCTCACAGTTAACCTTTAATAAAGGGTAAAAGGTATTCTGTGTGGTGGGGAGGGAAAGAAAAAAAACCCAAGCCTCAAATAGAGACAGTGAAGATGGGAACACGCGTGGGCTGTGTTAAAGGGACCGTCCACTGGCCACCTGTAAGTCGGTGGTCCCTGTGGAGGACTCTGTCCCCCAGGCCCTCTGCCCCGCCTTGCAAGCTCTCTGCACACTGTCCTGAAGGACTCTTGGCGCCACCCAGGACCAGGCGCCATCTCCTTTACTCTTGTTCGCCTTGTCTGCACACCCTGCTGGGAGGTCTGAGCTGGTCTGGGAACACGCCAGGGCGATGAAGATGAGAAAAATCACAGAAGGTGAAAACTGGACCTAGAGGGCAGGTCTCTGTGGGACCTTCAGTCACACAGACTGAAGGAGGGAGTCAGGACGAGAAACACAACTGTCGCGTCTTGACAGGTTTATGAGGAATCTAGAAAAATGGCAGAGATGCCCGTACTTGCGAAGCAGAAATAGACGCACGGACTCTGAGCAGGGAAGGAGGGGGTGGGACGAGTTGGGAAATTGAGATTGGCACGTATACACAGTTGAGGCATGCCTGCTAAGTCGCTGCAGTCGTATCTGACTCTGTGTGACTCCACGGACTGTAGCCCGCCAGGCTCCTCTGTCCGTGGGATTCTCCCAGGCAAGAATACTGGAGTGGGTTGCCATGCCCTCCTCCAGGGCATGTTCCTGACACAGAGATCAAGCTTGTGTCTCTTAACTTCTCCTGCGTTGGCAGGCAGATTTTTTACCACTAGCGCCACCCGGGAAGCCCATCTTGATACTGATACTATGTAGCTAACAGATCCTTATACATGTTTACATATACAATAAATCGAGAGTATGCGTATTGATACTATGTGTATAGTAGATAATGAGTCAGAACCTGCTTTACAGCACAGGGGACTCTACTCAGGGCTCTGTGATAACCTAAATGGGAAGGAAATCCAATAACGAGGGGATACACGCATACTTATGCTGAAGCTCCAATCCTTTGGCCACCTGATGTGAAGTGCTGACTCGTTTGAAAAGACCCTGATGCTGGGAAAGATCGAAGGCGGGAGGAGAAGGGGACGACAGAGGATGAGATGGCTGCATGGCATCACCAACTCGATGGACGTGCGTTTGAGCAAACTCCGGGAGTTGGTGATGGACAGGGAGGCCTGGCGTGCTGCGGTCCATGGGGTCGCAAACATGACAACGACTGAACTGAACTGAGATAAGGGTACCAAGCTGGTACCGGATGTGAGTAGACTTGGGGAACCTTCTGGTCCAGTTCCTGGGAAGATGACCCTCTCCACATCTGTGATGAAAATGGTTGCTGAGGTGGGTTCAGTGGTAAAGAACCCTCCCACCAGTGCAGCAGACAGGGGTTTGATACCCCATCGGGGAAAAAAAATTCCACGTTCCATGGAGCAACTGAGCCCGTGCGTCACAGCTGCTGAAACCTGGGGGCCCTGGAGCCCACGCTGCGCAAGAGAAGCCACTGCAGTGAGAATCTTGTGTCCCACAGCTACGGAAAACAACCGCATGGTCAAAACATCAAAAAAAAGAAAAGGTCAGTGAGAACAGGCCACCTGGTCCCTGACCTGAGAAGATGTGGTGAAGCGTTTGGTCCAACTCTAAGAAGACGACCTTCTCCACGCGAGTGATGGGCGGGGGTGTGGAGACCAGAGGACCCGCCTATCCCAGTTCCTCCTCGTGGCAGGCGTGGCAAGGGGAGGGAATCGAGGAGAAGAAAACAGGAACCCAGCTGACGGCGTCTGGTCGTGCCGTCCACGGGCCATCACTGTCGGGTGAGAAAGAGAGGCGTCGGGGCGGTCAGACGTGGAAGCCTGGCAGGAGAGCGATGGGGAACGCAGGTTGGCAGACCGGAGCGTGGGGCGTGTGTGTCGGAGGGGAGGGGTGTAACCCGGTCCCCCCTGACCCCCGGGGTCCTTGAAAGTGCCACTTCTCTGCTTCTGTTGCTGCCGTTGACGGTGGGTGCTCCAGGTGGGTCAGAACAAACGTGCTACTCTATCTGCTAAGTTACTTGAGTCGTGTGTCCGACTCTGCGACCCCGTGGACTGTAGCTCCCTCCCAAGCTTCTCCAGGATTCTCCAGGGGATTCTCTGGAGTGGGTGGCCATGCCATCCTCCAGGGCATCTTCCTGACCCAGGCGTCAACCTGGGTCTCCTGCACGGGCAGGCGGAGTCTGTAATGTTTGCACCGCCTGGGAAGCCTTTCGGATGCAGGGCGCCCAGGCAGACAGGGTGATGGATGAGGGGTGGCGTGTGGGCGCAGCGTTCTCAGGTCCGAATGCGCCCCCGGGGACTTGGCCAGGTTGGGGTGAAAGATTTCGGAGTTCCCCGGGCCAGCCCGTGCCTGTCGGGATTGGAACGAGACTTGGGTTTGCGAGCTGTGTGTGCTGCAGTGATGGGGGCCCGTCGCGGTTACGGGTGCTGCCTGGGATGCTGGCATGGCGTTTTGTGTGGCTCAGTTTGTAAAGAACCTGCCTGCAATGCAGGAGACCCTGGTTCAAGTCCTGGGTCGGGACGATCCGCTGGAGAAGGGATAGGCTACCCACTCCAGTATTCTGGCCTGGAGAATCCCATGGGCTGTATATGTATAGTCCACGGGGTCGCAGAGTCAGACACGACTGAGCGACTTTCACTCACGCTCTCCCTGGCTCGCCCAAAAGCAGGGTGAGCTCCACGCGCAAGGTCGTGCAAGGGTCCCCCTTGGACTGGCCTCCCGGTTACCCAGCCCCCTCCAGGGCGTGTCCTGAATCTGAAAGACGGTGTCGGGCCCTCCTACAGGGTTGTAAAACTGAAATCTTTAAATGGGGAAAGAAAGCGCGGCCTGGTGGTTACCAAAACAAGAAGAGAAAGCGGGCATAAAAAAGCAAGGGGTGACTCGATTCCATGTACAGGAAGCAAAAGCCGCACAGGCGAGTCCACGGAGGCAGAAAGTGGGTTCGTGCTTGGGGGGGCTGGGGGACCAGAAGTGGAGGCTGTCGGCTCAGGGGGACAGGTCTCCCTTGGGGAGACGGGAAGGTTCTGCAGCCAGGCTTTGTGGATGTGCTGAGTGTCTCTGAGTTGTACAAGGGGGCTTCCCTGGTGGCTCAGTGGTAAAGAATCCTTCTGCCGACGGAGGAGACACGGGTTCCCTCCCCGGTTCCGGAAGATCCCCTGGAGAAGGAAGTGGCAACCCATTCCAGTGTTCTTGCCCGGAGAATCCCCATGGACCAAGGAGCCTGTCGGGCTACAGTCCACAGGGTTGCAGAGAGTTGGACACGACTTAGCGACTGAGCGCAGAGGGTTGCACCCCGTGTGAATTTAGCCTGAATTTTTTTTTTTTTAAAAAAAGGGCAAAATTAAGTGAAACAGCGATGAGATTTCTGTGGATTTCAGTCTTCTGACCACTTCTGTGAGGCTCCTGGAAGTGCCTCGTAAGATGGAAGTGACAATTAAATCAGGGATTGGCTGAATAAGATACATCATGTTGTTATTCAGTCGCTTAGTCATGTCTGACTCTTTCCGACCCCATGGACTGCAGCATGCCAGGCCTCTCTGTCCATCACCAACTCCCGCAGCTTGCTGAAACTCATGTCCACTGAGTCGGTGAGGCCATCCAACCATCTCATCCTCTCTTGCCCCCTTCCCCCTCTGCCTTCAATCTTTCCCAGCATCAGGGTCTTTTCCAATGAGTCAGTTCTTCGCATCAGGTGGCCAAAGGATTGGAGCTCCAGCTTCAGCATCAGTCCGTCCAGTGAACAGTCAGGACTGATTTCCTTTAGGATGGACTGGTTGGATCTCCTTGCAGTCCAAGGGACTCTCAAGAGCCTTTTCCAGTGCTACGATACATCACGCCCATTGCAGAGTCTCCTTTGGAGATTTTCTCACAGTCCTTGACCAAGAGCCGGGGTCTCCGACGAACTGATGATTTAAAGCGAGCAACTTTTGGGGATGGGTTTCTGTGTCCCTTTGTGGTATATGAGAACTCTTTTTTCGGTCAAGGTTACAGCAGTTTCTGGTTTTTGCTCCATCACGATGAGCAGGAAGCCGGCGGGAGTTCAGCGCACAAGTTAGTGGGGAAGTTGGGGTGAAGGGTGTTGATGAGTCTGGTGGGTTGGGGGGCACTTTGCTACCCCCTCTGCATGTCTACCCCGCACCACCACCCGGAGGCCGGCACGACGGTATGCCCCGTGGAGGAGAAAGCTGGACTCAGGGAGCTTGGTAAGACAGGTGCTGCCCTCACCGAGGAGGTGGGGAGACGGGTCAGGCTGCGGTTCCTCCCCCACCCCGCCCTGCACCCACGGCCTATCCCCCTCGTCTCCCGTTAAGCAAAGCTCAGACCGCAGACATTTCGCAAATTGCAGATGTGAAAATCCAGGCAAGGCCCCAAGAGCCGTGGGGGTGTGTGGATTGAGGAAGGTCCTCTCGGAGAGGTTCCGGGGTGCCGTGGGCAGGCAAGCACACCCCCTCCCCGCTGCAGGAAGCAGCCTCCCCCACAGGTGGGGATCAGACAGCAGGCCCCCGAGAAAGACAAAGTCTGCATGGGGCAGGGTCTCGGGGGGACGGTCCCTGGAGCAGTGGAACAGGAGATGACAGTCAGATGGGAAAGTTGGAACCGGTCTGGTGGGTTGTTTGGTTTTGGTTCCCCTCTGTGATGGCAAGTGAGGTTCCCTGAGGGGACGAGGTTGAACGTGGGTGGGCAGGAATCTGAGGCTGGGTGCTTGTCCCCGGGTGTGCTGACGGACAGGTGTCCCTGTCCTTAAGGAGGGAGGGTGTTTGTGGTCCTCCATGCTTGGCATCCGGCCAGGAGGACCTGGTGAAAATGCAGACCGTCTGAGTGAGTCTGAGAAGAGAAGGCGGAAGAGGATTAAATGTAGGAGGACCAGAGTGAGGAACGGAAGATGGAAGGAGACAGGAACGATGCAGGGATGCAGGAAGGGGAGAGAGAAGGGAGAGATGGAGGGAAACAGGCGAGGAGGAAAAACAAAAAACCTTGTCATTTGTCACGGCAACCGCCAGGAAAGGAACTCCCCAAGAGACAGAAGCCAGCTTGAGACCGGTAGACTCCATAAACCCAAGGACATGATGGAAAATACGACCGTGCCCAGTAAAATGGAGACAGAGAGGGGGAGCCCTTGGGGAAAAGATACAGAGGTCAAAGGATGGGATTCCTGGGAGCACAAAAAGGTGAGGAGGGGGTCTGCAAGAACTCGGCTCGAGACAAATGGAGATTTGCAAAGGATGGGATTCCCGGGAGCCCAAAAAGGTGAGGAGGGAGTCTGCAAGAACTCAGCTCGAGACAAATGGAGATTTGCACTGTAGACGAATGGAAAGGCACATTACAAGTGAGAGCAATACTGGAAAGGAATCAGCACGACCCAAAGCAGCCAGGTATGATTCCTGGTGGCCCCGTGGACCGGAGCCCTGCCAGACTCCTCTGGGGTGGGTTGCCGCGCCCTCCTGCAGGGGGATCTTCGCGGCCCAGGAATCGAAATTGAGTCTTCTGCGTTGGCAGGCGGGTTGTTCACCACCTGAGCCACCAGCAAAGCACAGCCTAAAACCACTGCTGGGGAAACAGTGGGCACATCCACAGCTGCCACCCCAAACCCAGCTGGGCGATGAGGTGTTTTCCAGAGTGTGGCTTTGTGGGGGATAGAGGACGGTACCTTGGTAGTTTTTTTTGTTTTTTTTTTTTTACTTTAGTTTTTAAATTTTTATATTTTTGCCCAAATTGTGTGGCATGTGAGATCTTAGTTCCCCAACCAGCGACGGAACCCGAGCCCGCTGTGTGGGAAGCTCGCCGTCTTAACCCCTGGACTACGAGGGAAGTCCCTAAATTTTTTTGTTTAATGTTAGTCGAGTTTATTTGCTTAGGGCGTGTGTAGGTTTGTAGAAACATGAGGTTCGGAAAGTGTTGGGAATTCCTGCATACCCACTTCCTCCTACACTTAGTTCCCCAATGATGGACACGAAGCATCAGTCTGGACCGTCTCTTACAATTGATGGAGCAAGTTTGACGCAATATTCTTGACTCAAAGTCATAATTTGCATTAGGGGTCACTGTTGCTGTTGTCCAGTAGTTTGGCCACCAGATGGGAAGACCTGACTCATTGGAAAAGACTGATGCTGGGAAAGATTGAGGGCAGGAGGAGAAGGGGACGATAGAGGGTGAGATGGTTGGATGGCAGCACCGACTCGATGGACATGAGTTTGAGTAAACTCTGGGAGTTGGTGATGGACAGGGAGGCCTGGCGTGCTGCAGTGCATGGGGTCGCAAAGAGTCGGACACGACTGACCGACTGAGCTGAATTGGGCTTGCTGCTGGGTCTTCTGTGGGTTTGGACAAATGTGTAATGGCAGGTATCCATCATTAGAGCAGAATATTTCCACTGCCCTAAAATCTCCTGTCCTCCACCCACCTGTTCATCCCTCCTGTTCTCACAACCCCTGACAAGCACTGATGCTTTCTCTCTCTCCATTGCTGTTGTTCAGTCGCTCAGTCATGTCCGACTCTTTGGGACCCCATGGACTGCAGCACGCCAGGCCTCCCTGTCCTTCACCAACTCCCGGAGTTTACCCAAACCCATGTCCATGGAGTCGGTGATGCCATCCAACCATCTCATCCTCTGTCATCCCCTTCTCCTCCCGCCTTCAATCTTTCCCAGCATCAGGGTCTTTTCCAACGAGTCAGTTCTTCCCATCAGGTGGCCAAAGTATCGGAGCTTCAGCTTCAGTCCTTCCAATAAATATTCAGGATTGATTTCCTTCAGGATGGACTGGTTGGATCTCCTTGCAGTGCAACGGACTCTCAAGAGTCTTCTCTAGCACCACAGTTTGAAAGCATCATCAATCCTTTTCCACTCTGCTATAGTTTTACCTTTTCCAGAAAGTGATAGAACTGGAATCATGCACTCTGTGTGCATGCTAAGTCGCTCAGTCATGTCCGACTCTTTGGGACCCCGAGGGCTGTAGCCCGCCAGACTCCTCCGTCCATGGGATTCTCCGGGCAAGAATACTGGAGTGGGTGGCCATTCCCTCCTCCAGGGGATCTTCCCAACCCAGGGATCAAACCAGAATCTCTTAAGTCTCCTGTGTTGGCAGGCAGATTCTTTACCATTAGCGCCACTTGGGAAGCCCATGCACTTTGAACTCTTTTTCAAATTGTCTTTTTAGTTAATTAATTTATTTTTTAGCTGTACTGTGTACCATGGGGGATCTTAGTACACCGACCAGGGATTGAAACTGTGGCCCCCTGCGTTGGGAGGACAGAGTCTTAACCACTATAAGCAAGTGACCCAAGCTGCTGGCCAGGTCAGCATGCCGATGCTGACCATCACCCTGGAGAGAGTCCTGTGTTGTTGGTTTTTTTCCCCCATCTCCCTGGGGAAACATCACTGGTGTCCACATCAAGACTCCCACGCAGGCTGGTTTTTCTCATCTGCAGCGCTTCTGCGTTGTCTGGGCAGCCCTGGAAGTCTCCTGGCGACGGTGGTCCTCCTCTCTATGGTGCTTGACTCCGCATGGCTCCTCACCCAGGAGCAGCAGGGTGAGTATGTGAATGTGCCTGACCTCTTTCTGCTTCCCCCCATTCCCCTGACCCCAGCTTCTGGGATGCATTCCTATCACTTCAGTTCAGTTGCTCAGTCACATCCGACTCTTTGCGACCCTGTGGACTGCAGCACGCCAGGCCTGCCTGTCCATCACCAACTCGTAGAGCTTGCTCAGACTCATGTCCATCGAGTCGGTGATGCCATCCAACCATCTCATCCTCTGTCGTCCCCTTCTCCTCACACCTTCTGTCTTTCCCACATCAGGGTCCTTTCCAATGAGTCTATTCTGTGCATCAGGTGGCTAAAGGATTGGAGCTTCAGCTTCAGCATCAGTCCTTCCAATGAATGTTCAGGACTGATCTCCTTTAGAATGGACTGGTTGGCTCTCCTTGCAGTTCAAGGGACTCTAAGAGTCTTCTGCAACACCTCCGTTCAAAAACATCAGTTCTTCGGCGGTCAGCTTTCTTTATACTCCAGCTCTCACATCCATACATGACTCCTGGAAAAACCGTAGCTTTAACTAGACAGACCTTTGTTGGCGAGCCTATCGGCATAGCCACGCCTGATGGTGCCTGACTCTCTGCCTGTGACGAGATGGGATTAACTATCCTCTGCTCCTTGCTCGGTTGATATTCATTTATTTTCACAGTAGACGTCTCCACTGGGCCCGCCCTGGTGGCTCAGTGGTAAAGAATCCGCCTGCAGTGCAGGAGACATGGGTTCCATCCTTGGGTCAGGAAGGAGGGCATGGCAACCCACTCCAGTCTTCTTGCCTGGAGAATCCCACGGACAGAGGAGCCTGGCGGGCTACAGTCCAGAGGGTCACAAAGACTCAGACGTGGCTTAGTGACTGTATAACAACAGAGGCATCTCCGCTTGGAGAAAGGGGCAGGAGGGAGAGACGGGACAGAGGGTAGGGGACACAGAGGATTTGACAGGGGTGGTTGGCAGTGATCCCTAACGCTGATCTTTCCTTGCAAGACCTGAGGCGAATTGCTTGAGTGGGCATGGAGTTGGGAAAAGGGGCGTTTCTTGATTCCTGAGGTCACGTCTTGCAGATCTTCCAACCGTGAAGCCAAATGCCAGCCTAAATGTGAAGTTTGACCCACAGACGACGAAGCTGACTTGGGACTGCAGGGAAAACGCTAGCTCTGGGGAATGTGTGCTGATTCACAAGGAGAAGGGGCCGATTAAGAAAAGGTAAGGTGGTTTGGGCACGCGTTTGAGCAAACTCCGGGAGATGGTGCAGGACAAGGGAAGCCCGGCGTGGCTGCAGTCCACGGGGTCACAAAGAGTTGGGCGTGACTGAGCCACTGAGCAGCAACGACAAGGTAGATTGCACAGGCCCCGTTGCGATCCTTTATCGAGCTCTCATCAAGCATGAGACAAAACACAAGAGTGACCTGGGGATACGTCTAGGAAGTCATGGTGCGTGGTGCACCGGGGAAGTGACCCTCCTGTCCGGGATGTGTTCAGTAGGCTGACTCCCTGGGGGGGCCACGTTCTTTTCGCTCAATTGGCTCACGTGCTAGACTTGATCCTGAGCAAGAAAGAAACATTCGCTCGGCCTGTTACATGGAGCCAAACTAAACGGACTGACTTGGATACAGTGTAACCATGACACTGCTGAGACAATGATGCCTGTGGCATAAGACAAGAAAAGTCAGTCCCCTAGAAGAGGGTGTGGGGACTTCCCTGCTGGCTCAGACTTTGAGCTTCTGGCAGACGGGGGTTGTGGGTTCAGTCCCTGTCCCACGGGCTGCGTGGCGTGGCCAAAAACACAAGGTTGGGGGGAGTGTGAGGTTCCAAAAAATGGAAAGCGATGAGGGTGTAAAGAACAGTCCAAGCTGCATCCCTTGGGAGTTTGTGAGACCTAGAGGCTCCAGACTTCAACTGGGAATCATGTAACCAGACTGTACATTTTCACAA